>NC_138860.1:163443949-164650653 GCF_965194805.1 Balaenoptera borealis | reverse complement strand
CCTACTCCTGGAAACTGGAGGTGTTACTCACCCAAATCAGTGGGTGGAAAGTTAGAGAAAGGGGCTTCCCAAGGGAAAATGGGGATCCTCTTACCAAATGATGCTGCACAGAAACCCCCATAGAGGGTTTCCCTGGTGGCGCAGTGGTTAAGAATCCGCCTGCCAATGCAGGGGACATGGGTTTGAGCCCTGGTCCGGGAGGATCCCACATGTCGTGGAGCAACTAAGCCCATGTGTCGCAACTACTGAGCCTGCGTGCCACAACTACTGAAGCCCGCGTGCCTAGAGCCCGTGCTCCGCAACAAGAGAAGCCACCGCGATGAGAAGCCTGCGCACTGCGACGAAGAGTAGCCCCCACTCGCCTCAACTAGACAAAGCCCGCGCGCAGCAACAAAGACCCAACACAGCCAAAAATAAAAACAAATAAAATAAATAAATAAATACAAATAAAGAAACCCCCATAGATGTCCATTACTAGCAGGCACCTTGCCAACCCTCTCAATATTTCATCAGATTTTATCTTAAGCACCCACTCACAGGCTGTGGAGAAACTGTTAGAGCAGAGGGTCAAGGAAGGTCAGAAATCCTTGAGAATCATCTGTCTGCTGTGCATGGATTGAAAACCACTGCAGGTCATGAGCGGCTAGGAGCTCTGGGTGAAGAGTGAGTCTCTGGGCCGGGCACCGTTCTAGGCCCAGGAGATTAAGAGCAAACCCCATGATTACTGCCTTCAGAGAGCTTCCATCCTGTGTGGGGGCCACACGTGCAGAAATATCAGACAGTCAGAGTCAGCAGGTCACAGGGTGCCCTGAAAGCCAGAGGACGGGGTGGGGACAGAGGGGGATGAGCCTTGGCAGAGAAGGCTGGGCTTTGAGACTTGAAGGATGACTAGTAAAGACAGGAGGGGCCTGGAGCGGGGTGTTCCAGATAAAAGAAGCAGCCCAAGCAAAGGTGTGGAGACCTGGGAGGGGAAAGAACATTTAGTAACTTCAGGTGGATGTGTGTGGCTGGTGGGTTGATGTGGGGACAGGCTGTGAAGAGGGATGGTGAGAGACAAGGCCAAGATAAAGGAAAAGGATGGGGAGCGAGGCCCTGCCAAGGGGCTTGGACTTGATCTCGGGCAACACGAAGCCGGTAGAGAGTTCTGAGCAGGAAAGTGGTTCCCTCAGGCTTGTGTGGTCCAAGGTACCTGGGGCAGTGTCTCAGTCTGCTGGGGCTGCCATAACAAACACATAGAATGGGTGGCTCAACAACAGACTTTCATTTCTCGCAGTTCTGGAAACTAAGAAGTTCAAGATCAAGGTGCCAGCTGATCCAGTTTCCAATGACAGCCCTCTTCCCGGCTTGTAGGCAGCCACCCTCTCACTGTGTCCTTACATAGCCTTTCCCTGCTGCCTGTGCAAGGTCATCTTCTTATAAAGCCACTAATTCCATCATGAAGGCCCCACCCTCATGACCTTGTCTAACCCTATTCCCTCCCAAAGGCCCCATCTTCAAACACCATCACATTGGGGAGTAGGGCTTCAACATATAAATTTTAGGGGGACACAAATATTCAGTCCATAACAGGTGGTTTGGGTAGGCATGGAGGCAGGGGGAGGGACCAGATGACCTGTGGAGGGTGAAGGGTAATACAGACCACCCTCTGTCTTCCTCTCCCTCCTTCCCCCCGCCCTTTTCTTCTCTCCTCCCTTTTGTCTCTTTGGAGGATGGGGAGCTGCCTTCCCAGAAACAGAAGTTTATGGGGAAGTTTATCCCTGGCAAGAGAGACATCTGCTTCACTCCAGAAAACCCAGGATAAAATAAATCTAATTAAATCTGTTACTGTTCACAGAGACTAGTTTTGTGGGCAATTGACCTGTTTTATTTATTATGTAAACCATCATGAAACTCAAGCTCCATATTATTTATGCTAATGGAAGGGAATAGGTAATAAATCCTGCATGCGGTTGTTGGCAGACCAGATGGTGCCAGTGGCACTTGATGGCTTGTGCTGGAGGATCCCATGCCAGACATCACTCTCAACCCCAGGAGAAGGGTTGGGGGGTGCTGGGAGGGGTGGCATTGAGTCTTGGGGGCAGCCTCTTTCTCAGCAAATTGCAGAGTGCTAATGAGAAGAGGAGGGCTTTCTGGGTCACCTCCCTCATCCATCTTCTTCTCTCTCTCGGAGGAAACTCCAATCTGTATTATGTCCCTTGGGGAGATTGGAATAAAAATAGATGGTGCCCCTCCTGTGTGCTACGTCCTACGTGATCACATTGGATTTCCACAACAACCATGAGAAGTAGGTCTCATTTATCCCATTTTATAGGTGAGAAAACTGAAACTGATGTTTGACCCTGGATGTGTTTGACTTGTAAGACTCAGGTATTTCCAGGGTGCCATGGCCTTGGATAATACAGGTCCAGGAAGGAAGGAGAGACATGAGCTGAGAGAGGGGAGTGAGGAAGGGAGGAGGAGAGAGGGAAGGGGAGGAGAGGGGAGGTCAGCAAGGGGAGGATGGGACGGGGACAATGGAAGAGGGGGCAGGGAGGAGGGGAGGAGAGCAAAGGAAGGTGGGAAGAATAGAGGGGAAAGGGAGGAGAAAGGAGAAGGGGCAAGAGGAGAGAAACAGAGGCAGAGGCACTTCTTTCTCCTCCTGAGAGCAAGCTGGCCCTAGATCTTGAGGAGAGATGAGAGTTAGACAATGATGTGAGGGCAACAGCAGGGACAGCCCATGAACAAGTGGGAACTGTTTCTAGTTATGGGGGCAGCTGCCTCTTAGAGAAATTGAAAAGCAGGGAGCTTTATTTACAGCTGAAGGCTGAGAGCATCGTTGTCTCTTCAAAGAAAGGAAGAAAGGAACACAATTCAGGAGGCAATGGGGAGGGTCTGTGTTTACAGGCACCTTGCAAGTAGGTGGAGTCGGCTACCAGTCTGCAGCCGCTCTTCCCCAGCAGCTCTGCCCCCTGCAGGTGACACCAGGCAGACACATCGCTTTCTTCTGCATGCCAGGTACGAATTCTGGTTTTTATTGCGTCTTGGCCAAAGTGGTCAAAAGAGAGGAATTAAGTGGTTGGGTTTATTTTCAAAACAGATAAGACACATTAGAGAAATGTAGAGAGAAATGCAATCAGATAGCAAAGGCAAGGGGACTACTGGGTGGCAGTGGCAAAGAGTTTGGACTTGCTGTGCGAACTTGGACAAGTTACTTAGCATCCATGAACCTTGGTTTTCTCAGGGCACAGCAATGCCCACCTCCAGTGCTGTTGATGAGGACTGAACAGGGCAAGGCACGTATCAGCCTGGAGCCTGGCACAGGGGAGGTGCTTGCTGAGCTCGGGCTCCCCGGGAGGCATACTCTGAGATGGGGTGTTGTGTGCAGGAAGTTTTTTGGCAGGAGTGGGGGAGGGAAGGATGCTGGTTTAGGCAGAGGAAGGGGTTGAATGGTGATGCAGTTGCAACAAGGCCTTAGCTCATGGGGGAGCCCTGGAGCTGGAATGGACCTACAGTACTGTGACCAACTGACCCGGTTTGCTTGGGATCTAGAGGGTTCCCAGGATGCAGGATTCTCAATGCTAAAACTGGAAAATCCCAGGCAAAATGGGACATATTGGTCACCCTATCCGGCAGAGTAGTCCTATCTATGGCACAGAGGCTGGACTTTTGTATCTCATTGGATGTGGGCTGCCTCCAAGGAGAGGGCTTTGAGGCCAATTCCTGGAGAGGGACTCAGCTGTGAGCCGTCAGTTGCCAACACTCCAGGCAGTGGGGGAATGAGTGTCTTGTTTTTGACAGTGGAATCTGGGCAGCACACCACAGTGTCCACTACAGTTTCTTGGTAAATGTGCATTCTCTGCTCACTGCCCATGATACAGATTAAGGTAATTATAAAAAGTTTCCTAAGGTATCACAACTGGGGTTAGCTGCTGCCATCTTTTAGGAGCTCAGCGAGGTCTCTAAACCCTCATCTTGGCTTGTTCAAAAGGTAAAATCTTTGCCTTTCAGATTCTGCACCCCAAGGCCCCAGGAGGTCCATATTACCTGGACAGTCTCTTGGAATGTCAGCTTGGGGCAGTACAACCATCAGATTCTTCAGCAGGAGAATTACCCTTATTTACCAATGAAGAAACTGAAGCCCCGAGAGGTTAAGAACTTGATAATGGTCACACAGCTGAGAGGTAGTAAGGCTGAGATACAAACCCAGGCAGTTTGCTTCTGGAACCTGTGCTCTTACCTGCTGTGCAAATGGCACCACTAGATCGAGATGGCCAAGTGAATCCAAACTTACAGTCTGTTCCTGCTGGCAGCTCTGTCCCTGAATACTTTAATAAGAATAACGATACTGAAAATAACAATAGGTGCAATTTGCCAGATACTAATGCTGGCTCAGACACCATGTAAACTGCTTTACCTTTATTATGACTTTAACTATTTTCACACACCTATGAAGCAGTCATTTTATTATCCTCACTTTATAGATGTTTGTTACTTACCCTAGGTCCCAAAACTTACAGGGCAGTTCAGGTTACTTACTTCTGGGTAAAAGCCTCTCACTTGAAAGCTAGTGGCTTGAAACGATCACTGTTTTATTACATCTCACCATTTTGTGGGTGAGGCATTCAGGCAGGGCTTGGCTGGGTGGTTCTGCTCTGCGTGGCATTGACTGGGGTCCCTCAATGGTACTGAGCTGATTGCTGGACTGGTCTGGAGGGTCCACGATGGCTTTTGCCACGTGCCTGGTGCCTTAGTGGACCCAGCTGGACCCCTTGCCTGCTCCTATAGTCTCAGGGCCTCCTTGTGTGGTCTTTCCAAGATGGGCAGTTGGACTTCTTACGTGGCAGCTCAGGACTCCAAGAGAAATTGTTCCAGGAGGGAGGAAGTGAAACCTGCCAAAGCTCTGGCCTGGAAACTTCCGATCTGTTCTATTGATCAGATCCATCACAGGGCTCACCCAGATACAAGGGGGGGGGGACCTTACAAACACCCCAGTGGAGGCACATCAGAGAATTGACTGCCATCGAAATCTATCACAGGGAGCGAGTGGTCCATCTCCAAAGCCCTGGTGTTTAACTGGCTCCCACGTGCCTCTCCGCCTTCCTTTGCGTGCTTCTCTTTTTCCTGTGATTACCTCACTTCAGAACAAACTGCAACCACCAAACTGCTCCTTGACCTCAGACCTCCAAGAGTGGCCACCAGCATAGAATTTCTTGGCCGTCTGAGCCCATCTCCCTAACAGCCTCTGCCCTTCTTCTCCCCCTTTTTGCCTGCCTTCCGGGCCGGCACTGTAGGCCTCCAGCCTGCATGGCAGCTCTGTCCTGAGCTGGCATGTGAGCCTTGGCAGAGGTCTGGACAGACCCACGGGTCAGAGGAGAAACCTGCAAATAAGGGCTGCAGCCCTGTGGGTATGTGGGAGTGGAGAGGTCAATGCTGATGCTGGTCTTGGGAAACTCAGCTCTGTCAGGTCACTGTCATCCCCCTGTGGTAAATTCTCCAGGGCTCTTGTTGCCCTCAGGCTAAAGCCCTGCTTGATCTGATCCTGCCTGCATTGCAGCCGTGTCCCTCAGCACTCTCCAGCTGTGCTTTCCTCTCTGGCCATACTTCCCTTTATCTGGGAGGATATAGGAGTTGGAGCTACTGTAGCCATCTTGAAATTACTAGAGGCGTGGGAAGGGAGCTACCAGTGAGAAAGTGGAACTAGAGAGAGATATATGTACAGAAAGATGAGGAGAGAGAGAGAGAGAGAGAGAGAGAGAAGATATACCCTGGAGAATTGTTTGAGACTTGGATCAAACCATACCTGAAGCTTTATCAGACTTACCCAACTCTTCAGACATGTGAACCAGTGTATTCTCTATATGTTGAAGCCAGTTTTGGTTAGCATTTCTGTCATTTGAAACAAAAGAACCCCAGTGATGGTGGGTTTGCTGAGACAGCCTGGATATTCAGCCCTGGGCAATGGTAAGAGCATAGAGCTCCTGGCTGGAAGGCCCCAACTCTTCACTGCATAAACGGGGAAACTGAGGTCCAGAGGCGAGGTCACACGTGCAAGTAGTGAGGTCTCTGGACTTTAGTCCAGTGGTCCTTTTACCACTGGAGATGCCTCAACAGGGAGGAAATTCCAGACCTGGACCTGCCTCCTGAGGCCCCCACTGGTGAGCACAGGAGGCTGGAGGGCCACAGGCTGAGGCCTGACTAAGCAGGGTGGACACCACACTCTCCTGGTTAGCTCACTGTATTCCATCCATCCTGGCCTGCTCTGATTCTAGAATGTGCCAGCATTTTTGCATGAGGGCCTTTGCATATTCTGTTCCATCTGCGTGGAAAGCTCTTTCCACCCTCTTTCTCTTTGCTTTGCTATCCCTTTCTTATTTTTCAAGCCTCAGCTTAAATATCACTTTTCTCAGGGAAATCTATTCTTATCTGCCTTCACTAGTTCAACAAATATTTATTGAGTCCCTTATAGATGTCAGCTACTTTTTTAGAGGCCAGTGGTGAAGGAGACCAATTGGAGTTTATACTACCCCTGAAGTGGAGGTGGGTGGAACACACACACACACACACACACACACACACACACACACACACACACAGACATACACACACAGATACACAGACATACATACACAGGCACACAGACATACACATATAGACACACACAGACACATACAGACAAATACGGACTCACACGCAGAATACACACATAGACACACAGACACAAACACACACACACACACACAAACTATGGAAGGAAATGAAACAGTACAGGTGATGGATGCCTGGGGAAGGGGATGAGGAATTTCAGGTCATCTGGTCAGAAGGTGACTCTCTGGAGGTTACATCTGAGCACAAACTTGAACCAAATGAAGGGATGAGCCACTGGGATCTAAAGGTGGAGAGTTCCAGGTGAAAGGGGCAGCAGGCCTGGGTGGGGGGAGTTGGCTGGAAGAGGGTGAGGAGCTCAGGGGGGCGGAGAGCAGTGAGGGGGCGGAGAGGCAGGGGGAGAGGTTCCAGGGATGCAGGTCAGGGAGGGCCTTTTAGGTCCCAGTAGGGACTTGGGCTTTTATCGGGTTTTGCAGTGAGAAACCACTGAGGGCCTTTTAGTGGGGGTGATCTGATGATCTGATCCCCATTTTGCAGGCCCCCTCTGGCTGCTGTGTGGTGGCAGAGCATGGAAGCAGGGAGGCAGGCAGGGGCCCGGCCAATGGTCTGGCAGACATGGTGGTTTTTGGGACAGCAGCTGTCACGGTGGAGTCAGGGGTTGGATTCTGAAGGACATGGTTTCAAGGTAGCGCCCACAGGATTTGCCCATGAGCTGGATACAGGGTGTGAAAGAAAGCAGGTAGCGGTTCTGGCCTCAGCAACTAGGTAATGTGTATTGGGACATGGAAGACTTGGGGAGATGGGTCTGGGGGCAAGTCCAAAAGATCAGGGATGGGGTTAGGGCTGGGCACACACATTCGGGCGCCCTCAGTTTATAGATGGCATCTAGGGACACGACCTTGGGTGAGATCTTCAAGGGAGAGAGGGTGGAGAGAGAAGAAGAGAGGTCCAAGGCTGGAGCCCTGGGGCCCACCAGCATTTGGAGGTCAGGACTAGTAGGGGTTTGCGTTATTGTATTGTTTCTAGAGCTGTCATGACAAAAGTACCACAAACTGCCTAAAACCACACAACACGCCCTCACAGTTCTAGAGGGCACAAACCTGAAATCAAGGTGTCTGCAGGGCCTTGTGCCTATCAGTGGGTTTTGGGGTGAATCCTTCCTTGCCTCTTCCAGCTTCTGGGGACCCAGGCGTTCCTTGGCTTGTGGCTGCATCGCTCCAATCTCTGCCTTCATCTTCACATGGCTGTCTCTTCTCTTCTGTCTCATCTAAGGACACTTGTCATTGGATTTAGGGCCCACTGGATAATTCGGGATTATTTCATTTTGAGGTTGTTAACTTAATTACATCTACAAAGATACTTTTTCCAAATAAGGTCCTATTCACAGGTTCTAGAATGTGGGTACATTATTTTGGGAGCCATCATTCAACCCATTACAGGGGTACAGGCACAGAGATGGGGGTTGTCAGAGGGGTGGAGACCAGGTGAGAGTGATGCCCCAGAAGCAAGCAGAGAAGATGATTTGGGGGAAAGGGGCAGTGGTTGACCGGGTTCAATTCTGCAGAGAGGTCAAGATGAGGCCCAAGAACTGACCATTAGATTTGGCCCCATGGAGGTCAGCCAGGGCCCTGATACATGCTCACAAAGCAGCCCTCACTGTTCCTTCTTTTCAGGCCTGGAACTATAGAGTTATTTGTAAATACCTGCCTTTCCAGACTGAGACCCCCAAAGGGCAGGAATCTGTCTTGATTCCCAGGGCCTAGTGAGAGAGTTTCTGTAATCATTTTTAATAGATTCCCGAGGTGGAGGCCAGAGCCCTGCTGGGAGGGACAGTGGGGCTGACACCCCAAGGGAGAGCTGGACCCAAGAAGCCAGACCACCATTTTGTACAATGTCTGCCTATTTCCAACTCACCATCTGACCTATGGGGCCTGCTCCCAGGGAGCTGAGCATCAAGGGTGGCAGACTCTAAGGAATAGTCAAGGGGTATCTGGGGCTCCCCAGGCACCCAGACGATGGCTTTCCAAACTCCCCTGGAGTGAGGCTGGGGCTGCTTAGGTATGAGCAGAGATGGCATCTACCTGCCCACCTTGCCTCTCCAGGTGAGGGTAGAGACAATCACAGGCTCACTGGGACCCAGGGCAGGGGTGCACCCCCGAGGCACGAGGAATGGTTGGGGGGAGCTTGGAGGGCTCTGCAGAGCAAGTTACTGGCCAGCTTGGGGTTGGGGACTGGGGGGTTATGGGTGCTCTGGCCTTTTCCTCTTTCTGGTTGGAAATTCACCCTCAAATCCTTCCCTCGCACCTAGGGAGTGCCGCCCACCCTCTTCAGCCAAGGTGCCAAATGCTAATCCTGGTCTGGGCCTGGATAAGCTGCTGTTTAAATAGTCAGAGATTAGTTTTCAAATTGACAAATAAAGCCCATCTGGAGTGCTTGGAGCCGGGCCCCTCCAGGGTCTGGCTGAGCAAACCCAGTTTAATTAGCCCTGGTGCTCAGCCGGCGGGGGACGGGGACGGATGGGGTGGGGTGGTAGCGTCTCCTGGCTCAGCTGCTGGCCACTCTGAGGCAGCTGGGCTAGTCCCCGTCTGTCTGTCTGTCCACCCCAGCCCTTCTCCCCACCATGCTGAGCCCTCGAGAGCTGAAGGGCAGCTACGGGGTGGAGAGAATTCACTCTGTCTCTCCCCGCAAAAAGGACAGACCGGAACCTCCTGCTTCTCCTCACTTCTTCTGGGGCTCCAGTTGCAGGGAACCGCCTGAGGCCCCTTCACATGCCTCCCGGCTTCACCTGTGCCCGTGCCTGTGTGCACCGCTCCCTCCATTCATTCACTTATTCACGCTCCCATCGAGCAATGACCGAGCACCTACTGTTTGTTGGCTGCTGTTCTGGGCACAGAAGAGGTGAAGGCTCTACCGCCTGGAGTTTTAGTCTGGAGGTGGGCAGCAGATATCAGTCAGATAATCACACAGAAGAATATTTCATCCTAGACTATGGGATGTGCTCAGAGAGGAGAGGGTGAGGGGCCCAGAGCGGTCTGGAGACTCCTGCGGAAATGGCATCTGAGCTGACATTTGAAGGGTGAGGGGGCGTCCACCAGGTGAGGGGTAATGAGTTGGAGTGTGTGTGTGTGTGTGTGTGTGTGTGTGTGTGTGTGTGTGTGATTTCCAAGCAGAGGGAACACTGAGCACCAAGGAGGACGGTGCACCTGAAAGAAGGCCCCTGTGTCTGGGGATGGGGAGGGGCGACAGGCCAACAGGAGGCTGGGGCAAGAGGCAGGGCATCCGTTTCAGTCTTGGATCACAGAACAGCGGGAAGCCCTCGGGCTTCAGGCAGGCTGTGTGATCAGTTCACATGTTAAGAAGGAGCTCATTCAGGGCCAGCTTGGGGTTCCCCTCCTCTCTCCTCACTCACCACCGCTGCTGCCTGTTTCTACATCTAAGGCTCCCCTTGCACTTGGTCCGTCTTCTCAGGGCCCCCCTTTGGGCTATATGAATGTGTTGAATGAATGAACGAATGGACAAATGAATGAATGAATGAAGCCTTGGCCCTCCCCGGGCTCCTCCTTTGCTCTTTAGAAGGGACCCTCTTTAACTCTCGGGCACCCTCTTCTCTGTGGCCTGTATTTACAGCCAGTGGCTGGAGCTCTCCTGCCTCCCTGTGCCCAGATCAGAGATCCCAGACCTGGTGGTCCTTTGCGGGGAGGGTCTTGGGAATCCACAGACACGGCTCAGATTCCAATGACTGAAATTCTGTCAGGGGAACTGGGATTTTGCACCGAGTCATAATTCAGGCACTTTTTATTATAGTAGCTTAGAAATGTTAAATATAATAAGCTGCAATTCTCCAAAAGACACTGGAAAATCCTAGCCATGCCAAGGAAACAAGGAAACCCAGGTGGACCAGGGCATGGAGAGCCTGCCGTGAGTTTTCTCATTAATGATCATTTATCCTCATTCATTTGTTTCTTTCTCTTTCAGGAGTCACAGGGAGATAAGGAGGACCTGGATGTTTAAAAAATAATTAAAAGGCAGAAAATGCTGAAGTAGGGAAAATTGTACCCATTCGTTTCATGTTTTTCTTCTACAGATTTGGAAAAGACAGACACTATCAGGGCAGTTCTGGCGAGAATCAGGTGGCACTCTTAGGTGTTTGCAAAGGTGTGGATGGGGCCTGGGGCCCATCGAGGTGGTGGCAGGGAGCTGTTGCCTCTCCTGGGCCCCCAGAGGCCAGCGGGGGGTAGTTTCCAGGTTGCAGAGAGGTTGGTTAACTCCGCAGGGGATGCAAACAGTAGCCAGAGTCTGGCTCGGGCTTGGTCCCCCTTTTGATATCCTGAACTAGGACCTGGGCTCTGTGTGACAGGAGGACTGGAACCTGGGGGACACAATGGGTTGCTTTGTCCTTGAAGCCCCTAATTTTTCTCCTCCTGAGTTTGCTTCAAGTCCCAGAGGGCAGGAAGGTGGCTGGGGCTTGTCAGAAGGATGTCATCCATGAGAATCACGTCTGAAAACAGTCCCAGGGACCCCAGCCGGGATGCCCACTGGGCCTGGATGCACACACACCCAGCTGATCAGGGCTCTGCTGTCCTTCAGGACACAGAGGGGAGGTGGCCCATGAGCCGGAAAGGTGGCAGTTGGTACAACAAAAGCAGGGCCAGACTGGGCAGAAGGCAGGGCTCCCTGACGGGTTTGCTTTCTGCCTGGTGATTACCCCATTACCTCCCGTCAGTGCCTGATAAAACGTTATCATGGAATTATCTGCCGCAGGCTCTGGCGTCAGTATGAAATCCATTACTGTCCATCAAGCTCTGTGGCTAATGGCGGATCTGCACCAGGCTGGGCTTGGACAGATTCGTTATCTGTCTATTACTTCAGCAATCACACCTCAGAATGGAATCTTGGATGGGAAGTGACAAGAAGTTCCAGGATGTGTCATGCTGATGGGCAGCTGGTGGGTGGAGTATGGCAGGGAGGTGACCCTAGGGATCAGCCCCGCTGCCAGCCCGTGAGCCGGAGGGAAGCCCTTCACTTGTGGCCTGGGAGCAGGTTCCAAGTACAGAGTCAGCAAACATGGTGGCAGATAGAAGGATGGATGGCCGGATGGCCTGATGGGTGGAGTCTGTGCTTCATTTTGTTCCAATGGGTCCCTCTTCCTGGGCCGAGCGCCATCCTTGTCCAAGCTTAGGGATCCACAGCTACAGCAGCTGGTGTGAGTGTGGGCACTAGGGTCAGACAGATTTGGTTTGAAGGCCAGCTCCACCCTTCCCTAACAGCATGGCCTCAGACAACTGATTTAAACTCTCTCTGCCTCTGTCTCCTCATCTATAAAATGGGGCTAATACTAGAATAATAACAATTGGCTGATATTCTGTGATGCTGAGTGACCACACCACAATCCTCCATCTTGTCCTCTCTGTTTATGCCAGCCAGCGATGGCGGGGGCATATACTCATTAAGTGCACTGGCTGTGGAACCAGCCCATGTTTAAATCCTGACACCGAGGCACGCTGCACACTGACCATGGGCCAAGCGCTTTGTGCCTCCACGCCTCCCATGCCCTATCTGTGAAGTAAGGCTCATGGTAAGTGCCTTGAGTGTCACAGAGGGGATTCCACGAGACACCATCACCTCTCCTACTTCACTGCCTTTCTCTCCTCCTCCTCTGCTCCAGCCCTACTGGCCTCCTCACTATTCCTCAACCATGTCAAGTTCACACCCATCTCAGGGCCTTTGCACTTGCCGTTCCCTCTGCCTGGAATGCCCTTCCCCAGATCTGCTTCAGCTGATGCAGATCTTCACCCCGCGTCACCATCTCTGTGAGGCCTTTCCCAGCCCCCTGATCTAAAATGATAACCTCCCCTGCTCCCACTCCCCATCCTGCCTCCCTGTTTGTTTTCCTCCCAACACCTGCTGCCACCTGGCAGTCTATATTGGTAGGTGCCGATTGTCTCGCTCATTCCCTCTAGAATGGATGCTCCCTGAGAACAGGGAACTTTGTCTCTTTGGTTTCCTGCTGTTTCCCAGCATCCAGGACAGCATGTGGTTCATGGTAGGTGTTCACTAAATGTAAATATAAATATGAAGGAATAAATGATGGATATACACACACAGCACACAGGGAGCTACTGGAACTGCCAGCTTCTTGCTGACCCCTCTTTGTTCTCATATCTCCCAAATTTGATGTCATCTCCTCCCTCCTCCCTGTCCCCTGTCCAGGCCACCAGCATCCCTCTCTTCTGGGCTCGACCAGAACCTTCCCACTTCCCACTTTGCTTCCTCTTCTTGCCCCTACAGCCCATTGTCTACAGAGCCGTTGAAGTAGATTTCTTAAAATGTGAATCAAGGTGTATTTTCCCCCTGATTAAAAGCCTCTAGTAGATTCTCATTGTAACTAGAATAGAATCCAACCCCTTCTAGGCCCTTCAAGCTCAAGCCCCGGCAACATTTCAAGTCCTCTCCTTCCTGTTCCCCCTCACACAGCCCTCCCACCCCACCAAGCCTTCTTCTGCCCCTCTAATCCACTGGCTGTCCCCCACTCAGGGATGTTCTCCTGCCTGTGTCTTCTGCCTGAAATGCTCTCCCCCCAGATCCCTACATGGCTGGCTCTTTCCCATCCCTGGGTTTCTGTGTAGGATGACTTTTCCTGGGCACTCAGTTCAATCACTTTCTTATTTTCTATATGGAGTTATCACTAACTGGAATCGTTTTACTTATTTGCTTTTTAAAATTGTCTCTCCCCCACCAAAATGTAATTCCTTCAAGGGGAGTGGCCAATTTATCTAGTTCATAGCTAGAACCCCAGTGCTCAAGAAATATTGGGTTATTGAAAGAAAGAATGAATGAAAGGAAGGAAGGAAGGAAGAAAAGAGGGAAGGAGAGAGGGAAGAAGAGAAGGGAAGAGGATGGGAGGAAGATCTCATGATGACTGACATATGATCCACCCCAAGTCCTGTCATGTGAGACTGAATAAAGGAAACCTCATTCGAAATGGAGCCCGGAGGCCAGAAGGGGGAGCTCCCACAAACTACCACTCCAGTCAGAGACCCCAACAGGAAGAGATCTACCTTGCATTCCCAGCAACAAGTGTCTCTACTTTACCACCCCAGCAGGAGGAAGAAAGGTTTCTCCTCACCCAGCAACAAGCCCAGCCAATGGGAACCATTGCAAGTCAGCCAATGGGAAGCCATCACCATCCTGAATTCTCGCTTCCTCCAATGGACTTTCGCTCAAACACCCATCCCAACGTTCTTGTTTTGTCTATAATGTAATGTTCCTCTCCTTTGTTTGCTGAACTTGCCTGTAGTTTTCGCTATAGCATGCTTGTCCCTAATTGCAGTTCTCTGCTATATCCAAATAAACCCATTTTGCTGGTAAAATACTTGGCTGTTTTCAACTGCCACCATCCTGGGGGTCTCAGCAGCCATGTGGATAGGCTGTCCAGTACCATGGACTCTCTGTCATAGGTGCCATACCTTGAACCTTCTTATCGCTTTAGCCATATGCAGCTTTGCAATCTTAACTGCTCTCTCCCTCTCTCTCTCTACAACCTCTCATCCTTTCAGTGTCCTTTTAAGTTACTGGTGGAAGTAATTAGTTGTGTGATTCCAGGAGAGCCACGGAATCCCTCTGAGCCTCCGTTTCCTCACCTCTAAAATGGGTTTATTGATCCTGCCTTGCAGGGCTGCTGCGAGCACTGTGTGTTGATGCACGTCAAGTGCTTAGCCCTGTGCCTGGCACTTAGTAGGTCTCCTACATGATGGCTCTCAGTTCTGCTTCCTCCTCATTTCCCCTCTCCCCCATCCTTCTCCGGCCCCTCTGTTTTCTGCTCAGCCTGAGACCAGGCAGGGAGACACCTGCCCCGCCTACCTGTGCCTTTACCCCTTTCCAGTGTCCCACCTGCTTGGTAGGGTCCAGCCTTGCATGGATTCCTCCCCTCTTCTTTTCCACCCCTTTCACCCAGAAGCTCTGCCACCTGGATTAGAGCACATGCCACGGCCCATGGTGCCCTGCCCATTTGTGGTCCCAGATCTCCTTGGGGCTGCAGGGGTCAATTCCGATTCCCGGTCTCCTCACTATGTTCCGTGGACCTGCCCTGCACCTGCCCCTCACTCCATTCAGTCCAGCTCTCTGTCTGCTGGACTAGTTAACTGTTGGGTGAGCATTAGTTCATCTTCCTGCGTCTGCCCCACCCCGGAACCCCCTCCCCATACTCGCCCTCCTCGTCCCGCCCCCGGGGGTGAGGGGAGGCCCCTCCCTCTCAGCACTCCTCTTGTCTTCAGGGCTCTGCCCAGCTCTTCCTCTCATCCCTCCCTGTGACTTTAGTGGCCCCCCCCTTAAATGCTGTTGACCCCCACTCACCTGTCTTCAGCTCCAGCAAAACCGCATTGTTTTTGGTGGCTTTGCACAGTGATCCCTCCCTCCACATGTTTGCGCACCGTGTTCCCACCCCCGCAGCCCTTCACCTGCTTCTCTATGTGCCTCATGCATTGGCTCAGGCATCACCTCCTCTGCAGCAGGGCTGGGCCCTTCTCTGTGTCCCAGCTCCCTGTCCTGGGCCACCCCATCCAGCCTAAACTGTGTAGTCCTTGCCTCCTTCCTCCTCTGTATCTGCCACTAGATTCACCTCCAAAACATACTTCCACTCCCCCCTTAACATTCCCACACATGCACACATGGACCCCCTTCCATATACTCTCTGTCTGTGTCTCTGTCTCTGTCTCTCTCTCACACACACATACACACTCATAAGTGTATGAGATATTAATGGGAACATTTTGGGCATGGGACACTTGGGACACCCCTCCCACAGGATGGAGAAGGTAGAGTCAAAGGCTGGCATTTCAGGGCCTTGGGATCCTGCCACCGTATAAGAGAAAGAAGCCTATACTGGCCCAGGAACCAGGAAGCACAAAGCCAGGTGCTGGGGCTACGGGAACCAGTCTGATGGAGGAGGTTGTATCAGAGACAGAACCTGATGTAGTCATGGCCCCTGGTCTGGGAAGGGGGAAGATGAAGACATGGCTTGTCTCATGATAGCAATGAGGACCTGGGAGCAGGATCTGGCCCCCAGCAAGGATACAGACATGGACTCTGCAGGTTTAAGGGGTGTGATCAAGCAGGTTGGCTCAGACCCAGCAGAGAAGGCACAGAAGTACTTGATAGGAAAACTGAGGCCCAGGGACAAGCCTGGGGCAGGGTCAGCAGCGCAGGCCAGAGAATAGGTGCCCCCTGAGCACTTTACATGGATTATCTCATCGGGTCCTCACAACAGTAGTTTGAGGCTTGCTCTATTGTTATCATCTCCATTTTGGAGATGCCAAAACTGAGAGCTAAGAGGTTGAGTAAGTTGTAGAGAGCTGAGATTGGAACCCAGACAGCCTGACTCCAGAGCTGGAATCCTTAGCCACTTCCTGCTCAGTGGCACACACATGTACCCAGAGGCACACACACATGCACACCTAAACCCTAGCACACACCCACGCCCGCCCCAGCCATGAGAGTTCTTTTGGCCCTAATTCACCTTCCGTCTCTGTATCCCCTGAAGTGTCAAGTCAAATTAACTCATGGAAGCAGAGGAGAGACCTTGGACGGGGAGAAACTGGGGAGCAGCGATGCAGCCTACTGGCTTGGCCAGGCCCCGAGGAGACCCCCAAACCCAATTAACAGTTTTATTAAAGACAATTGGATTAGACACCTCTGCAGCAAAGGTTTACTTGACTTTAGCTGGGGGAGTTTATTCATTTTTCACTAATGTGTCTGATCACCTCTCAATCGTTGGCCCTTGGAGCACTCATCTGGCTGTACACACACCCTGGTTGCCTCCCTCCTACACCTCATTTCACCAGCCACCCGCTTCCTCTTCAGCACCTAGGACAGCGCCTTGGCTCTCCGTTCCCCTAACCAGGAGAAAGGGTTGAACTCAGAAGAGGGGAGCTGGAGGGCAGCAGGGCTGGACTCTCTCCACTGTCCCCCACCGCTCTAACAAAGGTCCCTTCCCTTGAAGCAAGGAGGGAACTTCACATTCCTGGGCTCATGCTCCCTGCAGAGAAATGTGCTGTGCACTGACCACATCTCCTTTATTATTTCCCTCCTCTGGACCTCCGTGCTTGTGTTCCCTCTGCCCGAAATGTTCTTCCCCAGTTTTTTGCATGCCTCCTTCTCACCCTTCAGGTCTAATCTCAAATGTCACCTCTTCAGAGAGACCCTCCCTGACAACCATACCTCAAGTGACCTTCCCAAGTTACTCTTTAGATAAGCACCCGGCTTATTTCTTTTATAGCTTTTATCCAAGTGGAAATTCTATTGTTTTGCATTTATTGGTTGAGTAAATAATCCTCACAGCAACTCTGTAATGTTAATATCATATTATTCCCATTTTACTGATTAGGAAATAGAGGCACAGAGAGGTTAAGTAACTTTCCAAAGTCACACAGCTGGTTGGTGGTGGAGCTGAGAGTACACCAAAGTTCAATGAGTGCAAAGACCCTGCTCTTTCATTGCTATTCCTCTGTTTAATAATTGTAGGGTCTTGAGATGACACACTTGCATGCACAACCTCATTCAAACACAGAGAACACTAAGAGTCCCTGGTGGGTAGGTGGGTAGGCCAGCAGGTCAGCCTCCATGCCCCTAGCCTGCTGACTCCTGCAAAGCAGAGGTCAGGCTATGGACCCAGACCTAGGAGGAGCAGCCATAGGCCACAGGTCCTCCAATCCCCAGCCCAGTGTGGCCAGGAGGTTTTGCCACATTCAACAGTAGTATATTCCCTCCTGCTGCATATATTAATTTGGGGGTTTATAGAAAAATCCATACTATGTGAGTTATCCAGGGAGGCGGTCAGAGGGAGAGGCACAAAATCAATAGTGAGAGATTGTCCTATTTCATAGCTTCTGTAAACAGGGCTGGCCGGGCCACTCCAGGGTAGGTGCAGGCAGGCGAAGGTCAGTGGGCTGCCTCGCCCTGTGGGGCCAGCACCTCTGGCTGCCAGCCCTGGGAGGCCTATTTCAGCGCCTGCTGGGGCTGATTTGTATTCTCCCTCGGCACTGTCAAAGGGCTCGGTAAATATTTATTAGCACTTCTCTGCAGGCAAGAGCGCCTTCTTGGCTGCAGCTCCTTGGGCATCAGACTGTGGCAGCGATGCTCTGTCCCACACCCCATGGCTTGCTTGTGTTCAACAGCAAGGGGGCCCCAGGCAGACCAGGAAATGAGGTCCCCGCCCAGGGGTGGAGCAGTGGCTTTGTCATCAGGGAGTGCTGGTGAGGTTTCATAACGAAGCGAAAGTTGTGGCTGGACCACCCCACCTGCTGGCTCCCTCCTTCCTCCTCAGCTCCCTTCCCTCCCATGGCTGGGCCACTTGACTTCATTTGCAGGCTCAGTCCTGCTTTTGGCCATATCTAGAATCAGAGGTTCTAGAGCAGTGCTGGCCAATAAAAATATAATGTGAGACACAAATGCCAGCCACATATGTAATTTAAAAATTTCTAGTAGCCACATTAAAAAAGGTAAAAAGAAAGAGGTGAAATTAAGTTTGATAATATCTTTTATTTAACCCAAATGGCATCATTTCAATACATAATCAAAATTAAAAATTATTCATGAGACATTTAAAATTCTTTCCATCACGCAGGTCTTTGAAACTGGGAGTGTACTTTACACTTGGTGCACATCTAAATCTGGACTAATCACAATTCAAGTGCTTGACAGTCACATGCGCGCATCATATTGGACAGCTCAGTGTCTGGGATTCATGTCTCCACCCAGTACCAGCATAAGGCCAAGCCCAGGGCGGCATCAGGGACTGAGCGCATGGCGTCGCAGTCATTAGGTGTTGCCCATCAAATGTTTCCAGTTCTCTTGGGCACAGGATAGGATTGTATTTGCCCAGCCCCAGAGGGTAGAGGTGAACGCTTGACTCACTTTGACCAGTGAAGGTGAGCGGATGTGGAATGTGGGATTCCAGGGAGAAGCTTTACAAGCCAGCGTGATAGTCACCGTGCTCTCTTTCCCTCTGCCACAGAGACCAGCAACGCTCCAATGGCGGCTGCTCTGCCAACCTGAGTCTTAGAGTGAGAGGTCAATGACCCAGATGGTCTGTGATGAACCCATGGCATAAGCAAGAGTTAGATCTTTGTTATTTTAAGCCCCCGAAATCCTGGAGTTGTTTGTTGCTGCAGTGCAACGTGGCCAGTCCTCGCTGGCATAGGTGGATGGTGGTACTTCATTTCTCCATCGTTCAGTAATATTGAATGAGTGCCTCCTACAGCCAAGAGCCTGGGGATACCAGCGAAGCAGCCAAATAAGGACCTTCCCCTCAGGGCACTTCCCCTGTAATGGGGACCCAGACATTAACAACAGAGTCTCAATTATGTGCCTAACTGGAATTGTGATGAGTGATCTGAAGAAGAGTGAGCTGTGAGAGCACCTCACAAGGAATCAGGGAAGGCTCCTCTGAGCAAGAGATGCCTGAGCTGGGCATTCAGGATGAGGGGCATTAGGTAGGTAAAGGGTCAGGGCGGAAGCACATTGGAGGCTGTGGGAACAACATGTGTGAGGTCCTTGAGGTGGGAAACATGTCAGGGAGAATCCTAGTCCCCTGTCTTCATGTTTCCAGGAGGAAGTGTCTACTGCAGGGAAAGTAACCTTGTTCTTCTGTCCCCTTGCTCCTCCCTGACCTTCCCTGAGGGAGGAGGAGAGACTCGTGTCTTTGGTGAGTTTAGGAGAGTGACTTTGCTCAATTCTGGCCTTTCCTTTCACCAGACTCACACAGGAGTCTGAGACTGAACATAGAAAGAGGGTGCTATTTATCCCTCCCTCAAGCCTCAGCTGGCCCAGTGTTGGGGGTGGGTGATGGAGATGAGGGTGGAGGGGTGGGCATGGGGAATCTGCAGCGATGTAGAGAAGCAGCAAATCTAAGTGGTGTTAGGAGGTGGAATTAGCAGGGCCTGGTGGTGGAATGGGTGGAGGTAAGGGGCAGAGAGGAGTCCAGAAGGCTCAGGGCCCTTGGCATCTTGGCCTTTCTCTGAAACTGGGCGCACATCTGAAAACCTGGGCCCTGCCTCGTTCCTTGGGTGGCCTCAGAATCGTTCTTAACGCAGTTTCCAAGCAGCCAGCACAATGGATTGTTGCTCTTGAGCTGTGTCAGGCTTGCTTCTGAGCCTGGTGTACAGGGTGGGTGTCAGGCATCTATCTTCCATATATACTGGGTGTGCCTTGCTCTGTCCACCTCTGGGCTTCTGGGATGCCAACCCCAGGATCCCAGGACCTCACAGCAGGCTGTAGATGTATGAAGTGATATCTAACAAATGCGAAGACTCCAGAGTGGCTCTTGAACTACAGCGGGGCATGCATAGGTGCTAAAGCTCAATCATTTCCTGCCTACTGGGGCTCTAGCCCCTTCTCGCTAATGACCACTATTTGCTAAGACCCCAGATGAGTGCACACCTGGAAAAGCCACATCTGTCCCTGGAACTTTAAGGGGATGGGATTTCCTTGAGTCCTTTGGATATTTCCCAACCAAGTCGTGCTGGGACTTGTGGGAGTCTGGGTGGCTAACACACCCATGGAAGAACATCCAAGGCCAGGCTAAAAGCTCAGTACTTACCATGAGCTATTTGTAATGCCCCTTCTGGAAGCAGCCCCCGGCCCATCACTGAGGAGGGGAGGGTGCTTCAGTGGTGGGCTCCTACCCCATGGAAACTCTCCCAGCCAACGGACATGGCTGTGATGAATCTGAGCAGCCCTGATAACCCCCGTGACAGCTGGCACTGAAGTGGCACAGATGTGCCCAGTGACTGCAGTCATGTGAAATGTGCAGAGGGGTCAAGGGAATTTGCAAAACAGAAGGTCCGGAGAGAGGGGATTAGAAACGATTTTCACTCTCTTTACCTTTATTGTTTGGGGGGGTGGGCGGGAAGAGCGATCATTTACCACCACGTGGGGTTCCAGGTAGAGGCGTTTCTGTTGGAACAACCCTCAGGACCTAGCTCTGCGCTTGCTCAGCCTCCGACCCCTTTGCGAAGAGGAGGAACCCCTTTGATTGGTGGTTTGGGAGAAGGCATTGAGCATGCTCAGCTCAGGCCCCTCCTCCCTGGGTTCCCCTTGCCTGCTGGGAGGTTTCTTCTGCTTATGGTGGGTGGGCTCTGCCCACAGAGGCAGGTCTGCAGTTGAGGGGAGGAAGTTCAACGCAGGGAGCTCATCTTACACCTAAACCATGTTCTCCTATGTATCCATTCTAAGGCTGGTACTCTGATCTCCACTTGTCTAATTCTGGTGGGAAGAGAAGGATGCCGTTTATTGGGTTTTCTTAAGCATTATCAGTGTCAAAAAAAGCATCTTGTTAAAAAATTTAAATAGGAAATGGATAATTTTTTTGTAAGTCAGGGATTTTTTTCAAAATATTTGGCCTCAGATCCAGTGCCCACTGGGCATTGCCCTTGACATTTCACTTAGGACACCCCACTGAATGCCAAGGATGCCTGGACCACCTTACAGTATGACTGGGCATAATAAAAAATGGCTGAATGTGGTCAGGCCAGACCTGTCACCCAGCCAGCAGGGTGCCAGTCTGCATTCACTGCCACATGACCTGGGACAAGTCACCCCCACAAAAGTGTGGAGTGTGGGCTTTGGAGTCGCACAGACCTGCAGCTGGAGTGTGGCTTTCCCACTTACTGTGTGATCTTAGGAAAATCACTTGACCTCTCTGAGCCTCAGGTTCCTCATCTATCAAATGAGAGTAACAAGAATTCTCCTTCAAGGGATCCCAGCATGCATCTCGTGGTGCTGGGCATGCTGCATGATGGGTGGTGACCTTCACCACTGGTACCAGAGGGGTCAGATGGACGGGGGTAACCCAGAGACATGGGCCGAGGGCAGTTCTGGAAGCTCCGGAAATGGGCTGCCTCCTCTTCCCCTGTCCTTTCACTTCCTCATCTGCCTAATATTCTTTCAAAAACCCACCCCACCACCCACCAGAGAGACACAGAATATGCTCCACGAATAGTGTTCAACCTCCATACTCAGTGTTTTGGGCTAATTTCACGCCAACATGTCTTAGCATTTTGACACCACCAGACTGAGTCTCTTTATTTCGTTGCAGAATTGTGGGTTTTTCTCATAAAGTGTTTACTGGGTATGTAAAATGTAATCACAGCTTTATGAATAAGAACTAGATTATTTTAATGATTGCAGGTAATTTAAAACTTAAGGGCAATCACATTTCCCAGCCACCTTGCGGTGCTTAAAAGCACGAGTGAGCGGTTCTGAAGAGCCGTGGTCTTGCACGTCTGCTCCGCTCCGCGGCAACATCCCTGCTACCACATGGTGTTACAGTTTTCTGATTGTTGTAATTGATGACATTAGGAATAAGGAACCTGCACAGAATAATACAGGCACCTGTCATGCCAGAGTGGTTTTATTCATTGTTAAAGAAGTTCATAAAGTTGAAAGCAAGCATTGACGTGGGATAGACTAGCACCAGGCATATTTCAGTCCTTTCTTAATTTGTAAATAAAATGATTATTTCCCAAAGCCTGCTTTAGCTGAGAAATTGCAATAGGCCCTGTATACCCCCTCCCTCCCTCTCTGTAGCCCTGGGAGTTACTCGCTGTCACTTCATCTTGGCAGGAAACCCTTGCCTTGCTTATCCACAGCCAGCACCGGGGCCCCTGCCTTTCCCTGTCCTGAGGTCTCCATCCTTCTGCTTTACTTGTCTTTAGTTCTGTGCTCACCCTCTCTCTCAGGGTACCCTCTCCCCAGTTTGGCTACAGAGCTGGTCTCTTTTGGGTCTGACCACTGATAACAGACACAGGGAACTGGAAGCTCTAGCACCCCAGACCCTCTCTTTAGGGGGCAACTGTAATCTCTATGGATTTCTGCTGTCCATTTTATAATTAAATATAATAACCATCATTTATGAATGTTACAATGTGCACGTCTGGTGTTCTATGGCACATGAATTTTTCAATGTAATGCCTTACCTCGTGTTGAAGATTTTATTATTCCCATTCTATAGACAAGGACACTGTGGCTCCGAGAGGCTGGATTACCTGCCTAAGAAACTACATTTTAGCTGGTGGCAGGGACAAGATTCAGCCCCATGTGTGGCTCTTCTTTGCTATAAAGTAGCTTTTCCTCAGAGCCGCGGGGGAGGAAGAAAGGAGGGGTGAGCGTGCTGGAAGGTATGGGTGTGGGGTGCAGAGGGGTCAAGGTTTGGAGACAGTCCTGATTAATGGCTTTGGTTTTTCTGGGAACTTGGAGGCAGGTCACTGGCTGAGCAAGAGAGAAGGAGTTAGTTAAGTGGTGGATTGGAAATTTTTGGAAAGCAGAGCAATTTTGAAATATGGAGGGAGGGGGAAGGTGGGAGGGGTTATTGATCAGAAGCACTTAGAAGGAATTGAGAACTGAGGTGAGGGTGATGTCTGGGAATGAGGAGAGACTCCAGGTCACACGGCTGCGGGGAGCTGGCACGGGGAGGGGGGATGGATGGTGGTGAGGAGAGGTGTGCGGCCACCTCTTGTTCATCACCGCAAGGGTGGCAGGAGCACGTGTCTCATGGGTCCAGCCCACTGACCCTAGGGGACCACCCCCAGGCAGCCTCCCCTGCCCCCCGCACTCCACCTCCCCGGTCCACCCAGGGCCGCGTTCTGCAGGGTGACTGCAGATTCCCAGCTCGGGGACATGGTAAAGGCAGGACGACTTTCCTCTCATTCCTGCTAATTTGCTGCTTCTGCTTAAGCTCGTAAAAAGTTTCCTAGCAAAACCATTCTGGCCTGAGTCCCTGCTGGAGCCCACTGAGCTGCTGTAATTAAGCTTTGATTAGCTAGCTATATATAAATTCCCTTTTGGAAGCCAGCGTTGCCCTTGAAGGCCTCGGCAGAGCATTCGGTGCGTGTGTGCCCCAGAACTTGGGTCAGGTTTCCCAGTGTTGGTGGTCAGTGAGCATCTGGTCAGGGATGAGGTGGGGGGAGATGTCCTGCTCAGGCTGAGATGGGGACACGCAGGAAAGAGACCCAGGCTGGCCCGGCCCCTCTGCAGGTGAGACAGTGCTGAGCTGTGGTTCTGGAAGCAGAGGATGTAGGTAGACACAGCCCCTCCAGAGGGCCTTCCTTGGCTTCCATTTTAGAACTCCAAACGATAGGCCCTGGCCAAATATATTTTTCTACCATCACAAGCTCGTTGCAAAGTTGGTTTTACAGATGCCCTAAACCTGCCTTTTAAATTATCGTCAAGTGTAATAAATGGTAGAAAATCATCAATTTTCCTGTGAATGTGAGTAAAGTGAAAGTTAGTTACATGTCAGCGTGGGAACTGTGGTCCAGCTGTGTCTGTGATGGGAAATAAGCCCTGAAAGGGGAACAGCTGTTTTCCGATGGAACGGCCAGGCTTAGATTTTATTCTGAGGAGGTGAAAAGGTGGAGAGCTGGGGCCCTGCATGTGTAAACTCACCCAGAGGCCAATGAGGAGGGAACGAGGGGTTCAGAATATTCCCCTGCCGAGGTCCCCAACTCCTACTCCGGATCTCGGCCCACCAACTTCCATCTAGGAGCCAAGATGGTCTAAGATGGTCTGGACTATGTAATGGGGACCTGGCAGTGGGGGGCTCTAAGTGTTTAGCCACTGGCTCTCAAAAAACCACAACACAACAAAACAAACTGTGATACGCAGCGTTTGCCAGGTAACATGATGTAAATACTCCCACTTTCCAAGTACCAAGGTGACGTCACTGGAAATATGGTATTTCCAGATTCAATAGATGTAAATAATCTCTGGATCATAGATAATAGTAAAATAATCAAGATGCGATGGGTTTTGAGCATTTATTACACTAGTTCATAATAAAGTTTATTTAGTTGTACATTCACATCATTTAATTTTTCATAGTGCCTATGTTTATCAGCCGGCTTGAAAATTCTTGAAAAATTAACGATCTGCTCTCACGAGCAGGTTTGAGCCCGTGCCAGCACCCCACTGGGAACAGGTCTGGGCGGTCCGGCTAGGTCGCAAGATCTATGAGGCAGGGCCACCTCTGTCTTGTTCACTGCTGGACCCTTGTCACCGAGCTCAGCATTCGGCACTCAGTAAATGTTTCTAGAATTTATGAATAACAGGTGGCAGGAAATGTCCCTTGCAACGCTTTTTCCTGTGGCAGGACTGAATCAAAGCCAAAGAGCTCTTGCCTCCTACCGCTCAGAGCTGCCGGGATGCCACATCCATCCCCTCCGCTGTCCCCTCACTCACATCCTTGGCTGGGGTCTGCTCCCCCCAGGGTAGCTAATGCCGTGGAGGGAGAGTGGACTTTGGAGCCGGACCATCTGGGCTCAGATCCTGACTCCAGCTCCTCCTTGCTGGGTGACCTTGAGCAGGTTATTTAAATCCACCCCCCCCAGACACATCAGATAAGTAGAAATAATCTCTTCCTCCTTCAACAAATATTTATTGAGCACCTACTAGGTGCCAGGCACTGTCATAAATGCTGCAGACACTCCAGAGAACAGAGCACAAAAGAAGGCAGGCATGCACGTTTAACGAGCGTTTAGGAAGCATCACCTGTCACCTGTCATTAGGGGCATTCAAATGGCTCTGTGGTCTCTAGACCAAGAACATGTGTGTAGCCTGTTTGCTTTTATCCTGTGGACACCCCAGATCCAGCGACAGATCCCAGTTCCTTCTGCTTTGGCCTGGAACCAAATTCCTTCTAGTAACTTATGGTTTGTATATTCTATCCTGACCCCATGCTCTGAATGTGCTTGCTTTCATTTCCCCTTCCCTTGATGTTTGTTTAATGTATCTATTGTTTTAAGGTGCCTTGGATTCTTGACTTGAATGTGGCAGGAGAAATTAGGTAGGGAAGGAAGGAAGAGAGGGAGGGAGGGAGGAAGGAAAGAAGGAAGGAAGGAGGGAAGAAAAAAAGGAGGGAGGGGAGGAGAGGGGAAGAAAGGAGAAGAGAAGGGAGAGAGACTGAGAAATGGAGATATAGGGAAACAGAGAGTTTATTGCGGTTCAGCTCAAGAACTGTCCAAGAAAGCCAAATACCTGGACCACATGGGCAGCTCCCTCCATCACCTACTGCAGGTGAAGCCTGTTCTGCACACTGGAGATGCTAGGCAGAACAAGAGACAGAAGAGTTCCCAGGTGCACAGATCCTACATTCTACTGTTCAGAGTATCTTGAAGATGCCACCAGTTTGTGGCGGTGAGTGCAGCAGAAGGTAGGTGTGTGCTGCCCCCGGATCCACAGGACCATCCCCCCGCACCCCAGCTGGCTGAGCATTCCTGGACCAGCAGCAGATTCTTGAGCAGACTGGCTGTCCCTGGTGCCAGGAGTCGGTGGGTGAGCAGAGACTGAAGCAGCCTAGGCCAGGCGTGGGAGTGATTACCTGTGCAGCCCCGTCCACACCTGCCCTGTGCCCCCCAAACCCACCTCTAATCTCTTGCCTTCTGAGGTTCACTTCCCAGGTCTGACCTGCCCCTGCTCACCCCAACTTCTCCACGCAACTTCTGGTCTTCATGTGCCGACCGCCAGCCTCTCACCTCCTGAGCTTAGCTGGGACCTCCCCCATCTGGACCTCCCACAGGTGCCCTGTAGTCCAGCACAGCTGGAGTGTGTCAATGGCTCTCAATCCATTCTCCAAGGATGGATCGCGGGAGCAGGTGGAAGGGTCAGTGACTTTGGGGTGGCCCTGCCTTCCCACGGTTTCCTGTGGTCCAGTGGCTGCATCCACATTAACACCAGAGCAAGTGGCCCCAGAGGGAAAAGTTCAGCATTGTCATCAACCAGGAGAAAAGAACTGGCTTATTTTGACTATATACTTGAATGAATTCAACCAAGTGGTCAGTAAGTATTGAACTGAATTGACCTGAAAAATCTAATAGTAACCAAAATTACTGTATATGGAGGACTAATGGGCCTGATGTGTCAGTTACATTTTTCTTCTAATTCCCATAACTATATCTGGGAGAAGTACTATTATTTCTCTCACATTACAGCTGGGAAAATTGAGGTTCAGAGAGGTCAAGGAACTTGTCCAAGGACACACAGCCGGAAGATGGTAAAGACAGGATTTAACCAACCAGTGAGGTCCAGCGCCCACATTATTAACCTCACTCTCAACTAGTTCCTCTCATTTGAGTCTCAGTTTCCCCAGTTGTAGAAGGGGGATAATGACAGTACCAACCTCACGGGCTGCCATGGTGGTGACTGTGGAATTTCTCTGGGGCTCTTGAAGTGCCAGGTCGTCAAGGTGATGCTCTCTTGCCCTCTGATGCCAGGCCCAAGCCTGGGCTGGGCACCAGTTGCCTCTGGGTCCTCAGTGACACTGCTTGGCTCGTCTTGCCTGGAACATGCCATTCTCATCTCCCACGGCCTCCTCTGGGTTTTCTTTCAAGGGCTGCTCTGAGCCTAGATGATGCTCCTTGTGAAATGTTTGTCTCTGAGCTCCGAGGAGCAGGGCTGCCTGCGGAATGACACGCACGGCCCGCTAACTGCCCTGTGCCCACAGCTCTGTGCACTCCTGCCACCCCTGCACCTTCTCAGAAACGTTCTTTAAGTGGCAGATGCCACTGATGTCTCCCTGGTACCAAAGGGCACCAGGAGTGCTCGTAGCCAACACCGATGGCTGCCCTGAGACTCAGAGGCTGCCTCTCTGGTCCTGGGAAATGCAAATGCTTAGGGCAGAGATCTTGAGGTGGGGTGGAGTCAGGTTCTAGACCAGATAGGGGTCCACTGACTGGTTAACATCTATGGACACCGAAGGGCCCCACCTTGCCGAAATTCTTCCCCCATCCCTGTCCTGATCCAGTGCCTAACATTCCCGTATCAGTGCATTTACGGTGAAGGGCTCAGTTCCTGAAGGCAAATGAGAAAGCAAATGTGGTACTAAAATGTGATGCAATTAGCAAAGCAGGACCTGGCTTCTTCTGGGTCCTCCCAGGACTGAAAATGCCCTGGGCCCCGCTGAGAGAGGCACTGAGGTGGGGTTCAGAGCACTGACCTTGAGTTAGAAGTAACCAAGGCCTAACCTGACTCTGCTTCCTACCAGCTGGTGACCTTGGGTCAGAGACTTAACACTGACGTCACCTCTAAGATAGAGCTCACGGTGGAATCCATCTCAAAGAGCATTGGGAGGATGAAATAGGAGAGTGAGTGAACTTCAAGGGCTGAGCACAGTGTCTGCCTCCAGCTAAGTGGCCAATGACAGGCGGAGACGCTGGAGACCCCTGGTCCAGGGCCCCCAAGTTCTCTCCTGCTGGCCCCAGACCCCCTCAGCCAAGACATGGTGGTCTATCAGCCTCTGCTCATTTCTCTTGGCTCCAACCCCAGCTCAGACCAAACCTTCCCAGTGGGACAGGGGCTTCTCAGTCATTCCAGCCCTTTTCTGAGCTTGCAGGTTGCCCTGTCCTCCTGCTTGGATCCCCCTCTCCTGTGCTTTCTTCATCTTTGGTTCAGCTCGAACCTGTACCCAATCTCCTTGCCCTTGTGCATCAGCTTCTGACTCAGTGCTGGGTTCTCAGCATCTCCTCGTGTCTGCATCTCCCACCTCCGGGCCCGGGGATGCGGAATTCACATTCCACCTGCCTGAGGCCTGGGAGCCCTGGCCGCTGGTTTTCTTAGATGGAGGCCTTGGGCATCAGAGCTAGAGAGCACCCCCGTTCCGAGATCTTCAGGCTCAACCCTCTCATTGTGCAGAGGGGCACACCGAGTGCCTGGACAGGGAGGGACATTCCCAGGCCCTGCAAAGTGCCAGGGACAGTGCCGGAGCCTTGGCTTCCTCTGTTGAAGGCAGGAGGCATAGCTCTGGGGTTAGACAGGGAGGATACCTGAGTGGGCCCTAGAATTCCTGGAGGAACTTCCCAGGGAATTCAGGGCTCCGTTGACTCTTTGGGGCCCCCGTCTCCAATAACTCACTCTCCTGGTGATCTAAGTAGGAAGCTCTGCCTTCATTATCCCAGTTAACGTCCAAGGAAATAAAAATATTTCTCTTCTTTGACATGGTTTTCGTGCTGTTTTGCTTTTATAATCATTCCCTTTTAAGTGCGTTTAGTTTTAAGCTCCTCAAATCCTGTTTAAGTACATGGAGATAAGGTGTCCATGAATGAAGCAATAAATAGACAAGTAGGAAGGGCTGTGAGTTTGCTCTTCTTTCCGGCTTTGCCTCCTTCTCTCCATAAAGCTCATCCCAAATGCCCTGACCAAATGCCACACCAGCTATCAGACAGTCCCTGCAGGCAGGGGATCAAAGTTCACCTGAGGCCTCATAGCTCAGTGTCTGGGCAGGAAGCCTGTCTCGCTGATCAGCTGGGGTCAGGTCATGACCAGCTCCAGGCCACCCAGGACCACCTTAGATCTCATTTCTTGGACTCCTGTTTGATATCTGTCTTGGTCAGATTCTCTAGAAGCAGAGCTTGAGATGGGGACTCGAGTGCCCATAATGTGTTGAGAGGATGCTCTCCAGAGAAGGGGGATGAAGAAGCAGGATAAGGCAGGGGCAAGGTCATGGTCTCAGCAGGAGTCCAGCTTCATGCTGGTCCCACTGCCGAGCTCTGGAGCATAGATAGCACCATGGAGTCAGTCCCATCTTAAGGAAACAGGGAGGCCTTTTGTACGTCCGCATTGCAGATCATTGGTTGTGAGCTGCCCCAGGTGCTAGGAGATGGGAAACATAACCTCATGGGTAAGAAGGCATCTGAGAATGGAACGGCTGGGAGCCATTACCAGCCAACACTCACAGAGACAGAGGAATGGGTGTACCATCCAGGCAAAGGCGATCTGGGTGGAGAACCTACTTTGCACACTATTCTGGCCCAGCATCTCCAGAACGGGCCTTTGTCTCCCTCTATCTAGGCTTCCACTCACCCCTGATGGAGGTCTTGCTGTGGGCCAAGCCCTATGCTGAACATGTCACATCCATCTCACTGCGTTTTTACAAAAAGCTCATAGGCAGGGCTTCTGAGCACTTGTTTACCACGGAGGATCAGAGAGGTTGAGCAATTATTCCAAGGTCACACAACTGTTGGGTGGCAGAACCAGGAGTCAAATCTAATTTCCAAAGATTACACTGGCACCGTGTTCTAGCCCCTGTATTTGTCAGGCCTGCTGGATTCCACTTTGGGGAACCTTCATTGTCTCCTGCAGCCCAACAGTTTAGCGTCTTTTAAGTTTCCCCTCTGGGCTGCTGGCTCTACTTCACACATCATCTGCTCACTTCTGGTTCCCTGGTCTTCACCCCAGGCAGCCTCACATATCTGCCCGCTGATCCTATCTCCACTACCTTCAGAGGCCTGAGTTCTGCCAGGAGCTGGAAATATCTGACTTGCCCACAAATGACATAACACTGGGGAGGGATCTGGTTCTGCCACCACTGTCTTTGCTGACACCTCCATCAACGTAGATCTTTCTAAAGAAAACAGACATTTATCCCTGGCAGTCAGAGGCACACTTGTAATCAGATGCTGGAGGCCTGAATTTGGGATTGTCAACAAATTGACGAGGGCTCTTCAGTCAGTGGAAAAGGGGCTGGGGAGAGGGTTGGGGAGGGCTTCAGAAATAGTCTGTCCTCTGCAAGGATCACCTCCCCTGGGCCAGGGCTGGCCTTTGGCCGGAGGGACACAGGGTGGCCTGAAGCACACATGACAGAAATGAAGGAGGGAATAGGAAAATCTTGGGGAGCAGGGCTGGCTCTGGGTATAGGAAAACAAACTTGAATATGGATGCAGGAAAGGGAGAATAACAATTAAGGATGATGGAAGGTATTACTGGAGTTCACCGGTTTCCAGTTCTTTTCTCCATCCTGGGTACATGGGAGACACACTCCAATCCATGATGGCAGTTAGGTAGAATCTAGTTCTGGTCGTTCTAGTCTAGGAAATGTGAGAGGACTTAATACATGTCACTTCTAGGCTGAGGCAGTAAAAAGCACTCATATGATGCTTCAGTCCATTTATTTCTTTGCCGAGGTGATTACAGAGAAGGTTGAGATGCTGGAGCCTCACGATGGAAGCAGCCTGGACCACCAATTTTCACAATGAAGGACAGTCATCCCAGATGGTTGCCAGCCATGGAGAAATAAACGTACGTGAGAAATAAGCAGAATTGTGTTAAGCCATCAAGACATGGGGCTGTTTGTTGTTGTAGCTTAACCTAGCCTAGCCTGACTAATTGCAGTTTTTTGTTCGCCTACTGTGTGCCAAGGATTGTGGTAAGTGCTTTACATCATCTCACAAAATCCTTGCAACCCCACTTCCAGGAAGGACCTATTATTAACTACATTTTACAGATGAGGAAACTGAGGCTTAGAGGGATTTAGTAACTTCCACAAGTTATCACACAGCTAGTAGGTAGCAGAGTTGGAAGGCAAGCCCAGATCTGTCTGATTCCAGAGCTGGAATTCTTAACACACAAATTCCAGAGAGGCCACCTTAGTTTTTGTACCCTTATTGGGATCTAGGCACCAGGGCTTGGTAGGACCCAGGGGAGCATTTGAAAGCTGTCTCCAGAGAGTCCCAGACATGGGTGGAGTCCCTAAATGGTCAGTCAAGGGCCACAAGCACACTGTGTTCCCATGGAGCTCACAGTCTGGTGGGAACAAGCCAAGCAAAAGTGTGGAGGTTAGAATGAGTGGTGTGTGTGTGTGTGTGTGTGTGTGTGTGTGCATGTGTGTGCATGCATGAGGGAGGGATGGGATGGGTTCAGTGAGGAGGCTGGACTGGCTAGGGGGACAGTGTGCTGATGGGGAGGGAGGAGATCGCATGGAATCCCCCTGGCTCCTACTGGGGTGGTGCTGGGTTTACTGGGGGCTATGAGTCTGCCCTCTACCCATCAATCCTTCCCAAGGGGACCCTGGTCTCCCTGACCTGTTGAGGAGACAGGGGACCGTATCAGTATACCTCTTCCTACTTCTCAGGTTATAGAGTGGGGCTAATGACCCCAGGAAGCAGAGAGATGAACCCATTTGTGGGTTGTGGTCCTATCTACACTCCCAGAAGGCAGTGATCAGTGATATTTGGCTCAGTTCTGGCTTTTGTAGGGTCATGAATTGAGTCCTGAGCTGGGGATAGGATGGTAGGTAGAATAGAAAGAGGCTGACAGATGTGGGTTCAAATCCAGCTTTTACCACTTGTTCCTGAGTGACCTGAACACGTCTCTTTATTTCCAAATGCCAGTATCTTCATCTGATAAATAAGAACCATCACATTTCCCTTGAAGGCCACTTGTGAGGGCTAAACGGCACGCAGTAAGTTTCTTTCCCTCCTTTCCCTCCCACCCTTTCAGAAATGCTTCCTCCAGCAGTCCCTGGATGACAGAGGCCAGGCCACAGGTCCCCTCTGGCTGGGGAGCTCTCCTCGGACCCTTCTCTGGACCCACGGAGGAGGCCTGCCTGAGAGGGCCACCTGAGACCCAGCTGTGGGTGGCCCTGCCTTCATCCAGAAAGGAAAGATCAGCTTGAACCAAAAACTCCCCAACTGCTCCCAGCAGCACGTCCCCGGAGGGAGTTTGCAGGCAGAGTAATGTATGGCTCCATTTTTGGATGTTGCCGAATTCCATTTGCCGGAGATCTGTGTTTTATTGCCGTATCAGTGTTTCTAAATTGCACTATATTTTCTTAGCTTGATGGGAATTTACAGCATCTGGATTGGAGCGAAATTGGGCTCTTCCCGCAGCTTGGAAATCATGGGGTCGATTGCTATGGCTGTTGCCTCCCCCTCGGACTGTTTCTGCTAATTATTCATATTAAGAAGAATCCGAATCTGAGAAAGGACACCCAGGAGGCCCACTTGGCGAGACGTTCGCGAAGGCTGGGAGGTCTGTGGCCGCTCCCTATGGAGACCCAGGCCGCCCAGGACAAGGCGGGAGGGCTGTGGCGTGGGGCGCTGAGGCAGAGATGAATTCCAGGCTGGGGAGCAGCCAGCCTCGGGCCTGGAGTGTCCTGGGGAGCACTAGACATTAGGTTGACAACCGGAGTAACGGGAGCAATAATGTTGCACTTTTGAATATCCCTTTAGTGGCCTCAAAGTACTTCCATGTCTTCCTAATTCTCCTGTGAGGAAAAGAGAACAGGGACCCTCAACCTCATTTTACAGGTGAGAAAACTGAGGACGTAGGGGACCAAAGCACAAGGAAGAGCTGGGATTAGAACCCAGGACTGTCTGGCTCCAACCTGGTGTTTCCTCCCCTCCCCCACACACTTTGTAGGGTTGGGTTCCCTCTCCATTTTCACACTGGCGACCTGGAAGGGGTGCTCTCGTTTACAGAGGCCTCACTGTGTGACAGTCACCGAGTTGAAGATTCCCGGCATCGTCTCATTTAACCCTCCTAGAGGTGGGTATGACGTAATCCATTTTACAGAGTAGCTTCAGGATGTTAAGCCACATTTGCAAGGTCACACCGGGACTCCTAAGTGGCAAAGCTGAGATTCAGCCCCAGGAATATCTAATTCCAAAGCCCGTTCTCAGCCACCTTGCTCCACTGTTCCCGGGGACACCAGCAAATCCAACTTCTGCTGATGCAGGAATGAGCGGCCCCAACCATGGGGTGGGAATCCTGGTGCATTCTGGGAGTCAGATGGTGCCTGTCTGGTGCTGCCATTCAGCAGGCCGCAACTTACACAGGGAAAGCCAGGGTGCCCAGACTGAACCCTGCATTTGAAATTCACAATTTCCCCAGCTCCAGCCTCCCAGGAGGCTACAGTCCCACCCGGGGTGTTGGGCAGGGAGAGGAGGCAGTCACGAGGACCCAGCTGGGGACCGCAGGAAGTTCTGGCCTGTCCCTCTGGCAGGTCCTGGCAGTTTATCTCACTTGGCAGTGATCCTCTGTCTAAAAGCACGTCTGACGTTTTTGCAATAAAGTTAATGGACTTCTTCATCTTAGAGCAGCTGAATTCTCTTGGAGCAGATGCTGAGGGTTATGGATGTTCTAATTAGGAAGCTGCCTTTGGCACTGAGGGAAGGAGGGGAGTCTTTGTGACGTTGCCTGCCCCGTGAAGACCCCCTGCCAAACTGCTTTCCCGTAGCTTGCCAGAGCAGACCTGCTGCAGCAGAGAAGAGAGATGTTCCTCTCCGCCCCCACCTCCCACTTCCCTTCCAGCACCAACCTCACTTCCAGAAGGGACCGTGGGCTCCCAAGGTTGGGCCATGGACTCCGAAGTCTGAGCCACCACCAACAGGGTTTAGTGTTGCAATCAAATAAAACTTACACCCAAGTTAATCTGACACATTTATCGATGTGCGTAATTGTTATTGGACTGCACTGCAATTAGGCATAAATGGTAGGTCGTTCCTGTGAGTGGCTGTAATTAGTAATTTTCGTTTTTGGCCCAATCAAGTTTGGATTTTTGTTTTTTTCTATAAGCATGGAAGTTCCCCAGTGTCTGTAAACAACATTGACTATTGACTGTTTTCTGATTCACTCATTCATTTAGTCATTCACTCATTTATCAAATCTATGACATGGAGGTCCCAGCTGGAATAACTCATTCTCATGCTGATGCTGGGTAATTGTGGGTGAGTTATTCTACTTCTCTTAGCCTCAGTTTCCACATCTGTGAAATGGGGACGATAGCCCCTAGCTCACAGGGTTATGGTGAGAATTCTGTGAGATGAGGTATGCAAAGTGCTAAGCACTGTCCTAGGTCTAGGGTTGTCGCTCAAGGAGCTAGAATGTATTATTATTATTGTTATTATTATTTTATTATTAATGAGAACTTCTCCTGGAAAAGAAAGAGCGGAGCACCAAGAGCTCTTAACCTTTGGTCCTCAGATGAGAGGGTGATTCTGAGTGCAGAGGGGACCTGTCCATTGGACCTTGCAGGGGACTGGAGGTCAGGGTGATGCAAGAGGTCAAGGAGCCGGTGACATTTGGGTTATGGCAACTGCTGTGACCTTATTCACTCCACACCCCCTTCAGGTGCGTAGGGCTGGGAAACTTCTGATTTTTCACATCTTTCATCTCATCACTGCCCAGCTCTAAGGAAACACGGGGGTGAGTTAGACCACCTCATAGAAGGAAGTGCCCACATAGGGCAGAGGCTCTTATTAAATGCTTGACCTGCTCCTGTCCCTGAAGATGCCTATCAGACTTGAGAGAGTTCCAGAGGCTGAATTAGGGAGAAGGAGGGGAAGCTGGCTCTCATAGTATACTAAAAGTAAAAGCTTTAGGCCAGAGGGACTGGACGGAGGACAGACATTCTCAGAGGAAAATCTCTCCACATCTAGGAGCCTTTGGACTCACCGGGGAAGACATGAGCTTCGCCAACACACCTCACTGGGAGAAAATGTGTGAGGGAGGCTCAAAGGGCCAGGAAATAGTGAGGCACGGGAGGCTCCTTGAGCCGGGGAGGCAGATAACCCTGGAGTGTGGGCAAGTAATTTGGCTTCTCTGAGCCTCAGGCTGTTCATCTCTAAAATGGGGTCATAGCAGATGCTGTCCGTGTCTTACACATATCTCCTGCCCTTAGCACTTCTGCACAAACCCCCCTATTTCCTACTGCCACCACCTGCATTGCTTTCCCTGAGGCTTTATCCTACCCCAGAACCCACTTTGCACCTGTGGCATGCCAGAAGCACGTGGGATTGCCATCTCCTCCTTGAATGGGAAACTGAGTTGCTTATTATATGCTGTTCCCAGAATTCCCTGGAGGGATGGAATCCCAGTTGCTTCCCATCTTTTCCCCTGTATCCTGCTGGATACTGGCAACTCTGTCTTCAAGGAGCTCCAGCTATTGAGGAATTGGGGACAGAGGCCTGGGCCAGGCTGAGCTGACACTTAGGTCTTTGGAAATAAAGGACCAGGGCCCTCCTATGACAGAAGTAGGACCTGGGGGCTTTGTCTGGCAGGAAGTCGTGTGTTCCAGGGCGGGGCAGCTGCTCTGGAAGCATCTCCACAGGGCCTCCTCTTCCCAGATCCTGTCTGGAGGCTGAGGCAGGCACTAAATCCCCTAGGTGGAGCTGGTCCCAGCATAGGCCACCCTGCAGAAAGGCTTCATCAGCGGCCTCATTTGCATAAGATAATGAAACTGCAGTAAAAATAGTAAAAGAAAAAATGGCCTGGCAACTTTGTTTCCATAATGACAGATGCTTCTTAAACACTCAGCTTCTGTTTCCCAAGGAAGTGCCATCAGGGCCCCAGGGGAGCCGCGTGCCCTGGCCCAGCCTGATTCTTGGAATGGCAACCTGCAGCTCCCGGTGTGCCCCGGCCCTGACCTCCTCCTGCTCCAAGCTCACTCCAGATAGACTTGGGGGTGGGGGGAGATGAGGGAGAAGGGGAAACTGACAGAAGGGCAGAGAAGGACCCTCACGAATAGTAGTAAGCCTGATGTCTCACACTTAACTTGTGCTTTCATAGGAAAATTTTTCTTTTATTCTCACATGAGCTCCCTGAGGCAGTCAAAATGGGCATCCCCAGAGCACAGGTGAGAAGCTAAGTCTTGTGAATGGTCCAAGGTCACCTGCTTAAATTAAGGGGGCAGAAGGGCCTTGAAGCTTGTCCCTGATTCTTTTTTTTTTTTTGGAATTACTCCTTTATTTAGTGCCCTGGAGGTTTTTGTACTCTGGGACTTTGCACATATTAAGATTCAGAAGAGGTGAAAAGTATACGTTTCTTTAGTAAAGATGGGGAAGGGCCCATAGTTGAAGGAGACTTCTTTTTCAGATTCTTTCTCAGGCAGTTCAGATTTAGGAAAGAATACAGATGGAAGTTTAAGATCTTCCGATGGATTCCCTTGAAACTATCATGGCTTCCTTATTCACTGAAAAATCTTCATGATTCAGGCCAGAGTTTTAAGAACATTGCTCTCTAGCATTTAGCACATTCCTGTGTTTGCTAAATACTCCAAAAGGAGTAAATGAGTGCCTATATTAATTAGAACCATGGAACGGATGTGTTACTACTAGAATCCTTGGGTTGGTGAGTCATCGTCATCGGGGGTGTTGGCTTAACTCAAGCGGTTACTCCGTCCCATCGGACTTCTGTTCTTGATTCTGACATGAATGATCAGAGGCCCTTGCCACAGGAGATGGCAGGAGAGAGGGCACGTCCCTGACCTGGAGGCTCGTGGGGACCTGTGGGAGGTCAAAGCCAGCTCCACGGGTCTCAGACCTCTGTGCTCTGGAAAGGGTGAGACAACCAAGGTCAAAGGGAAGGGAGCCCTTGACCTTGAGGGTGTAGTTATCGGGGATGGGACTTCCCCAGACCTAGAGGCCAAAAAGGAGCCTAATCAGAATCTGCTCCAGAACCATCTTGGCCTATCAGCTCCAAGCCACCAGGGCTACATGACTGCCTGGGGAGCAGAAATGACAACCACCACAATAATGACGATGGTGATGAATAAAACAATGGAGAAGGGGCTTGTTCCACAGCTCAGAGGGAAATCTCTAGTCTAGTCCCACTTGGTTGGAGGTGGGGAGGTGCCTTGACACACCATCACCTTCCCTCTAAGTGTTCAGGACCGAGCCCTGATTTCCTGATTCAATAAAAGAGGGCTTGGCCACGTGGGCTCTGAGCAAATTCTCAGGCTACAGATGGCTCTTCACTCTTGCAAGATGGCCAGCGGGCATCACCTGGCTGCTAAGGAAGCTGTCCTTATGGAGTCGCTGAGAAGGATGTCTAGCGGGGCGTATGTCCCCAAGTCTGTATTGACCTTATGCAGGTAGAGAATGGGGTCCACTCCCTGGAATCATCTGGGGTTGGCAACCTGGGGGTCCCTCCATGTCTGACTCCGTTTCTGTCTGGCAATCCCTCCCCAGGTTCCTTCCTCCAGCCTGTGGAATCTTGGGCCTAATTTGGGAAGTGGTGGAAGGAGAATGGGATCCTATGTCCTCCCAGATGTTTTGGGTCTTACACCAGAACCCAGATCTTTGAACTTAAAAACTGAGTATTCGGCCATCTTTGATTTCTCTGTGCCTTTGCCACTCTAACTCTTGGAATACTGGGGAGGGGTCCAGTTATCTGTTACTTTCCCTCCACGATAAAAGCTGCCATCGGTTGAGCTGTACAGGTGCAAGGCAGCTACAATGTCATTGAACCCCTACAACAACCCTATGAGATGGGTCTTAGCCTCTTTTTTCTGCAGGCAAGGAAACTGAAGCTTGAAGAAGACACAGCAAGGGGCAGAGCCTAGCAAGTTCAACTCCTGCGTCCCTGATTGTACTGCTTGGTGGGGCTTGTCATCAGGCCTAGAGAGGGGCCCTGAGTGATCTGGTGTCCCCTCCAGCCTAGATATTCTAGCGCTTGATGAGAGGGAGGAAGAGGGCAGTGCAGTGGTAGGACTGAATTAATAAGCATTTCCGATGAGGCGAGTGAAGGGTTAAAAGGGGGCGGGTCCAGCTCTGTGCTGCTGTTGAATGGGGTGGATGGGCCTGGGTCTTCAGAGCTTGGAGCAGGAGGGTCCCCTGAGGCCATGCTGCACACTGCTCCCCTCTAGGGCTTGGCTACTCACTGTGCGGGCGACGGACCAGCAGCCCAGGCATCACCTGGGAGCTTGTCAGCAATGCAGACTCTCAGGCCTGTCCCAGACCCACTGAGCCAGAGCCTTAGGTTTAACAAGATCCCCGGGGCATGTGTATGCTTAAGTGTGAGAAGTGCAGGTCTAGAGCCAGTTCTCAGATACACCCCTTTGCTGAGAATGTCCCCATCCAGTGCCCTCTGCTGAAGGGGTGGCAGGTGATTTGGAATTGGGACATGTTCATACTAGGTCATTGCTGTTGGGCCCTGGAGCAGTGGGGACTTGAAACCAGATCTGGGGTGGCTATTTACTGCCATGAACAAGGAAAAGGGTTGGGGGGGGCAGGGAGAAAGAGAGAGAGAAAGAGGGAGAGAGAGAGAGAGAGAGAGGAGCTTGGTTGTGCTTCCACCAGACCCCATATAATGAAGTCTCTTCTTGCTCCGGTTGGAGAAGGTCTCTGTTCTTGCCACAATGATCCCTGACTGAGGAACCTTCCTGAAGGTTCTTCTCCTGGGGGCTCAGTGCATTGGAACTAGGAGCCAGTGTCCTGGTGCCTGGAGATGGAAGGAGCACGAAGGGCATTGATCAAGGAGAGGCAGAGGCAGAAATAGCCCTGCTAACAGCAGCTGGGGACTGAGCCACACCAGCCACCTGGCGGCCCACCCCCCCGCCCCAACGCCTGGCCTCCTGATTGCCTTCCCCTCCCTTCTTTGCCATCCCTCCTTCAGGAGGTAGCAGAGAAGGGAGGAGCTTCACATCTTGAGGGGGAATGTCCTGGGAGGAGCAGAATGGAGAGTGGAGAGGGTCAAATCACCCCTTTTTGTATTCCAGCTCTGCATGTGGAAAGCCACACTGACTAGCTGTGTGACTTTGGGCAAGTCCATGCACTTCTCTGATCCTTTGCTTCCTTAATTGTAAAATGGGATATAACAGTGTCTCCTTCGGAGGGTCGTTGTTCAGTCCGTGGGAAGTGCGTATAAAGTGCTGGCAGCGATGCTTGGCTGGTACTGAGTGCCTGGTGAAGTGGGCTCCATTTCCTTCCTTGGGGCAGGAGCAGGGAGCGCCCCCTCTGTGGGCAGAGAGGAAGCACACCCTGCTCCTCGGGGTGGGAGAGAGGCAAGGCCCAGCATCACTTCCTTATCTCCTACAGACAGAGCCGTGGAAAGAGAGATCTCAGTGCCAGCCAAGTGGAGATGGGCCGAGAGGTAGAGTCGGGGGCTTCCCAGAGAGGCTGCCCGATCCAGAGACAGAGCAGCCCCGCTATCCCAAGAGGCCTGGCTCGCCCTGGTCCAGAGCCTAGAGTGTCACAGACAGGCTTCTGGGCCAGGCTCTGTGTCCCCCGAGGAAGGAGTCTTGCCTCACTGCTCACCACTCTACCCCCAGGGAGGGCTCAGCACATGGTGCTAACTCTCCTTCTCCTCCTCCTTTTTCTTAATAAAAATTGCTGTCACTTGTTGGCTTATGATACGCCCAGCCCTATAATAAGTACTTAACTTGCTTTTTCTCATTTAACCCTTACAACCACCCCACGGGCAGGTGGTTTTCATGATCATGCATTTTATAGATGAGGAAACTGAGGCTCAGGGATGTGAAGCTGCTTGTTCAAGGTTATATACCTAGTAGGTGGTAGAGCTGGGACTCGGACACAAGTTATTTAAGTCCTCAGATGATGGAGGGTGCGTATTTTAGGAGGCCTGCCCAATCCATAGAGCTGTATTTTGGAATTTTCCAGTCTTCTCAACCCTCCTAAAGCAAAGACCCTGAGTACCATGATTGTATTATGTGACACCCCCCTCCCCCTGGCCACAGCTGATTAGACTATGATTATGATGATGTCGTACATAGGGAAGCATGGAAGTTTCTGGATGCAAATTAGTCTCTGCCAATGAAATCTGTTTGCATGAGATTTGGAAGGCAGAAGTGAGGCAGAACCCCTCTTCCCGCCCCCTTACGGGCTGTTTCAGACATGGGAACATGAGGTTTTTCCAGCGGCATCACTACCGTTTCCTGGGTGATGACAAGCAATTGTGATGGGGATAGTGGTGGCCTCAACTTCTTGATCCAGGCTTTCTGAACCCTGGATTGTAGCTCTGGTGTGTTTTGCCTCCCGGTTCTAGTACCAGCCTCAGAGGGGGCCGCTCCCCTGGTGGGTCACTTCTGTATTGTTCTGGGAGCCACTGGAGGCCCAGCATGGCCTTGCTCCCTCATCTTTCATTGGTTTTGTAAATATCCGTATCTAATCCCTTCCTGCTTAAAATGCCCTGCCCTGAACCCTTTACTATGTGTACAGTTTCCATCTCCTGAGAGTAACTGACAGAACGCTTTCTCATTTCCAGTTTGAAAAAGCTCAGGCAAGATCTCTGATTGGCCAAGTTTGGATAAGAGGCTCACCCAGCCTCCCCAACTGTCGCCAAAGGGACAGGGTCACATCAGGACCTGGCAGCTTCCAAGGTAGCTATGTGGATGGAGATGAGTTGGAGAGGAATGTGCCCAAGAGAAGGGAAGACAGAGGTCAGATGATGTCAATATTGATGTCCCATGTCAATATCTGAAATGGGAACCAGGAGCCTGGGCTGGAGTCACCCACCTGCTCGTCACCAGGGTCCCTTGCCCAGGACACAGTCAGCCCCGGGTGAATGGCACAACTCAACTGCCAGCACCCTCTGGTTCTAAAGAGAGAAGAGAAGCAGAAAACACATCTCAAGGGATCCCTGTTTTCTAGAAACATTTCTTTATTTAAAATTTAAAACCATATTACTTCATACAGCAAACTGTGCACTTTGATATATCACAGTGTCTTAAAAAGGAAAATAATCGGATTTGTTTGGAAATTTATTTACATCAGCCTAGAATGATTGGCAAGTAACACAGTTACTATGAAACCCAAATTATTACAAAATGTTTACAAAAAACTATATTCATAGAAATTCTGCGTGTCCACAAAGGGCATCCCCTGAATGGCCCAGAGACCAGTGTGTGGGAACCATGTTGAGTGGTATTGGGGGGGCGTCCAGGCACTCTGGTCTGGGTGGTGGGACAGTGGTCTCACACGGTGCTGTCTGGGGGCTCAGCTGAGGGGCTGGGAACCCAAGTCCCCATCATGGGAGGCCCAGCCAGGAAGCTGGCCCAGGCAGAGGTGGGCTGGGGGCTTGGAGCACAGTGGCATGGGGGCCCCTGGAGCCTCTGATTCCTGTCCTGGAGTCAGGACAGATCCTTGCTCAGGGCGCTGGGTTCAGATGTGCTCTGGCCAGGGCCCCAGAGGCAGACCCAGAGTTAAGTGCAGACCAGTCTGATGCATGGGGCCGAAGCAGAGGGCAGGCTGCTGACCACACGCAAGCCCACTCCAGACCTTGTCTCTCCTGCATGCTCCAGAGATGCTCTGACCTGTGATGCAACAGGACCACTAGCTAAAGGATTGGAATGGGAAGAACAGACGGATCCGAGCACGGCAGGGGTGGAGGTCTGCGGGTACTGCGGGGGTGGGAGGGGGGCGCAAGCTCCCTGCCAACTGCCCTGCAGGGGGAGGTGCAGCAGGGGAGAGAAGGCAGGCAGACGGCACTGGGCTGTGCTCGGACAGGAGTGCCTTCTTGGCTTCGCCTCTTTCACCCCATGTCACTGTTCTGCTCACATCTCTGGCTCCCCGGTCACTCCCTGACAGCTGACCTTGCGGTCAAATGGGGCTGGGGAGGTTGTCTGAGGTGGGACAAACTCTTGGCTGGAATTGCTGGGTCTATAGCTGCTGGAGGCCTCAGAGTTTTGATCTGTAAAACAGAGACACACTGTGGGGTGATCTGAGGTCTGTTCTAGAAGACAGGGGAGGGTGATAAGGTCAATACCTAAGGGCACAGGGACGTCAGACTGGCATGCTGGCAATGCCCAGGGGGACATTCTCTTTTAAAAGGGTTTTCCTTAGTTGTGAGCTGTGCCTTTGCATGTGGTTGAGAACGTGAGGCAGAGGCCTTTGCCACCTAGAATACTCCAGCCTTCTAGGGTATACCAGGCAGAGCCTGACACCTCCCTGGCGGCTGGGCAGGCAGGTATTGAGAGCTGGTCTAGGCAGTGGGCCCCTCTTTCCCAGCCCTTCAGCTCCCTGCTAACTGCCCTGGGACCAGAGCTGTCATATAGACTCAGGAGCCAAGTACTGGTGTGACGTTGCTCCCCAGACCCAGGTCCAGCTGTTCTGCCTCAGACCCTCTCAGATGCAGCCAAGGCCCCTGGGCCACTCCTGCCCATCCCCAGGAGGCACTAGCTGTACATGGGCCATCCGCCAGCCCCTCTTCCTCAGGGTCTGCAGCTCTGATGTACGCAGGCCCTTCCCTTCCCCCACGGGGCTCTCCGCAGCCCCTGCCCCAGGTGGCGTCCATCCCAGACTCTGCAGCTGCAGCCCCCATCTCTCACCTGGTCCCCACCCATACTGGCTGGGTTATGTACACTGTGTGCAGACGTGCGGGGAAGGGTGCGTATACACATGGGCTACGGGTCATATATACACTGTGCATATATATATACATACAGCATATATATATATATATCTTTTTACATTCATATATATAATGTACAGAACATTAACCTTCTATCAAAAACAGTTTTGTGACTTTCACGTATGGCCTCAGCGCTGAACTTCTAACTCCAGGGTAAAGCCAGGACTGAAATGAAGGCTCGACTCAAACTGGCCTGGGGACAGAGGGCAGGGCCCTTCTACCGTGGCAAGCAGCTGGGCCCCCTCCAGATGTGTCCACCCAGGCTGGGGCTGTTCCAGATGTGTCTGTTCCAGAGGCCCGTCTACAGAGCTGGGCTCACTCCCTGCGTCTGTCCATGGGGCCGGGCCCATCTCAGATGTTAAGTCCATATAGCTGTTTGTCCAGACTGCAAGGCCCTTCCCAGCTGGCTATCCACACAGGACCACGGACGTGGGCCAGAGTGGGTCCTATTTCCAGGTGTTTGCACAGAGAGCTGGGAAGGGCTCGGGGAGGGGTGGGCTTCACACTGAGTGATGAGGCAGCGGCGTCCAGCCCACACGCAGCAGGCCAGCAAGAAGATGGGGGGAGGGGGCTTCCCACCGTTCTGGGTGGGCGTGTGCCTGCGTCTGACTTCTGACTTCCTGGAGTTTAAGGAGGGGAGTGACTTCCAACCATTTGGAGCCTTCACCCCCCCCCCACCCCCGCCACCCTCCTCCATCCTGGCCCAGACCTGCCCTCCGCCGGTGCCCGGGGCCTTGCGGGGAGCCCGTGTGCTCAGCTCGCAGAGGCGCAGTCCTGGCTGCGGGGCGGTGGCTCCCACACTTCAGAGACTGAGTCAGCTCCTCAGCCAAGGGGGCCTTACCCCTCTTGAGAGACACTCGAAGCCACCTGAATGGTGACAAAGCTCCCAGGGTTTTCTTAACTGTCCATAGAAGAGAGACCAATACAGGTCAAGGGGAGAGAGATAAGGAGCCCTCACGGCCCCAGACCCTATGGTCTTAGCGGGGTGTGTGTGTCTTCACTGCTGCCCCTCAATGTGGCCAGTTTTTGATCAGGCTGAGGGGAGGCACTGGCATTTGGGGGTAGGGGATGGGGGTAGAAGGTAGGGGAGTCTTTTCTTCAGGGCCGGCATGCGGGGTCAGACAGGGACGGTCCAGCACCTGCTCGGGCCGGTCTCATCTCTGCTCCATCCAAGCCAGTGTTGATGCCTCCGTCACTCCCAGCCACTGACCTCAGTGCCTCCGTGTGCTCCCCCGGCCCACGTGCACCTGCTGCGGCTCAGATCCTCGTCCGCGGGCAGGTGGGCCTGAACTTTAACTCCACATGACCCGCCTTGCTGGGAATAGCTCCCTGGCCCCCATCCCCAAGATGCAGTGGCACCTTCAGTACCCCGGGGAGAGAGAGAGCTCACATGTGGGCAGAAACAGCCTCCGCTGCACTCTGAACGCTGGGCTGGTCTCAGAGACAAACAGGTCATCAGGCAGAGCCTGGACATTATCCACACACACGGACATAAGGCTTGAATGCGAGGCGAGATCAGGCCGCGTGTCCTCCCGTCTCTGTGTAGGACTCGAGAAATCATGTCAGTCCCTTTAGGGGGATTTCCCAATTGAATTGTGCCTCTGATTTCCAGCATTCTCTCCTCCTTTGATGAAGCTCTTCCTACCCGCTCCACCTCCTTGTCGCCCTTCCCATCGCAGTCTATATATGTGCATAGCCTCAGAAGAAATGACACATCCATGGCATGTCACACACAAAAGCACACACACGTGTGTGTGATACGAACATGGATGTGGGCACGTGCTATGAAATTAGACCGGATAAAGAGAGTGGTTCATGTCTGTGGTTGGTGAGAAAAAATCGGCAAATACCTTCAACAGAATCTGGTTATCTGGCAATTGCCAAAAAAATGTCATTTTCCCTTCAAACGGGCCACTCTACCGAGAGCAAAGGAGTCACTGGCCGTGAGCCCCAGCAGTGTTTCGCCTCCGCTTGGCCAGTCTCCCCGTGCCCATGCCTATGCAATCTCGGCAAATCTTTGTGACAATGATCTCTCCACGAGAGAAGTGTTTGCAGACTCTGGTTCCCTGCCTTCCTGATTGTCCGTCTCTGCTCCTGCTGTGAGCTGGAACATATGCGTGCATTTGAAAACACATATGTGAGCCCACTCACACACACACAAACGCCAGTCCCATGTGGCTTCTCACATACAACATGCATTGCCCTGTGCTACGTGTCTGTCTGGTTCCACCCTCCACTGCACACACACATGCGCACGCACACTCACACATGGACCCCTTGATGACATGGCTTCTCTGTTTAAACATATTTGGCAATGTTTGCAGGTGTTATTCTGTTCTCCACCCTCTGCCATTTGGTGCACAAACGCACACACACACAAGCGTACACAGTCGTTCACGCATGCACACATATGTATACTCACCAGAACCCCATTATGACATGGCTTCTCCTGTTTTTACATGTATGGGGTCCTGCTGCTGGTCCAGATATTTGTCTCCCTCACCCCCAGTTCACACACATGCACACGCACACGTCAGAACCCAAAGGACTCTCCTATTATTGCATGCCTGGACTCTGTTACCTGCCCTAGTTTGCCCTTCATGTCCAGCCCCCAAAGATGAGACAGACAAAGATACACATATATGCGCACGCACACACACAGACACACACACACTCCTACACCCAGGAGCTCACACAGCATGGCTTTTCCTATCACGACGTGCGTTGGCTATGTGGTGTGTCCAGCCCTCTTCTCCCACCAGTGCACACAGCCTGTTGGAGCCACTGTGATTCTGGGAACCAGTCGGTTTGGCCCTGCAGCTCAGTTTGGAGGAGGGACGGTATTTATCACAGGAGTCCACTGTGCTCTCCTGCTTGGGGAGTCCTAAGGGGAGTCAGAGATTACCCTTCACCCCAGCTGAGAAGGTTCTTGAGACCTAAATGTAGCTCTTCCCTAACCAGGGTCCCCAAGCAGAAACAGGAGAGTGGTGGAGGGGTGTGGCTGGTATCTCCTGGGTCCCTGTCCAGAGTCTCCAGGCCCCTTTCCCTTGCTCAAAGCCTGCCCTCTGCCCTTGGCCATGGGCAGCCCTGCTGGCCCCATCGTGTTCTCTTTAAGGACACTTTGCTCCTAATCCCTCCATGTCTCATTCTTCTCCCAGAATCTTAGAGTCACAGACCTCTGGGGTATCGGTCACAGCTAGCTGGAACCCACAGATCACCTGGTCAACCCCTCACTGTACCTCATCTGCTACTACTTCTCTGCTGAATCCGCAAACCCCACAAGGTCCCAACTGCTCTGGACAACAGACCAGGGGCCATAATGGCCTTGTGTCTCTGTGTGGGGTCTTTGGTTAATTCTCCAGGAGGCAGCTTCTCCCTCCCCACCGTGGGGGCCTCTATCAGGGAGGCTATTTTGCTCCTGAACACTTTCTTTTCCTGGGGACCATCTTTAGGTTTTGCAAGTCCAGGAGGCCAGGTGCTCATAAGGGCCCTTCTGGCTTTCCCCATCTACCCCAAAGTTAGCCTGTGCCACAGGACATGATCCTCTTTAGAGGAGGGGTGATGACGTTCACTTCAATCTAGGCTACTTTCCTCCTTCCATGATGACAGAGAAGGTCAAGGTCAACTGGCCAGGAATGGGGAGCTGCTGAAGAGTAGATGGCAAGGAGCTCAAGCTCCCTAATGCCACCAGGGTTTAGAAAACAGCTTGGTCACCAGCAAAGTAAAATCTGCAGGCTCGAGGGCCTGAGGGATTTCCACATGGAATCCACTGTTCCTCTGGGCTTCAAATACTGACTGAGTCTCTGAGCATCCTTTGCGAGAGATTCAGGGGGTCTTCTTTCCTCTGGCCGGAATGTGGGGAAGAATTTGCTCTGAGTACTCCTCCATTCCTAGAGACCTCCTAGAGGAGTAGGACCCATTGGGACATTGTCCAGAATAATTCAAAATGGCGGTCTCTGTGCATCCTCCTCTCCCCCAGACTCCAAACTCCTCTTTTCCCCAATGGGGCTCTCTGCCTTCAACTTTGCCAAAACAGGGGCTGCCATGGGCGGTGTCAAGTCCAGGAGATCAGGACCACATAAGCAGCCCCTGGGGGATGAAGTCTTCCTTCTGCCCAGGCATGTGGGGTGGCCATCTCCATCTTCAGCTCCCATTGGCAGCCAAACTATAAGATCCTTAAGGTACCCAAGGTTTGTGTCTCTGGTCTCACAGTCAAGTTCCAGGAGGCCTGGGCTCATGGGGAAGGAATGGCAATATAAGAGCTGTTTCCCATTTTCTTTGGCCCCTGCAGGGCCATGGTAGAAACTTCTGACTGTAGAAGAGAGTCGAGGGGCAGGTGAGTTTGGCCTGAGAGAGGCATGTGCTTCCTTTGGCCTTGGCTGTCTTGGCTGGCAGCTTTAGAAACCCATAGAAGAAACAAGATGAGGGTGAAGCCCAAGCAGCTGGCCTGCGGGCCTGCTGGTTTCCTGGTAGGTAAGGGCAGAGGACTCCTGGCCCAATAGGCAGGCAGCAGCTCTGGTCCCCAAGCCCAGTATGGGGACTGGGGATGTTCCTTCCAGTCTCCTTTGCTTTCCTCCGCCCTGCCTGCAGGCCTGCGGTCCCCGCCCCACCTGTGCCTAGGGGAACACGGGGGCCAACGATGTGCTGCAGGTCATGCTGTCCTTGCCCGGAAGCCGGCGATCATTGAACGTGTGCATGTTGATGACGGCATCAGTCTTGACCATCATGGGAGGCTGTGGCTTGTGCTTGACCCGACGCTGGCAGGTAAGGGAGAAGCGGATCTCGTCGGCCATGGTACTGCAGAAGGAACGCTGGGGTGGGGGTACAGGGTGGGAGGGCAAGGGGCACATGGGTGAGGCCCGACCCTGCAACTCCAGCCACCTCCTCCCCTTCCTCCCAGAGCCTGTGCTAAGCTACCGGCCCTCCCTCACACGTTTACCCCACCTGCCTCCTGCCCCCTGTAAGGTGATTATTTTGAGTAGCAGCCTACAAAACATCACGTCCTTGTTTGGAGTCTAAGGTGGTATCATCTTAGCCCCATTTTACTGATGAGCCAACTGTGGCTCTGATTGGCATGCACATTCATGTCTGAGGAATTTACCCGCCTGACTTTTCTCCACTAGCTTCTGAAGGCAGGAACCAGCCAGTTTCATCCCTATGAGCCCAGCCCCCAGCTTTAGGCCTGGCTCAGAGTCAGTGCTTAAGAAACATTTGAAGAATATATGGATAACCTTGCTGGAAGGGCTTCCAACTGAGGGGAGGGGTCACCGCGCTTCCACTCAGGGAAGTTCAGTACATATTTCTCAACTGGGAGGCAGGTCCCTGTAGGGCTGTTGGTGGCAGTGGCCTCTTCTGGCCTGGGTCCCTGTGGATATCCAAGAGGGACAGCTCAAGTGCAGCACTGCCCACAGGTATCTGATGACAGTGGCTCCTATGAGACCAGCTGCCAGAGGTTGTCCTGCAGCTTGTCGAGAAGGCAGTGGGGCTATCAATGCCTCAACTTGCCCAGGGAGGCCCGGGCGTCAGCACTCAGACAGTTTGTAGGTAGGCTGTGTGGTGAAGGGGAAGGGGGACATGGCTTTGAATTCTGTCCCTGCCTCTTACCAGCTGTGTGACCTTGCCAAGTGTCCCCTTGCTTCCCCACTAAATGCAGACATCATCCCTCCTCGCCTCCCTTTCTTCATTCTGTGACTATTTACTGAGACCCACTCTGTGCCAAGCACTGTTCCAGGTGTTAGGCACACAGCAGTGAAAAAGACAGATAAGGTCCTAGCCCATGGTCTAGGAGCCCATGGTCTAATGATGGGACAGAAATACATAATAAACATGTGAACAAATAATTTCAGAGAGGGATAACTATTATTAAGAGAATAAAGCAGTGAAATGGGATAGAGTGGGGTGGGGAGGGGGAATAGGTGGGGAAGACTACTTGAGCTTCAGCTGAATGACCAAAAGACGCTAAGAATATGGAGCTCTGGGGGAAGAGCATTTCAGGTAGATGGAACAGCATGTGCAAAGGCCCTGAGGCAGAAATGTGCTTGGTTAAGGACTAAAAATGTGGCCAGTGTGTATGGAGCAGAGTAAGTGAGGGGGGAGGGTGGGAAAGAGGACGTTGGAGACGTGGGCAAGGACCAGATCTCATAGGCTTTTCGGTGGAATTTGGAGCTCATTCCAATTGTAATGTAATTCTAATGTAACCCAAAGAATTTGATTGTTATTTTTAGATGTATCATAATTTTTTAAACCATTCCCTATTATAGGACATTTAGGTTTTTTCACATTATAGTTAACACTTCAACAAACAACCTTGTCAATAAAATTGCACATGTCCTTGGCCACTTCCATTGGGTGCATTTCTAAAAGGAGAAATTGGTCAAAATGCGTGGCCACTTTTAAAGACTCTGGCCATACTGCAAAGTTACCTTCCAGAAACTTACCCTCTTGGACTCCCCCCAGCAATACGGGAACATGTCCCTTTTCTTATACCCATGTGAACTTGAACACCCAGAATTATCTTTGCCCCCTCCTCTTTGCTAACTCAAGCTTCCTGATTATAAAGGACTCCATTTAATTTTGGATGGATGTGTAAGTGCACCGTATACATATGACTTAACTGCAATCTCCTTCCACAGTTGCCCTGAATCCCTTTGAACTTCGCTGTGAGAGGAGCTTCCCCGCAGCCCAGTAGCCCTCAACTCAAGCTGCACATTTGAATCACCCTGTACACTTTCTTAAGAAGCCAATTCCAGGCTCTACCACAGGCCAATTAAAACACAGTCTCTGGGATTGAGGCCAGGGTATTAGCACTTAAAACCCTTTCTCCCTGTGATTCCAATTTGCTACTGGGACCCAGAACCACTACCTAACCACACTTGATGAATTAATCAGACAGGTTGAACCTAGCAAGCTTGGGCCGGCCCTCCTAACTCTTTTTTTTTTTTTTTTTTTTGGTTAAACTTTTGATTATGGAAATTTCCAAATATATGCAGAAGTGGAGAGAAGAGTATAATGAACCCCTATGTAAGCATCACGAAGCTTCCGCAACTACCCTGGAGGGGTTTATGGGAGGGAATGACATGGTTTGAATTAAGTTTTAAGCAGGGCACTGGGTGCTGTATGGAGAGCTGCTGGTCGAGAGGAAAAGTGGAGGCAGGAAGGCCAGACTGGAGGCTGGTGCATGGTCCAGCTGGAGAGGATGGGTGTGGCCTAGTGTGGAGCTACAGTGAGGGGAAAACATGCTCGGAGTCAGTGCAGAGGTGGGGCTGGCAGGGCTTCCTGGTGGACCGGATTCAGAGTGGGCTACGGTGGGGATGGGGTCAGACACCACCTTGCAGCTGGCACGTAGGGGGTTTGAAACCAGTGCAGACCCCATTCCGTCTCCTTCCCTTCCCCGCGCAGGCCCCAGCTCCTGGGGGCTTACCTGCTCTCGCTCTGCTGTCTTGCGGAGTTTGTATACAAACTCGCCCACAGCCACCAGCACAGACAGGACCAGCCCGGCGGCCAGGACGATGAAGATGCCCCCAATCTTCTGGATGCCCAGGGCGCTGGCCTCTTTGTTTTCCTCTTCGGGACACCCGCTGCCCCGCCACCACTTCTCCTTCATGATGTGCAGCTTGTCCTCCTCCTGCAGCTGCAGGATGGCAATGGTGATCTTGTCCCGGTATGGGGAGCCTGAGTGGGGGAGAGAGGAACCTGGCTGTCAGCAGCCTTTAGTCCACCTGTGCGCCCCTGTCAGTACCCTGGTGCGTGCCAGACACCATCGCTGGGCCTCTCAGTATGCTCATCCAAAGGGGGACCCTAGTGCCAGGAGGCCCCTCTTGAAATCCACCTATGGTGTCTGGGTGGAAGGGTCCCGATTTGGGGTGGAGAGTCTTGCCTATGAATCCCTGTCTCCATAGGCCTGCAGCGCATCTGGGCGGCATCAGCAGGGGTGAGGTCAGGGAGAGGAGGCGTGACCTCTGAATTGACCCCCCACCTTTTTGCCTGCCCAGGTCTCCTCTGCTCAGGCCAAGGCTGACCTCACAAGGCTTGTGGCTCTACCTTTTTGTTTCTGGGCTGAGGATATGCTGCCTTTTAAGGCTCAGTGGGGTGACGTGGGAGAAGGAGCAGGAGGCCATGTGTGCACATGAGCGGATGTGGTGGTTTCGCTCAGCCTTTGTCACCCGCCACCCTCCCGCCTGCAGCCCCGTGCTCACCCATGGGCGTGCCAATGCCGTAGCCCTTGGAGTCGATGAGGCCCCCGATCTGGGTGAGGTTGCAGTTCCTCTGGGTGACGTACTCGATGGTGGTGGACTCCATGAGCAGCGCATAGTCGGCCGTCAGCGTCCGCTGGATGCCCTCCTCATTGTTCTTCACCAGTGCCGAGGGCTTGCTGCTCATGAAGGCCCACATCTTCTCGAAAGTGGAGATCTTGGATTTCTGGGCCGCGGGGAGGGATGAGGGGCGGTGATGCACACACAGTTACTGAGCCCACAGGGATCAAGCCCAGCTCACCCCTTAGCAGGGCCCGGGCCACTGAACTCTGTGCACAGTCCTCAGAGCGAGGGGGGGCCACCCATTGCTCAGATGTGGAAACTGAGGGCCTGGGAGGATAGGTCCCCAAACACACAGCTGCTGAGTCATAAAGCTGAGAGTCAAGCCAACCTACCCGAAAACCCTTGGCTCTTTGCCATGGCACAAGTGTTTTTCAGGCTGTTCTTTTCAAAATTAATTTTCTCTCTCTAAGATTTATTAAACAATTAAACATGTGCAGGTCCTGTTCTAAGTGCTTTGCCTGTAGTAACTCACTGATTCTTCCCAGCAATCATAGGGAGCAGGTACTGTCATTAGCCCCATTTTACAGATGAGAAAATTGAGTTTAGCTGTGCCTCAATTTGCCTAATTTACTCAGACACAAAGTGGCAAAACCAGGCTTCTAACCCAGGCCATCTGGCTCCAGAGTCCATGCTCCTAACCATAGAGCTGCACTGCCTCACAGAAACCACTGTGAGGGTGGGGGGAGGGGCAGGGGCTGATGAGGGCAAAGCTCGGTGGATTCTGGGCCCCCCACTCCCACTGCAAGCGGGTCGCTCTATGTACCATGCTCCAGGGGAAGATTTGTCTGAGGCAAGTGTTCCTGTCTGTTCTCCTTCAAAACAGTAAAAGAGAAGCAGGGTGAGAATTGCAGAGAGGGGAGGAGAGTGGGGGCAGTCAGAGCAGGTGGTCCACAGGCCCCCTCAGCCTCTTGTTCCAGAGCGCCCTGGGCAGGATGCTGCTCCAAGAATACGGAACCAGCATCCCTAAGATCAGGCCTGGTGGGTGGGCTGCTGTGCTTGCCCCACCTGGCTGGGGAGACTCAGAGAGGGCCTGGGGCCGGGAGAGGGGGCCAAAGTTCCATGTTTCTTGCTGCCTGAGGAGACTGGGCAGACCTGGGTGCATGCACTCATGAGATTTCTTGGGAACTTACTGCCTGCTGGCAGCAGGGATCAGCCTTGCCTCCGCTGATCCCAGGGGAGCAGGCGCCTCTGCAGGCCTCCTTGTCCCTGGCTGTTTCCAAGTCTGGCTGTGCCTGTTTGTGATGTCAGCCTGTCTGACTGGCACCCGGCCCAGCTCCAGTGTGCGTGATGGCATGGGTGTGCTCACGCAGGCTGGCGCGGGGCTGCGGGCGGGGGGAGAAGCTGTGACTGCCAGGAGTGGCGGCGGGGAGGGGGCTGGGAGGAACGTGCACCTTCTACTCTCCAGGTGTTTCCTAGCTCTAAGGGCTGTCCCCTCCAAGACTGGCTTCTGGAGACCCAAGCACGCCTGGGGGAGGAGGGAGCCCCAGAGCAGCAGGCAGCACCCCACTCGAGATTCCACCTGAGCCCCGAATCTCTTGAGTGCCAGGGATGCCTCCTTTGGGCACGGGGCCTGAGGGCGCCTTCATAGACGAGCAGCCACTCCCCTCCTGCAAATTCATCTGCCCTGAAGCTGAAGGCCTGGAAGGGCTCAGATGCCCAGAGCCCTCAGTGGGTTCCATCGGAGCAGCAAGCTGGCTGCCGCCCGCTCCTGCCGTCCTCAGCCTGTCCCACTATCAGCTATTCCTGCTCCCCAGCTACTCCATCCTCCCATGGCTCCCAGATGCTCCCCCCCCCCCACTTAGCTACTCTTGCCCTTAAGAACATTCCTGATGTCCAGCTCTTCTGACTCTCCAGACATTTCTTATTTTTCTAGATAATTTCTGATATCCAGACTGCCTTCTCCAGCTTCTCCCTTGGGTCCATTCTCACTCTGCTACTTTTCCCGCCCTGATTCTCTACAGTCGGAAGCTTTGAACTGGCTCCAATGATCCCCATCCCTGGGATTCATGCCCTGGTGTGATCCCTTACCCTTGAGTGTGGGCTGGGCTCAGTGACCTGCTTTTAACCCCTGCCCCCAGGAGTGATGGGATGTCATGCCTGAGATTAGGTTACAAGAGACCGTGACTTCTGTCTTGCTTCTGTTCTCTCTGGCTCCTCTGGCTTGCTGCTCTGATGGAAGCTGGCTGCCATGCTGTGAGCTGCCCCATAGAGAGGCCCACATAGCAAGGAACAGAGGGCAGCCTCCAGCCGACAGTCAGTGGAGGCGGACACCTTCTGCCCAATAGCCCAGGGGGAACTGAATACTGCCAACCACCATGTGAGTGAGCTTAGAAGCGGAGCCTGTAGATGACCACAGTGTTAGCCAGCACCCTGATCCCAGCCTGTGAGAGGCCCTGCACAGAGGACCCAGCTATGCCAAGCTGATTCCTGACCCACAGACTGTGAGGTCATAATGTTGTTGTTTTAAGACACTAAGTTTGGGGTAATTTGTTATGCAGCTATAGGTAACTGATACACTCTCTTACACACATATTGACGCAAGCTACTTTTATTCCCAAGATCGTTGCTTTTTCAGATAATCAGTTCCAACTCTTCTTCTAACCAGGTTATCCAAGTCCAATCATCACTGCTTGGCAGGGACACATGGCCTCTGCTGTCTTGGTTATTGTAACTAAATACTATTCTCCAATCAGTGATTTCAGCACCTCAGCTCCTTTTCCATCCCAGTCTCTCCTGCTTTCCAAATTCTCCTTTTTCTACTGGAGGTGGGAATTAGGAGTGTATGAGGCCATCAGGGCTCCTTTTACATCTCCTAATGCATGCATGCATGCATCCGTCCATCTATCCAGTCATCTATCTACCTATCCATCCACCCACCCATCCTCTCATTCATCATGTTCATGTTCTCACCCATTCACTCACACACTATCTACACACTAATTCATTCAACTAACTATCCAACTATCCATCCAGCCTTTTACTTATCCATCCATCCATCCATCCATCCTTACACCTCACCCATCTCACCCACTCATTCTCCGACACAACCAGCCAACAGTAACTTGAAAATGAACCACACAGGGAGCCCTGGCCCGCTCCTTCTGTCTCAGAAGAGGATGAGAACTTCTCCTCTTTCTGCAAACGCCTCCCTGCATCCTCTCCCCAACACCCCGTTCCTCCTATACATAGGCCTGCCTGACATCAAAATAATACGCTCTTCCCAGTAACACCCCATCATAAATGGAGATAGAAATTTCCATTGGAGGCTGGCGAGGGAGAGGCTGGTATTGAAGCCGATGGGCTTTGAGGAGAGACACGTGAAAGCTTGAAGCAGGTGAAGGAATGGAATGGGGAAGATGGGTAAAGAAGACACCAGAGAGCTTGGGTCAGTTAAGATGAGAAGTGAAGATAAGGCAGGAAGCTGGCTGTGATGCTGATTTCAAGAGGTTCTGCTCTCCCAGCTCTAGTGTCAACTAATTCATTACCTTCATCACCTTTAGACAGATGGGTCTGAAATCTTCTTCCCTAGAAAGGCCACCCCCTGTGTTTGTCTCATATCTTGGGATCCCCATTTTCAACAAAACCCACTGATGGTTTCTGATTCCCCTTAGGTCCTGTCCTTGAGTGATTCTGTGATTCTGAGAACATCCCTGAAAAGCTTCCCTGTGGCACCTCTGAGGCAGGGAGGGATACAGCCAGGGACCCTCCTGGAATCTCAGTCCCCTCTCCTATCTTCCTGGGCCTGGTCACAAGATGCCTGAGTTCCGTCACTGGCCTGAGTTAGTTACCACCCCAGGGAATGGAGTCTCACATACCTACGGTTCCAATGCCATCCTCCCTGTCCCAGCTCCAGTGGGAACCTTAATAAGCGTTGCTTCAGGGCCAGTCACTCAAATCAATTAATGGAATTGTTTGGAGCAGCCGATACAGGGCGACATGCCAGGACGGAGAGGATTTTTTTATCAGTGAATTTGGCAAGAAAGTAAGTTTCAGACTCACGACTTTCAATTCTAGCCTCCTCAAAGAAGTAAATTGATTTTCTCCAACTGAAGATATTTAATCTTGAGAATTTAACATTTCTGTACAAGAAAATGTATATAGGTATATATATATATGTATAAAAATATATATCAATTCCAAAGAGAGCTGAATCTCAGGGAATGTGTGTGGGGAGGCAATGTGATTCCATGTGAGACCTTGGGTATTTTCCATACTGGAAAAGAGACCTTTTTCCAGATTAACTGGCTTTCTTATCCCTGGATGTGGAGTCTTTGGCCTTATCAGATCCACGTACCAGAGCAGTTAATCATGTCTCTTGGGTTATTTTCATGGGGACCAGGAGGCTCCCTGAATCCCCTGCCTCTGCCCACCTCGCCAGGGCAGACTTGCTGATCCTCTGGCCCAGCAGCTGCCTCTGCTGTCTGCACGTGCCCCTGAGGCTTGCCTGTGCGGGGGCTGCAGGCTGGCCCCTGAAGGGAGAGTTAGGAGGTGAGGGCTGCAGGCTGACCCTGGCAGGGGGGAGTCAGGAGGCGAGGGCTACAGGCTGGCCCTGCAGGGGAGAGTGAGGAGGTGAGAGCTGCAGGCTGGGGATGGAGGTGGTGGGAGGGGTTGGCCCCACTGCATGGACTCTGGTGTCACACCTAGCTGGGTTCAAATGCCAGCTCCTCCTGTGACCACAGGCAAGTGATGTCACGTCTCTGAGCCTCACTTTCCACATGTGTAAAATGGGAATCAGCTTAGCACAGAGCCAGGGTCCTAGGAAGTGCTTGCTAAGTGGCTAGCGTCATTCTCTGTCTTTAAGCCTCCTTTATTCTCTTTAAGGCTCAGTTTTCTCATCTAGAAATTGGGGATAATAATTTCTAGAGTGCAGAGTTTCTATAGAAACTAAATGACATAGTACTCAGTGGCAGAAAATTCCAGTGCTGAGACGGGCCAGGCAGAGAACGGTAAATAAGTAAAGACCGCTGAGTGGAGTTCTGATAAGCTGGAGAGGGCCGTCGCCTCTTGGCACCTGACAGTCTCTCTTCAGGAGAGCCAGCTCAGCTATGCTCCTCCATCTTTCACATTCTCGAGAAGCTGGATATGTGAATTTTTTAAATGCAAAAATCTCCCCATTTTAAAATGCTGGCCACTAATTACAAATATATAAGAAATGTGCGTCCCCTAAAATCCTATCTGTGGGCTGAACAGGGCTGTGTATCACCAAGAATAAACAATAAAAATAGTTAACATTTATTGTATGCATACTCTGTGTCAGGTATGGTTCTAAGTTTTTTATATAAATTATCCCATTTAATCATCTCAATAATCACCTCTACAAGGGGGGGGTGTACTATTATTATACCCATTTCATAGGTGAAAAAACTGAGGCACAGAGAGGTCATCAGTAACTGAGTCGTTTTCAATAACTTCCCATCATCCCCGGGCCTCCCCTGCCCCTTCTGCTGCCTTTCTGCCTGCCTGTTCTGGGTCTCTTCTATTCTGAGGACCTCTGGGCTCCCCCTGAAGTGTTTAGCTCTGTGCAGAGGTAGACAGCCATCCTGTGATAGAGGCACCAATGTCCTCCACAAAGCCCCCAGGCCCAATCTGGAGGGACCTGGAAGAAGAGAGGTTCTCCAGGTGTCCACTGGCTGGAGCTTCTCCATGGGACTCCAGTTAAACCCTTGCCTCAGGAGGGGACTACACGGCAAAAGGAGAAAAGGGGCCAGCCGGCTTGCCCATCTTCTGGGTCAGCCAAAGAGAGGGGCATCCAGAGGAGAAAGTCTTTGCCTTAAATGTACTGTGTGCCTAGCACTGGCCTAATCACTGTATATACAGTAGCTCATTGAATCTCCTTGCTAATTGCTGCATGGTGGGAATCAGTATCCATGTCATCCAGGTGAGCAAATTGAGGCTCAGAGAAGTGAAGTGACTTATCCAAGGTCACCCAGCACAGACAACAGCCAAGACCCAAGTCCTGGTCTGTCTGACTCTGAGACTGATGTGACTTGACTGCGCCAGGCTGCACCACAATGAATTCTGCCTGGTCACTGCATTTCTGTCCTCCTATCCTGCTTCTGCTTGAAAGCAGGGCTAAGGCTGTATCAGAGAGGCCAGCAGACATGTCAGGAGAAACTGGGAGCTGAGCTTGAGAGCACCTCCTGAGCCTTCCAGCCCAGGGAAGAGTCTGCTGAGCAGCTGGAAGGTAGGGAGATGGACTGAATGGCCCCTCCAGGCACCTTCCAGGCTCAGTTGCTAGGATGGGGCAAAGCTGTGCAAGGGGTGGGGCTTGCCGGTGCCAGGGACCTGGGGAGCCTGGAACTCTTGGTCCCCAGCTCTTTCTCTTTCCTAAGCGGCTGTCGCTCACACACAGTCCCTCCCACATGTGATGTGTCTCTCCCACCGCAACACCAAAGAGGGCTAAATCCTTGGAGAAGCTGTCTTCTGACATCCTCTGCCTTCAAAGCTGCCCAGCCCTCCCCGCCAAGAACACGCTTTGCCAACGTCCTCCTTTACATTTTGCCTACATATTTTTACAGCCAAACAACACTTTCAGAGGCCTCCTTTTTCTTCTCCTAATTAATTTTTATCTTCCAAGACGGAGGGAGGACAACACAGGAGACGTTGTTTGTGATGTTTGCTGCTCCCTGACAACTCTTCAAATGAAATTTCCTTTGGAATGATGGGCTGCCACTAGCCACGCGTCTCCCCGGATACAGGGTGCGGGGGGGGGGGGCGAGGGATCTGGAGCCCCCCTGAGAGACCAGCGTCTCGCTTCCTGCTGTTGTCATCTTTGGATGGGAATGGGCTCTCTCCCTCGAGTGCCACTCTCAGCCAGGGGGGCTTTTTAAGACAGTTTGCAACTTAACCAGGAAACATGCTAACTGCAGAAATGAAGTTCATTTGCCCTGTGCTCTGGAACCTTCAGGGGTGCTATCTGCTGGGTTCCTGTCCTCAGCATGGTCTCCTGTATTTGCTTTACTTGGCCTCTGCTATCTTTTAATTCCATCCTTTAATTCAACAACGGCATCCACTCAACGTGAATTATTTAAGCAACTACGATGTTCCAGGATGGTTCTAGGCTGGGGATACGGCTTCACTCTTCCCCAAGGAAATCCTGGGCTGTGGCTGGCTCCTTAGAGAAACAATATGGACACGGGGACAAAGAGCACAGGCATTAGAGCCAGACTACTTGGATTCGAATCCCAGCGCTGCATTTCACCAGCTGTGTGACGTTAGGCAAGAAGTATGAACTCAGGTGACTTTCTGAGCCTTCCTTTCATCATGTGTTAAATGGAGGTGATAATAATAGTCTCAACCTTCTAGGGACGTTATGAGGATGATAGAGTGAATACAGGTAAAGTACTTGGAACGTTGCCTGGCACACAGTAAGTGCTCAATAAATGTTACTATTATTTTGACTTTGCCAATGTCTCCTAGACATCCAATGGCAACCTCTGGAGCTGATTCCTGTTCAACCCTAGTGCCAGTCTAGCCATATACACTCACGGGCGGGAGAGAGGACCACCCCTCCAGGAGAAGACCCTGGAGCGGCTGCGGGAGAGGGCAGCGTGTGTGCAGACAAAGTATCTGACCGTACATCCGGCTCCATTGATCCTTGAGCTGCTGTTTGATCACCTGCAACTCACCCAGCCCCTCGGGACCTCTGTTTCTCTAGGTTAAACTCAGGTTTCCTTCCAGCTCTAACTTGAAAGTGACCATAAGGAGGCCACCCCCAGGCCCAGTGCAGGGGTGGGGGAGGGGACGGGCTTGGGGAGGGAGGTATGACTGAGGAGGGCGGGCTGGGGGTGGGGCAGGGAGGAAGTAAGTTTGTCTAGCAACCTTCTGGGAGGGTCTCTTCTTCTAGCTCATCATCCGAGGTGGGGTTAATGCATCCACGCTCAGGTTCCTCTCTGCCTACATTACAGTCCCACCGCTGCTGCTGATGGGAGGGAGCCTAGGCAACAGGGCTTTCGTTTGAATTAAAGCAGGAGACAAGGTGGCCAGAGAGCAAGCGGAATTCATCGGTGATCAGGAGGGCAAGGAAGGGGAGTTGGTCCTGCAGGGGGATGTGGAGTTGCTGTTTCTGGCCAAAGGCCCTTGTGAGCCTGGGCCCTGAAGCCCCAGCATCCCAGCTGGGTGGCAGCATCGTGTCCCTCCCCTGCCCTCCTCGCTGCACCATTCGCAGGGAAGGCGGGTGAGGGTGGAACGGGCTGCGGGAGGTGATGCTTGATGCCGAGGACAGCAGCTCGGTGGGGAGCAGGGACCGGGCTCTTGGAAGCCAATCTGAGCATCTTAGCATGGAGGGAGGCAAGGGCATCCAATCAGTGGCAATGAGCCTGCACTGGGCTTATTTATGCTGCTTCCCTTTGATCGGGAGCCCTGCTTAGAGACGGGCTCATCTGTAATGCATGAGGGATGCTCTGGCACAGTCAAAGGGCTGGGCCGTAGCCTGCGGATAGGCGGGAGCAGGCGCACGCGCGCACACACACACGCGCGCGCACACACACACACGCCCATCCCCCCACTCACACTTATCTAAGCACACCTGTTGGGACATTTAAGCAGACAGACACGCGTGCACTCTCCACCTACATATCCATGTAGACACTGGCACACACCTGTAAACAATCATAGGCACATATCCGCATGCCCAGATCACAGAGACACATGCACACATATGCTGGTCAGTACATATATGCAGACACTCATGTCCAAGCATAAAGACACACAAGCACCCAGACAGGCTGACTCTTGTGCATGGGCACACGTGTGCACACATGCATACGCGAATGTGCATTCACACGTTATATACCGCTACACGCGCACGTGAAGGTATTCACATACTCACATACTTGCTCGCCCTCATGAATACATACACTGGGTCCCAGAGAGCCCCTAGTGTGCTTATGACAATGCTTTACCTTCCCCACACTCTAAATACCCGGTGGTGACCTTGTAGGAAGACTGAGTTTGCCAGAAGCAACATCCCAGAGGGGAGTCTGTTTCCTCTCCCTGTGCTCTTCACTAAGCAGCTGCTTCTACCAGTACGAAGAGGCACAGGGGAGGCCAGGGCCTGGGGGAGTGCTACTGGGGCTCCATGCCCAGGAGGCAGAAGGCTTTCCCACCCAACCCCTTCTTTCTGTCCTTACTCAGGCCCCACTAGAGGCTCAATCTATCACTCAGAGACTTAGCCTGGAAGGAGGCAAGGGCTGGGCGATGGGGAACCAGGGCCCGGAGGAAAGCAAAACACCCCGGGCTTTCAGACTGATTGACGGCAATTGACTACTAAACAAATACATGAATGAATGGACCCATAGCCACAGAATTCCCAGATCCTGACCATTTCTGAGAAATCATGAGAGTAGTGGTCCCCAAAGGGTGGTCCCTGGTCCAGCAGTCTCAGCCTCACCCGGGAACTCATTAGAAATGCACATTCTCAGGCCCCCCAGGACCTACTGAATCAGTAACTTCAGGGGTGGGGCCCAGCAATCTGGGGGCTCCCCAAGCCTTCCAGGTGATTTGGACACACACTCAAGTCTGAGAACCATGGCTCAGAACATGCGCTTTGGAGAAAGGCAGACCTGGGCCAGCCTTGGACTCCTTTAGCTGTGAGTCCTTGGACAACCCGCTTAATGCACCAAGCCTTAGTTTCCACACATGTAAAGTGGAAATAATTGCAGTCTCTACTTCACGGGATTTGTCACGAAGATTAAATGAGACCAAGCATGGAGCACCTGGCCCACTGTGAGCTCTCAGTGGTGGTCGCTATAGTTATTATTACTTTAATTTCCAGAAGAACATTTACAGCTATCGGTGATCAGGGTCACTCAGTTTCCTAAACCCTCAGCTACTCTAGTAGAAGGTGAAAAAACATTAAGGAACTAAGCTAACGCTTTACAAAACAGGAGGGTGCAGCAAAGTCATGGCCAGATCCCCATGAGAGCAGTAACCCGAGCAGCTGACAGGGGCTTTACATGGACACCAGCATTCCACGAGTGTAATAGGCTAAGGAATGCTTGTAAATGCTGGTTCAAGTTTTAAGCCTCCTTCCTTCCCTGGAGAATGTTCTCCCTGCTGCTCTCTCACTGGTGGAGAGCTCACCCCAAGCCCAGGCCAGCCTCTTGGGAGTAGAGGCTGCTGAAACGCAAAGCCAAGGGCAGGGAGCCCACTGGCCCCAGGGCCTGTTTGTGTGCCTGGGCCATGCTTCTCCTTTGCCCTTTTCCAGCCTCTTCTCTCCACCTGTCCTCCTCTGATGATTTAAGGAAACACAGCATATTCATGCTGCTTGTCCCAGGTATGGAAACTTCTAGGATTTGTGCTGGGACCAATCCAGATGGCCACATCACTACAGCTCCCCAAAGTCAACTGGTCCCACACAGGCATGGGCGGAGCCCTGGGGATTTCTGGTCCTTTGGCTCTGTGTGGTTAGGGAAGGAGAGTGAAGGGAGGGAGAAGGTCTCACCTTGAAGAAGGTCATGGTGGCCCCGTCCTTGACAGCCCCATACTCGATTTTGGTTTGCTTGGCCAGGTCATCGGCAGAGTCGATGGGCGATTCCATGCGCTCCACGGTCAGAAAGGCAGCCAGGTTGGCCGTATAGGAGGAGATGATGATCAGTGTGAAGAACCACCAGATGCCACCAATGATGCGCGTGGACAGGGCTTTGGGCATCAGTTCAGACCCTGGGAGGAGGGAGGAGGAGACCGGTGGTCCCTGACAATGCTCAGACCAGGGTTGCTCTGGTCCTCTGGGGCACGAACTCCACTGACAATCTAGGAACAGCTGAGATCGCTTCCCTAGACCAGTGGTTCTCAAAGTGTAGTTCCTGGACCATCAGCATCACCTGGGAACTTGTTAGAAATGCACATTCTCAGGCCCCACCCCAGGACCTAATGAATCAGTAACTTAGTGGTGGGGCCCAGCAATCTGGGCTTTGATAAGCCCTCCAGGTGATCCTGATGCAGGCTAAAATTTAAGAACCACTGCTCGAGAAAAACACACACATGCACAACATTTCACAGGCTTGTCAGACCCTCTGATGCCTATCTGTGAACCACCTGTGTGGTCCCAGGGTCTGAACACCTGGAAGTCTTGAGTGACTCCTGCCCTTAGCCCTTAGTTCTCTGTGTGATCATGTGCCAGACAATTTCCCTCTCTGGGACTCTGTAAAACATCGTCCTTCCTCTGTCCCAGCCTCACGCAAATACCACAATGCTGCTGTAATGATATAATTTGAGGAGGAACTGTGTTGGAAATACAAGTGGTATACAAATATAAGATTGCTATAGGATGCTTTGCAGGAGAAGAATCAACATTTTTTGAAGCTCTTTGCCGAAATAGATCACTCCTCCTCCCCGACCTTGGGTGTGAAGCACAATTTAGCTGAAACCTTCTAACTGAAGTAATTAACTAGGTGGCTTTCAAGAGATTTAAATAGCAAGTGACTCCTGAACTTTCCAGAATATTTGGACCTGCCGTCTGAAAAGCGTCTGCTTTGATATGGATGAATTTTTTTCTCAAAGAAATCACTCAAGGGAGAGTTTTTCAAATACATAACTATTTTTCTCCCTCCTAATCAAAACCTTGTGGGGAATACATCAGGGGCCAGTGCTTTGAATAGCAGCAGGAGGTGAAAGGGAAGCTATTACCGCATTGAGGGGCCTCCAGGTCCTTCCCAACTGTCACTGAGCAAAGATGATGAATGAAGAAGCAAGGTGAGGCTTTAGGACACTCATTAATGGTGGGGATAGAAAGAGGCACTTCCCTCTAAAGCTGCCTGTCACTTCCCAGCTGCTGGAGACCACGCCCCCGCCTCCACCCCCAGCTTCATCTGCCTGGCCCTCCCTCAAGAAAGGGGGCTAGAGTTGCCCCCAAAGGGAGAATGACTTATTTTAGTTGTTTGCTTGGTGAGCTCTGCCAGGCTCTGTTGGGCCCCTGACCTGGCCTCTGTTGTGGCTGGGAGTTCGCTCAGGTCAGGGTCCTTCATTCAAGTGCCCAGCACAGGGCTTCGCATGTAGTGGGGACTCAGGAGACACTGAGATAACATCAGTCATTCATTCCTCTGGCATTTGCTGGTATATATCTACTGAGGACCAGGGTTTGTGCTGGGCCTTGAGGATACACACAGATGAGTGAGGGACAGAGACATGCTTTGCCCCTTGGATCTCCTTCCCTCCCTGGCGTGTTTGTTGCCCACTGTCCCTCCGTGGGACCCTAACTCAGGCAGAGGTAATGAGCAGAGGCAATGAGCACTTGGCTCCTGGCCATCAGGGCTTGGGGGTGGGGTTCTTCTGGGGGTCTTTCCTGGCTGGGTTTCCCTCCCCCTGTGCTTGCCCTCCAGCCCCTGGTGTTTCTGCACTATGCTCCTTGCAGGTGCTCTGCTTTCTGAGATAATTGAGCAAGTGCAAATCTTTCCAAAAGGTGGGCTACCAGCCGGGAGTAGGTGCAGTATCCCAACCCTCAGTCAAGAGGATGTAAGAAAAAATGGCGTCCTTCTGTGTTTACCAGCTCTGATGCACTGAGGCTAATGTCCCCACCTCAGACACGCCCTTTTCAACTACCAGGCTCCCCAGAGTCCAGTTCCCGCTACATTCTGAAGTTTTCATAGTCCATCTCTGTCCTCCACCCCCATGGCCACTACCCCGGCTCAGGTGTCATCATCTCATTCCTGCAATGGCCTCCCACCCAGCCTCCCTGCCTCCAGTCTCCCCTCGTCCTCAGCCCAACTTTGCTCAGCCAGATTCTGCGGTGGTGAGGCCATCGGTGGGGTTGGCCCCAGCAGACAAGATGCTGTATGTCCATCGCAGCTGGAGCAGGAGGGGCTGGGGATGAACCCTGCATGCCATGGGTGGGCGTGGCTTATATGCTTCAGCCTCAGACCGTGAGCCGGTCCAGCCGCAGTAGTGGTGGAGCTTGGGGACCTGGGAAAGGGCACACACCTGAGCATCCAGGTGTCGCCAACCTTCTGAGGGCCTGGTAGGTCTGAGGCTGCCCTGGAGGGTGGGGCTGGCTCTGCTGACTCTGGAGAGGAGGCTGCCTGGGGAGGGCACACATACCTTGCTGCATCAAGGACCCCATTCCAAACCAGAAGCTGTTCAGCAGAGTGAAGTTATTTTCTACCACCTCGGAGCCAGGGTTGCAGGGATGAGCATCATACCACTCATAAGGGCTGAACCTGCAGCAGAAAGAGGGGGGCAATGAGGCGAGGCTACGGGGAGATGGGAGAGAAAGGAGTGTTGAAGCCACACAAGCCGGCGGTTTAGCAATCAGTGATATGCCGACAACTTTAGCATCAATTCCCTCATTGTTCTCCTGGGAAGGCAGGGAATGGGAAACCAGGGCCATTTTGCTTCTCGTTCTTTATTGTTAGTGCCCTTTTCTGGTGATAGAAGTAATTCAGCAGTATCTCTTAAAATTAAAAGTGCACATGCCCTTCAACCTAGCAATTCTGCAACTCATTATCCATCCTAGAAAAAACACTCCCTCAGGAGCACAAAGAGAAGTGTGCGAGGGTGTTTATCAAACCATTGTTTGTAATAGCGAAAAACTGGAAACAACCTAAATGTCCTTCAATAGAGGAATGATTAAATAAACTACGCCACAATCATACTTTGAACTATCACGCAGCTGTTAGAAGAGATGTACCAACAGGGAAAGATCTTCAACACATATTGTTTGGTTTTTTAAAAAAAGTGATAAAAATAAGAACAATATGATCACATTTATATAAATAGATTCCTGAAGACATAGTTGCATACCTATTTATGTACATTTGTATATAAATGCATATAGAGTCTGGAAGGATCCATATCTAAAAAAATATCACTGTTTACCTCAGGGGGGGTTGTTAGAATGGCAGAAGAAATTTCATGGAAGCCTGTTGCTTTGTATGTATTACATGAATTTTGAAAAATGAGAACAGGCTTTTGAATTACTTGTATACTTTAAAAAACCTTAAAATGGAAAAATAGTAAACTACACTCTTCATAAAATAGTCAAACAGTACAGAATACAATGAGAAAGCGAAAGTACACCATGATCCCACCCCCTGGGAAAAACAATGTGTTATATATTTTTTTCAGATTTTTCTCTCTGAATATGCAAATACATGCATGACAGGAAAAAATGTTATTGAAAACTCCCCACTGCCTTCTAAGGAAGAGAAGTCCCGACAACTGGAGGGATCTTTGTTTACTGTGTGAATTCCAGTTGAGGAAATGTAAGCTGGAGGAAGCTGGAACACTCTGGAGAGATTGAGAGCAAGTCCCCACCAGGCTGGAGTGGCCGCAGTGACTGGGGTGACTGGAGTGGCTGGTGTGGGGTCAGATGCTGAGATGAGGGACCCGGAAGGAGAGACGTGTCTGATAGAATTTTGTTTTGTTTTTTAAAGTGTGATGAGCTTTAAGTGTGATGTTGTGACTTTCCATCCCCCTTCTAAAAGCTTTAGTAAATTAAACATTGATCACCAATGCTCACACGAGAAGAATTTCGTTTTCGCAAAGCAGGAAGATCCTCCAGATAGGAAATTGCAAAGTGAGGCTTCAAACCAAGATGGGGATTTTCAAAGTGAATGACCATGAACTGGTTAGAGGCTCTAAAAATCCACAAGGAAGAGACAGAGGATGAAGAGAGTAGAGAGTAGAGAGACTGTTGTGAGAAGGGTGTTAGAGAAAGCCTTTGGAGAGCTGTGTTCAGGGGCCCCTGCATTGAAGTCTAGGGAGAGCAGCTTCCACAGGGCGGCTGCGGGAGCTCGGGGGTGGCTCTGGAAGGAGCGGATGTGGTGGACACCACCTGGGAAGTCTGGAGGGCAGGGGCCGGGCTGATGCGTGCTTCTTAGGTGAGGCAGGAGGGTGAGTCCTTGCTGCACGGCACTGGCCTGCAGGCTCAGACATGGCCAGGGCTAAGGACGTTTCCCTGGACCAGATGGGCCCATGGAGAAGCGAGATCCAGCCCAGATCCACCTTGACTCCTATCCGAGAAGGGTGATGGGACTCCAACAGGGAGAAGCCATGCGGCAGGGGCTGCTAGAGGACCAGGAGATGAGCGGGGGAGTGGGCCGACCAAGGAGGCACTGCCAAAGGGGGCCTACATGGGGGCGAGGGGAGAAGTCTGATCTGTGAATGAGGGTAGAAATGTTGAGGACTATACCGGACTCAGCCTTCTAACTTTTGAGTTGAAACAGTGTGTTTGTGCTTTAGAGAGAGACCTAGGGTTTCTGAGCTCTGGAAGCAAGCCAAAAGTGACAGGTCCTGGCAGAGCTTTCACTGGGGCAAAGAAATTCACTTCTGAACGCACAGGAAGGTGGGTGAGAGACAAAGTAAAGATGATTTCTGATGAGCTCTCATGAGCCCTGCTTTTTTAATGTACACACACGTATACAAAGTATATATATGATATATGTGATAATCTTTTAACACACAAAAAAATCATATCATATATCATAATACTGTCTTAGATCTTGGCTTTTCACTTAATAAGTCACCAGCCTCTTTCCAGATCAGTCCTTCCTGATCCCCTTTATTCTCTATAACTAATTAATAGGTGTTTTTTTTAATACATTTTTTTAAATTGAAGTATAGTTAATTTACAATGTTGTGTTAGTTTCAGGTGTATAGCATAGTGATTCAATTCCATATATATTCTTTTTCAGATTCTTTTCTAAGTTATGACAAGCTACTGAGTACAGTTCCCTGTACTCTGCAGTAGGTCCTTGTTGTTTACCTATTTTATACACAGTCGTGTGTATGTGTTAACCCAAAACTCCTAATTTATCTCTCCCCCCCACCTCCCCACCATCCCCTTTGGTAACCCTAAGTTTGTTTTCTATGTCTGTAAGTCTATTTATGTTTTGTAAATAAGGTCATTTGTATCATTTTTTTAGTCAGTAGGTGTTTTTAACCATTCCTCTTTGATGGCACGTAGGCTGGCCCTATTTTCCACTGTGGTACACTCTGCTGAAACAAACATCCTTGGTCACACTTCTGTGGGTACCTAGGTCAAAGGGCAGCCTTGTCTAGGGCTTTGCTGAGAAGGCTTTCTAGATTTGGGGGAACTGTAAAGTGGGGCTCAGTGGTGACTTTCAACAGGATAAATTCCCAGAGGTGGAATTGCTTACCATGATAAAAATAACTGGTCTCGAATGGGCCTCTTGGTTAGCAAGTACTGTTATAGACCTGGGTCCTCACTACCCCTCGAGAGGCTGACAATGCAGCAGGCGCCCACTCTACAGGTGGGGAGGTGGCTTGGAGCAGTCTAGGTGACTGCAATCTTGCAGTCAGTGGGTGGAAAGGCCCAGATTCGAACTCCAAGGCCACAGGAGGGAAGAGGAGTGGGATGGGCGCTGGAAGGTGCCACCAAAGTGAATGATGGATCTCGGATTTATGGCCTGTGGCTACAACGGGTTCTCTCAGTCTTGCAAGTAAGTTGGAGCTGGTAGAGGCTGACCTGGAGATACTCTGTGTCCCCTCAGGGGAGAAGGCTAAACTCCGGCCCCTGGGTAGAAGGATAGACAGAGCACTGACTGGCCGGGATCATCTCTTCCCTGGGACTCTCATCTGTGCTGGATTTGGCCGGAATGTGACTCCTGGGGGCTGGACTGGCGGCTCGCCCTCGGCCCTGCCTCTGGGGTCAGAGAAAGGCCTTGGTCAATGCCTGGACCCCTGATGCTAAACAGGCGCAGGCCAGGCCAGCTTTTAGGATGGACAGCCCTGTGCCCTGCTGGAGCTGCCCGGAGGGGGCCTGGACACCTGCCCACCCTTCGCAGACCCCATCTCTTGGGCAGCTGTGTCCAGCTCTCCGGCAGCCAGCATGGAGTGGTCCAAAGGACACAGGCCACATGGAGGGGAGGGGACAGAGGGCCACATCCACACTACAGATGTGCTGTGCTCGATCTCAACAGCATTGTAAAAAATCAAATTAGTGGCTACTTATAAAAGCCATGAGGCTTCACATGAAAATCTGAACCTCTCTAAAATCATGAACCCCGCAGCACTGGTCTGTATTCCTGTTTAGCACAGTCTGCTGGAGCTGAGTGGTAGTCACCCTTTTCTCCACGTGTGTGCTCAGGTTTGCCTCAGTCCCCACTACTCCCTGCCGCCTACCACCCAGCCTGCTTCACTCCCTCATGCTTCCTGTGTGTGCCACCCCTGATTTAAAGTCGAGCAAGTCTTGGTTTGAAGCCTAACACTGCGAGGAAAGGCTTCCTGACTTTGGGCAAAGACTTAACCCCTGTGAGCCTCAGTTTCTGCTTCTATAGAGTGGAGATAATTGTACCGACCTCACAGGACTGCTGTAAGGATTTGACAGGATGGGTGTGAATTGTGTTGTCATAGTGTTGCACTCTGTGACAATTGTCCCACAGTGCTATTCATGGCTCTGTGGCCAAGACCCTTGTCCCTCTCCTCTCTCTCCGACATCCTGTGCCATTCCAGCAGCTCCAGAAATCCCATCTCTTCCAGAAAGTCTTCCCAGCCTAACCTTGGGAGGGGGGCTCCTACCTGCCTGGCCAGGAGGTAGGGGGTGGGAAGGAGGTTTGGCTGCCAGCAGCTGATGAAAGGCCAGGAATTAGAGGGGGATGGGAGGCATATCAAATGAGCAAAGCTGATGCTGGAAAAGCTCCAGCTGTTTTCAAGGGGGTGGGGAGCCAAGAGGCCGACTGGAGCTGCTAAAATTATGGTGAGAGCTCTGGAGAATGGCTCCTGGCTTTCAAAGGCTTGTTAGACCATTAGAGACAAGAGGCATAATGAAGGTCTCTCTGTGGCAGGCTGGGCTGCCGGCTGGGCGAGCAGGCAGGCAGCACCAGGCCTGCCGGCAGCAAAGAGCTTCGGAGGCAGGACAATTTCCTCTCTCACATCCTTCCCTTTGGTCTGTCTCTGTGTGGGAGGAGGGAATGAAAAGAAGCAGGGTTGGGGGAAGGCTTTCAAAGAAGACTCAGGAGAGAAAAAGGCCGAAACAGCAAGTCCTTGGATCTCAAACTGCTTCTCCGGAGAAGTCTTGCTTCACACCTTGTTAGAATTTAGAGAAAAAAGAACCAGGGCAGGGGCAGGGGCTGGGGCTGGAGACTGGAGGCAGGAGGCAGAGGGCCCAGGGCCCAGGAGCCACCAACTTGGGGCGGGAACAGAACACGGATGTCCAGGTGGCCAGAGATGTGGGTTGCGGATAAAACACTTGGTGACCTGAGTTCACTTGCCAGATGTGTCCCTTATTGCTAGGATGGACTTGGCGAGTTCTGAGCCTTTCTGAGTCCAGATGTCTCCCCTTCATGGGAGGCTGTGAGAATTAAATAAGATAATTGGCTGTAAAGGACAGAGCACGGTGCTTGGCACACAGACGGCGCTCAGTAAACACTGAGCTAAACCTGTTTCCTAGTGTCCTCTCCCTACCACCCACCAGTAAGGATGTGCTGTGTCTACTTCATGTGAACAACTAAATATGCAAGCGTATTGCTAGTACATATTAGAGGCAGGTATGTGCGTGTGCCAAGTTCCTGCACGTGTGCATGCGTGTGAGTTTATGTGGCATTGTTCCCCCTGCTGTTGTGGACCGGATGGACACAGTCTGTTTGCCAAGTTTCAAGCTACCTGCTGGGCCGCCCAATGCGCCTGGGTCTGCTGTACTGGGTGCCTGGCCCAGGTGGTGCAGCCTCGGGCAGTGACTTAACCTCTCCTGCTCATAGGACCTGGGATACAACTGCTGTCTCTCAGAGTCATGGAATGATCGCTGTGGGATATGAAAGGATCTGAGCCTCACGGAGGGAGGCAGGAGCAGGTACGGCAGTGGCCTGAACCTGGGCCTTCTGTGCCAATTGCTGAGGATGGGGGGGACCTGCCAGGCTCCCTGAGCCTCTTACCCTGGGCCAGACCTCTGGTCAAGGCATTGCCCTTACCTGGCGATGACAAAGAGGACACAGCTGACACCCAGGTAGGCGAGGAGCACGTACATCCAGATGTCTGGGGACAGGGGGTTGAGGAAGGAGAAGACACTGGGGTTGGTGCCATTGGGCTTGCGATACAGGATGCTCACACCGAGGGTCATGAAGGGCTTGGAGAAGTCGATGGCCTTCTCGCGCACGTGGGTGATGGTCAGGGGGGCCACAGCCAGATCTGCCTTCTGCAATGAGAGACAGACAGACTATGAGCAAAGCCTAAGACTAGCAGGGGACAGAACACCCCTTCTGGAAGGGAGGAGAGACGAGGGAGTGAAGTGGACTCTGTTGCCTGAGCCCTGGATCACTTCACCGCTCTTTAGTGTCAATATTTACTTACCCTCCTTCTGGGCCAGGCCATGCCCAGGGTGCTGGGAGACAGTAATGAATTAGACCTCACCCCTGTCCTCCAGGAGCTCACGGCCTTGAGGAAGAGGACAGTGGTATCACCATGCAGAGAATGGAACCCTATTGCAGCTGTAACCCATGTGGTCCATTCTCAAAATGGTGCCTTTCAAATATAGTTCAGCAATCTTCAAACATTTAAAAATAGCTGGTGTTCTTTCTTTGTGACTATCAAAGGTCGTGAAGAGGACACAGAATCCACAGCAACCCTTATTTATATCTGTTTTCCTCTCCTATCTACTTCTTGCACGCTTCACCCCATTTTGGATACTCTATATATCCTCAAAGCCCCAAAAACCAGTTGGGCAAAAATAGTACTCTCTTTGGAGGGAAAGGGAGGGGAAGAAACTAAACAGGCAAATTCAGAGCCCTCTTTAATAGGAGAGGAGAGGGAAGAGAACAGAGCAGAGGAGGAAGGGAAGGGACCGGGGAAGGCTAGGGATGTCCATAAGTTGATCAATCGTAGCCCATCACAATTTTAACAAGGGGAATAATTAAAGGTCTGTATCTCTGGTGTGAGCTTTTTCTGACTAAAAATCTACAATCTCTCATTCCCATCTTTGCAGGCTTTCCTCACTGCTCTCCTCTGGCACAAGGCCCCACTAAACTGCTTCCTGTTTACCACATTCCCTTCTTGACCTCCATGTTTTGCACACACTGTGCCCTGTTGAGAATGTCTCTTCCTGTTGTCTAACTCTCACCACCTTCCATATTCCTTTGCATATGCTATGTCTTCCAAGAAGCCCTCCCTGATATCCTCCAATTCTAAACTCCCATGAAGCTTGCGCTGTCCCACGGTAAGGTCCTAACCTGCTCAGTTGAAATGGCAGTACGTGCAGCCATGTGTCTTTTTGTCATATCTGCCTATTTACCTGTGAGTTGCTAAGCGCAGCTGGGACTGTGGCTGATTCACTGCTTTGTTTCTCTACTCCCAAGCCCCATCTCAGCCTTTGCAATATTTGTTAACTAATAATGTGTTCCTCTGAGAGGCTGTGCCTTGGGCTCTTGTGGATATTTACATACCAGAATGTGAACCAAGTTATCACTTCCCTTCCTCGGGTGGGGCAGGACAGAAAGGGAGGCTGAGTCCTAAAGACCAGCACTAAAGACCCTTTTGCTAAGGGTGGCAGCTGCCTCTGAGAACCCCCTTCCAAACAATAGTCTCTAGGCAATCATCCACTGACTTGGTCCAGCTTAATTAATTAATTGAGTATTTAAACAATTAATTGTTTTGTGAGCTTCACTAGGCACTAGGGATACGCAGCTGAGCCAAACAGACATGGTTTCTGCCCTCCTGGGGCTTATAGTCTAGCAGGGCAGACAGACGTTAATCAAATTGTTTTCTAAGTGGTAGCTGTTAACACGTCTCTGACTTCACCGATCCTAGATTAGGAACCAGCAACCAAGTTGAAATGAAACTTCAAGACGGGGAGGACTGGTATGGGTAGAACCCCAGCTCCTAAATGACTCTGCAGGTGCTCCAGGCTGGGGGGCACTGGCACTGGCTGGGGGGCACTGCTCCAGGCTGGGGGGGCACTGGCACATAACCCTGATGTTACTCACCCCAATGTTTCTCCTTCTAATGTCAGCCCCCCACGGCTGATTATTGACACTAGGAGCCCAAGGATTTGGTGAATCTTAGAACCTGGGGAAGTCAGGGAGGAGGGGGCCTATTACAAGGGATGCTTCATACTGGGACTTTCCTTTTGTAAGCTTCTGAATGTGTGAGTTGGAACTTGCCTAGCTTTGAAGGCAGAGGAAGAAGAAATAGGCAGCTGCTGCCACCCTAGCTCCCTGGAGCCCTCTCATTTCAGGGTGTGCACAAAGGAAAGCAACAAAAGCAGAGAGAACTGTCAGGGAAGGTGCAGAGGGACTAATGTGTATTTGCTCAAGACCTACTGTGCACCGGTTGGCGGTACATGGGTGAGCAAGAGACCCAGTTCTGCTCTCATGGAGCTTCTGGTGAAGGGAGCCCCTGTTGGAGGCTGTGGATAGGACTCCAATTGGAGTGGGAGCTGGGGTGGGACATTCTGGAAGGTCCCTTTCAGTCCTGAAGTTCTAAGATCGTCTATAATGTTGGCATGACATCATTCTAGAACTTGGCCTCCCCTAGCCCTGCCCCTTCAAAGCACATCGCTTTGGGAGGCTCTGTTCTGACTCCAGAGTCATCATCACTGTTCAGAATGCATTTGGAACTGGTCACTGGGAATGGCTTCTGGGGCTTGGAGTGGATTCTTGGGAAGAACCTCAAAGTCAATGGTGGCAAATCTTCCTTCGGCTTTTGATGGCAGGTTGGATGACAGTGTTAGTAACTGAGGGGTCAGTGTGTTTGCAGCCAAAGCTTTTCCCACCAGGAGTGTTCCAGGAGCGGCGAGGAAGCCAACCACAGGGCCAGAGGCCTTCTTTCTTCCCCCAGATGGTTTCAGAACCTTCAGAATCTCCCCACCAGCCTTTCTGTTCTCAGGTTCTAATGGTGTTGGAAGGCACCTGTGCCTACAGCAGCAAGACAACTGGTCAACCTGACCTTCTTCACAGGAAGTTTTGATGTGTGTTCTCCCTTGGGCTTCAGGAAGGCTGGAGTTCTCCACTTTGGTTTTGGTTTAGGCAGGAAATACTACATTTCACCGTTGATTACGATTTCCCTGAAAAAGGCATTATTTTGTCCAACTTCCCTTGAAAGAGCTGAACAGATGTCAAGCCTTTGCTGTTTCAGTTCATTACTCAGAATGAAAGGCCCAGTCTTGGCAGGCTCTTCCCACTTGTGCAAGTTTTCTTTGAGGATGATTCATAAAATCATAGGCTGTCAGAGCTGGACAAGAGACCTTTAGCAACATCTATTCCAACCCGTATTATTTATGGAGGGAAACTGAAGCTCACAGAAGGTCCAAGGTCTTTGCTCTCATATTTACAGTAATCATGTCCTTGAACAAACCAAACCTCTGACTTGTGCAACACATTCATTGGTCTTATGAGTGATTTGTTAGCCCCTTCTCCCTCACTGAAGACCTTTCCATACCTTTATAAAAAAAACCAAACCTCTGGACCAGGTAGGACAGCTCTTCCAGGACGCTACTTCATCCCTATAAGCAGCTTTCCACTTACCAAGAATCTGTCAGGACTCACCTGGCTCCAGCTGTCCTACTCTCCTCCGTGCTTGCATGAGGTCAATTGGCACCATTTGCTTTACCACGTCTCCACAACCAGAAGTGAAGGCAAGAATGACTTAACTAGCTACAGCTCCACATTTCTGCCCTTAGTATCCAGGCACTTTGGCTGCTGGTCAGATGCTAGCCTCATACCCCAGAGTGAAACCTGGCAAGCCTCAGCTTGCTACCTGTGTCGGATGGCCCAGTTGGCACCTGCCTACTTGGATTCCCAAGTATGGTCTCCACCAGATTCCCCATCTATGTGCTCTGCCTCTTGGTTGGGGATCTCCCAGGGCATCTGCTTGCTGACTGTGACCTGCTATAGTTAAAACTACCATCTTTTCACAGATGCTTCTTATACGCCGAGCATTGCTAAGTGTACTACCTATATTACCTTATGCGACCCTCCCAGTAGCCCCATGAGGCACTAAACGTGATCACCGCATTCCAGGTGAGGGTACTATGGCTCATCAGGCTAGGAGGTTTGGTCAAGCTGGTGAGTGGCCAGTGGCATTCGTGGTACAGTGATGAGCGTAGCCACCTTCCAAGCTGGTGAGTGGCTGAGCCAGTACTTGGACCCAGTTCACTGTGACCTCAGACCCTGATGTTTTACCACTCTACCATACCAGCCATGTGCAGTGTGGGATGCACTGGGCACCCCCTCCCCAAATATGTTCAAGTCCTAACCCTGGGTACCTGTGAACGTGACCTTATTTGGAAATAGGCTCCCCCGCTCACTGCCACCTAAAACAGTATTTTATTATTTCCACTGGGACTAAACAATCTTGGAGAAATTCCTTAGTAGCGTTAACTGGGGCTGTGCCTAGGGAGGACACACTTTCTCTGTCTTCAGTGGGCGTGTCCACTTCCGCATAGATCTGTTTCTCCCTGACTCCCACTGAGTGCTCCTAAATCCATCAGTGTGCAAATACCCTCTCCTGAGTGTGCAGCCTTGGGGAAGGCTCCTGGCATGAACCTGTTTTTCATTCAGACTCTCTGCGTCGCTGTAGTTCCCTCATATGTCCCCTAGCAACACTCCCCAAGTGGTTTAAAATTCCCCTAATACTACTGCATACCTATCAGAAGAGCCAAAAGAAAACAATATTGATAATACCAAGTGGCGGTAAGGATGCAAAGCAACTGGGTGCCTCATAGGTTGTGGGTGGATATGTAAAATGGTGCAGCCCCTCACGTTACTGGTTATTATAAGAGCATAGAACTCAGGAAGAGCTAGATGAAGAAGATACATAGGGAAAGTTATGCGGGAAAGGGTGCGGAGCTTCCATGCTTTCTCTCTTTCTCTGGGCGTGCCACTCTCCCCACATCTCCATGTGTCCACCAACCCAGAAGCTCTGGAAATTAGGTTTTTGTGGAAGTCATCAAGTTAAGATGAAGTCATACTGAATTAGGGTGAGCTCCAAATCCAATGACTAGTGTCCTTATAAGAAGAAGAGAGGACACACGGATACACACAGAGAAGGCCACGTGATGGGAGGCAGAGACTGAAGTGATGCCGCTTCGAGCCAAGGATGCCAAGGATTGCCAGCCACACTAGAAGCTAGGAAGAGAGGCCTGGAACAGATGCTCCCTCCAAAGGGACCAACTCTGTGGACACCTTGACTTCTGATTTCTGGCTTCCAGAACCGAGAGAGAATAAATTTCTGTGTTTTTAAGCCCCCTAGTTTGTGGTCATTTGTTGTGGCAGCCCTAGAACACTCACACACGTGCCACCTAGGCCACTAGGCAGGATGCATGCAGCTCCCTGCACCTCCCACTGCCAGCCCTGCCCCTGCACCTGTCCTATTCTGATAGGCAGGCTTTATGGTTGGGCCCACCCTGCTCTGCCTGAGCCCACGCTGCATTCCCAAAGACCTGAACTTGACTCTGGCTTCTGACCATGACTGCCTGGGTCTCCCCAGCATACACTTCACATCACCTGGTTAGGCTTGGGAGCCCTATGGTTGCAAGAACATGCTGATTCGCCCCAACTTCTCTCCAGGTCCTTGTACTTCTACTGCCAAAGCCACCCAAGAAAACTAGTCTCACTCTTGCCACATAGGCAGGACTTGTCCCCAGGGCTCTGTCTGCTGCCCTGGGGATGGGGCCACCTCTGCGGTCCATCTGTTTCCTCCACCCCAAGCCTGCCCCGCTCCATCTGGGACTCTGTCCTGCCCCCCAGGTGAGCTCCTAGCATGCCTTGCTTTGAAGTGCCCTGTTCTAGGCTGGGAGAGCGGACTTGGGCAGAGCCTTTCCTGGCCTTGTAAACAGGGGTTGGGTCCAATGCATATAGGCCAGAACCAAGGTCTGTTCCCTGGCTGGGAGGAAGGTGGGACACAGTGAGGTAATGGTGGTGTCTTAGAGGCCAGATCTTCCCGTCACATCTGCCAGCTTACCTGGAGGCTGGGAGACCAGAGTGCACAGTCTCAAGGCCATGGCTGATGTTGGGCGACATCTTTCCAAGTCTATGTCCTCCTTCATCTGTCCCTCATGTACCATTTTCTGTTACCCGCCAGGGACCCAGACCCCTTGCCTGGATTTCTCTGAACGCTGATGGCCAGGAGGACAGGCAAGGCATTTCCAGAGCTATTCCCACCTCTCACAAGTCTCTAGGACCTTCCTCCAGGGGTTCCTGGGATGGATTAGCGGCAACTCCCCACTGGTTTGTGATGCGCAGGGCCTCTCAGCTCAGGCGCCCATCTGCCAGCCAGGCAAGCTCTTTCGCCTGGCCACACTCCTCTTGCGGAATAGTTACATCTATTCATACATTCATAGATTACTGCCTGCCTGTTTCCTCCACTAGAACGTAAGATCCTGAGGCTCAGGGAAGGGATCCTGACCATTTAGTTCACACTGTATCCACAGTGCCTAGCCTGGGGCTTAACTGAACAAATTGAATGAACAAGTGAATCACTTAATCAGTGGGAGCATTGCTGGATCCACCCTCTGAGGTTTAGAAGGGGTCACCCAGAGAGCCCTCCTTCAGGGCCTGGTGCACTGCAATTCTTTTGGGGGGTACCCTGAGTCACAGGTGGTGTCCACTGATGTCCCACCAGCCGGCCAGCGCCACAATTAACAATCAGCACTGTAGCCACCGATAACCTCGGAACAGCCCGTATGTATCTAAAGACATGGGACAGGTGCTAGAAAATTCCTAAGCGCTGACCGAGGGGTCGTGTACCCGTGCTTCACACATAGGCTTCCTGAGCTGATGGATGCCCGTCAGTGAGACATGAAGCCCGTGCCCTTCCCAGGCCTGGGAGAAGGGCCGGCTCCTGGTCCCCACAGGGCTGTCTTTCCGGATGGCTCAGCTGGCGCTGCCCGCTTCATGGCACACTACGGGGGATGCATCACACCTCCATTCGCCTCTCTGTAAGATCCCCCCTTCCCCACTCCCTGCCTATCCACAAGGCTGGCATCCACCCAGGGTCTGCCCCGGCACGGTCCTACCAGCCCTGCAGGACCCCCGACGAGGGCGGAGACTTCAGCAACCTCGGCGACCCCACCCAGGTCGGTACCCCCATCTAAGCCCTGGATATCTCTTCCTCATTCTTCAAGTCTCAGCTCCAGAGTCACCTCTGCAGGGAAACCTGAGTCATTTCCCTGTTTTATACTCCCAAAGTCCCCTGTACATATTCCTTCTCGCAGCACCGATCAAAATTTTGATGAAATTTAACTTGGTTGATTCATTGCTTGTGCCCAGAGGGGCAGGAACCACGTTGACCTTGGTTGCTCCTATATCTCCAGTCACCACCACGGGTCTGGCCTGTCATTTGTGCTTGGCTCACCCCTCTCGCACACCAGGTCAGACCCTCTGGCCATGACCAACCTCATGCAGGCACAAGCTGCCAGCATCTCACCTCCTGCCCACCTGGACACCTCTTGACCTTTCTTTCCTGTCTCTCCTGCCCCGCTTCCCCCATAACTTCCGGTGGACACTGCTGCAGGGCCCTGATTGGCTCCCATACCTGCCCTGCCAAACCCAGAAATGCATGAAAGTCAGGTGCCAGTGGATAAACCTGTTCCCCCGTTTCCCCTCACCCCGAGAGGTGGCCCTGAGACACACTTTGTCAGGCTTTTCTGGGGTGCAGACTTGGATTAGTAGCACTCAGTGGTGACCAGCTCAATGCTGCGTCCTCGTGTTGGCTTTCCCTCCCCTCTGCTCCACTTCCGTGCCCCGACTCTCCCCGGCATCACACCCCCTAACCCACTCAGGAGTAGCGTCTGAGCCTCCTCAGCCTCCGCCCTCCAGAAGCCCAGGCTGAGATAGGGTTCCATAAAGCTTTGTGGAAAGAATGAAGGAATGATCCTCAGCGGGAGGGCCAGCTTGTTCCCGTTGCTTCCTCCACCCTTGGTTTCCCTCCAATAATCCCCTCACCCCTGCAGCTCTGTTGCTGCCTTGCTCCTTGTCCTTTCTTGCACTGGTTATCTGGACCCTGACCTCCTCCCAGGCCCTTTCCAGGTCTTTCCCAGGTTAATCTCTGCTTGCTGGGTCCTGGCAGCTGACAGCCCTGCAGTGAATCTCAGTGTAGCCCAAGTCCTTCCTGCATCCCTCACCTGCTTACTTGGTCGTCTTCAGGTAGATCCTAAGCTTCCCCAGAGCTCCTCAGTCATTGCTCTGGGCAACCTGGCTGCCCTGACAAGTGGCTACCTTTTCAGTCCATCTGCTTCCCTGCCCTCACCTACCCTGTCCCATCCAGGCTTCTGACCTGCCCCAGGTGAGCTCCCAGCATGCCTTGCTTCAAAGTGCACTGGCCAGCCTGAAGGAGGTGGCTTGGCAGAGCCTTTCCTGGCCACCCAAACAGGGATTTGGGGCCCCTCCTAAGACCGACGCATGCTGGCCAGAACTAAGATCTGGTTCTTGGTTGTAAGGCAGGGGACACAGTGCGTGATGGGGTCGGTCACGGCCTTGTCACCAGACTCTCTGCTCGCACACCTTGTGTGGGAAGCCCAGTAGTCATGACCCCACAGCCGTGTCTCTGGGGATGGTGTGCAAGTCCACGTGCTCATTCATACATCCTTCATTCATCAGCGCCTGCTCTGCGCGCCCAGCCCCACGCCAGGTGCGGGCAGCGCCAGCGCGGTCCAAAGGCACTGTCTGTCTGGAAGAAGAGTCAGGAGGGGAAATGGGTCCTTGGAGCTGTGCCACCTTCTCTGCTCTGCTCTCAGTGTTACACGGCGACAGAGGGGGACACCTGGGCAGTGCTACTTCTTTCACAGGCGAAGGGAAGACACGCCAGGGCTACCCATGACCACTCCTTGTCTCAGCCATCTTGGTCCAGACGCCTCCATGAGACAGGGAAACCACCTTACGTGCTCTAGTGAGATGTAACAACTTCGAGATGAAAGAACCAATGGCTTAAGTGAGAGGGCAGCATGGACATATACACACTACCAAACGTAAACTAGATAGCTAGTGGGAAGCAGCCACATAGCACAGGGAGATCAGCTCTGTGCTTTGTGACCACCTAGAAGGGTGGGAAAGGGAGGGTGGGAGGGAGACGCGAGAGGGAGGAGATATGGGGATATATGCATACATATAGCTGATTCACTTTGTTATACGGCAGAAACTAACACACCATTGTAAAGCAATTATACGCCAAAAAAGATGTTAAAAACAAATTAAAAAAAAAAAAAAAAAAGAATGAACGGCTTCCTGTGGCCCGGAGGGCATTCACGCATCCCCTGGAGGCCAGGCCCCTGCTCCCTCTCCTCCCCGTCTCTGTTCAAAGGCCTGGGAGAGCAGCCGGGACAGGACTCCTCGGCCTCCGAAAAGAAAGCTTGCAAGAGGCCAGGCCAGGGGTGTTCAAGGAGCCCGTGTGGGGCCTGACCCTGTACCCCCAGGACATCACACTCGTGCCAACTCGTGGATGCTGTTCCATCCTCGTCTCCCTCCGCCTCCCACCTGCTGCTTGAGACCCTGTGTCCATGCCTTCCCAGCAGCCTCTCCTCCTTTGGCCTCCATCACCCATGCTCCCTGGCCCTCCTCCCTCCTCTCTGGCCTTGCGGGCTCGGGCATCTTGTTGAGGCCTCCTTTTCATCCCCTCCTCACACTTCCATGCCATTCAGGGTCCCACCCCACGTCCTCCTCTCTTCTCTCCCCAGCAATCCCCGCCTCTGTTTCTGTCTGTGTCCCAAGGTTCCCCCGAGGCTGTGTTCGTGACTCCAAACCTCCACCTCCAGCCCTGCCACCTCCTCTGAGTGCCCAGCCATACGGCAGCCGCCTCCTGAGACCCCAATCCCAACATGATGTCTGAACCTCTACCAAATCCTGTGGGGATGACCTCACCACCGCCCCAGCCATCCAAGCTAGAATTTCACAACTCGTCCTTGATTCCTCCCTCCCTTCGCCTTGCCGCCTTCACGCCGCCAATCATCAACCTCATCAATTCTACCTTCATGTCTCCATCCTATGGCATCTACTTTCCTCCTTTCTGACCACAACCCTTGGAGGCCACCATGCTCTCCTCCACCCAGGTCCCAATGTTGGCCTCCAGACTGGCTCCAGTTTAGCCTGGCAGCACAAGTCCCAATTTGATGTCACCCCCTTGCTCTACATCTTTCAGCTGTGCCTTGTAGCTCACAGGATTAAAACCAAATTCCTCACTTTAGCACCCAAGGCTTTTCAAGGCTTGTCTCTTGCCCCCTTCTCCAGCAGCAGTGTGCCCTCTTGGCTTCAGGCTTTCCATACTTAGGGCTCTGTCTCCATAATCCCTAGCAGAATCCCAGGCACGTGGTGCCAGAACAGAAGCTCTTGATGGTAGGTGTCAGGAAAGGCCCCCAGTGTAGAAAGGGGGTGATGCCTTGGGTGTGCCTCAATCCCCCTTGAGTCTGATCAATATGAGCCAGTTCCCTGAGGCTCCGATTTGGATTCAGAGGGGCAAGGACTAGATCCCAGGTCACTGTGGCCCACCTGGGTGACCACGTCCGAGGAGCCAACTCTCCTACTGCCATCATGGCCACCCATGTACATACTTTAGACGGGAGGAAATGGTGAGGAGCAGGATAGCTCCCGTGTGCTGAGCATTTTGTGCTGTAGCTCATTAAATCTTCCCAAGAACCCTAGGCAGAAGGCTTTTTAAATTATTCCCATTTCCTAGAGGCGGAAATAGAGGCCAGAGAGGATGAATAGCTTTCCAAATTATTCCCATTTCCTAGAGGTGGAAATAGAGGCCAGAGAGGATGAATAGCTTTCCAAATTATTCCCATTTCCTAGAGGTGGAAATAGAGGCCAGAGAGGTTGAATAGCTTTCCCACTGTCAGCTAAAATGTGCTAGACCTTGAATTTGAACCAATCTCTATTGAATTCTAAAGTCATTAAAATACAAGGGAGTAATTTAAGGCATGGACAAGAGTAGGAGACTTTCAGGGGAGGGAGAGTGAGAGAGAGCAGGCAGTAAAGATGGAGAGAGTGACGATCTGGGAGAGAGATGGGGTGATGGATGGAGAAATCACTGCTCTGTCCAATCACCTTTTTTGCTCCCATCATTGGAGGCAACTTCGGGGAAGGCAAGTATGTGAGCAGGAGAGGGACACACCCTCTAGGTACCCTATCTTCCCCCATAACCCTGGCTCCTTGGAAGGCCTGTGGCATGGGACAGAGAAGAGCAGAGTGTCAGGGAAGGACTTAAGTCCTGTTGGTCAGAGGCTCCATCCAGGGCCTCCAAATGGGCCTCGGGGAGCAGATTCTTGCAAAGGTGGGCATTCATCATTTTTACATCTACGTTCAGATCCCTAATAAGGAAGTAATAATATTGCCAAGCTTTTACCACGCTTTCTATGAGCTAGTGAGAAGACTAATTATCTGACGACACTAATAAATGGTTATGATGTTATTAAAAATGGCACCAAGCTAGGATTAATAGGCTCATCAATTGTAGGGAATCGGGTTTAACAAGGTACCCGCATGTGCCGTCAGGGGCCATGGTCTTGATGGATACTGGGTTGCATGGAGGCCATGGATGAGACCTCCTCTTTTCTCCAGCTGAGGGTCAGCTTAGGAAGGTCTGGCTGCTGCTGGATTTTCTAATCCACCCCCTTGCAAATGGCTCTGCAGAGCTCTCGGGCTCCTGGGGATGCTGTGGGTGACAAGACTGGCACCAGCCTCGTTCACTTCTGCACGTGGCCTCCACGGTCCATGGGATCCCCTCTTCCTCCCCAGCCCAGCTCACCTCTGCAAGCGACAGGCTCAGAACCTACCTGGAGCCCCATGCTCCAGAGCCCCACTCATGAAGCTCGGAGGGAGGGGGGAGCTGATAAATGGAGATGCCTGTGGGGCTTGCTGACTAATTTCCATAATAATTACAGTTATTACCAATAATGGTGACAACCCCACTCCCTCCCATTTAGACTGAATTCCGCCATCTAGGAGCTGTTTCCCCACCAGTTGTCGCCTCTGACAACAAGCGGGGAAGAACACGGGGCAGGTGTCATTATTCTCACTGTTGAGTTAGGAAATGAGCTCAGGGAGAAAAAGGGACTTTCTGAAGCCCCCTCCCCAGCCTCAAAGGAATAGATGTAATGATAAAAATAAAAACAATAGAAGCAAGTACTGACACGGTGCTAACTATGTAGTACACATATGTGAACTTAGCCCTCACAACAGCCTGTGGGGGAGGGGGCTATTATCATTCCCATTTTACAGATGAGGAAACTGAGGCACAGAGAGATTAAGAAACTTGTCCAGGAGCACACAGCTAGTAAGTGGGAGAGTGGGACTCAAACCCAGCCCAAGTTCATGCTCTTTACCATTAGCCTCCGCTGCCAGCTTTCCCTGGGAGACCCACTTCCTAGGGCCAAGGAAATGACTCCACCAGTGAGGCTCTGCTTGAGCCTTCTTGCTCTGAGCTCCAGCCTCCTTCCCTTCCCAGCTCCCCTCTGACAGGCACAGGAGGGCTAACACAAGAAGGCCCTGATGCTGCCTGCCTGCGCTTGGAGAGGCGAAGTGATAATAATCCTTTTGGCTGAGGCTTTTCAGGTTGCAAAGACTTACTATATGAACCTTCCCTGCCCTGGGTCCTGGGGTCAGATGGCTTTCTGCAGAGGTCAGAGCCCAAGGCTTCAGAAGCGGAGAGCCTCCAAAGATTCTTTGAGTCCCAGCTCCACTGCTTACTAGCTGGGAGCCTTCACCTCCCTCTGCCTCAGCTTCTTTGTCTGTTAAATGGGTGGTAATAACAGTACCTACCTCGCTGGGTTGTTGTAAGGATAAACGAGAGAAGGAATATGAGGGGTCTCGTGGTACAGAACCATTGCATTCATTAACAGGTATCTGATAGAAAATGCTTCTGGAAAGTTGAAGGCCCTGAGCTGGAAGGCAGGCAATGTTTAGTCTGTGCTGGGTGAGCCTGTACCAATGGCTCCTTTGTCTCCATCTCTCCTTCCCCCAGGGCCGCTGTCTGCCAGGACGCCCCACCCTGATGTGCACAGAGGACTTGGCCAAGCCTCCTGGGAGGTCCTTGGTCCCTTGTGCTCCCACCTCACTTACGTGGTCAATGAGCTCCTTGATCATGCCGTTCCACTGGCCCTTGTCGTCCTGTGCCCCATATTTCCCGTCCTCCACCAGCCGGATCTCGTAGGAGAAGCCCAGGATGTGGGCCAGTTCCTTGAGCAGGTCGATGCAGTAGCCCTCGAACCGGTCATTCCCGAACAGGGTCCTGTCGGACTTCCGGAACATGACAAAGGGCTCCTCCTGCGGGGACAGATGGGAGAGGGGCAGACGAAGGCTGAGTGGGTGGGGCGGGTCCAGCTGGGGCCAGAGAGCTTGGGCCAGGTCCTCTGCAAGGGTGTTCTAAGCCATCTTTAGGGGGGGCTCAGAAGAATGGCCTGCTAAGTCAGGAGAGGGAAAGCATACTTCCTGAGAGCCAACTTTGTGCCTCGCAGATGGCCACCTACTGACGTGCACACAGCACTTAGTAGGTCCTTATTGATTTGATCGTCCAATGATCACAGAGCTAGAAACTAGTGGAACTGGGATTTGAACTCAAGACTGTGATTCTGAATCCCATGCTCTCTCTGCTGCACCGTCAACACAGGCCAGTGGTCCCCAAAGTGTGGTCCCCAGACCAGCAGCAACACCCGGGAACTTGTCAGAAATGTACATTCTCGGGCCCCACCCAGACATACTGAACCAGAAACTCTGGGGGGGGGGGTGGGCTGGCAATGTGTGCTATAAGAAGCCCTCCAGGGGATTCTGATGTCTGCTCCAGCGTGAGCACACTGCTGCAGAAGGCCCTTCATCGTTTCTTCCCTGACTGCTCCCCAGCTCCTGTCTAACAGATGAGATCTCCCTGCTCCCTGACACCTTTCTCTCTTTCCAAGGATCTAGTCCCCAGCATTAGGATCTGCCAGTGAGTGATTCCTGATAACTATGATAGTTTGCATTTGTATGTGGACGTGCCAGGCGCCAGCAAATCAGCAGACGAGATGGTGCCTGTGGGGGTCCAGTGCAGAGCCCAGCAGAGCAGGAGGGCTCAGTGGACAGGATGTGACTCAAGTCGGTGTGGTCCCAGAGCAGGAGCTCTTAACCACCTCACTGTGCCAGAGGCCCTGAGTCACATGGTGCCTCTCCCTAGTGGACAGGGGGTCCTCAGAAGGTGGCCTGTGGGTCCAGAGCACAGGTGACAGCGGTCTCACATCAGGTTCCCTCCCTCCCAGGTGATAGGGAGCCAGTGAAGGGCTTTGAAAGGGCATGACTGTCTGATTTCTCATTTAGAAATAAACCCCTGGCAACCCTGTGAAGAATAACTTGGAGTAGAGGCAGGAAAACCTTGGAAAGAAGCTACTGACCTCATCCAGTATGAGATACACAGAGTAAGGAACGGAGGAAGATGGGTTGAACTCGCAGCAAACTCATCATTTACTGAGTTCCTACTGTGCACCAGGCATTGATTTAAACTCTTTTTCACAGAGTGAAAAAGGCTCATAAGCTTTCAAGATAGGTGACATTACTGTATGCTAACACATATATATGGAATCTAAAAAAAAAACAAAAGTTATGGTTATGAAGAACCTAGGGGCAGGACAGGAATAAAGATGCAGACGTAGAGAATGGACTTGAGGACACGGGGAGGGGGAAGGGTAAGCTGGGACGAAGTGAGAGAGTGGCATGGACATATATACACTACCAAATGTGAAACAGATAGCTAGTGGGAAGCAGCCGTATAGCACAGGGAGATCAGCTCGGTGCTTTGTGACCACCTAAAGGGGTGGGATAGGGAGGGTGGGAGGGAGACATGGGGATATATGTAAATGTATAGCTGATTCACTATGTTATAAAGCAGAAACTAACACATCATTGTAAAGCAATTATACTCCAATAAAGATGTTAAAAAAAAAAGGTGACATTATACCCATTTGATAGATGAGAGAACTGAGGCTCAGAGAAGGTCAGTGAGTTGCCCAAGGTCACACGAAAGTTGAGTTACAGTCTGATGGAGTTCAGGTCCAGTCCTTCCTGCCTGTAGCTCCTTGGCCTCTTTCTGGGCCTTAACCTTCCCCCAAGCCACCTCGGCACCCCCTCGTGAAGGGATGCCTCAAGACTTCAGCTGATGGGTGACAACCATTAGCTGGCAGAATCCGCCTGTGGGGAGAAGCTCGTGTCCACATGCCCATAAGGAGAGCTCACACCTCATCTGGAGGCGCATCATCATTCTCTCAAGTGCTGCGGCCATTCCTTTGACACTGTGGGCCCCTGAGCAGTGAAGGGCCCTCACCAGGGGTCCTCAGGCACAGAAACCCACCGGCAGCCTCTTGCCAGGCTCCTGCGGGGGAGGGTGGGCTAGATTCTCTGGCCCTGGTTCCCTGGCAACACTACCTCTCAAAATCCCATCCCATGACTGATTCATTCTAGGTTTTCAACAGTCCTTTGGGATGCTGCAGAGAAAGGGCAAGGGAGCGTCTGAATCCCCAAGGGGTTCTGAGAAAACCACCTCTCAGTCTAATTGGGTGAAAAGCTGGGTCCTTTGGCTAGACTCCATGCTAAATCTCAGTGCCTCCCATCCCCGACTCCAACCAAGAAGCTCACAAGTTTGGAGAAAAGAGTTGAGGAGGTGCCAGGGAAGGGGCTGAGACTACATGGAGGGAAGGGAACTTAGGCTATTGTGGACCCTGCCTTTGTGCAAATTAATCTCTGGGATGGTGCTGCCCTGAACCGTGGCAAAGGGCCTGGTGAGAGGGTCTGGGTGAGGTTTCAATCCCATCTTAACTGTTAGGTCAGATGCTCTTGTGCAGTGAACGAGCTGTACCACGGCACCTGGTAGCCCTGATGTTAGCTCAAGGAAAGAATTAAAGAGAAGGTACGGGCTTCCCTTGTGGCACAGTGGTTGAGAATCTGCCTGCTAATGCAGGGGACACGGATTCGAGCCCTGGTCTGGGAAGATCCCACATGCCGCGGAGCAACTAGGCCCGTGAACCACAACTACTGAGCCTGTGCGTCTGGAGCCTGTGCTCCACAAGAAAAGAGGCCACAATAGTGAGAGACCCGCGCACCGCGATGAAGAGTGGCCCCCACTTGCCGCAACTAGAGAAAGCCCTCGCACAGAAATGAAGACCCAACACAGCCAAAAATAAATAAATTAAAATAAATTAAAAGAAAAATCACAGTTTGAGTACTTTTTTTTAAAAAAAAAAAAAAAGAGAGAGAAGGTACCTTCTTTGCCAGGGGAATCACCAACCACATATAGATTCCTATGCAAAATCGACCTTCTGTAAAATGAGGATAATAATAGAATCTACCTTATAGGATTGTTGTTAGGATATGTGGGTCAATCTGTGAAAAGCACTTAGTGCCTGGCAAATGTAAACTGCAATATTATTATTATTATATTATTAATATCATTATCATCTTTCTGTGCACGGGGTGGTCTGTTATTGCAGTGACCTCTCTAGCCTAGAGACCATGCCCAATGTCACCAAAGGTTAAAAATCATAGCTAGCAGCGGAAAGCTATTTCAGGAAAGGTCCCTGAGATAGCTCACTTCCTGACCCTCTCTCCAAGACCCTCCCAGGCCCTATCCTCTAAAATTAGCACTTCATTTGTGAAGCCACCCCAGCCCCAGAATCTATACATCTTCATATAAATATGCTGCCTTTGGAGCAGCTGTAAAATGCCATTAATTTCAGGAAGTGCTTTGCGGATGGCATACATATTTAACAGCCAAAGCCCAGAGCATTAAAATGGTGCTCGCCTTAGTAATGTGTCTCTAGACCTGCAACATTTCCTAGGGGGTAATTCTGAACTCCGCCAACTACTTATTCATGGACTATTTCACAATTTATTACTGGAAATGTCCAGACAGCCAATTCACAAGCTCTCTCGGCTGCTAATCGATTGCTCAGTGAAGGTGCCCTCAATTTCATAACTTCGCGCTCTCCTATTGCTCTGGGAGAACAGCCATAGGAATGGGGGTAATATTTCTCTGCAACAAGTCGCAGGAAACAAGGGTCCAGAAAAATAACCTTTTCCTACTTTTCATTGCTAGGGCTCTTAGTCTTGTTTCTTAGTCTAGTTTCACCAGCATGAGAGCCGAGTGACAGGACCTGTGGAGTTGGAAGAGGGTGTCTTGGGGGGGGGGGAAAGCCAAGGATTAGCTACCTAAGAGCTCTGTTCCCAAGCCCCTTCTGGCTTAGGCCATCTCAACACACACCTGCACACGCATGCGCTGTGTATGCACACAATGCCACTGGCACCAATACACCGCATACTCGGATGTTCTGACCTGCTCAGACACAGAAGCCAAGGACCCTGGCCCCCAGGCCTCGGCTTCTGCCAGTTAGAACCAGGACAGAGCATTAGGAGTCCGGTCCTCCCAGCAGGTGGAGCCTAGAGTGGTTCCTGGTCTGGGATGGGTCTCCCAGCCCACATCCTGGTCTCCCCAGCTTCCCCTCTCTTGTGCCAGGTGTGCAGGTCCGGCTTGCCTGGCAGTTGCGCCTAAATGGGTTACAATGCGCACATGGCACAAACACACCCAACGGTGCATGTCCAGACACCTGTGTGTAGCCAATCCCACACCTGCATAGGTACCCACACGCGTGCCGACACCGCTGCTCACTTCAGCAGACCCAAGAACCCTGAACCTTCCAAAGCAGGGCCCCCCAGGAGTGAGTTGAGTGTGTTTTCTTGGTGTGTGAGCAGAGCTTTGGGCAGATGAATTTTTCATGAGCTCATGGAAGAGCAGAAGCTGGGGCCTGGCGGGGAGAGGGTGAGGAGGGCAGGCTTCCAGCTTCTTGCTGCTGCTGCTCTTTCAGCCTCTGAGGGGTCAGAGAGGGCGAGGTCCGGGCTCTGTCCATCTGTCTGTCCAGGGTAATGCGACCTTAGCACCTAACCCCGGGATTCAGGATGGAGGAGGAGAGAGGGGGCTTTGGGGGCAGCCCCCATATCTCCCTGTGTTCTCTACCACATCGAGATTCCAGGGACCAGAAGAGGAGGAGATACTCCCTCATCAGGGTCTCAGGTCCAGCCCTGTTCTCCAGGGCAAAGCTGGTTGGGCTTCCCTGGTGGCACAGTGGTTGAGAGTCTGCCTGCCAGTGCAGGGGACACGGGTTCGAGCCCTGGTCTGGGAGGATCCCACATGCCGCGGAGCAACTAGGCCCGTGAGCCGCAATTACTGAGCCTGCGCGTCTGGAGCTTGTGCTCCGCAACAAGAGAGGCCACGATAGTGAGAGGCCCGCGCACCGCGATGAAGAGTGGCCCCCACTTGCCGCAACTAGAGAAGGCCCTTGCACAGAAACGAAGACCCAACACAGCCATAAATAAATAAATAATTAAATAATTAAAAAAACAAAAACAAAAACAAAGCTGGTGGATGTTCTTGCACCCAGGCTTGGTACCTGCCTGTCACTCAAAGCACTGTTGCCCTGACAACACACTTCCAGAGAGGCAGGGGCCAGTGCTCTCCGTGGGAGGTGCTGGCTCTGCTTTCAGGCTGCCAAGCTTGGGGTTGGGTTTTCAGCCAGAGCGTCTGGGCTGGGCCGGGCTGGACACTCCCCACAACTGGTGCTGCTGTCCCCAAAAGCCCAAGCTGAGAGCACTGTACCCCGACCAACCCCGCCCAGGGCTCTGGGACATGCAGACCATGCTGAGACTTTCAGGAGACTCCGAGGACATTTTCAGCTGGACACAGAGAGTTTCTTGGAGACCAGTGTAAAGGCTGTGTGTCACATCCTCTGTCCCCGCTCTGCCTCCGGAAAAGACTGGGCTTCTCTCAGGGAAGAAGTAGACCCGACCTTCCATGATCTCTGGACAGTGGGGCTGGAGAAAGCTGGATCATGGGTCACTCCCAGACCATGCGAGTATCTGACCCTGCATAATGGGGTTAGGATGGTGGGACATCTGCTTCAAGTGGGTCAGCAGCCATGTCAGAGGTCAAGGCAAAGGAGTCCAGAGGTAGGGGATTATCACAATGTCAGGGCCAAGGGCTCAGACCTTGAGGTGGTGGTTGGGACGTGGAGCTTTATGTATCAGCAGGAGATTAGAGCTATGAGGGGCTCAGGAGGTCACAAACCCTAGTGCTTGCAGGGACCAGTCAGGAAGCACCTGTATAAGAAGCAGCCAAGGGTAAGCAGTATGGAATGGTGGGGTCTGTGGTGAGCCAGGGAATGCCCACCAGGCCTTAAAGACATTCAAATCCAAGCTCAGCGTTTATAATGCACCCTGACAGAGATAAGCTCTGTGACCATGGTCAGGGGTCAATCTTCAGTGAAGTTCAGGGCCCCCCTGGTTGTGGGTGGAAGCAGAGGTTTTCTCTAGAACTCTCATTCTGCTTATTTAAAACCCGAGCTTACTGAGGACTGGATTTATAATCAATAATAACAACAGCAGCCATTACTTAGACAGCACACACTCTGTGCCATTTATTTTTATTAATCATTCATCCTCTCAATTCCATGAAGTAAGGACAATTACTATCACCTCTCTTTCGCAGATGGGGAACAGAGATACCAAACGACTAAGCAGTTTTCCAGGGTCGTACAGCTAGTGAACAGTAAAGTCAGGACTCAGACCCAAAGGTTTGAGTCTCTTAACCATCACAGTCTGGACCCTGTGTCCTGGTCACACTTGCATGTGTCGCCAAGAGCTGCTGGGCTCCTGTTTGCCCAGATGAAGGGCAGGGGGACCGATGGAGCTGCATCCAGGATGCCAGCCAAGGGGGCTTCTCTCCTTCCTTGGGGTGCTGAGAGCCAGATGGACGATGTGGGCGGGACCCTCAGTGAGCAATTGAGTGCAGCAGGTCGGGACCTTTGCAAGAAGCTTCCAGTATTGCCCAAGAAACTGTGAGAAGAGCACAGGATATCTGCGGGATTCTACCTCTGCAGGTGTAGATAAATCCCCTGTGGCTTTGCAGAAGGGTCTTATGCCCTTGAAACCAGGCTGCTGTCACTTTAATAAAATTTAACCCTGTGGTCACTGAAGGTGTGTGTATTTTGCATCCTTTTGGTATATTATCTTTAGCTCCCCTCTTACCGTTAGAGTATTGTTTTGTGACTGAATCAACTCAGCTCATTTAATCATCTCTCCTAATCTCTCTGAGCACATCCGTTTTACCTTTTCTTAATCTTGTCTTCTGAAAAGTGTTTTATTTATATCTCGCATTTTATGCAGCTCTGCTTTTAATCTTTTACCACCGTTTTATTATTTTATTTTTACCCTTTTATATTTTAGCTTTGTCACACTTTTATCCTTTTGCTTTCTGACATTTCAGTTTTACATTTTTCACCTTCTCTAGCCAGAGCTGTTAATTATTTATTTTATTTTTTTGTCTCTCTTGGTAGCTTTCCTTTTAATCTCATTCCTTATTTTCATTTTTCTCTTTATTATTCTCCTTTTAACCTTTATTTTGTTCTCTTTCAACTTTCCTTTTATCTTTTCTATTTTTATCCACATTAATATTCCTTTCATTGCTCATCACACTTCATTCTAATCCCTTTGCTCTTTTCATGTCTTTTTATTTTTAATCTTTATTTTTTGCTTTATTCTTTTTCATTTATTTTTTATTATATGTTATAGGTGTACAATACAGTGATTCACAATTTTTAAAGGTTATACTCCATTTATAGTTATTATAAAATATTGGCTATATCCCCCATGTCGTATACTATATCCTTATTGCTTATTTTATTTTTCATCTTTACATTTTTTGTTTTTACAATTTTTTCCCCTGTTCCTGATGAGATCTTTTGACCTACTGGTTTTATAGCTTGACATTTATATTTTTTTAGTTAACAAAATGTCAATCAGGCAGGCAGGATGTATGGTTTTGGGGAAGACGCCAGTGGGGGTCTCACTCCCGAAAGGTGGGTGTGGGGATGTGTCTCCCCAGCCATCTCCTTCTGGCTCTCTCAGCAGCATGTTCAGAATTGCTAGGTCTCCATCAGCTTTAACGTGGATCTTCTTAATAGTCATAAGCCTGGAGACTGGGGATGACACCCATAGGCTACAGTTGCTCCCTGGAAGCTGATGGTGCCCCTGGAGTCTGCTGCCCACTGGATTCTTGGGAGGGTGGGGTTTAGCTATTACATCCCTTCTTCCTCCATGGTGTCCGCCACCCAGCCACTGAGCATATACCTGGCACTAGAGGGAGGGCATAGGACCGTCCAGCAGGGCCTGGCCAAACCAGGTTGAGCTCCCTTTTTTGGTATAGAGTGACCTCAGCACATGGTCCTGACAATCATATTTGCTTCATTATAAGGAGAAGCTGACCAGGGTCAAAATTGTCCTTGAAGGGCCTTTGGTCAGAATCTACCGGGCTGTGACCGGGCTGCGTCCCCACTACATGGCCCAGCTTGGGCCCCAAGAGCAGTGCTACGTCTCTGAGAGGGTGAGACCTGAGCCTCTGGACACCCTGGAGGCCTTCCAGGCGGGGCTGGTGCGCGTGGAGTGGGCACAGCGCTGGCCAAAGGAGGCCAGCAGCCTGGGTGTCCTTCTGATAACCCTGAGTTTCAAGACTCACAGAGCCTGGGAGACCCCAAAAGCCATTCCTTGGGTTGAAATGGTCAAAAGAAGGAAGCACTATTCAGTCCTGGGCAGTGGAGGGAGGGTGGCAGGGAGAATGGTCACAGCCGTGGCCAAGAGCACTCGGGACAGGACACTGTGGGCGGTGGCACGTGCGTGGGCTCCCAGCACCCTCCAGGCTGGGGGGACCAGTGGGAAGGGCCTTTTCCCAGGGAACTGGGGTGGAAGAGGCGGACCCCAAGTCCTGGTGCAGAAGGCAGGTTACCCCTCCTTCCTTCTACACATCACAGCTCCTATCAGGCATCAGGGGCTCGGGGACTGGGTGGGAGTGAAATGCAAACACACAGGCCTCTGCAGCAGGGCTGGCCACGCAGGTCCCAGACAGGCAGGAGGGCTGGCCTGCTCTGCCTTTGGGAAGAGGCCGCTCACAGTCACCTCCTGGGGTCTCTGGCCTGTGGCCACGAGCAGCATTGCTGTCTCCCAACTACTCTCTGGGGGCTTTCTGAGGGACCCTCAATGTTTCCACCTTCCTCCCCCATCTTCCAGCCTCCCAGCAGCCTCATAAGAGATGCCTGGCCTATGCTGGGTGGGGTGATGGAAGGGTCTTTCCAGCCCCGACGGCCAGCCCGCCCCTAGCTCACAGCCCCTCCTGCAGGGCTGCAGCTCTTACCAGCACAGTGGTGACGATGAGGGACCTGTTTGTCAGAGAGTCGGTGACGTTAGGGCCTCGGCCTTTGGCAACCTCTGTGATGTTGAGCCCCTCGGCAGGACTCCACACCCCAACCTGGATGGACAGACAGATGGAGAACAGGAGGCTGAGTCTGTGGTCTCTCCATCCTTTCTCCACGCCAGCAAGCTCCTCGTCTCCTTCCCATCCTTCATGAGTATCGTCACCGCTAATGTGTTTCAAGCCAACATTTCTGGCAACCCTGCTGCCTCCCTCCTTCCCAGAGGAAGCCCCCAAGGTGTTCAGTCTCCTGAATTCTGCCACCTCCCCATTTGCTAGCAAACCCGTCACAGCTGGAAGGGAAAATGCAGAGGGAGAAAATGAACATAAAGACGGTCCAGGGAGCACAGCGGAAGCCAGCCTGGGGTGGAGAAGACGCCATGAGGAAGTCAGCTAGGGTTAGGGCCAGGTCCTGCCCTGGGACAGGGTCACCCTGAGCCTGGGGGGCCTCCCGCCTCCTGGGGAAGACCTGGGCACCCAGCTGCTCACTGGGTCTCAGCGTGTGCCAGCTCTGGGGCCAGATGCCCTCCAAAGCCCAGGACAGGGCCTGGAGTGAGGGAGATGTTTCCTAGGCATCTGTGGAAGGACAACGAGATGTGTCATGTGCAGGAAGGCAGGCGTAGCAGGACGCTGGTCTTTGCAGCTATTTTGGGGCAGAATAGAGTGGAAAACCCTCACTGGGGGCACTGGATGCCACTCGGTTAGAAGGCAGTTTGCTTTGTGGTTTTACACGTAACTAAAGGTGGCAGGCACTCTGGCCGAGGTGGCATAATCTCTGTCCCCATGGTGCCCTTGTGGATACGAGGCCTGGGGCTGGAGGGAAGCAAGGGAAGATCAAGTTTACAAATCGTTCTAAAGCCCTGGGCCTCTTGAAGATCCTTTGGGACCCAACTCTGCCCAGCTCTGCGTCCATCGCAGTTCCTCTCTCTCAAGGAAGGTTCTGGCCTGCCCATTCTGTCCTTGTCCCAGTTGGGGTGGGGTACTCAGGAAACTTAATCAATTAAACAGGGAGGCCGAATGCAAACATCCCATTAAGAGAGCTATGCAAAGCAGATAGCAGAGAGACGTGTAATTATGCTTGCGTAATTCTGCCTTAATCCCTCCAAAGCCACCGGCTGGAGCTGGCTGGATCAGTTATGACCCGGCTTAGCAAACAGAAGTGATGAGAGAGAAGTGATGAGAGGCAGAGCAGCTGTGTCTGGGGCCTCAGTACCCTCTCCGGGCAGCATCTCTGTCTATGCAGACCCCGCCCCCAGAGCCAAGAGGAGAGCAGACAAGCAGACAGCGTCAAAGAGGCTCTTCTCTCAAGGGGGCTGAGCTCAGAGCCCAGCCCAGCACGAGGGATCCTAGCGGCGGGCCTGGGTGCAGGAGGCGCTCAACAGACAGCTGGCTGGCGGCCAAGTGACCAGCGGGAGCCCTCAGCCCAGCAAGGATCTATTGAGCTCCAACTGCAGGACCTGCTGGACGGCAGGTGCCGTGGGGTTGCGAGAAGAGTTAAGACTGAGGAGGACCCAGTCCTCAGAGGCTCTCTGCCCTCAATCTGGTCACCTGTGTCTAGGTATAGTAAAGAGTTTTTCTCGAGTACTAGCTGTGGTTGATTTATGTGGTTGCCGGAGGGCTGGTGGGAGCTGCAGGTAGGCTCGGATGGCAAGAGTGCTCTGATGGGCAATTACTGATGCCTGCCACAGGCGCAGGAGTGGGAGGTGGTGGCACACCTGCCATCTAATTGCCATCCTTCGAATTTTAGGCTATCCCCAGAGATGGCGAGCGGAGAGAGCAAGACTGAGACAGCGACTTGAGTGACAACTATTGCAGTAGTCCTGCCAGAGGAGGAAGGGAGCTCCCTGGCACTGCAGGAGTTTAAATAGGAGCTGGCAGAGTGCTCGATAAGCTATAGTTTGAATAGGGTTGGACCAACGGGCCACGATCATCTTAGCAGCAGAGGGCACAGCGCCTGTCCTTAGGGGACTGATGCTGCATGTGGCTGAAAGAGTTGCAGAGAAGAGTGGTTGCCCTGGCCACCCGGCCCCAGCACAGTGGCCCCATGTGTCCGTGGGAAACTCAGGATTGAATGAAGTCACCTCGGCCACAAAGTGCAACACAGGCAGAGCCAGGTCCATGCCTGTGGGGATGAGCCAAGGAAACAGGCTACTCCTGCAACTGGGGAGCTCGCAAGGGCAAAGGCCTGGAGGTGCAGGAGGGAGTGGGGATGACTGGGCCGTGGGGAATGTTTGTGGCTGGGGCAGTGGAGACTAGGCCTGGAGAGGCAACCGGGGCATTTCCTGGAGAGCCTTCAAGGCCGGGTGAGGGACTGATACTGAATGCCTTGGCACTGGGGCGCCATGCTCAGTCCCAGGGCAGGATAGAGCTTCATCTGTGTGTACACTCAGGATGGCTGGAGGGCCCGGGAGTGGAGGCGGGAAGCCAGGTTGGGGTGTTAAAATAATCCAAGGAAGAGGCCCGGACCAGAGAGGGCAGAGGAGGAGAGGAGAGGAATCAAGGGTTCCTGAAGGATCACAGGCATCAGGGGTGGCCACTTCACTTCTGGCTTCTTTGCATTTTAGACACCCCCCTCTCCCAGGGTTGGAGAGGTGCCCTGGTGGCTCCCAGAGACCAGTCTGCTGTGCGAGAGGGTGTGACTGAGCCCCTAGCTCCGAGGTCCCAGGGGATGCTGAGAATCAGGGGCTAATGTGAAATTCCCTTCTCAGGTCAGCAACCTGACTTTGTCAGAATATGCTGAAGGTTCCCAGGGATCAGAATCGGCCCCATTACAAACATTTCTATGGTAGCCAGATGGGAGGCCCAGCCCCGTGGGCTTACTTTCCGCGTTGAAATTCCCCGGAATCGCAGAGGCCTTAGAAGCATACAGTGGGGAGTTCAGAATGCATATGCTTCAACCTCTCTCCAAGGGTAAGAATCACCTCCAGTCTCCCAGACAAGCAATCGCTTTGTTCCATCTTTGCTTAAATGCCTCCAGTGACAGTGAGCTCATTACTCCCCATGCAGGCATCCCCTGGTCATTAGAAAGTTTCTCTTACCTAAGGACACGTCTGTCCCTCTGCCCCATGACAGCCCTGCAGGGACTTAGTCTGTCTACCCCTTGAGCCTCTCATCTCCTTTCCAGGGTAAGCATCTCTGATGGCCCTTGCTCACAGGGTGATGGTTTGGGTATCTGCCATGGGCAGACCACTGGGTTCTGCACCCCTCCAGTCTGAGAAGGCCTTCATGTTCTCTGATGGGCCAAGGCACTGGCCACACTGGGTCATGTTGAGTCCCAAGGGGGCAGATGGACTGGGTCTTGCCCCCTCGCTCTGGGTCTCTGCCTGGGGTCTATCGTAGGGGATTTAAAGAGCCTCTGCTTGTTGGCCTGCCCTCCCACTCCTGAGCCCACACACCTTCTCTAGGCCATCTTCCTTCAGGCTGATGATGTCCAGATCGAAATCCGTCCGTAAGCCACTGGTTTTGTTGAAAACAATCCTTCCCGTTAATCCTTCCCATTGAGCCTGCCGGAGGGGAGAGGGCAGAGCAGCAATTCCTCGGGCTCATAAATCATCATTCGGTACAACTGTACAATGCTTCATTTTAATTACTCTTTGCACTGATACTGTTCCCCCAAGACCATGATTAATTAATAATCACCTCCATCATTGCTAGGGCTGTGGTACGAGCCAGCGATTTCCATAAATTCTATTATGCTCTTCAGCCAGCTTTACACTTGCACCTTCTCATGTACAACATCGATCATAGATGCGCTCAGATGAGCCCCCACCTTGAAGCCACGAGAAGGGGGAGTCCATGTTGGGTCCCCAGAGATGGGCAAGGAGGCAGGCAGGCAGGCTGCGGCAGGTAAGACCTGCCGAGGGGCAGAAAGCCAAGGGGCCAAGCCAGCTCTGGCTGTAGGGCCAGACACTTGGGATAGCCCCCAGAGAGCCGGGGGTGACAGAGAAGGTCTCCCACCCCTGCCCCTGCTCCACCCATGTCCTGGTTAAGAACTGGGGTCAGAATACAGGGTCCAACCCCAGTTGGACCTGGGATTTCATTTCACCTCGCTGCCTCAGTTTCCTCATCTGTAAAATGGAACTAATAATATTACCCATCTTTCCAAAATGCTATGAGGGCGAAATGAGTCAAGTCCCTTGAAAAACAGAGAACAGTGCCTGGTACAACCCGAGACCTGAATAAATGGTAGCTTTTGCTACTTTTTCTTGCCTTTAGCATCATTAACACAGAGAAAGGCAGGCAGAGGTTCAGAGAAGGTACAGGACCCAAACTAAGAAGGGCTCCATCTTCTAAAGCAGGGGTTGGCAAACTATGGCTCGCAGCCCAAATGGGCCCATTGCCTGTTTTTGTAAACAGTTTATGAGATCACAGTCACGCCCATGGGTTTACCTATTGTCTTTGACGGCTTTTGAGCTGCAACTTTGCAGCTGAATAGTTGCAGTAGAGACTGGTCTGCAAAGTCCAAAATATTTACTACCCGACCCTTTTTATAGAAAAAGCTTGCCCCTTCTAGATAACACCTTGCCTGCAGGCCCAGAGCGTTAGTGATACAAGGTGCTTCACACTGCTCGCCTCATGAAGCCTCCACAGCAGCCTAGGCATGTGGGCCCAGTGGGTTCCTCACCCCACTGGGGTCATGACCCTTGCAGATTCTGAAGAAGGCTCCGGAGCCTCTCCGTGGCTGAAGGTTCCCCTTGCACTCACAATATGACACACAAGTTCATGGGTTCCCAGATCCCTGGAGGCCTATCTATAGATTCCACATTAAAACCCACGGGAATCTCCGAGCACTCGAGCAGCTGTCCGGCACTGTATAAGGGTGTAGACAGGCATGTGTTATATTAGCTCAGGTGGAGGGGCACGCCTAGGAGGGTTCCGGGAGGCTGGAAATCAAAAGGGGATGGAGTGAGTGCTTTGCACAAGGCATCCAACCTCTCTGAGCTTCAGGAAGAGGAAAATGACCTATTTCATGGGCGGTAACAAAGGTGCATAAAGGGCTTACCACAGTGCCTGGCATGCACAACCCCGGCTATTATTTTTCCTTAGTCGCTTCCTTCCATAGGGCTTCCTTGGATTAGGGCTGGCCCTTGGCGGGAGGGGGAGGGATGGTCACCTGGGCCATGGCCCGAGGCCTCAGGAGAAACCCTATCACAGAAGGCTCATCCGTGATTAGCTTCCCTGCATGAGCTCATCCACTTCACATCACTGTCCTGCCAGGTAGGGGTCATGATTGCCCCCATTTTACAGTCATGGCCACTGAGGCTCAAAGAGGGACTGAGCTCTGTGGGTCCCAAGTAATGGTGGTGCCGGGCAGATTCCCACTGTGCTCAGTGGAGCTGAAGAGCTGGGGTCATCGTGCCCAGGTTGAGTGGGGAGAGTTTATGAAGCCCAGGGAGCTGGAGATTGGGGTTGGGGATGGAGATTTAAAGATGCATCTGACTCAGAGAGCAGACTGGTGGTTACCAGTGGGGAAGGGGGTTGGGGGATGGGCATACAGGGCGGAGGGGTCAACTGTATGGCGATGGATGGTAACTAGACCTTCAGCGGTGATCGCTTTGTAATGTATACAGATGTGGAACTATAATGTTGTACACCTGAAACTTACATAATGTTATACATTATTTTACTTCAATTAAAAAAATGCATCGGTGACGGTGAAGGCCACTGTTTATGACTTCACAGGGAGGCTCAGCCTCCTTGAGGCTGGCTCCCCAGCCCCTCTGCCTTCCCCCTCCTCTGCCTGGGACCCCTCCCCCCTCGGGCTACCTCTCAGCCCCCAGGGAAATCACAGCAGGTGCCTTCAAACCTGCACTGGAGGGAAGCCTTCCTCCCTGTCAGCTACAGAGGAATTAAATGTCAGCAGGTGCGTGGCCTGTCTGTGGGCGGCCGGGCAGGGGCAGGGCCGGGGCAGGGAGCCGCTGGCAGCTCCTCCCCGTGACATTTCCCAGCCCTCCCGCCCCTTCCAGCTGCCACACAGGACTTGCTAAATGAAAGATGCTTCACACGCTCTGAACTCCGGCCTGGTATTTTCCAGCTCCTCTCGGAAATGCCAAGTCTTTAAAATGATTTACTGTCACGCAGGCAGATGGGGAGACAGGCAACTTGGGAATGGTCTGAGGGAAGACGGTGTACTGGGCTCAGGCAGGGTACCTGGGTCCCGGGGGTGGCCAGCTGTAGGGCCATGAGGGAGCCCCGCAGCTGCTCTGGGCCTCGGTCTCCACTTCCCTGAAATGGAGTGGAGGCGAAGTTGTTTCTGAAAGGACTCTGTAAAGAAGAGTGAGTGGTGAGGGCTGTTCACTGGGCCGGGGCCAGGAAACAGGAGGGCCAGGTATGCCAGTGTGGGCCGGTTGGTCCCGGTGCGGAGAGGGGGTGGAGGAGGCTCCCCTTTCTGTGGTGTGACAGTGACTCATCTGCTCCCTTTAGGGCTTCAGGACTGAGCCTCGAGCACTGCGGCAGGCGACGGTGAATGGGTGGGGGACGTCCCTGAAGCTCTGGGGCCTGGAGATCCTCTTTAGCTGGAAACCCACCAGGGAGCAAGAAGCCAGAGTGACGACAGTCGTGATGATAGAAATAATAGTAAGAGCAGCCAATCATCTTGGCACTTGCTCTGTGCCAGGCGCTGTCCTAAGTGCTTCACACACCACAACTCACTCACACCTACAACAAACCTGGTATTATCTCCATTGTACAGGAGGACCTGCAGCACAGAGAGGTTCAGTAGCTTGCCTAAGGCCACACAGCTAAAAAGTGGTTAAGCTTCAAAGACACTTACGTCTGGCTCCTAAGGGTCCTAGGGTTGTGGCCTCCGTCATTGAGAAACCCTTGCCAGCCTCTAGCTACTGGGTTGGAGCCTGCCGAGGAAGGAGGCTTGGGGGGCTGGAAATCAGGCTTTCGAGTTCCCAGAGAACAAGCCGATGATTGCCCAGGCCAGCCAGGCCTTGCTCAGGGCATCGGACAATCGGACTTCCTCTGCAGTTCTGAGGGGTAGGATGAGAAGGGACCCTCATGGTCCTCTTCTACCAGAATATCTGATACTGGAGCCCCTTCTAAGGGTGAGGGGACTGGTGCCAAGGACATAACTGCTCCCTCATGATGACGACTAGCTGCTGTTTGCCAGGTGAGGCAACTGACACTCGGAAATGTCCAGGAATTTATCTAAAGCCACACAGCTGGGAAGAGGCAGAGAAAAGCCCAAAGGCAGTGCATCAGACTCTAAAGCCGTATGCCTTTTAGTGTCATTCTAAAACACTGGAGGTGTCACTGGCCTCGTCCCAAGCTGTCATGGTGAACTGGGACCACCGGAGAAGCTGCCCTGTCTGCTGAGTGGTGGGTTTCTTTGCTATTTACCCTCACTGTGTTGCCTTCCTTTGCATATGGGATTACTTTCATTAATGGGATGACTTGATGGACGTCTCCCTAGGCGGTGAGCTCTGTCCGTGCAGGGGCCCGTCTGTTTTAGCCCCATTGGGTCCCCAGCGCATGGCTCAGTGCCGGCCACCCAGCAGACCCACACAAATAGGTAGTGAATAAATGAATGAACTCTCAAAGCAGCCTGCTTCCTTCCTGGTCCATCGTGATGGCTACAAAGAGATAGTCTATATGGAGCCCGCCTAGAGGGCTTCCCCTAACTGCCCTTGTTGTTGCCCCGGACAGGTCACTTCCTCTGACCCAGAGTAACTCTGCCTAGATCTCGTCCCCCTGAGCCTTCCTCACCTACCATTACTGGGACTTGACTCTGCCTAGCCTTGGGCTACATGCTTCGCACATAGTTTTTCACACTGTTTTTTCAACAATGCTTTGCGGCGGGAACTCTTACTATACCCATTTTACAGTTGAGGAAACTGAGGATCAAAGAGCTAATCATCTCACCCAAAGTCACGCAGCTTGTTATGATGGAGACAGGGTACAAGCCCAGGCCTGAGCATCCCCATCTGTAGAATGCGAACGATAAACTCTGCCATCCATAAGGACAACAGTGATGGAGAGTCTGAAACTAAACTTTGGCACTGTGTATTTCCATGGTCATCCTCTCAGCAGCAGGACAGCTTCTGCTCTCTGGTTCCTTTGAATCAGCTCCATGGATGGGACTTCTTCATGGTTGCCATGGTGCCAGGAGAGCCAGGTCCCAGTAGGGACCCTGGCTGGGAAGTTGGCCGATGGGCCCAAGAAGAAGAGTTAGTGGGGGGGCTGATTTTTATTTACTGAGCCCCCTCTGCCCTCAGGACTAAGCACTGTCCACATGGTGCCTCCTTTTGTCTTCACAGCATCCCCATGAGGCAACCAAGGCTCAGCAAGTTTCCCTAAATTGCCTGAGGTCACACAGCTGGAGGCAAAGACCCTCATCTGTTGTACTTTAAAGCCCAGGCTTTGTCCTGCTGATAATGCCGACCACCCACCGAACACGTACTATGTGCCAAAGACTCAGGCCCTCAGTCATCCTCTTAGATTGGTCCCTATTGAGCCCATTTTCACCCGAGGCAACAGGCTCAGAGATGTGCGGCAACTGGCCCAAGTTCACGTGGATTGGAAGTCAGTGCTGTCTGACTCCCTAACTTGGGCCCTTGACTGCTCTGCGGCCCCCAGGAGATGGCCCTGGTGCCGTCCTGGTGAGTTGGGGGGCACTCACCTCCTTGATGAAGTTCATGAAGCGGCCGCCAAAGCGCCACGCCTTGTGCCGATGGCACTGCAGGGAGTTCACGGTCATCTGGGGTGCCCGCTGGTAGCACACGGACACGATGTGGACGGCGTCGTACAGTAAGGCCGCGTCAGTCTGGAGGGGAGGCCCAGGGTTGCCTGAGAGTGGCTCCGGCCCGAGAGTCTGCAGCCCACCCTGCCCTGTCTCCCTTCCCCTCCCCCACCAGAGGCAAGGGGGTTCTGGTGAGGGCAAGGCCCTGAGACCCTGGAGGTGACCGTGTCCCTGCTCCGAATGAGAAGCCAAGCTCGGCTTGGCTCTGCAGACACCGGACTCCCTCCCTCGGCAGCTTAGACCTTCTCTGCCAGGCCCCGCCACCCCGTGCCGTTGTCCCTGCCACCCCGTGCCGTTGTCCCTGCTATTGCCTGCCCCTACGCACACCTTCAGCTTTCCGGCCTCCCCAGCCTCCTGCCAGCCACAGCTGAAAGTCCCCCGTGCCCAGCACCCCCTAGTCCTTATTCCTACTCTCTGTAACCATCTGGCTCCGTGCCTGCACTCCCACACTTGGGGTGGGACTCTGTCTGATCCCTTTGTGTCCCTGGCCCCTGGCCTAAGGTCTGGCAGATACAGGGCAGGTCTTAAGAAGGAAAGTGGTGGGAGGGAAAAAGAAATAGGGAAGAAGGAGAGAAGGAAGGGAGGAGGAGAGGGAGGGAAGGAAGGAGGAAGGAAGGAAGGGAGGAAGGAAGGAAGGAAAGAAGGAAGGAAGGATAGAAGGAAGGGAGGAAGGAAGGAAGAAGGGAGGAAGGAAGGAAAAGAAATGGAAAGAGGGAGGGAGGAACGGAGGGATGGAGGAAGGAATGATGGGAAGGAGGGAGGGAGGGGAGCCCCCAGGTCTGGCCCTCCCGGCTGCAGTACCATCATCACTCCATCCAACAGGCCGGACTCTGCCCGGGGAGCCGCCTGCAGCCGCTCCATGGACCACTTCTCCACGATGGCCGAGACATGGGGGTTGTCCACGTTGAGGATCCGGAATCCCGTCAGGTTCACCCCTGAGTAGCGGTAGGGCTCCAGGTCTAACGCATAAAGATCCTTGGCAGAGAGAGTTTCAGTAAACAAAGGTGTGGTCTGGCTGTGAGTTCCAGCCTCACCTCCCACACTCCCTACTGGGGCCCCAGAGCAGCCGCAGCTCCCTGCAGGGCCCTGTGGAGGTGAGGCTCAGCAGCGAGGATGGAGCACCCGTGGGAGCACCGCACTTGGAGTCCACTTGACCCTGGAGGAGTCCAGCCAGCCTGCCTGGTGGCTGATCCCACTTACTCTGCTGGACCTCAGACACACTGCTCAGCCTGTTTCTTCTTCTACAGAATGGGGATCATGCCTCCTCTTGAGGCCCCAGTGAAGCAGTAGACATCAAATGCCCAGCCCGGAATAGCAAAGGAGCTTGATAATGGTCATGACCGTCATCCTCTGATGGGGGAGGTCCGCTTTGGGAAGACAAAGGGCATTGGGTCTGGGCATCTCCAAGTCACCCAGAGGGAGGCTGAAGGGAGGATTTTATCGCCCCAAAGAGGGTATTTTAAAACAGTCTCTTCTGAAAACAAACTTAGGGTTACCAAAGGGAAAGGTGAAAGAGGGATAAATTAGGAGTTTGGGATTAACAGATACACACTACTATATATAAAACAGATAAACAACAAGGACCTACTGTATAGCACAGGGAACTATATTCAACATCTTGTAATAACCTACAATGGAAAAGAATCTGAAAAAGAATAGATATATAGATACATATGCATAACTGAATCACTTTGCTGTATACCTATACAACACTGTAAATCAACTACACTTCGATAAAAGAATTAAATTAAAATAGTCTCTTCTGCCTGAGACTGAAGGAGTATAGCGGTCCTCTTCTCTACCCTTGCCCCACATCATCAGCCAGGCCCCCTCACCCCGTGCCTCCTAGGAGCAGTCAGCCTGTCTGTCTGTGGGCCAGGTCACGTCCGGTCTGGTGCAATGGCCTGAAAGCCAGGAAGACAGGCCTTAATGCACGGGGGCAGCCCAGCTTCAGCCCCTCCTGCCAGCTTTAGCTCTGGGGCACGGTGAGCTGGTGAGGGCAGGGGGCAAAGGGGAAGGGGGGGGTTGGCTGCAGAGGGCGGAGCCAGGTGCTAGGCTGAGAAGAGCTGGCACAAGGTGGGGGCTGGTGTGAGGCGCAGAGCAGAGCTCTGTCCTGTTAAGAAAAACTACCCAAACTTGGAGATAAGGCAGACGGATAGCAGCGCGTCCTTTCAATGTCACACAGAAGCATTGCTTACCAGGCCGTCCTGGGACTGTGTAATTCTCCGGGAGAATGCACCCGGGTTTGACTTCACTTTCGGCTACTGGTTAAAGGTCCAAATTCTGAGCTAATACGTAGATTTTTGCCCATATAAAAGATAATCCCCAAGGTGGTGCTTTTATCGCCCTGTAGGATATTAATCCATTTTTGTGTCTAACTTAGCCATCTTATTTTATGTTCCCTCTACACCAAATACCTATAAATACTCAATCCTTCAAATGTTCTTTGAGCCAGCGTTGTCATCCTACTGGTTCCTTTGTTCATGACTTGAATACATCTTTCACACGTGTTCATTCTATATTTGCATAAGAGTCGTGTTACTTTTTGAAACGTGTTATGTCGACAATCTAGATGGGCCTCATCCCACTAGTGGGGAAAGTGAGTCTTAAGGTCTGAGCTCCTCCTCATCCATTGTCTGTTCTTTTCCACACTCTCCTCTCATCCAGCTGCCTTCCATTCTGGCCCCCCCATGCCCGTCCTCTTTCCCGGGTCCCTCAACTCAGTCACTCCCTCCCATGCTGGGACAGAGTGGCCGGGGACGGTGTACTTGCCTCTCCATGGCTGCAGCCGTCAGGACTAACATCTGGCCCCATCACAGACCCAGCTTCAGTTAAATCAATGATGGCTCATGGAAAGATAATGAGGGATAAAACCTGGAGCCCACAGAGCAGCTCCTTCACACCGTGCTGGCTTCCTCTGGTCTCTGAGATGTTCCTAATTCATGCTGAAATCCTCCTGTTCCTCCTGTACCTCCAACTGGCCGCCGTCTGGAATACACTGTGTTGGTTTCCTCTTTAAGGGTTTAGGGATTAGGGGAGAGGCTGGGAGCAGATTTGAGCCCAAGCAAGAAAGTCTAGTCTCAGCTTTGCCCAAACAAATAGGGCCCTGATTCAAAGCCGGGATTTGGGATGGGGGAGGGGCTGGGCGGGAGTAGATGGAGGAGGTCTCCATGGAATTGACCAGAGGGTGTCTCTGCGGCCCCAGTCTCAGTGGGGAGTGGAGGGTGGGCTGTGTGCTCAGCCCCACGCGTGGAGTGTATCATCTGATCTTCACAATCCCCTCTAAAGTAGGTATTTAATAGTATTCCCTTTTTAGAGAGGAGGAAACAGGGCCAGAGGGGTGAGGTGACTTGCCTAAGGTCATAGAGCTCATGAAGGCAGCGCAGAAACTGTACCCAGGTCCATCTCAGTGGTGTGTTGGAGCTGGCTTGAAGTGGCTTGTAAGAGCTAAATGTCAACACTTCTTCTTGACTCTGCGCTCAGTGACGTTCATTGGTAGCTTGATATTGGCCATGGTGGGAGTATTTACACCATGAAAACTGGCAAGCACTACATATCTGGGTTTTCCCCCTTTTTGGACAGCTGGCTGTACACATTTACTAGTACACCGTGTCTGTCCTATTTAAAAATCCCCGTGCTTTATGTCCCCAGTGGTTGTCAAGCACAAGATATGCACCAGAATTGTTTTTGGAGCATTTTTTGGAAAGTATGGGCCATAGAGAATGTGGGCTGGGGCCTCAATCTGTGTTTTGAGAAGCCGCTAATCTAAGCTATTACTCCTAACTGGGAAACGCACAGAGAGGGGTCTGGGCTTAGACGGGGATACCTCTTGAACCAGAGGGAGAGGGGAGAAACACATTGGAAGGAGGCCTCTCTTCCCACAGCTCCTTCCTGAGAACAGCTCACTGGGCAGCCCCAGGTGATGGTTATGAGCACAGACCATGAGGCCAGGCCATCTACTCTCCTTTCCTCAGTTGCCTCATCTGAAAAACGGGCATGATAATAGTACCTGCCATATAGGGTTGTCATGAGGAAGAAACGGGTTAATAGACGTACTTAGAACGTGTCTGGTGCATGGTAAACACCACGGAAGTGCTGACAAACTTTCATATTCTGCCTTCTCTGGCAGCAGCTTGTGACAGCTATTGGACTCAGCCCCCAGGGACATGACTGGGTTATTCGAAGAGAGGAGCAGACATGAGTTGCATCCTCCTGACTTACCTCTCTTGGCAATACAAAAACAATCGCAAGGAGCTAACATTTATTGAGTACCTATAAACCTCAGAACAGTTTCTGTGTGTCTTAGGTGTATTAACTCGCTTAATTCACATTTTTACCTTACAAGAAGGGTGTTATTATCACCCATTTTAGAGGAAGGAACTGAGTCACAGAGAGGTTAGGTCTTTTGCTCAAGGTTACACAGCTGGGGAGCAATGGCGTCAAACCCAGGCCACCAGCTCCTGAGTGCTCCCTCTGTCCTATGACCAGCCCTTGGTTCCCACCCCAGGATATTTCAGTGACCCACCACACAGCATTCAGAGGGGTCTTTCTGAAGAATAAACCCAACCGTGTCACTCCCCTGCTTGGCATATTTCAATGGCTCCTTCTTGCCTTTTCAGAATAAAGCACACATTCCTTAGTATAGTTTGCAAGGCTCTCCACCCCTCTGGCCTCACTTTTCTTCCCACCCCCCTCTCATTTTTTGCCCCAGGAACACCAAACTGCTTTGGTCCCCCTTCTGCATTCCTCGCTGGCCCCTGCCCCCATCATGCAGCTTCTCTAAGCCAGTGTCTTTGTGTGTGCTCTATCCCTGGGCTGGAATGCCTGTCTTCTCAATCCTCCTTGGGTGGGCTCACTTTGAGATTCAGCTTGTCACCTCTTCTGGGAAGCCTCCCCTGACTACTACTCTACACCCACACACAATAGGATGGGTCAAGGGCACTTCTGCTCTTATCTTGGGACCTCTTTGCTTTCACCCCACTGATAACAACTGTCCATGTCTACATCTGTCTCCCTTAGGAGGCCCTGGGCTCCCATCACCCAAAGTGGAAAGAAGGGTAGCTCTCTAGGGTACCTAAACAGCACTGGGAAGAGCCTGGAATGGAGAGGCTAGTGTTTTACAACCTCCTCTCGGGGGGAGCTTTCTATGGGGCTACAAGTTAGGAGCGGTTTGGCAAATTGCCTGAGGTGGAAGATGAGCCCCTCAAGGGTACTGCTTTAGAGACAAGAGAGCTTCCCTAAACTGCCATTGAAGGAGGTGGGTCTGGGGAGCTGGAGGGATTTTGCTTTGTAGGGCGGTGAATGCAAGTTTGGGGCCAGAGCTGAACTGCTGGGGCCACAGAAGAGAAGCTGAGCTCTGCCTCCAGGGGGCGCCCTCCTCCCTCTACCTCTGCACAGGGCTCAGCCTCTTCTCCAATTCAGTGTTGACCTGATACCTAAGGCCTGAAAGATGCCCAACATGAGCCTGCCTAGAGCCTCCGTGACTCAGCTCACTTCCCTGAGGACTAAAGACCAGCCGGACTCAGTGAGAAGGGCAGCATCTCTGGCTTCGGTGGGGGCTCGGGTGCTGGCGTCATCAGCCCTTCCAGTTTCCAGATGCAGCACTGAGGTGGCTGACACTCACACAGTGGCTGTGGCCAATCGCAGCCTGGGAGGGGGCACGATGGGGTGTCACTGCTGGAGTCACCTTCATCCCTGTCACCCTGAGCCTGCACTCAGCTGCAAAGTGTTGTAGGGCTTGTGGCACTGAGTACCACCATCCCTGTGACATGAGGGCAGTGATAATGCGGAGCTGGAAAAGAGGCCTCTTTGTCCGGCTCCAATTTTTTGTCCAAACTGCCCTGGGCTGAGACCCCATGTGCTGTACACAGTGAACTGTGCACAACCTTGCTGCTTGGCAAAAAGTTGCTGTTCTCCATGCCAAATGTTGACACATTGAATTCAGTATCAACGAGGGACCTTTTAGAAACATTCAGCATAACATAATAGACTAATTCATTAGCACCCCATGGGTCTGACTCGGTAGAAGCTGAAGCTCGGAAAACATCGCCTTAAGGAATGACAGATGAAAATATCTTTCCCATGATATAACTGTTATTGCCGGGAAGCGGCATTAATTGTGATTGCTTATCTATTAATTTATTATAATTCTTTTTTCACCTCCAGGCTTTTACCTACACATGACATGTACCAGGGGCTCAGCTGGGGCTGATTAACGCGGGGTTATCTGGGAATGGCTCAAAGCTGGCTGGAACAGATAATGGCAGCTGGGGTAATTAAAATGTCTTCTGCATGGGAGAAGCAAGTTTGGAGAATTTTTTAGACATGAAGAATTGGTGACGTGGGTTCCCTAAAGGGAAGGAGATAAATGCCAAATGCCACTGCCCTCCCACATACAGCCACGATTGACCAATGGGCACAAAGTGGCACAATCATGAGGTAGACCCCCAAGCCAACGGGGCTGGAAGGAGGAGCTTGGAGCTGGAGCCGGAAGCAGGACATGGGGACCCAGGTGACATAGCTGATGCCCTGGCATATGGGGAGCTGCTGGGAGATACCCTGGTACCCGCTGCAGCCCAACCCCCCAACACACACACATATTCCACTGCAGAACTATTTGTATTGCAGGGACTGTGCCTCTCTGGAAGGATCGGCTCTTCCTGACCCTCCGAGAGGCATGGGGAGGAAGGGCAGTGGGCTGAAACAGAAGTCAGGAGCCAAGGCTTTTATCACAGATCTGGTGTGAGACTCTAGGCAGTTCACTCAACCTCTCTGGTCCCAGGTTTCCCCATCAATTAATGGGGAGCACAAACTGCCCTGTGAAGAGGAAAATCAGCGATGTGGAGAAAGGGCTTTGGAACCTGTGAAGTGTGGGTGCCGCTGAGATTTGTGGAGGCTTTGTTCCCTGCGTTAGTGTCAATCACGTGATGCCCGGACCATCACAGCCTGTGGAATCTGAGCCGGCGCCAGTCAGAGGAAGCCAGGCGACACTGCATGCGGCTCTCGGCACAAGCTTCAGCAGAGGGCTTTGGAGCTGGGTAGGTCCCGGCTGGTCAAAATCCTTCCTCTTCTCCTTTTTTACTGAGTGACCTCTTTGAGCCTCAGTTTCTACTTTTCTGTAAAACTGGGAAAGTCATACCTCTCTTGGAGAGTTGTTCAGAATTTTGGATGAGATGGGGTATACTGAGCACATAAAATATATAAGCAGGAAGTATTTAATTAATCAATTTAACTCTTACATAGTACTAAATAACACTTTCCTTAGTGCTTTACTGATGTCAACATACTTGCTTAGTGCTCAGCATAACAGTCCTATGAGATGGTACTGTTCTTGTGGCCATTTTACAGATGGGGAATGAGGCACAGGGACACGAAGTAACTTGCCCAAGGAAGTGGAAGAATCTCGATTCTAAATCAGGCGGATTGGCACCAGAGTCGGTGGACGTCACTGTTGCTATGATGAGGATGTTAATTTCACTGATTACTTTCTACTTTGTATTATATTCATTCATTCATTCATTCAGGCATTAATGAGCACCTACTGTATTCCAGGTGCTATTTGGGCACTGGAGATATAGTGGTAAACTGGGCACCATTCTTGATCCTTATGTGCACAAAGGAAGCCTACCAGCTGGTGAGCTTTGTGTTGGATCCATCTCTAGACACCCCCTCTCACCCAAGTGCCTAGCTTGGTACCTGGGACCTTGCGAGCATATGTATATGCCTGCAGGATAAGTGAGTATATGAATGACTGAATTAAGGAAATGTAAAAGTAAGGAAAACAGGGACTTCCCTGGTGGTTCAGTGGTTGAGACTCTGTGCTTCCACTGCAAGGGGTACAGGTTCGATCCCTGATTGGCAACTGAGATCACACTTGCTGCGCGGTGTGGCAAAAAAAAAAAAAAAAAAAAAAAAAAACCATAAAAAAGTAGGGAAAACAGACACTCTCTTGGGCTAGGATACTGCCCCAGGGTGCAAGGATACTGTCCTGCCCCTCCTTCCAAGAAGTCCAACCCTGACCCCACGCTGGCACTGGCATTAATGTGGAGAGCCACTGGCATCACTGGGGTGGTGCCTTCTCCAGAGTCTTGTCTCGAAGGTCAGGTCGGGCCTCAGCTCCCTGAGGGGACACCCCCTCTGGCCTTGGAATGAGGGCATGAGCCAGGCAGAGATGCTTTTAATTGACTGTCTGGAGCTAGGACTGGAAGCAAAGCACAAAGAGGCCTTAACCACAGGCCCCGTGTGGACACAGTGGAGGAGGGGTCCGTACTCAGGGTGGGTGAATGAGATCTGTGGATTTTGTTCCTGCCGCTTCTGAAGGGATCTCCCAGTGCCCCAGCCCTTCTGCTTGGTGGCCATGACTTAGATTCTGTGAGCCCACTGTACTCTGTCCCCCACTGCCAGACCTCGGCTGACCAGCCAAGGAGTGGTCACCTCCCAAGGGGGGTTGCTACAATCTGGCTGATGACTCAGCCCCTATCCTGGGGACATTTGAAAATGTGTGGATGGCATTTATTTATTTGTCACCAAGCCTGGAAATCAGTGAGCAGGGACAGGGATTCTAGACATTCTAGAGTGGGCAGGACGTTCCGGAAGGATTAAATGTCCAGCCTCAAATGCCTATATGGTGCCCTGTTGCGAAGCACTGGCTCGTGCTTGGTCAGTCCGAAATTTGACCCGGGGCAGGTGGGTAACACTCAGAGAAAGAGGCGGTGAGAAGTAGCAGAGGCAGAATGGATGGTCGGTTGGGGTGTGATGATCCCAGGGCAGCTGTGATGAGCTGAAGTTTCCAGGGAACAGAGGCGGCGAGGAAGGAGCTGAGGCTGAGAGCAGGGGGAGGGAGCAGTGGGCAGAGAGAGGGAAACGGAAGAGCCAGGCTGAGTCTCAGGGCAGAGGGTTGGAACCATAATTCTCGGGATGTCCAGGGTTGCTGTGGATCCAGAACCACTCTCCACATCTGCTCTTGTGGCCTGGTGGTTCATTCTTGAGTCTCTAGTGACTTGAGGTTACCTGAGTGAGCTCTGCTCCTTGAAACCAAAAGAGGCCAAATGAAGGATCTGAAGCCCAGAGGCATCACAAATTATTCCCATTTTAGAGGCAAGGAAACTGAGGCCCAGGGAAGCTAAGCAATCTGCCCATGTGCACAGTCCCTGGTGCTAAAGGGACTCTCATCCTTATCTATGCCTCCGAGGCCTGCTCTCCTGTCACTGCGCTGGAAAGTAATGTGGAGGGGGGATGGGCACGGTCTGCAGGGGGACCACAGCTGTCCCGGGAGGTCTGCCTGCTCCTCGCTTGTATATTCCTACATGGACTCCAGGGCTTTGTTACAGCAGCTCAAAGCAGTGAGGACTCAGGGAGGCAAGCCAGCAGGATGGAAGTGTGGGAAGAATGTGCTGAGCTGGCACAGGGCTGGTGGGGACCTCTAAGGGCCCAGAGGTTGGACTCAGCACCCTAGGAGCCCAGGGCTGCCACGCCTGGAGACAGAGCCTCGGGCGCCTGGAATGTGCCCCACCCCGCCTTCCCAGCCTTGCTCCTGTGCCCTGCTCCTAGCTCCATACGGAGGTGGAATATTGGGGATCTGATGACCTCATCCTCCAGCCTCCAATGACTTTTCCAGGGGAGAAGCTAGCTTGGATGGATAGAAATCCAGAAGGGACCAGGGCAGAAGGTACCTGGTCTCAGTCACCAGCTTCCAGCATCCCTTTCTCCCACCAAGGCTCCTGGCAGGTCCCCAGGTCTGGGCTCTGGATCAGAAGAGTGGGCAGGGTGGCCCCTGAGCTCTGCCATGGGCACAAGGTGGGGGGTGGAGAGAGGGTAACAAGCAGTTGTATGCTGGGAAATGCTTAATAACCAGCTCTCAGGGGATGGAGAGGAGGAACCTCTTATTTGTAGCATTTGCCAACTTCTGTGATGTGAATACTCCCACCTTGGCCAATCTCAAGCTACCTGCATGATGTCACTGACTGAACGTGGAGCCAGGAAGAGATGAACACAGCTGGCTCTGGCAATCAACCAGAGTGAGACTTGAAGAGCTAACCTGCCTCCTGGCCTTTGCTTATGCTGTTCCTTCTATGTGGAATGCCCTTCCTCTCTCTCCTTGGTGTACTCCTACTGATCCTTCAAGGTCCAGTTCAAACATCTTCTTTCCTGTAAAGACTGCCTGAAATTCCCCACCTTCCACCAGCTCTGTGGCACCCAGCGTCTCCTTCTGCTGTGCCCCGTGGCCATCTGATGTGATGGCTTGTGATGGCACAAGCTGGCCGAATGAGTTACACATAGAGATGCAGACTGGGCAGGATGGGAGCTCCTTGAGGGCAGGCCTCAGTGCCAGTCGTCTTGAGATACTCAGTTGAATACAGGTGCTGGGTAAGGAGTGTTAGCTGGGTGCTGGATGAACGAAGGAACACAGCTAGAGGCTTGCAAGACTGCAGTGGCAAGTCTGACGCAGATTTCAGGAGCTTGTTTCAGCCACAGGATGTTTAGTGATGTTGTCACTTGCCCCAGATCTGGGCTGGGTAAAAGAGTCCACCCGGGACCCCAGTGACATCCAGGGTATCTGGCTCCAAGGCAGGGTGGCTGGGGATTGGTGCCCCTTTGGCACAGGGATCTCTTTATTCTGCTGATCTCAGACCACAACTAATTATCCTAATGGGTTTAAATGGCCCTAAATGTTCTCAAGGTTTGGACAGAACCCATCTGGAGCCCGCAGGTGCGCTGGCCCCGGCTGATAGTGAGTGGGCAGACCTGAGCGTGGATGCCACAGGAATCCAAAGTGGCAACTCCCATTGCTGCGTGAGGCCTGAGGCCTGGGACCTCTGTGAGGGCGTGTGGGCTGGGGCCAAGGGTCATCATCATAACAACAGCCCTTCACAAGAGCAGGCACTGCTCTCAGCGCTTTAGTTCATGAACTCATTCAGTTCTCACAGCAATCCTAGGAGGTAGGAGCCATGATCATGCCCATTTTGCAGAGGGAGAAACTGAGGGAGGTTAAATGATTTCTGCGAGGTCTCACAGCCAGCAAGCAGAGGGGCTTGTGTTCACACTGGCAGGTTCCCAGTCTTTAGTCCCTGTCTTTAGTCACAACAAGATGTCACTTCTCAAAGTGGGCAGGCCACAAAGACAAGTTTGTGCCCTTGCCTGTGGCCACACCTACAGCCTTAGGAAGCAAGTCCAGCCTGAACCTCCTCTAGCTGCAGCAACTGTCTCCCCCTGGCTGACCTTGTTCTGAGGGAGCCCCACCCCGACCCGTGCCAGGACTCGGAGGTACGTTACCAGGGTGGTGAAGATGAAGTGGTAGTACTCGGTCATCATGCCCATGGCCATGGCCTGCGGGAGAGCAAAGTGTCAGCACCCTGCAGGGAACACCCGAGAAGCCCCTCCCCCTCTCCACCCTGGCAGGGGGGGATGGGGGGTGGGGAGGGAGCGGGGAGAGAGCGGAGAGGACCCGGGGCAGCACAGGCTGGCGGTGGGTTGGGAGCGGCTGGCCGCTTGGAGTGGGACATCCTCTGAGACCACCTCCCGACGGAAAATGACTGGCTGGCAGACAGCAGTGGATTTCACACTGGAGCGTGCAGCAAAATCACGGGTGACACATTAAAATGCAGAATCTTAGGCCACACTCTCCAAAGATTCCAAATTCTGCAGGGCCAGGTTTGCCTTTTTAGTAAGCATCTCTGGGCCTGCCACACTTGGAGAAATGCTGATGGAATCCGCCCAACATCGCCTCCTCAAGTGCCCTGACTCTCCTCAGCTGAACTCACTGTCATGGCTCCAGAAAGACGTCTGTGGGAGCCTGGCCCCCACCAGCCCAGCCAGGCCCGACGAGGAGGGTCTGTCCTCAGTCTGAGCCTCCCCCGGAAGGGCTGACACATCCCTGCTTCTTAGGTCCTGGTTGGCCACACAGCAGGCCACATGGCTGCTGTGAATTATTATTCTATACCATCATGAAATCTATTGTATTTTATTAGAAGCCTATAATCTATAATACTAATGACCATAATGCATTTTCTACAGAGTTCTTCAGAATGCGGGCCCACAAAGCGCTCCAGGAGGAAATGTCACTGGGTCAAGTACACTTGGAAAATGCCTCACGTTCCCTCCCGGTCTTGGAGGTTCACAACCCACATTCGCAGGTGAAAGGCTCAAGAAGTCCTCAGTACGCAGACGTGCTCACCTTGGTTTAGTTCAGTGTCAGGCTGAGCACAGAATCTTCATTTTCAATTCTAGAAGTTTTCATGTCAGCAAACTGGGGAGTGAATTCGGACTTTCGGGCTGGATGACCTCAGGCCCATTACTTTCCCCCGGAGCCTCAGTCTCCCCATCTGAAACCGAGCACGATAATCGCCCCCACTTCCCAGGGTGGCGGTAAATGAGGGGCAGTGTGTGTACCCGGCATCGAGTAACTGCTCCGCGAACCCAGGCTGGGATTGTCTTTATGACTCAGTTGCACATGCCTGGAAGAGGAGGGAGGCACTGGGCGCCGCTGGCCGGGACACTGAGGGTTAAGGGATTTCTGGGGAGCATGTACTTCTTCCACGCTGAGTGTAAAGCTGTGCCACACCCATGCTGACTGTGCCCTGGGCACTGGGATAAACTCTTTCCTCGCCTCATCTCACTGAATCCTCCAGAACCAGGGGAGGGAGGGATCATTCACTCCATCTACAGAGCAGGGGATGACTCCGGGGCCACTTGCTGTGGGGTATATAGCACCCATGGGCATAAGCAGGATTCAAGCTCTCAAATGAGTTTTTAGCCCCCGTGTGAAGGGTCCTGGGGTGGGACTTCCTCTGGGGGAAGACAGAGGCTGCCGTTCAGCTTGGACACCCCTTGCAGGGTGTGTGGGGCAGGCCTTGGACACATTCATGGCCAGCTCAGCACCTCTCCCCCTGCATCCCTGTGACCCTTCCCTGCCACCAGCATCTCCCGGGGTCATGTGTCAAGGCCCCACAGAATGCCTCCTCCAATCACCAGGTTCGCTTTCTGGGACCACATAATTGCCTTTTACACAAAGCACTGGTTCGAATCAGAGTGGTTTTGTTTTCAGCCGTGGCACCCTCGGAGGGCGGCTGTGAGCGATTTCGCTGTTTGTTTCTTAGGGGGCTGGCAGAGCTCGCCATGGTTCCCAGCACGCCACCCTGGGCTGTGTCGGGAACGGAGGCGTGGCCAAGGACCGAGAGCCATTCTCCTCCCCCTCAGTTGCTGCAGAGCTGAGCAGACGTTGCACAGAGCCTCGATAAACCTCCCAGTGGTAGGAGAGTGACACCGAGTGCCACGGGCTGCAGGGAATCAGTGGCTGGAAGAGGAACTCTGGGGGCTGTTCCCTGAGACCCCCAGGCCTCTCCGTGCTTCCCGCAGTGTTCTATTCCCTGTCCGCAGCCCGCGCCTCCCGCCTGCCCCGAGGTGGCGTGGAAACTAGCATTTACTCAGCACCCTCCGTGCGCCAGGCCTGGCTGGGGCAGCTCATCTATCGTCTCATCCCATCCTCACACCAACTCAGCCTGTCGAGACCACTGTGTCCAATTTGCTGCTGGTGAAACTGAGGCTCACAGAGGCAAAGTGACCACCCAAGGTCATACAGCCGGAAAGAGGCAGACTAGAGGTCGAACCTGGATCTGGCTGACATCATGCCTGTGTCTGGGAAATGCGGGGAGAGTGGGAGAAGTGGCAGGCAGATCCCAACCATCCCTCCCGCTGGCCAGGGCTCACGCACCTGCTTGAGGATCTGGGCGGCCATGGTGTGGCTGCAGTCGAAGATAATGCGAAATTCCCGGCCTCGCTTCATCTCCTTGAGCAGCGGGCGCGAGTCATCAGAGTCAAGGGGGAGCTGGCGGATCTTCAGGCGGATGTTATACCTTGATGGGGCCATGATGAGCTCCTGCAGTCGGATGAGCCCTGAGAGGTCCCGGGGCACAAGAGACACATGTGAGCCCACGTATACCTAGCTGCAGGTATCCACAGACTCGTGTGGCCACAGGTCTACAGACACACATGGACACTGACATGCGGCCCACGGAGATAAGTTCATGGACTCAGCCACGCATGTGCAGACACAGGCACTAGCACACTGGGGCACAGACACGTGCACCCAGCTGTGCACGCTGGCACATGCCCACAGGGATGTGTGCACATAACAAACACATGCTTATCATGCACAGACAGGACATACACTTGGGTTGATAAACACATGTGTACACAGGTAGGTAAAGGTGTGTACACACCTGTACATTCAAAAGCAGGCACGGACAGGTAGCGAATCCCCACTGAGTCCACCCACCTGCCCCTCTCTAACTCAGTCGGTGCAGAGACTTATGGAGCCTGAACCAGAGGCCCCCCACTCCTCCTCCCCCTGCCCCCTGCCCCCTGCAACACTGTGAAGCATGGGACATAATCTTCCTAAACAGTCCCAGCAGCCTGCTTCCAGGATGCGGCCCAAGTGGCGGCTCCAGGCTCAGCTGTACCAACGGTTGGACCAGGTAAGGCCGGGTGGTATTTGTGCCCGGCCTCCACCCCCAAGGGCAGGCTGCCCCCGTACACCTTAACCATTCTTCTGGGCTTAGTGCAACCGCCTCCTCCATGACGACTACCTCTATTGCTCTGCCCAGACAAGGTCTCCCCACCCCACTCCCATCCTGCCCCTCTCCCCCGAAACTCAGTGGCCTTGTCCTTCAGCACCAGCCTCCTCTGGCCTCATCTCACTCTCCTGGTCCTGTCACAGACCCTCAACATCAGGGACTGGGTCTCCACATGCCCTAGCATGGGGCCTGGCACTTTGGTTGTGCTCAACACAAATTTCCAGAACTGGATTGACTACTGTCTTTTTTTCTCCCCACGCTGAAATATCCTCCACCTTGGCATTTTGCAAAACCACTTAATCTGGGGACTTCCAGGGAAAACTGAATGTCACTTCTTGGAGACAAATGGCTCGCTTAGGTCTAATTAAGTCCATTTCCATCCTTAGTACAAGGTCCATTCTTGCTGACTCCTCTCTGCTTAGCCTGGAAGCAAGTTTGCTTGCCGTTCTCTCTCGCCCTACCCACTGCAGGAAGAGCGGAGGAAGCACAGGCCCAGGGTCCCAAGCAGGCCGTCCCCTCCCACCTGCTGGGCTCCCCGCCCATACTCAGGGCTCGGTGTCTGCATCCTGGCTGCGTCGTCCACTCAGCCATGCTCCATTTCCCCTCTAACAGCACTCTGGTTTTCCTTTAGGGAACAACTCCTACCCCATGCTCAGTCCATGTGACTCAAGAGTCCCCACTCCAGGGACACAGAATCTGTCCCCACTCCAGGGACACAGAATCTGGCCCCAGCCTGGTCAATCAGCACACACATTGCTCTAGGCAAAGGTATGGGCTTAGAGACGGATGTGTGACACCAGCTGGTCCTATCAGATGATTCCCAGGAATTGTGCCAGAGCAAATGGTAAGAGACAACCCTCTTTCCATTTAACTCCAAATGGGGAGGAAGCAAGTCTGGGGTCACCACTTAGAACCTGAAAAGGATTCCCACAGGGCAGAAGTCAGGAAACACAAAAAGAAAATAAGCCCTAAAGATACTCATTTGCACCTCTAAAGCTAAAATTACTCCTGAACTTTCCAGTGAATGAAACCAACAAAATCCTCCCCCTACCCTCGCCTTTTTTTTTTTTTTTTTTTTGCTTAAGCTAGTTTGCGATGGACTAAAGTTCGCAATCAGCTGTCGCAGTGCCCCCTATCTGGACAGAGTCCTCACACACAGACAACCCACTTCCTGAGCCTTCCAACAAAAAGTCTGGATTTCCAAAGCCATTTCTGGTACATACACCTGGGTCTGTCCAGCCTCTCATTCCCACTCCTGAGGGCTGGACATCCGGAAAGCAATCCGACTGGTATCCATCACTCCACTCTGCTGGGGAGGACAGAGATATTTCTCTGGGACCTAAGCCTCCCAGAGAGCTCCCAAACAAGCTTCGCCATGGCTGTGGGCATCAGGAACCCCCAGCCCCCTGGGAGGTCTCAGATCCAGGTGTGTGGGCTGGGAGAGGGCTCTGGAGCCCTAGAGTGGTCTGGACCAAACAGGGGTCCCAGTGCTTTCTAATACCAGACTTGATGGGGGCAGGAAGAGGATATCAGGTGACCTTACAGAGGAAGGAGGGGTCACAAGCGCCCCCCAAACACACACACACACCCATCCTTACCCTCCCTCCTCAACTAATCCCAGAAGTTCTTACTTTGGCTGAATGATGCTGCCCGCTCACACCTGTTACCTTGCGAGGCCCTGAGTGCACGCTTTGCTCCCACTCGCTCAGTTTTCAGACCCAGGCACAGCATCAGTAGGCACATGGGCTTTGGGGACCCAGGACATGAGGACAGGGACAGTCTGGATGCTAGAGCAGAGGCCACCAGAGCTTTCTTGTCAGCCAAGTTCATTGCCCTGTGTAATACACAGTGACCCACATTCTCCAGCAGCAAATGTCAGACCTCCTTCCCATCGGTGTATTCCCAAAGGAGACCAGAGGCTCGTCTTGGCCCACCCCAGCAGAGGACTAGGTTCTTTGTTCGCCTGAGATGAGTTCTCCTTCCTGGCTGCTTCCCTAATCAATCTCTCTCAAAATATCTGCAGTGAATCATGGTTGTGGAAGTCATGCTTTTCACTTACAAAGCACTTCTGCATTCATTACCCTATTTAAACATCTCCCTGTCCTAGAAGGCATACAGAGTAGGGGCTTTTGTTCCAATGTTACAGATAAAGAAACTGAGGCCCAAAGAGGTTAAGTGAGCCTCCCAAGATTTTGCAGCATGCCAGCAATGGGATCAAAATTCAAGACCAATTCTTTTTGGCTCTTAGGCTGGGCCCTTTTTCGTTACCTCAGCATTTTCTGAGCCCCTCCCTTTCACTCTTGATATAAATCTGTCTTTGTGCACGGGTTAGGTTAGGAAGGTGGCTATGTGGCAAAGCTCATAGGGCAAACACTGCTGGTCCCTGAAATAATCACTCTTGGTATTCTATAACTGATGAATTGGCATCCTGAAATCATGGGCCAAACTAATGACCAAAGTTGTTTGTATCCTTATTATCACTGGGTTTTCCTGGGCACACAAAAATCGTATTATAAACTCTCCAACTACAAGCCCTACAATCTGTGTTTTGCTTCCTGCCCCATATGGGATGTCTGCACCTAACAAATTCCACCTATAGTGATGTGTAATTAATAAAGGATCTTGCCCATGATTTCCCCTTGCTCCTGCCTCCTGACCAACCCTCCATGTGGCCCTGGGTGCCATGGTGTGCCCCCTTCTTCTAGGGAACTGTTAGTAACAACTCTTCTTTCTATGCCATTGGCCTTTTCATATCATCACTTGGTCGTATCTACCCTTTAGATCCCAGGTACATTTTAAAACAGTTCTCCCTGCAGTGCATTGCAGTGATGACCCCAATTCTTCACCCCTCTCTACATCCCCATCCTTTGCCATGTAATTTTGCAGTGCCCTCCAGCTGCGGGGGCAGGTGACTTGCTCTACCCACGACATTGGGCTCAACCACGTGAACTGTTTTGGCCAATGGTGTATTAGCAGGCATGACATAAGCAAACACTTGAAATGGAATTGCACACTGGGTTTGTTCTTTTCACCTCTGCCATCGTCATGACAACACGCCTGGGCTAGCCTGCTGGAGGATTGAGAGCCCAGCTACCCCACCATCTTAGCCAAGGCCAGTCTAGATCAGCCAGCTGTCAGCCGACCCCCGAGCAGGTAAGTGATCCAGCTGAGACCAGAACAACTGCCTGGCCAATCTCAGTCAGTCACTGACCCCACAGGCTTGTAAGCTAAATAAATGCTTATTATTTTAAGTCACTAAGTTTTGGGGTGATTTGTTACACAGAATTATTATAGAGATAGATAACTAACGTACCCTTTTCAAGCATACTAAGAGAACCATGATTTTGTTTGGGTGGCAACATGCCAGCCCCGAGACGTGACTCGGGATGGGTGAAAGCCAATCAGTGGCAGTCCCATTTCTATCTGAATGTGTTTAGGGTGGTAGGCGCAGACTCAGTGAGCTGTATAGTGTGGTCTGTTGGAAGGTTATGAGACAGATTTTCCTCCCTGATAAGAGGCACGAATCACATTAAGAGCAATCCTTTTGGCTTCTACCTCTTTCCTTACCACTTCCTGGGGTATAATCATGTGAGGATGTGATGCTTGGAGCTGCAGCAACTTTATTGTGACTATGAGGGGGAAAGTCAAGAGAACTGCAGTGATACTACCCAGCACCTTGACTCTGCTGAACTGCTAAACCAGCCCTGGAAAGGCCCATCTCCAGACTTCTTGTCAGTGAGATAACTAAGCGGCTACTGCTCCAGTCAATCTGAGTTGGGTTGTCTGTTACTCACAGACAAAACATCTTAATGGAAACAACCCCCAAAGCAAACATAGTCAAAGTCGGCTATAAAGTGCTTCCCATTCCATGGGTTTGATGACCCACAAGCTGTCCTGTCCCCTTGAAATATCCTGATTCTGGGAGCATACTTCTTACTACTCACTATTCTTCATCAAAGTTATATTATTGTTTGACTGAATCCAACCCTGAATCCCTAGTACTAAGTTCTTTTTGACCAAACCAGCTCTATCACTGACTCCCCCAAGTTTTAAAATATTTGTTGAATTGAATTGAATTGAATATCAAGTTGAATCAAACTATAATTAAATACTACAGGAAAGAGTGTGTTGGGCACTGGAAAGCATGAAGAAATGAAGATGTTATTCCATCTTCTTTTGAGAAGTCAATAGGGGAGTGAGTGCCCACCCAGAGGTCACTGGTCATCAGAGCTAAGAATCAAGTGATGTGTACATACAGTCAGAGCTAGACATCCTTGGGGAGAGGAGGCTCCAGGCCTCAGCATCCGCTCTGACCAGTCTCACTGGCATCCACCTTCATGCCACAGCATCTTTTCCTCTGCAAAGCCTCTCCCGCTGCCCCCATCCAGCCTGGAGGCACCAGTACTGCTGGGCCGTGGTTTATGCCAGTGTCTGTTCTGACTACTCTGTGCGCGTGACACTCCTACAAATTTTCAATATTACCTGCTCACATCCGATTCTTTTCTTCCCTTCTGGCCCCAAGTTCTCTTCCAAGCAGCCCCTTTGTTCCTGCCTGGACCAACATGGCCCCCTCTGCCTCAGTCTTCCTGCTCCAGGTTCTCCCTCCAACCCTCTGTACATTGCTGTCAGTGCCACCTTCTAAAACTCTGCTTTTATTATTCTGTTTCTTTGCTCAACCAACACTCAGTGGTCCCTGGCTGCTTACAAGGTAAAGCCTGAATGCTGAAGCTAGACAGCACAGACCTTGCCCACAGCCTTATACATGCTGTTTATCTGACCTTTTCCTCCTACCCTCCACACTGGGATCCTTTTCCCTGCCAGACTGTCCTCTTGAGGAGACCGCCAGGCACAGTCGCACCTCCTCATCTTGCTCGCACTCTTCCCCCTCCTGTAATGCCTTCGTGACTCCTCTCCTTGTCCATCCATCCTCAAGGCCAGGCTCATGTCGCTCCTCCTCTGGCAGATCAGCCCAGACTAGCCAAGGCCGTGGAGCTTCCTCTCCCCAGGTGCCTCTAGCTCTGACTATATGTACACGTCACTTGGTTCTTAGCTCTGATGGCCTAGAAAGACCAGTGAGCTCTGGATGTGCACTCACCCCACTTCAATATGACTAACTTCTCTAAAGAAGATGGAATAGCCACTTCTTTATTTCTTCTTCCTTACCAGTGCCCAACACATCCTTTCCTGCCATATTGAATTATAGTTTATTTCCATTTTATTTTCAGTTCAATTCAATTCGATTCAACCAAACATTTAAATGTCTGCATTGTACCAGGTGCTGTGCTAAACCCCAGAGGTACCAAAGACCCATGGTCTGGAAGGAGAAACAGGCTCAAAGATAGACAATCATTCACAGTGGTATGTTAAGACAGGCAAAACTACAGGGCTGCAGCAACACCGCCATGACTTGGAGCTGGGCAGGAGTGGTTCTCAATAACTGGGGGCACTGAGCAGGGCTCGGGGTCTCTGCCGTCCAGTATCTACTGTCCGGTGCTTTGGGTGTAGCAGGAACTCAAGACGTGCTTGTCGAACCCTGAGTTAACTAAATCTCTGATCGTCTTTTCTGAGGGATTCTCTCCCCACTGTCCCGACTCCCCATTAGGAGGTAATCAAGAGCTGACACTGAATCACAGGCAGCTGAGCGCTGGAGGGCTCTCTCCAAGCGGGCTGCTGTAGCTCTTGACTTGTCACGTGGGAAGAGCAGGGCCAGACGGGTTAAGTGACTTGCCAAGGTCACTCTCTTAAGAGGCAGGGCTAAGAAATGTCTTGGGACTTGAGTCTTTGGAAAGAAAGAGGAGGAGAGGGAACAGCTCTGTGCTGCCCAGCTAGTAAGCGCAGAGCCTGCGCGCACCACGTACTGTTTGGTCTGAGTCCAGAGTCTGAGCTCGTAGCCAGCGCGGAGTTGGATGCGTTTGCTGCAGAGGAGAATGTGTGAATGGAGGGTGCAGGTAGGTGTGGGCGTGGCTGTGCAGGCGTGAGTGCAGATTGGAGCATGCTGCTGGGGTGGAGGCGGGAGTGTAGGGCAGGTGTGAAGTGGGCTGGGCTGGGTGAGTGTGGCTGGCGTGTACCGGGCTGCGGGTGAGTGCAGGGCGAGCATCAGTGTGACTAGATGAGGCTTGGGTGTAAGTGTGGACTTTCTTCCCAGGGGCAGCTGAGTTGAGCGAGCAGCCAAGAGCCCGATCCTGGGGCTCTGCCGCCCTCATCTCCTGCCCTTGGCCCAGCCAGGCGTGGCTACCCACCTGTGCTGTCGTCATAGACCACGGTGGCCGACCGCCACTTGAGGTACTGGACCAGGTCGAGGATGGCATGGCTGAGAGAGGCGTAGTCCGGGTACAGGTTCACATAGAAGGTGTCTTTGTTGTCCGGTGGGTGGTGCTTCCAGCGCAGCTGGATGTGGGGCACCTCCAGTGCGTTGCAGATGGATTGCACGGCATTGGTGCAGGAGCCCTGGGATGGCCCAAAGATCGCCACCACCCCCAGTGCCAGCTGGTCACAGGCTGCAACAGAAAGAGGGAGGGAAGGCTGGTACAGCGGTCAGTGCTGTCTCATCAGGCATCTGGGCATTGGGGGCATGGGGAGCAGTCCTCTTGAAAACCCCTCTGAGGTGGGCGACTGATGAGCCCTCTGAATCTCAGTTTCCTCATCTGGAAACTGGGGTTGTAATAGACCACACCTTAGAGAATCATAGGGAAGTTGAATGAGATAATGAGTATACACTGTTGGTGGGAATATAAGTTGGTGCAGCCACTATGGAGAACAGTATGGAGGTTCCTTAAAAAGCTAAAAATAGACCTACCATATAATCCATCAATCCCACTCCTGGGCATATGTCCAGAGAACACTCTAATTCGAAAAGATACATACACCCTATTGTTCATTACAGCACTATTTACAATAGTCAAAACATGGACACAACCTGAATGTCCATCGACAGATGAATGGATAAAGAAGATGTGGCATACACACACACACACACACACACACACACACACACACACACACACAAGATGGAATATTACTCAGCCATAAAAAATGAAATAATGCCATTTGGAGCAACATGGATGGACCTAGAGATTATCATACTAAGTGAAATAAGCTAGACAGAGAAAGATGAATATCATATGATATCGCTTATATGTGAAATCTAAAAAAATGATACAAACGAACTTATTTACAAAACAGAAATAGACTCACAGACATCGAAAACAAACTTATGGTTGCCAAAGGGGAAAGAGGGGGACGGATAAGTTAGGAGTTTGGGATTAACAGATATACCCTACTATATATAAAATAGATAACCAACAAGGACCTACTGCATAGCACAGGGAACTATACTCAATAGTTTATACGTATGTGTATATATATGTGTGTGAATGTGTGTATAACAGAATCACTTTGCTCTACACCTGAATCTAACACAACTATAACTTCAATTCAAAAAAAAAAGACACAGCATAGCACTCGTGAAATAGAAATGACGATTACTTTTATGTTACCATCTCTGTGATTAGCATCACCAGCTCTGTACCTGGTCCTGTTCTCGGGGGGAAATTGAGAAACATATAGGAATGAAACACCTACCTGCTGGTGACTCTTAAACCTCCAGCCCCACCCGTTCCCTAGCATCCAACTTGTACATCTCACCTCTCACTCACCATCACTATTTGGATGCCTAAGTTGCATCTCAGACCTAACGTGTTCAACACGTCACCCCCTCTCCTCCTCCCAGCCTCCCCCATCCCAGTAAACGGCAGCTCCACTGTCCCAGTGCCTTATGCCCCAAACCCTGGTTTTGTCTTGACTCCTTTCCTATCATATCCCACATCCCAGCCCATCAGCAACTCCTGCTGCCTCTCCTTCAAAGCATACCAGAATCTGACCACTTCTCTCCACTCCCACCCCCGTCCAAGCCACCATCACCTTTTGCTTGCCTTACTGCAGAAGCCTCCTCACCAGTTCTGGCTTCCTCTGTAATCCTCCTGCCATGTTACCTTTCACAACCTAGGGTGGATGACATCACTCCTTTGCTCCAAGGGCTCCTGCTTCACTCAGTCTTGCAGCCAAAGTCCTTACAGTGGTTAATGAGGCCCTACTTGTTGCAGCTCTTCCCCACCCTGTCCCCGTCACCACTACCACTTTCTGGCTTCCTCTCACATCCTTCTCTCCCTTCCTCACATCACTCAAGCCCCACTGGCTTCCACGATGTTCCTCAAACATGCTTAGCACACTCATGCCTCAGGGCCTTTGCACGTGCTGTCCCCTTTGGCTGGAATGCTCTTCCCTCAGATATCCACATGACTCCTTCCTTCCCTTCCTCCAGGTCTCTGCATCTTTGTGTCTTATTAGAAACACATCACTACCCAACCTGCAATAGCAATCCCTGTCCAGCCACACTCCCGAAAACCCACACCTGCTTTGTTTCTTTATCTATTAAATGACCACTGAAGTCTTGTTCATTTGTTGACTTTCTCCTCCCACTAGAATGTGGTAAGCTCCAGAGAGGCAAGGGCTTGACCTGTGTTGTTTACTGCTGTTTCAACAGTGCTTAAATCTGGTCTGAGTAGGTGCTGAGTGAATGGATGCTGAATCCCTGCCTTCAAACAGCTCACATTCCTGGGGGAGGCCCAAGGACTCAGGCAGGTCAGACGGCAGATGCTCCTGGGAAGGGCAAGCATCAGTGGGCACAGCAGAGCACGAAATGAGCAGAAACGAGGGCAGCTGGGCCTCAAAGCGGGGCATAGGCTTACAGGGATTGTGTCTAAAAGATCCATAAAGTGGGACCTCTCAGGGGCAGTCACGGGCTCCCCAGGAGGCACTGCCTTTTCTCTGGCAACTGTCTCTAGTTTTCCTTTGGGCTCCACTGCCTTTCCCACTTCCAATCCCGGGGGCGTAGTGCGAGGGACCCAGACCCCAGCCGACTGCTCACTCACTGCCCCCAGCCCACAGACTTTGGTTTGGAGGATGGTCATGTGACCAGTTGGAGCCAACGGGATGGCAGAAGACCTCCCACTGAAAAGGGGGAACTTCCTGCTATAACTGGACCTGGGAGGAGGTAAGATGTAGAGGTGGAGTAGCACCCTGTGCTCACAGAAAAATCACAGTGCTTGTCTGTGAACGGAGTCAGTGTGGAGGACAGAAGAGCTAAGAGAGAGAAAGAAATGTGATCAAGTGGAACCCTGGACTTTGGTTACATGGACCAATACCTTCTCTTTTTGCTTAAGCAAGTTAGGATTTGGCTTTCTGTCACTTGCAACCATCAATGGCACATCAGCACACCCACCAGCCTGTGGCCATGGGAATGACATTATGTGCACACATATGAACATATGATGCGTGTAGGAGGAGGCAAAACATGGATACACAGTGGATTCAGACACATCCTTGCTGCCTCAAGAGCCTCTGGGAATGACCTACTGGGCTCAGGCTCACCCCTAAGATTTGCAAGGCCCAGGGCCAAAGAACAAAGAGAGGCCCACATACCAAGTGGCTAAATATTTAAATGTTGTTAAGTCAAGCTAACAAACTGTTATATAAAACATGTGCTTTTCTCCTACCTTGGCAAATATGCCTTCCTAACAACCTGGAAAGTCAGGTGAGAACGGAGACTTCTCCTCCTCAGTGATGTGGGGAGAGAAGGCACCAGCCTCTACACTGCCCCCTCCTTTGACCACTGGTTCCACCCTGAACCATAAAGGGCCTTGAACTTTCCATGTGGACACCCCACTTCTTATGTCCAAGCTCTGTCCACACTCCTTGCAAACAGCTGTCTCTTGGTCACCCCTACATAGGGCCTAGGAGTGTGACCATGGGAGTGTGGTTCTCCCTCCAGAGGACAGGCCAGGGCAGAGGCTCGTGCAGGCCTAGAGATGGGCACAGAGCCAAGTGGGCAGGAAATGCAGGGTTCTAGATACTTGGAGCAAAGACTAGAAGGGCAGGGCACAGGCTCCTGGTGGGCAAGTCCCCTTGGTCTGACTGGCCCCTTGTACTCAGAGGAGACATCAACCAGGGGAGGGTAAGGGCAGCCCCTCCAAAGCACAGGCCCTGGGAAAGAGCCCCTCTTGCCTGGCCTAAGGGATCCAAAGATACGGGGTGGTTTGAATTGGTCACAATGTATGGTCTTCAGGGTATTTTTCCTCTCCACTGACATCCACCCCTCCTCCCTTACTGCCTCCTAGGAATAGGAGATATTGTATAATGTAGTTATTTCTCCTGAAATTTGTACTTCCCCCAAGAACATCAGAGAATGCCACTTATGGTCTGGGTGAAAGAGCACTCCGGGGGGTAGGCTAGTTATTGCCAGAAGTCTGCTGGAAGCACCTGGAACACGGGACAGCACAGCCATGTCTGGAAGGTAGCAGTCCCAGCACAGAGGGCATCTCCTGGGTGACCAGGATTCCTCATGGCCCATGCCAAGTGCAAGACAGGACACACAATAGGGCACATGGTGCCTTCCTGGTGCTCCTACAGTGGTGGGACTGGAGATCAAGTCTGGGAAGCACTGTTTCGTCCCTGCTATTGTCACCCTAGAGTGAATAAACCTCGGGCAGCACTCTGTGTGACTGTGTGTGACATAAACCCTAGAGATAATAAATGCTTCAAAAATTGGAACTCTAGGTTTGTTGGTAAATGGTCCAATTTGGGGACAGTTCTCCTCTTCAGGGCCCGTGCCCCAAGGAGGCCATGCCCTGACCTATACTCTCACTGCCCATTCATGCTGTTCTTCTGCTCTCTGGGTTTACTGAATGTCTCTCTGACCACTCGTCCCCTTATGAGCAGGTGCTCGCTGAGCATTTTGTAGCCATAGAGACTGGACACCAATATGGAAGAGATGATGATAGTGAGGGACAACCATCCAGGCCTGGTCACTTCCTCTTGCCCAAACCTGAAGATGTAGGCACCCTGTGAAATCTGTAGGTTTCTCTCATGCTCTACCTCCTCTTTCTGTTTTGAACCTCCTAGCGGTCCTCTGATGTCCCTGGTTTCCAGTCTACTATCTACTGTCTCTACTCTTTTTCTTTTCCTTCTAGGACCTTCTGATTGACGACTTGGTTGAATAGCTTTTGTGTCTCATTCCCTCCCGCTACCCACTCCAAGAACCTGTCTTTTGGATTTCCTACTTTGATCCATACCCTGAAGCAGGCAGGCAAATGCTGCCCTGCCACCTCCATCCTCACCCAGCCCAGCTGCCTAGGTCATGCCCGCTGCCCAGGCTCAAGGTCTGGGGATCCTGTTTGACCGAGGCAGGAGAGAGTGGACCCATCACAAATTAGGATGATGCAGAGGATTGTAAGAGGGATCTTGAAGGAAGTGATTTTGATTTTGACATCGATTGTGATGATGATGATAAAGGTAACTGTAATGATAGCTGTGATAGTCGTGATGGTGAAGACCATATTCTGAGGCTGTTGATGATCATGGTGATGGCACTGATGAGGGTGGAAAGGTGACGATGTTATAACAATGGTGGGATGGTGATGAGGAGACTGATGATGATAAATATGTCAATGTCACGACAGTAATGGTGATGATGCCGGTAGGAATGATGATGGTGATGTAAGTGCTGATGAGAAGGAGGTGACAACGATGTTGATGGTGATGACAGTAAGGGTGGTGATGATGTCGGTGGTGATGAGAGGTGATGATGAAGATGCTGATGCCATGACAGTGATGGTGATGTTGGCAAGGATGTGAATGGGGTTGATTACAATTTTGATGGTATTGATAAGATCGGTCACGATGATGTTAACGCCATGACTGTGACAGGGATGAGGGAAGCAGGAATGGTGCTGATGATGCTGGTACTGATGAGATTGGTGATGATGAAGAGGCTGCTGTCACTGCAGTGATTCTGATGACGATAGGAGGGGTGATGACGCTGGTGCTGATGTGAAGAGCGGAGGTGATACCATGGCTGACAGTGATAACAGTAACTGTGGTGATACTGCATTGGTTTTGATAGTGGCGACGACAGTGTGATATGATCCTGATGACCACACTGGGTTTCATTCTCCCAGAGATGCAATGATTAGATCTCACTGCTGGGTGGCAGGAGGCGTCAGTCCTGCCCTTCACCTATGTCTTCTCCACGGCCTCTCTCCACATCCCTTTTCCTGTCCCTTCCATGTTCCTTACACCCTCTGAGGAGCTTCCAGCCTGGAAGGACACTGCTGCCCCAAAGGGACCAGGGTAGGGTTATAGCAGCAGCAGCCGCAGCAGCTTTATCTCCAGATGTTTCCAGGGCAGCAGCCAACTCTTGTTCTGGCAGCCCTGAGCACACACAGCGGTAATTACATTATTTGTGGCTTCAGTTTTGAATCCATTTTCTGATCATTTTATAGTAACTCAGTTGTTCACAGTCATTGCAGGAGTCCACAGCCTGAATGCAGCTCCCCCCCCACCCACTTTGCATGGCAATTGTAGTTATAGCAAAAATTATCCCGATCAATGTGTGTCTTAAAAGGAATTGAGCAGCCCAGAGAATAAGTGAAGGCAGAGGAGCCTGAGGAGGGCTGGGTCGATTCCAGGCCCACTCCGGTCAGGCTTGGAAGAAAACACAGACGTTCTCTGGGTTGTTGGCTCAGGCACTGCCTGGAAGTCACTGATCTTTTAATTTTCCACAAAACATTTAAAACTAAAGACAATAAGTGAAAGTCCCTGTTAATGGGGAAAGGCCTCCTGGGCCTCATGTGGAGGAAAGGACTCCTTCAACCAGAGCTGGCAGGGCAGGTGGTGCCAGGCTCCGTGCCTCTGCATCCCCTCAACCCACATGGCCCGAGGTGGCTGGACCCAGCCGTGATGAGAACCTCTGCCTAGGGAAAATGAATTATCATTGGGTTAATTAGAATGAGGCCCAAGTTCACCCCTCTGGAAGAGTCCTAATGATACTCCCGAGGAATACATTTTTAAAAACCAAAGATCAAAAGAAAAAATAAAGATCACAGAACATGGGGTTCCCCAAGGGATGGAGGGTCCCCAGTGGGGAGCATGATCCAACAGCAGAAATGCCTCCAGGGTCAGACAGGGGTGCTTCTAACCACAGCAGGGGTCTGTCTTAGGTATATTATCAAAAGGACATTAAGGGAGAGTGACAGTAGAGAGAAGCTACTTACATTTTTTTATTGAGATATAATGCAATTCAGTAAAGTGCGTTAATTTTAAGCACAGACTTTTATGAATTTTTACATATAACTGAACTCATGTAACTACTACTTAGATCAAAACATAGAACACTTCCAACACTTAAGAAGGTTCCGTCTTCCCTTTTCCAGTTCATATCCCTCTTCCAGAGGCGACCACTGTTCATTCACTCAACAATATGTCTGTGAGCCTCATCTGTGATGGTGTGCGTAGCAAGAGCTGGTTCTGTTTTTATTGCTGATTCAATTCCATTGTATAACTGTACCCTCCACCTATCTATTCTTCTGTTGATGGACCTTTCATTTATTTCCAGCTTTTGGCTATTATCAAGAAAGTGGCTAGGAACAACCTTCCAGACGTACATTTCGCTTTAGTAGATACTTCCAAACAGTTCTCCTGAGAAATTGAACCAGTTTTCACTTCCACCAGCATTGTGCAGAGAAAATAAACCTCACCTCCTACCTCCCACCCGACCCAGAAAATCAATTTGAGATAGATCATAGAGTTAACTATGAAAGATAAAACAATAGAGCTTCCAGAAGAGAACACAGGAGAATATCTTTATGACCTTAGGATAGACAAAAACAGAACACAAAAGGCATTAGCCATAATGGAAAATATTGATAAATTGGACTCCTTTAAATGAAAAACTTTGCTCCTCAAAAGATACTACCAAGAGAGTGAAAAGGCAAGCTCATCTGTAACAGATATATGCAATACGTATATCCAGCAAAGGACACGTACCCAGAATATATAAAAGACTCATACAAATCAATACGAAAATGACAAGCAACTCAATTTTCAAAAGTGGTTGAAAGCCTCCAAAAGGCACTCCAAGAAAGGGTAGCTCCAAATGATCTATTAGCATCTGAAAAGATGCTCAATATCTCTGGTCATCAGGGAAATAACAAAATAAAACCACAGTGAGACATCCGCCACATAAACCACCGAAAATAAAACGGATTTTACCACGGATGTGGAGCAACTACTACTGTCTTGCATTACTGGGGGGAGTGCCAACTGGTACAGCAACTTTGGAAAACTGTTAGGCTGAACATATGCACATTGGATGACCTCACATTTCCACTCCTAGGTATCCAACGAAAAACGTGCATGTTTGTGCGCCAAAAGACATCGATGAGAATGTTCATAGCAGAACTACTCTGTGGCCTTAAATGGAAACAACTCAAATGCTCAACAGTAAATTTGATTTTTAAAAACTGTGGTCTATTCATATAATGGAACACTACACAACAATGAAGAACAAGAGACTACTGTTACGTCCAACCACATAGATGAATCTCACCGATCTACTGTAGGGTGAAAGAAGCAAGACTCACAAAAGTACACATTGGTATTCTATTCATGTAAAGTTCAAAAACAGGCAAAACTGGTGTATGACACCAGCAGTCAGAACCATGATTCTACAGAACGGTAGTGAGCAGGCAAAGGGATGTGCAATCTAGTGGAAGAGATGGACGATAATCACATAATTATACCCACACACCCACACCCACACCCACACCACCAGCGGTCAGGGATGTGAAAAAAAGGTCCAGAGTGTTATAAGATGGAAGCAGGGAGACCTGACCTTGTCCAGGAACTTGTGGAGGGCACCCCCGAGGACCAGAAGGCTGGGAGGACAAGGAGGAGTTCTTTAGACAAAGAGGTGGGATGGGGAAAGGGAATTATAAGCAGAGGGAACAGCATGTGCAAAAGCCCTGAGGTGGGAGGAAGCATGGCACCTGAGGACGGCAGGGGTGGCTAGAACCCAGAGACTGAGGGAGCCCGTGGCACAGATGTGGCTGGAGGGTCACGTCAGTGCTGGACTAGGTAGGCCCTCCAACAAACAAGGCACGTGACCTGCTGTAGGATGGGGAGAGGATGGGGTGGGGCTGTGGCTTTGGTCACTTGGACCCATCTGGCTGGACTTCCAGAGCTGAGTGTTTCTGTCTCGGGTCTACTCACCCGCCGCCAGGCAACTCCACATAGTGTGGGACTGAGCCCCTGCTGGAGGAAGTGCCACAGCAGGCTCTGAGGCTCTGTCTCGGGCTCACTGCCGGGCAAGGTCCCTGTGCTGAGTGGCATGTGCACCACTCAAGAGTCATCTATTCCTTTAGTGAATTTTAGACAAAAGGGACAGAAGACACAACCCAGCCTTTAGTGGGGTGGTGTCCACGCGGGCCTCTCTGTTCCGTCTCTGGGCATTTGTTCTGTGTCTTGACCTTTTCACTGAGCAGTTTTGATTGAGGTCAGTCATTTCCTAGCTGGACAAGGCTGGGCAGAGGGTGCCGGCGTGGACTGTCAGCGGGGAGATGGAGACCTGACCCCACAGTGATGGCCGCAGTGCATGCTGGGAAAGAGCCAGGAGGATGTGGGCAGGGAGGAGCGCACGCCAGCACGGGCAGAGGAGGGATGGAGTGATGCGCGAAGGACCACTCTACAAGGCTAGCAGGGTGGGGTGCCTCTAGCTTGTGTGCAGGTTGGCCCTGAGGCAGTGGCCTCTAAAATGTCAGTGACAGCTGTGTTCCATGCCAGGAAACCCCCGACCTTCTGCACACAAGGCAAGGAGAAGCAGGGCGGGCGAGACAGGGACCCGCAGTGGGAAAGCGCCTGAAGGTGTGAGGCCCCTGACCTGATGGCTCAGGGAGTGGCGAGCAAGGCAGCCAATGTAATAAGAACAAGTCCAATGGTACTTCACATGTGCCAGGCACTGTCCTACGCACTTCACAGAAGTGTGCCGATTTTGTAGACGAAAAAAAGCTGAGGCACTAGGTGTTTTGTGCAAGGTCACACAACTAATATCAGAATGGACAGAGTGCAGTTCCAGGATGTCTGGCTCCAAGCCCATGCTACTCTGCCTTTCTATACTGAGGTGTTGACCCGCAATGGGGTTTTGGAAGACAGAGATGGCAGCAGGCAGCACCTTGGCAGGTCTGTACCTGAGAGCCCAGGAGACCTTGATTAGCCACTGGGAACCCGTTAGAAAGACCAAGGGGATCTTGTGGATGGACCTGTCTCCCCAAGATGCATGGATAATGCTGTCAGCTCAGCTGACAAGGATTCTGGGTAATGATGCTCAGCCTCCCAGGCCCCATTCTCCCACTACTCATTCATTGATTCATTCAATGGTCATTTCATTGAACACTTAATATATACCAGTCTTTTAGGTGCCAGGGCTATATCAGTTAAGAAGAAGGAGCCTTCCTCTCAGCTGTGTTGGAGAGGAGGAGAAAGACATTAAATACACACAATTATTTAATTACAAATTGTGATAAGGGGCTTGAAGAAGAGAAGCAAGGGGCTATGATAGCATACGATAGGAAGGATGACCCTGGGAATGAGATTCCTTAGGTCTGAGGGTTTTTTTTAACAGAGTTCCATGGAACTCTAGGGTTCTATGGAAGTTATTTCCAGAGTTATCTAAGACTTTAAGTTAAATTCCAATTACACATATATATGAATGATATTTTTAAAGACAGCAACAAAAGAGCATACTGGTATACTCAAATGTGCTATATGCCACACTGGAACCTGCTAGCTCATTCAGGTATTGACAAGTTACCTTGTTTTTTTAGTGAGGATCTTAGAATAATCTTCAGTCCTTTCTGTGCAGTCATTGGAGTTTATTGTAAACGTGCCACTGATGCGAAAGAACACAGCCCAATATTTTATTTTTGATTTCTTAAAATTCGGGTATGGGGAAAACTATTTGATAGGATTTACTACAATTATTTTTGTGAATTATGGTTTTCTTGTTATTATGCAGCCAAAAAAAAAAAAAATATGGAAACGTACTGAATGCTGAGGCCAATGTCAGACTTCAAGTATCATCCACAGCTGGGGTCAAATTGTTGTACCCAGAGCAGCAGCTGTTTTTGTTTTTAGTAAGTCTTTTTATGGCAAGTAAGTGTTGCATATTTGAACTTCTACATAATCTGTTTTATATATATTTTAAATACTGATATACTGGGCAGGATTTCAATGGAAGAAAAACTAAGTTTAGAAGTGCTGGCTTTGGTTCAGAGGCTTTGGAGACCTGGGCTGGCCTCCTTACCCATCTCAGGACCCCACCCCTCATACCCCACCCCTTCCCAAGGCCCCTTCATTCCCTCATGGCCTTTGCTTGTGGCCTGGAAACTCCTGATGGACAAACTGCTGCTCCTGAGAGATGACACGACCTAAGCGGAACTGCGCCAGAGGCTGGTCCTGAAACCAGGCAGAAAGGGCTCTAGGCCCCAAACCCAACCAGAGCTTTGGCACATTTTAAGGACCTTGGACAGCAAACGCAGCCTTACCCCTCCCAAGGCCAGAAAGAGAGCAGTGGGGGCGGCCCACTCACCCTTCTTGGTGGCCTCGAAGCTGTCGTGGAAGTGAATCCTCTGGATGTCGTAGGTCAAGGTTGTGTTGGGCAGCAGTGTCCTGTTCCTGTTGATGATGTTGGCAGAAAATCGAAAGGCATGCTCCTCGGCGTTCATGATCTGGGCGTTGGGGCCGTCTGCATACTCAAAGATTCCTCCTGCGAGAGATGGGTAAAATAGTGTGTGCTGGGGAAGGAGGAGGGCTGCCAAGAAAGACGCTTGGTTCAGAAGGTTTTATGGGCAAGATTCTTCCCCCAAATGTTCAATAATATGCCAGATTATCCCCATATGTAGAAATTGTGTTGGAGCATAAGAAATATGAAAACCTCCCAGTTCATTTCACTCAGCTAGCAAATTCCTAATAACAGAGACTGAAAAACAGAGCCCGACAAACAGAGCCCAAATAAAATGACCAACTTATGAATATTGCTATGAAAATTCTCAATACAGTGCTGGAAAGTAGAATCTACCAGAATATTATTACAAGGATAACATGCCATGACCACAGAGTTGTATTCTAGGGGTATAAGGGTGGTTCAATATAAAGACATCTATGAATATCATTCCATCACATCAACAGTTCAAAGGGAAAAAGATATGATCAACTCACAAAATGCAGGAAGGCATTTGATAAAATTTGGTGGGAATGTAAATTGATACAGCCACTATGGAGAACAGTATGGAGGTTCCTTAATAAACTAAAAATAGAACTACCATGTGACCCAGCAATCCCACTACTGGGCATATACCCTGAGAAAACCATAATTCAAAAAGAGTCATGTACCACAATGTTCATTGCAGCACTATTTACAATAGCCAGGACATGGAAGCAACCTAAGTGTCCATCAACAGATGAATGGATAAAGAAGATGTGGCACATATATACAATGGAATATCACTCAGCCATAAAAAGAAATGAAACTGAGTTATTTGTAGTGAGGTGGATGGACCTAGAGTCTGTCATACAGAGTGAAGTAAGTCAGAAAGAGAAAAACAAATACAGTATGCTAACACATATATATGGAATCTAAAAAAAAGGTTCTGAAGAACCTAGGGGCAGGACAGGAATACAGACACAGACGTAGAGAATGGACTTGAGGACACGGGGAGGGGGAAGGGTAAGCTGGGATGAAGTGAGAGAGTGGCACTGACATATATACACTACCAAATGTAAAATAGATAGCTAGTGGGAAGCAGCCGCATAGCACATGGAGATGAGCTTGGGGCTTTGTGACCACCTAGAGGGGTGGGATAGGGAGGGTGGGAGGGAGATGCAAGAATGAGGGGATATGGGGATATATGTGTACGTATAGTTGATTCACTTTGCTATACAGCAGAAACTAACACAACAGTGTAAAGCAATTATACTCCAATAAAGATGTTAAAAAAAAGAGAATGCTTAATAATCTAGCTCTAGAAGAGATACTTCCTTGAAGCATCTTCAGCTCAAATTGGCCTTTAACATCACTACTGGTGAAACACTAGAGGCATACTCATTAAAGGAAAAAAAAAGAGGAGGTGTGTAGAGTCACACCACACCATTAACCAATGAAATAAGAAGGAAAAAGAATTTAGAGGCACATCCCTTGGAAAGAAAAAAATTCTTATTTGCCAATGATATAAAGGTCTTCCTAAAAGCTCTTAAAATAATCCCTAAACGTGAAAACTAGTAAGAACTAGTAGGAGACTCAAGTTCAATGACCAGTTAGCACAAATTAAGTGCTTCTTTAAATCAGCAACAACCAGTAAAAAGTTAATGGCAAAAGGATTTCCTTTACAATATCAACAAAATAGTAAATAACTAATCATGAACCAACTCTAATATTAAAAATGACAAAAACACCTTAAGTGAGAGACATAAAAATAGATTTAAACGAGGAGGCATGTCATGTTCCTGGGTAGGTAGGGTCAAGGATAGAGGTGTCAGTTTTTCTCCAAATTACTTTTTCAGCTTAATGTAATTCCAGTGAGAATCATAGAAGAATATATATGTGTGTGTATATATATATATATATTTTTTTTTAACTTGACAAAATGACTCTAAAATACATCTGGAAGATTAAACAGGAGACAGCCTAAAAAGAGATGAGAGATAACTTGCACTGCCAGATTTAAAATATATCATAAAGCCAAAATAATTAAAACCATGTCCTAATGGTATATGAGAACAGTTAGGCCAATGGAACGAGATAAAAGCCCACAGAAAAAGATTCAAGTCGAGATAAGTATTTAAGACATGATAAAGATGGCTATTTCCAATCAGAAGGTAGAAGATGAATTATTCATTAATTGTGCTGAGACAATTATTCAATTATTTGGGAGAAATTTAAGTTAGATTCCAATCTTAAGCTATATATCAAAAAAAAAAAAAAAGTTCCAGATGGAGCAAAGATTAAATAGCAAGAAAGTAAGGGAAGGAAGGGGGCAAATAACTCTACAAAACTACCTAAAAAGACAATATAGGTGAATATTATACAACATTGAGGTGGAGGAGGCCTTCCTAGGCATTCCAATAAAGTCAGAAACCATAGGAGAAAGATTTATGACTTCACAGAAATAATATAAAATGTGTAGATTTCAAAATTTCCATAAACAGAATTAAATAGCAAACAACAAACTTGGAAATAATATAGGTAACATATATAGCAGTATAAAGGTTGATGTTCTTATTTTATAAAAAGCACTTAAAACACTTAAAAAAGACAAATGCTCCAATAGAAAAATGTGCAAAGGGCAAGGATGGGCATTTCACAAAAGAAAAAAATAATAATACAAAGGAGCTATTAACACATATGAAGAAATGTGCATCCACTCTAATAGTCAAATAAACTCAATTTAAACCAATAGTGAAATACCATTTTTGCCTGTCCCAGCTTTGCTGAGGGTGTTTGGAAACAAACATTTGCTTAACTGTTGGTAGAAGTGGGAACCGGTACACTCTCCTTCCTTGATGGCCATTAGAAATGTATCAAAAGCCTTAAAAATGCTCACACCTTGAGCTCATATCTTTGGTTTCTAGGAATTGATTCCAACGATGGGCACACAGATCATGTGTGAGGAGGCGGATCTACAGATGCTCAACACCAGAGAAACAGTAAATAAATGGCAATTTGTCATATATTCCCATATAATAGCAAACATTTAATGATTGGGAAGTATCCATGATATATTTTTAAGTGAAAAACAAAAGTCGTAAAGCAGGAGATGCAGCGTGACCCCCACATTAGAAAAGGAAGAATAGAAGGAAGATGAGGAGGGATTCATATCATTGACAAAAGAAGAGGAGCCATTTCAAAACAACACAAGTGAACAGTCCTATGTAATAGATTTCTTATTTTGTTCTTTCTGCTTATTTTCCCAAAATAAACCTCTATTCTTAAAAGAAAATCAACTTCATTGTGGTATTATTTACATGAAGAAATTTCACAAAATTCACCGTTTTAAGTGTACAATGATTTTTAGTAAATTTACTAAATTGTGTGACCATCACCACAATCCAGCTATTGAACATTTCCATCACCCCAGTAAGATCCCTGGTGCCCACTTACAGTCAATCATTGTTTTCACCCCCTACCCTCCGGCCTCAGGCAACCACTAATTTACTTTCTGTTTCTAGAGATTTGTCTTTTCCAGGCACTTCATTTAAATGGAATCATGCAATGTGTGGTCTTCTGCATCTGGCTTCTTTCACTGAGCATAATGCTTCTGAGGCTCATCTACGTTGTAGCACGTATCAGTACATCATTTCTTTTTATTGTTAAATAGCATTACTTTCTATGGATGTACCACATTTTATTTACCCGTTCACCACCAGTTGATGAGTATCCGGGTTGTTCAATTGTTTTAAATTTTTTTAAAAAAACAGTGAATATTTTAAAAAGTAAACAAATAAATCTGCTGCTCTCCCACCCCCGTGGGTATTCCAGCAGGCTTACAGTTTGTAACACATAGTGTGCATGCATGTGAGTCTGTGTGGGGATGCAGAAACATGCTGAGCACATCCGTAAAACAAGACGAGAAGACTGCATCCCCAAATGTTAAGAGGGTGTCTCTCTGAGTGGGAGGATTACGGGTGACTTGAATTTCCTTCTTTGTGCTTTTTCTGTATTTTCAAAAAGTTCTGCAGGGAACATGTGTTATATTTCTAATCAGAAAAGCCATCATGTGATTGTGTGTATGTGTTTAAAGGAAAATAAATGATCAAAATACCATATGATCCAGTAATTCCATTTCTATGGATACAAATTTAGAAAAAGTTAGAGTAACATAAACATTTATGTATAAGGATATTCTTAAAATAGTATCTTGAAATAATATTGAAAAAAATAGAAACAACTTGATGTTCAAAAGCAGATTACTCAATATATTAAAACCCATCCATATGGCAGAACAACTTGTAGGTATTAACAGTCAGGGTATTGGATGGCAGGATATGGTGTCTGGGATTTGCTTCAAAATAATATGGGAGGGGTGGATGTGAAGGGAATGCAGATAGGGCAGGAAAGGCCATGGGTCGCTGATTGCTGGGGCCAGGTGGTGGGTACACAGGGATTCATTATACCGTTCTCCCTAAGTACATATGACAGACGTCCTCCATAATAAAATCGTCTTTAAAATCATAGTATATAAGGCAAAAATAACAAATTGTGGTCATGCAGTCAGAGAAAATTATTTGCAGATGCTTATAACCATTCTCTTAAAAACTCAAGAGAATCATATCAAAACCTAGTAGAAAGTAAACAGAAAGCTCATCAAGGGACCAGCATATAAAACATATATAGAAAAATGTATAGCCTTCCTATAAATCAGCAATAAACAGTGAGGAATTACAAGGGAAAAAAGAGACCCTATTCACAAAAGCAACAACAAAAAAATAAAATACTTTACAATAAGTGTGCTATTCCTATATCAAGAAAACTACAAAACTTTACTGGGGGACATAAAAGAAGACTTGAATAAATGGAGAGACATAACTTTCTCCTGGAAGGGAAGGCTCAATATTGTAAAAATGTCAGCTCTCCTCAAATTAATTTACAAATTTAATGCAATTCCAATTAAAATCAAAAAGGACATACCAGAAGAGCGTACACCAAAATGTTAACAAAGGTTCTTTCTATAAAGTAAAAAGATAATGGACTGCTTTTGCTTAGTGCTTTTCCCCCCAAATGTTCTGCACGGAGCTTTGGTAATAAGGAAAAAAGCTTTTAAAAAACGCTCTTAAAACATACTTAATGATACAGGAAATGCTCATCCTGCCCGCCCCCAAAGGCAACAAAATAATATTACAGTATGAAACCTATTTATCAAATAAAAAGCACATAACTATATTTATAGACAAAAGACTGGAAGGATCTATACCATGGTACCAGTGAGTTTCTCTGGGAAGAAGAGGTTTATGGATACTTTTAATCTTGCTCTTTGTAGTTTCTTGATTTTTCCAAATTATTTACAATGAATAAGTATTATTTTTAATATTTTAAAATGTAAACATCAAAAAAAAATTCTTCCAAGAAAGGCTGGGGAGAAATCTAGTCATTACAGAGCCCCATCCCAAATGAGGGTCAAAGGTCATGGGACAATGGGCCATTTCCTAGGGCTTCACACATCCTTGCTTGCCTCTCAGACCTTGGCAGGTGGGGAGGAGAGGAGAGAGGGGGTCTCAAGCCACTGAGACCCAAGCCCAGAGGATACACAATTCAGTCCCATGAATACCCACTGGTCTCTGCCCACTTGTCACTGGGTGCTGGGATGAGAGAAGTCAGTCCTGGGCCTCTGCTCTCAAGGAGGACTCAGCTGACAATAAACAGATGACCATAGATGACCGTAACCAGCATGTGCGGCAATCAGCTGTTCCCAACTCAGGTTCCAGAGACAGTCAGGCCTCAGTCCAAACCCTGGTTCTACCCACTGGAGGAAGTTACTCTCTCTGAGACTCAGTTTCTCCATCTGCAAAGTGGGGTACACACTTCCAAGGGTTGTTTGTTGCGAGGAAGAAAGAAAACAATGTAGCTAAATGCATGGGACATGGTGAGGACTTAGTAAAGGGCAGTTACTAAAGTAGAAGTGAAACAATGCTATTTAGAAAAACAAAACGAATTCTGAGCTTCTACATTCTAGGGCAGGGGTTGACAAACATTTTCTGTAAAGGAGCAGATAGTAAATATTTTTGGCTTTGTGGGCCAGAAGGTCTAATGGACTCTTCCATTGTAGCATGAAAGCAGTATATGTAAACAATGGATGTGGCTATGTTTCAATAAAGTTTTATTTACAAAAACAGGCGGTGAGCTGGATTTGGCCAGTGGGCTGTAGTCTGTGCCCTCTTCCAGGGGAAGGGCAGCCTTTATCTCAGAGGGAAAAGCACCTTAGGGCCTGGATGGAGAAGATAAGACGATGATAGTACTGAATTGCTGTGCAAAAGAAACAAAGATGGGATGTTGAATTTTTGTGTGGGGAGGATTGGAGAGAAGGACCCAAGAGAAAGGGAATAGACAGGAAGTGGGCCCAAAAAGAGAGAAAGAAGAGGACAATATATCCCAGGACCAAAGGCGGGTGAGGCCACGGCAGGAAGGGCCACGTTAACACAGTGATGTCTGGTTCTTAGTGCCCAGTTAGCCTGATGTGTGTGTGTGCTGTCATCTCCTTCCTTACAGGAGCCCCATCACTTAGTAAAGTTGGTCACAGAAAACTGACCCCAGCTTGTGCTCTTTGGGGACAGTGAAGGAAGGTGGGCAGAGTCCAGCACAGGGCGAATCAGGGTAGAAAGAGGACAAGGGGTGCAGGAGGTGGGATGAGAGGGGATGGAAAATTCAGCAGAGAAGGAAGTTGGAACAAGAGGTGATTAGGAGAAACCAGAAGCCCTGGGGCAGCTCAGAGATGCTGCTGGAGAGAGGCTGTTCCCCCATCTCTATCCCCCAAACACAGGCAAGGATGGGTCATTTTACTTGAACATTAAGGGCAAGATGATCCCCCAAATTTGAATGTATTGGGACACCCAGGCAGCAAATATTTAGATACAGTGCAGAGGTTCAGAGAGTGGGTTCTGGAGGTAGCAGACCTGGGTTTGAGTCTTGGTTCCATTCACAGGCTGCCCTTCTCTCTAGAGAACTATTCTCACTTCTTCCCGGGGGGCAGTGTGTAGCCAATGACTGAATGATACTGGGGCTCAAAAGGGTGGTCCCCTTGCCTCAGGGTGGGTATAACTCTGTGGTGCAGGTATGCTCCACAGCCCCTCCCAACAGCCCCACCTTGCATCGGACGAAGACCAGATCTTACCCAAGGCTGCATCTTGGTCCATCCCTGTCCCCTTCCCTATCCTGCTTTGCTCACTCCCCAACAGGGTTTTCCTAAAGAGCGCTCTTTCCTGTTATCGACCCCAGGTATCTGAATCCTTGACTCAGGCTCTGCATCTGGGGGACCTGACCTAAGATAGAGGTGACGTTGCTTCAGGGAGAGTATCAACCACACTTATCTTTCAGTTCTTTTGGAGGAAGGGAAGGGTGGCACCGAACCTCATCCACTGAAAAACCTTTGAGGGTTCTTCTACCCTCTCCCTTCTGGGTCCTCTTGCCCCCTTTCTCTTTTTTGCAGGGGGCTCTATAGATCAGGGAGCTTTGGAAGCTCAGTGTCTGATGGGCTGGGGTTCTAATTCAGGCTCTGCCCCATGGAAGAAAGGCTGCTTTGGGTCTTGGCTTCTGGAAAGAGCACTCCGCCCCGCTTCAGAGCAGCTCCCCCATTCAGCTGGCTCCTCTCTATTCTCTCCCTTCCCATACATTCCTCATGATCATTATTTAAAGAGGCTAATAAGTAGGTTGGCACCGTTGATTAATGCATAATCTTAATCATGATTGCATAGCGTAATTGGCATTAATTTGAAGAGCTAGTTCATTATGAAAATAATTGTCACTGCTTTCTGCTTTAATAAAATGGAGCAGAGACACCAGGGCTGCTGAGGAAATAGGATGGTGTGTGTGTGTGTGTGTGTGCGCACACGCTGTGTGATGGGTCCCAGAAGACGTTAGCAGGGGTGGAGCACAGGTGCAGTTGGATCATTTCCTTGCAACAAAATCTTGAGTGTAAGCCCAATGGGTAAAACAAATAACAATAATAATAATAACAATAACACAACTGATTATGTGCTGGGGATGATGCTGAATGCTTTCCACCTGCTTCATTTATTACAAGAACCTCTACAGCCCCATTAGACAGAAATGATTATTGCCCCATTTTACACAAGAAAAAACGGAGGCCCAGGGAGGTTAAAGAGGTTGTGAAAACTACTATGTGGTAAATTCTCTTCTGCAACCAAAGCCAGCTTGTTAGTGCCAACTGTTAACTTTTCAGGAGTTGTGAAAGTGAGTTACTAAACCACTGGCAGCTTGAAAGCAGCCACAACGAGAATGTTTACACCACAGAAATAAGCAGGTGCTGCAAATGAGGGCTTTTTTTTTTTTTTTCCCCTGGAGAGCGTGATTACCAGCACACCTCTGCCCAAGCCCATTTCCATCATCTGGACTCTTAAAGACTGGATGCCACAGTTCCTGAGAAGGCTCTGTAGCCCCCAGGGCTCCACCAGGCGCAGCATGAAAACCACCGCTCAGAACTAACCTCATCTACAGACAGCGAAACGCAAGGCCGGGGGTGGAAGAGGAGCGCTCGAACTAGCTGTGCCAACCGGAACCGATTTCCTTCTTGCTCCTTCTACAGTGACATGTTGTCATGTGTTTCGAGAAACATTCTGACTGCCCTAAGTATAAACACCCTTATTTTTAAGAGTGCTTCTTCTGTCTCTGGAAATGTGCCCAAACGGTGGCATTGCCCTGCCTCCCAGGTGACCTACGGTGGCCTGTGACCTCAAATACGTGGTGCTGTCCTGCCACGTCTCATCATGAAGAGCAAGGAGGCACCGCCCACAGCCCCTGCTGCCCCAACACACACTCCCTCTGGGCAAGTGGCCCTAGAGCCCCTCCAGCGCACAGGTCCCAGGGCAGATGCAAGCAGAAGACTGAGTCCGCTGATTAAGCCCATGACCTCATGACTGTCTAGGGCTGGTCTGGAGTCTTGAGATGTTCCTTTCTCTTGAACAACTTTGTGCTCTTGAATTTGGCCCTTGCGAAGGCAGCCCAGCCAGCCCAGCCCCGACTGCGGTGAGCCTGGCAGACTCCGGCCGAGCCTGCAACATGCCGCCACCTGTCTGTCTGGCAGCCGAGTCCCAGGAGACATTCACGTTCCCAGCACCAGGCCCAGGCACCGTCAGTCCTCTGGGGCCTAAGTCTGTTCTTTCTTTTCCAGTCTGCTTTGGTCTCTTTCTGAAGTTTCCAAGGTGTCGTAGAGATTGAGACGCTAATCAGTGAGATTGTTGCCAACAGCCTCTTCCCGGGCCGCCTCCCTGTCTGTTCTGATCAGGGCTCTCTCTTCTCCCTGCCGGGGCCCCTGCGGCTCTCTGTAGCCCGTGGGTTGGAAGAACCAGGCTCTGCTTTCAACTGCACCTTAGCCAGCTCTTCAGGGCCCCGGCAGTGCCTGGGGACTTGCTTCTGGGCCTCTCTGTGCCCTGATCTCAGCAGAAAGAGGAGATGGGGGGACACACTGGCTGACTTCCCCCACTGGGCAGAATAGGTGGTTTACAGAAGGTAAGCAGTGCCCAGTGGAAAAGTGCCAAGGATAGGCTTTCTGAGGTCCTGGGCAAGGGAGAGGAGACAAGGAGTCTGTGTGTCTCCCCTCCTCTGGGTTCGTTGATTCGTTCGTTCATTCATTCATTCCCCAAGCAGTTTATAGGCTACAACCATGAACAAGGAACCAGGCTGAACACTAGATGAGTCAGAGAGAGATTAGGCATACTCCCAGGCCTTCAGGAGGTCAGAGCTCGGAGGAGGAAATGAGAGAAGGGGCACACATAAAATCGCTATGGGTAAAAACTCTCCACGTGATCAGAATGTCTGGAAAGCTGGGGAGACTCGGAGAAGAGGGAGCCATGGATATCTCCGTGGATAAGGCAGCATCTGCCCTGCTCAGAGCTGAGCTGTGGAAGGAACGTGGCACCGGCGAGGGAGAGAATGGCCGTGGGTAGGTTCTTGAGGATGGGGACTTGGGCTAGGGCAGGGCCAGTGGGGAGGGAGTGAAGCAGGGGCCAGGCAGGAGGGGAGCTGCTGGGTTTGCTTCTCTAGGACTGATCTGTGATGAGATGAAGGAGGGAGGTGGGGGCCTGCTGGAGGGAGCATCAAAGAAGACCCTGGAGTCTGGACCAGAATGGGAGTGCAGTCAAGCCTGTGGACTCCACAGTCAGGCTGCCTGAATTTGAACTGACCCCGCCATTTCCCAGCTGTGCAAACTTGGGCAAGTCCCTTCCCTGCCCTGTGCCTCTGTTTGGTCATCTGAAAACAGGCATATTAGTAGCACTTACAACATAGCTCTATTTTGAGGCTTAAATGGCATAAATCATCTAAGGCACATTGTAAGCCCTCATAAGGGCAAGAAGTTACAATTTTGTGGTGACAGGGAAGCTGGGGGGCTTTAAATTAAATGGGGGTATCCGGAGAAAGAACAGATCTGAGGAGAGGATTGCAATCCCGGGGGGCCCCAGGGGAGGGCTCCTGATGGAGTCCCGGGGCCTGGTGGCAGTTGTTTTAATTGATCTGATGATATGCAGAGCTTTGTCTGTACAACTCAGGGACGCGCAAGTCAAATATTGCAGAATCCACCATGTCGGGAGGATGGCTGGAGCCTCCCGTGCTGCCCAGAGACCCTGATGACCGATGGGCTGTCATCAGGTGGAAGGGCAGGAGCCAGGGCTGCTGGGAAGGGGGCTGCTGCGCAGGGGCCCAGGGGCAGTGGGCGCCCTTGCCGGAGGGGCCAAAGGAAAGAAGATCCTGAATCCCGAGTCCCTGGTGGGGCTGTCCCACCTCCTTGATGGGCAGAGCCGTCACACAGCCCACCCCCATGCACACCTGCCCACAGCAGAAAGGCCAGCCATAGGCCTGGCATTCGAGGCCCTTCCCGGGCCAGCCTGACCTCCTCCACGCAGGACATCGTCCACTCACACTGCACGTGTCACCCTCCCCTTCGTGCCTCTGTGCTTTCGAGTGTGTTCCCCTCTGCCTGGATCGCCTTTCCTTCTGTTTCCTCCTTCCAAAGCTGGCTTCCATATTTCTCTTCTGAGCCTTGTGTAGCAAACGCTGTCCTTGTGTCCTCCTCCCCCCACCACCACCGCCAGGGGCCGCCTGCAGACATGTCCTCTGCCCCCCCTTGGAATTCGCTGGCGATGGTGCAGCCGTGGCGAGCGAGGGAGAGAACACAAGAGCCAGGGAGCTGAGCTCAGCAGAGCCTCAGCTGAGGAGGCAGGGAGCAGGCAGATGAACCCCGGCTTCCTCGCCCCTCAAAGGTGCAATTCCGAGGCAAGATCTACCCAGTTTTTCATAGGGCCCCAGCGGGGCTGAGCCCCAGTTGCCCACAGCACAAGCCACCTGCGGACGCACCTTCACTGGCTTTCCTCCTTCCCCATCTCACTTTCCTGCTCCATCGCCATACTTCCTGGAATCATCTCCCAGATAAACCACTCGCACCCTAACTTGTTGAAGGATATGCTTTGGGGAGCTCCCAACTAAGACGCCTTCCCTGAGCTCCAAATTCATCCTCTGTACCCACCCTCACCTGTGTTACGTGTCATGTCCCCCACTCCCTCCCTGTTAGGCTGTGGGCATCTGGAGGGTGGAGACACACCTTAGTGGTCCTGGCATCTCTTTCCCGCTCCAGTGTCTAACACTGTCTAGCACAGAGAGGATGTTGAGACACGTTTATTAAATAAATACGTCCATAAGTACATGAGTGTGTGCCTGTATACACACACACACACACACACACACACACACACACACTACTTGTTTTAAAAGCTAATTCCTGTTCAGGACTTTGATACTTAAATGACAAAGCAAAAAGCACACAAATATCCTCCAGACCACCTGCCATGAAGATGCCCAGCAGGGCGGATACCCAGGTCCTGCAGTTTTCAAGCTCCTCCGTCTCCCCATCTCTGGCCATGATCGGCTCTTACTAGAGGAGGAAGCTGAGGCTGGGGTGCCCTCAGTAGGCAACCTTCCAGGCCCCTGCCCCTTGCAGGGGTAGATAGGGTGCCATGTGCCTGGTGACATGGCTGGATGGCTGTAAAGAAAGGACCTGATTCTGGCTGGGGGTGGACCCTCCAAGCAGCCCTAACAAAAGCTCCTCTCCAAACCCGGGGCCCCACTCCACAGTGGTGTCAGCACCTGGAAGATAGCCCTCCCTCAGCACCAGCCTGCCTGCCCACAGCCCTGCCCTGAGGAGGCCAGGAGGCCAGTCTAAGGCCACTGGGATGCGGTGTGGGCAGGGGCAGGGGCAGGGGGAGTAGAACCTGGGAAATTAGCGAAGGAATGAGCCAGCCTGTTCTGCATTATTAATCCCATCCTCATCTGTTTTAAATATCAATTGCCATGCAGGTTAAATACTTATTCAGATGCCTTTTAGCTTAAAAGCAAGCTAATTGATCTCTGGAGATCCTGAATGAACAGTGAAGAAAGTGCACTAATTATAGAATCAACCTCCATTTCTCTGTTTTGTTTCTTCTCTGACAATGCTGCTGGAATGACAGAAGGGGGTCTGGTGGAGCAAAACACGTGCTGTTTTGATTAGGCTGCAACACAAAGTTGACCTGCAGGCCCCGCCCCCCACCCCCTCCCCCATGGCTCCTGACTCTGGGATGAGTTCTCCCAGGTGGGCCTCCTGGGCACACTTCTCCCAGGTGGGAGCTCTTAAAGACAGGACTTCAATGGGCTTCCCTGGTGGCGCAGTGGTTGAGAATCTGCCTACCAGTGTGGGGGACACGGGTTCGAGCCCTGGTCTGGGAAGATCCCACATGCCGCGGAGCAACTGGGCCCGTGAGCCACAACTACTGAGCCTGCGCGTCTGCAGCCTGTGCCCTGCAACAAGAGAGGCCGCGACAGTGAGAGGCCCACGCACTGCGATGTGAAGAGTGGCCCCCCGCTCGCCGCAACTAGAGAAAGCCCTCGCACAGAAACGAAGACCCAACACAGCCAAAAATAATAAATAAATAAATAAATAGAAATTAGAGCACTGAATGTAAGATGAGAAAAGTTTAAAAAAAAAAAAAAAAAGACAGGACTTCAAGATGCTGAAAATATCAGTATGGTTGTCTGCTCTCGGCCCACCCATCCTGCAGGCCTGTCCCCCCATTAAAGAAAAAACCAACACAAATGCAGCCCAAATCTCTCGAAGTCCATTTTCTGCTCACATACGCTGACCTCCTCTGGGGTCTCAGCTTGTGATTTTGCACTGGCCTCCTGGAATTAGGCAGTACAGCCCAGCTGACCTTGGCACCCCTCTGGTCCCTCCCATAGCTCCCTATTCACTAGGGACGCCCATGCTGCAGCCCCGTGGTGCCTGGACCACTCCAGTTGAGGGAGCCGGGGTTCCTCAGCCAGGAGTAGTAGATTCCTCTCTCCTGCTCCGGAGACGTGTCCTGTCGCTTTCTCTTCTCTCCCTGTCCAGGTTCCGACTCCATCTACTAAGCTGCCTTGGGTAGAACAGAGAATGGGCACCTCTGTCTTGACTGGAGGGAAAACTGTGTCATTGCTGTTTCAGCAATGCTGGGAAACTACCGTCGATGTGTAGGGAGGGTGAAGTCTTCCATATGTTTGGGAAAGTAGAAGTTAAACAAGATTGAGGACTTGGCTGGTGGCACAGTGGTTAAGAATCTGCCTGCCAATCCAGGGGACACGGGTTCAAGCCCTGGTCTGGGAAGATCCCACATGCCGCAGAGCAACGAAGCCCGTGTGCCACAACTACCAAGCCTGCGCTCTAGAGCCCGCGAGCCACAACTACTGAGCCCACGTGCTGCAACTACTGAGCCCACATGCCACAACTACTGAAGCCCGTGCGCCTAGATCCCGGGCTCCGCAACAAGAGAAGCCACCACAATGAGAAGCCCACACACCGCAACGAAAAGTAGCTCCTGCTCGCTGCAACTAGAGAAAGCCTACGTGCAGCAACGAAGACCCAACACAGCCAAAAATTAATAAAACAAACAAACAAACAAAAAAAAACCGTCCACAAGATTGAGCAGGTTCCTTTCCTGCAGAAGTTCTCTGGGCATTTGCTGTGCTCACGCGCAGCCTCTGAGAGGTGGGGAGCATAGGCAACATTCCCCAAACTTACTTGACAACCATGGAAACCTCTTTTGGCAGAGCATCTCTCTGAAAACACGCTTTGGGAATTGCTGCCCCACAGTGATTTGGGCAAAAGTTTCTTTTCCCCTTCTGAGGAATGAGCTATTTGAGGTTCAGGTCTAAAGCCTTCACATCTCAGTCTGCCCCACATAACCTGGTCCCCAGCCCTGAGCACCAGAGACACACAAAGAAAGAATGGAGAAAGTATAACAAAGTATGATGGTGAAAGTATTTGATCTACTTACCGCCAGGGGGTCCATGTGACGGGTTTTGTTTTTACTGGATTGATTCTGGGACACAAGTTACAGGTTGTTTTAACGCAGCTTAGAGGCGTGATTACTCTGCTAGGCTCTCATTAGCACGTGTCTATGTGTGTGTGTGTGTGTGTGTGTGTGTGTGTGTGTGTGTGTGTGTGTGTGTGTGCACCTGGGCAGGTGTGGGCACTCAACTCACAGGGGCGGGGGCACAGCAGGGAGGGAAGCATGGGAAGCCGATTCACCAGCCCCATACTTTGTGCCTCTCTCCCCAAGGCACTGGGTTGAAATAAGAGATTCTGACTTAATTATGATCATTAGCCAATGAGACTGCTTGCATCTTCACAAGCTCTCAGCTCCTACAAAGGAATTCCAAGTGACCTTGTCCCCCCACAGACACCACTGATAGAGCTGTTCATCTACTCAGCCCTTCCTTCGTTCTCCAAACACTCAGGAAGCACCTCCCATGTGTCACGCACCAGGCACACATCAGATAAACAATAGGGGAGACACTTACCCCTGAAATACCCTGCTTATTTTCCAAAGCTCTTAATGTAGGTTGAAATGATCTCAAATATCTGTTACCTAGTTTATAGTCTGCCTCGTCCCCCACCCTTACCACTATAATATAAGCTGTTTGAGCATAAAGAACTTGTTCATTATTTTCTCTCCAGTGCCTAGAACAAGGCCTGGCACATAGTAGGCACTTAATAAGTATTTCTCGAGTATAAAGGAATATGTATGGGACGTACAAGTTTAAGCAAGCATGAAATGGCTAAACAACAAAACTTCAGGGAGGTAACACATGGATGGTGGCTTTTATGCCTTGATGTGATAAGAGGGGACACCACAAAAAGTAAGAATATAATTTGGGGCTTTTAAGTGGTGGGGGAGATTCCCTATAGGAAGCCTTGAGATCAGAAAGCTGAACACTTCTTACCGAAAGCCAGAAAGACTCATAATCCCCTCTGGTCACAGCCACTCAGAAAAGCCCAAGTTTATAACAGGCAGGACAGCAGGTGCATTCCCAGGACTGGAGCAAAATTGCACTCTCTTTTATTTTACTGGTTTATAATATTATATAAGTTTCACGTGTACAATATTATATTTCGACTTCTGTATACACTACAGCGTGCTCACCACCAAAAGTTTAGTTTCCATCCATAACCATACAGTTGACCCTCTTCACCCGTGTTGCCCACCCTCCTTCCTCTCTGGTAACTGCTACTCCGTTCTCTGTATCTATGTGTTTGTTCTTGTTTGGTTTGGCTTGTTCATTTTATTTTATTCTACATTTGAGTGAAACCATACAGTGTTTGTCTTTCTCTGTCTGACTTACCTCACTTACATTAATACCCTCAAGGTCCACCCGTGTTGTTAACAAATGGCAAGATTTCACCTTTTTATTTTTACGGCTGAGTGGTATACCATTCTATATACAGTTGACCCTTGAACAACATGAGTTTGGACTGCAGGAGTCCACTTACATGCAGATTTTTTTTCAATAGTAGATATCATAGTACTACATGGTCCACAGTTTGTTGACTCAGCAGATGTGGAATGGCAGATACAGAGGACCCACCTATATGGAGAGTCGACTATAAGTTATACTTGGATTTTCGACTGTGCCCCTAATCCCTGCTTTGTTCAAGGGTCAACTGCATATACCACATCTTCTGTATCCATTCATCTGTTGATGGGCACTTAGGTTGTTTCCACATCTTGGCTATTGTAAAAAAACACGGTGGTGAATACTGGAGTGCATGTATCTTCCAAATTAGTGCTTTTTTAAATTCTTCAGTTAAATACCCAGAGGTGGAATTGCTGGATCATATGGTAATTCTATTCTTAATATTTTGAGGACCCTCCATACTGTTTTCCATAGTGGCTCTACCAGTTTTCATTCTCACGAACAACGCACAAGTGTTCCCTTTCTCCACAGCCTGCCTCTCCAACACTTATTTCTTGCCTTTTTGATAACAGCCATTCTAACAGGCATGTGGTGATATCTAATTGTTTCAATTCACATTTCCCTAGTGATTAGTGATGTTGAACATCTTTTCATGTTGGCAAAAATTGGCAAATCTGCCAATTTTTCAATCAAGTTGTTTGGGTTTTTTTTTGTTGAGTTATTTACATATTTTGGATATTAATCTCTTATTGGATATATGATTTGCAAATATCTTTTCCCATTAGGTAGGTGTCTTTTTGTTCTGTGCAGAGCTTTTTAGTTTGATATAGCCCCATGTGTTTATTTTTGCTTTTGTTTCCCTTGCTCGAGGAAACATATCCAGAAATATTGCTAAGACTGATTCAAAGGGCGTACTGTCTATGTTTTTTCTAGGAGTTTTATGGTTTCAGGTCTCACATTCAAGTCTTTGATCCATTTTGATTTACTAGCAGAAAGAAAAATTAAGAAAACAATCCCATTTACAATTGCAACTACAAAAAAATAAAATATCTAGGAATAAATTTAACCAAGGAAGTTAAATTTATTAACCTGTACACTGAAAACTATAAGCCATTGTTGAATAAAATTGAAGAAACACCAAGAAATGGAAAGATATTTCAGGCTCATGAACTGAAAGAATTAGCATTGTTAAAATATCCATATTACCTAAAGCAATATATAGACTGAATGCAATCCCTATCAAAATCTCAATGACATTTTTAACAAAAATAGAACAAAAATTCTAAAATTTATATGGAAACACAAAAGGCCAAATAGCCAGAGCGATTCTGAGAAAAAAGAACAAAGCTGAAGGTATCACACTCCCTGATTTCAAATTATATTACAAAGTTATAGTAATTAAAATAGCATGGTATTGGCTGGAAAACAGACACGTAGATCAATGGAACAGAACTGAAATCCCAGAATTAAACTCACACATATATGGACAATTAATTTATGATAAAGAAGCAAAGAACATACAATGGAGAAAGGATAGTCTCTTCAATAAATGGTGTTGGACATTTTCTTTCATTTTAACGAAGTAGATTTGATTTACAATGTTTCAGGTATATAACAAAGTGATTCAGTTTTATTTATATATATATATATATATATATATATATATATATATATATATATATATTCTTTTCAGATTCTTTCCATTATAGGTTATTACAAATCTTGAATATAGTTCCCTTTACTATACTGTAGGTCCTGGTTATTTATCTATTTTATACATAGTGGTGTGTGTCTGTTAATCCCAAGCTCCTAATTTATCCCACCCCCACCTTTCCCCTTTGGTAACAATGCTTATTTTCTATGTCTGTGAGTCTGTTTCTGTGTTGTAAATAAGTTCATTTGTATCATATTTTAGATTCCACACATAAGTGATATCATATGAAAACAAATAAATGGTGTTAGAAAAACTGGACAGCCACATGCAAAAGAATAAAACTAGGCCACTATTTCACATCATACGCAAAGTCACAATCTTAAAATCTGCATAGGCTGTCAGCAGCCATGGCAAAAAGAAGTAGCTTGTATTTTTAAAATACTGGTTTAGTAAACAACCTAAACTTACACATAAAGGAAATAAAAAATGAGCAAACAAAACCCAAAGTTAATAGAAGAAATAATAAAGATCATAGCAGAAACAAATGAAATAGAGACTACAAAAATGATAGAAAAGATCAGTGAAAATAAGAGCTGGTTCTTTGAAAAGATAAATACAATTGATAAACCTTTAGCCAGACTCATCAAGGAAAAAAGAGAGAGTGCCCAAATAATTAAAATCAGAATGAAAGAGAAGTCAAAACAGAAATAGAATCATATGAGATTACTACAAACAATTATATGCCAATAAAATGGACAACCTAGAAGAAATGGATAAATTCCTGAAAATGTATAATCTCCCAATACTGAATCAGGAAGAAATACAAAATATGAACAGACCAACTACCAGTAATGATCTTGAATAAGTAATTTTAAAACTCCCTATAAACAAAAGTCCAGGACCAGACAGCTTCACAGGTTAATTCTACCAAACATTTAAAGAAGAGTTAACACTGATTCCTCTCAAATTATTCCAAAAAATTGAAGAAGAAGGAATGCTTCCAAACTCATTCTATAGGGCCAGCATCACCCTGATATGAAAACCAGAAAAAGAAACCACAAAAAAAAGAGAAAATTACTGGCCAATATCACTGATGAACATAGATGCAAAAATCCTCAATAAAACATTAGCAAATCAAATTCAACAATACATTAAAAGGATCATATACCATGATCAAGTGGGATTTATCCCAGGAATGCAAGGATGCTTCAATATCACCACAAATCAGTAAATGTGTTACACCATATTAACAAATGGAAGAATAAAAATCACATGATCATCTCAATAGATGTAGAAAAACCTTTTGACACAATTCAACATCCACTTATGATAAAAACTCTCAACAAAGTGGGTATAGAGGGAACACACCTCAACATAATAAAGGCCATATCCAACAAACGTACAGACAATATCATACTCAATGGTGAAAAGCTGAAAACATTTCCTCTAAGATCAGGAAGAAGACAAGGGTGCCCACTCTTACCACTTTTATTCAACATAGTATTGGAAGTCTTAGTCACAGAAATCAGACAAGAAAAAGAAAAAAGGAATTCAGATTGGAAAGGAAGAAGTGAAACTATCACTGTTTGCAGATGACACAACACTATATATAAAAAATCATAAAGATGCTACTAAAAAAACTATTAGAACTAAAAAATGAATTCAGTTAAGTTGCAGAATATAAAATTAATATACAGAAATCTGTTGCATTTCTAAGAACTAACAACAAAGTATCAGAAAGAGAAATTAAGAAAATAATCCCACTTACAATTGCATAAAAAAGAATAAAATACCTGGGGGTAAAACTAACTAAGGAGGCAAAAGGCCTGTAAAGGAGGTTAACTATAAAGCGCTGATGAAAGAAACTGAAGATGACACAAACAGATGGAAAGATATACTGTTCTCATGGAATGGAAGAGTTAATATTGTTAAAATAATCATACTAACCAAGGCAATTTACATTTTAAATGTAATTCCTATCAAAATACCAATGGCATTTTTTCACAGAATTATAATAAATAACTCAAAGATTTGTATGGAAACACAAAAGACCTGAATAGCCGAAACAACATGGAGAAAGAAGAACAAAGCTGGAGGTATCACGCTCCCTGGTTTCAAACTATACTACAAAGCTACAGTAATCAAAACAGTACGGTACTGACAAAAAAACAGACATATAGATCATTGGAACAGAATAGAGAGCCCAGAAATAAACCAAAAATTATATGGTCAATTAATCTACAACAAAGGATGCAAGAATATACAATATGGGGAAAGACAGCCTCTTCAATAAATGGTGCTGGGAAAACCAGACAGCCACCTGCAAAAGAATAAAACTGGACTACTTTCTCAGACCATGTACAAAAATAAACTCAAAATGGATTAAAGACTTGAATGTAAGACCTGAAACCATAAAACTCTTAGAAGAAAACATAGGCAGTACACTCTTTGACATTGGTCTTAGGAATACTTTTCTGGATATCTGTCCTCAGGCAAAGGAAACAAAAGCAAAAATAAACAAATGGGACTACACCAAACTAAAAAGCCTTTGCACAGTGTAGGAAACAATCAGCAAAACGAAAACACAGCCTACTGAATGGGAGAAGATATTTGCAGGATTAATATCCACAATATACAAAGAACTCATACAACTCAACACCAAACAAACAACTGATTAAAAAATGCCAACAGGCACATAAGAAGTTCAATATCACTTATCATCAAGGGAAATGCAAATCAGAACCTCAGTGAGATACCACTTCACACTTGTCAGAATGGCTGTTATCAAAAAGACAACAAATAAGTGTGGCAAGAATGTGGAGAAAAGGGAACCCTGTGCACTGTTGGTGGGAATGTAAATTGGTGCAGCCACTGTGGAAAACAGTATGGAAGTTCCTCAAAAAATAAAAAATATTAACTATCATATTGTCCAGCAATTCCACTTCTGGGTATTTTTCCAAAGAAAACAAAAGCACTAATTCAAAAAGATATATGCACCCCCAATGTTCACTGTAGCATTATTCACAATAGCCAAGATATAGAAGCAATCTAAGTGTCCACTGATAGGTGAATGGATAAAGAAGTTGTGGTGTGTGTGTGTGTGTGTATACACACACACACACATATATATACACATATATATAATGGAATATTAGTCAGCCATAAAAAAGAATGAAGTCTTGCCCTTTGTGACAACATGGATAGACCTAGAGGGTATTATGCTAAGCAAAATAAGTCAGACAGAGAAAAAGAAATACTGGATGATTTCACTTATATGTGGAATCTAAAAAACAAATCAAATGAACAAACAGAACAAAAGAGAAACAGAGTCATAGACACAGAACAAATAGGTGGTTGCCAGAGGGGAGAGGGAGGGGTGGGGAGATGAGTGAAATAGGTGAAGGAAATTAAGAGGTACAAACTTCCAGTTACAAAAGTCACGGGGATGAAATGTACAGCATGGGAAATATAGTCAGTAATTCTGTAATATTTTTATTATGGTGACAAATGGTAGCTAGAGTTATCATGGTGATCATTTTGTAATGTATAGAAATATCGAATCACTATGTTGTGCATCAGCAACCAACCTAACTGTAGGTCAATTATACTTCAAAAATAAACAAACTTGTAGAAAAAGAGATCAGTTGCAGATGACATTGATACTCTATGTAGAGAACCCTAAAGACTCCACACAAAAACTATTAGAACTAACAAATGAATTCAGCAAGGCAGCAGGATACAAGATTAACATACAGAAATCTGTTGCATTTTTTTACACTAATAATGAAATATTAGAAAGAGAAAGTAAAAAAAAAAAAAAAAAAAGCTATTTAAAATTGGGTCCAAAAAAATACCTAGGAACAAACTTAACCAAAGAGGTTTCTAGATTATACACTGAAAACTATGAAACACTGATAAAGGAAATTGAAGATGATTCAAAGGAATAGAAAGATATCCCATGCTCTTGGATTAGAAGAATTAATACCGTTTAAATGGTCAAACTACCCAAAGCAATCTACAGACTTAATCTGATCCCTATCAAAATACTCACGACATTGTCCACAGAACTAGAACAAATAATACTAGAATTTAGATGGAACCACAAATGACCCAGAATTGCCAAAGCAATCCTGGGTAAAAAGAACAAAGCTGGAGGCATAACCCTCCCAGACTTCAGACAATACTACAAAGCTACAGTAATCAAAACAGCATGGTATTGGCACAAAAACAAAACTACAGATCAATGGAACAGAATAAAGAGCCCATAAATAAACCCACACAGCTATGGTCAATTAATCTACAGCAAAGGAGAAAAGGATATGCAATGAAGAAAAGGCAATCTCTTCAACAAGTGGTGTTGGGAAAGCTGGAAAGCTACCTGCAAATCAATAAAATAAGAACACTCCCTCACACCAAATACAAAAATAAACGCAGAATGGTTTAAAGCCTAAATATAAGACATAACACCATAAAAATCCTAAAAGAGAACATAGGCAAAAAAATTCTCTGACATAAATCGTAGCAATATTTTCTTAGATCAGTCTCCCAAGGCAAAAGAAATAAAAGAAAAATGAACAAATGGGACCTAATCAAACTTAAAAGCCTTTGCATGGCGAAAGAAACCATCATCAAAATGAAAAGGCAACCTATGGAATGGGAGAAAATATTTGCAAATGATGCTACCAACAAGGGGTTAATATCTAAAATATACTAACAGCTCATAAAACTCAATATAAAAAAAACAAACAGACCAATCAAAAGATGGGCAGAAGACCTAAATAGACATTTCTCAAAAGAAGGCATACAGATGACCGACAGACACATGAAAGATGCTCAACTTTGCTAATTATTAGAGAAGTGCACATCAAAACCACAATGAACTATCACCTCACACCCGTCAGAATGGCTATCATCAAAAAGTCTACAAATAATAAATGCTGGAGAAAAGGGAACCCTCCTACACTGTTGGTGGGAATGTAGATTGGTGCAGCCACTATGGAAAACAGTATGGAGCTTCTTTAAAAAATAAACTACCATGTGATCCAGCAATCCCACTACTGGGCATATACCCTGAGAAAACCATAATTTAAAAAGAGTCATGTACCACAATGCTCATTGCAGCACTATTTACAATAGCCAGGACATGGAAGCAACTTAAGTGTCCGTCAACAGATGAATGGATAAAGAAGATGTGGCACATATATACAATGGAATATTACTCAGCCATAAAAAGAAACGAAATTGAGTTATTTGTAGTGAGGTGGATGGACCTAGAGTCTGTAATACAGAGTGAAGTAAGTCAGAAAGAGAAAAACAAATACAGTATGCTCATACATATATGGAATCTAAAAAAAAAAAGGTTCTGAAGAACCTAGGGGCAGGACAGGAATACAGACACAGACGTAGAGAATGGACTTGAGGACACGGGGAGGGGGAAGGGTAAGCTGGGATGAAGTGAGAGAGTGGCTCTGACATATATACACTACCAAATGTAAAATAGATAGCTAGTGGGAAGCAGCCGCATAGCACAGGGAGATCAGCTTGGGGCTTTGTGACCACCTAGAGGGGTGGGATAGGGAGGGTGGGAGGGAGACGCAAGACTGAGGGGATATGGGGATATATGTGTACGTATAGCTGATTCACTTTGTTATACAGCAGAAACAACACAACACTGTAAAGCAATTATACTCCAATAAAGATTTTTAAAAAAATAAAATAATAAAATAAAATGAGGATAACGATAAAAAAAAAGATACCTTATATGATTTAAAAAAAGAAAAGATACATCTCTCAGGGGTGGTGGGATGAATTGGGAGATTGGAATTGATATATATACACTAATATGTATAAAATAGATTAATAAGAACCTGCTGTGTAAAATAAATAGATAAATAAAATTCAACAACAATAAAAGATACATACATCTCAATGTTCATAGCAGCACTATTTACAATAGCCAAGACACGGAAGCAACCCAAGTGCCCAGCAGACGATTAGTTTAAGAAGATGTGGTATATTTACACAATGGAATATCACTCAGCCATATGAAGAATGAAATATTGCCATTAGTAGCAACATAGATGGACCTAGAGAATATCATACTAAGTGATGTAAGTCAGACAGAGAAAAACAAAACAGAAATAGACTCACAGACAGAAAACAAACTCATGGTTCCCAAAGGGGAGAGGGAGTGGGGGAGGGATAAATTACGAGTACGGGATTAACAGATACAAACCACTATACATAAAATAGATAAGCAACAAGGATTTACTGTCTAGCACAGGGAACAATATTCAGTATCTTGTAATAACCTATAATGGAAAATAATCTGAAAAAATAACTGGATCACTGTGCTGTACACCTGAAACCAACACAATATTGTAGACTAGCTATACTTCAATTTAAAAAGAAAGAAAGAAAGAAAAAGAGATCAGATACATGGTTACCAAGGGTGGGGGTGGGGTGGCTGGAGGAGGTAGAATTGGATGAAGGTACAAACTTCCAGTTATAAGATAAATAAGTAGTAGGGATGTAATGTACAACATGATAAATATAATTAACGCTGCTGTATGATATCTATAAAAGTTCTTAAGAGAGTAAATCGTGAGTTCTCATCACAAGGAGAACTCTGTACTTTGAACAAACACAAAGACAGAATTTTCTGCATAACCATCCGGTGTGAATTAGCAGGGGAACCAAAAGCAGTGCAGAAGTCATAATAACAGTAACAAGAATCACTAATACCTACTGAGTCTGTGTTCTAAGCCTTCTCTACTCATTAGCTCATTTAATTCTCACAACAACTCGATGAGGGGGATTCTACTATTATCCTCATTTTTTCAGAGGAGGAAATGGAAGCTCAGAGAAGTTAGTGATTTGTCCAAAATTGCACAGCTTCTGCAGATCCAGGAGTCATGCTCTGCTTTGGTTTTCCAAAGAAGACATACTAACACATACTAAGATTGTAAATAGCGTACTGGTAATGAGCATCTAGCCCAGACAAGAAGGGATCTCCTTCCTAAGCCTCATCTGGGAAAGGATCTCACCTGGTCGTTAACACCAGCGCCCAGAGAGTCCTCAGATCTGTAGGTTATTCATAAATTAGTGTTGCTAGATTTATGTTTACCCATTTAGTCCATGGTGTGTAGTTTTCTTTCTATGTATGGGTTCAGTCATTTCCAACTAATTCTTCTATTGCCTTAGAAGGTTATAATTAACAACAACAAAAACCTTTAGGTTTCTCCAAGTAGAGGGAATTAGGCCACGAGAATAAAACAGGTGAAATCTTGTTTTCCACAAAAACAGACTAAGTCAATGTCCCCTTCCAGAATGGGCCTGTTCATGCCTGGGTGGGCTGCCTGTCACCCTCGCCCAGGAGAGGGGTGTTCTGCACCATTCCTACCTCCATGTGGCCTTTGATGAGACGTTGGCAGCGTCCAGGCTGTGGATAAGGAACGGGCTTTTGTCTGGGTAAGAATCTCTGTCTTCTGATCTACCTTCAAGTCCTCCATGATATCTACAACCCAACATTTCTGAAATCAAATACAGCATCTTCTCCCCAAACCTACTTTTTACCTGGGCTTCCCGTCTCAGGGAAGGGCACCAACGCCCTTCAGTGGTCCAGGCTGGAAAACTTGGTACCATCTTCACCTCCCAGCCCCATCTCCTGCATCACTCTTTGCCCCCCAGATGACTCTGCGATCTGTCTTTCCCATCTTTATCGTCACCCTCCAGCCCATGCCCTGCACTGTGGCACCAGCCCCTTCATGCTTTCATCCCTCCGCCCTCTCTTTTACCAGTCCGCCCTCCATGCATCAGCCCCAGGGACTCCCAAAGCTCAAATTCATTGGTGCCAGTACTCAGCCTCACAGCCTACCTGACTTCCTCCTGCCTTATAGGATCCTTATAGAGGATCAGGCCCCAGTTTTCTTTCTGGTTTTCAACGTCTTCATAAATCTGGCCTGCATCGACCTTTCTGACTTATCTCCCATTGAACCTCTCTGTGTACATGTCTCCCCATCAGTTCCTCAACTACTCCATTAACTGCCACATTTTTATGCCTTTGCTCATGACATTATGTTCCTTATTAATGGTGACGAAGTATTTGATACCTTCTCATGCATTAATTAGGTACTCTGCCAAATGCTATATGAGCATCATCTTGTTTAATCTTTACAATATCCCTAAATATTATATTCTCACTATATTATGTATGAGGAAACTGAAGTTTAGATAGAGTATAGTAACTTCTCCTCCATTCACACCTGGATCCCAGGTGTGTCCAGGTATGTCCTCCCCATACACTATAGTGATTGGCTCAATCTTTGGTTTGATATTTATCTGTCACTGTTTCCATGTCGGTCCCCCAACTAGACTGCAGGGCCTTCAAGGGATGTGTCACCCTGTGCCCAGCACAGTGCCCAGAAACTGAGCAGGTGAGAATAAAACCCACATCTTGGGCCCTGTGTGTCTGAACACTTAGAGCAGCCTTTTTCTAATTCGTGCATTAACTCAACAAGTATTCATTGAATACCTACTCTGTGTTACAGGACTGTTTCCAGAATTGGGGAGATAGTGTTGATTTAAGCAAACAAACTCCCTGCCTCTTAGGTGCCAACCTTCTTGTTATAAAAGCTATGAAAGGAACAAACAGACGAGATGATAGCGAGTGTCTATGGGGGACTGTTTTTTTTATCACTCTCCCAAGGGAAGTTCAATGCAACAAACATTCATTGGTACCTTCTCAGTGCAGGGGAATAGAAAATTGGATGAGAGTTGCTCACAGATCGAAGGGGGAAAAAGTCAAAGAAATAATTAACAATAAGGGCGATGACTGTCCTGTTGTGATTAATGTAAAGTGTTTTATGGAATGAAAATGGCCAGGAGAAATCCCAGAAGGCTTCTTAGAGGAGGTGATATTTAAGCAAGGCCCTGAAGAGTGAGTAGAAGCTGATCAAGCAGCATAGTAAAAGTGCTGAATGAGCAGAGGAACAGCAGGAGTGAAGCGTGAAAGAGCCTAGTGATTTCAGCAAGCAGGCAGGGGCCAGGTGTGGTCATGGCCCCACCTGCCAGGCCATCTCATCTCAGGTATCAGTTTTCTCAGTCCCTGACTCAGAAAGACTTGTTGCCTCTAGGAACTGTGGCTCTGCTCACAGCCAACACACTGTGACTGCATCTCCATAGCATCTCCCAGCAGGCGCTGGGGCTGCCAGTGAGGCTGGCAGTGGAGGACTGGAGAGTCCTGTGGGAAAGCACAGTGCCCAGGGCCTCCCAGGCCCCGCCTACTGCTGGCGAGCATCCTCATCTTCGGAAGAGAGGCACGTGGTGCAGGGGAAAGGATGGAACACCCCTCCTAGCTGGACAGCCAGCTTCATCCTGGCTGTCAGCAGAAGCACGCAGGCTGCAGCTGTGGATAGCTAGTGGATCTGCTTGGCTCCCAGTTCTCAGAAGCAAGGCTTATGCCCCACCCCCGACTCAGCCCTGCCACAGACTAAGGACTGAGGACCACGGCTGAGCACGGCTGGGAGGGAATTCAGGAGCCGCAGCATACTGGCCCCTGAAGCTCATCTGTGCTGATTGTGTGTCCGGCTCTGGGAGCTCATCTTGCCCTGCCTGGCTCGCTTGTCTAATGCCTCATTTCTGCAGAAGCACCACAGCATAGTGGTCTGGAGTCAGACTGCTTTGGGGCAGTTCACATCCAGGTTCAGCCACCAACCAGCCGTTACTCACCCCCTCTGAATGTCAGTTTTCACATCTGTGAAATGGGAATTTCACCTCCCAGTGCTGCTGGGTGGGTTAGAGGAGATGATGCACCTAAAGGTCTTGGTCCAGTGCTGGGCACAGAGTGGATGCTCCTCTGATTCTCCCCCTCCCCCCGCCCCCGCTGCTCTCTGTCTGCAGCTTGGGATAAGGGTGACTCCTGAATCTACAATTCCAGCCCCACCTCTTGCCCAGGCCTGATCCCCAGGAGCCACCATCTGCTGTTGGGGTAGATTTTGGGTCCCCCAGCCCCGTGGGTCTGTCTATCTAGCACCTGCCCCTTCTCCCCACTTCAGGTGGGTCCTGGCCTCTCCCATCCACCTGAAGTTAGCTGGGTCAAGTCTCCCGCAGGCACCAGCTCTGTGTTTCTGTCCAGTTCTCCTCCGAGGAGGCTGGGTCCAGGCTGGCTCCCAGGGCCTCCCCGCCCCTCTGAGAAGGAGCCACGGCTGCGCTAATGCCATTCCCCATACCCATGCCTGGGTTTTGCTCCAGCCAAGGCCCTCACTCTGCTTGCCTGGTAATGGTTGGGGGAGTGAGCTGATGGGCAAAAAAGAGGCTCCATTTCTCTCTGGGACCAATTTGTGAGTTTTTGAAGGCAGCCCTCGCTCTCCGTTTCTGCCTCATCTCTGCCTGCCTGCTGCTCCCCTTCATTCTACTGGCTATTAGGATTCTGAAGGAGGCCAGAGAGGTGGGAATCACCCTCTACCAGCCAGCCAGGAGGGAAAGCAAATGCCCATCCGGAGGTGGGAGGTGGGCAGTGGGGAGCAGCCTCCAGGGCACTGGGAGGGCCAGAGAGAGGGTGAGTCCTGTAGGTGGACACCTATGCAGAACACCCACTTTGGTGCCCTTTTCTCTTGAAAAGAGGCAATGATGCCTAGTGGTTAGGAGCACAGCCTGGAGTTCCATGAGGCAGGGTTTGAGGTCCAGCTCTGCCCCTGCTAGCTGATAACAGGACAGTGGAGAGGTCAGCCAACACCAACTCGTCCACCATCTACAGGCTGCATGACCTCAGACAAGCTTGTTGAGCTCCGTGTGTCTCAAAGGCCTTGACTATAGATTTGCAGAGTGATCTTGCTAGTATTTGAGTTTAGTCAAACACGATTTAAGTATTATTAGGATCGTCTGTGTGACCCTGTAACATTGCTTAACCTCTCTGAACTATCTCGACTCACAGAGTTTGGGAGGATTGAGTGAGATGCTGCACATATAGCCCTCAGCAGAGAACTCTTGATAAACTGCAGTGAGTGTTGTTTTTATGACCATATTTCATTGATTCCAAATCACACTTCTTTTGTCAACATTTTAACATCCCTGAAATGGAGATGGGTCTTGCAATAGATGATAAGAAAGCACTCTGTCATACTTTAACTGGTGGCATTTTTTTCTTTCTTAGGGAAGTACATCAAATTATGTATCTTACAGTCAGTGGTGTTTCAGCATTTATGAAATCAAAGCAGACCAAGGCAAGAAGGAGAGTTCTCACTGAGGACCTGGTCCTGCTGTATCTTGAGGGTATCCCACATGCCCTGACCCCCGCCCCTGGTTCCCTGGAACGAGTCCTGGTCACCTGGCATCCAGTGACTCCCTCCCGACCCACCCTTCTCCTGCCCCTCCATGACATCTGACTGCTCTTTCCTCTGGGAGTGAGCTCGATGTCCTTCCACAGGGACGTTTGGAGTCCTTATTCAGAGAGGCAACTGCTCTGCTTTTATGTTGCTCATGAGGGCCCTGAAGAGGTGAGGGTGGGTGAGAGCTGGATGGCCCTTGATCCTCTGTGGAGCAGAGGATCAAGGGCCACCCAGTGGGTGTGCACTGGGATCCCGTCCTCACTGTGCCACTAGGTGGGGGCACAGTTTCTTTGCCACTCTCCAGTGACACAGACCTGAGCTAAGTGTCAGTCCCAGAGGGGAAGGTTCTGAAGTGGGATAGCTCTGGCTGCTCCATGGTTTCTATGGAAGGAGTACAAAGCTGAGAATCCCAGGAAAGGCGAGATCTAAGGGAGGTCAGGTCGTGGTTTCTGTCCTATGGCTGGCACCCGCGACCTCCTCACCCAACGCAGCACCCCCAAGCCTCTGAAAGTTCTGCTGCTGCCTCAACTGCTTCAACCCCCTCCCTGGGGTCCCCCTCCCTGAATTTCCCATGATCCAGAAACTAAACAGTTAATGCCTGGCCCCAAAGGGGGTTTTGACTTGCTGCTGCCCCTCCCCTCCCAGGCTGGTAGTTACTTATACAGAATATCACACCTGACTCCCTCAACGTAATTCCGACTTTCAGCTTCTTTGGGATCAGTGCCGACTATTTGGGGCCATGAGCTTATTTAGCCTCAAGGAAGGAAACCTTCTTATCTGGGGCACCCACTCTGTGCCTGGCCCTGTGCCTGGACTTCACACAGACTTTCTCACTGAGTCCTTCCCACAAATCAAGAGGTGGAGGAGGAAACAGGCTTGGAGTGCGGCTGCTCGCCCAGGGAGAGGCTAGGATGCACTCAGAGCACGGATCTGTCTGCCGGCATCTCTTGGCTCACATGGCCCCCTCCACTCCTTAACCTTAAGCAGGGGTCCAACCTCTCCTGCAACCCAGAATCCGCCCACAAAGCATGATCAAAGGCGAGGAGGTCATGTCTGTCTGGAGCCCAGGGTAAAGGCAGGCCGTGCTGCCAGCTGCAGCCTGGGGCCCATGCCGAGCAGGGAGCTGCACCCTCAGCTCTCACCCTTGGTCTGCAAAGCCATTAGATATGCAGAATCTCATCTTGTTCCCGGGCAGCGGAGGGCTCTGAGTCACAGGAGGTGACATTGCTCTCCAACAGGTAAGTTGTTCAACAGATGGGCAGTTGAGTGGCAAAGAAATACATTATTAATGCTTCTGGTTAAATTAACTGATTAAAACCACCCCAGGTAAAAATGTACGTATCAGTGCTTAGCCCATAGCTAATGAGGAATTAATGGAATACGGCTGCGTCTTTGTAATGAAACACAGACAGGGGCTGTCTGGAAAGGCTCTCTCTCTTCAGCAACAGCAGCAGGGTGTAGGGGTGGGAGGCCTGACTCATCTGTTAAAGGGACCTCAACTGCTTGGCATGGGGCAAGGTGGGGAAGAGAAACCTAAGGGGGCTTCGTTGGGCCTTGCTGGAGACCTGAGAAATCTGGAGTCTTTGACCCTGATTTTCTGGACCCTTGGAGGGGGCTCGAGGCAGAAGCAGTGGGCCAGTCATGAGGTGGGGTGGTGCTGGGGGTTGGGGGGAGGGGGCACTGTGCAGGAAGCAGGATCATAGGTGTGGCTCTGGCTCTGCCCTTGCAGACTTTACACAAGCCAACTTCCTGGCAGGGCCTCAGTTTTCTCATCTGTAAACTGGGGAAGAGAATGAAACAATCCTCAACACTCTTCTCCCAATTCTTGCTTCTCCCACATCATAGGCTTCTAGGATAAATGTCAGTGTTTACCTTGTCCTTACTCTTAGCAGATAACCTAGTGGGAACTGAGCACCATCCGGAGTGTATCCAGACACCCCCTTGCCCTTGCGTGACTTTTGGGAAACCCCTGGTGCGACACACAAGCTCAAAAGGGCGCTCATGTGTCTATGTTGTTGGTTACATGCACATGTCTGTACCTACATGTACACATATATGCACTGGCTGACCCATACAGGCATGCATCTGCATCCAGAGACCCACACATACAAGCAAGCCTGCACACACACAGACACACACACATACTCAGAGCTCCCATATGAATGCACACACAGCTGCATAAAAGGTGAAGCCCTGTCCTGGTCGTGCACGGGCAGGAGGGTATCAGGCACATTTCAGAGACAGCATTGGGGTGAGGCGCAGGGAGGGCGCTATTGGGGCAGAGGATCAAGGGCCACTTTTCTCATCAACGAAATAGAAACCTTGCTAGGGTTTCAGGAGCTCCCAGAGGCTGTGACCCAGTTTAGACAAGAGTGAGGTTTTGCATAAATTAACAAGTAATCACATCCTTACTAGGGCTTCCCTTGATCCAGCGACCTGGAGCAGCTGGACTCCCACAACCCCAGTCCTGGCTGCAGCTGGACTAAAAGCAGGGGTTGATACTTTACCGCTCTGCACTTACCCACAACATGGGCCAGGAGCTCTCCAAGGTGCTGATTGGCTGAGGGCAGGGAGAGATTGTCCGCTAGCCTGACAGCTTCAGGCAGGGTGGGGAGTGGCAGGGGTGTGGGTTGAGTACTGAGCCCCACTGTCCCATCTCACATACTTCTGGCTGTAGGTGCCATGCTGCGGGAGCGAGAAGGAGGCGCCAGCCAGGAGCCGCCTAATGACTCCCAGCCTGCGAGGAGGCCCTAGAGGGGGTCAGCGCTAGCATCGCAGTATCATTAGCTGTTTACCCTAAGAAAGTTCACACTTCCGGAGGCTGCGCTCGAGCTGTCAGAAACATGGCACGCAGTGCTGGAAGCTCTGCCAACTGCGCTCCCCAGGGCCCAGCAAAACAAATACTTAGCAGGTGCCTGGTTCTCAAGCACACGTGCACACACCTACTCTCACGGGGCACAGCATGCCAACACACAGATACAAACATCCACGCAGACTTACTCCCCAGACACACACAGGGACCCAGAGGCACACATACCGTCAATACACAAACAGATGCACACACAAACCCACGTGCCCTATATACTGAGCGCTTACTGTGTGCATTATTTCCAAACGATTAATGTGCATCATCTAGTCCAACTCTCCCGACAACTCTCCCATTTTTCACATGATAAAATTGAGGCTCCGGGGCTTCCCTGGTGGCGCAGTGGTTGAGAGTCTGCCTGCCGATGCAGGGGACACGGGTTCGGGCCCTGGTCTGGGAGGATCCCACATGCCACGGAGCAACTGGGCCCGTGAGCCACAACTACTGAGCCTGCGCGTCTGGAGCCTGTGCTCCGCAACAAGAGAGGCCGCGATGGTGAGAGGCCCGCGCACCGCGATGAAGAGTGGTCCCCACTTGCCACACCTAGAGAAAGCCCTCGCACAGAAACGAAGACCCAGCACAGCTATAAATAAATAAATAAATAAATAAAAGAACGTGAATTTCTAAAAAAAAAAAAAAATTGAGGCTCCAATAGGCTGACTCCACAGCTAGGGTCCTTACCATTCACTACACTGTCACACACCTGCCCACCCACATATGTACACATGTACACTCAGACGCACACACTGACATGGACAAACAAGCACATAGAGATAAACCCGGACTTGCACACATGCTCATTCACAGAAACATACTTGCACACAGACACACACACACACACACATGCACGGCACAAGCACTTCCCTCCCAGCCCATGTACCCTCTGCCTCAGCGCCCCCAGGGCCCTGGACACACTGCCCCAGGGAGCCAGTCCATGCCCTGTGAGCACTTTCCCTGAAACCTTCCCAGGTTCTGGTCAGGCTACCTGGCTGATGTCGACAATAGTACTGGCAGCCAGTGGGAGAGAGCCGGCTTTGATGGCGAACAAGTCCAGATGGTGGCGGTAAGCCCCAGATGTTGTATGGAAACAAACAAGCCTGCTGAGATCGGGAGCTCAGCTTCAGCCAGGCCCTGCCAAGTGGCCCTCCCAGAGGCCGGGGCTCTGCTGAGGGTGCAGCCAGCGTGGCCCCCACCACAAGTCAAGCCTGGCACAAGAGCCTGGCAACAGAGGGGGAGGGCTCAGCACTGGTGCCCAGACTTCTCCAGAGCCCTGGTCAGCTCAGCAAAAGGCTACTTGGGTCCTAGCAGCCCAGGGGACAGAGCGGGTTTCACTGCTGGTGTGGTAGGAGTCTGGCTAGGGAACCCTAAGCATCCCCCACATCTCAGCCCCCACTGGTCTTGCCCACTTGGGCACCTGGCCTGACCCACTGCCTCCAGGCCTCTCTGAGCGCCCTCCCTTGGGAATCTTCACTCACTGACTCACCAGATCTCTAGTCATTGATTTCCAAGGTCACCATTTGCTGGTTCTCAAGGTCACTAAAGATTGATGCTTTAGACCAACTTCTCAGTAATTTTCAAGGTCATTGCTCACTGGCTCCCAAGGTCACTGCATGATGATTTAGGTAGTCACTGGAAAGAGATCCTTAAGACCATTTCTGGCTGACCCCTGAGATCACAGTGATTCCTAGGGCCAGTGCCAAGCATTCCGGGGGTCGCACTTCTGCTTGAGGAAGGCCTGTCTCTGTCCTCTGCCTTGGCCCTTTGGGATCCTGACAGAAAGGCAAGCCCTGAGCAGTCAAACTTCCTGACTAGATGGTTAGTACCAAAGAGCAGGGGTGGGGGAGGGGTGGAATGTGCTTCAGGTGAACTTGGTAATTTACATACAAGTTACAACACACTTGAGGCTCCTCCCTTCTTCCCTCTCTCTCCTTCTTCTCTCCTGCCACCTCCCCCGCTTTTTCAGCAGGACCTCCCAGGCCTGTTGAAAAGGAATCCACTATTGTCTCTGAGCCAAGGCCAGTCCCCGCTCCCAACCTCTTAAGTTCCCCAAGTTCTTATATTCAATCTCATTTCTTGCTCTCAAGAAAAGATCTTATTAACCCACCCTCTGACCAGGTAAGTAACTGAGTCTGCATGGGGAATTTGCCTGGAGAGTTAATAAGGCAAAGAAGTGAACCTCTAAGAGTAGAATTTCAGACACAGAGCGACAAGGAGAGGCTCCTTCCTAGAGCTGAGCAGAGACATCTCCCTTCCCCAGGTACTGCCTGAATTGCGAAGCAAGGAAAACATACACAAATAAAGTGTCATGTCCTGACATTTGATAATTTAAGCCGAACGTCGAAGAGCATCTGCTTAATTACACACGGAGCTGTGTGTGAACATGAAGCGACAGGCTCCAGGGGAGGTGAAGACCCCCGTTCGAGAGCGCTAACACGCAGCCACGCAGCCCAGGATGTGCAGACAGAGAGAGCTGTCTTTTGAGGTTAAATTAAAGCCCACGTTTCATTTCTGACGCAACCCAATCCTTCTATCTACCTCCCAAAACTGGGGCCGGAAGTGGAAAAAGATGCATTGAATAGCAAATGCAATCCAACAAATATTATGACTTGCTCTTCATCACGAGGCCTAAATATTTAACAGTTCGACTTTATGGGGTTTTCATTTTGTTTTATTTTCTTTTTTGCCAGACGCGATGAATTTAGCACTAACAGGGCCCATGCCGTGGAACTGCCAGGATCCTAGTTTGCACAACGAACAAAGTGAATTTCATTCAGGTATCTGTGACCTCAGTCCACGTGGGCCACGTTGCCTTATCTCAGCTCTGCCCAGCTGGCTTTCTATAAAAAAATAAAAGTGAGAAAGAGGGAGAGAAGGGGAAAAAGGAAGGCAAGAACCGAGAGGGTCGTAAAGCCTCCGCTGGCCAATTCATTTCTGTTTAATCCATCTGCACGCTGCAGAAAGCCCCTTTGTGGTGATGAGACCAAAGGTCGGTAATAGATTTCAACAGGTTCCGAGAGGCTGTTGACTGCTTGCAGTCGAGTGGGAGAGTGTGAGGCTCCCCGAGAGGCAGAGGGAGAGAGATAATTGGAGACTCGGAGCCCTAGTTTGCCCTCTGGTTCCTGATTTCACAGATTTAAGAAAAAGAGACTGTCTAGAATTCCGCCTGCAGAATTGTGTGTGAGAGGGAAAGAGAGAAGAGGTGGAGGCGTCCGGCCTCGCCTGGATCCCCCCAGAGCTGCTGGCACATGGCCACTTCTTCTGCTCAAAGAGAGTGGGCTGGGAGGGAGGTTAAGGAGCCTCGGAGCCAGGCCTGCTGGTTGGGACCTGCCTCTGGGGAGCTGGGAGGGCCTTGGAGTCATCTGGAGGCTCCTTCAGAGCTGTCTTGATGGAGAGGCCACCCACTCAGGGCGCTGGAAAGGGCTGGGGGAGGCAGATACTGAAGTGAATTTACCAGCTGTTCTCTGCAAAACCCCTCTGAGTACGCACTGCAGCTGCAACAAGACAAGGGACTCCTACAGCCACGGTTCAGTCCCCAGCTCCCTCCACCCCAGGGATGCAGGCCCCAGGGACCGAAGGGGTTTCCACGCCATCACTCGAACATTTCACTGTGGCTGCCCAGGTGAACAAAGGAGGGTATTACCTGGTATGCTGGATATGTCTGAACAAATGTGGCCGTGCCATGGGGTGGTGGGAGCAATGATGTCACCCCCTGCCGTGCAAAACCACTGGCTGCCAACACAGGGCTTAGAACAGGATTCTGCTCATGAGTGGGTAAGGACCGCCACGTGGGACATCATTTTGATGGCAGGCTGAGCCAGGCCTGGGGGTGGAGGGCCAGCTGGCCACACCCTTCCTTGTAACCCTCCCTGGCTTCCCATCTCCCAGGGTATCTAGCCTAGACTTCAGCCTGGCAAAAAAAAAAAAGGCCCCAACCCTACCTCTTTATTCATCCTCTTATACTCTCTGCTTTGGTCATAGCAAGCCCCTCACTGTTCCCAGTTATGCAGCAGGAAAATGCTCTTGATGGAGGTAAGGTCATGATATTCTCAAGGAAGGAGAGAATAGGGGCACCTTAATCAGCTTGGGGGCACAGCTGCCAGAGAACAATTCCTGGAGGAGATGTGGCACCTTTGCTGAACTCTGCAGAAAGGACAACAAATATAATGAGAACAGCTCGTGTTTATTCAACACTTACTATGTGCCAGGCACATAATCAGTGCTTTACCTCTGTTATTTCACTGAATCCTAAAACCTTCCCTGTGGGATAGATACCATGATCATTAGTGCCAACTTACAGATGAGAGAACTGAATCAGAGAGGTGAAGAAACTTGCCCCAGGTCACACAGCTTGTAAGGGACAGAACTCGGCTTCAGAATCAGGCATTATGACATCTGAGCCCTCATCATAACCACTCTGCTGAACCCCACTGGACTGTGTGCCTTTGAAGATAGGGACTATATGATTCATTTCTGTACTCCTGGTACCCAGCACGGGTTCCTGCAGAGATGAGGCATCTGGGAATGTGGTTGAGTGGATGGATGAATGAATGTAGATGTATTTTGAACCCAAACAGACCTGGGGGTCAAAAGGATGAAAGATTACAGTGCATTAGTAAAAATCATACCTCGTACTTGTCCTAGAACAGTAGCTCCCAAAACATATGACATGGGGCATGAATTCCTTGAAACGTTAGGCACAAAAGGGTGTCCATAGTCATGTGAGCTTAGAGAACTCTGGGTTAAACAAAACTAAACAGGCTTCTTTATTTCAGGGCTTCTTAAGTTCTTTTGGTTGGTGAGCATCTCCTGGGACCAGAGCCCCAGCAAACAAAATTTGGGAAGCACCACCTTTGAGTCACCATTTTTGGAATATAAGGAATGGTGGGTGTATTAGTCATTGACTGCCATGTAACAAATTATCTCAAAGCGTGACAACTTAATACAACAATAAATACTATCACACACCTTTTCTATAAGTCAGGAATTCAGAAGCAACTTAGTTGGATGACTCTGGCTAGGGGTCTTGCATGAGTTGTAGTCAGGATGAGTCCAGGCTGCAGTTATCTGAAAGCTTGACTGGGGCTTAGGATCCACTTCCAAGATGGTGCACTCACATGGTCGGCAAGTTGGTGCTAGCTGCTGGCAGGAGGCCTCAGCTCTTCACCATATGGACCCTTCATAGAGTTGCTCAAGTGTCCTCACGACATGGCTTCCCAAGAATAAGTGATGCAAGAAAGCAAGGTGGAAGTGGCAATGTCTTTTATGACCTAGCACTAGGTTATAGATAAACTATTGAGCCCACCACGTTTTAGTGGTCACACAGGGCAACCTTGATACAACGTGGGAAAGGAATACATAAGAGTATGAATACCAGGAGGCAAGGATCACTCTGGGACCTTCTCGGAGGCTGGCTATCCAGATGGCCTTCTGGTGTAAGCTTCTGGAACTTGGTGATAAGTGTGTGTCTCCTCTCTTTAGGCCTGCAGGTACACACAGACTTCTATTTTGAACTATCACAGCCATACCCAGTGACTACTTGGTTTCTACACTGTTCTCTTTAGCTGCCTCTCTTGACCTCCTAAAACTCTTGACCTTATGGAATCATAAATCCTAAGTGTCAGAGCTGGAAGCCATCTGGTCCAAACTCTTATTTCAGATTTCCTCAGATGGGGAAGCTGAGGCCAATAAAAGCATAGAAATTGTCCAGGGTCACAGAAAAGGTTAGTGACAAGCCATGACTTGCAGTTTTTGTGTTCCTTCTCCATCACACGTGCCTGACAAGATGTGAATGTAAATCCACTGGCCTGAAATTCCAGGGGTACATCACATCCCTGCCCAAAGCCTTGAACTTTCTGCAGACCTGACTACACTGGGTCAAGGGTATGGTGGGCTCTAGGCCAGGGATGGTGGAAGTAGAGTTCTTACTTAGTGGAGTGGAAGTGGGGTATGAGAGAAATATTATGGGATGGGCTCCTGGTAGCTGGGATGGGCTCCTGGTAGCCCGATTTATATTTGTCTCACTTCTCTGATTGACTGCCATTACCATCCTAGGGAACAATAGGAACTAGGAGCTTTCTCCTCAAAAGCTGAATTTGAGACCCACTCTCCTCTCCAAACATGAGCTCAGCCACCTGTACAGCAGTAGAACCAGTTGCCCCTGTAGGTGGGAGAGCTGTGTACACCCTAGATGCCTGCTGACCCTGTATCTCTGGCATAGCTTGAATTTGTACAGCACACTCCCAGGGACTATGTCCTTCTAGATACAGAGGTTGCCTTTCTGGTCACTGTCACAAGCGGCTGGTGGAGCCAGTTTTATTTAGCAGGGTCTCCTCTGCACTCAGCCGTTGGGACTCAAAGTATCTGTCACAGGTTTCCATAAGCATGTTCTTTCTCTATAAAGTAAATCTGTCAAATTATTATAGTAAACCCAAGATGACAATAACATCAAGATAAGCAGGGGAATTCAATAAGGAGCAAGACTGAATAGAAATAGAAACACCTCCCTTGCCCATACTGCTGAAATAAGCTCCTTATCAGCCCCAGTCTCCCCTAAAGAGAGGCATGAGTGGGTCCTCATCATTCTGTAGCCCTCAGCTTAAACCTCACCCTCCTCAAAGAGCCTTCTCTGATCACATTTTAAAGGTTTCATCACCTTATTATTCCTCATTCTGAATCCTGTTTGTTTCCTTCATAGCACTTAATACATTCTGTACTTATCCATGTTTGTTTGCTTGTTTATTGTCTATCTCCCTTATAAGATGGCAAGTTTCATGAGGATGTGGACAATCACTGTTTGATTCCCCACTCTGTCCTCAGTGCCCAGCACAGTGCGGGCACTCTATAAATGATTGTTCTTGCCTTGGTAGAAGAGGGTTTTCCTTTGCCATATGCCCGAGAGTGGAGACATCTGGAAGAGAGTCCATCTTCCTAATCTGGCATCAGAACCAAATGAGAGCTTCTCCAACCCACTCCCACAGAGAGGCGTGCACGTCCCCTTCTGTCTGGGTTTCAGATGCTGTGTCTCTGGCATCTGGCAAGGAGCGCTGCCTGTTCTTCAGATGGCTGGCTGGGCTGACTTGCTGACCCCACTCTTGTCAGCCCCCATTTCTCAGGAGTGGACTGTCCATTTCTTCTTCCTCCTGTCTGGTTCTGGTTGGATCTTTGAGAGGCTTTGCCTCAACCCTTTTGCCAGCCTACTTCTCACTCTCCATCCTGTCCAGCCCCCTGAGACAAGAGCCATCTTGGACCTCAACGCTTGCTAGGACAGCCTGGATTCATCGCTCTCTCCCCTTCCTGGGTGACCCCATTTTATGCCTGGGGCTTCTTTGGGAGCCAGCATCCCACATAACTATTGGCCTCCCAGCTTGTTCCTCCTTCCCTTTCCAAGGCAAAGATGAAGGACCCTTGGACTTGAATTCTGATGCTGGCAATTTCCTGATGATTGACCTTAACTCTAATTGACTGATGTTAGTTTCTACATAATCTAATTCTCATTTTAATTTTTATCATGCTATAGATCTCCCAGGCATAGAAAGCCAACCCAGGGTTTTGGTTTGCGCCCAATCTCTAGAAACTCAGTGAATGCCACTCCCAAGCAAGTGATGCCTACAGTCTGCTCTGGCCCTTGGGACTTAGATGTGGCACAGTTCCCTCTTCCACCAGAGAGGGGCATTCAGGAGACACCTGAGCACTTCCAAGGCCTTCCTTGCCTTTCTTTGCCCATGGCTACCACAGACACTTGGAGTTCTGCATACTTTCCCTTCTGGGCTCTGAAGTCGGAGGAAATGGAGGTAATATTCTCCAACAGATGCTCAGCCACTATGATGACCACTTCACAGCCAGTGGTACCTCCTCCACTAAGAAGCTTCCTGGCTAAAATAAGATCCACACTCTTTTCCAAACTGTCACTTCACATCCATCCACTCCCCTTCCTAAACGAACTCTACCATTTCCTTTTATTTTGAAGAAGAGTAGAGAGGCAGTCACACCTGGTCACTCTCCCAGGTGCATCTATAGTCAGCTCTTGCCTGTCAACACCCCGAGGCCAGGTACCACGTCTGTTTGCTCACTGTTGCACCTTTAGCCCAGCACCTGGCACATACATCTATTTTGAATGAATGTCCTGGGATAATGGAGGGGAAAAGGTCACGGAGAACCTCAAATCACTGTTAACACTAAAACCCAAAACATGCCAGAGGACACATTTGATGTCAGCTGATTCTGTTACAATCACATCCAGTATGTAGAAACACATTTACCATTCATTCTGCAGTCTGTTACACTGTCTGTTTCTATCTGAGCTATCTTTTCTGTGTGAGGATTGAGAACAAAGCTTACACTAACACGGTCTGTCACCGAGCAGGCTGAGCTCTTTGCTTTCTAAACAGTCTGGCAGCCTGCCTGGGCCAAGGCGACAAAGCCCAGCAACTTCGGGGTCTTGGTTTAGTGAGCCGCCCCTACCCCCCAACCTATGCCATCCCCCACCTCCTTGCCAGGTGACCCCACTTGGCTCAAGGTCTCAGACCTCAGTCCACGCATGTCACAGAGAGTCACTCATGGAGTCCTCACTGCTCTACTTCCATCCATGTGCTGCCCAAATGAATTGCTGACGGAGGGGAAAGTTTCCACGTTGCCAAGGGCACAGTGTGGACCTCAATGTTAAGTATGTGGTTCCACACAGTTGGCATCTTCTGAAAGAAGGATGTTGTTACTGATTGGTAATCAATTTGACTTTTTTTCACATCTGCCCCCTGACCCATTATTTTCCTTATTATTATGTGTTTTCCATGGTTTACCTGCAAGCCAGTTAATCTACCCACAGATAACTGAGTGACTCTCTCCTAATCAAAGGTAGAATATCTCCAGTTGCTTTGGTTGGCTTAAAGCAGCAGAAGTCCTTCATGTATCTTACACACTTTTCTCCAATATTACTTCCAAGTTCAGGGGCAGCAGAGTACAGTAGAAGGGGCACAAGGCTGACAGTCAGAACTCACTAGCTATGCCTTCTCCTTCATTTCCTTGATCTCCTAGATCAGGTATGGGGGAGGAGAGACTCCCTGCCCCTCTCCTCATGCTTCTGCTTCTTCCCAGAGGAAGGAGGAACTTCCCCGGGAGCTTCTTGCCCTCCTCTGCCCCCTCCTTATGCCCCCCGTGGGATGAGGATGGTCAATCTGAGTATTCGGAGTCCACTGGGCCACATTTCCAAGTGGACAGGATATGTGCTTTAGAGGTCAAGACCTGAGGAGTAGGGGCACTGGGGCTGCCCTCCAGCTCTGTTCTGGTGTTTCTGTCTGTGAGTGGGTGGGTGGGGACAGGTCTCCCGTGAGGGCCTGGCCGCACTGGGTGAATGTGAAATGAGGGGGAAGTCTCACTCACTCAACAGATATTTCCTGAGCCCCTACCATGTGCCAGGCAAAGTCCTGGTCCTCACGGAGCTTTCTATGGGAGGAGAAGAAAATAAACAAGCAAATACAGTTGACCCTTGAACAACAGGGGTTGAACTCTGCGGGACCACCCATACATGGATTTTTTTCCAATAAAAACATGTCGTACGACACGGCCTGCAGCTGATTGAATCCCTGGATGTGGGACCGCAGATACAAAGATCTGACCACGGGACTTGAGCATACTTTGATTTTGGTATCTGCAGCAGGTGCTGGAACCAATCCCCCAAGGACACCGAGGGACGACTGTATATGTGTGTTGGATGACATGAACTGCTATAGAGAAAAATAAAGCAGTCAATGGGGGATGAAAATGATGAGGGGTAGGGTTCGTGGGCAGGGCTATTTTCTATAGAGATCAGGAGAGCCTTCATCAACAAAGGTGCCCTTTTAGCAAAGATCTAGTACATGGTGAACCCATGCTGGCTCCAACTAATCACTGCTCACTTTCCTAAGGTCTCACAACTTACATCTTTTAAAGAATTGAACCTGAGATTTTTTCTATGATCGTCATCCAATGCCTTGGAATTTATGGACTCCATCTTTGCCACCTCCTGTGTTCTAACCCTTTCCTAGTGACTTCCTCAGTCTCACAGTCTCACCAGGACTTAATTTGTATTTTATGTGCCTCAGGCTGGAATTCAGCCAGGACAATCAAGTTGTTCTAGTCTGGACAAGCAAGGCGTGTTCTTACATTTTCTTCACCCATCTCAGGCTTTAGCTCTCTCCCATCAAGGCTAGCTTTCCTCTGTTCAGTCTGAAGATGGTTATCTTTGACAAAGAAGAATTGAGAAGTTCCTCCTTGCATTATTTATCTCCCCCAGTAGCCAAAATACAGGAATCTGGAATCTGTAGTTTTCTTCCTCTTTTTTTTGTTTCACTCAAGTTTCCAGGGGAGCACATTTAGGAAGTGAAAACAAGAAAAGTACATGGCAACAGTGTTTCCCTTCTAAATTTGCAGAAAGTAATCTGAGGGAGTCGAGATGGGGGTGGTGAGTCTTCCAGTGTGCCATCAATTTGCGGTTAATTGGTTTAGAATTCATTAACCGCATTTTCCTGCCTGCCTCTGCCTCTCTCTGGAACGGTGCTTGAGTTTTCCGATTCTCTGAGTTGCCAAACTAATAATTCACCTACTTTATTTCCTGACTCACAGTTAGTTTGTTTTAGTCTAAATAATGCATATTCAGCTTCATTAGCATATATTTGGATCATTTCCCACTCAAATGTATTCAATCCCATCAATTTACCATTAGCGGGATCATTCAGGAGGGAAGTTTCCATAACTTTCATGCTTGTTCAGTCATTCTCTTTATCTTTACTGGGAGTCAGGGCAGGGCAGGGCAGGGGAGAGATGATAGGGGAGGGGAGGAGGAGAGGAGATGGTTTTTCCCATTATCCCAGATGCAGAGGACCCCTTACCTACATGGGATGAGTGTGATCCAAACGTGGTTGGGAGTTCTGGATGCTAATGCTTGTACCAGGAGATTAAAAAAGCCAGAAATGTGCGCAGTCTATGGTAACCCTGAAGGGTTTTTTCCTCTACCCAACCAATTCTCTGATTCTCCAATACCAACTGGGTGTCCAACAATTCAATGCAATTCTGCCACTAACTACCCAGAGTTAGTGCAGACCCCATGGGTTAAGGGTTCCCACAAGACTGTCCCCACTTCAGATGACAGTTGCAAGTCCTGGGCTACCTGTACTTCTAACACACTCGCTATACATCAGGGGTTCCAATGATCCCCTGACGTATAGAACAGCTACAGAACTCAGGAATACACTTTACTTACTGTCACTGGTTTACTATAAAGGATACAACTCAGGAATAGCTAAATGGAAGAGATGCATAGGGCAAGATATGGTGGAGGGGCAAGGAACTTCCAAGCCCTCTCCAGGTGTGCCACTCTCCCAGCACCTCCTTGTATTCACCAACCCGGAATTTCTTTAGACCTCATCGTTCAGAGGTTTTATGAAGGTTTCATTATGTAGGTATGGTTGATTAAAGCATTGGCCATTGGTGACTGAACTCAATCTCTAGCCCCTCTCCCTTCCCAGGAGGCTGGTGGGACAGAAACTTCCAAGCTTCTAATCAAGGTTTGGTCTTTCTGGCAACCACCCCTCATCCTAAGCTACCAAGGGGCCCACCAAGAATCACCTCGTTAGAACAAAAGATGCTCCTATCACCCTTACCACTCTGGAAATTCCAAGATGTTTTAGAAGCTCTGTGTCAGGAACTGGGGACAAAGACCACATATCTTTCTTATTATACCACAGGGACATTCTAACTGGGTATATGGGTACCCAGGATTAGATATCCAGGGGCTCCCAACATTCAAGTTGAGATCGGTAATGAGTTTCAATAGAGAAACACGATATTCTTTCATTCTGTCAATATTTATCGACCCCCCTACTACATGCCAGGCACCATGTTAGGCACTGGGTATACAGTGGTGAGAAAGCATCCATGAAGCCATGAAAGTGTCATGGAACTTACAATATAGTAGTGGGATGTCATCAAACAAATACACCTACGTGTATGTAATTCAATACAAATCCATCTATTAGATACTCTCTTGCTCCCTTTACACCTTTTGTTTGGCTGGTGGGCAGTGCGGAGGAGGAAGGGATTTAAGAACCAAGAGAAGATCAAATTACTCCAACTACAGTAGGAAATCAAGACCTGAAAGGGAAGGTACCAAATACAGAGAAGAAAAGGAGGCGCAGGCACCAGGACGGGGAGCCAGGAGAGTGGCTCACAGGTGAGGCTGAATCAGCATGGCACTGGGGGAGATCTGTTACCTTGGCAGCATTCATATATGATTACAGTTTGTTGTAAATTCTCTGAAGGAAAAGAACAAGGAGTGGGAGGTGGGAGGTGGTTTATCTGAAGACGTGACATTTGAGCTGAGACATAAGAGTTAGCCGAGTTGGATGGCTGGAAGAGCATTCCATCAGAGGGAACAGCATTTTGAAATCTCTGAGACGGGAAGAGCCTGGCTTGTTTAGGAACTGACACAGAGTCATCGTGGCTAGGGCTGGAAAAACGATGGGGTTAGGATCAGGAAGAAGGTGAGATTCAGAAAGGTTTTCAGGTGACCAGGAAAAGAGAGTGAGATCATGGGCGTTGGCAAGCAGTAGAGCAGAGGCTCTGAGTCAGGGTGGGTAGAGAGGCCTCTTGGACATCTGTCTGGGTTGTGTCCCAGGAAAGGCAGGCTCTCCCAAACCCAGGGCATCCCCAGGGAGGGGAGTGGAGGAGCAGTTGTACAGGCTGGATACAAACTCCTGCTCAGGAAGCCCAGGGTGAAAGAGCTTTGCTTCCTCGCCACACTGTGTGCTTATAAGAGGTGCACAGGCCTGGAGGGCGGGGAAGAGCCAGAATCTACAGACTGGGTGATGGGGCTGAAGGGGCCTTGGGTTTGGGGGTGCCTGGGACTCCTGACCAAGGAAGGGTACAAGCACATGAATCGAACAGGAGAGGAGGTACTGCTTAACAAGTCAGGAGCTGCACCAGTGTCCCAGACACCCCCATTCCTTCCTCTTTCTGTATTTTCCCTGGAAGTGTTGTATTGGAAAATATAACTTAAGCTAAGAGACCTAAGATGGGCTTTCTGTTTCTCCCCCAACTTGTCACCAAATGAGGGGCATGTCACAAAGCCAGAGGGATGGCGCTGGGAATCAGGATGGAAGAATCTTGGCAAGCAGGAACAATGGATCAGCTCTACAAGATGAGCTCTCCCAGGAGTACACTAAAACCCATCCTTGGACCACAGCGCAGGATGGGGAGACGTAGCTTAGTGACACCCCCTTCAGTGATCAACCAGCCCAGGGTGAATCGGCTTCCAAGAAAGCTACAGAGATCAGCAGGGAATCTAGGAGGAGGAGGAGGGTGAGATCTTGCTTCACTCTGAATGCATGGATGGAATTAGACTCAGTTTTGAGGTCCAAAACTAGATGCTGGAAGACAGAGATATTATCAGGCCTTGTGTGCTGTTCCTCATCATGGGATGACTATCTCAGACCTCCCAGATAAATAAACTCAGCCTGAGTTTATTGCGATTCAGTGAAAGAGAAATCTCAGTTGAGAAAAATGACCCCAGAGTCATGCCCTGCCCCTTCACATCCTTATATGATTAGAGTGGGGGATGGAAGTGGGGAGCAGAGACGGTTAAGGCCCAGTTCCTGCCTTGTGGAATCGACAATCCAGCTGAGGAGACGAGGCAGACTCCAAGAAAGGGAGGAAGAGAAAGAGAGAGGAAGAAAGGGAGGGAGGGATGGAGGGAGGGAAAAACTAGCTCTTAAATACAGCCTTTCCAACTGCGATCGCTTTAGGTTTATAATGAACAGTCAAGTTCCACATCTTCTCATAACAATCCAAGGGCCACTACAGCCATGAACCAACCCAGCTGGAGGGCAATGCACTTTGTAGTCAGTCTGGAAGGCCCTCAGATAAATGCTAGTCGGGTTGCACTGAGTGCTCTCTGCTGAACACCTCACCCTCCGCTAACCATATCTGCCCGCGTGCCTTCCGAGCGCATACACGTTCTTTTATTAATAAATAATAAATAAGCACCCCCTTGAGGATATTCTGGGTGCCTTACCCTATGTCACGTGTTGGATAAACCAACAAACAAGACCTAGTCTGTGCCCTTCAGGCACTCATGGACCAGCAGGAGAGAAAAACACGCACAATTTCAAGACAGTCTGTAACCACTGGCAAGGCGGCAGAGAGACTGAGGGCACAGGCTGTGTCTGGTGGGCAGGGCACAAGCAGAGGGTGGCCGCTCTAAAGTAGAAACGGACGGGCACCGCCTCCTGGGTCCACTGCCGCTGGCTCTCACCCAGCCCAGGCCAAGGGAGAGGATGGGGAGACAGTCCCCACTCTGAGCCAGACGAGGGGATACAGACCTGACTTCCTTTCCCAGAAAGGGCACGGGGTGTTTCTGCTCAAGGCAGGCCCCCGGAGCCCAGAGTTGAATCACTGACCACGGAGCAGGGGTTCGCCTTGATTAAACAGTGAAGCCTCGCCTTGCTGCTGCCAGGGAAGGAATCGATGGTGTCAGTCAGGAATTCCATGGTGCCTGCATTTCCGTTCACTGGAGAAATGTTTTCAGCCTGGACTGACTCTCCAAGTTCTTCCTGCTGAGAAGGCAGGAGATGAAACGCCTCTCACGTGTCAGTCATAAACTGGCGTGGTTTTGCCCGGCTCACCCCATCCCCCCGGCAGCAAAGCCTGCATCATCCCCGCACTCCGCCATCTCCTTCGGCGGCAGAGTCCCCGCCTCCCACTCCTGGCCTGCATTCCCAAGGCGGACACTTATCCTCCTACCTGAGCCGACTCCCTGACCGCAGTCACTGGCTGTGGGGTCCGCGGCTAACCCAAGGTGAGCCACCTGAGTCCTTTCCTGGGGTCTTTCTAACAGGAGATGGGAGAGAAAAGACATTTTATTTCTACATAAGACTATAACCAGGGAAAGCCTGGAGTTCCCGAAGGCTGTGATTTGGGCCTCACGGAGAAGCCAGCTAGACAGAGTGAAGCTGACTCACAGGGAAAAGCAGGACACGTGAGCCAGAGCGAAATGGGGAGAGAGAGTGTGAGAGAGAGACAGAGACAGAGACAGAGAGAGACAGAGACAGAGGGAGAGAGAGGGAGAGACAAAGAGGGAGACACAGAGAGAGGGAGAGACAGAGACAGAGGGACACAGAGACAGATGGGGAGAGACAGAGACAGAGAGAGACAGAGACAGAGGGAGACACAGAGACAGAGGGAGACAGAAACAGAGAGAGACAAAGAGAGAGGGAGAGACAGACAGAGACAGAGGGACACAGAGACAGAGGGAGAGAGGGGGAAAGACAGAGACAGAGAGAGACAGAGAGAGAGGGAGAGACAGAGACAGAGGGAGACAAAGAGAGAGGGAGAGACAGAGACAGTGAGAGACAGAGACAGAGACACAGGGACACAGAGACAGAGGGAGAGAGGGGGAGAGACAGAGACAGAGAGAGACAGAGACAAAGGGAGAGAGAGGGAGAGACAGAGACAGGGAGAGACAGAGAGAGAGGGAGAGACAGTGAGAGACAGAGAGAGACAGAGAGACAGAGACAGAGGGAGACAGAAACAGAGAGAGGCAAAGAGAGAGGGAGAGACAGAGACAGAGATAGAGGGAGACAGAGACAGAGAAAGACAGAGAGGGAGAGACAGAGGGAGAGAGAGAGAGGCGGAGGGTGAGAGAGAGGGACTGACTTGCCCCTGGCTCTGGCTGTCCCTAAAGCTAGGCCACCCAGCCCTGCCCCCCTGGATTTCGCTGTATGAGCCAATAAATACCTCTACTGACATGTCAGCCACTTGATATGAGGTTTCCACCACTTGTAATCAAGGCCTAACGTCCCTCTAACACACGGCGCGTAGAAGTGGAACACGGAAAGCTGATGGTGTACCCACAGAGGGAGCTGGTGGGAGAGGCCCAGTCCCCGAGGGATAATACAACCCGAGTGGGGATGCCACAGTGAGAACAGCAGCCTTTCTCCTGGCAGGTTGCTGCAAAGGAAGAAACTCTCCCAAACAGAACAACAGAGAAAGACCCTGCACTTGGATTGCTGCGTTTGCAAGCGGAGGACCAACCCTTTCTGCAAACAGTAAGAGGGCCATGCTGACACAAGGCTGCACATCCCAGCGCAGAGCGGTGGGACCTGGACCACACGGAGAACAAAGAGAATCCTCATTCGGTGGGGGGGGGGGGGGAGGCGGGGGATGACTCGCGTAGAGGAGCAATTCAGATGGTACAATGCAGATCTCAGGCAGGGGTTCTCACCAAGCCCTCCAGGAAGAAGAAAAGAAGAAGTGAGAATGAGTATTAGAAGCCCACCAGGGTGAGCTACAGCTGCTGTTCATAATGCTTTTTAAGTTAACTGGTAGAAAATGATAAATAGTATTTAGTCATTGTCAATAATCCTGTTGTCATTTTCACAAAGTTTTAAGTCAGGGACCCCTCTGCTCCATCCCCCCCACAAACCTGCCTTAATAATTGCAACCCAGATTCTGTATCCAGAATGTTACGAATTGGGGGTGGAGGAATTCCATGCGAGTCAGAGAGGGGGACAAGGAAACAGCAGCAGGGAGCAGGAAGGAGCTCCCAGAAGACAACTGGTCTACCACCTGCCTTTGCCAAAGCTGCCCTGGACTACCCTGACATAATCATCTTCCTGAACCTGAAAATGTGCAGATGAGACCCCTCACAGTCTCCTCAAGTCTGCCTCCCACTTGTTGAGTGTCTACTCATTCTAGGAGTTGGGTACACGTCAGTGAATAAGACAGACAAGGCCTCTGTCCTCAGATTTACACGGCAGGTGGGGACACAAACAAGTAAACAAATAAAGGAACAAGACAATTACAGGATGTAATCAATATACGATACCTGGACATTCAGCATCTCATGGAGAGGAGATGGAGGCTCAGAGAGGGTGAATGACTTGCTCTAAGCAGCAGCCCCAGGAGAGGGAACCCAACCCCTGACTGCTCTGCCCCAGCTGCTTCTCCACCTCCAGTCTGTGGCCCTCGTAGCCCCCAAAGATGTCCTGTGGCTCTATCCAGAAATATACAATGCTCTTTTTGGCAGCTCCTGGGAGGATGCCCTTTTGGCCTAAGTCCCCATCACACCTGGCACCTGGTTAGGGTAATCATATGTCTGCTTCACCAGGGACAGTTCTAGTTTACACTTGTTGTCCTAGAGGAATTAATAGAACCCATTTCCACTTGCAAAATTGTCCAGGTTTAGACAATAAATCATATGCCCCCCATCCGTAAAGTACTTAGGTACTCTGTATCCCTGGAGCATCTTGATGCCAGAATGAATGTTTCACATCTTCTCCAGATGTTGGGCAGCACGAGGAATCCTACCACATTCTGCCCCAGAAAACCTTGGGGCGCACCTCCCTGATCACTGCTCAGCCCTTGAGGGGCCTGGCAGAGGGGAAGGCATCTCTTCAGATGGCCCTCCCTGCCTGATCCCACTTCTATCCCCTGGTGGCTTTGCCTTGGCCATTAACTCCCACCCCCTGCCAAGGATTTCTCCTGAAGATGGGGCTCACGTTCACTGCACTAGAAGCTTCTGGAGAGAACCAGCCATGCCCTGGGCACAAGTGAGAATCAACCAGTGTCTGCTGACTTGGAGAGGAAACACAACACCCTTAGGTGAAATACGTCTCAAAGAGGAGCCCAGGGTTCCCAATTTGTCGTGAACACACATGCAATTTAAATACCCCTTCCTCCTGAGAAAACTTACTGACGTTTGCCCTGTATGTGGGGCCCCTGACCTTACAGAGCCCTTGATCTCCTGTGTTTTGCCCCCATGATTGTCTGGCTTCGTGGCCCTCAGCCTCCTGGACTAGAATCCCTGACCTGTCCCAGAACGACAGATGTGGGGTAGGTAGGGGTCTCCTGAAATAGAATGATTTCAGCTCAGTGTGCCCACCGGGATCAGACCTCCGGGACCAGGCACCCGACAACCTGGGAGGCAGGCCCTGAGCCAGGGAACGGCTGTGCCTGCCTTTGCACGCCCACTGCGTGCCACCAGCAGCCCTCCCCCCAACCCAGCCGGCACAGCTGGGCAGCAGCAGGCAGGCTCTTCATGCAAATTAAATAAAACAACCTTTTTATCTGTTGGCTGATTCCCTCTTTTGAAGAAATCAACTACAAATTCATTTTTCAGGAGAAGCAATTATGATGATGGATGGAATGTCAGGGAGAGGGAATCAAACAGCAACCTAGAGCCCCAGGCCAGGGGGCAGACAGCTTCCTGGGCCGGGAGAGTGGGGACAGGCCCTTTCAGCTCCCATTTTGCTGGCTCTCTCTGCCCCCTCCCTCTCAGTTTTGCGGGGTAGGGATGCTGCAGAAAGGGCCCCTCCCACCATAGCTAACCGTTCACTGTGGCTCTATAGGAAGAGATCAGAAAAGGCACTATAAGAAAGGCAGTATACATAGCTGTATTCAATAAATCCGGAGCACTTACTGTACCAGGCACTTTCTAGGCATTACCTGGTTTAATCTTCACGATGGCTCTGCAAGATAGAGATTATTTTACCCCTTCCATAGAGGGGGAAACTGAGGTGCATTCACTGACTTGCTCAAGATCATGCAGCTTAAAGGGGAGAAGAATTAGGACCCAACCTTCATTCCACTGCAATATGAGTCCTTCCAAGACAGTGAGATTTAGCTCCAAGCCCTAGAGATCAGTTAGCCCATTGCCTTCCCACCCCACCCGTCTCTAGTTTGCAGATGGGGAGATGGAGGCTAGCTCCAGGCCACGGGGCCAATCATTGGAGGAATCCACACATGTATTCCACTTGTACTTTAGGCCCAAGTTCACAGTCAAAGGCTTCAGCTGCCCTAGCCTATGAGTTGAAAGATCTGGAGAGCAGAAAAATCCCGTGGACTTAACCCAGGACTCGAGTGGGAGCCCAGCTCCATTGTACTACCCATGGTGACAGCAGCCTTCTGTGCTGGAGAGGGACGCTGGAGCTGCCACACAGAGGGACTCCCAGGAGCCCCTGGCACCCAGGGGAGGAGCGAGCTGGTGGCACTATCTGCCAGCCTGTCAGTCCTGGGGAAATCCTTCACAGCAATGGGTCTGGTCTTCTACTTCAAAGGCTCCTCTGGTAAAGACCTGCTAAGTGTTCGAAACACGTCTTCAGTGAAGTGTGAATTCTCTCCAAACCTTCTGTGAATTCCAGGAGAGCTCAGGCTGGAAGGAGCCTGGGAGGCTGTCCCTTTCCTGGAGCTGGAGGGGAACTGGGGTGTCAGGGACCAAACCCCACCCCCATCGTTCCACCTCCCAGGGACTCTTGGGCACTGTCATCGCAGGAGAGTTGAGGTGACACCCTGGGAGCCGTTGACCCTGGGGAGGCGGGGACTGAACCCCGAGGGCGCAGTGTGTTGAGGGTTTGGGGCTCATTGCACTCTCTACCCACCTTCAGGTGATTATAGGTCCCCCGACTATTGAAAGTAACAGCTAACACGTCCACTCTACCCACCTTCAGGTGACAATAGGTCCCCCAGCTATTGAAAATAACAGCTAACACGTCCACGAAGGGTACTAGGTGGTAGGTAGTAACCTAAGTGCTGTATATAGTCTACATCCCTACTCATTCGAATCCTCACTGCAACCCATGAAATGGGGACTGCTCTTTTGTCCCTTTTTACAGAGAAGGACACTGAGGCACAGAGAGTTTAAGTAACTTGTCCAAGGTCATCCCTTAGCAGAGGAGATGGGACCAGACCCTAGGCAGCCAATCTGTGCTCAGGGTCCAGGAGACGGGGTGGAGGAGAGCATAACTCGTAGAAGGAAGTGGCTGTAACTCATCCTCCCTCCCCAGCGCGGGGGATCCTGCTCAGCCGTCAGGCAAGGCAGGGAAACCGAGGACCAGTCGGAGCTAGAAAACAAAGGCACTGGAGTCACACAGATCTGGGAACAAATATTTACCAGCCAGGTGACCATGGGAAGTAATTAGCCCTTGTCTGACTTCATTTCCTCGTCTATAAAATGGAAATTACAATACCTACCAGCAAGGTTATTTTCAGGAACTAAGATAATCAGGCACTGGCATGACCCTTAGAGTGCGTGTCTCCTTAAATTTTGTGCCTGAGGCACGTCATTAGTCTCTCCCTAGTCTGGCCCTGGAGGTAAATTACATGTTAAAGATCTGGACCAGAAAATTCCTGGCAAGAGTAGACAATGAGTGAGCAAGTGAATAAAAGAAAATGAAGGAATAGTGGCTGAATGAATGATACTCAGCTACCGTTCATTCATTCTTGGTCTACTGCTACGCCCCCCTGCAGGACAGCAGTCAAGGAGTCTAGGAGGAGGAGGCATGCGCCCTGCCTCAGAGGAGCTTACAGTCTAGTAGGGAGCCCTGCAAAGCCAGGGATGCTGTCTTTGCCTTGTGCCACCCATAGGGGGGCTGGGCTTGTTCAGGCATTGGCCCCACCCTGTTTGAGGGACCTGCAGGTACCTGCCAGGCTTGACTCCCAGACAGAGACCTCAGCCTGGCCTACAGATGCAGCAGTTCTGGGGGAGGCGAGAGCTCTGCCCCTCAGCCTCTCCTCGTCAGGCTGTAAGCCAGCTCAGGACCCGCATCTCATACAGGGCATCGGAAGACTCCACAGAACTGAGTCCCGGGGCTTACGACCCACCCCCTTCCACTTGGGATGTACACAGCTGGCCCAGACCGGGAGCTCTTCAAAGGGCTGCAGCCCTGATGTATAAATCTCACTCCCCATCCCCCAGGAGGAGGGCCTGGAATAACCACAGGAGGAAATAAAGGAGAGAAGTAACAAGAGCAACTGTCCCAGGGCTAGCGCTGCTAGTAAACAGAACAGCTGGGAGGTACTGTGAATTCCAAACCTCCGAGAATGTCGTTCCCTGGAAATCGATATGAGAGATTGCAAAGGGGCATGTTTGCTGGAAGGCCCTTCAGGTAGAAAGGGTTGCAGGTTTCCCATTGGCTTCTGTAGTCCCCAACTATAGGGGTCTGGGGTGATGGGGCAGGAAATTGAGGGTTGCAGGGTATCAGAGCAGGGGGAGGGATGGAAGGCGGGGAAAGAAAAGAGGAAGGCAGAGGAGGAGGGCGACGAGGAGAGGCTGCAGAGAGCCTGCTCCCAGGGCTGAGGCCACAGAACACACGGGAAGAGGAACAGGGCCTTGGAGACATCAGGGTAATGGTTCCTGTGACCTTGCATTTCTGGCAGGAAGTACATGGACCCTCATGCTCCACTTCAGCCCCCTTCCTCCTGTCCTCTCCCCATGACCTCCACAAGCTTCTAAATCAGTCTCCTCATCTGCGAAATGGGTCCACAACAGCCCCGACCTCTCAAGGCTGCTCTAATTTTCAGTGAGGTAATGTCTGCAGAGAGCTCAGCCCACTTGGCAGAGGATGTAGGAAGCGCCTAATAATGGGTGGCTGGTACCATCTTTGCATTATGGCCATTAGCAGTGACTGAGCTGACCTCAGTGTCCTCTCCAATCAGAAGGGCAGGCTGCTGAGCAGAGGTCCAAGACAATGGGACAGTGAGGTCACTCCAGCCACTCCAGCCTCTGGGCAGCAGGTGTGCCCAGATGGTCCCGCTCCCTGGCCGCTGGCCACACTGGTCATTAAGCAAATGGCCTGCAATGGCCAATGATCAGTGGAGCACGACGGCGGGTGCCTCTCCCAGGCCGGCCTCATCAAAGGCCAGTGCTGAGCTAATTTAAAGATCTAAGTGGAACACATTTCTCCTGATGCGGCAGTTTCAATCGGCTTGTATTGTCTCCAAGTAAACACTGGGGTCACAGCAATCAGCTTTCCGGACAACGCATCTGTTTAGGGGAAAAGGGGCAGAGGAGTGGAGGGAAGCTGTGGGGAGCGGGATGAGACTGGGCAGCTAGAGGGGGGCCTGAGTCAGTGTTGAGGACCAGGTCTGGGCGGGGATGGGCTCCCAGGGCTCAGGGTCTCCACTGCGGATGGAAACATCCAAGTGTCCATCACCGACTTTCAGAGCTGGCAGGGACTTGTGACATGATTAAGACTCATCCTACAATATCATTTAAACTGATCCTTCATACAACAGATAGGAGGACACTGGGGACCCAAGAGTGAGTGCTGATAGTTTAAAGTTGTCCATCAAGTCAGAGGCAGGGCCTGGGCCTCCTGACCCAGGTATTGATCCATAACCAACATTCCCCAGCATGCTACAGCTTTCAAGGTGCTTCTGGTGTTTATAATCTCATTTAATCAGTACACTGGCCCTGAAACGATGGAATTACTAGTCTTACTTCAGAGATGAGGAAACAAAAGTTCAGAGAGGTTAGATGACTTGCCCAAGGTCACACAGCTGATGCGTGGTAGCACCGGGTGTTCTGCTCTTACCACCCCATGCTAGATGGGGATGCTTCTCTCATTCCTCTGGGTTCCCATGGGCAAAGCCTTGTTGTGCCTCAAAGACCCTCACCTTCTAGGGTACCCTGGTTTCTCCAGGGTGACAAATTCCTGGTCCCCAGAAGTTCCAGTCTGGTGGTAAAGGTAAAGAGTCAGAGATTCTTGGGCCTGTGGTCAGTGGAGAGCACAGGTGCCAGAAGTTCCACCATTAAAGCTGCAGCCCAGGGCCCAGCCCAGCCCAGGCCAGGCCAGAAATGAGCTCTGCACCCAGAGCCTCGGTGGAAGCCCTGAGGACTGGGGCATAGGGCTGCCCCCCCGAGAGAACAGAGGGGACACCTGTCCTTTGCCTGCGGGGACACGGGTCCCGGGGGCACCACAGTGCAGGCTGAGGTCCTGGCCTTGGGGCCACCCAGAGTGTGCAGCTCCAGCTGGCAGCACAGGGTCTGCAGTGTCTGCTGGGCCTTGTGCAGGGAGACTGAGGATCTGGTATCTACTGGGAGCTGAAGAAAGGCCACCCTGAGTGGCTACTGGGCAGCCTGTCTGGAGTGGATATTTTGGACACTTGGGTGTGCCCAGCATCAGGAGTGACTTGGGCAGATGGGCCTGATTCCAAATCACACATAGCTCCCTGAAGGTGGCTCTGGTACCTGAAGGATCCATCTAGGTGAACAGCCTCACATTCGGTGAATAAATAAAATAACAAGAGCAACAGCCACACTCACTGAACTCGGATCTTGTGCCGGACCCTGCGCTTGCACATGCATCTTCTCATTTTACAGCTGAGGGATCCGTGGTTCAGAGATATTAACTCAATCAACGTCGTGCTGCTTGTCAACAGCGGAGCTGGGATTCAAACCCTATTCTGTCCGACACAAACACCAGGGCACTTAACTACTTCTGATGTGGTCCTCGCCCCATCAGGCTGCCAGGGGCCCCACGAAGACCTTGACAATTTGATTTTTAATATTCCTCCAAGAAGGTTGGCTCAGAAGGGGTTTGAAGGACAGAGGAGAAGAAAAAAGGGACACCGTAAGATGAAAGAAGAGGATGCAGGGTACTCAGGACCTGGATTGTGGAGTTTCTAGGCTGTAGGGGAGGTGCTGGAGGAGGAGGAGAGGGAGGAGGAGGAGGAGGAAGAGGAGGAGGAAGAGAGGGAGGAGGAGGAAGAGGGGGAGGAGGAGAGGGAGGAGGAGGAGAGGGAGGAGGAGAGGGAGGAGGAGGAAGAGGAGGAGGAGGACAGGGAGGAGGAGAGGGAGGAGGAGGAGAGGGAGGAGGAGAAAAAGCAAGGATGGGGAAGGAGAGGACAGCAGCTCAGGAAGGGGAGGAGGAGGAAACAGCAGTTTCAGAGGGACCGACCATCTGTTCCCCCAGCCCACTCCGCGGCCTGGTGTTTCCGTTTCTCATCTCGGCCCCAGTTCACTCTGACAGCCTTTCTGTTTTTCCCCCTTCCCTCGACCTCACACAACCAATTCCACCATTAAAGACCTACGGCATCTGGCCCTCTCCTCCCCCCTCCCCCCACCAGGCCCATCATCTCCCACCTGGACCACTGCCACCCACCCCCTGCCCCGGCCTCAGCCTCCAGTTCTGCGGGTTCTCCTTCCTAAGGCTCTGACCACGTCCTTCCTCTGCTCAAAGGCCTTCAAAGGCTGGCCGCCGCCTACAGAATCAAGTCCAAATTCCTTACCCTGGTGTTCACGGCCCTCCTAAATCTGTCCCCCTCCCCGCACCCCCTCCCCTCCATCTGCCAGGTTGTCCCCCCTGTTAACCTCATGCTCTGTCCCTCACTGGATTCAGGTTCCAGCTCAAATGTCATCATATCACATCATGGCAAACCTTGCAAAAGAGCTCACCCCCTCCCATCTTCCATCCCCTTTCCCTCCTGTATGTTTCCTCAAACACGATCAACAGCTGACATCTAATACACTGGATTTTCTATCCCTGCCCCCACGAAAGCAGGGATGGTTTTATTCTGAGCCGTGTCATCAGGGCTCAGAGCAGTGCCAGCCTATCACAGGCACTTGACACTTATTGAATGAATGAATGGCCACCCTGCCACCCCACAGTTTGTACTCTTTGCTACAGCGACCAGTGACACTTCACAGCCATCCTATCTGGCCTAACCCACTCTCTATCACTTGCCTTTTCTCTTTAGATAAAATGGGAAACTTGACCCATCTCCAGTACCTCCTCCTCCCCCTTCTTACACCCAACTCAGTCCGCCTTGTGATGGGGGTTTGTACAGGGCTAGTACCTCGTCATTCGGCTGTAGGCTCCTTAAATAAGAATGAAAGGTCTAGGGCTTCCCTGGTGGCGCAGTGGTTGAGAATCTGCCTGCCAATGCAGGGGACACAGGTTCGAGCCCTGGTCTGGGAAGATCTCACATGCCGCGGAGCAACTGGGCCCGTGAGCCACAACTACTGAGCCTGCGCGTCTGGAACCTGTGCTCCGCAACAAGAGAGGCCGCGATAGTGAGAGGCCCGCGCACCGCGATGAAGAGTGGCCCCCGCTTGCCGCAACTGGAGAAAGCCCTCGCACAGAAACGAAGACCCAACACAGCCAAAAATAAATAAATGAATTAATTTAAAAAAAAAAAAAAAAGAATGAAAGGTCTGTGTCTTACCTACCCTGCTCCCCTCACAGTACCAGGTACCAAATTGGGCACATACTAGGGACTCAGTATTTCTTGAGCATAGCAGAGAGGATGAAAACTTGATTCAGCAGACATTTGTCTGAAACTTACCCACTCCCAGCCAAACTCTGGGTTGGCCGAGGCCCTACGATGTGTCCAATGCCATGCTGGATGAATTTCTACTGCGGGCCAGGTCCTGCCCTGGGAGAGGCCCTATGCTGTGCCAGGCTCCGTGCTGAGAAAGCATCTACTGTGTGCCAACATGAGTTGGCCGAAACCCTACTCTGTATAGATCTTGTCTGGATGAGCTCCTATGATGGAGGGATGGGGGATGGGCAACTGTGTGCCTGGCTTCATGCTGAGAGCGCACCTACTATGTGCTAGTCCTGAACCAGGCAGTGGGGCAGCAAGAAAAGTACAAGTCACGACCTGCCTTCAAGTGCCTCACAATCAGCCTGGGATGAGCAGAAAATGGGAGAGGAAGGGGAAGAAGGAAAGCACAGGGGAGATCAATAATAACTATTTATTCTGGCAAATTATGAGCGCATGTAGGGCCATCTGTGCACACAGCTCCGTGCCCGCTCGTCACCACTGAGGCCCAGCGCAGGAGCCCAGCTCGGCTCTGGGGAGCATCTGGGCCTTCCATCAACTTGTCATTGCCTGGGGGAAGGGGCGCCCGGCCTCCATACCTCCAGCCCACTGCCCACCAGGCGGACAGGCAGGGGCGACTCTAAAAATACCACTGAGGTTGGGCACGGGTGCAGTGGGCGTGCTCCTGCCTGAGCTGAGCTGGCCGCTCCTTGAGCTGGAGGGCGCTCAGGGATCAGCACGCAGAGGGCAGCTCCTGGGGACTCCCTGGGGAGGATGGGTCAAGGGCACTGCTGGCTGCCTCAGACTGCCTGGGAAGGAAAGTACCACGTGGCCTGTGGGGAGGCTGAAACAGGTTCAAGGATGGATTCACCCAAGGGGTAAGGCTGGCACCCAGGGAAAGGCCCGTTCTGGATGAGCAGCCAGCAGCATGGAGCAGACCCCAGACTCGGCCTGGTTCCACTGGAGAGCAGGAGACAGACCTGGGCCCAAACCCCAGTCAGAGACCTGATTCCTCCCTCAAATTAGTCCTGACCCTGAGCCCAGACTGAACCTTGACTGTCACCCCAGTCTGACCTCTGACTCCAGCTATTACACTGAACCCCAATTTTCCTGGTGGCCTCGAGCCCCTTGACTGAAGCTCCCAGAGGACCCCTGTCTCCTCGACTCTGAAACAGACGGGTGGTAAGAACCCTCTCTGAGAAAGGTGAGCCTGTGGCCCCTCTGGGCTCTGAATCCTAACAGCCTGGAAAGAAAGTGAAAGGACACATATTCAATAATAAAATAATAAGAACAATAATAACAGCTAGTCCTTATTGAGCATGTACCATATTAAGTGCTTTGCATATATTAATCCCTTTATGCCTTATAACAACCCCATTTTGCAGACAAGAAACAGTGGCACAGAGTGGTTAAACAACTTTCCCAAAGTCACACAGCTGGTAAGTATCAGCGTCAGGATTTGAATCCAGTCCATCTGTATGTGCCCATCATACTGGAGTTGCTCTAAACGTGTGCCAGCTCCCGCTTCAGTACGTGTACACACACACACACACACACACACACACACACACACACACACACACACACACACATCTCATTTTGTTTCTCAGAACAATGCTCTGAAATGATTTTTATTACCCATTCCTAGAGGTGTAGAAACTGGAATTCTGAAAGGAGAGCTGGCTGGCCAAAGACAGCACAGCTGAGACTCGATCAACTTGGCATTCAAACTCAGACTTTTAAATATACTCATTCCAGCTTCCAAAATACACATCCACTGAATAATATGAAGAAAAAAAGTAACACCACTTATAATTGCACCATCCAGAAAAATCACTGTCTGTACTGTGGTGCAGGTCTTTCCAGTCTTTTCTCCATTTATAAAATAATATTTTTCCATTAAATAAGATATTTTTCTATAAAAAATGTGGGTGCTCTGTAATTCCCTTGCCAAATCCCAACAGTTGGGCAGTCAGGTTGTGGCCAGTGTTTCCGCCCATCTTCCTGCACTCCGAATGGATCAGACTTCCAGAAGCAAAGCTAGAAGAGACTCAGCAACGTGCTTCTGGGCTGGGCTGTGCCAGGCAGGCTGTACGGCTGGCGAGCTGTGCAGAGCAGGGGCACGCGTGATGGAGACGGTGGCCCAGCTGGTACCCATCAGCCCGCTGCACAATTTGCTCTGGGAAAGGCAAGAGCCTTCACGACATTGTCTGTTTATCCTCAGGGACTGTCTGAATGAAAATGTGATGTTTCCCTCACTGCAGAACTGAACTAGGGCTTTGGGGGTCCCAGCCTGCAGAAGCTGATGTCATGAATGATCATGTGCTCGCACCTACCAATTACACACTTATCCCCCTGGGATGCTGGGGCCTGTCATGCTATCATGAGCAGGGCAGGTGAGGCCTGAGGTGCAGGCTGGGGTCAGAGGTTTTCCTAAATGTTAGCCAAGGCAGGACAGAGGATATGGACTCAGCCCCAAAGGGAAAGTGTCCCAGAGCAGAGCCCAGGAGAGGAAAGGTCTGGAGCATGCAACTGGGGGGAGGTGACTTTGTGGAGGGAGCCAGCTGGGCCGGGAGGCCAAGCTGCTCCGGGTCACCCGGCACTCCTGTGGCAGAAGCCGCGAGGCTGGACATGGAGCCCTCTGAAGGTCTGTGCATGTGAGCAGCGGCAGAGACTGGTGACTCCGAGCTCCGCAGCATGCTCTGAAGCGGGGGGCCAGCACAGCCCTGCACTCAGGGTGAGGAAGAGTGGACCGTGGTCCCAGGCACATGCAAGGAAGGGACAGCAGGAGCCCGGGGGTCCTCCGGCCAGCAGCAAGGACACAGGGAGGAAGGGACAGCAGACACCCTGGGGTCTTTACTTCTCCTTCCTTTTCCTTTGTCTTCCTCCCACTGCACACCGGGGGGTTGGCCATGTGACTGCTGGGGGCCAAGCGGCCAGAGCCCAAGGTCCCTTCTCCACAGCAGCCTGGCTTCTGCCCTACTTACATCGGCACCGCCAAGGCCAGTCTCGCGCAGATTAACGAGGCCACGGCTGACGCCCTGCGCCAGGGGACTGGCCTTGTTTCTAGGTGAGCAGGTACTTGAGCCTCAATTAACTTTGACTACCCTTCGTGCTCTCCCCCTAGGGCAGGGCAGGAGGAGAGGAAAGGGAGGAGGCCAAGAGGGGAGGAAGAGGAGGAAGGAGTGGGATGGAAAGGGGGAGGGAGAAGGGGAGGAGGGGAGGAGGGGCGTGAGGAAAAGGAGGAGGGAGTAGAAACAGGGAAGCAGGAGGGAGGGAGGGAGGAGAGGGCAGTGGGGGGCAGGAGGCAGGGCGCAGAAGGGCAGGAAGTGAAAGGCTGCCCCAGGGTTCTCCCACTCCACCAAACAGCCCCTCCCTCCAGGACCTTTGAAAGGGGAGGAGCGAAGGAAAATGAATGTCCTGCCAATCAGCCACTTCGGCCCATGCACTGGCAGAGAGGACCAACCACCCGGCTTTAGAGATGTGGAAGCAATTCGGGGAAGAAAGTAACTTTCCCAAAGTCATGGGTGGGGCGAGTGGTAGATGAGTGCAGCCCAGGCCTCCTGACTCCCCATCTGGTGCCTCTTCTGCTGCCCAATATGCACCACGCAGTGACAAAAGTCTACTCATCCCTCAAAACTCCACTCAAAGCGTGCATCCTCCAGCAAGTCTCTGCATGGGCCCCATGACCTCCTCCAGTCCTTCCCAGTGACCATCCTCTGGGTCATATCCCCTGCCAGCCTGAGACATCTCCCAGACAGCACCTCTGATGATTCACCTCTGTGCCCCAGTTCCCGGCACAGAGCAGGCACTGAATGAATGAGAGAATAAATGAATGAATGAACGAATGGAATTAGGCTTTCGGGTGAGACAAATCTGGGTTTGAATCCCCACTCCACCTCTCATGAGCTCTGGACAACTGGTGAGTTTCTCAGCCTCTCCGAACCTCAGTTTTCCCATCTCTAAAATGGATCCCTTGCAGAGTTGAAAAATAAGTTACATAACACAATCCCTCATTCATTCATCTATGCACCCATTGAGCACCTACTGTGTGCCAAGCAAGCTCTGTGAAAGGCTCTGGGTAAGCAGTGGTCCGTATCCTCATGGAGTTTGTGGTTTGGTGGGGCAAACAGACAATTAAAATGTATGCGAATGAATGAAATTCAATTGCATAAGTGCTTGGAAAGAACAAGCCAAGGTGAGATGACAGAGAGTGGTGGGAGGGGTCTAATTCACGTGTGGTGGTCAGGGAAAGCCTCCCCGAGGAGGGAACATTTAGAGCCAAGATCTGAAGGATGAGAAGGGGCCCAGCCATGTGACGAGGGAAAGCTCTCCAGGTAGAGAAACAGCATGTACAACTGTACAAGGCAGGTGACAAGGAGCATCAGTGCCACCATCCAGGTGTCCACACTGTCCTCTGAAGGGCTCTGCAGGCTGACCCAGGACTGCTTGGAGGAGGAGGGAGAAAAGAAAGAGGAGGAAGAGATGGTCCTCACTCCACTCGTCCTTCCTTCCACTCACCCATTCGTCAGAGCATGTGTGCCAAGCTCCCAGTCTACAGACTGCAAACCTCCCTGCTGGCATTAGGCAAACCCTGACACAGCCCTGGCCTCACAGCCCTCAGTCGGAGGAGGTGTTGGAAGCCAGTGAAATAAATAATCCCCAATAAGCATCTTACTCTGGCTCTGGCAAGTGCTAAGCGGTGCTCAGTGTGATGAGAGCAGGTGACAGGAGGACCTGGCCTGGCACAAGTTGGGAAGAAGGAGAGGAAGGTCAGAGGAGGCCTCCCTGAGGACGCGATGCTGAGCTGAGATCTGCAGGATGAAGAGAAATGAATGGGCTGAAGGGGCTGGTGGGCCAAGCACAGGGCTTGGGTCTTATCCTAAGAGTGATGGGGAGTCATTGATGGCTTTAAGCAGGGGGTCTCCATGATGGAATCTAGACACCACGTGTGGAAGAGACAGACGGGTGGGGGCAGAGCAGATGCATGAGAGCAGCGGAGGTGCTGATCACAGTGGCCCAGGGCAGGCAGTGGCAGAGAGGACGGAGAGGAGAAAACTGACCTGGGCACCCTTAAAAGGCAAAACCTACAAGACAGAGTGGGGCAGGGTGGGGGAAGGGGAGACGGGCAGGAAGGAGTCAGCAGTGAAACTGTGGCTTCCCAGCCTGTGGAACTGGACACCTGAAGATGCCATTCGCCGGGGGTTGGGTACCTCTGGGGTCTCCACATGGAGACGTGCAGCGAGATGCGGGACACTAGGGTCTTGGAGCTCAGAAGAGATACTCGTAAGGGCTTTGTTAGCTCAACAACAATCAACGTGTGGCCCTGGAAGAGCTCCCTGGAGGGAAGTACAAAGAGGGACCCTGAGAGTCAATAGCTCGAATAAGGAAAACTGCAGGAAAGCACAGCCAGAGGCAGCGCCCCCCAGGACGGCGCTGAGGACACCCGGGAGCCACAGCTGGGCCCCTCTGTGCCCAGGGTGCTGCCTCTGCAGTCAGACTGCCCTTGGCCTCCCTCCTCTGTGCTGGCTGCTGGGCGCAGCCCTCGCGCAGGAAACCTGTCCCAGGAGGAAAGGGCTCTCCCAGGAGCACGACGTCTGACGCTGCCGTGAAGGCACAAGGAGGGTGAAGGGCGTATCTTCCGTTGGGGCATCAGAAGAGAATTCCCCGAAACGGGGCTGTGGAAGGAATCGTCGAAGACAGAGGGGGCTCCTCCAGGCCGAGAGGGAGGGCGGGCACTCCTGCTGGGAGGCCCTGGCCCTGGCAGAGCGCTCCTGTCTGTCCGGCACGCCTTACATCCCAGGTCTGGGATCCTGCCACCGCACTAGCCCGAGAGGCCCGGGAACACAGGGCCGTGCTTGCTCCTGCCTGCATCTCACAGGGCCCAGCACACATCCGAGAATTTGCTGGAGAAAGGTTCGTGGATGCCCTTCAGGGGAGGAAGCCACAGCAAAGGCAGAGGCCCGAGAGCTCATCCGAGGGGCAGCGACACGGAAGCCTGGAACAGACCTCGCCTGGAAGGCAGGTGGTCTTTAATGAGGAAGCAGCGGGGAGCCACGAGAGGATTTTGAGGGGGGGCTCCAGGATGTTTGGGGGTGGGGAGAGGGGCTGAGGCTGGAGGGAGGAAAACAGGGAGGAGGACACGTCTGTTCCCAAAGACAGGTCCCCAAGGTTTAACCTGATTAGTGTAAGGAGGCTGGGGAAAGAGTGTACACATACACAGATCCACACACACACGTGATCCACTTGCGTACACAGGTGAACACACACATGCACATACATATTACAGATAAAACGAGGCAGACACGCAGGGACACACAAGTTCAGGTCACACAAAGGCACTTTAACACACAAGTGTAGAATGGACAATGGCCTGCAGGTGTGCACAGAGGGACACACTCCTACATGTATCTGAATGTGCACACACACAAACTCACACACACACACACACGGACTCGGGCCCATGGAAGCACTGGGCAAAGCCCTATTCCTTCAAGAGCAGGCAAGAGCCCAAGCTGACTCTGCATTGGATGGTGGTGTTTCAGGCAGTGTAGACAGAGGCTTCACCCACGTGGGCCCCCAGCCCTGGGCAGCCCTCAACAGCCCTCAGGAGAGTGAGGGGGTTGCCCAGAATGGGCCTTGAGCTCACGGATTCACTGAGGCTCCGGTGAACATGTCAACCCGCCAGCCAGCTGCTTCCCCTCCCAAAATAGCGGCCGTAGTTAAGTGACAGCCTGCCTGGCCAATGGCAGGGCCTGCCCGGGCTGGCCTCAACCTGCCAGCGGGATGGGAAGGGGCAGGCATGGGATGTCAGGGCCGGGCCTGACCAGTCACTGCCCTGACTGTGCTTCCCCAAGCCCCCTCACCCCAAGAAGCATGCATCACACGTGTACACATGGGCAAGCATTCAAACACGTGGACAGACACAGAGAGGCTGACAGAGGCGTGAATACACGCGTGGCCCCAACACATAGAGAAACACAAGTACTGAGTCATCACAGACCCTCATGTCACGCAAACACAGTGGCAGAGGCACATGGCACACACTCACAACAGACACACCCCAGATGGCACACACATACACATGCACACACCACACACATTGCCCGGATACACGGAAACTCAGGGCACATGCACACAACCACGCACAAACATTTTAGGACAAACACAGACTTACACACAGCAGTCTCACAGAGCACACACGCGCATGCTCAAACATACCGAGATATACCCAGAGCACACAAAAAACACACACACTGAAGCACACGTATATGTGGATGCAATAGCAGAAGACTCAAAACACCCTGGTACATGCTGTATAGACATGGATACATCAAACACACAAGGCATTTAGGACCAGAGACACACACGTGCAAACACTGTGCACACGCACACACACACAACCACAGAGTGTTTATGGGCCTTCTGCATGAGGGTCCCCTCATTGCCAGGGTCTGGCGTTCCTGCTGGTCACCCCTGAGGGGTTGATATGGCCAAGGCCTCCACAGCAAAGGCCTGGTGTCTGGATGGGATTCTCAGGACTGGTGGTGACAGTGCCCAGACACAGAGTCTGGGTGCCACCTCCTCTCCCAGGCCGCCAGCCTCCCTCAGCAGCCAGTGGGACATGTGGAGGGCCTCTGGGCAGGGGTCCTGGAGTCCTGCTCATCCGTCTCAGCCCTCAACCTGGGCAGCAGAGCCTGAGGAGCTCTGATACCCACCTTTCGAACACCATCCTCTTCCCTTTCCAGATAAGCCAGCGTTGGGCTGAGCCAGGGCAGCAGAGGGGGAGGAAGCCCTGGAAGAAGAGGGCTGGAGGTGGGAACCTGCGAGAGTGGTGGGCTCTGGCAGCCACCTTGCCTGGATACCGGCCGCCCTGCTGCATGAGCACAAGCGCAAGAGAGGAAAGTTACCTGGGAAGATGAAATGAGTCAGTGCAGCATCTCACCAACGGCCCCATGTAAATGATGCAAAGCCTCGATGGCAAAACCGTCACAATCTACCAGGACGGCGGCATTCCAACTGCACATCAGAGAGAGAACTGCCCCACCAACTCCTTCCACTCCGGTACGTGGCTGACGGGCTTCCGTCTTTGGGAAAAGGGCTGCCAGGGTCACGTCCACCACCCCTCTCTTGGCCAGGGCACTGCATTGCCAATCCTTACACAGTCTTGGAAGATTCCTAAAATGAGCCTGACTCGGAGCCCCAGCATCCTTGTGAAGGGACAGGGAGCACAGAGCAAAAGCCCCTGCAAGTGCTCCTGTCACTCCGAGGTAGGCGGGGAACCTATGAGACAGGACCGGCTGTGAGCTGACAATTGAGGGTAACGGGCTATGAGCACATGAGGGCTCGCTGGTCCAGTCTCTCTTCTTTGGCATATTTTGAAATTTTCTGAAATAAGAGTGTGTTTGTCTGTTCGTTTTTAAGCTCTGGATCCCCTCTCTTAGATATAACACTCATCCATCACTAAGTCACGGCATCACGCAGTCATTCAACCCATCACTTTCTTGGAGGCCCTGCCCTGAGAGCGCTCACTGTTCAGTGGATTCATCTGCATCACTCTGGGTGAGGCTGAGCCCCCATGCGGGTACTAGAAGCAAGACCCCGCCACCTGCTACAACTGGAGTGGGTCACAGCCGGAGGCCTCAGGCTGGTCTGCAGCGACCAACAGGAAGACGCCTGGGGAGTGAGGGGACGGGGCAGCATTCCAGCCAGAGGGGTAAGCATGGGTTGGCCCTTTGGAACCCGGATGCTGCTTGGCGGGCTGAGAAGAGGGAGGGGGTGCAGCAGGCAGGGGGTGGGCTGGTACAGGGGAGGCTAGGCTTAAAGGTGACTTGCTGGACAGGTCTTTTATAAGAGCCAAATGCCAGGACAGGGCAGAGGGCAGGATGTGTGTGCTGGGGGTGAGGGAAGCTTGCTGGTGGCAGAGGGGAGGGTGGTGGGGACCACCACGCTTTGAGCACCATCCCTCCACTGCCTCCTTTACATTCCTGGGAGGCAGGGAGCGTGATACCCACGTGACAGTGTAGAAACTGAGGCTCTGACAAACAAGCCCCTGAGTAAGGCTGCTCGGGGGCCTGCACTCTTACTAAGAGAGAGAGAAGGAGACATTTACGCTGCAGGGAGCAAGGCAGAGAGTGGTGGAGGCTCCGAGAAGCTCCTGAGAGCCTACACGCTTCATGAGGCAGGCACCCTCTGTAACTCCAGGGCTTAACACAGAGCACCTGCTAGATGCTCGATAAGTACCATCGAGTGAATGAACGTGAGAGGCAGGTGAGGGGACCGGAGGCCCCTGGAGAAGGAGGGGGACCCTGAGGGCAAGAATGCGGGATGTGAAGGGGGCCTGGATGGCTGAGCAGTGGCCTCTGGGGCTCTGGCTCCACTCCTGGGTGAAGCCCACGCTCCCCTGGCCCACTTCAGAATCTCAAAAAAGCAGGAGCAGGCAAGGTGGCCCAGCAGGCAACGTCCAGCCCCTGGGCTTGCCCCTTCAGCCCTTCCAGGACTCCAGCTTCTAAGCCTGGATCCTCAGGAATCAGTCTCTTCACACCCTGGAGGCTCCTGGGACACAGAACTGCCCCTCTGGCCCTGCTGCCTGGCATACCAGCCCCGTTTCCCCACGCAGTCATGACCGACTGCGCCCAGGGAGTGAACACGCCAAGGCCCCTTCTAGTCAAGGACTGGCTGGGGTGGAGGAGGGGGTCCAAGGCCCCAGAGAAGAAAGGGTGCTTATTTGGTCTGTATCAGGGAACCACCATGCACATGTCAGTACTATCACAGCTTTGGGGCCGGTCACCCCAGCGTGGGAGCCAGATGCACAGAGATGACCTGCCCTCAGCTCTCATACCCTAGGGACAGCGGCTCTGATTATCCTCTCCACGTCCTGCTGGTTTCTGCAGGCATCTCATGCGGCATGTGCCTGTACAGAGGTGAGCCCTGTACAATGCATGTGCACACCTGCGCACTCATCCACACCCTCATCCAGCCATCTGCCCCCGAGCATCTACCACCCCTCCCTCAACAGGCCTGCCTGGCTCGAGCCCTGAGCCGGGGGTCAAGGGGCATGCAGAGGCAAGCAGGAAAGGGGCCTCAGCCTGAATTCCAAAGTCTGAAACAGCCCATCGCAAATTACCTTTGTTCTGACAGACTGATTAGCATAATTATCCCATCAGAGGGGAAAAAAAAAAACAAAACCAGGAGAGGAGAGGACAGCGGCAGACAGAGGGACAGCCGGGGGCAGACAGAGGGACAGCAACGGGCTCCTCAAGAGGCGGCATCTTCGAGGAAGCAGCCACCCAAAAGAGGGCGCAGGGATGCTGGCCCCAGGCAGAGCCCCGGGGGGCGCCCCTCCCTTCCCCACTCCCACTCACGACACCAGGCCCAGTGTGGGATTCAGGCATCCTGTCTGTAAACTGGGAGGGCTGGACAAAGTGAGGTCAAGCTCCTGCCGGTTCCAACACTAATGCCTTGAAATGGCAGAGCTGGGATGTGCTAGACAAAACCATTTTGCTGAAGGATGCCAAGACCCTTGCATCAAGGTTGTCCTGCTGTAATTCAAGTCATATCTCCTCATTCCCCCAGCCTCTCTCATGAAGAGCTCAGAATGGGCCCCTTCCCTGCACCAGGCACTGTGATAGGCACGGGGGACTCTGAGGGACCAGAAAAGCCAACTGTCCTTGCTCTTGGGGAGCTCCCAGCCTGATGGGGGAGGACAGAGAAATCCAGCCAGGTGATTTCAATACCTGAGTATAGGTGCCCTGGGAATGCAGATGAAGGACACCAGATCCGGGTTGTCGGGGAAGACACGAAAGGTAGGGAGACCTAAGGAAGGACTCGGGGAGGGGCTGGGGCTGGCCAGGTGGTAGTGGGAGCATCGGCCCAGCCCTGACAACTCCAGACCTCCTGGTGGATGGCTCTTCTCCCTAACTGTCCAGTACCTGCCTCTGAGCAAGTTCACAGGTATGTATTAGCCGTTTGGCCACTAGATAGAAAAATCCTTGCGAGTGGGCACTCTCCCATTTCTCTTCTATCTTCCACAGCCCTGGGCACACAGTGGGCTCCATAAATCCTCACTGAATGGAAGCTCTGTCCATGCTCAGAAAAGGGCGTCAGGTGGAGGGTCCTAGGGTCAGGTCTCGGCCTTTTCTGCTCCAAAGGATTCACAGTCTCCCCCAGGTACCTGCTCCAGGAGGTCAACTCCAGCCCGGAACCCATTTTTAGGAAGGAATCGAAGTGATGTTTCTGGCTTCTGGGGGAAGGGGCAGGGAAGAAGAAAGAGAGCCGAGCAGCCCAGCAGGTCTAGGAGAAGACCTGGGAGACCTGAGCAGAGCCGGGCACGTCTGCGGTGCAGGCTGATCAACACTGAGGGGAGCAGGTCGGGGGTTGGAGAGGGAGTTCGTGCAGAGGGGCAGGTTGGGGGAAGGAAGGATGGAATCCAAAAAATTAGAGAAAGAGACAGAGAGAGAAAAAGAATGAGCCAGACAACTGATGAGTGAGAGAGACACACGCAGAAACAGAGAGGCTAAGACACCGAGAGACAGCAGTGAAAAGAAGATCAGAGAGAGATGGAGAGGCAGAGAGGGGGATAAAACCAGACATAGAAAGACTGTACAAAGGGAGAAGAAAGGAAGGGAGGAAAGAGAAAAAGCTAGAGAGGCAGATAAACAACCAACAGTTATCTGGGGTGGGTGGAGGTGAGGGGAAGCAATTGGCAAGGACAGGAAGGGAAAGAGACAGAAGAAGTCAGGGTCAGGGAGGAGAAAGATGCAGGAAGGGGAGAGAGGAGGAGGGTCTCGATCCAGGCCAGGCCAAGCCTGGGGTCAGCGCGCCAGGCAGGGGGGCCGCATGCCCAGTGTCCTCTGCTCCATCTGTCTGTCCACAGGAGATGTCTGCAGTCTTCCACTCCATCAGGCTGGCAGGTCTCCCTCGCGCCTCCTGCCCGCTTGGCTCCTTAAGTATGTCTGGGGGAGGCGGGCAGTGGAGGAAACAGCTTCAGGAATAAACAATCCTCCTGCTCAGCCTCCTGAGACCAGGACACTCAGGACGCCAGGGTGAACATGAAAGTCACACCCGTCACGCTTCCCGATGGTTTCCTGCCTGCCCGGAAGGAGGGCTTGGGAGTTCCATGAATAACCACAATGTCGAGGAACGCTTTCTGTGTGGCAGGCCCCATTTTAAGCTCCTTCCACGCATTATCTCAGTGAGCCCTCACAACCACTCTCTGAGCTGTGCATCGGTACTCACTCTCTTTGAACATCTGAGGCTCAGAGAGGTTCAGGAGCTCGCCCAAAGTGGCACAGCTGGGAAGTGGTGGAGCCAGGATTTGAACCTCTGCTTTTAATTTCTATTTCTTGGGATGTATAAAGAGGAGTGGGAGGGTGCTATCCTCTGTGGGAGCTCCTCACCTACCAAGGTGGGTCAGGCTGCTCTACCTCAGCCCTCTGGACAGCCCTGAAGTCCTTCTCTAGACAGTATTCCCCACCCCCTGATTTTGCCCAGAGAGGTACCGGCTGAAGGTTCAGGATTTGTCAGAGCTCTGGTGACCTCCCTGTGGAGGGTGTCCACGAGCTCTGGCCCGGCAGCCTCGGCTAGCACGGCTGATGAGGATCCCAAGGACAGGAAGTCAGACCCCAGGCTCCATGTGACCAGGGATGCCCTCGACACAGTTAACCCTCTCCCTCTTCTTATACACAGAGCCTCCTTAGACAAGTTCAGGTCACTTAAAACCAAAAGCCCCACATCTCTGCCCTTCTGATACAACCAGCACGGATGAGGGTTCTCCGTGTGCCAGGCCCTGACCTAGATGCTTTCTCATGCTGTATCTTTTATAGTCTTCACAGTAACCCTGCAACGGAAAGCTCCTGATGCCCATTTGATGGATGGGAAAACTGAGGCTCAGGGAGGTGACCTGGCCAAGAGAGTAGCACAGCCTGGATCCAAGATTATTCATGTCCTTTCCACTCTCCTCCCGGCAACTATGCCACATGATGTGATCAGAGCAGCCATAACCAACAGCCTCAAATTCAAACCTCAAGTGTCACTTTGAAAAGTGGAGTCTGGAAGGCGTCTGACAAAAATCATGTGCTGGAGCCCATAAGGAAGGTCCCACAGCAACCAGGGGCTACCATCACAGCCCAGTTTCCTAGGGAAGGTTTTGAAATGCTGCTAATTCTCTCAATAATCAGACAAAGGCTTGTTGATCCTGTTAAGGTTCATCACGCAGAAGAGCTGCACAAGTGACAGCTAAATCCAAGGGGCCTTGCACTATGGAGTGGAAGACGTGCAGCACTTGAGAAAGGAGGCTCAGTTCTCATCCCAGAGCTGCCCTTACTCAGAGTATGACCTTGGGCAAGTCACTTAACCATCCTAGGCTTCTATTTCTTCATCTGTCAAAGGAAACAGTTGAATTATGTGGTCCCCAAGGTCCCCTGAAGGCTGAATCTTTTAGGAGGCTGTGATTCGTGATTCAATTAAAGTTTACTAGGCTGCCTATCAGCAAATTTAATGACTCTTCAAAGTTGACCAAGGCAGGCAAAAAGATTATAAATGTAATTTCATTGAAATGGGAAAAGATGAGAATAAGCCAGCAAATAGCATCTTAACACAGAGGCCACGCTTACCAGAACACAGTGAGTCACTGCCTTGGCGTGGGGGATAAGTAGGAATGAAATTGGATTATCTGCAGCTCACGTGAGCTTGTCTTTCCAGAGCCTTGGAGAGGATTGGCTGTAGCTGGGGGCCAGATGAGATCCTTGGGGTTAATTTGAAATAAAGCTGAGGGCGGGGGTGGGGGTGGTGGTGGGAGGGGAGGAGGTCCCAGGAAAATGTGGATTAAGCCTGCCTAAAAGAGGAATTTATGACAACCACAGTCAATTCTTCTCCATTTGACCCTAAGGTCTCCAGACCAGCTGGGATATGGCTTTGAAAGACTCTGAGATGGTTTATACTGAGTCCCAGTGGGAATTTTGGTCCCAGGGAGGTTAAAGGTCCTCTATGGAACCTCAATTCCCTAAGAAACACTGCAAAGAGGTCAACTTAAGCAAAAATACTATTTGTTTGCCAATTTACAAGCACTTACACATGATTTACAGCCCAGCCTGCCTCTTGCACAAGCAGCTCTGTAATTTACAAGACCATAAAGTCGGGGGCTCCCAAGCTCCCGCCACCATAAATCTGGCCCGGATGGTGACTCGGGACGGAAATGATTAATCTGCCTTTCCAGGGATGAGCCTTCACACTGCTATATTAGCCGGGGAAGCAACGTGCTGAAACGGCACTTCTCAGCCACACCCGAAACATGAGTTTTGCTCTGAAGAGAAATATGGTCCATGATCCCAAGAAATGCTGGGCCAGTCAGAGGCACCAGCCAAGGGTGCAGGTCCAGCCAGCTGTGCATCGATGCACCCTATCTTTTGTCCTTAGGGGTCACCTCTGACTTCATAAGATATATTATATTTGGTCTCTGCCCCCAGCTCCTGCTAATATTTGATCTTTGACCCCAGTTCCTGACACAGAGTTCCTAACATCCTTGTAGTTTCCGCAGTGATGGGGGTGAGAGGAGCATCTTACACAGAGCTCCTAAATCCTTTGGAATTTCCTGGGTGATACAAATGTCTTTTGTTTTAACGAGGTGACTTTTGGTGGGCTCCTGGTCACCAGAAAGACCAAGCCATGATCAGAAGCTTGGAGCTTTCAGCCTCAACCTCTATCCTTCAGGGAGGTGAAAGATGCTAGAGACTGAGTAATAATTGATTGTGTCTATGTGATGAAGCCTCCATAAAAATCCCTAGAGTGTGGGGTTCACAGAACTTGCAGGTTGGTGAACACATCCATGTGCCAGGAGGGTGGTACACCCCAAATCCATGGGGACAGAAGCTCTTGTCCTATGTACCTCTGGCTGTTCATCTATACCCTTTCTCATATCCTTTAATTTATAATAAACTGGTAAACATAAGTAGGTGTTTCTTTGAGTTCTGTGAACAGTTAGAGCTAACTATCAAACCTGAGGAAGGGGTTGTGGGAACCCCTAATTTATAACCAAGTCGAACAGAAGTGTGGGTAACCTGGGGACCTGCTACTTGTGATTGGCATCTGAAGTGGGGGCGGTCTTTTGGGATTGAGCACCTTAACCTGTGAGATCTGATGCCAACTCCAAGAAGATAAGATGAGAATTGAGTTAAACTGTAGGATACCCAGTCGGTGTCTGCAGAGAAGTGGGGAATTGCTTGGTGTAGGAGGAAAAAAGAGTTTGGTGTCAGAAGTGTGAAGTACTGAGGATAGAAGACAGAGGAAAACCAGTGCATGTTCCTTTCATCACCCCAATCCCTTCTCCACAGGCCCAGTGTGCAGGAGTTGAGGCAGCTTGTGGCCGATTTGGGATGTCTCAAGTAAGGAATGGGACAAGACAGGGTACCAGACAAGTGCCAGAGAGACAGGCTTTGGCCTGGACTGAGCCTATAGAGTTTACCAAGCAACTGGGGCCTTGGGAGGTTCAGCAGAACAGGCCGGCTTGGGCTGAGTCGGTCTGGACAGGGCCTCTTTGCCAAGATATAGATGGCGGCTGGAGGGTCAGCACCATGGATAGCTCCTAACAAGGCTCTGCTTGGCCAAGGCTGGGAAGGACCACAGCCTTTTGACTTCCACAGTTCAGGTTAACCCCACTTGGGGAGAGCAGATGAGAAAAATCGCTAGCTGAAAAGGTCAGGATGGGGAAGGCAGGTCCTAATCTTTTTGAAGAGGTTAGTCCTCACCCATGCAAGAGCCCTCTCTTCCTTCCTCAAGAAGCTAGGTATCTCTGGACAGGCATGGATCACTCTGGATACCATTGATCCCTCATGGATTCAGTGGCAAATTCTTCACCAGCATCCTCCTTATCAGAACTTTCTTCCAGGGCAGAGTCCACCCCACCACGCTCCCCCCCATTCCAGCACTCTCACCTTCAGGATTCTGACCTTCAGGGAAAGAAAGAACAATAGATCCAGGCGTTGTGAGTCTCTCATTCATTCATTTAACATATATATATATATTAAGACTCACTGTTTGCCAGACAACCGTGCTTGTTTCTTGGAACACAACTGTAAAAAACAAATGTATGGAATCCTTCTTAATAGGTGAGAAGGACAAATAAGTTCATGAGAATTATCATTAATATCTGTGGAATTCTTACTAAGTATCAAGTCTCGTGTTGAGCCCCTCTAGAGACAGCATCTCATTTAATCTTTTAAGAAACGCTATGAAGTAGATGACATTATTATCTGGTCACACAGCTAGCAAGAGGAAGAGCTAGGATAGAACCCAGGCATCCTGACTCCAGGCCCTGTTCTCCTAACCACTAGAAAATGACAGTATAGTTTGACCTGTGTTGTGATAAAGAGTAGAAGAGGTCTGTGGGTGTATAGGAGAGCTCTTCTGGTCCTCAATTCTCTTTCCTAGCCCCTGGTATTCCCTTCCCCACTGAGAACTGAGAAACCAGAGGCCATGTGCTCGGGCCTGGGTCCCTTCTACTGGGCACCACAAAGCCCTGAGAAGTGCTCCTGACTCTGTTGTTTTCATCCAGCCTGTCCTGGCTTTCTGCTCCCACCTCCATGTCCAGCAGGAGTTGACTGCTCGCCACTTAGGGGTCACTCCATATATACATCTCTGGACCTTTGAAAGACCTGACATTGGACCTAAGGGAGCAGAGACTCCTGGGTCATCTGTGGCTAGCTGAGAAAAGCCAACACCAGGATGCAGAGCCACAGCCTATGGTCTGGGAAGGTGGGAGGTGACAGGACAGGAGGTAAAGAGGTAGCAGGAGGGAAAACCAAGAAGGAAATCCAGCAGGACAGACACAGAGTGGTGTGGGCAAGAGAAGGAGTCTTTAGGTATTGCCCTTAGAAGGTATATGATGTGAGGTAAAAGACAGAAGTGCAAAGAAGATGCACTCAAGTGCCAGATAGGCCTGGGTTAGAACCCAACTTTGCCACTTATAGGGAGGTTACTTCAACTCCTGAAGGCTCTGTTTCCTCATCTGTATAATGGAGCTAATAATAGCAAAAATATAGCCTTGTTGTGAGAATTAATTGAGATAATGGATCTATGATCCACAGTAACCACTCAATCAGTGATAGTAATTATGTTGAGTAACTATGGGCCTGTCAAGTATATGTCATTCATACATGTGAGCCTGTCCTTAAAGACCTGGCTCCCAGGCACCTGGGAACGGAGGCCCAGATTCAGCTCCAGGCTCTTTGTCTCATTGAAAGCAGCGTGCAGGCGTTCTGTGATGGCAGCAGACCCCTCAGTGCCCCACCCCACCCCCATCTATATCTGTCTCTTGCAGGTAGGAACTTCCACCATGGGCCACGGGACCACTATTATTCACTTCCCCACAGTTTCACCTGTTGGTATGTCTTTGTTTCTCTGTCTCTCTTCATTTTGTCTCCCTCTGGTCATGCTGTCTCTCTAGCATTATTTTTCTCCCTCTCTGTCTCTTTCTGTCTCTGCCCCCCCTCTATCATTACCACTGCCCTGCAGGGAAAGGTAACTGGTGGCCCTTGAGATTGACACATGTTTCCATAAGGCAAGTCAGAAGCTCTTTGTTAAGGGGGTTAAGTATCCTTCCCCCAGATACTGAGACTCCCCCAAGAGCAAGGAACATTTTAACCTGTTTCCAATCAAGCTTTGGGCAGCTCAGATGCTGTCTTCAGCTGCCTTTTCAAAGGCCCCTGACTTATGAATCCAGCCACCCCCCCTTATATACACACAGACACACCCCCAGTCCACCAACACTGGGACACAGTCGCAGTAGCTACATCCCCCTCCCAGCCTGGAGCCCCTACCTCCCATCTCCCAGACACAGCCCCATACGGGGCCAGTCTGGCCCTCATGGAGCCCTTGCCAGGACATTCAGGCCAGTAACTTGGTAGCAGCATGGCCTCCAGTTCCCAACTGCGGGTGTCTCCAGAACAGCTGTACCTGTCAGGACAGCACTGACCCTCCACCCCGGACGCACCCTCGACTGTGGTTTGACTGTCGACAATTTGAACAAACAGAATGACTCATCCTGGAGACAAAACCAAGGCAGAGAGCCTTTCCAACCCTCTCTCAAGGGAAGCAAGCTAATTAAGTGGCCTCATCAGAGTGCCCACTGCGGATCTGCCCCCACTCTCCACTCCCTCTGCTCCCCGCGAGGAGACCAGATTAACGGAATCGACTGCAAATGCCGCCCTCTCTTCCCCCAAGTTACCCCGGCTTCCAAGACAAAGAAACCTTTCCAGAAAACCATCCTCCAGCTCATCTCCTCAATCAGCCCTGCAGGCTCCCTTGCCGAAAGCCTCCTTGGGGCTGAGCAGATCCCTGCCAGGGAGAAGGGGAAGGAATGGATTCAACTCACGGAGGTCACCCGGGGCTACGTCTGGTCATCCTCACTCTATGTGTCCCTTGTGAGGTCAGTGGCAGAGGTTAACAAAGGAGAGTGGGACCCGTTTCTAAGTTGGGTTTTGTGCTATCAGGGCTTTTTTGGAACAGAGTTTGCAGAGTTTGGATCCTGAAAATTAACCTTCTCACACACAATCACTAACATATTCATTCAGTCATTCAACATGTGTTGGCACCAACCATGTGCCAGGCCTGTGCCTAGGCCTTGGAGGTGCAGAAATGAAAACTCTAACAATGGAATTAGTACTAGGGTAGAGCTAGTGCCCTGTGAGCCTATGGTGGGGAAAGAGTCATTATTTTCAAAGGGTATCAGAAAGGGCTTCAGATCCAAGGGAACATTGGCATAGGTACTAGAAGGATGAGTAGGAATTCATCAAGGGGAGACATAGAGCCCATAGAGTTCAGTAAAGTCCTGGCTTCAGGCTGCAACACAAGTCTTCTCAAATGCATCTGGGTATGGCATACCCAGACATCACAGCACTCTCTGTGGAATGCCGTGAAAATGTGGATGGATAGAACTCTATTGTGTAAGCTAAGAACAATCCAGCCAACAGAAATTATGATCGTGTTAAAACAGTATGAAGTACTGTTAAGAAATCCCATCTTGGCAGGGAGAAGATACATAACACAAGTCTTCTCACCAATGACAGTGTGAAGGGTAAGGTCAATAGGCTGGCAAGGATGCTTGGTGTCAGGTGTGCTATCTGAAAACTGAACAGTCACTGGTCATGTCATCTGCTACTGCCTCCTGGGGACCAGGTTAGCAGGCACCAAGCGTTTAATAAAAATGCATTAGGGTTGGGGTGATTGAGAAAATCTTATCAACTGACTGTACAGTTCCTGTGATTTGGGAAAAGATCACTCTATGGTTAGAGCAGTGGAGGTCTCTCTGCTCCTGAAACCGCTAATCTGACCTAGGAGGCTGTTCCCATGGCATCCATGTGTGTTGAGCGGGGTCACCTCACCATGCCAGGCCTGGCTGCCCTCAGGAAAATCCTCAAATACTTAAGTCTGGTATTTGAGGCCCCCATACTCTGACCCAGACTACATTTCCAGCCTTCTCTTTCACAATACTCTCTAACCAAGCTGGGTTGTTCTACTCACCATTCACCCTACATGCTCTACTGTTTGGATCACCATTGTAAGTTCAATTCCTGACATATACATTGTACTCAATAAATATCTTGTAGAATGAGTAAATGGGTGAGTGGCTGGATTAATGGTTGGATGGGTCCTACCACCATGCCATTTGCTTTGCCTGAAACACCCTAACCAAATCCAGCTCATCCTTGAATACTTGACTCATAAGACTTCTCCCAGGACCCCTCCCTCCCAAGCCCACTCCAACGCACGGTGATTACTTGTTCCTCTTAATTCCTGGCAATGGATCTGCTGTGCTCACTGGGAAATGAATCATGCCTTAATTCTGCAAACTACCCTGCAAAATCTCTTCATTCCTCTTGGTTTTGCAATTCATTTTTCACATCTGTTCTTCAAGTAGCCTACAACTACCACAAGAAGAAAGACCATGTGTTTTGTTCCAAGACAGTCCTAGATCACTGGCCAAGTCCCAGCAGGAACTCACTAGGTGAACGTGATCGTAACAAGCCCCCACTGGGGAGCCACGCCAAGCCGTGAGAAGCTACTAGCCAAGCAAAGCATAACTGGTCTAATCTCAGCTCTGCTGCTGTGTGACCATGGCTGGCCACTTCTCTCTGGACCTCCAGGACACGCTTGGTCTGGCTCTTCTGCAGCCCCTCCTTTGGAAAACCCTCTATCCCTTATGGTTCTGGTGGGGCTGTCAATCATGGTGCTCCCTCTCCCAGCCACAGGGATGGGCAAGCGTTCAAGCTGGCCAATCAGCATAGTCATTCTCATGGCCACAGAGATCAACTCTAGGATGGACACACGACCAAGTCCAGGCCCATCGGAGGCTTTATGCTAGAGCTAGCAGGGGAAACATCTTTCCCACACCAATGGAAGAAAGCCTGTGCTAGAGAAGAGAACGAGGCCACATCTAGGCCTTACAGAAGCAAAGTCAAGGGATGGCATGACCTGATCTTCTAGGTCTAGCTACGTCTGAAGCCAGTCTATTCCTCAATTGTCCAATTCAGAGAGCCTGCCAATTCCCCTTTTATTTAAGCTACTTTGAGCTGGGCTTCCAAAATCAAGAGACACCAACGTCTAAGTTGTCCCTCTGTACCATGAAGGGGATGGGAGATGAGCAAATTGCTGTGCTCTCAGAAGGGGCTGGGGAAGAAGTTTCTGCTTGGACATCAGAAGCCTCTTAGAGGTTCCTAGAGGCTCCTAGCCCATTTGTGCTATCTTGCTCCAATCCCAGGCAGGCTCTTGAATGGTCTCTCATGGCTCTTGCTCTGACCTTCTGTGTTTGAAGACCTCCAGATGAATAACAGGGTGAAGGAGACCACTGTCTGGCATCCTCTCTCCAGCAGAGCCACGAACACCCATGTGCCCCCAGATGACACCCTCCTTTCCTCCTGCTCATCTTGCAGCCACATTATGCAAATAGAGCCGGTAGTCACAGAGCCCTGAGACACCCATTTGAAGGGAGCAGGAGAACGTCTCCAGCTTACCTCTCTGCAAAGTACGTCTGCAGCAGAACCACTCCCCAGGACCAGCCACCATCTGTTGTTAGAAATCCCCTTTGCTAATTATTAAACTTCTCTGAACGGAAATGAATCACACAGCCAGGCAGAATGGGGCTTGAGGAGGCGCTGGCGATTTACTTGGTGGCTGTAATCATCCCAGCCGGGCCACACGTGGCGGCTCCTGATCCGTCTTTGGCGTGGGCTCTGCCATGTGCTCAGCGTCCCAATGAGGCTGTTATTTCTGAAGGGGAATCCACAGGGCCTGGGAGCCCTGGAAATTGCCTGTCAGGACCTCCCTGGGGCAGGTGCTGCCTTAAAGCGCCCCCAAGGACTCCACTCTTTCTAGGTCCAAAGAGTGGGAGTGGACAGATCCTGTTGGAATGGCCCAGCTCTTCCTGGTTTCAGCACCTTCATCTGGGAAACCTCGTCCTACATGAAATGAAATCCCCACTACTCCCAAAGCACCCTCCACTTTTGCCCTATTATAATACTCATCACACCTGTAAATGCTTATTTCCTTGTCTGGTTCCCCACTGGCCTATAGGTCATGTGAGATCAGTGGCTCATCTTTCCTGCTCCTCTCTGTATCCCAGCACATAGGATGTGGAAAGTACTCAACAAATACATGCTCAATTAAACAGAATTGAATCAGAAGTTATCAGGAAGTCCTCCTGGAAGGGGAGAGACTACCTGGGGTCGGTCTTTAGGGCACCTGTGACCCTTCATATTGTACACAACTTATTATATGAATGTGCATTTTTCTGGGGAAAGGGTCCATAACTTTCATCAGATTCTAAAAGGTTTTGTGATCCCTCAAGGACTGCGAAGTTCCTGGCTCTGGGGGGAAAAGCCAGTGGGCCCCACTCAAATTGTCCCCCAGAATTTGAGTGGGGGCATTGAGAATTGGGATTTGGGGAATGTGAAATCAACTGTATTTCAAGGGTACACTGTGGTCGAGGGGATGGTAGGGTGCTGATCCCACCCCCTCCCCACGGTTCCTGGATCTCTCAGTTCTTCACTCCTTCCCAGGGCTCTGAGTCACCACATGGGTCTGAGTCCCAGCAGCCTTTCACCTCCTTCCCTCCATACCAGCCCAGTCCCAAAGCACCAGGACACTCAAGTGACCTCCTCTGTGAGCTACACCCCAGGGGTCAGGGAGGGCTGATCGACCCCCTCCCCAGTTACTCACACTTCCAAGCTACATGCTTCCTGCCAGAAGGGCCCCTGGACACAGGACAGAAGAGAGTCATTCCTCTGTCAGTCCTGACCTCAGCTGAGCATACCCAGAACAGGCTCCCTCAGACAATCAGGCTCATACATAAGAGTCCAAATGGGTGCGACCAGCAGCAATTGCGGGTCATTCTCAGTTTGGTCTGTCCCTCCAAAGGCTGGCTGACAGTCGCCTCCTTTCCCCTCAAGAAGCCAGTTTACATGATCCCTCTGGTGTCAGAATCAGGGAGATGTGGATTAAAATCTCACCTGGGCCATTTGCCAGCTCTGTGCGAATTACTTCTTTGTGAAGCTTCCATTTCCTTAGCTTTAAAATAGGGTTAATAATCTTTACCTCACTGAGTCCTTATAAAGTAACAAATGAAATCATGCCCACCTCTCCCAAACCAGGTTCCACTGTTTTAAAGCTTTGATACCCTTATGTCTCCCTCTTGGAGACGCATAAGATTCATTATTATACTAGAGGTTCTGAAAAGTTCTACAAAAAAGAAATCTGTTTCACTCTGCTTAACCCAGGGCTGGACCATGAAACCCAGCCATCTGTGCACAGCTGGCTGAGAAGTTTGGAGCTCAGGGCCTGGCAGGCAATACACACTATTAGCAGGCTCTCTCTTCCCCAAACACTTCTCCTTTGAAGAGCCAGATATGCAGAAAATGTAGAAGATTCAGGTAACAGAGCCATCCTCCAGCCTCCTCATGAGGCTTTCTGTGACAGCTCTGCCGGCGCTTTTAGTGGGGGAGGCTGGAGAGACCAAGGGCCCAAGGCACTGCTTCCTGGGACGAGCTGGCTGATTCTGTAAAGGCCGCCTTGCCCTGCTGAAGGGGGAGGGTGAATCCTGCCAGATTTAAATGCTTCCTAATTCTCCTGAGGATTTCTCTTCTGACAGCCAAGACCCACCCACCCATTAGCAGGATTCTGTGGCCAGTGCTGTGAGAAGAGAGAATCAGTGAAAGGAAAACAAGCCAATAAAGAGTCCACCCACTGCCAGAGCCCCCAGGGCCCTTGGAGCCAAGTCGAGGGCGGGGCTTGCAGGGCTGGGACCTCTCCTGCATGGTCACAGGGACCCAATGGGGCTGCTCTCCTAAGCTCCCAGGCCACTCTCTACAGATCCCACCCCTCTCCCCCACAAGCCCCCCCCCATTGTGTCCACTGATTAAGGCAGTGTTCCCTACTACAGCATAAACGAATGCATTATGTCTTTGTTATGCTAATGTCACAACAAGACGCAATTTAAATAGCACTTCCAGAAAAATTAAGTATGTTCATTGACACAGTGAAATGTTTTCACCCTCGATGTAACCTTCACAGACTCTGTACAAAATCCATCAGTCAGTGAGCTATTCATTTGCGAATGCTTAGCAATTATTATGCTAATGCATCACAATGCATTACAGCAAATTCTCTGTAAGTGGCAGGAAGTGCAGCTGCACACACCGCACCCAGATTAAGGGCATCAATCAGTATATAGAGTCACCACTGCAACTTGAGACTGACCACATTTCGAGTCCTGCCTTCGAGGAGTGGATCTCCCAGGCTCAGGGACTAAACTGGAAAGCATATATTAACACATTCTTAGAGGTCTGCCAGCATGGAGGTATATCAGTTAGCTATTGCTGTGTAACAAACTACTGCAAAACTCAGCAGCTTAAACCAATAAGCATTTGCTACTGCTTAGGAGTCTGCAGAGCAACTGAATGGCTCTACTGACATGGGCCAGGCTAGGCAGGACTCACTAGTGTGTCAGTGGTCTACAGGGGCTAGCTGGTTTAGGATGACCTCATTTAATGACTAGCAGTTGACTATCAAATGGGGCAATGGGGGTGACTTGGCCACCCATCTCTCATCACCCAGTAGGCATCCAGGCTTGTTCATATGGCAGTAGCTGGATTCAGAGAGAGAGAGAGAGAGAGAGAGAGACAGTAAAAGCAGGCAAGGAGTCTTGAAGTCAGGCTTAGAACTGGCACAATGTCCCTTCTGCAAATTCTATTGGCTGAAATAGATATCACCTCTTGATGGGAGATGCTGCAGTCGTATTGCATACATCATGGATACAGGGAGGAATGAAAACTTATAGCCATTTGCCATCAACCTACTACTGGAGATGCTGAACTATACATATTTGAAGACCAAGAGAGGCTGGCATTGGCCATGCTCAGATGTCACTTCATAATGTTGGAGCCCGCTGGGTGGGTCAGGGACAAATGAATTGCTATTGGTTATGATGACCTCTATAAACTGAGCTGTGTCTCTAAGTGTGGTATCCAGCCGCAGTCTAATAGGCCAGTCGCTGAGACAGAAGGGGGTCCAGATGCACCAGCCCTCAGTACAACACGTGCTCTGATGGTGGGGTTGGCCTGCAAGGAACCATTCAAACTCCCTTGTTGAAACCAATGGCATAGGCTCATAGGTCAGAGTTAGGTCTTACCTATAGCTGGAGATCATGTCCAGTTCTGGCCCACCTAGAGCTCAAAGGCCTGGGTTTGGTCTCCCAGCACAACCAACTGAGGAGTCAGATCTAGAAGGCCTGGCATAGCAATGCTTTAGGTCCAGAATAAGCAGGTTATGTGCCTGCCTATGTACACCCTCTCCAAGGGGAGTTGCCCCATTCATAGCCATTGCTGCCTTGGAGCCATGCTTTGGATCACATCCTCCTTAGACACAGCTGATCAGACAAAAGGGCAGGCACTTGACCCAAAGACAAACCATCTATGACCTGGCTCATAAAGAAGAGTTGATCCAATCAGATTTCTTCTCCTGGGCACCGGAACTAAGAAACAGAAAAGATTTGCTGGTCAGTGGCAGGAGCTACAGCTGAAAGATGATGAGATCAGGCCAGAGAGGAAACCAAGTGATGGGACAGAGAAGCCATGGAGTGCAGAGGGTGGAGGTGGAGGGAGAACAGGGGGTCTCGCACTTCACAGGCCTGAAACCACATTGCCCCTGAGATGGGGTGGGGGTAGGAGGAGGGGGGGCACTGAGATAGGGAGAGGCTGCTCTCCAGGGTCCCCTGGATTTCGAAGGCTTTCCAGTTACGGTTCCAGTCCACGAGCTTCTTGACAGTGACTCCTCCTAAGTGGGCTTTTCTTCCTTGCCACTTGAAAAACCTGACCACAGCGCTCCACAAACTCATGAGTTCCAGTGTGTCTGGGTCTCCTCATGTCCTTCTCAGTTTCCTAGTAAATCTCCCTTTGAAAGAATCCAACTTTGTTGTAGCAGAACCAACAGGACCAAACCATGGACCCCCAACCTGTTCTCCATGCAGTAGTCAGAGGGACATTTAAAAAAATTCAGCTCTGGCCATAGCCCTGCTTAAAACCCTTGGACACTTCCCATTGTTCTTCAGATAAACCGCAAATCCTCCTGAGGCTTACAGAGCTCCACGTGGTCTGACCTCTGGTCAGCCCTCCAGCCCACCTCCTGCCACACTCTCCTCCCTTGCTATCTGGGCTCCATGTGGGCATGAATGTGCCCTGCTTCTTTTCACTCAGGGTCTTTGCCCCTGCTGCTCCTTCTGCCTGGGGCACTCTCCCTCCTCCTGGGGTGCCATTTGCCCCCCTGGCTACTGGGATCAGTTTGTGTGGTTTGGACGCTAGACCTGCCTGGACATCCTCAAGGACGAGCCCTTCCCACGCACCCTCAGGGACTGGCCTCACCACAGCCGCAGGTGCTAATAACAGGCACCAGGGGAGCTCCAGGCTCCACCCACCTGGAGTCAGCCCCGCCCACCCCAGTCCTGGAATGATCTGGCTTCCCTCAGTGGGACTGGCTCTTCTCTCCCCCATCCTCCACTCCCAGGAAGAGAGTATAGAACATAGCAAAGGATACGAACACTAAGTTTAGGGTCCATAGCAGCAGGAAATGATATGAAAGATCGTCTTGCTCTTTTATTTATAGATGAGGAAACGAAAGCTCCCACCATCCATCCATCCTCCTCCCCATTTCTGTCCCATTGGCTTGGCCCTAAGAACAATGAGCTGTATCCAAAGATAATGACCACAGCTGCAATCTACTGAGGTGCTGAACATACACCAGGCACAGTGCTCAGTATCTGACACAGGTGATTTTATTTCATTCTTACAATACATTAACCAGATGAAGAATCTGGGGCTCAGGGAGGCTTTAAGCGTCCCTCACTCGCTAAGTGGGGGTGGGATTTAAAACCAGGCAGTCTTGCTTGAGAACTAATGCCTGCTCCGCTAACCTGAGCTGCCTTAGCTAACTCAGGCTAATGTGGGGCTTCTCCATGGAAGCAAGTGGCTGGGTTACGTGAAGAAAGATGGGGCCAGCAGGTGCTCACCTGCCTTCACCATGAGCTCTGAGCTGGGTCTCCAGGTGGGGGAGTGGGTCAGGCATCAACATGCCCCCTTAGTTGGTTGCCTAGTGACCAGGGAGGTGGGATGGCCAGGCAGCCCGCCAGGATCAGAGGTGACAAAAGAAAAGGTAAAGGGAACTATCACTGGAGCTCCATTTAGACGATGCTCTCAGACTCCTTATCACCACAGTGAGGTGGGGATGACTGTTTCCCTTTCACGGTTGAGAAAACTAAGTCTAGGAGACTCACACAGCTCATAAGTGGCCAAACCAGGGAGCAGAGCCAGGCCTGTCTGGCCGGCCTCTGCTTGTCATCTGCTCCATTTTACTTCCCAGAAGCCAGCCTGGTCATTCCTCCAGGAGGGATGGGGATGAGGGGTGACTCATGCCTCTTCTTTATTACTCCTATTTATTCTTTCTAGGAGGGTATACAAGCTGCCTATGGCATCCATGCAGTAAATGTTTTCGAGCACCTACTATATACCAGGCACTGTTCCTGCCAGTGGGGATATGACATTGAAAAGAGTCCATCCTGGAGCCTAGAGTCTCATTGAGGGGGTCAGACAATAAACCAATGAATGAGGTTGTAACGTCAAGTAGCAAATGACACCAGCCCAGGTCAGCCCAGGTGCGAGGGAGCCGCGTGTCTGAGTCTCTCCGGGCTGTGCCTGCAAAGGAATGTGATGCGGCAAGCGCACCTGGAGGAGGCACTGCAGGTGGGAAGGAGTCCTCCCCAAGGTCCTTGACCTGCTGCCAAGTCCTCCCCAAGCCCCCAGCTCCTGAATCCCACTCTTGCTGTCCCTCCCTCAGCCAGCTCAGCCAGCACAGGTGAGGATGCCCTAGAAGGCACGTTTCCCGCAGACTCTCAGGGCAACATCCCAGTTTGTCGGGCTGAAGTGGGTGGGGCAGGTGGAGTGAGTAGGTGTGCTGGTGAGCGGCAGCTCCCCAGGAGAGGACCCCGGTGATCGGGTGCCCAGACAGGCTGGCCAGAAGCGCCACCGTGCACTGTGGCTATGGCTGTCCAGGGCTGGGGGCTCACATACAGCTACTAATTCTACAGCTGCCAGGGGAGGTGGCCTGGCTCAGCCCACCACCGGAGAGGACGGGTGGGGAGGACACGGAGTCCTTGAGAAAGGCCACTTGGTCCGCAGTTGGCCCCTGAAGGCCTCGGGTGCTTGCTACTCAAAGCGTGGTACTCGGACCAGACCTTGGGGAGCTTGTTAGAAATGCAGAGTCTCAGGCTCCACCCCCAGGCCCCCAGAATCAGATCTGCAGGAGAATGATCCTTCTGTTCAAGTTGGAGAAGCACTGCCTTAGGACGGTTTCCAGTGGGTCCGCAGGGAGGGAGTCAAGCCGCTTAAGGGAGGGTCCTGGCAAGTCACTGGCAGGGAGGATGGAAGAGGCAGCCCAGGGGCTGGAGCATCTTTAAGCAGTGGAGGAAAGTGAGGGGGTCAGACATGGAGCTCTGAGGCTGAGAGAGGAAGAGAGGGAGGGAGGCGAGCAGGAAGTGGGGGAGGAGGACGAAGGAGGAGGAAGGAGGGGCAGCCACTGCCAGGCAGGCGAGCTGAAGCATGTTGGCCAACAAGTAGGGCAAGGAGCCGACTACAGCTCTCGGAGCACCGTTGACAACTCCCCAGAGCCCCATCATCTCCATGGACAATTAAAATCCGGCTGTCTCGAGTGAGCCCTGGCAGCCCTGGGCCCACCTGCTGCTGCAGCAGCGGCTCTAGCTCCAGCCCTCTCTCTCCTTGTCTCTCTCTCTCTCTCTCTCTCTCTCTCTCTCACACACACACACACACACACACACGCCTGCTCTCTCCCAGTCCCAGTCGGTGTGCACCTGCAGCTAAGTGCACCGAGCAGCAGATATTTTCTTGCCCACATAGACACCGAGGGCTGCCAGGGCTCTGGGAACGGCCGTCTCTCTGGGCCCGATGCACACACAAACACATGCACACACACAGCCTTCTCTGCAGCTACGTCATACTTGCTCTGTCCCACACACGAGAGTCACGCAAACACACATGCTGGCATGTGTGGACCCACATCCCCACACCTGCTCGGTCACATACACTCTCCCACGTGCACACTTCTACTCACACCCCCATGTACCCGTGGTACATGCATGTACACCCCTTCCAGCACCCGGGGTGGGGTGGGGGGAATAATAATTCCAGGGAACACTCACCGAGAGCTTCCTATGTGCCAGGCACTGTCTTAAGTGCTTTCCATGGCTTTACTCCTCACTGCCACCCTAGGAGGTAGGAGCCATGATCATTTTCATTTCACACGTATGGAGGCACACAGAGGTCAAGGCACTGGCTCAGGTCAGAAGCTAAAAAGCAGCAGAGCTGGGCCTCAAATCGGAGCTCTTGACCAGGACTCTATACGGCTCCATCCCATGATGCTCACGGCAAGAAACATTCAAAGCGGAGGCCCTCCTTGACCCCCCAGTTTAAATTAGTTCCTCTGACATATGGTCTTGGGGTACCCTGGGCTTGCCTTGAAGTCGATGATCACAGTTAATGATACATTTCTGGGACTGCCTAACTTGCACTCATTCATTCTACGAGTGCTGATGGAGCATCTCCCAGGTCCCGGGCACTGTTCTGGGTGCTGAGGCCTGTTCCAGCCTGTCTCTCCCACTGTTGTCCACCCCGTGGGGCTGGGGGTTCCTTCCACACTGCCCCCGGGGTACCTGTGGCACAGAGCAGGCCCTCAGGAAGAGTCCAAACTGAATTAATGGACGCGTGAAGTCTGTCGACAGCAGTGCAACCACCCAGTCTCCCGCTGCACACACCTGCCTTGGGTCCCAAGCCTCTCACGCTCCCAGTGTCACACAGCCTTCACACCCACACGCCATCACACGTGCTCACACACACACACACACACACACTCTCCCAAGCACCCTCTCATTCCATATTCGCACCCATGCACACTCACACCACCCACTCCCACACTGGTGGGGACAGGGGTGTGAATCCAGGAGCTTCGCCAGGAGACACAGAAAAGGGGAAAGTTGTAGCTCAGCGCACCTGGTCCCAAGAAGTGACCCTCCCAGGGAGCCAGAGATCCTGCCCCCAAGTCTCTAAATGGCTACTCCCTGTTTGCCCAAACTCTGGGACCTTAGGGGCTCTGGGGTCAGTGTGGGGAACGAGGTGCTTTCAGGGTGGGAAGGGTGAGTGTGGAGATGAAAGAGAGGGGGCGTTGGCAGCCAGGAGGGAAGGGAGAAGGAGGCAGTGACTGAGTGTTGGGGGCCTGGCCTGGGGTGAGGACAAAACCCCCTCCCTTCCAGGGCCCCCTCTAGCCCGGCTCAAGGGACAGCACCTCCATGCCAGAATCATCCGGCTATGCGGGCGGCGAGGGCGCGGGGCCCAGGCCAGCGGGGCTGCAGTGAACACTGAGAGCAGGCCGAGCATGAATCAGGGTGATCCAGGCCTCAGGGGCATTCCAGGCAGAGCCTGGTGCATGCAGAATGGGTGGAGGAGGGGGTGGCGGGACCAGGCTGGACAGGAGGCGGGGACACGGCTGCAGTCGGGCAGGGACCAGCGGGATGGTTACCGGCTCCAGGAAGTGAGGGCAGGAGCAGAAAGAACTTGCCGGGCACTGACACGCAGAGCACCCCCAAACAGGGTCACCCCCATGACGGATGTTCAGGATGCAGGGGACAGGGGTAACTTCTAGCCCTGGAGAGCAGGAGGCAGGCCAGAGGGCTCAGAGAGAAGCCTGGGATCAACAAGGAGGGAATGGGGAAGAGACAGAGGGTCAGGGTGGCAGCAGGTAGAGCCTGTCTTTCGAGCTCTGGGAGGAGAAGGAGGAGGCGGAGGGGTTGGGGTGCTGCCCTTGCTCTGCCCATCCCCCTCCTCAGGCTCCAAGGCAGGCCAGCATGTCCCTGTCTGTCCCTAATAAAGCTGCCCGAAGTCCTGAAAACCTGGTGCTACCCTGCAGCTAGGGCTCCTGGTGCACCCTCCCTACCAGCCACAGCCCATCATGTCTACCTGCCTCCCCAGGGGCGGCCCTCACTCTGGGACTCGGACCTTAGAGCACAGCCTTCATGGAGCTCGCCTTGATGTCTGTGGTGGGGCAGCAAGAGTACGCAGGGTGAGTTTCATACCCCAACGCACGATGCCCTGCACAGAAAGGTGTGAGCAGACTGGGCGTGCACATGGGCACACACGCCTCTGACCCTCTCTGGCCTCCTTTGTCACTGCTGGGCAGAAGGTGTGGGTGTTGCCCATTCCCAGGGTGGCCGGGATGAGTCTCAGGTGTGGCAACGGGACGACCTTTCCCACTGCAGCATCTCAGGGCAGAGGAAAGGCTTTGGGGCATCAGCCTTCCTCCCACACAACAGCACCTGCTAAATGGCAGACAGCGGCTTTGCAGAGGCTGCACCCCAAGCCCCCAGCTGCCGTCATCAGACCTCAAAGACACTCCTGCTTCCTGCCCTCTATGCTGTTGTTGGCCTCTGCCACCCCCCGGACCTCCTGCCACAGAGCTGGGGTTGTATGTGGGCTTCTTCTCCCCGCCTTGGGCATGTCACACTTGGGGCCCTTCTCTGTCTGATCTCCCCCAAAGTGGGACCTGCAGTGGAGGGTCCCACGGGGAGGGGAACTCAGCCCCTCCCAGCTGATTTCCCTCCCCCTTCCTCGCTGTGGTGTCTTTGTAAAGCCGTGGGAGCAGGGATAGTGGAGGATGCTGGCTCCAGGAGAAGGTTGGGAAGGAAGTTTCCCTGGACCGCAGCTCCCACCCCAGCTATCCTTAACCCAGCCCAAGAGGAAGGGACCTCACTCTCCAGCTTTGAGGAGCTGACACCACGCCTCCGGGACCCAGACTCACTATCTCCTCTTTTCTGAGCTTCCAGGGACGATCCTAAGGAGTCAACTGCTTAAGAATACAGAGTCACTGGAAAAAGTGGATGTTTACTGGTTCCGAAGCTCGAACACAGAATACCACGCTACGTCAGCCTCCACTCAACAATCCGTCCATCCATCCATCCACCCACTCACCCACTAGCCCATTCTTCCCTCCTCCACATCAGTCCTTCCATCTATCCACCTCTCAGTCCGTCCATCCATCCATCCATCCATCCATCCATCTACCCACCCGTCTACTTATCCCTCCATTAATTCAGGTCATGCTCCCTGAGCTATGGCTGTGCCAGACCCTGGGCTCTGTGGACAAAGAGGATGAATCAACACAGCCCCTGCCCTCGATGGGCTCCCAGTCTGGTCAAGGACCAGATGTGGAGACAGATACATGACAAGACAACGTGATAAGTGCAATTACCAAGCTACGAACAAAGAGCTGTGCAAACACATTGGCCAAAGCCTGGAGGGGCTGGGGAAGGCTTGGCCCAGGAGGTGACATTCAGCTGAGTCTTGAAGAATGAGTGACGGGCTCCCAGCCGGAGATGAGGGAGAGAGCTCAACCTGACATCTCTCAGGTGTCCTGTGACAGTTTTAGCTCCCCAACTAATAACTTCGGGGTTCAAACTAAATCCTCCCCAGCCACTGAGCTCAAACTTGATGCAGTCATTTTAGACCTTGAACTAAGAATCGGAGCCTCACAGAAAATAATCACCAGCCCCTCCCAAGGACATGATCTTCCCCTAGAAATCCCAGCACATGCATTTAGGGGGCTATGCCGTAGCTCTGACTAGCTGAGCAGACCCTTTGCCTCTCACAGAAATCCTGATCAAAGCTGAACCGTCAAGAGCAGAGCCCCAAGTAGTGGACATGCCATGTCCAAAGTCAAAGTCAAGCCAGGGAGTTGAGGCACAGTTTGAGGGGCACCGCTCCAAGCCCAGCCGGTGGGCAGTGCTGTGATTCAATTGCACTTCTCCCTAGTAGAGTTTCACCTAGACCTGAGACAGGGATTTGCATTCAAGTAGTTTATTTGGGACACGATACCAATAAACACTGATGAAGAAAGGGGATGTGAGGCAGGGAAGGGAAGGAAACCCAGAAATGGAGTGTTGCTGAGTACATTACAGCCAAGGACCACTTGGGCTCAATCTCGCTGGGTCATTCTGTGAGACGGTGCAGACAATGCCCCAGAATGATCCCTCCAGAGGAGCTAGGAATCTGGGGTACTTATCCTCCAATTTCTACCCACCATTGGCTGAGGGCTGCTCCTGGGGCATCAGCACCCCAGCTCTTTGGCCTGGGGAAGGAGTCTTGGGTACTTACAGCAAAATCTTGCCAGCATGACTGGAATGTTGTGTGCCAAGGGGACAGGGGCACAGCACTAACAGCTTCTGCTGCAGTGCCCAAGCCAGGACCACCTCTGATCGCGGCAGAAGGAGACAGGCTATCTTCTATGAGGGAAGTGTTAAATTTCAGACGCTCGAAAGAAATCTAAGTAATTGGGAAGCTTCAACTCCGAACAGTGATCAGTGACAACTCAAACAGATAGATGACATCCAGATGACAAGTGCCTGCCTAATAGGACTCAGGTAGGGTACAAAAGGTACCAGGACAGAGGTTCCAAAGAGCTTTAATGCAAATAAAAACCCGTGCCTGGGCACCATCCTCCTGGCCCCGGGGCATCACTGCGTAGTCCGTGGCAGGGATGGTGGCAGCGCAGTGCTGTGGGTGGCAGATTTGCCTCCCACCTACGGGGCAGCAGGAAGCGGTCGGGTTGGTTTGGCAGTAACGAGCACCAGAAAGCTTTGCTAAGCACCCAAGTCCACGCAGAGACCCTGATGGCAGGGCGAGAAGAAGCTGTGACTGTCAGCCAGATGGGCAACGATCAGAGCCCCTTCCGTGGGAGGACTCGCAATGGACCCAGAGCTCCCGTTAAGTGCGGAGTAACTTTACTCCTGAATGTTACAAAATGAAACTCCACAAAGTGCCGAGTCACAGAAAACGCCAAGATTCTTCACACATGGAATAATGAGGCAATAAAACTCAACTATAAAGTTAAATAATTTACCATAAATATCTAAAGCTCTCAAATTATTCTCTACATTAACTGCCTATGTTTAAAATGATCTTTGCATTCACTATGTCACAGATGGCAAAAGCAGACAAGAGAGTCCTTGACAACTCTAACTGCAATTAGCCCTTCCCAGCTGCGGTGATTTAAAGGCCTTTTCAGTTACGCTGAATGAAACACCCGTGCTTTATAAATAAAGGCTTCACCAGGGCTGACAATGAAGTATTTGAAACGTACAGCCCCGAGCTGGTGGAGAGGGGGTGGCGGGAGCGTACAGTCACTACATCCTAAAGCCGAAGCCCTACACACCCCTCGCCCCATCTCCCCCTCCCCATCCTCCTGCTCACTTGATGCTCAAACACACTCCGCCTCCCCCCCCCAGCGAAGCTCCCCGTCTCCTTCAACACATGCCCCATCCTCCAACCCTCCCCCCACAAACACCCCCCCCTACTCCCTCCCCACTCCCGCATCCTTGGTCCATCTTCCTACACCAGCACATGCACCCACGCCCTCTCCCCTCACACAGGCATACAGGGGTGAACACCCCTGCATATCTATGCGCACACACACCCCCATCCCTTCTCCCCTCTGCACGTGCGCGCATACGCACACGTGCACACACACACACACAGCTGAGGACATCGTGTATCTCCAAGAAAGGTGCCCAGGACACGAACAATTTCTCAGTGTGTAAAGGCCAAATGAGGTCAACTGTCCCAGGTGGGAGACCAGAGTGCCAGTGTTTGCGGCCGGGCCCAGGCGCCCTTGCTCACCGCTCTGGCTGGCAGGGGAGCAGGGCTCTCTGTGCTGGGGAGGAGTTGCCCTTCAACAGCGCACGAACACCTTGGAGACAGGAGGCAGGAGGCAGCTGCGGCAGTGTGCAAAGGAGGTCAAGGTTACCCTCTGATTGCCCCAGAGCGCTCCTCCCAGGAGCCTGGCTGGTTAATTGCTTGGAGTCTGGTGTGACAGAGGGAGCTGTCCGCAAAATGGCCCTTTGAATCACATGCTCTAATCTCTGGGATCCTTCTGGGGAGACCAAGCTCGGTCCCTCACTGTTTCCCAGCCCAGCCTTGCCCACCACACAGTGGACACAGGCCAGGTCCCCAGCCCAGAAAAGCTTGGTTGCCCCTCATGCTCACCCACTTTGGTGTCCACAGGGTCCTCTTCCTGGAGGTCCTGCTGGAGCCAGAGCTTGTCCCAACCTCGGTCTCAGCCTGAAGCAGTCCTAACTCACAGCCTCACCCACCTGGTACCCACAGCGGGGCAAACACATCCCCCTCTGCTGAGCAATTACTTCATCCCAGGCACCATGCCAAGCCTCTTCCAGACTTTATCCCCTTTGAGCCTCACTGGCATTCCACAAAGTAAAGACTATTATTCTCATCCTCAATTTTCAGATGGGAGAACTAACACAGGGAGGTCAAGGAACTCGTCTAAGACCTTACACCAGGGGGGTAGGCATTCAAACTCCAGCAGCGCAGCTTCGGAGCACACAGCCTTCGCCACTACACTGTAACGAGGCTCTCCCAGCTTGCCCTCCAGGTCCCTGTCCTGACCGCAGCCCTCAGACCAGCCAGGCTGAGCCCTGAGCCCCTGCCCAGGCCTCCCAGCTGCCCACCTCAGGCTTGGGGTCCTGTTTCTGAAATAGAAGCCGGCCCCGACAGTCATGACACCCCATCTGCCTGGGCACCGCCTGTCCTCACTCCATCTTGCTGTGTCTGCTGGGCTAGACTTCCCCTGCACAGCCACATCCACACCATCTGGGTCCCCCATCACAAGATTCCTGCTTCATTTTCCAGCATTGCGGGGACCAGCAATGTCCCCCCATCCCTGAGGACTGGGAGAATTCGGGTGGAGCTGGCTCTGGACAGCCTCTGAGGCTGTTGGGAGGACCGACCAGAAGTTCTAGAGACGCGTTTGGACTGCTGGAGGGCTCCACCCAGACCAGTTCCCATTAATTTGCTGTTTTTAATATTTGAGTTCCAGGGAGCTGCCTGGGCTGGTGCCCAACTTACAAAGGAGGAAAACAAAACTCATTTCCTCTAATAGCAAATGAAGGCAGCTACAGGATCTTGAGATCCGTTAGAGGAACGGATGACACCATTCCCTTGTAAGCATGGGTGTAAGCATGGAGGCATCACAAGGGACTGGTTTGAGGTCTGGAGCAAATAGCCATCAGATTTCCTGATGGGCAGCTACAAACCGCTGAGCCCAGGGCCCTGGAGGCTGGTGGTAGCCAGAGTTCCTGGGAGTGGGGAGAGTGGCCCCTGGGGGGCCACTGGGACCAGATAAGAAGGAGAATTGCTTAGCTGCAAATGCAAGTCCAGGCTCTGCTGGGGCCATGTGCCTCCCGGAAAAGGGCAGTGATTTTGCCTCCATAGCCATGTGCCTGTGGAAACTGGGTCTTGGGTCCCCACCCACCTGTCTATCCCTCTGCTCCCCAGCTGCCCCCTCCTTGGCTGTGGGGGGCTGGGGTGGGGTGGGGCTGTAGATTACCCTGAGCTGCCTCAGGGAAGCACATGGGCTTCAGAGTCAGCACTACCATGTCCTTGTTGTGTGACCGTAGGCTAGTCACTTCACCTCTCTGAGCCTGTCTTATAACTAGGAATAAAAGCCCTCACTTCACCTGGAGGATTCAATGAGCTCACGCAGGTGAGGCACCTAGCACAGTGCTGGTACATCACAGGTGCTTCATAAACGTCAGTTCTTTTACTTCTTCTCCCACTTCTCCCGGACTCCCCTTCACAGGAGTCCTAGACCATCACAGGTCAGAGCCCGAAGGGGCCACAGAAACCATCTTCTTTAACTCCTGAGCTTTACAGCCCCAGGGAGAGGCAGTGAGCAGCCCCAAGCACACAGTAGGGCAGTGACAGAGGCCAGACTCAAACCTAGTCCTGTCCCTTCCCGTGGCACCACGGCTGCCCCCATCAGCTCACCTGCACAAGAAGCTGCTTTACGAGCTTCCCGGCAACAGCTGTCATTTTACAGAGGAAAAACCAGGCTGGGGAGGGGAAGGGGTGTGGGCCACACCACCAGCAAGGGAAGAGGCGGGGATTTGAATCTAGGTCTCTGGGGATCTAAAAAGTGCTCTTCCCGGGAATCTGCCTTTCCCCAGCTGAACGCTAAGATCCTTGAAGGCTGCGGCCTCAGGTTGTTTGCCCCTTCTAAATTCAGCCCTTGGCCAGCCCCGGAAAAAGTGACAGTAACAGCGAAGGTTCTCAGCCAGGTGGTGGGGAGGACCTGGGACGGGCGTATAAGTCTCTGTCCAGAGGAACTCGTATCCGGTTGTGGGCTGAGAGGTACACCTGGTGGGAGAGGCTTGGCTTGGGGCCCCATGCTGGGGAGAGCTGGTGCGGCCAGGGCTCAGCTGCTCCCCGCGGAGGTGGTGCGTGGTCTGGTGGGGAGGGCAGACAGGGCTGCGATGGGGCCTGGGAGTCCGGGCAGGCCAACGTCTGGCAGGAAGATGGGGGGCTGACAGGGACGGCTCTCCAAAGAAAGCTTACTCCTGCTCTGCAACAGAGCTGGCATCTTCCCCACTGTTTGCTTCTCCTCGTGGCCAAGTTCACCAAACACCTGTAATGAGTGGACCCTGGGGCCCGGAGGGGAACAGATGCCGTCTTCTGCCCTTTGCAGAGTTTGGGGAAGAAAGGGAGGCTGACTTCGAGGAAGGAAGGTCACCCAGGTGAGAGAGGTCATATAAGGCAGGATGATCAAGGGAGACAGATGGTGTTGAGTAAGGCAGGATCCCAGGGTGGCTGGGGTGGGAGAGGGAGGCATGGGTGGGCTGGCAGGGGGCCTTGAACATCCACCTCAGGAAGCTGGACCTTAACCTGAGAGCAATAGGGAGTCATAGAAGGAATGGTAGCAGAAGAGGGCCATGATCAAATATTCATGTTAGAAAAGTCCAATTCTGGTGGCTGAATAACAGAGGGTGGATCGGGCAGACCTCCTAGGAAATAGTGGGTCCTGGTGGAAGACGAAGCTGACCACGACTGAGGCAGCGGTGATGGGGAAGGCCAGGGGTGGACGAGTGCCCAAGACGTGGGGAGGCAGAGACCAATCAGATGAGGAGGGTGAGGGAGCACGTGTTCCTACCCAGGACTTGGCGGATGGGGGTACTGTTAAGCACCACCATGAATAGTAGTCAAAACAGCTCAAGTTTCTGGAGCTCTGACTATGTGCCAGGCCCTGTTGTCAGCACTTTATGTGCATTAGCGCAGTTGATCCTAGCAGCAACTCTAGGAAGTGGGCACACCATCTTTATCCCCATTTTACGGATGAGAATGCTGAGGCACAAAGGGCTAAGCTGCTTCCCAAGGCCAAAGGAAATGGTGAGCTAGGATTGGAACCTAGTCTGACCCTGAGGCCTGAGCTCATGCCACCTTACTGCCCTGCAGCCCTGGGGTCAGATAAGAAGGTCAGTGCTGGACATGGCAAGTCCAAGGTGATCCAGGACATGTGGGTGGGCTAACAGGGAGAAAACATGGGCCTGAATCTCAGGGGGAATGGAAGTTCTGGAGGCATCAGCACGACGTGGTAGATGAAGCCTTGGGGGTGGGGTCATGGAGGGGACATCCAGTGGATCAGCTGCAGAGAAAGAGCTGGGGAGAGTGATGGAGCGTGGCAAACCTAGGGTGCCATCTGCACATGTGCCGTGGGAGAGCACGGGGTGGGGGTTGGTGCGAAGAGCGCTGGGCCTGTGGTCAGGAAGCCGGATTTGATGAGTCTCCGTGCTGCCTCTTGCTGGATGTACATCCTTGAACCAATATCTTAACTCTGAGCATGGGAGCCCATTCTCTATCAAGTGGGGATGTTAATAATACTCTGTGCAGAGGGTATTTGGGAGGATAAAATGTGACAGAACTTTCAAAAGCCTTTTGTTAACAGGAAATCTGATGGCTATTTGTAAGTACCCTCACAGTAATGGTTATGTGATGTGAGCCTGGGCAAGCTCTGCATAGATGACACCTGGAAGATGGGGAGGGGTGTGGTTGATGCTGAGACACGCCGCCCAATCCCATTTAGGAAGAAAGGTTATTCCCCTTTACCCCCGCTGCCCAGAACGGCCCTCAGCCAGCAGCCCCCTGCAGGGACTGCCTCAGCCAAGGTCGTGCCTCCTTCCAGGGGTGCCCCATATAGAACCACTGATCAGCACAGGGGTATACCAGCCAGGCACCCTCATCCCGGTGCAGTTCAGCTCAGAAGGGCCATCCCAGCTCCAGAGCTTCTTATGGGATTTGCAGAGGCCCCGTGTCCCACTGCGTTGCGGCAACATTTCTCTCTGCCAAACCCTGCTTCCCCTCCCTCCCTTCACAGGTGTGGGTCCCGAGAGTAGTCCCTAATAAACACCCGGCCAGAAGATCACCAAGCCCACGTGTCACCCAGACCATCGGTGGACAGTGCTGGCCATTATCTGGTTCTCCCTCCAAGGGAGCTGCATCGACCTCCCTGATGGACCCACACACCATCCACACCAATGTCTGATCCACACCAATCAGGGTTATCCCCTTGTCTTAGCTCTGTGACCTAAGACAAGTTAATTCACCTCTCTGAGCCTTGGTCTCCTTCTTCATCAAATGGGCATAGGAGCCCCCACTTCACACAAGTGTTGTATTAAACTAGGAAACACTTCTTACGATCTTCACGCGCTGCCTGGTTATGTAACACGGGCTCAGATCTTTTGACCAGTAAGTCTTCCCATTCACAATTCCTCCAATAATTATACAAAGGTCTAGGCTTCAAGTTACTTTAAGCTGAGCAACCTTAAGCAAGTTACTTAATCTCTCTGTTCCTCAGTTTTATTATCTACAAAAATGGCACCAGTCCCATAGGGTTATTATAATATCGAGTAGTTAATCCACAGAACACTTGGGGAATAGCGTTTTACCTGAAGTAGGTTTTCAGTAGTTGTCGGCTGTTGTCTTCAGAACTCTTTTATCAGTTGGTCCCAAGAGCTAAATGCAGTACTATTGGCTACAGTCTCTCCCAGGCAGAGCAGTGGGGTACTATCACCTCCCAATTTAGATCTTTTCCTTCTAATCATGCTGCCCAGAATTTTTGGAGGATGATTCTTTTCAGCCACTAGTTGCCACACCACACCGAGCAACATTCTAAGATTCCTGGGGGGAAAACCCACCCCTAAAACTCTTTCACACATACTTTCATAGCATGTCTTTGCTTTTTGACTCTTGCCAGATTCCGAATCTGTGCGTTAGGCACCACCTTCATCTCTGTGACAGTTAACCTTCTTCGTTTTGGTTCAGTCTGGGGAAAGCCCTTCACAAACAGAAGAGCAGTGAGAGCTTGCAAATAAGACAGAGAGACACTGCCGGTGACCTCCGCAGAGTGGTGGGGATGGAGTAGGAGCTGCTGGAGACTGGCCTGGGCAGATGTCCACCAGGGGGGAGGGAGCGGTTTCATGAACACCACAGAGCCATCAAGATCCTTAGAAATGTTGCTGCTGTCCTCCAACGTAATTGCAATTTCCCACAATTTCACATTACATGTGAAATTAATAAGCATACTTATACCAGCCACACCAGCAATAATAACAATTATCACTATTGTTCACGGTGGTCATGTTCCATCCACCACATCTGTCGAAAGGGCAGCCCTGGGGCACCTCTCTTTTGTATCTTGTGACCATCCAACCCTCCTCCCTTTGGGCTTCAAATGATTGACTAAGGCTGGCAGCCCATCCACAGGTTGGCCAAAGCCCAAGAGAGTGGCCTCAGGTGAAAAGCTGATGGTCCCACCAGATCCCTTCTCGTGGGAATCTGAACGAGGCCAGGCTGAGCACGAAGTGGTGGGCAGCGGAAGCTGAAAGGTCACGAGGTTAGGGAGGAGGATGGAGAGGTCATGACAGACCACACGCAAGTGACAGGCACAGGGGGCAGGAACAACGTGCGAGCACAGGCGCCAAGGCAGACAATAGGGTGAGGGGGCAATAGGCAGGAAAGCAGGGAGGAAACCGGGGAACCTGAGTCCAGTCTGTGGGGCGCTCCTCTGGCTGAGGTCCCCAGGGACATCCCGGACCCCAAGTACTCTTCAGCCTCTGCTCTGCTGGAGTCCTGGTTCTTTCACCGTTACTGGGTCCCACACACACGTCCCCTGGCAATAAACCCTCGATACCTGAGATCACCAGAGGGAGTCTGCTTCTAGCAACCCATATCCTGTGCCTATGAGCCGAGGGCGGAGCCCTGTGGCGCTCCAGCAGAGACCCCTTTCCGTGTGGACAGAACACCATCAGTGCGCAGTTACTAACCCACCCTGACGCCTGCTCTTCTCCATCTTGTCCACAAGGAGAGCTTGAGAAGCTTCTCCAAGCACCTTGCCTAATTCAGGCATAGGTATCCCCCTGGTCTAAAGTTGGCTGACCCCTCCAAGAAAGTTTCATCTGGTAGAACTTGGCCTCACACCTGATATAGCATGTGACATGTGACAGGTCTTCAAGAAAACCCGGTTTTCGTTTATGGTGAACCCGTGTTCACCAACCTCAGCTTCAAGCAAGCTCCCTGATCGGTAGTTTCTGGAAACCACTCTCCCTTTTGAAATCTGCCCGTGCCCAGTCTCCCAGGACTCTCCCATCCTCTGTGCTCCAGAAGTCACTGGCAGTGGTTCAGTCATCTCAGTGGCAAGTTCTCCCAGTGTCCAGGCAGGGGTGGGGGGGCTTCGGTAAAGCCCACCCTGGGGCTGTTTCTCTCCCTGAGGCCTGGGCTGCCCCTTCAGGCTGACGATGCTTCCCCTCAACAGTAAAAGCAAAACAGGAGTGAAGTGTCACCTCTGTGTCCCTCGTCACCCAGCAACGTGAAACACTTCTCTCATTCTCAATAGAAATTGAAAAGACTTTTTACTCTCCTCTGGCCTGCCTTCTGATCCCTTCTTCCTCCACTCCACAGCCCATTCAGGGGCTAGTACTGCATGTCTCTTAAAGGGAAGGGCAATCCTATGTATTGGACATGAGCTACACACCCATCACTGTGGACACAGCGCATGCAGGAATTCTTCAAGTCTCACAACCTCCTTTCCAAGAAAAGAGAAGTTGATAACTGATCCAAGGCTGCACAGCAAGGAAGAGAGTGGCCAAACCAGACCTTGAACCCTAGTCTGTTGAACTAGAATCCTGCCTCCAGCACTGACCACCTGTATGACTTCGGGCAAGTGTCATAATCTGCTTCAGTTTCCTCATCTGCAAAAAAACAAGGTGACCAACATTTCCTAACTCATGGGCTGCTATGAGGATTATTCCTGCCATTATAAGAAGGATGTTTAGCACCGTATCTGGCACTCAGTAAATAACAGCCATTTGTATGATGTACGGTTATTTTCTCTAGGCATAGTCTATGTACTGCCGTAAGGTCTCAGCATTCGAATCTGGGGAATGATGGGCTCCAGGAATCACACCCCTTCTGATGTGCCTTCTTGATTAACCTCCCTTCTTTCCATCCTTGGAACACGACCCCTATAAATCCAATCTCTCCAGAGAGCTCCCTATGCAATCAGGCAGGTTTCCTTAGGAATCACCCGACACCTTTCTATTTCCTGGGGTCAATTTGCAACTATACCTTCGGAAACAGAAGCCTGCAATTTTCCCAGATTTCTGAGCTCTGTCTCAGGCCACAGAACGCTGCTCATGATATGTCCTCTGAGCCTTAATACATCACTTGCTAAAGCTTGGGCTGCATCCTCCTCTGACATCACACACAGAGCTGGACCCCTCCGTACCCCTTCATCAGCCACCTTCTTGTTGATCAGAATTAAGTCCCAGGTGGCTCCTCCGGTCATGTTCTCTTTGTTCTGGGAGCTGGAACTGTCACCAGGCAAGTCAAGAACTCATTGGAGGCTATGTGCAGGTCCAAGGATACACCTAGCTGCTGTCTGGAGGTCTGGTTCCCCTGTCACCACCATCTCTGCCTCTGCATCAGCCTGCAGTCACCACCAGGAAAGCAGCTCCACTTCCTCCATTACCAGGCCAAAGCCAAAGAGAGGGGAACCCCAAGTATCCAAGTCCTCCCTTTCTGGGATCTTGTGGAAAAGGCCTCTGATAGAATAGGGAGAGGCAGGTCTGGTTTGGATCCTGGCTCTCCATTTGCTTACCTGGTCACCATGGGCAAGTCTCTCTGAGCCTCAGTTTCTTCACCCACAAAAAGAAGCTAATCCCACCAAACTCACCAGGTTGCAGGATAAAATGAGCTGATGCTCGTAGGGCACATGACTTAATGCTAACAACTCACTAGTCCAGGGCAGGTGCTTCAGAGACCACTTGGTGAGATGAGCAATGGGCAGGCCTTCCCCATCATCCTGCTTTGCTCGGACTGAATCTCCCAGCGTGTGGGATTTTCGGTGCTAAAACTGGAAAAGTTCCTGGCAACCTGGGACAAGTTGGTCACCCTCCCTTGAGGATCTACCTGGAGGACGAGGCTACTCAAAGGGACCTGGTTCCATTTGGTCCTAAGCTGAGGAGCGAGTGGGATGAGAAGGGAAGACCAAGAAGATGGGGAGCAAAGAAGGTTCTTCAGGCAGAGATGTGTGTCAAGGCAGGGGCCCTCCCCTTAGCTTCCCCACCGGGTGTCAGCGCATCCCCGCCCCTGGAGAGGAACAGAGGCGTCTCTGTCGCCTGTAGCTCCCCATTCAGTTAGAACTCAGTTGGGGGTAGGAGGCGAGAATTCACTTCCAGGGGGGCTGCCCCACTGTGTCCTGGCTTCTGAGTACATGGTGGTGGGTGGTGCCTCCCTCTGAGACAGTGGTTCTCAACAGGGGGTTGTTTGGCCTCCCTCCCTGGGGTGGGGGACATCTGGCAATGCCTGGAGACATTTTTGGTTGTCCCAACTTGGGGGGAGGGTGCTTTTGGGGGTCCAGTGGGCAGAGGCTGAGGACCCCTGCTCTGGGGGAGCCAGAAGAAGCTAATTCTGGATGGGGACCTGGGAACCAAGGGTTCAAGGAGCGTCCCCCCCCCCCCCCCCGCCAAGATGTGTCTCCAAACTGAGCTGTCTGTGCCCCACCCCACCCCCCAGGCAGGAAACTGGATACTCTCACCTCCACCAAGTCAAAACCGGGAGCAGCAAATGCCAAGGGCAGACCCAGCAAAGTGGCGGGTGGGTGGGGAAGGGACAGGCACTTCTGGCGTGAGGCTGGCAAGGAAAGAGCTTTATGGCTTGTTCTGTTCCGCGTTTTAATTAAGCGTCTCAAATAAGGATTTAATTGGGCTGTAACAAGCCAGGCTATTGTATGCGAGAGAAACACCTGGGGATTATTAGAAAACATTTTTAAGGCAGTAAAGCCGCAGCAAACACTTGCAGTTGTTAAATCAGGAATTGTAATTCCCGAGCTCAACGCCACACTGTACAGGGAGGGGGAGCCAGCGCCCCCTCCGCAGCACTGGCCCGGAAGGGCAAGCTGTAACCACACCGGGAGCGGTGAAGGAGCCCGGGGCAGAGGGACTCAGTCCAAAGCCCTTGCCAGCTCCTGCCTCTCAGGCTGCTTCTGGGGAAAATAAAGAGTGGCCAGGCCCAGCCTGGGAGGGGCCAGGATGACCAAACCCAGCCCGAGCAGTGCCATGAGGGTCAGGCCCAGCGTGGGTCCTAAGAAAGATCAGGAATGACCAGACCTAACCTGGGTGGGGTCAAGGTGGACAAGCCTGAGTCCTGGAAAGGACAAGACCAAATCCAGGCTAGAAGGAGCCAGGGGTGGCCACGCCCAGCCTGGGAGGAGCTTGGGGTGACTGGCCCCTTTTTATTGGCCATCTCTCCCCCAGCTAGAATTGAAGCTCTATTAATGCAGGGACCAGGATCTGTTTTGCTCCCTGGTGTAAATTCAGAGTATAGAATGCCTGACACACAGTAGACACAGCTGAATGAATGAGTGCGAGGGGGCAGTGGGGTCTGGGCCCATCTTATAAGGGCCAAAGCTGGCATGCCACTCCCTCAAGCCCAAGTTTCTGATTGGAGGGCACCAGTAAAACAAGCAGTCAATAACCTGATCTAGATTTGGGGATGGGAGGCCCGGGCCAAAATGTTGCCTCCTGCTGGGAAAGTGGCCTAAAACTCCACCATTAGGGGCCCTTTTCCACCAAGTTCAAACAGGAACCCTTCCCTGACCATGTCCTACTGCTGGTCTCCCTGGCACCCCATCTGACTTTTGTTAGGGCCTGACCACAGGGCCCTGTAACTTAACACAGACTCCCCAGTAAGACTGTGGCCTCCCCAGGAACCAGCCACATGTCTAAGGTACTCTGCATCTCCAGCATCGGCCAGGGCCTACACGCAGAAGACACTTAGTAAGGATCTGTGAGGGTTATTCATGGATGAACTGGTGACTGACGGGCGAGTACCAGGAGCATCTTCTTCATCTCAGCTGTCATTTATTGGACTCCCCACCATATGCCAAGTGCTGTCCGTAGCGCTTCACTTGCACCGTCTCACCCAGCCCTCCTGATGGCTTTGTGATGTGGCATTATCAACTCCATTTTACAGAAGAGGAGCTTGAAGCTCAGAGAAGCCCCCTTTACCCACCTCTGTTACTCCTCCCACAGATCCCTAACATCCTAGTGTTGAAGGGAGCCCTTCTCCCAGCCTGTGAATGGCAGTCAGAATTTCAGTTCCAGGCAGTAAGGGAAGCAAGGCAAGTCTTTGGGCCCCCAGAACCACTGAAGGGCCCTTCCCAGTGGCTCAAGCCCAAGGGGCTTCTGAGGCTCCTGCTACGTCCTTGGACATCCACCTGCAGGGTCTACCGTTCCCATCACACCCCCTCTAACCCTGCCCTGCTCAATTCTGCTGAACTTCAGATGTAAGGGGGGGTATGTATTAGGAGTGGGAATGAAGGAACAGGGATGAGCGTCCCACAGACACTAGACCTGGGAGGGCAGCTCAGGTGACCTGCTGGGACGTGGGAATCAGAGTGGAAGGCTCAGGTGGCCAAGACTGGGGGCTTGAATGCATAAGGGTGGGGGGAGTTGAGTCAGTTACGCACGTCAGGACAACCCAGGAATCAGAGCACACGGTTCGGGGACAGAGGTGCACGGCCTGGGGAAGCGGCCCAGGTGCACCGAGGTGGGAGAGGCAGCTACAGGGGCCGATGGAGGAGCACATCATCTCTCCAGACCAGGGCCGGACGTTGCTTTCTCAGGAGGAAGGAAACTGCAAGTCAGGCGCAGGTGTGGGGAGCCAGGTGAGCACCAGGGCAGGTAGAGAGCTCAGCATCAGCATCTGACCTTCAGGGTTGCCTTCTGAAAAGGTCCTTTCTGGGAAGCACCCTGAGGCTCTAAGTCTAAGTCTATCTCCCCAGTCTCAACCAAAGAGGCTGCAGCAGCTGGAAAGGGGTCTTAAGGAATGGTCACCTAATCCGCCCCACCCAGCCCAGACTTTTCAGCTCCCCCCCCCAGCAGCAAGGGCTCATCACAGTGCAGCCAGGTCCTCTGGCTGGGCCTCGGGGCAGCACACTCAGTCCACTCGCCACAAAAGGCATCTGCAGGGCAGGGACCAATTGCCGTCCTTCGAATGTGGGTGACACATCCCAGCTTCAAAGTGCTGTTTCAGGACTTGTTCAAACATCCTTCTCACTGAGGCCCTGGGGACCGGACCACGATTTCACATCACCTCTCCTCCCCCCTCCTATTCCTCATCCCTGCTTACTTGTCTCCTAAAAACTTAGTATTATCAAGCACCCTCTACATTTTCCTTTAACTATGACGCCTGTGGTTAGCGCCCCAGTAGAATGCAGGCTCTCTGAGGGTAAGGACTGTCGCTGTCTTACACTCTGCTCACTCCCCAGCGCTTGCTGGAACAGTGCCTGGCACACAGTAGGCTCTCAAGAAATACCTGTTGAATGAATGACCTTCAGAAATCCATCATCTCATTGGATCTTTTGGCCCTCCTATCATTAAGGTTGACAAGACAGGTATTATTTTTATTACTTCACCCACATATATGAGTGAATAATAATTACAGTACTAACAGCCAACTTTATTGAGCACTTCCTATGTGCCAGGTCCTGTGATAAATGTTTCACACCCATAAATCTGATCAATTCAATCTTCACAACAACCCTAGGAGGTAAGTGCTATTAACCCAATTTGACAGATGGGGAAAATGGAGTTCAGAGAAGTAAGGTAACTTGCACAAGGTCACACAGCCATGTGCCAGGCACCACGCCAAGTGATTTATGTGGATCCGATCATTTAATGCATATATCTGTCTTGCAAGGCAATAATTCTATTTTATGTAAAAGGAAACTGAGGCCCAGAGAGACGCAATGACTTGACAAAGGTCACCCAGGCAGCAAGGTGCAGAGCCCCGATGCAACCCCACATCTGTCTGAGTCCAAACTCAGCCTCCTTCCCGCTATGGCCACCTGGGCAGGGAGCTTCCCATCAGAAGTGAGCACTCAAAGGGACCTGAAATCAGAGTGGAAGAGAAGGTGAGTCTTGAAAACAGTGGCCTAGATCCCAATTCCTTTCTTGGGTCAAAATGCCTGTGGGGAGTCTTCCATCTCTGAAATCCACATGTAACAAACATCCACTGGTAATACATACCAAAGCATTGCACTGGGCCCTGATTTGACTTAATCCTCAGCGGTACCCGGCTGCAGAGGTTAGGGAGTAAAATGCATAAGTAGCATCCTACTTCAATTTCTGTCAATAACTATCCAAGGATATTCCTGGGATCACCCACCAGTAATTTTCATTCATACTTTACAGAATTGAAATGCCTTTGGATGCTGTGAATGGATGTCCCACGTCCCCCACCCGTGCTGCCCATCGTACTCAGAAAGATGAGCTCCCATGAGCCAATGGCTTCATTTTATTGTCACAGACCAGGAGTGGCTGAGATAGACAAGTCGTCCTTCATCTGCCTATTGTCAGAAAGAACTGTCTGAGATCAATTGTTCTAAAGCAAAAATCAATTGTGTTTGGCAGTTGTCCTCTTAAATTTAACGAGTTTATATTCAATAAGTCTACACAGCAGGGAGCTTAACTTAGTTACTTGGGGGATGTTCCGCACCTGATCCCCAGGCAGGAAGCCGAGAGCTCTACCCCTGGCCCTCCTCGGCAACACTGGGGAATTTCTCTCCGCTCCTGGAGGGCCCTGTGCTGGTTGATAAGAAAACCTTCCAGACCAGAATCATCACACCAGGAATAGAACTGTCCATCTGTTCCTTTGTAGGAACAGTCACAGGACTGGCTTTGAAGAAAAAACCCAGGGCCCTTCTCCACCTTGAAGTGAGAAGAGAAGTTTCAGTAGGGTCTTCAATTCCCTCAAAAGAAGGCTTTGAGGGAATTTGCATTTCCCTGGGGACAGAACCCTAGACAAAGAGTTGAATGCTGGTAATTTATTTGGAGGTGATCTAAGGATACCTGGGAGGTGGGGAGGAAAGGGAGCCAGGGAAAGGAAGGCAGGTGATAAATGGGTGCATCACTAAGCAAATTGCCACTGTAGGCAGGTGGTGCTCAATCTGGCCACTGCCCGCTGCTGGGGACCTCTGGGAGGTAGTGTGGAACCTGCCGCAGTTATCCCAACTGACGCGAGAGGAAGCTGGGATCCTGGTGGATCCATCCTTGTCCTCGCCTCTATAGGAGGAGCTGCAGGTATTCTCAGCGAGCAGCCTGGGCTTGCAGAGGAATCTAAAGGGATATACGCTCAGCTAAGGAGTGCTCAAGACAACCCACTGGGGAGAAGAGGAAATTATTAACTCCCACTTATGTTGATTTGCATCTCATCCTTTTTAATTACCTATTTTCATGTATGATTTATTACTTACATAGCAGACTGACCTGGGTGTACCTGTAGACAATCTATAGAGGATAAATCACATTTATTGGGATACATACTAAATTTTGTTACTAATGGGTGATCATTATCGATCAAAGAAGCCTGGCGATCACTGCTCGAACTTAAATGGGAGCTGACTCCATCCAACTAAACACCTGGATGTCAGGTCTTGCCAGAGATGGTCGCCTCAGCTGTCTGTTGCCCAACACTAATCCAAAGTCTGATGGAGAAAAATGGCATTTTGGAGAACAGGCAGAAGAGTAGGCTGGCCACTGATGTCTCCAGTTATTCTCCGATTTATCCTTGATCAAGCTGTGCACTCGGACCTCACGCCTAGGCTCCTGGCTCGGTTTTGTCATTATGTGTTCTGTTATTACGCCTTCAGCTGACAGGAAAAACAGACAGAATACCAGACACATCTCAGGGAATCTGCTACTACCATTTGTTAGAAGGATGCTGTCTTTCTCAGCATCTTCCTCATAAAGCCCCAGATGAAAAAGTTATTTTCAAATGACTGGTTAATAAAAGCTTAATTTTTGTCCCAGAGATACTAGGGTGATTTTTTTTCACAAAGGTAAAAGTATATAACTAGTAGTTTTTCTCTTTTCCCTTTGGCCACCAGGGAGTGCAGAGTCAAATGTTCGGGCCAATTACAGCAACTGTAATGGACGTCATGACTTAAACATAGCATTCTCTTTTTCCTCCTAGGAAACGTTATATTTCTAATTTATATCTTTTCTTCATCCTGAATTCTTTGAACGATAAGTTGACTATCTTATTAGGTAATTCTTGTAAACAACTTCAAATTACTTTCGTGGAATGAGATGAAGTAGTTACTGATTTATCGATTAAAAATTAAGCCCTGCCAATGATGGTCCAAACAGCACTTCTGGACACAAAGAAGAAACATCAAAGATGCCCTCCTGAGTCAGTGCCATGATATTTCAGCCACTGAGTCTGCCTTGGACTTGAGAAAGAGAAAGGTCCTTTGCTCCACCTCCACGACATCAGCCTCAAAAGGTGAAGGCACTTGAGATTCAGGGTCTGGAGTGGGGCAGGGTCTGGGGTCTGGGGTCCGGCCAAGAGGCTCCGAGCCTCCACACCTCCCTGACCCTCGCCCAAGTGGAATCACCGCTCCTTTTGTTTTCATTTGTCCCCTGAATCAACTCCTGGCCTTTCTGAGCAACTGACTATAAACCCACATCTCTCTCCAAACTCCTCTGAACCACTTCTTTGAACTTATCCTAAAACTTGTCCTTTCCGGTCCCAGGCCAGACCCCTTCAGTGGGTACTAGAGAGCCAGGATGCCCTCCTTCTCTGGTCCCTCTGTCTGTACAAATTCTGAATCCAGCCCCAACAGCTGCCACCCTTCTGGACTGACGAGGCCATCTCTAGGCATTCTTTCAGCCCCGCCCCCTCGCCCCACTGGCTCCCCAGGTGGGCAGAGGAGGGGAGAGGAGGCAGGGAGTTGGGAGTGGCTCCTGCTGCCTGTCAGGAAGCCCAAAGCCAACCTGAGGGAGGGTTGAAGGGAGGAAGGTGGAATTCATGAAGCAGCACTTGGCCAGCCTCTGGCTTCAGCACCCCTCAGACACACGCAGGCCGCAGGCACACACACAACACACAGACACATGCACACACACATGCACACATCCAACACACATACACATATACACACACATGTACACACGCACACACACACACCAGAAAATACCAAGGAAGCGTGACCAGTGGAAGCTGCTCTCCAAAAAAACCACACATCAGAGGGAGGAGGAGAATGGGACAGGGCACAAAGTCACACGCTCCCGGGTCTAATCCCCGCTCCACAGCCCACCCTCCAAGGGGGCTTGGACAAGCCTGGCACCTTCTCTGAGCCTCGATTTCCTTATCTTTAAAGCAGAGATAAGGATCCCAGCCTATCTCACAGAGGGTGGATCAAATTGAGAACACTGCCCAAAAGGGCTTTGGAAAGGATAAGGAATCACACAAAGAAGTAGAGGATTGTTCCTGCAGCTGTTCCCTCTGAGAGCTAAGTGACCCCAGAAGAACCAGGGAGAAAATGAGCTTCAAGATGTGGGGCAGGGCGGGGCCTGGAGTCCCCACCTCCCTGCCCTTCGCCCAGATGGAATCCCCACTCCCTTTGTTCTCATTTGTCCTCCTGAATCAACAGGCTTGAGTCTTCAGGGAAGGGGTCTCCAGGGGTCATCAGGAGGTCATCTGGTCCCTCCCCAGGCTCCATGCCTGGTGTCCCTTTGTTGTCACTTAACTGTGTGTGTGTGTCTGTATGTGCATATCTCTGTGTAGGTGTGCATATGCATGCACGTGTGTGTCTGTGTGTGTGTGCACGTGTGTCCTCTAAAGCTTTCCAATGGGGGAGATTTCACGTGTGACTTAGCATGGTGACCACAATGGGGACAGTCATGATCTGTAGTGGCTGAAGCCCCCATTTACAAAACACCTACTGTGTGTAACCAGAGCAGCCTCATATCCCTCCCCCCGAGACCCCTGGATTCCTCCCATAGGTGCAGGCCCTTCAGATCTCTGGGGTCCACCCCAGTTGAGACAGAAAGGACTTAACCAGTCAACCCCGTACCATGGAGAGTGGGCCCACCATCAAGAGCTCCCTTGGCCAGCCTGGAGCCTCAACCTTGTTCCCTGGGTGTAGCAAGGGATCCTGCTTGTTTTCTGGGCTTGAGTGCTGGTCTCAGTCACCCACCTAATAGCCTCTTCCCTCTAAGCACAGTTAATCCTACGACAGAACCCCCAATCCTGGCCCACTTCTGTCTGCTGCTTTGGACCTCCGAAGCTTACCTGCACCTGGGATTCCCCCTCTGGGCTCTGTCACTTTCTGGCCATTCCACTGCCCCATGTTGTACCTCACTGGTGGCCCTGTTTGCCTGGGTCCCTACCTGACCTTGGCTGCCATCCCCTCTGGACATCACGCTCTGCCCTGAAAGGACCAGGCCCCATTCCCTACCTGTGGCTGCATCTCCGTCCCCAGGAGGGGTGGCTCTGCCCTCCCGGACAGTCCGAGTTCCATCCTAGCGGACCAATCTGCCCTCCCACATCCACTAAAAGCCACAGAGGGACTCTCCAAGGTACAAGCAGACCTCATTTTATTGTGCTTCGATTTATTGCGCTTCGCAGACACTGCATTTTTTTTACAAATTGCAGGTTTGTGGCAACCCTGTGTCAAGCAAGTCTATCGGCATCATTTTCCAACAGCATCTGCTTACTTTGTGTTTCTGTGTCACTTTTCAGTAATTCTCAGAACATACCGAACTTTTTCATCATTACTGTATTTGTCATGGTGATCTGTAATCAGTGATCTTTGATGTAACTACTGCAAAAAGATTACGACTCGCTGAAGGCTAAGATGATGGTTAGCATTTTTTAGCAATAAACTATTTTTTAATTAAGGTACATACGTAGTTTTTTCAGACATAACGCGATTGCACACTTAATAGACTACAGTATAGTGTAAACATGACTTTTATATGCACCGGGGAATCAAAAAATCTGTGTGACTCGCTTTATTGTGATACTGGCTGTGTTGCAGTGGTCTGGAACCCAACCCACAATATCCCCGAGGTCTGCCTGTATTGGGAGGCTAGGGGGTAGAGGCGCGCTCCCCTGTCCTAGACCTCAGGGTGCGCAGCCAAGTGTAAGAGCAGGTGCGGCCTCTGGAAAGCCAGATAACAAGGCAGGCATTGGGTATCTGACAACAAAGGTGCCAAGTTAACAAGAGGGATCAGTGGGGCTGGGCCACCAGGGAGGTACACAGAGGAAGCAGGATCTGATCTGGGCCTTAAGGGGTAGAACACAGATGGGCAAAGAGGCTGGGAGGGCTGGCCAGGCAGCAAATGGCTGTCAGAGCAAAAACCTGAGGGTGGGAAACTGTAAATCACTGCGTCGTTCATTCATTGGTTTAGTCATTGACTCATTCATTCATTCAGCAAATATTCACTGAGCACCTACAACGTTCTAGACACTCTCCATGGCACTGGGCATATTGTGGTAAATAAAGAGACAAAGGACCCATCCCCATGGAGCTCTCTCTCAAGGGGGTTACGGCTGCAGATGAGGATGAAAAGGTAGGTGGAGGCCAGATCATGGAAGGCTTTGAATGCCAGGCTGAGGAGGTTGGGCTTTATCTTGCAGGCACTGGGGAGCCCTTGAGGGTTTCTGAGTGAGGGTAATGTGACATGCAAAGCCATATGAAAGACTGAGAATCACTGACAAGAAAGGTGGGAGCGGATGCAACAGAGGAGGGCGTGGATGTGAGTCAGTGGGGAGCGAGATAGGGAAACAGGAGGCCTGAGGCTGGTGGGAGGAGCCTCCTCTCATGGACCGCTGTCTGCTTCCTCGGGGCCTGTGGCCCTCTAGCCTGCGTCTAAACACACAGCTGTCAGAGCCAAGTATGAATTCCAGAACTTGCAGGGCAAACTCCAGCTGCGTTCACTGGGGCAGGGCTTCTCCCGCTGGCCTCCGGGCCTCAGCCCTCTCAGGCTCCCAGCAACCTTAATAATGCAGTGGGGGAGGAACTCAAAGGCCTGGCAAGGCCTAAATATAGCCAGCCAGGCCACGTGTAGAAACGCTCCCGTGAATTTACTTAAGAGCAGAGGTTGGCATGTTCCACTGAGGACTGCACTTTGTTTCCAGATCAAGCCAGCCAGCCTGAGCCTGATGGTCCCTCGGAGCTTTCTTTAAACACAGAGAAACATTAAATGGTTTTCTGCAAAAGCCTCGGCATGAGAGGAGACAGCTAATGGGAGGTTGGAGTCAAAGGCTTTTCCTGGTCAATGTTCCGCAGGACTCAGGTGAACTTATTTGCTAAGAATCTAAATCCCTCCGGACCAAGGGCCGGCTCCATGCCAACCAGGCATGTGCGTTCTATCAGAGCTCCGTTCCCTGTCACTGGCGGGACTGTAGGCGGAGGGAGGCAGGGCAGTCAAGACCAGGCCTGAGATGAACCGTCCGCAGCCGCAGAACAAATGCCAGAAGGGCAGTGGCTTTGCTGTGCTGAGCGCCTTAGGAGGTGGGGACAAGCCTGTCTCCATTTCACAGGAGAGAACACTGAGGCCTGGGAGGGCCTAAGGAACTTGCCCAAGGTCATGTAGTGAGCCAGGTGCAGCCAGGAGTTGAACTCTGGGCTACCTGTCCCCAGAGCACTTCTTAGGACCAAGACTCTGTTCCACAGCCCCGAACCACCAGCACTTTGGCCCTGCAAGCCCATCTCTTCGCTGAGATGCCCCCCAGGCAGGAGAGAGGTCCCTGCCTCAGCCCAACGGTGTGCCCACTCCCCACCCCAGCCTGCCAGCTGCCCTGAGTTCTGCCTTTCAGAGCATCCTGTCCATTAGAGAGCCTCCTCCTCCTTACTGAGTCTCACACACAGAGGCCAAACTCAGAGTCACCTCGACTCAGCAAACAAGCATGGGAGGCCCCACCACGCACATGGCTCTGAGATGCTATGTGCAGGCACCATGCGAACACTCTTTCATGTCATAACCCATTTAGGTCTCCCAACGAGGGAGGTACTATCATCACACCCATTTTGCAGATGAGGAAACTGAGGCCTAGAATAGATAGACAACTTACCCAAGATCACGCAACCAGTAAATGACAGAGCTGAGAGTCAAACCAGACAGCCTGGCACCAGACTCTGTGTCTCTAACCACGGAGCTCAGGTGCCAGGGAGAGGCTGAGGAGGGAGGAGTTGCTCCTACCCGGGGGACCTTGGAAAACCTCCTGGAGGAGGTGGGAGCTGACCTTGATGGATGTTGGCAAGGGTATCCCAGGCAGAGAGGACCAAGTGAACAAACGGCTGGGTGTGTGCTGGCATTTGGGAGCCATCGGGTCTGGCTGGGGACAAGTGTACAAATCTTGTGGGGAAGCTGCACAGGGAGGACACAAGAACAGCTCCACGCTATGTTCCTACTGTGCGCCAGGCCCTGGGCTAAGCACTTTCCAGGCATTTTCTAAACACCGTCAACCACACGTGGTTGGTCCAATGATTACTTCTTCACTTCACAGTTGAAGAATGGCAGTCCTGTAAAAGAGGTGAAGTGACTTGTCCAAGGAGACCCAGGTAGGGAGCTGAGCATGGTAGGAGCCAGGCAAGGCTTCTGAGGAAGGTGGTGATGGGACACAGCCCTCATCCAGCCTTCACTGTGTGGCAAACCAAGCAGGAAGCCAAAGGAAGGTGGGAGTGGACCTGTGACAGGAGGACCCTGGAACCTGGGAGCCACCCAGCTCGCACCGGGGGCTCAGCTGCTCTTAGAGCCCTGGGTCCCTGGTGGGCCAGGAGCCCCAGAAGTGGGAGCCATCACCATAAAGGTTAATGTGCCCAGTGCAAGCTTGCCCGAGACTAACACACCGTATCTCACCTCCACTTCCCATTCCATCCTCTGACCACTAAGCACCTCTCCTCCCTGCACCCAGAGCGCCCTGGGTGGGGAGGGCTTTGCCTTCTACTATCAAGGGGACTTCCAGAGTCTCATGGGGATAACAGAGGACAGAGTAGAGAAAAAGAGCAGCCTTGGGGGTCAGAAAGCTTTAAGGGCAACTCCTGGTCCCACCCTTGGGGAGCTGGGGGGCCCTGGGCAGTTTTCTTCATCTGTCTGAGCCTCAGTGGCCTCATCTGTACAATGGGGGTGAGAAGCCCTACTCCATGGGGTCTGTGTGGGGACTGAAATGGCTGTAAGGGCACCCAGGATGGTGCCAGAGCACAAGGCAGATGATGATTAAACAAACACCATGTGAGCATAGTGGCGGTCATGGCAAAATTCTCTCAATTTTTCTGTACATTTCAAATGTTTCATAATTAAATGTTGGGGAAAATAAATACCATATTTTCTTCCCCGGACGCTGCAAACCCAGCATCAAACTCAAACAAAGCAACCCACCTAGATGCATCTTTCTGGCTATTCCACATGGGGAAAGACACAGGGTTTTGCGCAGGTGATGGTGAGAGCCTGGGGATGGCACAGGGCTCTGCGCTCTTACTGTGTCCCCCACCCGACCCCTGGGTGAGGGATGGCCCAGCTACCAGGTTTGATCCGAGCTCCACCGCCTCCAATAGAGCCTGGTCAGAAAACTCAACCTGCTGATTTCTGAGAAATGTCAGGGAGATGAATCTTGGCCCATACCTTGTCCCTGAGTCAGGTGAGAATTAAGTCATTATCATAGAATTAGAACAATGAGATAATTCCAGCCCATCTCTCTGATTCTTTATTTGGTAAAAAGGAAGAGGCAGCTGTGTTATAGTTAAGACCGGGCTCTGAAGTCAGATTGCCTGGGTCCAAATCCAATCTCTACCATTTATTCACAGTGTGACCTTGGGCAAGCTATGCGGCCCTCTGAGCCTCAGTTTCCTCATCTGTAAAGTGGAGATGTAATAATTATAATAATAACATCAACCTCAAATTGTTGTTGTGAGAATTACAGTTGACCCTTGAACAATATGGGTTTGAACTTCATTGGTCCACTTATATGCGGATTTTTTTCAATAAATATAGTACCTGTATTTTCCTTCTATAGATCTTTAAATTAAATGTGGGGGAACATTTGTGTTTGATTAGAGATCACAATATGTGGAATCAAAAGAAATAGGGTTGGAGTTCTGATTCTATCCAGACTGTTTCTGCTTCCTGCCCTGGGGTGAGTCATGTATCAGTTCCTTTGTTTTTAAGGCAGAGAGAGCAGTATGAAGATTTTCAACTGTGTGAGGGCCGGTGCCCTTAACCCTCACATTATTCAAGGGTCAACCGTAATTAGTTAATGCATGTAAAATGCTTGACATAATGGTGAGCACTCAAATATGTTATTTTATTTATTATTTTTAATAGACCTTATTTTTTACAGAAGTTTTGGGTTCACAGAAAAAATGAGCAGAAAGTATAGAGATTCCCATATATGCCCTACCCCCACACATACACAGCCTCTCCCATTATCAACATTCCCCACCAGAGTGGCACATTTGTTATAATCAATGAATCTACACTGACACATCATTATCACCCAGAGCCTAGAGTTTACACTAGGGTTCACTCTTGGTGTTGTACATTCTATGGGTTTTGACAAATGTACAATGACATGTATCCGCCATTGTTGTATCATACAGAAGAGTTTCACCGCCCTAAAAATCCCCTGTACTCCACCTATTCATGCCCCCCTCGCCCCAGCTATTTTATTTTCATTTGATTAAGGAAAAAAATGTCCACATACTTCATTTCATATTGCCTGAGTGGAAATGGGCTGAGGATAATGGTGTGATGGGGGACTTGAGAATTTTAACTCAAGAAAGAGGGGAAACTGAGGGAACTGAGGCCAGGGCAGGCTCAGTGACTCCCAGAGGGAGGGAGGTCGAGGCTGGGCCACAGCCTGGGTTCCCTTACCCCCCATCCCAGATTCTCATGGAGCCTGGCTCTGGCAGCCTCTCCAGGCACAAGCCCCGGGGGGGTTCCCAGAGCTAAGTCTGCATACAAATCATCTCGGAGGACTTTTTTTTCATTTTTTCCTTTTCATTAAAAAAAAGAATCCATTGAACTGGGGCTGAAACAGCAGTATGTGTCTATGACTGGAGGGGTGCGTGTGTGTGCGCGCGGGTGTGTGTGTGTGTGTGTGGTCCATTTGTGCATAGCCCATGTTACCAGAGTTGGGGGAAGTGTCAGGTTCTTGGAGAAGGAGATTTTAATTAGGTTAGAGTTGCCTCCAAAAAATACTAAAATTAAATATGAATCCATAACGCATGGCTTCATAGCTAATGGTATGCAAATGGGGCTGGGCCGGGCCAGGCTGAATCAGGAACTTGGGTGATCGCAATAATTGGGAAAAATGTCCCCTGGCCTGCAGCCACAGTCCTGAAGATGCTGATGGGAGGGGGCAGGGGCCAGGGTATGGGGGGAGGCAGAGCTTGGATAATGTCTCAATAATAAAGAAGAGGAGGCAGATACTGGGACTGCTGAGCAGGGCAGGCAGCTTGCTGAGAGCAGCACACGTGCTTGCTGAGAGCTCACCTACACCTGGGAAGAGGGGAGAAGCCGCGTGAGAGGCCAGCTCTGCTGCATACCAGCTGCTTTGCGGGTGGTTGGGTTTCCCTGCAGCGGGGCCTTTGCAAAGGGGGTGGGTGTAGTACAGGGGAGAAGGCCCCTCTGCATATCCATGGATGTGAGTTTGGGTCTTGCCTCTCTCACCAGCCAGCTGTGTGACCTGGACAAGGCACCCAAAGAGAGCTGGACCTCTCTTTGCTCAACTTCAAATTAGGAAAGACGAACTCTACCCTTTCCATCTCCCAGAGCTGTCTGAGGGTCAAAACAAGCTGTACATACATTTAGAGCTCTACATATGGATATTTATTCTTTTTATTTTAGTGCTTATTCTTGAGAAGGATAAATAAGAGGTAACATCTACGGATGTAGAAGCATCTGAGTGCTTTCGGAGCGCCAGGCATCTGAGCCCACTCGACCCTTTCTACAGGCTGGGGAAACTGAAGCACAGAAAGTACGACTGATGGGAAGTGGTGGATGCAGGATTCAAACCCAGTGAGTCTGAGAGTTCTTAAAGACACTCCTGGAATGAAGGGGGCAATATTCATAATCCCCCAGGACAGCCCAACAACCCGAGGACACGTGGTTACTGGCTGTGATGGATGCAAGAAGCATCCAGGAGTCACTGACCCAACTGTCCGTGTGCTCTCAGGCAGGTCACTGCACCTTTCTGGGCATCAGTTTTCCCATCTGCATCATGTTTATTCTGCTGGTCCAGGCATCTTCTAGGTGCTTTCCAACTCCAGACTGCTATGATTGCATCAGGCGGTCCAGCACTATAGAAAGATGTCTGAGGCTGGAGTCAGATCAGCTGTTTTTTTGTTTGTTTGTTTGTTTGTTTGTTTTATAAATCTATTTATTTATTTATTTTTGGCTGCATTGGGTCTTCGTTGCTGTGCGCGGGCTTTCTCTAGTTGCGTTGCTGTGCGTGGGCTTCTCATTGCGGTGGCTTCTCCTGTTGTGGAGCAGCGGCTCCAGGCGTGCGGGCTCAGTAGTTGTGGCTCACGGGCTCAGTTGCTCCATGGCATGTGGGATCTTCCCGGACCAGGGCTCGAACCCGTGTCCCCCTGCATTGGCATGTGGATTCTTAACCACTGCGCCACCAGGGAAACCAGCTCTGTTTAACTGTCTGTTCTGAAATCCTGAGTGATCTGCTTGACCTCCGCTTTCTCACCTGTAACATGGGGAGGCAGACAGTTCCTGCCTCACCGCACTGCTGTGAAGATAGTACACTGAGCAATATGTATCAGACACTGTTCTAAACACTTTGCACAAATTAGCTCATTTAATCCTCACCAGCTAAAAGCAGCCAACACTCATGTGGTGCTCATATGTGCAAAGCACGTGGGGCTTAGCCACAGTAATTCCAATTATTCTACAACCCTGTGAGGTAAACACTGCTTCATCCCCATTTTACAGATGGAGAAACTGAAGCACAAAGAAGTTCAAAACTTGCACCCAAGGTCAAGAGCCAGGAGGTGAGCCCAGGCAGCGAGGTCCCAGGGTCTGGGCTCATAACCAACGTGGCTCCCCTGCTTCATCCAAGGCCCGTGTCCTAGCCCAGCACCGGCCTTTTCTAAGCATGCCACGCAGGCTATTGTTATGTCGAAGGGGGTGAAAAGTTAACTTCAAACCCCTGCCTTTTGGTAAGGATTCAATAAGATTACACATGGAAAGCTCCCAGCACAGAGCAGGGTCTCAAAAAATGTCACATGAATAAATGAAGGAGGGAAGTTAAGGGAAGACCGTGGGCCTGTTGTGGCTCCCGGTCCTTCCCAGCAGGGAGGCTGGTGCCGTGACTGGCTGTCACTCCCCCAGCGAGGCAGCTAATGATGAGGGGATGCCAGCAGCAGTGGCGGCTGTGGGTCCACAGTGCCCCTGAAAGTAAAACCCTTCTGTGAGGCAGGGGTAGATGGGTCAACCCCCGCCATGGAGCCCCCACGCCCTGGGCCAGAAGAATCCCGGCCAGCGAGCCCAGAAATCTCCAGACCCCGTCCAGGCAGCGTTGGCCAGGGCAATGGCCCCTGGGAGTGGCACACCGGCACCAAGGTTTTTGAGATGTGAAAAGTGTAAAGTCCTTCCTTTGTGTGGGAATGAGTGCCAGGGGGGCACTGCCTGTTGAGTTTTCATCAAAGTAATTTACTGATCAATACAGCTAACATGGCTAGTTCAGTGGTTTTGTAAAAAATAACCATGTGTTAGATGCAAAGAGCACTTTGCTGGATTGCGGCGAGCAGGGCCGGGCAGAGCCGCCTGTGCTTTATGGCCTTCTGGGAACTGGGCCCTGGCAGTTACATCTCTGTGGCTTTATCTTCATGACACCAAAACATTGGGACGGAGAGGAAAAAGATGGGCCAATCTTCCAGATGTTTTGTCTACCTGGCAGCAAATATCAAGATGTTTCTGGGCAAGGTCACAACAATGAACCTGAAACATTCGTGGCTCGGAAAAAGGTGATGGGTTAAGAAACACCAGCCCAGGGTCAGGTCAAAGGCCAGAAGGAAGGGGCTTCCCTGGTGGCGCAGTGGTTGAGAATCTGCCTGCCAATGCAGGGGACACGGGTTCGAGTCCTGGTCTGGGAGGATCCCACATGCTGCGGAGCGACTAGGCCCATGAGCCACAATTGCTGAGCCTGCACGTCTGGAGCCTGTGCTCCGCAACAAGAGAGGCCGCGAGAGTGAGAGGCCCGCGCATCGCGATGAAGAGTGGCCCCCACTTGCCGCAACTGGAGAAAGCCCTCGCACAGAAACGAAGACCCAACTCAGCCATAAATTAATTAATTAATTAATTAATTAAAAAAAAAAAAGGCCAGAAGAAAATGGAGCTGTGCATTTACTAAGCACCTATTGTTTGCCAGGCCCTGAGCTAAGTGCTTTAACACTTACCATGTTTCTCTGTATTTTCAGGTGAGAAAAATGAGGCTGGTATTGTGTTCCCAAGGTCACAGAGCAACTAAAGGGTGAAGGAATGATTCACGTTCAGATCTGACTTCAGGACTTGCCCGATCCAGCCCTTACTGGTATGACTTTGAACGCGTGACCTGGCCTCACTGAACCTCAGTTTCTTCATGTGCATATGGGGAAGCCTCAGTTCTGCCCTGCCTGCCGAGTGCACAACTGAGAGTGTTAAACAAGACACAGAGGTGAACGCACTTGGCAAACAGAAGAGAATTCTACTACTGCAGTCGATGGTCTCTCTTCCCAGAATCCCCCAAAGCTCCTAGCCTGGGCCCGGACACTAACACATGTTGAATAATTCATCAATGGCGTGAACCATCAATGGATGGCCTGGTGTCCCATCCTCGAAACGTCTGGGTGATGGGTGTGTACCCTTCCCTCCAGATGTGTGGGCCACACCTAGCTACGAACTCTGCCACAGGCTTCATGGACAGAGCCAATCAGAATCCTTGCCGCTTAACTCCCCACCTGCCCCAAGAATGATCTGGCACCTTTAGGCTTCCGTGGGTTCACTTACCTGGATGCTAGGGATTTGCCAGGAGACATAAATCTCTGGAAGAGAAGCCCCTCTCCTGCAGAGAGCCCTGCTCCCCAGTGATGCAATAGGGCTCCTCCACCACTGGTTCAAGCACATGCTTGGGACAGGCTTTGCTGAGGTCCCTTGCTGGGAGGGGACGTCATTCACCAAAAGCAGCTCCAAGGAAGGATGCAGCGAAGGGAGAATGAGGCTGAGCTCTGAAGCCTCAAAGGGCCAGAGGAACCAATGGTCTGTGGTAGGCGTGAAATGCGGGATGAGGCTGGTCAGCCCTGGGATGACCCTGAGCAGGGCTTTGGAAACCCACCTCCCCCACCTCATCTTATGCCACGCCCCACCCCTTGCTCACCAAGCCTCAGCCGCATGGGCCTGCTCTCTGTTCTTTGACCACCCCACACTCTTTCCCACCTCAAGGGCCTCACACATGCTGTTCCGTCTGTCTGGAATGCTCCCCCTTCTTCACCTGGTGGATTCTTCCCATTCTCCAAGCCTCAGCCTAAATGCCACCTCCTCAGAGAGGACTTCCCTGATCCCAAACCAGAGTGCCTTCTCCACCGTCCTCATGCACAGCCTTTGCTGCAACTCATAACTATGTGTTTACTTGTTTGCTTACTTGTGACCCTAAGTAGAGCAGACAAGATCCCATGAAGAAGGGAATCTCGTCTCTTTGGCCATCACCCTAGACCCAGCACCTAGTCCACCTGGCACATAGTAGGTGTTCAACCAGCATTTATTGAAGGAAGACGAGACATGAGGAGGGAGGGAGGAGGGGAAAGAAGCCAGGCAAGATGAAATGCAGACCAACAGGGATGGGTGTGTCCACCTACAGAGTTCTTTTTTTTTTTTTTTTTTTTTTTTTTTAGTTGTTTTGTTTGTTTTTTTATACTGCAGGTTCTTATTAGGCATCAGTTTTATACACATCAGTGTATACACAGAGTTCTTTTTCTGGCAGATTCCCAGACATCTCTTCACATGGATCCCATTTTGATGATCTGGTTCCTCCAGGAAAACTGCCTCAGGTAACTCACTGAACCCCACCCTGTGCCAGGCTGGTACAACCTTAAGCATTTTACATATGGCACTCACCCGCCAATAGGAGATAGACCACGCCCCGTGGCATCTTTGCTGAGAAGCCGGAGATGGGCAGGGGGGCCAGACACACTCGCGGGGCTCAGAATGAAGTGATCGCTGGTGGGTGTCTGGGACATTTGAACCTGCCATTTGGATGGTGAGGATATTTTGACCCCACCAGGGACCCTGGTCATCCCAGTACCAGAATCCATTTAGTCTCCCTTTCTTCTCTCTTTGTTTCCATTTGTCTCTCTCTCTCTCCTCTTTGTTTCTCTCTATCTCCTTGTCTCTGAGTGTCTCTGTCTCAATCACTGGCTTCCTCTTTCTGACTCACTCTTTATCTCTCAATAAGAATTCAGCCAGGACTTCCCTGGTGCTGCAGTGGTTAAGAATCCACCTGCTAATGCAGGGGACATGGGTTCGATCCCTGGTCCGGTAAGATCCCACATGCCGCAGAGCAACTAAGCCTGTACACCACAACTACTGAGCCTGCACTCTAGAGCCCATGAGCCGCAACTACTGAGCCCACATGCCACAACTACTGAAGCCCGTGCACCTAGAGCCCATGCTCTGCAACAAGAGAAGCCACCGCAATGAGAAACCCATGCACTGCAATGAAGAGCAGCCCCCATTCGCCGCAACTAGAGAAAGCCCGCACACAGCAATGAAGACACAGCACAGCCAAAAATGAAAAAAAAAAAGAATTCAGCCACATTGACTCATTCAGGGATTAAAACAGTGGGGTCAAAACAGAGTCTAAACATCCTGTTCCCATCTTAGCATCAAGGGATCCTGAAGCCCAAGAAACTCCTACCCACATTCTCTTAGGACTCTGGATTCAGAAATCTGGAAAAAATTACCGTTAAAAACAAAAATGTATTGAAGTATAGTTGATTTACAATGTTGTGTTAATTTCTTCTGTACAGCAAAGTGATTCAGTTATACATATATATACATACTTTTTCATATTCTTTTCCATTATGGCTTGTCACAGGATATCAAATAGAGTTCCCTGTGCTCTACAGTAGGACCTTGTTTTTTTATCCATCCCACATATAATAGTTTACATCTGCTAATCCCAAACTCCCATTCATTCCCTCCCCTGCCTCCCCTCCCCCTTGACAACCACAAGTCTGTTCTCTGTATCTGTATGGAAAAAGTTACTATTAAACAATAATGCAGGTTTTCTCTAAGTATATAGAGACACCCCAGGATGAGACAGCTAAGGGCCAGGGCTCGGAGCCTGAGCTCCTGGTGGGAATCCAGGCTCTGCCGCCTACTGACTTCGTGATCTCAGGCAAGTCCTTTCTTCACTCTGAGCCACAATTTCTTCATCTGCAAAATGGGGCATTGGGAGGATTAAAGAATGAATACAGAAAAGGGCTCTCCAGCATAGTGAGTGCCCAATAAATACTGGCTATAGTGTTTTCCTAGCTTTAGTCTACTAGTTCTCTTTTTGTTTGTCTGTTTTTAGTGCGGGCCTGTCCCCTGGTTTGGGGCAATGGGCAAAGGTAGTACTGTCCACCCTGAGTAGGACAGAGAGGAAAAGCCCTATCTCCCTGCAGGTCATGGGCTAAAGCAGAGACCCCAAGGGACAGACAGAGCCTGTAGGCCTCTGAGAGGCCCCCGCCTGCACTACCCTCCTGCAAACCCAGCAAGGGGACCTCAGCCTCACGCTGGTCTGTGATGGAGCCGCCTCAAGCAAGCCCAGGAAGCATGGAGCCTGAGGGTGGTGGTATGTTTCATGGTCCTCTTTTGGTTGTAAGCAACAGGAAATGAGACACCAGATCCGCTGACCCATGGGCAGGGCTGATGACCCCAGCATGACCTAGTTGGGGCTGGGAAGAAAGAAGGCCATGCAGACAGACCTTTACAGAAGCTGAGCCCCCAACCTGAGCTCCAGGTCCACTGCAGTTTCCAGGAAGTCGAGTCTTTCAGTTCCTACAGTGGGCAGGACTTAGCTTGGCCCAGGGAAGTGGCCTCTGGCACCCTCCCAGGTGGTATCAGGACTAAGTCCCTCCTCATCCCTGCTGCAACATCCAACATCATCAACCAAGGATACTTCCCCTGGAAAGGGACCTGCTTCCAGGCCCAGGAAGGCTGGATGTCTAGAATCTCAAACTAGAAGTGTGTTTGAGTCTCAGGATCCCAGAGTCTGGATTTGGGGGGATAATCCATATACCCAAAGCACATCGCAGCAGTCAGAAGGCAAAGCCAGCCCCAAATACCAGGAAAGTAAGCACCCTCATTTAGTCCAGAACTTAATCCACTTGTACAGAAAGTTGGAGGTTCTGCAAAGAAAACATCTCCCAAATGAATCTGAGGCTTCCCGTTGTCACCTGGCGCCAGGGGGCTGACGGAATAATGAGATCTCAGGATCTGGGTGAGGGGAATTTACAGACACTATTCTAACTCTCCCTCTGACAGCCACTCCTGACAACGTCCACAGAGGACTCCCAGACAGCCCACACTCTCACTGTAGGTGCCCCCACCCAAGGCCTGGCCAGGATGAGGGTGACCAGCACCCCATGCCTGCCTGGGTTGGGGGCACGTCCTCTCCCCTCCATCCCCATTCTCCCCCAAACCCCACCAAGCAGAAGTGGCAGCTTCGCAGAGTCTCCTACTTTGCATCCTACCTCAGAGCCTGGAGGGGGGTGGGAAACGGCATATGTCTGTGTGGCCTATCATCCAGGCCCAATTAGTTGCTGGGACTGTGTCGGAGTGATGGGCCTGTGGCCACTGCCAGCGGTGCACGGAGCGAACAAGGACAGAGGTTGTTAAAATCCTCCGGCAGAGCTCTGATGCCCGCACCATGTCCTGGCGCCTCAAAGACATCGTAAAGTGAAGGAACCACAGCAGATTTCCCTCTTGGCGCGGGTTAACTTAACTCTGGGTGATGCTACCCTACAGATACACAGCTCCGGCTCGTGGAGCCAGGTGTCAAAGGAAGGAAGGAAGAAGCAGGAGCATCCTAAACGTGTCACTGTCTCCAAGGGGTGGAGGTTTCCCACCTGGTTCCATCCCATCTGTGACTCTGGAATTCAATTAGATTTGTTGGGCACTTATTAATTGCTTACCGTGGGCATTGCTTGGGGCAGCTGCTGGGAATACACAGGGAATGGAGCTGGAGCCAGGCAGACGGGTGTTCAAATCCCAGTGGCGACACTGTCACTTACTGAAGGGGTGCCCTCATCCCACTACGGCTGAGATCCCTTCCCTGGAAAATGGGGAAAAGTACACCCACCTTAGGGCTATCGTGAGGGTTAAAAAGAGATGGGGGGAAAAAAAAGAAAAAAGAGACAGCAAAGGGCTCAATGAACAATAGCTGCTTTTAGCATGATAAATAAGAATGAAATAAGGTCCTTGTCTTTGAGAAGCTCCTGGTCCAGGGGACACAGTGCCTGCAGGAGCCAAAAGGAAACATAAAGTGAAGTAGGGCTGGTGAGAGAGAAACATTCGAAATAAACGGCCCTCTTTGTCTTCTGTTTACTCCTGATAATAAACACACAGGTACACAAAACATTTTACTTTTTCTTCTTAACTCTACTGCCAAGAAAAAGGGCACCATGCACGACAGTCAATGGCCCTGGCACAGGGGAGGCACCCTAAGGAGAGGTGGCGGCTGTGACGTGTGAGGAAAAGAACCTGGAAATCCACCAACCTGGATTTTGCATAAAACATCCCCACTTTTGAATGCTGGCTAACTCACTCAAAAAACTAATGGAACTTGCAATTAAATTGATGGACAGTGAGGGCAGAGCCTAGAAACAGCGTTCAGAAAGAGAATTCCTTGAATTCCAGGCCACAGAGTTTGTCTTCAAGAGTGTAAACTATCAGAAGGTGTTGTAGTTTTAATAACAAGATTTGAAAAAAGTCTGAGGCAAATACAAGAGGTCTACAAGCCTCAACATTATAAGCCTTGGGGTCATGAGGGAGAAGAGTGGGGGAGTAGGTATTTCTGCACCGATAAAGGGGGCTACAGCAAGGCTCCGGGGAGGCTTAGGGACGGTTGTAACCCACTGCCTAGGGGCATCAGAGGAGGCTTTCTGGAAGAGGTGAGACGTACAATAGCACATGAAGTATGAAAGAAAAAGAGAAAGAAAAAACTCAGCAAGAGGCCAAAGAAGGGAGAGCACAGATGGGGAGCACAGAATAGAAGCACGGGAGTCAGAAACAGCCCTACCTGCCTTGAGTTGGTAATGGTTCTGCAGGTGAAGCTGTTTCTGTCTGGTCCGGTGACGAGAGGGGTCTGCCAGTGGCTGGGGACGGGGCGGAGCCAACCACAGTGTGAAGACCTGAAGGATGGGGGTCTTGTAATCCACCCTCACTGCCCAAAGAGGGGGTACTGAGGGTTGTCCTTGTATTACTTGCAGCTGCCAGGAAAGGGCACCCAGGGGGGCCAGAGAATCCAGGTGCCCTGGCTAGAGGAATGGGGGATGGACTACGTGCATGAGAAAGGGGAGGGACTGGGCTAAGAAAGTCCTGGGCTAGAGGAATGGGAGCCAGAGATCCTCAGGGACTGAGAGGGTGGGTAGAGCCTTGTCCCAAGCTGGTTTCCCTACCCAGCCCACTCACCCCATTTTCTGCCCAAATCTGTATAGATTCAATAAATACTCCTGAGCACCTACTATGAACTGGGCACTCTGACAGGTCTCTATGTCCATTATTTAAAATAACCTCAGCAATCATGACGATGACGACGATGTGACGATGACATCGGCCACCATCTGCGGAATGCTTCCTCTGTGTACATCACCCCAGGTTCTGCTTCCTCATCTACAAGGTGAGGATAAAGTCTTTACCTCTTACATTTGCTGCCTTAAGCGACTGAATGCCTGGAAGACGTTTAGCACAGTGTCTGGCACATTGTAAGCCTTCGAGGGGAGGGATTGCTATGATTATTTTCATGAACATAGTAACATTTCGTCAGCACAGAGTGCTGCAAGCAGAGCCCAGCCAGATCTGCGCGGGGCTGCCACTCCCACCCCTGCTGCCACAGTCCTAGGTATCAGTGACCCCCGCACCTGTCCTGCAGGCTGAGGTCTCCCTCCTCCCACCACATCTGCCAAGGAAAAGGAGGGCAGCTCCACCCTCAGTGGGAGGAGGGGTTTCAGCTCAGCCACAGGGAAGCTCCTGGCCCCTTGGAGGCTTCTAAGGGAAAAGCCAAGACCAGACGGAGCCCATTTCTCGAGTCTCCCTGGCAGGCTGTCAGAGAGACCAAAGACTCCCTGAAGGCCCGGCCTGGCAGAGGCTACGAGGGGAGCAGCAACCACTACCCCCCCGAGGAGTGCTCGCTGCCTCCGGGAGATGCAACACGCCTAGGGTTTTCTGGTCAAACCAGGGAACCATGAAATGGGGCTGGAGGCCCAGCTGAGCTCGCAGACCGCGGATGTGGCATCCATCGATGGAGGACTCCGGAAACAGATGCGTGGCCCGGGAGGGTGGCTCATGCCCCTCGTGGCCTGGGGCAAAGGGGATGCCCAGGCTTCTGGGGAGAGCCCTGGACCAGGAAACGGGACATCTGTTCTTTAACCAACCCTCCATGCTACATCGTCCTGTCCTTTCTTACCTAGACTATTTAAACAGCTTCCTGCTGCCTGTCCGCCTGCCCCCAGCCTCCAACCTTACACCTGCAGTCACATCATACAGCCACTAGGATGACTTTTCAAAGCTACAATCTGCTTTTGTTGCTCCCCTTCATAAAGTCCTCAATGGCTCCCCAGTGCCCTGGGGCTAAAGTTCAGCCTCCTTACCTTGGGTTATCCAGCCTTCCATACCCCCACGACTCAGGCCTTATTTTTTTAACATGCCCTCTGTTTGTTCCACTCACATCAGACTTGCTTGAGCTTTTTAAACACTAGTTTTAAACATATGAAACTGCTGATATTTGACCATGTTCGACCTCCAAAGCTCATAGAGTTTCAACTTAACACAACTGTCTGTGCCTTGGGCGTTTGTACATGCGGTTCCCTCTGCCTAGAGCATACCTCTCACGCCTCCCCACCGCCATCACCTAACCACCGCTTTCCTTCCCTCAGGTCTCAGCACAAATGTCACTTCCTTGGGGCAGCCTGCACTTCCCTCTGCAACATGCTTTGAGCTCGTAATGACTCTTTTTTTTTTTAATTTTATGTATTTATTTTTTATATAGCAGGTTCTTATTAGTTATCTGTTTTATACATGTTACTGTACATATGTCAATCCCAATCTCCCAGTTCATCCCACCACCACCCCCTCCCCACTTCCCCCCCTTGGTGTCCGTACGTTTGTTCTCTACATCTGTGTCTACTTCTGCCTTGCAAATCGGTTCATCTGTACCATTTTTCCAGATTCCACATATATGTGTTAATATACGGTATTTGTTTTTCTCTTTCTGACTTACTTCACTCTCTGTATGAGAGTCTCTAGGTCCATCCACGTCTCTACAAATGACCCAATTTCATTCCTTTCCATGGCTGACTAATATTCCATTGTATATATGTACCACATCTTCTTTATCCATTTGTCTGTCGATGGGCATTTAGGTTGCTTCCATGACCTGGCAATTGTAAATAGTGTTTCAATGAACATTGGGGTGCATGTGTCTTTTTGAAGTATGGTTTTCTCTGGGTATATGCCCAGTAGTGGGATTGCTGGGTCATATGATAATTCTATTCTTAGTTTTTTAAGGAACCTCCCTACTGTTTTCCATAGTGGCTGTATCAATTTACATTCCCACCAACAGTGCAAGAGGGTTCCCTTTTCTCCACACCCTCACCAGCATTTGTTGTCTGTAGATTTTCTAATGATGCCCATTCTAACTGGTGCGAGGTGATACCTTCGTAATGACTCTCTGATGTCTGTCTTTCGCTAGATTGCAAGCTCCATGAGGCCAGGATCATGCCTGTCTTGCTCACCCTGCAGTCCTGGCAGCTCACAGAGGGCTGGCATACAGCATGTGCCCAGAAAAGGCTCACTGCACATGTGAGAATGACCAACTGCACGTGTGAACCAGAGGACAAAACTCTACCTCGACCAGCTGTGTGACCTCGGACCATCCATCTCCCTCAGACATCAGTTTCTACATCTGCAAAAGATGGTCACCATCCCTACATCAGAGAGACGTGCAAGTTAAGTGACACCGGGCATGCCAGTGTATTTGGCATTATACTGCTCATAAATGTTGATGGGCCCTCCCTGGAGCTGGCTGCAGCCACCAGGTTCCTTTCTGACCCAAAGGTACTGCCAAGGGATGAACTGCTGTAGAAGACATGCAGGGAAGGGTCTGACTTTAAGAATATTCTTTGCAACAACCATGCTGAGCTCAGCCTTAATGGAGTTTATGTAACCCAGAGCAGGCACAGTCCTGGTTTTTTAGGGAACTCAGAAAGCCCAAATTTTTGTAGCATCTCTAACTGCACAGTTGAGGATGCCTAGAATTTCATATAGTGAAAGGAATTCGGAGCCCCTCTGAAACATCCCAGGCCAATCTGTTCTTGAACATCTCCCATAGCAAGAAGTTCACTACGCCCAAGGTATCTCAAGTAATCTTCAAAGATCACTGACTACAAGACAGCTGGTGTTGAACCAAATTCTGCCTTCTTGGACCATAACCCAACTGGCCCCAATTCTCTCCCGGGACCTATAGGATCAGGTTTGCCCCCTCTTCTATGCTGCAGTCCTCAAAGATTGAGAGATGAGATAACCCCTCCTGACTTCACGTCTCCAACCTCTGGTCTTTGAGCATCCTCTCTGGCACTCAGTCTCCATACCTGTATGATGGGAACAGCACATACTACACCTTACTCCTCTTTGGGTGGGGCTAAGACTGATGAGGAGAAAGAATTAGCATCTTTGCTCAAAGAGTGAGGCTGCAGGAGCTCCACCCCCTCCTTACTACACGCCTCAGATCCAGATCTGGGATCACATTAGCATCCGGAAAAAGCTGCCTGCTGCTGGGTGACTCAGGCTCAAAGGCTGTCCACTCCCCCCAGCCTCTGGGAGAAATTGATGCCTCCACTGATAGATCACGCCTATGGATTAGGTAGATAAAGAAATTGATTATTCCATAAATCATTGTCTCCATGAAAAAACAATCCCAATTTTTTAAAAAAGAAAATATTGTAAATCTGTCCAAACCCATGTGAGTGAAAGTGCAGCCATTTCAGCTTAATTGTCTGAGAGCTTCTTTGCTACAGCCCCAGGAAAAAAAAGCCCCGAAGCTACTAGCTCCCAATGATCTTACTCTGTAGATGTTTCCTCCCAAACCCCATGAATGGCCAATGTCACATCATGGATGAGATGGCTTTACACAGCAGCAGGAAGACTCTGAATTGGCCAGAAAGAAGAACTTTCTCACCGAGGAGACAGAATCGTATCCTTTGGAAACATGAAAAATTGGATACTAACCCCTGTTAACCTTTTCCTTCCTACTCACACATGTACCCACGCTATCTAGTAAAGTTAAGTCATTTCTACCAAGAGACCAAGAACTGGCCAAAATGAACCTTGGGGGGGGGGCCTTGAGGATGGGGTATGACAGCTCAGGGGTGAAAAAACTCTCAGAACAATATAAATGATGAAATGATTTAGGAGCAAGGGCAAGAGCAAGGGCAGGAGCGAAGGGTGAAAGGGAAGAGATGTGGCTTCCCAGCTGGCTGTACTGTGTGATTTTTACCTTGTCTCTTTTCTTCTCTGAGCCTCAGTACTCCTCCCCAGAACACAGGAGAACAAGGAAGATCTAAGCGCAGGGCTCTAGCCTGAACTATATGAACCTAACTGTTCAAGGAACCATGGCTATCACTTAAGGTCACCTATTTGGACCTACCATGAGGCCATTCAGATGCCACCAGGTCCAGAGATGCTGAGCCATCCCCCCAGACCCCCGCAACCCCCTGCCCCGTGTACTCTGCAGTACACAGAGCGGGCGATCCAGAAATGTTTGGTGAATCAATGAGTCAGCCCAGAGACCATGTGAAAAAGACAGGAAATAAACACTAAATTACAAGCGGCATAAAAATAGCCACATTTCCAAAGCAGATTTTTCTGATTCTGAGAATCCAAGCAGGAGCAGCAAAAACCCCAATCCCCTCTCACTAAGATGTCTCAATCCAGGGTCCCCGGAGTAGCCTTACTCTGTACATACCATAGCCCACGTCCTTCCTGCCCAATCCAGATCTTTCTATCTGCAGTATGACTTAAAGGTGCCGTCTTGCCTCCTAAATCCTGGGAGCCCATTTACCTAAGCCTCTCTCCTTGTTCAGAGGCCAATGCCAATTCATCAGACTCTATCTTTCTAACGCTCTCAGCCTCCTATGCCCTTGGCTTCGAGTCCAGGTGTTTCAGCCACTCTCAGTACCCCAATGATGGACAAAACTCCCCCTTTCTCTGAGGTATGCTGAGGTGACTCACGGCGTGACTTTCCTGGCTGGGAGAGACCTTTGTCAACACACAGCCCGATCACAAGGCTTCTCAGACACATCCAGGTGGTGGAGCACCTGCTTCTGCTGGGGTTCTTTGGGGAATGCCACAAAGCTGTGACACATTTAATTCCCATCACCTGAACGAGGAGTAATTTTATTTACTAGCAGAAAATATGGCTCTATTATAGGTATGCACGGCTCCACGATTCAGGAAATAATAACCCACAAAATACTTTTAAGAAATCACATTTAGCGGGATAAAAATACATAACATAAGCCCAAATACTTACCAAATGCAATGTGAAAGATGGTGCTGACAAGCTGAGCAAAGATGCTTGGTATCAGGTGTGATATTTGACGATGGAATGTTCCCTCATTTTGTCGTCTGCTACTGCTCCCTAGCAGACAAGCCATACAAGGCACCAAAGGTTTAAGAACAATTATGTGGGAGAAAAAAAAAAAAAGGAGAAAATTCTATCCATTCACTCCATTTTCTTTTACTGTGAGCTACTCGATTTGAAGGACCACAAATAATAGTTCTTACTAGCCTACTGTGTACCTGTTCAACACCTCAGTCTGGTTTACGAACAGCAAAGTCCTAGAGGAATAGCATTTGGAAAAAGAATGCCTGTTGAGCAAGACCTTACAATAACCACATCGCCTCTACTGTAGGAATCAGCATGCAGGTGGCGCCCACTCACTACCCCAGGGCCCGGCTGCTCTCCGTGGTGCTGAACGCAGAGGTTGGGGTGGACCTTAATTTCCCTGCCACTCCCAGGACTACACAGGGTGTTATCATTATCTACGAGCTTTTATAAACACATATGAATGTGATTTGTATTTCTCCCTCAATGTGAAATAGAGGTTTTGTAGGTCTGTCTTGCCACACTGAAAAATCTAGTCTCTTAAGACTGCAAATTTAAAGCTTCAAATGTGTGCAGATTTGTGTGTGTGTAATAGGAAAGTGGATGCGATTTTCTTAATAGACTGGGGGTGGATCAGGGACCCATGTTTTCATCTGATTTTTCCATGGCTCACCAAGGGATGTGGCACAAGTCACTTCCCCTTTTCATTCCTCAGTCTCCCAACCCGTGAGAGAAAAGAGTGGGGCACGTACTGTACTCCTGTAGTTCTGACATTCGAGTGCCTCCACTTGTGTTCTGGTTCTTCCACGGACTCAGAGACTGGCAAACAGGATGAGCTTGCCTTGCCTCCTCCAGCACAGGAAGATTTTCTGGATCCAGAGGAAGAGACAAGGCTCAGCTTCTCTTGTAAGAAGTCAGGGATTCAATCTCTCTGCTCAACTCTCCCCCAGCCCTCAGTCCCCATGGACCAGCCATAACTAAACCTGAGAGTTCCCCCGTATTTTATTTACTGATTCGATGTTACGAGACAAGTAAAATAGACGGCTGTCACCTCTACTAAACTGGGCAGGAAAAATGGCCATGTAGGCAACAGGCTCTTTCTGCCCATAATATGTCACCTGTTTCCTTGGGGAGGGAAGCAAGAAAGGGGAGGTCCTAGTCTCAGGGGAGAGCCCAGTCCTGTCATGTTCAGGAGGGGAAGCTCGGTGCTCCCCTGCAAACCTGTCCCACCCTCACTCTCAGCTACACAAATTCTGTAGACAGGTCAGCCCAGTCAGCCGGGAATCGGGACCATCACTTAAGCCCTCAGTTTCCCCACTGATCCAAAGTAAAGTCACTGTAGTCACTCATCAGGCTTGGAATAAAGAATGGCTGTTGAGCCCCACTTTGGGAAGCTTGTGCCTGAGAAGCAACCCTTCCACTGGTCGTCTCTTACAAGTACACAAATACACACACACGCACACATTCACACTCGCTAAACCCACTGTGGATGGCGTTTATGCTCCCAGGGTTAAATGGCCCAGGCTGACTGTCTATACAGCCTGACTCTCCAGGTTAACTGTCAACACCTCACTTGACACAAACCTGTCATGTAAACCTGTTGTCTACACATCCTGGCAGGATCCAGTGATGTGGCATAAACAGGAAAAGGAGAAGCCTGACCTATGGCTGGTGGTAGCACAAGTGGCACAGCTACAGTTCTGCCTGGAAGCTAACTGAGTGACCTGTCTGTTGAGGACGGAACCGCAGAAGTTCTCTTCCGTGGTTCAGTTCCCAGAGGGAGCAGCAGAGATGCTGAGGGGCAAATGGGAAGGAGAGAGGGGAGAGGTCAGAAAAGACAGGAGGATCATGGTCTTTTCTTTTGCCTCTTCTTGAAGTCGACAGCTTGTGCCTCTCTCGAGAAGAGAATCATCATGATATGAACCAGACAATGGATACAAAGACGAGTTCTAGGCCTGAGAAAGAAAGGCCCACTCCCCTAAACACTCCAGCTCTGCCCAGTAGACCTCACGGGAGAGGTCTTGGCATAGAAGGTGCTGAACTGATGGACAGCATTAGGACACTGATTTCACAGAAGAATCTAAGAATGTCTTTCATGAAATCCTTGTTGACAACATGGAAAAAGTGTTGAGCTGAATGAGAAGGTTGTTAGGTGGACTTATATTCAAATGACTGTATGTATCAAGGCATTCATTGATTTAACAGATAGTTATTAATCACCTACTGTGTGCCACACACGATGCTAAATGCATTGGGAAAGTGGTGAATAAGCCAGCTGCGGTCCACGCTTGTCTCTAAGATTCTCTAAGAGAGCTTCTCTCTAAGGTAACCAAGAAGTACAATTCAGTAAGCTCTATGACAATGGAAGTTCAGGGTGCTGTGGTGACTCACAGAAGGAGGTGGGAGTCAAGAAAGGCTTCCTGGAGGAAAATACATGTTTGCTGAGACCTGAAGGATAACTAGAAGTCAGCCAGAAAGAACAGCAAGAGCAGAGGCCAAGTGTGAGGGAAGGCACAGTGCTTTCTGGGGACTTGGATGCTTGGTACAGAGGAGCAGAGAGTGTGTGTGAGGCAAGGAGGGACAGTGCATGAGTCTGGAGATGCCAACCACGGCAGGTCATAAAGGGCTTGAAAGCACGAGGAACCCAGTGGGATTTCAAAGCTGGTTAAAGTGTAGGTTAGTGGATCTAAGACCACTGAATAAAGCCAACAGACTCTGACATTGGTCATTTCCTGCCTAATGTGTTGATGGCAGGGATGGCTGAAGTGAGGGAAGGCATGCTCATCCCAGGCTCAGATGGCACGAAGCATGCCAGGCAACTGAAAGGAAGCCACAAAAGCTCCACTGTCCAGATCTGTGGTTCCCAACCTCAACCATACTGCAGGCCAACAACCACTCACTTCTCTATCACAGACCCCTGGAGCAGGCCAAGGAGGAAGAAGAGGGTGAAATCCATGCCCACCTCCCAAGGATGGAGAGATGGGAACAGGCTTTGGTGGTCCAGAAACAAAGAGCAAGAAAAACTGCCTCAAGGTTCAATGATAGGATTTACCAGGGATAAATGACAGGTCTTGCCTTCAGGCTCAGAAGATCAACGGCCAAAGAGAGGATGAGAGAAGTGATAGATCGGCAGCGGTGCCTGTGTAAAAGACCTTGCGATCTCGTGAGACCACCAGCCCAGTATAAATCAACAGAGTGAAACAGCTGCAGAAAAGCCTGAGATAATCTGGGGGTGTATAAGTAGACACCAATGCTGGGATGTGAGGAGAGGATGAGTTTACTGTTTTTAATACATAAGCAGGACTATGGTTAGCTCTGGACACCATGCTGAAAGAATTGGTTATCTTTAGTCCGGAGAAATGCCTTTACATTTCTGTAGGGTTGCACTGTGGGACAGGGTGCAAATCCAAACCAGAATCAGGGGGCGGGGTAAGCATAATAGTAAGAGCAATGGATAACATTTATTGAGTGCTTACCATGGCTGTAGTCTAAACATATTATGTGCATTAACTCATTTAATCCTTACAAAAACCCCGTAAGGCAGGTATTATTATTATTACTAGAGAGTAAATAATTTGCCCAAGATCACACAGGTGGAAAATGATGGAGGCAGCCCTCAAACTCAGGCTGTTGGATTCCAGAACCTGTGAGCTTATCCACAATGTTAGATTGCTAAAATGTATTCAGAACTTCCTTTGGGCCAGTCATGTTAATTCTCACAATGATCCCATGAGTCAAATCTCTTACTATCCCCATTTTACAGGTGAGGAAATCTAGGCTTAGAGAAGTTAGGAGACTTACCCAAAGTGACACAGCCTGGAAGGAAGGAATGAGAGCTCAAACTCAAGACAGATGGATTTCAGAACCTATACTCTCAACGTCCAAGTCATATTGCCTTCCCCAGAACTGCAGGAAAATCAATTTTAGGGGAAATTTTGCAACAAAGATTGGAGTGGGCCCGTACATTTGCAATAAAGAACAAAGCACGGTTGAAAAGTGGTGAGTTTCCTGTTACAGGTGGTATTCAATCAGAGACTAGATATCCACCTATGTGGGGCAGGGGAGGTCCTCCAGTGACTTAGAACAGTGGTACTTAAAGTGTAGTCCTCAGACGATCAGCCTCAGCATTATCTGGGAACCTATTAAAATGAAAATTCTCAGGCCTCACCCAGACCCACTGAATCAGAAGCTCTGGGGGTGGGACCCAGCAGTCTGTATTTTACTGAGCACTCCAGGTGATTCTGATGCATGTTAATGTTGGAGAAGCAGAGGCCTAGACTGACCCCTGGGGTTCTTTTCAGCGTGGATACTGTGAGTCTTCACCACAGACAGGAAATGTGATGCCTGGAGCCCTGGGAAGGCCTCGGCTCCCAGCTCCTGCTTTTCCGCCCAATTGGGCAGGCTTTTTGGAATAGCATATTTCAGTTCTGCAAAGCAGATGCAGGAAGGCTTTGCAGAAGTCTCTCTCATTCCTATATTTAAAGAGCTCATCCCTGCAGTGGTTCTGAGAACTCGATAAACCCCCTTCCATCGCAGCCTGTCTGCATCAGTCCCTTTAATAGCACAAGACTTAACTGTCTCCTATGGATTGGAACCCTCTTCACACAAACTGGAATCTTAGCTCCATCTCCCTCCTCTTTTTCCCTCTGCCTTCCTTAACCACCATTCAGCATAGCACCAAAGGATTTGAAGTGGAAGCTGCCACTCCCCCCGCTGGATATCTCTCCACCTCATTATCTCCGATCTGTTAAGATCACCATGGGGACTCTCTCCTCCCCCGCTTTTGTGGCCTCATTACCTGGTGTCTCCCAGCTGAGTCTATCCCCTGGGGCCCAGCCTCCAGCTGCAGACCCTCTCTGCACTGGCTTGCTCTGGAAGCAAGCTTGGACTCCACATCCAAGAGGACTGGTCAGGACTCCCTGGACCAGTCCCTCAAGAGCATCCCATAACCAGGGTCTTCCCAGCTCTGCATACATGCAAAACACATTTCAGTGAAAACACTGCAAAGGTAGGGAAGGACCAACACCCCATGGGCTTCAGGTGTGTGATGAATAACAGGCCAGGAGGAGTCTGGGAGCTTCTGGACATATAGAAGCATACTCAGAAGAGCACCCCTCTCGCTCCCTAGCATGGCAGGTAACTGTCACAGGCTGCCGGAGACACCCATTCCACTGCTGGGCATACGGGTGTGTGAGAAATGGGCATATACCATGTACTGAGCTGCATGGGGTACTGATCACAAGGTTAGCACAAGGCAGAGGGTATATAAGAAGCAGATAGCCTCCGAGCTCAGAGTCTGATGGCGGAGACACAGCCTCCACTGTTGGGGAATCCTTTTTCTCCTAACATTTATTATCAGGCACTGTGCAAAGAGCTTTAGATACTTTATCTCCTTTAATCCTCACAACAACCCTGTGAAGACCCTATAAGGTTCAACCATATGAAATTTGTATAGGTCAGATATGGTTTGACCTATAAACCATAGCTGAATATGGTTTAACCCAATATTAATATTTCTTCCTTGTGGATGAGGAAATGGAGGCTCAGAGGTGAAGTGACTTGCCCAAGGTCACACAGCTAGCACGTGAGACTCCCAAACTCAGATCCACCACATTTCATCAAACCCGAGACATACCATCATGTTTTAAGGTGCCAAGAAAGAAAAAATCCTGCAAGTAAACTCGAACTTGACATGTCAGACACAGACTGATTGTCAGACACAGACTGATTTCGGAGATGTGAAAATGTGGGGCAAAGAGTCAATCTTAGAATCAATGAAATATATTTTTTGACTCCAAAAACTTCTTTACTAGAGAAAGCCCTGGACATACGCACAAGTATAGCTACAGCCAAGGCCAGCGAGCATTAGTGAACAAAGTACAAAGGTCAGAGGAAGCAAGGAGAGGAACGTGGGAACCCGAGCTTTGTGGGGAGGGGAGAGCCTGGCTGGCGCTGAGGTAGTGTGGACCCTGCCGGTAATTCCGAAGGAAATAAACCAAGGTAAGGTGGGGGCCAAGTGCTCAGGGGCCCAGCAGCTATAAAATGTGGCTGAAGGGAAACAAAAGCAAAATCAGAATGACCTGTTGTCCTCAAACCTAGTGCCCTTGCCCTCAATCCAGTCTTCTCCCCTCTCTCAATCACACTCAATTGGGATTTGGTGTCTGGAGCACAGAGAGAAGCCGAAGAAAACAGGGACTTCAGAACAAACACAGGTGCTAATAGGTACAGGCCAGTGAGGCACCTGGCGCACAAAATTTAAGGAGGTGCCCACTGTCACGTTCAGTCATGCAAGAGCAGGGTCATCACTTGACAGCATCCTTAAATCCTGCTCCCCGGCCGCCTCCCTCACCTCACCCCAGTCCCACCCTGTGCTGGTGTCAGACTCCTCTCCTCCAAAAAAAACAAGAAGAAATGCTGATATTTGAACAGCATTTAAGCTTTTTTGAAATGACATCCCATCTATTTGACTCCATGAGGCAGGAAGTCTCATCCCCATTTTACAGATGGGGAAACTGAGGCCCTGGAAAATAACATGACCCCTCCAATCGTGCTTGTTCCGAATCTGTCACTTCTGTGGGCACTCTGAGCTGTGCAGTTTCCCCACTTCGAGAACAGGTCAGTCTCTGTAGCCACCATAACCCAGTCTCCCTGTGTCCCCTGGAAGAAGGAACAAGGTGTAGGAGAAGGGTAGGCGTGGGTTTTCCTCTGCTCTTGCAGAGGTGGCATGGGGAACAGGGGACTGGGCAGCTCCTGCACCCAGGTCCCCACATCCAACCCACAGAGTCTGTGGGATGGCAACACATATTCCTGGGCCCAGTGTCAGAGGACCTTACCCTCCTATTGTCCACCAGTCTCAATTCACAGCAATGCAGGCTCTATTTAGAAGGTTGGAATGTGCCTCTTGCTTAAAAATAAAATGACCATAAAACCTATTAGCCTGGAAAGGATGTTGGAGGGGAGATGGGACTGGGAAGGAAGGGAGGACAGGAACTAATTTGCTGACCACCTTCTCTGGCCAGGCCACTAGCTGAAGAGGATGGAGGGAGACACAGACACAGGGCCCTGGGATTTCCTCAAGGCTCTGATGATGTCTTTGAGGACAGCCTGGCGGCTGCCAGGGTGACATGTAGGCTGGAGTTTCCAGAGTAGAGGGCTTCCTGTGGGTGGACTGACCACAACCAAGGGAGAGTCCAACCTTTATTTCGGGCTCAGATTAAAGTGTCAGGCAGAGTCCAGACACCCGGACAAGGTGGGGTGTAGTCAATGTACGGATGTGCGTTGCACACGCGGGAGGGGTGGGAAAGATCATCCATTCCTTTCCTCTACAGGAAGCATATCTGCCACTTGGTCCATCAGCAAGGACAGTCTGACGCTGAAAACCGGCACTGGTAGGGTTAAATGTCGCAAAGCCCATACAGCCCAGGCCTCTGAGGCTGCACTCAGCACCCGGAACCATGGGGGGAGGGGGCGTTGCACTCAGCGCCTATGAAAATCAGTGCTTCCCATCTTCCGACTACACAGACAGTTAAAGGCACAGGATCTGGGGTCAGGCTGGCAGGAATTCTTATCCTGCATCCACCACTCACTGGCCACGTGATCCTGGGCAAGTGACCTCACCAAGCTTAGTTTCCTCGTCTGCAAAATGAGGATAATGTCTGCAGGGTGTTTGTGAAGGCTAAACCAGACGGTGAGAAAAAAAAAAATGCGGCAGCTACATGTCTCGAGCACTTACTAGCCACATTACCAGTCACTGTTTGAAAAGCGCAGTTGCTGGCAGCTAGTAAGTGCTCAATAAACCAGGGCCATTGCATTGCGGTTGTGTGTTGTTCTCCTATTTGGATTTCGCTCCAGACCCAGGTGGGGTCCCAGGCAGGAGACGCACGGCCACCTCAGCACAGGCACACTGCCCCCTGGCGCTGCTGCTGGGGAATCAGCGCCTGCGAGAAGAGCTATTCCAGCCAACAAGTCCAAGGCCTGTCTGCACCAGGCCCGCCCCTGGCCCACCTGTCCATCCAAAGCTCCTCGGGAGGACAAGCCAGGGCCTGCTGGGGGCAGGCCCCAGAGGAAGGGCCCTGCTGCTGGAGTTTCAGTCCTCTCTGCTGCCAGGCAGGGCCTGGGGAGCCCAGGGCTCCTCTCTGCTGCTGCCCAGCCGAGGGGGAACATCAGCTCTCTTGGTTCCCTCTGGAGGGTCCTGAGCAAGCAAGGCAGGGCGCAGGCGGAAGCAGCAGGAGGCAGAGGCCGGGGCAGCTGGCAGCCTGGACCAAGCCCGGCCTCAGCGGATCAGAAACCTTCCCAGCGGTGGAGAACAACTAGGTCTTCCCCTAAAAGAGCGCCCCAAGCAGCCCTGAGCCTCCTCTGCATATGACCTTGCACGCCCCCACCCCCGAGGACGGGGCTGTTCTTGTACCCATAGGGCATCTGTGCCTCCCCCCTCCCCACGGAGGCGGCTCTGTTTCCTGGGGCAGGGACACAGGGCCTGTGGGAACGTGGGGACTCACCTAGCTGTGAAACCTACAATGGCACTGACAGGGAGGCTCACAGGTCCCACGAAGGGTCCTAAAAGCAGCCAAGCAGCCTTGCGTTTTGAAGGGTGGGACGAAGAGCTGCTCCTCAGAGCCCTTTGGAAAGAGCACAGTGGGCTGGACCTCTGAAGTCAGCTGTCATGCCGGCAGCAGGGGGATGCGAGTGACCTTGGAAGGGCCTGGTCGGGACACTGTGCTGGCTCACCCCGCATCCACCACCTCGAAAAACCCCAGATCATCCTGACGTCAAAAGACTGTTTAGCGCAGTGCAAGGCAGGCATCAAGAAGAAATTAAACTCCAGCTCGAGAAGGAGGGAAGCCCGGGCTGACAGGAGCAGCTGGGCTAGAAAGTGGAGGCAGAAATTCCTGAAGTTAATGCTTTCTAAGGCCCCTCGGGCCACTCCCAGGCCTTGTCTGAAGCTATATGCTTCCGGGGGGGCGGAAAACCCTATTGATCTTCATTCAGCGCCTGTCTGCTCAACACGGCGGGATGTTTCAGCGCATCACCAGTCACTGTGAAAAATTTCTCACTGTTTTACGCACAGCAGCTCCCAAACTCAGGAGACGAACGTTCAGGACCATTTGGATGAACTGATCGCAGGAGATGCAGACAGGGCTGACTTGGGAACTCTGGGGGAGGGCACCTCACGCCCCTGGGACAGACTGCAGTACCCGCTACCCCGCGCCACCCCCCTCCTCCACCCCCGCCCCCAGCCCAGGCTCAGAGCCTCGAAACTCTTTTGCTCTGTCTGTAGATGCTCGAAGGGTCCGGTGCTGAGCTAGCCTGTCCCTCCCGCCTCCCACCTCTCCACACACACCTGCTTTATGTCTCTGCAGTTGTTTGGCCCTGAACCTCGCCCCCCTCCGGCTGGCTAGAGATCACCATTGTCCACTCGAGCTCCCCAGCTACCGCCCCCACTGTCTGGTTCCCTTTTCAAATTCCAGGCTGGCCCTCTATCCTACAGTATGTATGTAACACGGGGGACCATCTAGCCGTGAAACCTACTATGGCACTGACAGTCCCCAGCAGCCTGCACTAAAGGGAACTTTGAAACCACAGAATATCCCCAGCCATCACGGCCAACTCAATAGTTTACAGATGGGAAAACTGAGGCCCCAGGTTGGTGGGAGAGTGTGATTTGACCAAGATGGCTCAGGAAATTGGTGGAAGGCAGAGCAGAAAACCCAGGCCTCCTGGATCCCAGCCCAGGGCTCCTCCACTTCAGCTTCTAGGTCACGTAACCAGGAAATCCAGGTCCCCACATGAGGCCACTAAAGCACTGAGAAGACCCATGCATTAAGCTGCTTTCTGTGAGTTAAGACTAGGATCCATCTGAACAATAATAACAATAAAATGCTGAACAATATGCCTTGAAAACCTTCAATAAGCAACACTTGATAACCACACGCAGAATACATCTTCCACATATTCATATAAAATAATCAATGATCATTTTTTTCCTGCAGACTACAATCCAATTACTCTCTCTCCCTCGCTCTCTTCCTTACTCTCCTTTGTTACTTGCAAACCATCCAAGCAATCAATGCCTTGACCTCTCCCTCTGATAGACACAATTACAAAAAGACAGAGCAATGCAATTCATCTATTCAAGACGGATTGTTTGAACACTCTGTCACACTGCTGAGCTATCCATCTCCTTGTCTAAGAGGAAATTTCAGCCCCCAAAAAAAGGCACAAAGAGAGGGAGCGGGTACGCTGCTCCCCAGCCCACAGAGCCCCTTGCACACCTGCAGGAAACCCCTCTCCCAGGCTGGTGCTAGGCTACGCCTGCCTGCTGGAGAAGGATTCGGCTGTCAGCGCAGCCAGCTCAGGCACCAGTATTGGGAACCAGAAGCACCCAGCACACGTCGGAGCCCAATTTCCAAGGCCTCAATTCCTGCGGCCCTAGCCAGAGCCCTGAGATCCCAGGGGTGGGGAGAGAGAGAAAAAGGGAGATGGCCTCAGGCCCAGCCAAGATGCTGTGTTTGGGTTTCAGCATGAGATTCTCTCTGTGTGTGTCTCTCTCTGTACCACGTCCACTGTAGCCCCTGGCTCCAGCTGAGACTCCAGCCTGTGCTCAGAAGGACAGAAGTTCAGCTCCCCAGGAAGCTCCAGAGAAGCCCAGGGGCCTCAGAGCCTTCCCATCCTCCATCCAAGCTGGCACAGCTCCGGCAGTCACGTTCGGCATCGGCACAACACCCCAGTCCTCAGGCTGGGAATCAAATGGGGCAGGGCTCTTGGATATAAATGGCTTGGGCCAACACGCTAATTAATCCTGGGGCTTAATACGAGGAAGATTAGAAGAGAGGAGGGCTTTGCCATCCTTAATTGCATTATTACATGGTGAACCCAAGAAAGGGCGGGCAGGCTTCGGGCTTCCCCTCAGGGCAGTGAGGAGTCCCCCAGTGCAAGTCAATTTCACAGTAAGAGGGAGCAGGTGAGGATACATCATCCTGCCCCTCCTCAGCTCAGCCTTCCAGGGCTTCCCTCACCTGCTCCTTCTCTTCCTGGGCCCCCAAAGACTGCCACCCCTGACGCTGGGCTAGGAGCATGCCCATCCCACCCCTGTGGAGGAAGGACCACGGAAGAGGGACCTGCAATGCATGGGCTGGGTGCATAGCACCTTTTGGGTCCCCCTCTTTTCTCCCAAGGGCACCCTACCATGCAGGCCCACAAAAAAAAAGAGGGAAAGAAGCAGGGAATAAAGGAAGAACTAGCCCACTACTAAGGGGCTGCCTGCTCCTGGAATGGTGACCAAACTGGGCGCTGGGGCAGGCAAAGGTGCAGAGATAGAAGAGATATTTTTGTCTTGCCAGGAGCAGACTGGGCTGCAAAGGGTTAAGCCTGGTCTCGAGGGCTGTCCCCAGAGTCGGGTGCCTGGATTCCTTTGCCTCCAATGTCTGCCTGCCAGGGTCCTGGGCATAAACAGAAAGACCCCGGAGTGGGCAGAGCTGAGGACTGTGCTCTAGCCTCGTCCAGATGTCCAGTTCAAGAGGATCTGGAATCCAGGAGAGAGACAGGTTTCTGACTGCCTCCTAGGAAATCCTCAAGTACGGAAACCAAGCTCGACATTGGTTCCCTACACCCCCTCACGGTACTGGCAGCCCAGAGTCCGTGCCTAGATTAGAGCCACCTGGGGAGGACGGTGGCCCAGGCTCAGCAGAGCTCTGGCCTCCTTGTGCCAGATGCTGGTGGTGGCGCCTCACGAACCCAGGCGGCCCAGGTCTCCGGCCTGGTGGTGGGCGCAGGGCCTGCGTGGCGGAGGCTCCCGCGTGGCCAGGCCAGGCCCAGCCCTGGCGGTCTCGGGCCTGGGACACTCGGAGGCATCCCGCACAGCCCGGAGCGCTGCCTACAGGATGCCTCAACAAAGTTAAAGGCCCGAGTAAGAGACTCTGGCGAGAAGAGACGCGGGGACGCCAGAGCCCCAGAACGCCGCACGCAGCTCCGCCGGCCGCCGCCAGCTGCGGAGGGATTTCGGCTAACTTTAAAATCCACTCGCATTGCTCTTCCTGGCTGCGCTGGGCGGGCTCCGTCGTTCCCTTCCGCCTGCCTGCGCTGCCCCAGGCGGAGGAGAGGCCTCGGCCGCGACGGATGGCTGGAGCGACCGGCGGGGGCCGCCCCTCCCCTGCCCCGCGCCACGGGGCTGGCTGAACGGGGGCCACCGAGGCCGAGGGCAGCCACCGGGAGAGGAGACCAGCCGCCCTTGTCATGCGAAGCCGGATCTTGCGTCCCCGCCGCGGCCGCTCGAGCCCTGCCCCAGGTGGGGGCGAGGGGCCCTCGGGGAACGAAGAAGGAAGAGAAGTTGGCGCCTTCCCCAGGGTTCCCGCTTCGCGGAGAAGCCGGGTCCCAGAACTCGGTCTGCGGCCGGTCCTGCTGGCAGTGGCCGGGAAATGCTCCCGCGACTCGGGCTGGGACCGGAACGCTTCGCTACACTCCGCCAGCTCTGGCCTCCCAAGAGTGCGCCAAGAGCCCCTCGCCCGCCGCACCCCGGCTGCCTCCTCTCCAATAAGTAAGGCCCATGACCCCGGCTTTGGAACTTTGTCCTCACCGGGACGAGCTCCTGGTGGTCACCCGGCCCCGGCAGCGCGGAGAGAGGGTGGGAAATCTCTTGGGATCGCGTACCGTGGCCCCCCGTTCCCGCCCCCGCCCGGGCGCACGGAGACCCCTGGCTCCGGGGAGCCCTTACCGATCCGGATGACGTGGGGCATCCCGCGCGAGTCCGGGATCCAGAAGGCGCACACGAGGAGCCCGGCCCAGTATTCCCAAACCAGACTCCGGAGGCGCCGCCAGGGAGCGGTCATCGTTGGGCGCCGCCGAGCGTGCCCGGGGCGCGGCCGTGGCGGGCTCCCTGGGGCGGCAGCTCTAGGCGCGGGCGCGCAGCAGCCCCCGAGGCGCCGCCTGGCCCAGCAGCCCGGCTCCCGAGCGCCGCTGCGAGTGGGGGGCGCCCCGCGGCGCCGCGCACATCTTACTGGGGGGCCGCCCCGCCGGCGCCCGCCCAGCCCGGCTGCCGCCCACTGGCCCCCCGCGAGCGAGACTCCTGGGTTCCGCCCGGGCTCCTTTCGGACTCGGCTGCGGCTTGCGTCGGCTCGGCTCGCGCGCGGGCTCCCACCTGCCCCGGCTGCCGGGCGCTGGCGGGCGGGCTGCACGCGTCTCCGGCCGCTCCTCCTCCAGCCGCCGCGGATGCTATCGCCCGGGCTCGCACAAAGCCCCGGAGTGGAGTTGCACGCGCGCACACTCTCCCTCCCCGCCCCCTCCCCCGCGCCCTGCCTCCCGCCTCCCGCGCCGCCCGCCGCCCGCGCTTCCTCCGCGCACTCCCCCGCGCACACACACTTCACACTCACACCCGCCGAGGCGTACACCCGCGAGCTCACACCTGGGCGGGGAAGGGTACCCGGGACCCGGTTTGGGGAGACGGCCGGAGAATGAGAACTCTCCTCGCTTCCCAGACGTCCGCATCCGCCCTGCCGCCCCCAGTCCCTTCGACTGCGAGGGCATGGAGCCTGGGAGCCGGGCGTGGAGCACGAGAGCTGGCACCGCGAGCTGGGAGACGGCGGCAGCCTAGCGGCCTGACCAGCTGGAAGAGACGCGCCTGCAGGGAGCGGACAGACCTGGAGCCTGCCGTCTGCGGAGTCTCGCCTTCCAGCTCTCACGCAGCCGTCGCTGGCTGGACGGCGGCGGCCGGAGACTGACTCAGGAACCGGTTTCCCTCCCTAAACCCATCCCTCGTGGAAGCAGAGTTAGAGTTGGGGCTGGGACTCGGGGGAGACGGAATTCAAAGCGGATTGTCCACGCTGGGCTAGGGGAGCTGCAGGAGCTGGTAGGGGTTGGAGAGCCCAGGCCAGACCCTCCGCTGTGGAAAGCAGGACTGGACCATGCACCACCAACTACAGGGGCTTGGGAGGAAGATGGCTAAATCCTTAGATACAGAGGGGCAGCTGAGATGCACGCTGATACTTCCCGTCCCTCTTCTTCAACTCTGCAGGAAGGGCTGGCCCCCTCCTCCATTTCTCCTGAGAAAGAATGAAGAGGAACTAATTTTCCGTGGGGTGGAGCAGGACCCGTGGGGGAGCAAAATAGAAAGGGTTAAAAAAAAAAAACTTGTTTATTAGCAATAATAATTTTTTTTTTCAAGTGGCGCTGGGTGTTGAGGGAAGGGAAGGGCTGTGGAGCGAGTCTGGAGCAGGAGGCGTCGAAATACGCAGTTAGGCGAGTTTAATGACCTTTTTGACAGAGACAAAGTGGTGCCGATACGGTAGATAAATAAACGGATCTGTCACCGGGCAGCGGCTAGGCTGTGTGTGAATTTATTTTTCTCATTTAAATAATTTGATCTATTCCATCATTCCAATCTCTCCCATTTGCCAGCTGTCTGGTAAAAGCATGGCCCCCAACATCTGAAAAGCAAATCTTTAATTTTCTTACAAATAGACTATGAGTCGGCCTCTATGTGGCCTGTTCATTTCCCGGTCTTTTCATTCCCTCCCTATCCAGGCATAGGAGACTATGGCATTGTGTGGGGAGGTGAATATTGCAGCATGGCCAATCCTGCCGATTGCGGGGGGACTCCCTCCCACCTGAAATGGAGGCGACTGTGGCTGTGGAAGGAGCAAGAGGGGAGATTCCCAAGGATCTCCTCTCAAAAAGGGAAAGAGGTGTGCTGCTCTCGAGGGCACCCCCAAAGATCTGCCAGCAAATGGAGGTTACCATTTTTTTTTTGCCAGACTTTGGGCCTTCCTCATCCTCAAGCAGGAGTGGTTGGTTTCCCAAACAGCCACTGAAAAATGTTGCCCAGGGGACCAGAGGGAAGGACATGCAGACCAGAGCCAGAGAAGCAGCAGCTGCCACCTCTTGATAGAGAGTAACGGGCCCCAGTGGGCACCGGCAAGGAGGAAGTGCAGGAGGAGGGAGCAGAAGCGCCCCCCTCCCCCAGGATAAAGCTGAAGGAGCCTCTTCGTTCAAGAGTAGACACCCCATCCCCATCACTTATCAGCTTCCACAGCTGGTTTAGTTGCTCCAAGGAACCAAAAAGTCCAGGCTGTTCACTAAGGAAGAAAATTCCAGTGTTCTGATAGGGAAATGGAAAGGGAATTGGCAGGATCTGAACTCAAGGCAAAGGTTGCAAGGCTAAAAAGCCCTCACCAGCAATGCCCAAGGATGGTTAGGGGCTGGGTAAGGGGGGGAGAGCCTGGATGCTAGGTCTGTGTTGGTTATCCTGCAGGCAGCCTCTTGCCATGAGAGGGGCAGGGTGCAGGGAAAAAGTGGCCTGGCGGGGAAACTGAAGAGCAGAGGGGTAGACGTGTGACTCCAGGGGATGGGCAGATCTGCACCCCAGACCAGAACCTGGGAAAGGCCAGTGGGAGAGAGGGATGAAGGGTGGGGAGCAAGAGGAGGAAGGGCAGCAGCCTCCAAAAATGCCAAGAAAGAGAGTGGCGCTGGAGAAGTGAATGGAGGAAGGCAGAGGAGCAATCTGAGGGTCCCAGGGCGTGAGAGTCACCCTGTGACAGGTGGCCCTGTCACCTGCAGCCCCCTCAGCACCCCCAGGGAAACAGCATCGGCGGGCCCTTGCTCCTGCTGCATCCCACGGTGGGCGGGAGTTAGACAGCCTTGCGGAGGGAGGCTTTCCTCTGCTGCCACGTTGGCTGCGATGGGAAAAGCCTCCAGCTGCAGAGGCAGTGGGGCTCGGTCCGCAGGCCTGGCCGCCCAGCTGGAACCGTGGGGTCAAAGGGAAGCCGGCTTCCCCCAGCCGAGGACAGGGCCTTATTCTGGACCTAGCTGCAAGTCATTTTGTAACACAGAGGTCTCCCCAAGCTGACAGCAGCCAGCTCCCTCCCAGTCAGGGGAGGATGGGAGGCATTACGACAAAAACATTGGAAATGATAATAATGACCACTAGTACTTACTACGTGTTTTCTGTGTTCCAGATGATGTACCACTCAGCACACCTTATATGCATCACTTCATCTAACCACCTCACAACCCTCTGTGATAGGATCTGGGTGATTTTTGCATTTTACAGTTGAAGACTCCGAGCCTCAGAGAGGTTGAGAGGTCCAAAGTCACACAGCTAGTGTGTGACCCTTCTCCCCCTCCCTCTCCCTCCCTCCCTTCCTTCCTTCCTCCTTCCTCCTCACTCCTTCCTTCCTCCCTCTAATTTTATTGGTCATCACTTACAGGCTCTGTGAGTGGGGAGCCAGGGTCCCCGTGCGAGCCTATCTGCATCCTAAGCTTGCAGGCCTGACCCTTGTCCTATCCCACCTGGGCTAAGCAGGGGACAGGCTCTAGCAGAAGATCCTCATCACCTCTGCTGGAGACCCACTGGGGCTTCTGGCTGCTTGTAGAAATGCTAAGGGTGGAATAGGATTTGTGTCCTTTACTAGAACAAACTGGGGAACTCCGTTGTCCCCAGCTCGTGAGGAGGAGCCCGCAGACCTCTCTCCCCGCCGCCGTCGTGCACCTCTCCGGGCTGCCTTGCCACCAGCAGGCAGCAGGGCTGGCACGATCTCAAGCTGCATCTCTGGGGATTGGGAGCCACCAATCCCGGCTTCTCGAATTGTTGGTAAACAAGTCTACCCACCCGCCAGGCCTCCGCTCCTCACTCCCCCTCGAGGCAGTCGGAGCCGGATTTATGAGGCCTCCCAACCTCATTCAGACTAATGAAGCTTTTCATTCCAAAATAAAAGGGGCCACTGTCTGAAAGGACAAGTTCTCTCACATTTCATTAACATCCCCCAAAACGGCTGAGCTGACCCAAGTCACTGCCAGCAAGATTCCTGTCTCCCACCGGCTCACAGGTGGGGATGGGAGAGGAAGAAACCCTAGGCTGCTGGCCCCCTCCCAGCCCCTCCCGAAGCTCCTCCCCTGCTTCTGCCGGCTGGGAGGGGGCTCCCAGTGATGGCCAAGCCGGCTCATTTGGAAGAGTCCCCTGTGTGTGTGTTTTGTTTAGACTGATCCACTCCATCTTTCAATCCCCTCACAATCATGGTGAGTGATGAGACCCTGGGCTCGAGTTACCGAGATTCATGATCTCTGCTTCCCCAGGAAACCACCGAACACAGGCATATGGTTGCTGAGTGCAGATTCCTAGGACTTGAGTGCCCTCTGCTGAAGCCTGCCTACCTTCATCTCCCTTCAGACTGCCCGGCGGGCAGGCTGCTGGCGGGGGCTGGACGCTGAAGCCGGGGCTCTCGCCACTCCCCTAAGTGGCAGCGATGCAGCAGCTCAGTGCCAGTGCGCCCTCAGAGGGCCCTGCTGAGAATGGGGGAAGAAACTACCGCGCCCCCATCTCACGCTGGAGGGCAGCCGGGACAAGAAGCTGCCAGCCCTCGCCTGATCTTTGTCACCTGCCTGAGCAAGAGGGAGGGGCGGGAGAGGCCTTCCTCATACCCACTCTTTGCTTAACAGCACCCTCTCCTCAGCAAAGTTCATCCATGCCAACCACAAGAGCTGAGCCTTGGCCCTTCTCAGGACACTGGGACCTGCCTCTTCACCCAGGGACGGGGACCCTTTCATCATCCTGGGGCCTTTGTCCCTCCTCCCTGTCCCAAGAAGGAAGAAGCACAGCAGTGGCCGGCTGCCACCTGAGCAAGCCCTGTGACGGTTGCATCACCTTAAATTTTTGTCAACAGTCAAGCAAGTTCATTCCCACTGAAGTCAATTACTGTGTTTATTGTCAGCTTAACCCGCTGTTGCGAGTTATTTCTCAGCAGTGAGGGGGACAGGTAGACAAGCCACCAGAGATCTGTTATTTTCTTGACATCTGCGTTTCAATAGTTTGGGTGCAGTTCTGGTGGAGAAGTAAATGCTAAGGCAATCCTGTTTGTATCTATACATAATGGAACAGTCTCCAATGGTTCGGAAGCCCAGGGGGTTCTGCTGCTGCAGGGAGAGGGGAGGAGGAGAGAACTGCCCGTGAAACCATCACCTCCCGGGTCCGGTCCGTGGGCCCCAGTACCAAGGGTGGGGGTGAGAGTCACTTGCTCACTCACTGGAGTCATTCAGTCATTTCCTGATTAATTTATTCATGGGATCCCTCGGTCATTCACTAGACATACCTGCAGCCACACTAATTCATTCATTTGTTCATAGGGTCATGCACTCAGTCATTCACTCTTTATTGATTCATTTACTCAGTCCCTTACCCATTCCTTCTCTCATCCATTCATTCAGTCATTCCTAATTCATTCAACCACCTAATGACTCTTTCACTCATTCATCCATCTATTCAATCTTTTGCTTAATTATTTGCTCACCTATTCCCTCACTCATTTGCTCATTCATCCCTCACTCATTCATTCACTCACACTTACCCACTCACTTATTCACTTATTCATTCATTCATTTAGTCATCTACCCTTCCATCAGTCACTCACCCAGTCATGTACTCAGCCCTTTGCTCAATCACCCACTCACTCAAAGACTCACACATTCATCCACTCACTCACTCACTCATTAACTCTGCCATTCATGCGCTGCCTCCCCACCCAGACTGGACAGACACTGCCTGCTTCTCTCGCCCTCAGCCTTCAGCCTGAGCATCAGATACCATCCAACCTCATGGCACAGCCCAGGGCACCCCAGCACTGCACTGAGCTCCCCAGTCAGTCACCCAGGCTTCATGGCCCCTTCAGAGCACCCAGCTCTCATATCATCTGCTTTATCATGAAATTCAGCAACCTTCAGGATTCAGCTGACCTACCTGACCCTGGAGATGGTCTGGGCATTTGACTTGCTAGCAAAGACCAAGGCCCAGAAAGCCCCAGAGCCAGGGTCTAATGATGGATGTCATATTAGAGGTGCCCCATGATACTACCACACCGAGCCAGAAGCCACACTGGCTTCCAGTCACATGATCTCTTTGTCCTTGAAACAACCAAAAGATGAAGAAATGGGCTTAGAGGAACCAAATAACTTGCCCACAGAGAACTAGCTGGGGTTGGGGGTGGGGCAGAAGCAGGGATGTACTTGGCTCAGAGTGATGGGGTGGGGGGATAGATGAGCAATTGAATGATGGGATACTAAGTGAATGCATGAATGAATAGGTGAGAGAAAACAGATGAATGAACAAGTGAATGAATGAATGAATGAACGAATGACCCGTGCCCAACAAATAAGCGGCAAAACTGAGCTTCTGACTCAAGTTTCTGACTCCAAGTCCAGTGCTCTCTCAGCTGCTTGACACCCTGCTCCCACACCCTGACTTTATAGGGTGTAGTAAGAGGCAGGGGTTAGAGGGGGAGGTGGGACAAAAGTAGAGCATAAGTCGGGCAATGGTAGATTTTTCTGGAGAAGTACCTCCTTTGGAGGCTGTGGCAAGCAGTTCTGTCTGCACCTGTCCCCCCGCGGGCAGGAAGCTGCCATCATCCCTCCTCAGAGAGCGAGAGACAGAGTGAAATGCGAAAATCCAATCACTGAGCGGTAAGAAAATAAACAAGTGAACTTCTCCAAGTTTGCCAGACTTCCCTGCCCGAGGCCAGCTTAATTAAAGTTGATGTAGAATTTTAAAGTGGGAAAATAATTAGGGCAAGTGGTAGAAAAGAGAAAGGAAAGAAAGCATTGTTTTGTTTTGTGTTTTGCTCGCTCTTAATTATGCCACAGACTGTCTCTCCCGTGGATACCATCCCAAGTCCGCCCTCCGCCAAGATTCCAGCAGGTTGTACGCTGTGTGAGCGGCGCGGGCACACCTGTGCCTCTCTGGCACGCAGGTATGGCGCTTCTCTGCCCGCAAGACAGGCGAGGCGGCAGGCAGCCAGGCTGGGAGTGGAGAGGACCACGTGCCCTCGACACTCAGGTGGAGGGCCCGGGGGGAGATGGGGACAGCAGGCTGTTGGGAAGAGAGGCTGCCTCCCTGCCCCAGGGCCAGAGGGCACTGGGTCCCTGACTCACTATGACATCAGACCTGGGCTCTGATTGGGACAGTCTCAGCCCCCACCTCATGACACAGTGGATCCCCGGTGATATAGCCCCTATCCTGCCTGGATCTAGGAGGAGATTTTCCTCCAGCAACTGTCAAATGTGGAAGGAAGTACTGGTGTTTGTGCCCAGAACGGGGCTGGGGGTGGCCAAAATTCCAGCTGCAGCAGGTGCTAGAAATCCAGCTCATCCCACACCCAAGCATTCAAATGTGCTTTGCTTTCTTGCTGCTCTTCCTTCTGGTGCCTTGTCCACAGCAGTGAGGGCACAGAGAGGGTGAGCACCAGCCTCTGGGAGCTGGTCAGAGGCAGCCTGGAGCGAGGAAAGCTACAGATTCCTCTGGGGGAAGGAGAAGGGGCAGATTCCTCAAGATTTCATTGAACAGGGTTGGGCAGGCGTGCATGAGAGCACACATGTCCCTGGTGCTTTACACACAAACACTCGAGTACAGGAAGATGCCTATGCTACTACACACACACACACACACACACACACACACACACACTCACACACAGAGCTACGAGCATCCACGTAGGACTAACGAAAGTGGGAACTCTGGATGCTACTACACACACACACACTCACACACACTCACACACACTCACACACAGAGCTACGAGCATCCACGTAGGACTAACGAAAGTGGGAACTCTGGATGCTACTACACACACACACACACACACTCACACACACACACACACACACTCACACACTCACACACACACTCACACACAGAGCTACGAGCATCCACGTAGGACTAACGAAAGTGGGAACTCTGGAGCCAGGCAGCTGGCTTCACATCTACCCTGTCTCTTACCTAATTTTCTGTGCCTCTGTTTCCTATCTGTTACATGAGGATAATAATAGTATCTGCCCTGCAGGGTTGTTGTGAGGATTAAATGAGTTAATACATGTAATGTGCTTAAAATTGTGCCCAGCACATGGTCAGGGCGTGTTGTACTTAGTGATTAGCTCTCTCTGCTTCATGGACGTGTCGGGCTCCTGAGTCAACCCTGGGGAAAAAAATCTCTTTCCTGCAAGCCTGCAGTACAAGTGCATACTCCTTACTCCAGGCCCTCCAGGGTTCACTGAATGTGTGTGAATGGGGTGGGGAGGAGCTCAGAGGAGTGATGCATGTCAAGCCACCCCTCTACTCCCCTCCTGCACACACCCACATGATGAGGACTGCACCCACAGAAGCTGTGGAGTTGCTGAGTGTGTGTGTGGGGGGTGGTGGGGGGGTCTCTTTGTTAATGCAGTGGGCAGGCTGGCTGCCAGGGGGGAAGGGAAGCCTAGGGCTTGAACCCCAAACCTGCTATCAGGTTTGGAAAATTCTCCAGGCTCCCTCCTCCCCATCGAGCCCCCACCCCTACCCACTTGGGCTTCCTCCTGGTCCTGTCCTTGGTGATGTGCCTGACCCCTCTCTGCATCTCAGCCCAGGATCTTCTCATCCCCAAGGGCACTTCCCAGCCTCTAGCCTGAGACTTAGTTCAGGAGATTCCATTTAGAAAGAGAACACGCCCTTCCCACCCCACCAGAGCAGGAAGACTTCAGAAACCTCAGGGAGGTCCCGAGACTCAGAGGCCTAGTTTCCTAGCTGCAAATGCTGTTGTGTCTCCCAGAGGACAGAGGGAAGGCAGCTGCGGATGGCAGCAGGGAAAGGAGGCTTGGGTGGGAGCCCTGGACTGGGGATGGAGGAGGCCAGGCTGCAGGAGCCAGACCCAGCTCTGTGTTATCTCTGAGGCAGCAGGAAGACAGAGAGTTGGGGAAGCAGGTTCTGCCAATCAGTTAATCCCAGGCTCCCCTCTTCCACCTGGGTTGCGTTGGGTTGAATAAACAGGACAGGTGCCAGTGGCCACAGCCTCATTTCTCTGATTTGGCTTCATTTCATTCTATTGACTCAGCTGGCTGAGTCCCTTTGCTTTCAAGCATGTGTGTACGTCCCTTCCAAGCACCAGGATGTCAGAGACAGAGAAACCCAAAGCTCTGAATGGCTTGAGGACAGATGAGAACCAGGGGATGGGGACAGAGAACAAAATTCTGATTCCTGTTCTTCAGGGATACGGGGGACTCTGACATGGCCCTCTGGCTCTCCCTGCCAAGTGCAGGAGGTTCCCTACACATCAGGTCAGAGGACTGGGGCCTTGGATGGTGGCCTTAGTGCCTGGGGAAGAGAGAAGCATGACAGCAGCTAGGATGGGGCCCTGGGTGGCTGTTTACACAACTCTCCTGGGTGCCCCTGAGAGAGCAAATGTGTGGGATGTGCCCCAGGGGGTCAGGAGCCCTTAGCTAGAAGATTATCATCTTCCTGATTCTTGCTCGTGTGACCAGAGACCAGGAAAGAAGGGCAGGGGTACGGACAAGAATTCCACAGCCCATGGTGGGGAGTTGAGGGTCGGGCCTGCATCTGCACACATACCATTGAGCAAAATATAGAAACAGTTTTCCAGATAATTCAAGGGAAAGCACTTTACACCAATCACACTTCAAGCTAGTTGCAAATATCTGCACAGCTGTTTCCCTCATCCATCTTTTTGTTCTTTTGCAACAATCGTTACTGGAGACCCACTGTCACGGGGAGACAAGAAGGGCTGAGGTGACATGGGAGGGTCGCAGGGTCACAGGTGGAGTCTGTGGGGATAAACGGTGGAGGTCAAGGGGCACAGGTAGTGACGAGGAGATGCAAGTAGGGAGTGTGGGGTGACAGAAAAGGACAAAAGGAATACGTGGAGAATTTGAGGGGACATGTGAGAACTTGAGAATCCACAGCGGGGACAAAGGGACAAACTAGGGTTGTCCAAAGAAGGAGCTCTTGGGGCCCACAGGTAGGAGCTGTGGTGACCCAGGGAAGAGCAGAGGGGACAAAGCTGGGGGCTTGGGAGGAGGACCTCCCCCTCTAAGCAGCTCCCAGCCTTGAAGAGGAGAAGAAGCACAGATGAAGGCTGTCAGGAGGAGAAGAGGTGGGAAGGAGGAGGGGGAGGGGGAGGAGATGAAGAAATATCTTAGCAGGAGTAGCTTCTGAGCCACTAGGAGTGGAAGACCAAGCTTAGCATCTGCTTCTGAGAAGATGTTTGCAAAGCCAGATACCTGGGGTCCCACTTAGGTTCTGAAGCGCCATCCACACCCCACACAGAAAGGAAGCCCGGGGCGGTGCATGCACAGGGCACCTACTGTGTGCTAGGTGACCACGTAGTCTGTGCCCCCCTGTCTACATGCCTTTGAGGAGCTCTCAGGACTCCTGGAGAGCCAGGCCTGGAAACAGCGCACTCTACGGATGGGGCCAAGTGCTGTAATAGCAGGTGGGTGGAGCCGGCGCCGTGGGAGCCCCAAGGAGGGAGAGCCCTCAGCGAAATCCAATGGCTTCCTTGATAAAGATGAGAGAGCAGTTTAAGCCCAGCGAAGCAGCCTCAAATCCAGGTGAGCACTGCACAAGCTGCTGCAGGATTTATCCTCATCGCTGTCCTTCTTTCTGCTCACCTCATGCACCAGCCCTGCGGAGTCAGGCTCTGAGCTCCCCGCCCCAGCCTGCCCCGACCTCCAAGGCTGACCTGTCTTACAGAATCACCTGGGGGATTTTTTTTTTTAATGGCTTTATTGAGATTCATTTACATACCGTAAAGTTCATCTGTTTTAAGTGTACAATTTGATGATTTGTAGTAAATTCACCGAGTTGTACAGCCATCGCCACGATCCAGTTTTAGAATATTTTCATCATCCCAAAAATATTCCTCCCGATCTGGGGGACTTTGACTCAGTGATTCTGGGGCGGACCTGTGAATATGTATTTGAACAAGTTTCCTGGGGCATTCTGGGACTGTGGTGGTGTTTGGGGACCTACCAAGTCTAAACCATTGTTGGAGGGATCTTTCCAAAGTGCAACACGCAGAAAGGAAGCTGATCTTCTGCTCAAACCCTCCCCATGGCTCAGGGAGAAGTGTGTCAGGTGGAGGGGTGATAAGAAGTCAGTAGTAATCAGACACATTTATTGGTTCTTGCTACGTGCCCGGCACCACTCTGGGCACTTTACAGGTTTTCACTCTTTTAATCCACACAACTGCCCTATAAGGTAGGTACCATTATTCATTGTGCTCTGCCGTTGAGGAAACTGAGTGAGACACAGCTAGGAAGTGGTGGAGCCAGGTTTTGAATCCAGGCCACCTTCTCCAGTTCTCTTAACCACTAGACCACATCACACTTCATGTGCTGTGCGCTATTTTCCTCTCTTCTGTTACCTCCATGGCTCCCTTCCCCTCCCTCACTTGCCTCACCCCTCTCCTCTTCAGCCCAAACAGGCCATCTCCTCTTTCATGCCTTTGAGTCTTTGCACAAGCTTTCCTAACACCTAGATTTTCCTGTGACCTTTTCTCCATTGGGAATTCCTAGCTAGGCTTCAAAACCCAACTTCCATGTCAGCTCCTTTGTGAGCCTTTCTAGAACTCCCCCAGACAGAGTTAACTGTTCCCATTCCTGTGTTTTTCCTGCACTTTGCACACATCTCTATTAAGGAGTAGTTCTCTTCATGCTGCATTTCATGCTGTGTCCCAATCTGTCTCCCCAACTTGACTATGAACTTCTCTAGATTGGGGGGGGGTGCGTGGTAAGTGCTTTATCTCCACCCCCCCCTACAGTGCCTGGTATATATAATAGGCCTGTTAATCAGCAATGGTTCAGCTAGGATGGGGAGGGTGGGGGGCTGGGGTACTGCCCTCCCATCTCATTTTAGCCCCCAGCCCCAAAGGGTCCTCTCCCAGGGTATCGGTCCCTCCTCTCACTGGGTCACAGCTGCCACTTTTAAAACTGCAAAGGACAACAGGTCTCAAACTGCAGGCAATGTTGTTTATTCTCCTCTACATCCTGGACACTACCAAACGGCCCGTTACATAAACATTCAGTAAACACTTGTAGGAATGAGCCAGTGCGTGAGTGAGTGAGGCCCCATCCTCTGTGTTCCCTGACAAGGACTCTGTCTGGCTCACGTCCTCTTTCCACTTGAAGACGCCTGGATCTTTCCTAAATCCACTTATGCAAGAGGTTAATTCAAGTGCTTTCCAGCTTAGCAAGCAATAAACAACTTGGTGTTGCCGCAAGTTGTTCTGCGTGTCATATTTATGGATCGGAAGGGGGGCGGGGGCGGCAATCGTTATTAAGTTACCGGGAATGTTACTTGCCCTTCCTTAATTACTTTCTTCCCTTTAATTAGATGTTGGGGGGAGGGCTGTCCCAGGGAGGGGGACCGAAAGTCACTGCAGAGAAGAAAGGTGTTGGTGGCATCCTGCCATCTGATAGGACGGCAGGCATCGGCTGGAGTCAGGTGGAGGAGGAGGAAGGGGCCATTCCCTCTCTCGAGGCCCCTGTGAGAGGGGAATTCTGAGAGCTTTGTTCACTCCCTGCCGTCTCCGTGGTCCTTCTCTCCAGGAGCCCTGTTTTCCCACCCTATGCTTTCCCTCCCAGTTTCTCTCTTTCCACGTGCTGGGAGCTGATCCAGCCTCCTGCCTGCTGTACATGCCTCTCTCCTTCCTGAATCCTCTCAAAGGTCACAGGGTAAGCTACTGTCTGGGACACACAGCCCCTTTTGCAGTGGTGTAGCCTGGGGACCCTGGACACCTGTTCCCTTGGCCTGGCAGGCCAGAAGCTTGAGGACAGTGCCTTCTCCCCAGCAGGGGTCCATCTCTATGCGCCCATCCTCTCTGGAGCGTCCCTAAATCCCTTGCCTGGAGACATCCAAACCAAGTAATAACGTGTGCAGGCAGAGTGCTTGATTGACCCATTGATCTGCAGTGGTCCCCACTGACCCCATTGACCCCACTGATCAGCAGTGGTCCAGCCTGGTGACTCTGGGAGGCACTAACTACGATCCTTGGTGAGTGGCCGGCCCGTCGTGCACAGTGAGGAAGCAGTAGCAGCAAGCGTGTGATGTCCTCGAATCTTTCCCTGGCACCACTGCAATCTGAGTTGCAGCAGAGTTTCTGCAAACTGAGAGCATGAGCCGCTGCTTCCCAGGATGGACCAGAAGCCACAGGGGCAGCCAACACAGCTGCTCTGGCAGCATCAGGCATCTGACAGTGGGGAGGGTTCCTGCAGGACCCAGTTGATGGGTGCCCGGCGGGGCCCAGCATCCCTCACACAGGCTGCCTGCCGGTGCCAAGTCTCTTCCTCCTCTCCTCAGTGCCTGTGGGGAGACGCGCTCCAAACCCAGCCCATCTGCTGCATTTTCCCGAGACTCCCGAGATGATCCAATTCCGCACACCAGATGGGAAATAGCATGTACATTTTGGATGGTGATTAGTGTTTTTGTTTTTTTCCCCAAACCCTCACATTAATGGAGCTCCTTCCTGAAAGTAAATTGGAGAGACTTCAGTTTGATGGAGTCTCGTTGACCTCCACTTCCCTGCCCCCGACAAAAGCAAGCATGAATTTCCCAGGGTCTGGGTGCAGCGGCCTCCCCGCACCTCAGCCCATCTGCCATGGCCAGGGCCTCACCCTCTGCAGAAAAAAGCTGCGCAGAGGACAGGTCTGCCAGGCTCTGCAGAGCCTGGTGATTTCCAGGGCAAATAATTCCAGGTGAGGGGTCCCTCAACGATGGAGGGACAGGGCCAGCCAGACATCCTTGTAAACATTATTACACACCCATGAGCTCTGACTGAGCAAGGGAGTTAGGATTTGACCACTGAATCTGGACTTTCCTCAAGTATTCTGACTCGAGGGGAAGTTCATATATGGTGCCAAATTCTTAAGGGCTAGAACTTGGGTCTTTCTATGCATTTGCACCCACACATGGTACGTAGCTGTATCAACAAATGCTTGCTTGCTGAATGAGTGAATGAATGAGAAAAATAAAAGTATTTCAGTGTATGCAGTTCTATGCAACACTCATTTTCCTTCATATTTGCAAATTTGCGCACACAAGCACATGCACACTACTTCTCCCCCCAAACCAAGGAACTTTAAGAAAATACATATTTTATATAATGCTATACATATCTATACAATATATAGAAAACATATATATATATATAACATATATATTACATAAAAGACACTTTGCAGTACTTTTACATGTTGTTTTGCTCCGTTTTCATCATACCTCTATGAAAACCATGTTGTGGCTCAGAGAGGTCGACTAGCATGGCCAGTGGCCCACAGGTAGCAAGCATCAGAGGGAAGAGTTGAGTTAAGGCATAGTTGGCTTCCAAGACATGGGAGCAACCTAAGTGTCCACTGACAGAGGAATGGATAAAGAAGATGTGGTACATGTATACAATGGAATACTACTCAGCCATACAAAAAGAATGAAATAATGCCATTTGCGGCAACAGGAAGGACCTAGAGATTATCGTACTAAGTAAGTCAGACAGAGAAAGGCAAATATCATATGATATCACATATCATATTATATGCGGAATCTAAGATAAATGATACAAACGTACTTATTTACAAAACAGAAACAGACTCACAGACAAAGAAAACAAACTTATGGTTACCAAAGGGGAAGGGGGAGAGGGATAAATTAGGAGTCTGGGATTAACAGATATACACTACTATATATTAAATAGATAAACAACAAGGACCTACTGTATAGCGCTGTATACTGTATAATATCTTCTAATAACCTATAATGGAAAAGAATCTGAAAATTCTTATATATATGTACATATATATGTATATAACTGGATCACTTTGCTATACACCTGAAACTAACATTGTAAATCAGCATTTACTAACGTTGTAAATCAACTATACTTCAATTAAAAAAAAAGAAAGAAAAGTTACAGTTGGCTCCAAAGGCCACAGGAACCCAGTCACAGGTTTGCAATGGGAAGTGATATGATCTGGCTCATGCTTTTAAAAAGAACTCCGCTCCTCTGAATTGGGTGTATTAGGGCCAGAGAGCCTGGATGTGGGGAGACCAGGTGAAGACTGGTGAGTGGAACAGGTGTGTGGTGGTAAGGGCGTGGCCTAGGATGGCGGCGGTGAAATAGAGAAGGTCTTGTTTCACAGGAAGGAGCCGCCGGCCTCTGTAGTGTGAGATGGGAGAGATGAAGGAGGCTGGGAGGGCAGCGGTGCCCATCTCAGGCATAGTTAGGGCTGGAGGGAAACCTGGTTTGGGGAAAAGGGTGATAAGGGACAATTTGGGACCATTGGGTTCGAGATGCACACAGATTATCAATTGGAAATGAGCTTGGAAAAGAGGTCAGAGGTTGGAGATACAGATTTGGGAGTTTTATCCTCATGAGGGAAGAAAAGAAGCTATGAACAAGAGTGATATCCCCTACAGTGTGTAGACTCAAGAGAGAAGCCCAAGAGCAGTGCCCAGGAGGCCCTGCTACCCAGGAGGGGAAAGGAGTTGGGAGGAGGGTGGGCTGAGAATGCACACACACGTGCAAACATGTGTGTTGTACACGCACGTCAACATGCTCACATATGCAAATACGTATGCATATATTCAAATACATATATACATATATACACACACACACACACATGCACATACATCTTGAGAAATGTGCACTGACTTATATAAGCAGATGTGACCAGAGGAGGGTTGGGGCAGAATCTCTCACACAGGGATGAGAAGAATCTCGCTGGTAAAGTGGGGGAAGGAGGCTCTTGGCTCCTCTGCTCCTGGTACCTGAGCGGAAAAAGATGAGAGTGAGGGAGCTTCAACCAAACAGTGACTCCCAGCAAGCTCATCTTTCTCCGGGCTCTGCACGCATCTCTCCTGCGGTCCCCCTACCTCCACCACCCCGGGTCTGGGACGAAGGGCCCAGACCAGCTACGCCACAGGACTGCACCTCCTGGCACCTTGCTCTCTTGGAAGGCGCATGTCTCCGTGTACCTGTAGCTGGGACACTTCAGTGTGGAGGTGCAGACTGGCAAGCCGGGCACGCCTCCAACCCCACCGTACAGGTGGCTGTGGCTTTGCTCACACACAGGAGAGTGGAAGGAGAAGGCTGCTATTTGGAATGGAAATTCTGCGACCTCGGTCTGACCAGGTCAGCCTCGACCTGGTGGCTTTATCCATCCGTGCCCAGGCCTCCAAGACACAGGAAAGTCAGCCTCCCAGCTGCCCAGTCCCTCTTCTCAGAAGGCCCACTCATGCGTTCCCGATGGTCTCTGACGCAGGTGCAAACAAAGTTAATGTCCTTTGCTCTAGGCCCCAGAAAACTGACCTGGGAGATAGTTGACAGACAAAGGCAGTTAGAGGCAGGAAGGGTGGGGTGGCTTCAGTGTTTTCCGAGTGGGCAAGGGCCCTGGGGCTGAAGCGTCAGATGCCTCAGACCCCATCACTGGGTCTTTCCTCTGCCTTCAAGGCAATGAGTCAAGGAGGCCAAGATGAAAGTCCTCAGAAATGCATCACCTTGAGTCCTTTTTGGCATTGCCAAGTCTGGCTAGGGCGCTTCTTCCTCAATGTATCAGTTCCACTCTTTCTCACAAGGAAAAGAACATTTCTCAATATTGGAGTGGGGTTTTCCTAGAAAGAATATTCAGAACGCTCTCAGCTATCTCAGACAGGCTGAATCTCTGGTCTAGAATTTAACATGGACCAAGCGGCTTAAAAATCTCATTAAGTGTGTAAGTATGTACGTAACCTGCCAGTCTCATAACAATCCTGTGTAAGAAGTAGAAGAGGTATGAGTTTCTATTCTGCAGATGAGGAAACGGTGGGTCCGAGAAGGTCATGAGGTTAGTAAGTAACAGGGAACAGTAACTGGTCTGTGTTCTGGCTGAACTCTGGCAGATCTGGTTGGAATCCCAGCTTTGCCTCTTAGCTGTAGGATGTCAAGCAAGTTACTTGATCTCAGTTTCCTAATCTGTAGAATGGGACAATAATACCCACTTGAGCATTTGTTGTGAGAACTGGAGGATGTAAGGTGCGCCCTGCACATGGCACAGTGCCAGGAGGGTGGGAGCACGCAGCGAATCTTAGCTCTTAGCTGGGACTTGAATCCAGGTCTCTCGACTTCAGGTCTGTGCTCTCTTCCTCTATGACGCTCTAGCATTCTGTGATGTAGCAGCTCCCAAGCAGACCCCCGAGGATCTTTAGCTGGGTTTGGAAGTAGCTGTCCTGCCACCTTCACCCAGGCATAGGATCAGAACCCAGCCCACTGCGCCTGCATGTGTAGACATGGGTGCATGCGTGTGTGTGCCCAGCAGTCCAAGCTACTGTCATCTGAGTTCTGCACGTTCATTTCACTAATGGGAAATCACAGAGCGGCCGGGAAAGGGAGCTGCAAAGCCCACGGTGCCTTTCCATTAGAGTTAACGCCAGGCTTATGAATACCAGATGAATGCGCCCCTGCACAGACCAGACACTCAGGCGAAAGTGGGCCTGCGTTTCATCAAGAGAGCAATTCCTACCCGGGAGGCTGGGAAAAGGCCCCTTTCCGCTCAACTCATCTCCACCCATCCCCTCCCCCTCGGGGTTCTCTTTGGGGTCGCTGATAGCCATCTGGGTCGTCTGGGAGACTGTTTGAACCCAGAATCCCGCAGGCACTTCATGTGGCTGTCTTTCTGGCGCCGCGTGCCTGTTCTCTCTCCCCTCCCCCTCCTCCTCCCCACCAGTGCCTGCCTAATTACAGGGAGGGGCTGGGGCTTGCCGGCGAACCCAGGTCTGGCTTCTTAGCAGCCTGACTGTTCCAGTCCCACCTCTGCAGAAGCTCCAGTGCCTATACAGAAGCTGCGTCTCTGAGAGGCCCTGAATCGTGGGCTTCCAACCAGGCTGGGTGGCCTGAACAGGGAGGGACCCTAGGCTGGGGAGGAGAGGGTAAGGAGAGACTGTGCGGCTGGCTCTGAAAGGCTGCCGTGATGCACGCCACCGAGAGCTGAGTCCTATCCTGGAAATAAAGAACATTTTTGGAACAGGAGGTGCTTGGGGTAGGAGGCTGGAAGAGAAGCTGCACGGCCCACAAACCTGCCAGTAGGACATCAAGCAGCAGGGCCTGAGCTCTTCTCACCCAGAGACCTTCTCTCTAAACACCTGGAAGAGCCTCTGCTGTCTCGCCATGTCTGCATATTTTTCTTCCAGGTCATTAAAATGCAAATAACCCCAAGAATGGAATCCAGTTAAGTCTCCGGTGCTTATAAAAGGATCACATCGTTTCCTGAAAGCAGGATGGTTTGGGGCAAGGCAGACAAGAGCACAAGGTTGCCATCCAATGGGAAGAAGGGTAGGGGCCCGGGGAAGGGGCAGGGGGCATGTCCAGGACCCCGTGGTCCATCCTGTTCCTACTGTCAATGCCCAGAGCCAGGAAGAGACCTGGGTTCTGATTCAGAGGTGGGATGCCTCCCAGACACACACAGAACCTGTCCTCTGGGTATCAGGCTCCTCCCCCTCCTAACTTCCTTTGAACTCACACCTGTAAAGGGGCTGGTTGTGTAAAAAGTCTACTTTCCCTCTTAACCTCTCTATGCATCCATCTAACCATCCATTCATCCATTCATATATTCAGTAAATCAATATGAGTACCTATGATGTGGCAGCTGTAAATACAAAGGTGAACTAAATCGGTTCATATGGCCCCTGGCCTCAGGGAGCGTGCAGTCTAGTGAGGAGGTTAGACATGAACAAATAATCACCTAAATAAATTAGTCATTACAAAGAGTGAGAAGTGCGCTCTAAAGGAACGTCACTCAGTTCTCTGAGAACGATAACAGGGCTCTTGAATTGAATACAACACCTGGGTGGCCTGGCAGGGCCATGAGCAGGACTGTCACCTCCCTTTTCCTAAATAGTATGTTTCTAATCATGCAGCCCAGGGTTTTAGGAGCCATCCACTCCCTCTTACTCCCACTTCCCCTGGGAAGATGGCTGTGACACTGGCTGTGAATCAGAATGAAAATTGTTCCAGAGGAAGGACCTGGGACTGGAGCTAGGAGCTGGGGGATGAAGGGGCAGGATCAGCCAGGAGCTGGCTGACAGCAGCAGTGTGGGGGCTACGGCAATGCCAGCAAAAAGCCCAGATGAACATCAGATCAGGGGCTGGCATGGAGGTGGGGAGATGGCATCAGGAATTTGGAATTGGGGGGAAGCACTTGAGTGAAGGTGGCTGGCATTGGAGGAGAGGGAGGGGCAAATCCAGGATGAGAAACAGCTGCCTCCACTCCCCACCTCCCACCCCAGGCATCAGCAGTTCCTCCATAAGGGTCATGAGGATATGTTGCTGGGTGAACCAAAGGCTGGAGAGGGGAACGATGGCTTTCTTGGTGGTCCATCGCTTTCCCTGCTCTACATGGAGAGGTCCTGCCCTTCTTCCCCAGGGGTGAGGGGAAGTGAGGGCTGTTCATCTTATTCCACAGAAGGAGAAATTAAGGCTCAGAGAGATCTGTAAGCAAATGGTGGAGACAGGATAGGCTGGGCCTCCCACCACCCAGCGGAGGCATCAAGCATGAGGCAGCCATGGTTCCTGGTCTCAGGTAAGGCTGGGGAAGGATGGAGAGATGGCCCTGGCTGCCTGGCCTGCTGGGCCAGTGATACTCAGCATTCTTGACCCAACATGAAGCTTCTAGATGTGATGGAAGGAGGTGATCCACAGTGGCCAGGAGGTTTGGGGAAACACCTGTAGTCAGTGAGCCCTACTTTTCCAAGGGAAAGGAGAGAGCAAGGGAGGAGGATTCTCTGTGCTTGCCAAAGTTGTTTTTTCTTCCTGGTCCACCTTCAGCATCCAGCCACACCCATCCAGCCCAGTGTCAGCTACAGGAAATCTCTCCAGCAATTAACTAGCTGGGTTGAGCCAAGTAGAGTCTACACCACTAGAAATCATTGAGTTCAATTTCCCACCATATGTTTGGGGAAGTGCTGCCCAGAGAGGCAAAGAGGCTTAGCTAAGGTCACACAGCATATCCATTACAGAGTTGGGGCTGGGAAACTTGCATCATCTGGGTGTTTTGTTGCCTCCCCATCCCCTGCCGCCCTGCCAGAGTCCATCGTGAGCACTCTGATCTTTGTCATTGCTTTGCTGCCAAGGCCTTTGTCAGACTCTCCCTCAGCCCAGCCTAGTCCTGGGAGGCGTCCAGGAAATAATCAATAACATTTACTAGTAAAAAAATATGAACAACCGTAATCACAATAAACGGCTACTATTTATTGAGCACCTACAATGTGCCAGGTCTTGGCTAAGTGCTTTACACACATCCTTTTAAGTAACACTTTCTTAAATGTGTCTGTGTGGTAGATCCTATTATATCCTCATTTTACAGACACAGCATAGAGAGATTATATGATTTATAGCTATTTCCTACTAATAGTTATCATTCATGATAATAGTGATACTGGTTAATGTTTATTAAGCATACTACAGGCTAAGCATATGGACTACTGCTTTACCTGGATCATCTTGTAATTCTTTTAGGTCGATACAATTACTATTCCCATGATGAGGAGGAAACTGCAGGTTGGAGAACTAAGGTTACTTTCCCGGATCACACAGTCTTCTAAGTAAGAAATTAAGGTTTATGTGATTCCAAAACCCTTGGCTTTGCATTCATATCCCAGGTTTCATAGTATCTGATCAATTTTCTAGAGAAAAGATGAAGAGCCTGCATCAGTTTTTTGAAGTGGTCCACGACCCAAAAGGGGTTGAAGTCCCCTGTGCTCTGCCAACATGCATAGGGCTGCTCCCATGGGTTCCTGTAGCCAAGTGGCCACATGCCAAGAATCTTGGAGGAATATTCCCCACAAGGGAATTGCCAAGCTCTATCCCACCTGTCTCTGGGGCACCTAACACCCAGGGGCAGCTACAGAGTTTTATCCACCCAACTTAGATATCTGTGTTGTGAAGACACTTGTCCCTCCACATTCTGGATTATAGTAAGAGGCACTTTCATTTCTGAACTCCTGCAAGTCCTAACCTAGACTCTTGGCCCCTAAGACTGCCAATGCCAGGAAGACGTATGATTTAATCAATAGTAAGCTATGCCCTGGCTAACGAGTCCGAAAACTCGAGAAGCCACGCTTCTGCATCGGAGCATTCATAACTTCTCCATCCCAATGACTCAAGTGATCGGCAAATTCCGTTTTCTTCTGAGTGATCATTGGCGAGTGTGTCACAGGAGCCAGCACCTGGCCAAGGCCACCCTCCTGGTAATAGCTCATGATTGCCTGAAAGTGCAGCTGACGGAGGGAGCGAGGCTGTACAAGACAACCGACTGTTCATAATTGTCGACCAAATTGCATCCACGGCATTGAGCTTAAAAAATGGACCAGAAGGAGCGTCTCTTATTGATCCCTTCAGGCTACAAACAAGATGCGACTGCTCCTCAGAACCAGAGACTGGGTCTGCATTGATTTTTATTCTTTTTTTTCCTTTGAATAACCTAAGGTGGAATTTAAGGGCTGATTTTTAACCTGAAATTTCTCAAGGCTTTGCTCTTCTGGAGGTGGTCGGGGAGGGGCTGTCAGAGAAGTCAACCGTTCTGAGATGTGCCCACACAAGGTGAGAAGTGGCTTCCTCACTGGATGGTGGCAAAGGCTGTCCACTCCCTCTGACTTTCACAGTGACCCCCACCCAACCTCTTGCATCTCCAGTTCCAGGACCTCTCTGCCATGTTGAAAATCCTCCCCAAACCCCAAACTCAAGGGACTCATGGGCCAATAAGTGGCCTGTCACACAGCTGGTGCTCAACTAATATCTTGTCATTGAATGTCCAATCAAAACTGAAAAGCTGTCGACCCTCCCAGTGTTTCCACATTTCCAGATGTTTGGTGATACAGAGACTAGGGCTTTGTCACATCGGGAAAAATGGTAACAGAGATACCTAACAATCACTCACATTTGAAGACTACGATTTTATTTTATTCTCTCAAGAGTCCTATAAAGTAGGAGCTATCATCTCCCCATTTTACAGTTGAGGAAACTGAGGTCCGGAGAGGTGAAGTCATGTGTCCAAGGCTGGAAAATACATTAATGGGACCCAAATTGGCAGGTATCTGACATCTGACCATTTTCCAGGCAGAAAGGCAGAGGAGCTCTCCGAAACAGGAAGGGTTGAGACCAAAGTTGAATAGCCTACTGTGTGCCCAGCATGTGCTGGCCACTCTCCCCTACTAGCCCACGCAGTTCTCACGGTCACCTTCTGAAGCAGCTGTTATTACTTCTGTGTTATCGATGGGGAAATGGCAGCTCAGAAAGGAGGTGTGGCTCAGTTGTGATCACACAGTCACTAAGTGGAAGAGCTGTGATTTGAACCCAGGCCAGTAAGTCCCCAAAGACCTGTGCTTTCCTCATTAGCAAGCAGCAGCAGCAGCAACTTCCAGAATTTAAAACAAAACAAAACCAAAAAAACACTGCAATGACTTCAAAAATCCATCTAATATGTAAGACTTACCATTTACAACCCACGGTCTGTCCCTTTTCTCACTGGGCAGGGATTTTTACTCCCGTTTTACAAGCAAGAAAACTGACGCACGCCAGAAAGTCAAAATTACTTTTCTGAGTTCTCTGCTAGGGCATTCCTCAGGACCATCCGATTCTGGGAAAGTTTTTCTACCAATAGAGAGCTGGATGGGAGATGAGAACTGGCAGACATTAACGATTGCCCGGGCTTCAGAACAGGGAGCACGATGCCCTCTCGACAGATCTCCACTCGGCATCAGATGGAGGATGTCTTCCGAGACCTGGGGAAATGGCCTGGAGTTTGTTTCAGAAGTCTGGGCTCGGCCTTGGGCTAATGACCACGCAGCTTGGCAGGGCAACAGTGAGAATCGGGCAGAGCCCTCTCGGCAGCACTTACTTAATGAAATGGCCAGCTGGGAGGTGAGCGGCCAGCCTGCCCTCTAGATCCATCTTTGCAGCTACTGAGGCCCTCTGCCCTCCCCCTGCTGGCTCGGCCCAGACAGCAGCTGTCTCTTTAATAAACATCTCAGCCATTATGCTCTAAAGAACAGAAACTGTGAGAAAAAGCCTGGAGCTTTTCAGCTTTTCCAGCAGTGCTAGGGGGACCTCCCAGGCTGTCTGCAGCACTGAGCCGTCCCCACAGGTGACAAAGTGCTCCAGAGGCATTCCTCCTGCCAGCTGGTCCTGCCAACAAAGGAAGTACTTCCTTAGGTCTGACCAAAATCTCTCCTGCTTTTCCTTAGTTTCTTTTTTTAAGTATAACATTTATTAATTAATAGTTCTTATTTGGTTTGGTTTGGTTTTTTTCCACCTGTTTTATTTGAAAACCACTTTCTTGATCTTCACAGATATGGACAGATGGGGATGCTTATTGTGCCTTATTTTTGATGGCCAAAACCTGGAAACAATCTAGATGTACCAATTACAGAAGATTAGTTAAGAAAAACACAGAACATCTAAAGGGTCCGTTCTTAAACTTTAGCTTGCATCAGAATCACTGGAAAGCTTGTTAAAACACAGATTTTGGGGTTTCATCCACAGAATCTCTTATGTAGTAGGCCTGGGTTAGGGCCTGAGAACTTGCATTCCCAACAAGTTCCCAGATAATACTGGAACAAATTTTTGAGAACCACTGCTAGTCTAAACTGCAGCATACTATGTAGACATTAAAAATAACGTTGGAGAAGAATAGATATTGATTTGAGAAAATATACATGGTATGTTGCAAAGTGCAAAAGGTAAACTGCAAAACAATCTGGGTAATGCAGTCAGTGTATGTGTAAATCTAACTATAAATTCATGTCTATGTATAGAAAGGCAGACTACAAGGACATGACCCAAGCCGGAAGCTAACTGAGTGGTGATCTGGGTGCACTCAAGGTCAGACGGGCTTGGATTCCAGCTCTGCTTCTTCTCACTTCTCAAAGTTTGTGAATGACTTTCAACAAACTGTGTAGCTGCTCTAGGCTTCACTTTCCTCATCTGTGAAATGGGAATAATAGTACTACTTTAGAGGGTTGTTGTGAGGACAAAATAAGATCGAGTATGTAAAGGTCAAGGTCAATGGCTGTTACATATTATTATAAGAGCTCAAATTTATATTAATACTCTTAATACTATACATTAATACTATTAACAGTGAGTGTGGATTGTGGGTTTAGGTCAATTTTTTAATTTGTCTTTTTCTGTGTTTTACAAGTTTTCAGGTTAGGCGTATGTTACTTTTATAATTAAGAGAAAAACCAATAAATATTACATATATATTAATTACCTCCCGAATCCCCAGGTTCTTTTGTTCAGATTTTTTCAGACATAGGCAGCATTTTAAAAACAACCCCAAACCTTTGAAATTGAAAAACATAATTTTTAAAGGCAGATTAAACGTTTGGGATCTTTGAGAAGCCTAGATACTCTAAACCCCGTTTAGACCCTGAGGTCCACGGTCCTTTGATGCTAATCTCCGAGGCTCCCTGGAGGGCTCTGCCCATTGACTGCATTCCTCAGAGGAGGCCTCAGAATCTGGTGCCGGGTCACTGCATGAGGAATAAGGGTCTTCATTCTTTAATTCAAGCTCCAAAGCTGAGGTCGTTAGAGGGAGATACAAGGACACCTCCACTGTCCTCCTCCCTCATGGGAAACACCAGCCAACAGTCCAACCACTGGTGCCCACCTGCCTGCTTGGCAGGTGGGAGGAGAGATGGGAATTGAGGTCCTGGGACTGTGGTGGCAGAGCCTGGGGGACCCTGGCCGTGCCCTCCCTGGGATGCTGCCCCTGACTCCTGCTTTGCGTCTTACCAACCCTGGTCCTCCATGGACCCAAACCATCCTTCCCTAAGTCTCAGCTCTGCTGTGGGGCTCCCTGTCTGGGTGCCCTGTCCCAGCTTCACAATATTAATAACAGACTAATAATAGATTTCTAATATGTTTTCACTCACCACATGCCGATGCTCTGCTAAGGGCATCCCAGGCACTGTTTCATTCAATCTTCACAATACCCCACAAAGTTAAAATTATCTTGGAGGTGTGAACCCATGTGACCCACTCACAGGTCAGTACCATTTTCTCCATCACTGCCTCAACCATACATCATCTTGAGCCTGCTGTCCTTGGCAATGAACAAGTCTCCTGCTCTTTGTAGTCTCTGGCTTCAGACTCTCAACTCTGCTTCCCACCCAGACTCTGAAATCTCCATGAGGCCCCATGTGGTCTGTCCCCTGCCTTCCTTTCCAGATTCCTCTCCTACCAGGCTTTCATTAGCTGTCTCTGCTTTAACCACACTGCTCTCTATTCCTCAAACTCACTCTGCTCCCTCTGCCACAGGGCCTTTGCACGTGCTGTTTCCTCTGCTTGGCATGCTCAGTTTCCCTTTTGTGCAGTTAACCCCAAGTCACCCTTCAGGTCTCAGTTCACACGTCATTTCCTCAAGGAGGGCTTTCCTGGTCTCCCAGCTTAGCTCAACCATCTCTGGTGGGGATATCACAGCACCGTATCCCTAGCCTCATAGCCCGTGCAGTTTTCATTATAAATACATTTACAGGTTCTTTGTTTCATGTTTTCCCAACTGACCTGTAAGCCCATGAGGGCAGACACCAGATCCGTTGCACTCATTGCCTGTTACCCACACCTAGTGTGGCGCCCAGCACGTAGAAGGTCTTCAGTTACATTTTCATAAATGAGTGAATGAATGAATGAGTGAATCGCCTCCGCTGAACTACCTCTAGGGCTGGCCCCATCCGAGGACCCAAGGCATCCTCCTTGCTCTGTGTTCTCTCTGTCCCACCATCTCCAGGCTCTGTCTTTGTATGGTCTCTTTGGGCTCTGCCTCTCTCTGCAGCTCTCTGTCTTGCTCTACTGAGGGTCCACCTTGTTAAATGGCCTCGGGGCAAGGTGACATAGCCAGTGTGGGCTGTGAGCAGGCAGGAGAAGATGACACTTTTCCAAACACTGCCTGACCCTGCTGAGTTCAAATACCCTCCACAAAAGAGAAACGATAACTGCTCAGAGCCCCAAAATCCCTCCAGGGCCCACGAAGACCCTCAGTGCCAATTCTCCTTGGGAGCTCGAGGTCTGATGGGGCTGTAGAGTTACAGGTGTGTGATCTCAGAGACCGCCCCCAGGGAGCTCTGAGCTAGGGAGACAGGTAATAGCTCTGAGATAATTATGGGGCATAAGAAAATCTCATGGCTCCCAGACTTGCCATGGATGGTCTTTTGACACTTTCCCAAATGATTTCATTGACCATGTGGCAAACGTCTTTGTGTCTGAAGAAACTGCAGGGCGTTGTGGGAAATGGAACAGTTGCTTGGCAGTGCATCAGGAAAATTTTGCTCCTTTCTTTAGTTTCATGTTGTGTGTGTGTGTGTGTGTTTTCTGATGAAAACTGCATGTGGTTTCTAGGTAAAAACATATCCACATGGGCTGGAGTGAGAACTTGTCAGTTGGGTCTTTGCAGAGAAATTTGACACTTATTTTTGATTGGGAAAGCCCAGCGACCCTGGGGAACAGCTCTGGACCGTGCTTTAGGAATTATGTCATTACCTGGGGTCAACACCCCATTGCCGTCCTTCTGTCGCAGCCTCATAGAAATACAGGGCAAACCACAGACATGAGCCCCAGAGTAGTTGTAGATATTCTACTGGCTACATTTTTAAAAGTAAAAAGAAACAGGTAAAATTGATTTTACCTCTATATTTTATTTAGCCCAATATATCAAAATATTATCATTTTAACATGTAATCAATATACAAATTATTAATGAGATATTCTACATTCTGGTTTTTATGCGAAGTCTTTGGAATCTGCTCTGTGTTTTACACTTATAGCACGTGTCAACCTGGAACTGGTCACATTTCAAGTGCTCGGTAGCCACACATGGCTGGTGGCTGCCTTATCACACATTGTGGTCTCAGGCTTCAAGGGTCATGGAGCTTTGTTAATAATGAACTCCACCTCTGGGATTGGACAGAGGTACCTTGCTGGCACCTCAGTCTCAGACTTTTATTGGCTCCTCTAACTCCAACTGACTGCCAAATGCCATGGTGCCCAGGACTAAGCCCTGTGCCTCTTCCTCACTCCCCAGGGGATCGCATCCTGTTCCTTTAAAATCATAACTATAGGGACTTCCCTGGTGGCGCAGTGGTTAAGAATCTGCCTGCCAATGCAGGGGACACGGGTTCAAGCCCTGCTCCAGGAAGATCCCACATGCCGCAGAGCAACTAAGCCCGTGAGCCACAACTACTGAGCCTGCATGCCACAACTACTGAAGCCCACGTGCCTAGAGCCTGTGCTCCGCAACAAGAGAAGCCACTGCAATGAGAAGCCCACACACTGCAACGAAGAGTAGCCCTCACTCACCACAACTAGAGAAAGCCCGTGTGCAGCAACGAAGACCCAACACAGCCAAAAAAAAAAAAATCATAACTATACGCTGGCCATGCCCACATCTATGCTTCCAGCCCAGAATTCTGGCCTAGGACAGCCCACTGCCTGCTTAACAGCTCCCCTTAACAGCTCCCCTGGATGACCCACAGGCCTCCCAAGGCAAGCGTGTCTAATGCAGAACACCTGCTTTCCCAGGTCAGAGTCCGGTACCACCCTACCCAAGGTCACATAAAGGTCATCCTTGAGTCATCTCTTTATCTCATCCCCACTTCCAAACCTCCAGTGAACCTGTGGCCTCTCCTTGTAAAGTATATCTCAGGTCAGTTTCCCTTGCTTATTTCCACCCGACCACCCCGGGACCTAGCCACCATTCTCTCCTACACTCTGCATAGTTGCCAGCTGAAACGCTTGCAAGCCTTCTACATACAAAAGAATAAGAATTCTAAAACCTAAACCCAAACACATCTCTCCTCTGCTTACAATCCTCCATGAGCTCAGAATAAATTCCAAAGTCCTTACATGGTACAGCTGACAAAGCCACGTGTTACCTCGCCTTCTCACTCTGCCTCATCTTCCACTATGCCTCTCACTTCCCTCCAGCCACACTGGGCCCTTTTCCATTCCTGAAACACTCCATGTTTGTCCCAGCCTCTGGCCTTTGCATTTGCTGTTTCCTCTGCTTGCCATGCTCTTCCTGTCTCCTTCCACAGCTGGCTCCTTCTCAGCCCTGACAGCTCGAGGCAAATGTTACTGCCTTCAGGGTCCTCTCTAACTATCCTTTCAAAGCTAGTCCCTCACCCCTTCCCCAGTCATGATCACATCACCCTATTTTATATCCTTCAAACAATCCAGGACTACCTGAAATTTTCTTGCTCATTTACTGGTTGACTATATTTCTCTATTTCCACTCACTGGAATGTAAGCTCCAGGAGGGCAGGGCCTTCTCTACGTTTTCAATGTCTGCCACTAACTGTTGAATGAATGAGCGGTTCTGCGTTTGAATTTCATCTGCACTGCTTAATTATTGTGTAACCATGAGCAAGTAACTTAACCTCTCGGAGCCTCAGTTCCTTCATCTAGAAAATGGAGATAATGTTAGTAATAATAGCTGTATTAGTCAGCTTTGCTGCAATAACAACAACCCCCAAATCTCACGGCTTGTGCTAACAAACATTTGTTTCTTGCTCTCATTACATGAAGGCTGCAGCTCACCTGCACTTGGCCAGACTTGCCTGGGCTTCACGTATCTTTTTGTCCCAAGTCCAGGGCTGAAGAAACAACCATTATCTAGACTCTGCTGTTCCCATGGTGGAAGCAGGATGAAGAGAGCGAGCAGGAGATGCTCTTCAAAGCTCTCCTGGGAACTAGAACACAGTCCCACCTGCCTATATTCCATTTGTCAAAGCAAGTCTCACGGCCAAGCCCAAAGTCAATGGGGAGAAGTTGTCTAATCCTCTTGCAAAGAAGAAGGAGTGGAGAGATGAGGACCATGATCCAGTCTATGACAAGAGCTAACATTTATATATTGCTCACTATGTGCCAGGCTCTATTCCAAGCACTGAGGTAGATACTTTTTTTGTTATTACACAGATGAGGAAACAGAGCCACACAGGTTAAATAGCACGGCCAAGGTCACAAGCCAGTAAGTATCTCATCAGCATCGTCCTGGTTCTGTATCATTACCTGTGCTCTGGTTCATAGCGATTGTTGACCTTGGTGATTAATATGCTCAGCCTCAGTGAACATTCTCTCTGGTCTTCTCTGCTAGTATTCAGTAGTGATTCTTTCTAGGAAGTTCCCTTCCCCATTCCAAGAAAGATTTTTTCTGAACATTCCCACCCTGGCCTGGTCCATGTGATGTCAAACATTCACCAGGAGCTAGGACGGTAAAGGCACAGGAGCCGGCAGTGTCCTCTGGGTATATCCATGTACCTGCAGGTGTCCTTCCACACGGAGAGGTGATGTTCCCTTGGAGCCCAAAGGTGGCCTTTACCCACCGTGCTGCTAGGCGACCTTCAGCCACTCCTCGTCTGGCCTCAAAGGTTATATTTCCCATTGACCTGAAAACCTCACCCTCCTACAGGGAGACAAGACTCATACCTAGCAAGTGCCTCATGTTCAAACCCCCAGTTCTCCAAACAATCCAAAAGATAGGTACCCATTCACTCCACTTTACAGATGAGGAAACTGAGGCCTAGAGAAGTGAAGCAACTTACTCAAGGTCATAAGCCAAGAAATGACAAAGCCAGGAATCAAACCCAGATAGAAGGCTCAGGTTCCAAAGCTGGCGCTCTTCCTGAAGATGGTGGAGCTTTTGTCATTGACAAGGAATAAACACAATCTCCCTTTCCCGGTGAGATCGTCCATGGAGACTCAATGTGCACAGTTTCATGTTTATTGGTCTCCCCTTCAGTGTCAGTGCACACGCTTTACCCTTGGGCACAGACGCAGAGATGAGATTGTTTATTCACTTGGTCTCTCATACATTCAGTCACTCATTCACTCACCCATTCACTTATTCACATGTTTACTATCTCACCCACTTGTCCATTCACTGATTGATTTATCCATGTATCCATTCATTCTGCAAATCCTGCCCAGATACGCTTCACCATCTGGATTGTGGTATAGAAATTCAAGTTTCCAGAGAGGGGGACCTGGGTCAAGTCCAAATAGAGGTGTTCCAGGTGTGCATTAGCATCCAAAGGGAGTGGAGAGGAGGCCTGAGAAGGGCAGGCACCATGGTGGAGGTAGAAGAGAGTGGTCCAGCCCCAAGCCATGGTGAATGAGGAAGGAGGTATGGTGGGAGGCAGGGCAGGGAACGCTCACTCCTGGATCTAGAGAATTTGGAGGACTGAAGCCCTGAGTACCCTTGGACCTTGGCACAGAGAATGAGATGGGTGTCCTCCTTTTGGGGTACTGAGGAAGCCAGAGGAGCTCGATGACCCACAGCCACTTCAGCCGTCAGCCATAGAGTGATGGAGAACTATTGTCTCCCCTGGCCCTGGCTGGCGGCATAGGGGCCCCTCATCACAGTCTGGTTGCCTTCTCTTAACCAGAATTTAATATAAGCAGCTAGAATGGGACTAGGATAGGGCAGGGGCTGAAAAGACCATGTCTGCATCAACCTCAAAGATCCAGATAAAAAGTCGTAAGAAAACAATGTTAACACATCAACCAGATGCATGTCTGCACCAAGCTCACCATCTATAGGTCTGGAGACACTTGTGTGGCACACCAAAACTTTCCCTTCCTGCCCAGATGTTGGGTGTCGCAGAGACCCAGACAGAGACAGAGAGCGAGGGTGGGGTGGGGAGAAGAGGAACAGAAGTGCGAGGGGAGGGAGGAAGGAGATGTTTGCCAAATGATTAAAAAATTAAAGGGATTTTTATGCAGAGAAAATATTTAGCTTGGCATTGTCTTCTCAACCAAACGTTGGCTTCCAAGAGAAAACACTGGTGCTGGCAGCAACCCTTTGTTAAATGGAAACAATTGTCGCCTTCCCAGCAGCCACAGAAAATGCCTTTGTTTGGGCTCATGGTGCCTGGGCCAAAAACAGCGTCTTCAGAAGTTGCCCCCAATTCTGAGAGGCTGCAGAAAGGAGGGGATACGCCAGAAGCCCACTGTCCCCATAGCACCTGCTAGTCTCACAGGTGATGCTGTGCAGAATGGCTGCCTCCCTCTGCAGGGTCCAGGGAGTGGGGGCTGAGAGGAGGCAGGTGAGAAGCAGGGAGGGAGGGAAGGGGGAGAGGGTGAGGAGAGAGGCAGACAGCCGCAGCTGCATGGAAAGTGCTTGAACACAGAGAGGATGTTGGAACAGCTCAGTGGAATCCTACAACAACGGCATCTTCAGGGTGGTGGTGGTGACCTCCCCGCTACTTGTCCCCAAACCTGGCTCCACCTGCGGGAGACTTTTGCTAGAGACAAGAGAGAGAACAGTCACAGTTCAAAGCGGTGCTTTGTCTTGCTGAATTCTCACCTGCAAACAAGGTGCTGGCAGAATCCTCATTTTTACAGGACAAAACTGAGGCTCGGAGAGGGTGAAATCACAAACCTTAGGGAACAAGTTTGGAAACCTGGGAACAGGAGGCCAAGCACTTACCCATTAGGCAAAGAAGACCCATGCACTCAGAGTCTCCAGGGTGGAGCCTGAGGATCTGCCATTGCTGAATGTAACCAGTCCCTGACCCAGCACTGGGGACACTGCCGTCCTCCAACCATGCTTTGCGGAGCCTGGGGGTCGATGTCCCTGGGGATTCCACTCCTGCCGCCTCCCATCAGTTCCCACCAGAGCTCCAGTTCTCTGCGGTAGACCTCACAAGGGTGATGGGTCACCGTCTCTACAAGACCCCTCTGAAAATGTGCCCACGGTTATGGGACACATTTCTGCAGCTCCTCCTCTTTGGTGGTATGTAGGCATCTGTGTCAGACCAGCAAGCTGACACTCTTGTTCTTTGTGTATTCTTTCATTCATTCTTCATTTATTCATTCATTCAACATTGCCTGTGGGACAGGCTCTGTAGTGGGCACTGAGAAGCTGAGATGCCCAGGAAATGATCCCTGCTTTCTTTAAGCCTGTAGGTCCTGGGGGACGTGATCGATAAAGAACTGTTAAGTATTCTGGACCAGGGCTCTCCCCTCCCTCCCCACTTACCCCCTACCTGCCCACTGACCATCTGCTTGGACATCCCACAGTCATCTCGCCTTAAACATCCAAAATGGAACTCCTGCTCTTCCCCAGACCTATGCCACCCACAGGTTTGCCATCTAAGTGTATGACAACACCATCTTTCCAGGGGCTCAGGACAAAAACCCTGGCGTCACCATTGACACTTTGCTCACACCCCAATCTGTCAGCAGCCCTGTCAGTTCTCCCTTCAAAGTGCACTCAGAATCTGACTACTTCTCACCACCTCCACTGCTACCAGCTTCATCCAGGTCACCACTGATTACTGCCCAGGTGTCAACTTAGTTTCCCTACCTGTCTGCCTTATCTCAGCCCTTACATCACCTCCTCCTCCTGTCCCCAGCTCCCCTCCGCCCAGGCACTCCCACCACAGGGCCTTTGCACTGGCTGTTCCCTCTGCGTGGAAGGCTCTTCCCCATGTCCTCATGGCTCACTCTCTTACCTCCAGATCTTTACTCCGATGTCATCTTCTCAACGAGGTCTTCCCTGGACTCTATCTAAAACCTCAGCCTGCCCCTTATCCTTACCCCTGATCTCCTCTCTCATCCAACAGCACTTAGCACCACCTGTACAACACACTACTTCTTTTCCACATTCATCATGTAATTGTCAGTCTCCCTGCCTGCCCTCCTCCCACCAAGAAGACAAGTACCACAAAGGCAAGGATGTTTGCTCCCTTTGTTCACTGCTGTGTTCTCAGGGTCTAGGACAGTGCCTGGCACACAGTAGGCCCTTAGTAAATATATTTGAATGAATGAATGAAAGGAAGAGAAGCCATTGACGTGGCTGGAGCAGGGACCAGGTGGGGTCGGGGAAATTCTATGATGTCTGAGCCTGCAGAAATCAGAACTGCAGAAATAAGTTCCCCCCCGCCCACTCCATCATGGGTAGAAAGGTGCAGCAAGGGATGTCAGGAAGTTGCTAAGAGCATGAGGAGGGCAAGGACTGAAAGCAGACACAGAAACAGCCATTTCTCCCTTCGCTCTTGCTGAATGTCCAGCATCTCTCCCCTGTGCTGGGGTCACAGCAGCGAATCCGACAGAGCTGGCCCTTCATCTCAGGGGTCCCCTCTTTCCATGGCCTGGCTTCCTCAGCACCCCCTCCGGGCAGAGCTCAGAGAGATGCCTGGAGGAAGTGATGGAGTGGTGATAGGAAGGAAGTGACAGTAGGAAAGGAGCAGGGTGGGACCTGGGGACATCCTGACAACACTGGCACTTCCAAAGGGGTTCCACACATTTTTGTCCCTTAGAGCACAGAATCAAATTCGTCAGAAGCTTTTGTTCATGAAACATTGTTTAGTCATGACCCTCTTTTAATGATTTTTTTAAAGTTTTGGTTTAATAATCATAATGCAACAAACAACCATGAACCCACGACTCAAACCCCCAGATTAGAATTTACATCTACCTTTGTGCTTTTCCCTAATCCTGTGGTTCTGCCCCCTGCCCCTCCTTTAGATAATTACTACAATGAGTAATTTTTCCTTCCTTCCTTCCTTGCTTCCTTCCCTCCTTCCTTCTAACACATGATATACGCCTAAACAATTATCACTTAGTTTGTCTTCTTTTTGATCGTTATAAACAAGGTATCAAATGGTATGCAGTCTTCTGAGACTTGCTTTTTCACTGCACTTTCTGTGACCAGGATTTATCCAGGTTACTGCGTGTGGCTGCAGTTCATTCATTCTTCATTGCTCTATATCATTCTACAGTGCGAGTTTCACCACAGTTTATTTAGCCACTCTTCCAGCATTGGACATTTGGGTTGTTTCCGGATCTCAGTGTCTTTATGTTTACTTTTATGAGCACTGCTGCTCCGAGCCGCCGTGTATGGGTCTCCGGGGGCACAGGTGCAAGGGTTTCTGCGTATTCATACCTGGGAATGGAATTGCTGGGGCAAAGGGTATTGGAATTGCTCAGTTTTACAAGACAGTGTCAAATTGTTTTCCAGGGGAGTCGTGCCTATGTGTACTTCTAGCAATGTCGGAAGTCGCAAGCTCTTCCACACGTGGTATTGTTAGGCCGCTTGGTTTTTACCGATTGAATGGGTATAACTGGTATCACTTGGTGGTCTTTCCCCAGGTTTTTCACACTTCCTCCCACCTTCACGGTTCTGCCACCAATCTGGTGTGGGGGCGGTCTGAGTTCGTTTTTCTAATACCTAAACAAGAACTGCTAAACTCAGCCCTCAATCCTTGATCACAGATGGGCCCAGGGCCCCCCAGCCCTACTGTGGGCTGCCTTGAAGAGCCCCTGCACTTCTGGCCCTTCAAGGCCTTTCTTCCTCTCTCCTCCCCTCCTCTCCTGGAACCATATGCAGAAGCCCCACCCCCCGTCACCTGCACACCCTTCTCAATCCACATAAACATTTTCAGGGAAATAGGCCAAAGCGCCTATTTCAGAGAGAGAGCGAGAGCGAGAGCGAGAGAGTCCATGCTCCTGCGTCATCTCCATGCCGTCTAAACAGCATCACTGGGGAAAGATCCACTGGTTTGGTTTTTGCCACTTCTCTTTTCCCGGTCTGCCCAGCCTTCCTCGGCGCCTCCTGTTCACTCACTTGCCAGGTCCCTGACCCCGGCCTCGCCAGGCCTGGCCGAGGCAGAGTGGAGCTCGGGACCCAGGCCGGGGCTGTGCTCAGCTGGGTCTAACGTGCCGGCCCTGCATCTCCACCAGCTTCTCAGGATGTTCCTGCCCCTGCCCAGGAGCTGACCTCCCTCCCGTCCCTCCGTCTGTGCACTGTGCCCGCCCCAAGCACTCTGGGGCAGCACAGCTGGAAGCACAGACCTGGTGTCCTCACACCCCCGGCCCCCCCGCACCCCTTGTCTGGCGCTCTCTCTGGACACCGCCAGGGGCCCTTCAGATACGTGGCAGCCCTGCCTTTGGTCTCACCCTGTGCTCTTACTCCCCACCCCCGTCATCTCCTCTCGCCACCTCTGACACACATGTGGCCTCGCTCAGCTGGTCAGAGTGCGAAGGCCTCCATCACTGTCTGCAGAGGTAGCTGGCACCAGCCATGGGCACGGGCGCTCCTGCTGGCTTGGCACAGAAGGCTCATTAGTCAGGCTGCCACAGACATCTCCAAGTTCATTTCTTACCTCCACCTTTGGCTCCTCTCCCTGTCCCCACCTCCCTGTTGAGTCAAGGATTCTTTCTCTGAGCTCTCTTGATCAAGAGGAAAGGAGAGCACTTGAACTTGGGACTCCAAGTTCACTATTCAGGTCTCTCTCTTTGTGTAAACATTCCAACCTAACTGCTCTCCTGAACTCTCCCATGATTGCTGAGAACTGGCACATAGCAGGTGCCCAGTAAATATTTGTTGAATAAATGAAGCAGCTGTCTTCCTCCCCTTTCCTGGGAACGCGGCCCCTAAGGAGTTTCTCCTAAACTGCTGCGTGTGTGCTGCCCACTCCTTGAGACTTCCTCTCTGATCAACCAGCATCAGACCCTCCAGCCCATCACTCCCGTTTCCTGCCTCTCCCTTTCCTGAGCGTTCGCTCCCCAGCTCAGCCTGAGCTGCTGGGTCAGGGACGGCAGAGTGCTCAGTGCTTTTATTATTTATTTATTCATTATATTTATTTTTGGCTGCATTGGGTCTTCGTTGCTGCGCTCAGGCTTTCTCCAGTTGCGGCGAGCGGGGGCTACTCTTTGTTGGCGCGCGCGGGCTTCTCATTGCAGTGGCTTCTCTTGTTGTGGAGCACGGGCCCTAGGCAGGCGGGCTTCAGTAGTTGTGGCACTCGGGTTCAGTAGTTGTGGCGCACGGGCTTAGTTGCTCCGCGGCATGTGGGATCTTCCTGGACCAGGGCTCGAACCCGTGTCCCCTGCCTTGGCAGGCGGGTTCTTAACCACTGCGCCACCAGGGAAGCCCCTGTGCTCAGTGCTTGTGTGCGTGGCTTTGCTGTCGGGAGCCGGGCGGTGTGAGTCAGGATCAGCACGCGTAACCTGAGAGACGCATTTGCATCCCCTTCCCTGACGGGCCTTCCTCCTGCTCCATCACGCTGCCTCTAAGCCATGCGTAATTGCTCAGTCTAAGTTAATAGACATGCCGAATGGCTGAGGCTAGTGAAGGCTGCTCAGCCTCCCCAGGGGCAGGGTGATGGGCACGTTTGGAGCCTCCTGCACACTGTGTGGGCCCCAGGGGAAGGAGGCGGCAGGAGAGGGGCTGTAACGGAGGCCCCTGCATGGTTTAGAGTTGCCTCAACAAAGTCTCAGCTCACGATGGCCAGGGGACAGAAACGGACCCCGCCCTGTTGGGCTGTCCCTCCCCTGGATCTGCAGGTCCCCTGATGGGCCCCATTAGCTGCAGGCTCAGCTTGGTCAATCTTCCCTCCGGGTTTGGGGCACCGCAGTGCTTCTCCAAGTCCTCCTCCGCTCTGAGAATTAATCCAAGCCCTCCTACCTCCCCCGGCCACAGGGCTTCTTCAGACTGCAATTCCTATCATCGCCCTATGGATCTGGAGGTCGGGGCTGCTCCTAGATTCCTGGCAATTCGTGGAGACAGGGTCTCAGGACCACCTCCCCCCAACTTCCTCCTGGACCCTGGTTCCGCCAGGCATCCCTCTATGGGAACCGCAGGCTTCTCCCTCCTGGCATCGAGCACAGCCCCTTCCACTGGTTTCCTCCGAGCACCGCCAACAGGCCAGCATCGCCAACACGCATCCGACTTTCCTGGGGTTTGGGAGGTGGGCATGGAGAGGCTGATGTGTTGGTTGGCACAGTGCAGATTGGAAGTCTGCTGGGCCACGTGTCCCCAGAGAACCGGGCCCCCAGACCCTCCCTTGTTCACTCTACAATGGAGAGGGATGTCCAGACCCTCCCCGACTGGAAAAAGAAAGGCTCCAGGCCCCAGGGAGCTTTGGCAGGCCTCGGTGGCCAGCGGGACACTGGTGTAATCTCCAAAGAAAGGCGGAAGAAAATGGATTATGGAGCCCAACCCCCCTGGAGCTCGAGATCATCTGCATACAGGGCAGCAGACGCCCCTGCCAAAAAGACTTCCCATCAAGGATCTAAGACCCCAGTCTCCCTTCACTTGTCCTCCCCCTCCAGAATCCTTTCAAAGCTGTGCAAAAACGGAGGAGGCCACGGATTATGCCCCCAAATGTTCAGAGAATTGAATGAGGGATTAACTACTTAACGGCAATTGACTTTAATGATCCCGGGCTCAGGAATCACTGATCTTTCTGGCGCTCTGGAGCACATACTGTTTCCTTGCATGTATCCTGTGTGTGTGCGTGTGTGCGCATGTCACGTGCAGAGGGTGGGCGTGCGCATCTCGGCTCTGTGTGCATGCAAGCAAACGTGTGTGTGTGTGCACGCCCATCCGTGTGCGGTGTCCCTCGCTACATTCCCTGATCGTTTGTGCTTGTCTTTACCAAGGCCATCCTGATGCACGTGGCTCCGTGTGCCGCTGCATACCGTCTGTGTGTTTACACAGGTGCGTGTGTGCGTGCACTTGTCCACACAGGTACGTGGGCCTCAGAGTATGGTACATGCCCTGCCGACGTGTGTTTGATGCACATGCTCATCTGTGTGTAGGCTTCTCTGCATATACAGAACGTGCGGTCTACGTTCATATGAACATTGATGCCATCTTTGGATTTCTTAAATGTCCCAAGCTCTTTCCATCCTCAAGGCCTCTGCATGTGTGCTCCCATGCCTGAAACGCTTTCCCTGCTATTCGTCTCCTCATCCAACTCAAAGAACATGTTCTCTGCTATTTTTTCTCACAATGTCCAATTATTCTCCTTCCATGAGCTGATTTCCATTTGTAATTGTATATTTATTTGTGTGTTAACGGTGTCTGTTCTTTGTCTCCATGAAGGTAGGGAATGTCTCTTTGTAACCCTCTTATCCTCTGTGCCTTGCATAGTGTTCCGTTTACAGTAGGTTTTCAACAAGAATTAAGTGACTGGATGAATCTGTGTGTGTGTGTGTGTGTGTGTTTGTGTTTGCCACGTACCTCTGAGTAGGGGAGCATGCCTTTCTGGATGCCCATGCTTATCTGTGTGCACGAGTCTGCATGCAAGTGTGTATACTAAGTACCTATACCCGTATGTATGTGTCTGACAGCGTGTATTAATAATGGCAGGCATTGTGTTTCTTCTGCTCATCCCTGCCCCAGCTGGGATCTCTCAGGTCCTGCACAGACTTCAGGAAAGGAAAGTTGGGGTACCCAGAATGGCCTGGGAATGGAACATTGTCCTGAAGGCAAGCAGAGGAACACCCCAAAGGACTGCCCTGGCCATGGCGACCCTCCTCGGGATGACTGCAGGTCTGGGGAGAAACCAGCTGCAGACCCCAGGGAAAGGACCGGGCACGGAAGTGATGGGCTGATGCCACTCGTATTTCCTCACAAATGCTTGTTCAGCATCATTACCGAGCCATCCTCTGGGCTGAGCCCTGAGCTGGGTGCTGGGGTGGAGTCTGGGTAAGGTGCTGCCAGGACCCATAACAAGAACTTTCCATCGTGGCAGCAATACTCAGTTTCCCAGGACTGGCTTAGCTGCCCTACCCGCCCCCACTGGACTCTTGAGTTCCACAGGGCAGAGAACAGGTCTGTCTCATCCACCGCTGCACACTCACTGCCTGGGGGTGCCTGATGAATATCAGTTAAATAACTGAATGAATAAAGAAATGCCCAGTCCCTCCCAGATATGTACAGGGAAAGAACAACTTCCGTTTTTCTACAGCCTTAAAGCTCTCAAGAACTGCAACATCCGTCTCCTGGGTGCTCTCCCTCCCCAACGAGAGGCCCCTTTGAGTCTCTCTCATCACTTATAAAAGTGGGGAGAGTATAAAAACAAAACAAAACTTAGGGGGAAATGTAGCTAATAGAACAACACACTGCAGCTATCGAATGCTATCAAAGTAAACACAGTCAGAAGGCAGCATAGGAACTAAGGTCTGCTGATAAGACCTATGTGGGGAAAACAGCTAACATGGTTTAAAGAAGCTGCTAATAGCCCAGCCCGAATGCCAGCAGAATCCTTTTAGCTAAAATGGCTATAGAAGCCCCCGCCCAGCCAGGGTCTGGTCTAAGGAAGGTGGAACCACATTGGGAGGCTGCCCAGGTCAATCTGCCGCTTGGAGCTGCTATTTCCTCCCCTGCAAAATGCAGACGAGAATCCACATGCTGATTATAAAGATGAAATAATAAGAGGCTGGCAGGCATTAGGGGCTCAGTCCGTGCAGTTTCTTCTTTCCTTACAGACAGACTCACTGCAAAAGAATTTCTGATGGGTGTTTTTGGGGTTGGGATTTAGCCGACCCAAGTTCATAATATTAACGAACACTTATTGATTCATTATGTGCCAGATGCTATGCTGGCACTTTATACATGACCTCGTGTAACTTACAGAACAAATCCATTATGATTCCCATTTAATAGATGAGGAAACCATGCCTTGGAGGGGTTAAGTAGCCTTAGCTCAAGGTCACACAAGCTAGTGAATGAAAGAAGCTAGTTTGGGGGATCTGTGGCAGAGCCTGAGTTTCTAACCTGTGTGCTTTACAATAAATTTACTTAGCAATGTCACTTCTCTGAGCCTCAAATTCCCATCCTGTAAAACTAAGTTAGATGAGACTGCGGGTTTTCAGAATTTTTTAGCACCTGAACCTTTTTATTCAAACAGAATCCCAATGTGTAAAATAAGTAAAAAGGGAGCTGCTCTGATAGACACATGGCAGAGCCTTGCCCCCAACTGTTTGTTGCCCCCTAAAGCAGACCCTGAGATACCTCTGGGACCCCAGGGAACAGACACTGAAAAATGCTGGAACAGTCCTTTTTGTTTACTTTTGCTTTTGCGGTGATTATTTCATAACATATAACAATATCGAATCACTATGCTGCCCACCTGAAACTAACATAATATTGTATGTCATGTATAACTTAATATAAAAAAAGGAAAGAAAAATCCTAGACTAGATGATTTCTATGGGCCCTGCTAGCTCAGACATCCTGGGATTCTATTCACTTAACGCGTGTCAGTTGATGGATGCTCTGGAAGGTGGGAAGATGAGGGAAGCTGGTTCTAGCAGCAGGAAGAGAGGAGGTAAAACCACCATCACCCTCCACGCCCATCTATAAAGTGGAAATCAACTTAAGCACTAAGATAACAAGAAAAATCTAGCCTGGAGAGCACTGAAAGGCCCCAGGGCAGATGGAAGCTCCAAGCTGAGGTGTGGCCTGAGTGGGGTGGGGGGCAGGAAGCCCAGCTCCCCTGAGTAAGGGGCTCACCAGCCCCTCTCAGATGTGCTTGGGAGTCCCTCGCCTGATTGGAGAGCCTTTGTTTGAAGTCCTGATTTATGTAGCTTCTCGCTGCAAACTATGGCATTATGTCGCCAGTGAAGATTCAAAATTGTAAAATAATTGTGGTGGTGAAATTATTCACAGATCCATCCAGACCCAGCACTTCGGGAAGGTGGTCAGATTTACACGGGGCACATGGTGAGCACATAATTCAGGCTAAACAGATAAGCTTGTTCTGCTCCTGACAGAAGCAGTTCCCCGGAGACTGCTGGGTAATGCCAGGCCAAATACACACCCTTCCCGGGGAAGGGAAGGCCCGTCACCACTGAGGGTGGCACACAGTGACAAGGGGCAGGTCATGCTTGAAATGAAGTGTCTCCATGGTACCTGGGCAAGCACAGGAAGCCGGGGCTGTGGCATCCTTGTCCTTAACTCAGGAGGCCACATGGGAAGTGATTGGGGTGCCCAGGAGGGCCCTGGGTTTGCATCTAGCTCTAAAGCCAGCCAGTGAATCAGCTGGCCAGCACATTCATCGAGCTATACTTGATAAAAAAAAACAAAAAACAAAAAACTGTATTTGGTCCATGGAGGAGGCAACAGTATCCTTCAAATGACAAAATGGGCTCTGCCCCTTTGGGGGGGGTTCATCCATTTGGATTGGATCAGGTGCAGGTGTCAGGTGTACCATGATGGTCTTGTCAATATCTTTCCCCCCAGTCTTTGCCTGAAAACCTTTTTTCTTTTCTTGCAAGTTTAAGTTGCTTTATATGGCACTTTACCAAGCAGACAGGTGTTTTTTTATATTCCCCACAATAGTATTTTCATTCTCACCAAATAAAGCTGGTCATGATAATAGCTAACATTTGTTGAGTGCTATGCTAAGAATTTTATAAACATTATTTTATTTTAACCCTCTAAAGCATTGCTTCTCAAACTTTAGCCTGAATCAGAATCATCTGAGGGACTTTCTAAGTCACAGAAACTTCTAGGTTTCTAAGTCAGAGAAAGCAGCTGGCTGCTATGCCCCAGCTCCAAAGTTTCTGATTCAGGAGGTTAGAGTGCAGACTGAGAATGTGCCTTTCTAACCAGTTCCCAGGTAATACTGATGCTGCTTGTCGGGGGACTACTCCTGGAGGCCACTGCTCTAAAGAAAGGTAGGTATGATGAAGCTTAAGAGGCACTTGTGTGTGCTTGTTCTGCAGCCAGATTGCCTGAGTTCAGATCCTGAATTCCTCCACTTCCTGGCTGTGTGACTTTGGGCATGTTGCTTAACCACTCTGTGCCTCAGCTTCTCCATCTGTAAAATGGGTATAACAACAGTAACTCCCTCATAAGGCTATTACGAAAAGCAAATCAATTTAACACACTCTCAGAAGAGTGCCTGGCACATGGGAAACACTTGATACACGTGAGCTAACACTATAATCGCCTGTGTTCATATGGGTAGTATGTAAATGGCAGCGAAATCTACCTCCTGTTGCACTAACCTTGAACTATGAACTAACTCATGGTGGGCCCACAACATCTCTTCTCTCCATCTCAGGGATGTCACCGTGACACTGTCTGGTGAAGCTGGAGCTGGTGACCTTTGGTAGAAAGTCTCCGTGAGTGCTGCAACCTCCAGAGGCAGCATGGGGGTGAGTCAGGAAATCCAGGCTTGCATTCTGATGCTGCTGTTAGCTGTGTGATGCCGGGAAAATCAGTTTTCCTCTCTGAGCCTGAGTTCTCTTACCTGGGAAAAATAGGGCCACCCTGGAGGTGAACCCTGATCATAAAAGGTTCCGAATGCTGGGGAATTAGCGCTTGGATCCAAATGTGAATGCTGCTCAGACTTGTCGGCTAAAGGACACCTACTAAAAGGGAGCATTGCTCAGAGCCAGGAACTTTCTCTGATATCCTATGTTTTAATCTTAAAAGTGCACACGTAATTTGTATTCTACTCCATAGTATTGCCATGTTTGTTTGCACATGAAGATAATAACATTTTCTTTCTGAATCTTCTAATAAAACAGGCATCCAGGAGACATGAATCATGATTGCCCAGGGCTTTGAATCCTCCCTGGTGCGTGTCTGAACACATCCGTGGTGGGCTCAGCTGTGGAGAAGGGACCAGTGCCCAGGTTCCTGGAGGAGCCGGCCAGGCAGTGTCCTCCCCAGGATGACTTTCTTGGAGGGCTGTTGCCGGAACCATGCTCACGGCTGCTCTGTCCCTTCCACGCAGGGGAGATGCCATCAGCCCCGCACTGTCTGAGGTTCCTGTTCACGGAGAGATTGTACATCAAGTGTTTTTCATTCAGAATTGGAAGCTTTAATATGTTTTACAGGAAGCCCTTTTATGTGCAAATAAAAAATGCACGATTGTAGCAGACAACATAAAGCAATGAGCACCTCGGAGCCGCTGTATGTTTAGAAAGAACGGATACACTTCCCCCGAGAATGACACGACCGCATCCTTTCCTGTTCGTTACAGAATCAGGCAGAGAGGGGCTCTTGGGTAAAAAAAGCAGAGCTTTTCACAACACTGTACACACATATGTGTGTTTATTGTGTGGGGGGGTGGGAACACAGAACTAACAACCCTCTCTGGCTCTACTAGTTTAATATTGATACCTTCCTTTCTTCTTTGTAGGAGAAGAGATGGACAGAAGCCAAGGGCAGTGGCCATGACCCTGGGGGTGATTAACTTGACATTTTAATTACTAGTCCTTCTCTGCAGACTCCAAAACCCTCACCATTTCTAGACTCAACAAAAGCCAGAGTTGATGAGACCTTGAAAGCTCATCCCCTCCCCCGATGAGCACAAGCGGGTGTCTCTCATGTTCTTAAGGAGAAAAGGTGGAATCCTTGCCCTTTCTCTAGGAAACCATTATGGGGGTGGGTCACGTCACCTCCTGTCCTGCTAATGAGATGTTAGGGAGAATCCTGGGGTGTACTTGTGAATCCAGGCGCTGCGCCTGGCCAGGCAGCTAGGAGGCATGGCCACAGCCAGGGGCTGTGCAGGGTTGGAGAGACTCTGTGCTTTTGTAGAAAGTGTGCGCCCCTCCTTCCACTGCCCAGTTAGCACAGCTTGGTGTAAGTAAAAGGCCAGGATGGACATTAGATTCCACAAAGTATAGACTAAACTTTTAGCCCTAACTTTGAACTTGCAGAGCAATACAGATTCAAGCCCAGAACAGGCATCGAATAGAGGGAAGAAGTAGGCCAGGTGGAGACTTCCTGGGCTCTAATCTTGGCTTTGCCACTCTCTACCATATGATCTTAGGCCAGTGGTTCTCAACTGGGGTGATTTTGCCTCTCAGGAGACCTTGACAATATCCACTGGAGACATTTTGGGTTGTCACCACTGAGGGAGTGGGAGGGGGGTGGCTATTGGCATCTAGTGAGAAGAGGCCAGGGATGCTGCAATACACAGAATAGATCCCACAAGAAGGAGTTATCAGGCCAAAATGTCAATAGTGACGAGGCTGAGAAACCCTGCCTTAGAGCACTATTTACAATAGCCAGGACATGGAAGCAACCTAAGTGTCCATCGACAGATGAATGGATAAAGAAGATGTGGCACATATATACAATGGAATATTACTCAGCCATAAAAAGAAACGAAATTGAGTTACTTGTAGTGAGGTGGATGGACCTAGAATCTGTCATACAGAGTGAAGTAAGTCAGAAAGAGAAAAACAAATACCGTATGCTAACACATGTACATGGAATCTAAAAAATAAAAAAAATTTTCTGAAGAACCTAGGGGCAGGACAGGAATAAAGACGCAGACATAGAGAATGGACTTGAGGACACGGGGAGGGGGAAGGGTAAGCTGGGATGAAATGAGAGAGTGGCATGGACGTATATATACACTACCAAATGTAAAATAGATAGCTGGTGGGAAGCAGCCGCACAGCACGGGGAGATGAGCTCGGAGCTTTGTGACCACCTAGAGGGGTGGGATAGGGAGGATGGGAGGGAGACTCAAGAGGGAGGGGATATGGGGATATATGTATACGTATAGCTGATTCACTTTGTTATACAGCAGAAACTAACACAACATTGTAAAGCAATTTTACTCCAATAAAGATGTTAAAAAAAAAAAAGGAAATCCTGGCTTAGGCAAATTATTGAATGTTTCTGGTGCCTTAGTTTCCTCATCTCTAAAATGGGGATGTGAGCCCTCTTAACAGGGCTCTTGTGAGGATTAAATGATCCAGTTTATATAAAGTGCTTAAACAGTGCCTGGCACATAATAAGCACTACAAATGTGTGCTGTCAATGCAATGATTGCCACCCGGGACAGTAGAAGGAGCCAGGGCTAAGGGAGGGAACCCGGCAGAGTCTGTGCAAGAAAAGAAGTCCAAGGACAGAAACAAGGGGAGGGGTCAAAGGCAAGGTTGAATTCGGTGTCCTAAAGTTGAGAGTTCAGAGCTGGGGAGGCAAGATGGAGAGGAAGTGGGTTGAGGGAAAGGGGTCCAGCTTCCTCACGCCCCAGCTGGGATTTGAGGGTCTGCTTTACACAGGGTGGACAGCCAGAGAGCAGGTGAGTAGAGGGACCCACCACAGTCCACAGCTGCAGTGGCTCGTGGTCACTCTCCTCCTGCCCTGCCTGCCCCACGGCCACCCTCACCTGCCCCTTGAGAGCTGCCGTGGGCACAGAAAGGTCTTCACCCTCAGGCACTGGGCAAAAAATGAAGTTTGAAGCAGCCCAAGCTCTGAGTTCCAGGGGACACAAGAGTTGTATTGGGTCCTGGGAGGGTTGTGGCCCCCCAAATATAAGTCTGCCTGGAACTTCCGAATGTGACCTTATTCAGAATAAGGGTCTTTACAGATGTAATTAAGGTAAGGATCTCAAGATGAGATCATCATCCTAGATGAGGGTGGGGCCTAAATCCAGTAACTTATAAGAGATGGAAAAGGAGAAGACACAGAGATGCAGGGAAGGGAAGGTCATGTGATGACAGAGGCAGAGATTGGAGGGATACAGCTGTAAACCAAGGCACACCAAGGATCGCTGGCAGCACCCAGAGGGTGGGAGAAAAGCCTGGAACAGATTCTCCTTCAGAGCCTCCAGAAGGAACCGACCTTGCTGACACCTTGATTTTGGAGTTCTGGGCCCCAGAACTGTGGGAGAATGATTTTCTCTTGTTGTAAGTCACCAAGTTTGTGGTAATTTCCTACAGCAGCCCTACAGTTCCCCAGACAGAAAGGCCTCAAGGCCAAGAGGTACCATCAGACCCGGCAGCTGGGCGGGGAGCTCGGAGGTTGGGCCTGGCCCAGGGTCACTTTTCAGGGCCTGGGACAAAGCTTTCAGCATCTTGTCCTCAGATAACTGTCCCCTAATGGGACCTTTTCTTCCCCGAATCCCAGAGCTCTCCACACTTGGCAAGATTTGAGTCTCCAGAGCAGTCAACAAGGCCACTGGACGGTCAGGATAAGGCAGCATAAACAACCAAATGCGTGGGAAGAAAAGAAGAAAAGAGAAAAACCAAGCACAACCGAAGCTTTATTAATTGTCCGAGCTATTTAGCAGTAGGAATTGAAAAGAAAGTAGTTAGCTGTTGAAGCAAGAACTGGAAAACTCTGGTCTTTCATTAATCTCCCTGCCCTCCGTGTCAAATGCCCATTGTCACGGGGGGACACAAAGGCGGCCACAGTTTGCGGCAGAAACTTTAAGGGCCCAGTAAATGGGAACTCACAGACCCGGGAGAGAAGACGTCAATGTTGAAAGTGTTTTCTCCGCAGCCAGAGGTGCCCATTTCCAGTCCTTTTCAATCTGCACACTTTTCTTCAATGACTCCGGAGGGTAATTACAGTGCTGTTCACAAATGAAGTATGGAAAATACGAGAGAGAGGCGAGGCTGTCAATAGTCCTGCAGGAATGCGCGGTCTGTCTCCAGAAGATACAGAAAGCATCGATCCTCCTGCCTGGGAGACTTGGAGCGTGAACGGAAGGCGCCCCAGGGAGGCACCTGGTGTAAGAGATTTGTCGCCTGTCCCCCACTGCCCCACTCCCCGAGCAAGCCTTTGAAGACCCGAGGGCTTGCATTTTTTTGTGTCTTCCTTCCTTGGATGAATGATCCAAGGGTCCCAGACCCAGGCAGCAAAAGGAGCCCCGGTGCCCAAGAGCCTGCCTTTCCATCAGTGACTTAGAGATCACCAAAAGACACTTGCTTGCAGACACAGGTACATACGACACAGTTGCCGGAGACTTTGGAGGTGCTGCCAGGAAGGTGGGATCAAACAGATGTCCTTGGGCTGGATCAAGAGACAGAGATTTACAAGATGAAGGGACATAAGTATAAGCATGCAATTTTGCCCTCGGGTCCCGAACCCAACTGCTGGCTTATAGCGGTCCCACCATGTAACTCTAGGGCTATGAGCTAAGAGTAATCTCAGCATCAGTTAACTCTCTGCTGTGGGTACCAATGACAGCAGACATGTGTGAGCCCGTTCTTCAGGCCAGGTACCTTACCTGGTGTTTTACGGCAATGTCCCATTTGATCCTCATAATGGCCCTATGAGACACATAGTATTATTATCCCTAGTTGGCAGATGAGGCAACTAATGTTGAGGGCAGTTAAGTGACTTTTCCAAGACCTAAAGAGTGGGGGAAGCAGAATTTGAAATACAGACAAGCTGGCTGCAAAGCCCATTGCTCAGGCTGCTGCAAGCTGCAAAAAAAGGACTATTTAAACTTGGGCTGCTTCAGTGGAAGCATCTGCTCTGCCCCGCTCAGGCCACAACACATTGGGATGGATGTTCAGGCCTGGACACCATGCTTCCAGAAGAACACTGACAGTTGAGGACATGAAGGTAAAGGAACCAGCATACACAGTACTTCCTCTGACTGTCCCTAAGACCCTCACTCCCACTGTGTCTTGACCTTCTTGAGACCCCTACTCTCTGAACCCTCCTCGGTGCCCTGGTCCATCAGCTCCTCCCCAACATTGCTTCCTTTCCTGCCCATCAGAGACGCCACCGCCATCATATTGATCCCATTCTTGTCAAACTCTCAACCTCCTTGTCCTTTTTTCTCATCCCGTCCAGCAAAATGCCAAGTCTGGTTTAACCCAGCTGTTCTTTTCTTTTTCTTAGGGACTTGGGCTTCTGAAAAGAGCAAGATGGGAAAAAAATTATACTGTAGACTAGGACACGACCAGTTCACAGTCTCCATCCTGACCTGGACCCTCAGCTCCGCCACCAATGACCTTCCACACATCAGCTTTGTCTACTGTCTCCCCTACTGATGTTTTAACCCTCATCCCTTCTTGACAAACCCCCTCACCCCAGCGCTACACTCCTCACTGTCAGTGTATGGCCTTCACCTCCATGGGAGAGAAAAAGGCCAAATGGGGGCGGGGAGGCACTCTGTCAACTTATTGTCCCAGTTTTTTAACAACTTTATGATGTGTAATTTACATACCAGAAAATTCATCCAGTGAAGTGTACAATTCAACAATTTTTAGTGTATTGACAGAGTTGTGCAACTATCACCACATTCTAATCCTAGAACATTTCTATCACCTCAAAAAGAAATCCTGTGTCTATTCACAGCCACTCTCCATTCCTATCCCCAGCCCTAGGCAACCACCAATCTACTTTCTATCTCTATGGCTTTGTCTTGTTGGACATGTCATATAAATGCAGCCATACAATATGTAATCTTTTGTATCTGACTTCTTTCACTTAACATAATATTTTTGAGGTTTGCCCATGTTGTAGCATGCATCAGTAGGTGGTTTCTTTTTATTGCAAGATAGTGTTCCATTGTATGGCTATAACACATTTTGTGCAGCTAGTCACCAGTTGACGGAGGTTTGAGTTGTTTCCATTTTTTGGCTGTTATAAATAATGCTGCTGTGAATATTTGTATGCACATTTCTGTGACATATATTTTCATTTCTCTTGGGTAGATACCTAGGATATTACCCCAGTCTTACAAGCTAATCCGGATCCTTCCCTTGTTCCTCTTCAGCACCCACGACTGGGGTGTCTCTCTTACAATTACAGGAGAAACTATTCAGCTATACTCTGCATTGTCTCCTCCCCTGTTGCCTTGGGGGTCTTGCTCCATTAATTATCCCTTTACTCTCTCTTATCACCAGCATTCTCCTACATAAAATGGGGATAGTAGTAAGACCTGTCTCATAGTGTTTTTGTGAGGATTAAATGGGTTAATACACATTAAGGTGGACAGACTCTAGGGTGGCCTCATGATCCCCATCTCCTGCTGTTCAGCCTTCTGTGTAATCCTCTCTGATGGTGTGGACAGGACCTGTGATGTGCTTCTAACCAACAGAACATGGCAAAGATGATAGGATGTCACTCCCATGATTATGTAATATTATATAAAACTCCATCTTAGAAGACAAAAACAGAGATTCCCTCGCTGGCTTGATGAAGTTAGCAGCCACATTAGGAAATTCTGGGCATCCTCTAGGGACTGCAGGTGGCCTATAGCCACTGCAAGTGGCCTCCAGGACCTCAGAGAAGCCTCTAGCCAACAGCCAACAAGAAGCCAAGGCCCTCAGTTCTGCAACTACAAGGAAGTGGATTCTGCCAATAATCTGAGTGAGTTTAGAAGTGAATTCTGCCCCAGCTGAGCCTCCAGATGAGAATACAGCCCAGCTGACACTTTGATTGTAGGTGTCAGTCTACAGCTGACTCTATGAGACCCTAAGCAAGGGGACCAAACTAAGCTATGTCAGGACTCCTGACCCACAGAAACTGTGAGATAACAAATGTATGTTGTTTTAAGCTGCTAAATTTGTGGTAGTTTGTTACATAGCAATAGAAACTGAATACACACAGAGCTTAGAAGAGAGTCTGGCACAGCCTGTAAGTGTCACCAGCTTTTGCTCATGGTGATACCAGATCAACAACTTTCCCTTAGATTATAACAAAGCAAAGCCCATCTCAAAAAATCCATAGAAACAAGTGATCCTTCTTTATTTTCCACCCCTGAAAAATATCTTCCTAGAGTTTTCTGTATTCACTAGCTGCTTTTCTATTCACTCCCAATTTGCTGCAATTTAATTCCTCTGCTTCCTTTACTCCACTGAAGCTGTTCTCCTCAAGATCACCAATCATCTCCTAGTTACTAAATCTGATGAATGTTTTGAGTCCTTCCTGCACTTGACTTCTCTGTGGTCTTTGATGTTGGTGACTGAAGTGGCTCAAAGCTTTGTCCCCCAGAGACACTCACTGAATCTAAACCTCTTTCGGGAAGATCCAAGAGGGATGAGACTCTGACAGGCTGGCTCCTGGCAACTTTCATTATTCATTCATGTATTCATTCATTCATTCATACACTTGCACACTTCTGGGTCCTGCAGATCCAGCACTAAAACATTCAACAGTACAGGCACAGTCTCTACTCTCAGTGGAGATTATGTTCTACGCATAAGGGCACCGATTAAAATAAGTCAACAAATAGACAGTAAGATTTCAGAGAGTGGTAGGAATTATGAAGACAGTAAGACAGGGTGAAGTGATAGAGGATGCTACATTGAGGGGCTACATCAACTGGGTGGTCGGAGAAGGCTTCTCTAGGGAGGTGACATTTGAGCTGAGGTCTAAAATAAAATCAGGAGCCATGGGAAGACGTGGGAGAAGAGAATTCTAGGCCAGAGAAACGCCTAATGCAAAGGCTCTAAAGTGGGGAAAATCTTGGGGTGTCCAAGGAGCAGAAAGAAGGCCAGAGTGGCTGAATCAGAGATTAGGCCAGAGACACCAGCAGGGCAAGACCACACAGGACACTGTAGACTGTGGTGGGGAGTGTGAATTTAATTCCAAGTACAACAGTGAATGAATAGAGGTTTAAAGCAGAGGAGTCAATGATGTGGTTTTTGTTTTATAAGATCACTCTGGTTTCTACATGGAGAATAGATTGTAGGGAGGCAAGGGCCAAAGCAGGGAGATTAGTTGGCTGGCTACTGTGGTGGTGAAGGGGAGAAATCATGGTGGTTTTGACTAGAGTGGTATAGATCAGATTTCCCAGGAGACAGACTCTGAAATTCTGTGATTTGCATGCAGGTGATTCACTGAGGAATGCACTCAGGAACAGCACCTACGGGGGAGTGAGGCAAGCAGGATTGGGCAGAGGGAGAAATCAAACTGATGAAATTGCAGCAGAGCCCTCTGCCCACCCCAAGGGAAGCTGCAGAGCTGGGACAGGCCCTCAAGCTGTCCTGAACTGAGGCAAGAGGGCCAGGCTTTCACACCCTAGAATCAACCAGTCACTAGATCTGGGATCTGGGTAAGGGGAGGGGGCATAGCCTCAGGAAAGGGGGTTTTCTCTTCAGCTGAGAGGAATCCCTAGAGAAGGACTCAGCAGCTGGGAGAATGTATGCCTGGCCACACCACCGCATCTACTATAAGTGGTAGCCATAGAAATGTAGAGAATTGGACAGAGCCAGAATATAATTTCTAAGTAGAACCAGTGGAACTCATAGTTGGCCTGACTATAGGAGAGAAGAACACAGGAGGAATCACAGGTGACTCCCAAGTGTCTTGTTTGAGCACCGGGGTAAATGGTGGTTCTATTTCCTGAGATAGAGCATAGATTTTTGTGAGAAAATGAAGAGTTCAGTTTTGTCCATGTGACATCAGAGAGGCCTGATAGACATCTACAGGGCGTAGTCAACTATGCAGTGTGACAGGTGAGTCTGGGGCTCAGTGGAGGCCAAGGCTGAAGACACAGTTTGGGGAGCTATCAGATCTCCAACAAATATAGGATGAGGAGCCTGCAAAAGTTGCTGAAGAGAGCACGTGAAGTGGGAGGGTGTCAAGGAGAGTGGGTGTCCTGGAAGCTCAGAGAGGAACTGTTTTAAGGAAGAGGGAGGAGTCATCACAGTGGAGAGCCAATGAGGAGCAAGCACTGGATTTGGTCAGACGTGGATCCCAGGTAATCTTGACAAGAGCAGTTTTGGTGGAGTCGTGGGAAAGGAAGCCCAGGTAGAAAATGTCAAGGGGAGGATCATAGGTGGAGAAGAGATTATAGTGACTGTAGACAATTATTTATTTGCAATGTCTTGCTGTTCAAAGAAGCAGGGAAGTGGGACAATACCTGGAAGGAGATATCTGGTCAATGGTGGGGTTTTTAAGATGGCAGTCATTCTGGAACATGCACATCTGCAGATGAGGATGCAGGTGAAGATTAAGGGGGGGAATGGAAGGAGCAAAGTCCTTGAGAAGGCTAGCTGGGATGGAGTCATGGGAATAAATGGAGGATTTGGACATAAGCACAGGAGTCCTTCATCCACGTAACAGAAGGGAAGACTCTGAGTGTAGGTTTAGATACCAGATATCGGCAGGTCAGTAGATTTGGTAGGGGGAAGGTGAGGGAGTTTCATTTTGTCAGTGAAGTGCGAGGCCAGGTGAGGAGAAGAAAGGGTATATGGGGGATTTGATGAGCAGCTTGAGATAAATACCGAATTTCCAACTGGGAAAGGCTGGGCTCAGGGCCTGGCATCTTAAGAGCAGATCTACAAGGAATCTGGAAGGCTGCTTGAGGAGTAGACTTGGAACAAAAGAAGCTGTTGAATGAAGGGACCAGAGGCCACCTCAGACTTCTGCATCCATCCATCTTGCCCTTGAGGTGGTCTTGCCACAGACACAAGACAAAGTTGTATGGCCCTCTGTCTCTGTCCTTAGGGACAGAATTTTCTGAGACTGAAAGCCACTTTCCTCTCTTCTAGACAGCCCTGGGGTGGGCATGGCTCATCTTGGCTGTGGGGACTCTTCTGCTCTGTGACTAACTCCCTTATTATTTGAGATTTCCTAGACATACAATATAGGTTATAGTTCAGTGCTCCTGGTCCCAGAACTATTTTTCATTTTTAGATGACCCAGCACATCTCTGCTCTAGTTCATTGATTCAAATTGGCTCTCAGAGACTTACCTGTTTCCCTCATTTCTGAGTTCCCCTGTGCCACTCTTGTACAGAATAAGCCTCTCTCCCCACTTTGTAGCATTCTCCTTTCACCCAGTGTCCCTCTCTTCTCATCTCCACCTCCCTTTCAGAACATACCTTCTTGTCTCCTCCAAGGTCTTTCCTCCCCTCAGGCATTGGTATAGTTGGGGGTCTCACTTTCACGGCTCTTTTTCCTCTGAACTTGATACACTCATCCCTGGGTTCCCTTGGCTTCCACAGTGTTTGCTGATGAGCTGATGAATTCCCAATCATTATCTCCTGCCTACAGCCTTCTCCCGAGCTATAATGGACTGGTAGATCCATTATCTCCATTTAATGCCTTTCACAAGTCAAGGGTCACCTCCATGATGAAGCCCTTTCTGACTGCCCCCTCCCCCTTTAGAATTCTATTCCCTATGCAGATTTCAATCTCAGCATCTTGTAATACTAATCTTTATAATAGACTCTATTTTTAGAGCACTTTTGGGTTCACTGCTAAATTAAGTAGAAAGTACTGATAGTTTCCATATACCCACTGTCCCCACACATGCACGCCTCCCCTATATCAACCTCCCCCACTAGAATGGTGCATTTGTTACAATCGATGAACCTACATTGACAAATCATTATCACCCAAAGCCCATAGTTTACATTAGGATTCACTATTGGTGTTGTACATTCTAAAGGTTTTGACAAATGTATAATGACCTGCATCCACCATTATAATATCATACAGAATAGTTTCACTGCCTAAAAATCCTCTATGCTCCACCTATTCATTCCTCCCTCCCCCCTAACTCCTGGCAACCACTGATCTTGTTATTATCTCCATAGTTTTGCCTTCTCCAGAATGTCAAATCATTGGGATCATACAGTATGTAGCCTTTTCAGATTGGCTTCTTTCACTTTGTAGTATACATTTAAGGTTCCTCCATGTCTCTTCATGGCTCGATAGCTCACTTCTTTTTAGCACTGAGTAATACTCCATTGTATGGATGTACCACAGTTTATCCATTCATCTCCTGAAGGAAATCTTGCAATACAAATTTTTTACACTTGACAATTTACATATGTGTTTCCCTCTACCAGATAGAAAGCCCCTCAAGAACAAAGGTGACCAAGGTTTTACAGCCTTAACACCTAGCCGAGTGCATGGTACATAGTTAGTCCTCAATAAAGGCTTGTTAAGTGAATGAATGAACAAACTAAATCCATGCATAGTATCCCACTGGCATCCACGTTCCATATGTTCAAAGCTGAAAGTAATTTCTCCTTCTAATCTCACCTTCTCATCACCCTCAAACGATCTAGATACTCTTCTTAGACTTTCTGTCTCATAGAATCCACCTAGGACAAAAATTTGGAGATAACCTGGCTTCTTCTTTCTCCTTCACCTCCCATGTCCGACTACTTTCCAGGCTCTATTGATTTAACACTTGAATGTCTCTCAAATTATCCCATCTGCCATACCCTTTACCACCACTGAAGTTTAGATCTTATTCATTTCTCACCTGGATTATTCCAACAGCCTCCTTGCCTCATTCTCACCCCACCAGGGCACTCTTCACACAGGTCACCTGAGTGGTCTTCCTAACATATCCCATCTTCTACTTAAAATTCTGCAATAAGCCCTCATGCCTTTGGGATTACAGTGGAACTCCTTATGAAGACATTTCAAAGCTGCTCATGACCCACCCCTGAGACAGGATACACAAAGTTCTCAGCACAGTGCCCGGAACAGGAAAGGCACAATAAATATTCACATTATTACCATTATTACTATATAGCCTAGAGATGAAAAGAGTTTGGGAGGACATGAGAATTGTCATCAAGTATGTGATGATCGGGCATATGAAATATGCATCAGACCCTTTCTGTCTTGTCCCAAGAGACAGAATTGGACTGATTGGGTGAAGTCTGCAGAGAGGCAAGTTTCATTTCAACTAAAAGGACACCTTTTTAACAGTCAGAAGCATCCAGGAGTCAGAATAAATTGAACACCCCTGTGCTGGATGAGTGTGATTGGACGCTGAGGTGATTTTGCATTCTGGTGGAGTCATTCACTGGATTCCCAAAGCCCAGGTAGTTTACAAGGGGATTCAGGCCTCAAAGTCAGGTCCACAGGAGTGTGGACCACATGGCCTTATCCTACCCATGGGTTCTGTGAGATGGTGGGGAAAGTTCCACAAGCACCACCCCTCACCCCAATCCTGCCTTCACGAAGCTCTGCTTCTTGCATGCTTCCCATACCCTCCATTTCCATTGCCATTGCTCCTTCTCTCCAGCCTGGGCTATTTTGTAGTCCACTGACAGCTCTCCCATCTCCTCCATCCCCTACCATCCTTATAAGATGATCTTCTTTTTTTTTTTTTTTTAACATCTATATTAGAGTATAATTGCTTTACAATGCTGTGTCAGTTTCTGCTTTATAACAAAGTGAATCAGTTATACATATACATATATCCCATATCTTTTCCCTCTTGCATCTCTCTTCCTCCCACTCTCCCTATCCCACCACTCTAGGTGGTCACAAAGCACCGAGCTGATCTCCCTGTGCTATGCGGTTTCTTCCCACTAGCTATCTATTTTACGTTTGGTAGTGTATATATGTCCATGCCACTCTCTCACTTTGTGCCAGCTTACCCTTCCCCCTCCCCGTATCCTCAAGTCGATTCTCTAGTAGGTCTGCATCTTTATTCCCGTCTTGCCACTAGGTTCTTCTGACCATTTTCTTTCTTTTCTTTTTTTTTAGATTCCATATATATGTGTTAGCATATGGTATTTGTTTTTTTTCTCTTTCTGACTTACTTCACTCTGTATGACAGTCTCTAGGTCCATCCACCTCACTACAAATAACTCAGTTTCGTTCCTTTTTATGGCTGAGTAATATTCCATTGTATATATTTGCCACATCTTCTTTATCCATTCATCTGTTGATGGACACTTAGGTTGCTCCCATGTCCTGGCTATTGTAAATAGAGCTGCAATGAACATTGTGGTACATGACTCTTTTCAAATTATGGTTTTCTCAGGGTATATGCCCAGGAGTGGGATTGCTGGGTCGTATGGTAGTTCTATTTTTAGTTTTTTAAGGAACCTCCATACTGTTCTCCATAGTGGCTGTATCAATATACATTCCCACCAACAGTGCAAGAGTGTTCCCTTTTCTCCACATCCTCTCCAGCATTTATTGTTTCTAGATTTTTTGATGATGGCCATTCTGACCAGTGTGAGATGATATCTCATTGTAGTTTTGATTTGCATTTCTCTAATGATTAATGATGTTGAGCATCCTTTCATGTGTTTGTTGGCAATCTGTATATCTTCTTTGGAGAAATGTCTATTTAGGTCTTCTGCCCATTTTTGGATTGGGTTGTTTGTTTTTTTGATATTGAGCTGCATGAGTTGCTTGTATGTTTTGGAGATTAATCCTTTGTCAGTTGCTTCATTTGCAAATATTTTCTCCCATTCTGAGGGTTGTCTTTTCGTCTTGTTTATGGTTTCCTTTGCTGTGCAAAAGCTTTTAAGTTTCATTAGGTCCCATTTGTTTATTTTTGTTTTTATTTCCATTTCTCTAGAAGGTGGGTCAAAAAGGATCTTGCTGTGATTTATGTCATAGAGTGTTCTGCCTATGTTTTCCTCTAAGAGTTTGATGGTGTCTGGCCTTACATTTAGGTCTTTAATCCATTTTGAGTTTATTTTTGTGTATGGTGTTAGGGAGTGTTCTAATTTCATTCTTTTACATGTAGCTGTCCAGTTTTCCCAGCACCACTTATTGAAGAGGCTGTCTTTTCTCCACTGTATATGCTTGCCTCCTTTATCAAAGATAAGGTGACCATATGTGTGTGGGTTTATCTCTGGGTTTTCTATCCTGTTCCCTTGATCTATATTTCCATTTTTGTGCCAGTACCATATTGTCTTGACTACTGTAGCTTTGTAGTATACTCTGAAGTCAGGGAGCCTGATTCCTCCAGCTCCGTTTTTCTCTCTCAAAGTTGCTTTGGCTATTCGGGGTCTTTTGTGTTTCCATACACATTGTGAAATTTTTTGTTCTAGTTCTGTGAAAAATACCAGTGGTAGTTTGATAGGGATTGCATTGAATCTGTAGATTGCTTTGGGTAGTAGAGTCATTTTCACAATGTTGATTCTTCCAATCCAAGAACATGGTATATCTCTCCATCTATTTGTATCACCTTTAATTTCTTTCATCAGTTTCTTATAGTTTTCTGCATACAGGTCTTTTGTCTCCTTAGGTAGGTTTATTCCTAGATATTTTATTCTTTTTGCTGCAGTGGTAAATGGGAGTGTTTTCTTAATTTCACTTTCAGATTTTTCATCATTAGTGTATAGGAATGCAAGAGATTTCTGTGCATTAATGTTGTATCCTGCTACTTTACCAAATTCATTGATTATCTCTAGTAGTTTTCTCGTAGCATATTTAGGATTCTCTATGTATAGTATCATGTCATCTGCAAACAGTGACAGCTTTACTTCTTCTTTTCCAATTTGGATTCCTTTTATTTCTTTTTCTTCTCTGATTGCTGTGGCTAAAACTTCCAAAACTATGTTGAATAATAGTTGTGAGAGTGGGCAACCTTGTCTTGTTCCTGATCTTAGTGGAAATGGTTTCAGTTTTTCACCGTTGAGGACGATGTTGGCTGTGGGTTTGTCATATATGGCCTTTATTATGTTGAGGAAAGTTCCCTCTATGCCTACTTTCTGTAGGGTTTTTATCATAAATGGGTGTTGAATTTTGTCAAAAGCTTTCTCTGCATCTATTGAGATGATCATATGGTTTTTCTCCTTCAATTTGTTAATATGGTGTATCACGTTGATTGATTTGTGTGTATTGAAGAATCCTTGCATTCCTGGGATAAACCCCACTTGATCATGGTGTATGATCCTTTTAATGTGCTGTTGGATTCTGTTTGCTAGTATTTTGTTGAGGATTTTTGCATCTATGTTCATCAGTGATATTAGCCTGTAGTTTTCTTTCTTTGTGACGTCTTTGTCTGGTTTTGGTATCAGAGTGATGGTGGCCTCGTAGAATGAGTTTGGGAGTGTTCCTCCCTCTGCTATATTTTGGAAGAGTTTGAGAAGGATAGGTATTAGCTCTTCTCTAAATGTTTGATAGAATTCGCCTGTGAAGCCATCTGGTCCTGGGCTTTTGTTTGTTGGGAGATTTTTAATCACAGTTTCAATTTCAGTGCTTGTGATTGGTCTGTTCATATTTTCTATTTCTTCCTGGTTCAGTCTCAGAAGTTTGTGCATTTCTAAGAATTTGTCCATTTCTTGCAGGTTGTCCATTTTATTGGCATATAGTTGCTTGTAGTAATCTCTCATGATCCTTTGTATTTCTGCAGTGTCAGTTGTTACTTCTCCTTTTTCATTTCTAATCCTATTGATTTGAGTCTTCTCCCTTTTTTCTTGATGAGTCTGGTTAATGGTTTATCAATTTTGTTTATCTTCTCAAAGAACCAGCTTTTAGTTTTATTGATCTTTGCTATCATTTCCTTCATTTCTTTTTCATTTATTTCTGATCTGATGTTTATGATTTCTTTCCTTCTGCTAACTTTGGGGGTTTTTTGTTCTTCTTTCTCTAGTTACTTTAGGCGTAAGGTTAGGTTGTTTATTTGAGATGTTTCTTGTTTCCTAAGGTAGGCTTGTATAGCTATAAACTTCCCTCTTAGAACTGCTTTTGCTGCATCCCATAGGTTTTGGGTGGTTGTGTTTTCATTGTCATTTGTTTCTAGGTATTTTTTGATTTCCTCTTTGATTTCTTCAGTGATGTCTTGGTTATTAAGTAGTGTGTTGTTTATCCTCCATGTGTTTGTATTTCTTACAGATTTTTTCCTGTAATTGATATCTAGTCTCATAGCATTGTGGTCAGAAAAGATACTTGATATGATTTCAATTTTCTTAAATTTACCAAGGCTTAATTTGTGACCCAACATATGATCTAGCCTAGAGAATGTTCCATGAGCACTTGAGAAGAATGTGTATTCTGCTGTTTTTGGATGGAATGTCCTATAAATATCAATTAAGTCCATCTTGTTTAATGTATCATTTAAAGCTTGTGTTTCCTTATTTATTTTCATTTTGGATGATCTGTCCATTGGTGAAAGTGGGGTGTTAAAGTCCCCTACTATGATTGTGTTACTGTCGATTTCCCCTTTTATGGCTGTTAGTATTTGTCTTATGTATTGCAGTGCTCCTATGTTGGGTGCATAAATATTTACAATTGTTATATCTTCTTCTTGGATTGATCCCTTGATCATTATGTAGTGTCCTTCTTTGTCTCTTGTAATAGTCTTTGTTTTGAAGTCTATTTTGTCTGATATGAGAATTGCTACTCCAGCTTTCTTTTGATTTCCATTTGCATGGAATATCTTTTTCCATCCCCTCACTTTCAGTCTGTATGTGTCCTTAGGTCTGAAGTGGGTCTTTTGTAAACAGCATATGTACAGGTCTTGTTTTTGTATCAATTCAGCCAGTCTATGTCTTTTGGTTGGAGCATTTAATCCATTTACATTTAAGGTAATTATCGATATGTATGTTCCTATTACCATTTTCTTAATTGTTCTGGGTTTATTATTGTAGGTCTTTTCCTTCTCTTGTGTGTCCTGCCTAGAGAAGTTCCTTTAGCGTTTGTTGTAAAGCTGGTTTGGTGGTGCTGAATTCTCTTAGCTTTTGCTTGTCTGTAAAGCTTTTAATTTCTCCATCAAATCTGAATGAGATCCTTGCTGGGTAGAGTAATCTTGTTTGTAGGTTTTTCTCTTTCATCACTTTAAATATGTCCTGCCACTCCCTACTGGCTTGCAGAGTTTCTGCTGAAAGATCAGCTGTTAACCTTATGGGGATTCCCTTATGTGTTACTTGTTGTTTTTCCCTTGCTGCTTTTAATATTTGTTCTTTGTATTTAATTTTTGATAGTTTGATTAATATGTGTCTTGGCATGTTTCTCCTTGGATTTATCCTGTATGGGACTCTCTGTGCTTCCTGGACTTGATTAACTATTTCCTTTCCCATATTAGGGAAGTTTTCAACTATAATCTCTTCAAATATTTTCTCAGTCCCTTTCTTTTTCTCTTCTTCTTCTGGGACCCCTATAATTCGAATGTTGGTGTGTTTAATGTTGTCCCAGAGGTCACTGAGACTGTCCTCAATTCTTTTCATTCTTTTTTCTTTATTCTGCTCTGCAGTAGTTATTTCCATTCTTTTATCTTCCAGGTCACTTATCTGTTCTTCTGCCTCAGTTATTCTGCTATTGATTCCTTCTAGAGAATTTTTAACTTCATTTGTTGTGTTGTTCATCTCTGTTTGTTTGCTCTTTAGCTCTTCTAGGTCCTTGTTAAACGTTTCTAGTATTTTCTCCATTCTATTTCCAAGATTTTGGATCATCTTTAATATCATTATTCTGAATTCTTTTTCAGGTAGACTGCCTATTTCCTCTTCATTTGTTAGGTCTGGTGGGTTTTTGCCTTGCTCCTTCATCTGCCGTGTGTTTCTCTGTCTTCTCATTTTGCTTAACTTACTGTGTTTGGGGCCTCCTTTTCGCAGGTTGCAGGTTCATAGTTTCCGTTGTTTTTGGTGTCTGTCCCCAGTGGCTAAGGTTGGTTCAGTGGGTTGTGTAGGCTTCCTGGTGGAGGGCACTAGTGCCTGTGTTCTGGTGGATGAGGCTGGGTCTTGTCTTTCTGGTGGGCAGGTCCACGTCTGGTGGTATGTTTTGGGGTGTCTATGGCCTTATTATGATTTTAGGCAGCCTCTGTGCTAATGGATGGGGTTGTTTTCCTATCTTGCTAGTTGTTTGGCATAGGATGTCCAGCACTGTAGCTTGCTGGTCGTTGGAGCTGGGTCTTGGCATTGAGATGGAGATCCCTGGGAGATTTTCGCCATTTGATATTACGTGGAGCTGGGAGGTCTCTTGTGGACCAGTGTCCTGAACTTGGCTCTCCCACCTCAGTGGCACAGCTCTGACGCCTGGCTGGAGCACCAAGAGCCTTTTGGGAGGTCTGAGGTCTTCTGCCAGCGTTCAGTAGGTGTTCCGTAGGAGTTGTTCCACATGTAGATGTATTTCTGATGTATTTGTGGGGAGGAAGGTGATCTCTGCGTCTTACTCTTCTGCCATCTTGAAGCTCCTCTACCTAAGGTGATCTTCTTAAGGCAATAGTTGAGGCTCTTCTATTCTTCTCCTCAAAAATCTTCAAGACCCCAAGCCCCACTACTCCACTGCCTACATCATAAACCCCAAATGCCTAAGCCTGTCATTTCTGGCTGCACCACCTCTGGGGTCGTATAGACTCAGGTTCAAATCCCAGCCCTGCCACTTACTGTCTGATCTTGGACAAATCACTTGTCCTCTTTGGGCCTCAGGTACCTTACCTGTAAATTAGGGATGATCATGCTGACCTTGAAAGATAGCCAGGAGGATAAAATGAGAGTTGTGAAGTCTCTCGCAGAGTACTGAACCCACAGTGGCCTCAGGATACAGTGGTTCTGGGCATATTCCAGCCCCACTCTTCCCCCAAAAAGCCCACTCACAGCCCCTACACCACCATGCATATCAGGTCACTGAACATCTTTCAAGGTGGTTTCCCCAGGCTGGGTCACTCCTTACCAGCTTTAGCAGCTTTTAAATCCCTGCCCATCCTATCAGGGGCAGCTCAAACCCCACTTCCTCGGTAAGCCTTGCCCCGAAGTTCTCTATCAGAACGAATTGTCCCCACGTATTCACTCCTACTGCTTTTTCCTCATGTCTCCATCGGAGCATCTGCCTCGTTGACTGTTTCCATGTCTGGCTCCCTTTGGATTGTAAGTTCCTTGAAGACAGGAACCTCGTCTGATTTATGGCTGTGCCCTTCATCAACCCAATGCATGGAGGTGTTATTCACATGGAAGGTAGGGAGATTATTTAAATAGCTTGGAACCTAAGGATTTTCATTAAGTATTAGTTAAATATGTGGATGGATGGGGAAAAAATGTGGTCAGCCAAACCCAAGCTTTTACCCCAGCAGCCTTCAGTCTGCTTCCTCTGAAGCCCCTGGGGTGGGTGGTCTTGGGGAAGGATGGCTGTAGAGGCAGATTTACTACCCACATTTCACTGCAGGTTGATCGCTCTGTAGGAATTCTCCACTTCTAGTCTTCCATCTCCCTTTCTCTAAACCTTCAACTCCAAAGGCTCTTCTCATTGAACATTTCCAGAGACGGGAGAGATTGATCCTTCTCTTATAGATCAGACAGCTCCTGCCCTATAGAAGGAGAGGTGGACGTGGCTGCCTCAGGTCTCAGAGCAGGAGGGTCTGAGCAGCTTCTTGGACTGAGGGCTGGAGCTGGGATTCCCTGGTAACTGCTGAGAAGATTGATGGTAGAAATGCAGACCACCAAAGGGGCAGCTATAAAAGGGGAGGGCAAGGAGGGTGACCAGACTCAGCCTAGCCCAGCTGAGCCTGAAACAGCCCAGCCAAGACCCAGAACCTAAGTCAGAGCCATGTCCATGCAAGAAAATGGTGACCAGAGCTCAGAGCCATGCCACGCCCATGCATACACACATATATACTTAGACTAACTCAAGCCATACACACACGCACGTGCACGCGTGCACACACACACCTTTCCTTTTGCAGAGAGGAAGTGTAGAAACCTGACTCAGGGCCTGGAGGTCCAAATTCAATGGCGGCCCTGACCACTTACACTCTACAGCTATTACCCCTCCAGCCCAGACCGCAAGTATCCCCCCAGCAGCAATCCTAACTAACTCTTGTTCCCCGTGTGATCCTCAGAGTGCTGGGAAAGGACTGACTAAGTATCCACCCCAGCACTGTATTTCTCCCTCATCTACGGGACAGACTAGGCTGCCTGGAGCAGTGGTCCTCAGAATCCAGCCACTGCAGCTGTGTGACCTTGGGCCAGGAAATTCATCTGTCTGAGCCTCAGTTTCCTCATCTGTGAAAGAGGCTGACAGGACCCACCTCCCCAGGCAGATATAAGAATAAAAGAAGTGACATGTACAGCGTTTGCTCTGTTCCTCTACAAAGGAATTACTCCACGCATCTTCTCTCGTTCTATCAGCATCAGTACCACGTGCCAGACACTATTCCAGAGGCTGGAACTATAGCCATAAATGAGAGACTCTCGTCCTCCCCAGGGAACGCACAGCTCAATTTCCCTGCATTGAATGGAGAGGTAATCACGACCCAAGGATTAAATGAGATAATTCTGAATGTCGGAATGTCACATATTAGGAGCTTAGCAGTTACTGGCCTCCTTTCTTCTCTGCTGAACAGCTTTTTAAGAGCAGAGACTGTGAATTGTTCACTGCCAGATTTTCTGTGCTTAGTACAGCCCCTGGAATGCAAATAGGTGTTCAATAAATGTTGAGTTGATTCTCTAAATGGGCATTCAGGGAAACAAAAGCCCAAGACACCTCTCTCTCCCATTCTTCCCTCTTTTTCTCCCCCATCTCTCTCCCACACATGCACACGTATGTGCACGTGCACACACACACAGCAGTGATGAGCTGGGCTCCTCTCTCCCCCCCTCTATCCCACAGTCCTGTCACCCATCACAGGTCAACCCTGGGCCTCTTGTGGCCCTACAATCTGGGCTGAGGGGGAAGGAACAGGCTGTGGACCCAGGCTATTGTTTATTCATAACTGGCCGCAGGGGTGGGACTCTGCAGCCCTTCTTGCCCCCCGCCCCACACTTTCATTTTAATGAAATGAAGCCACCCGATGGCCCCCACCCCAAACCTTCCTAAGGTAAGAGTGAAATTGATTTTCCCTTTTAACTCGAAAGCAAGATAAACACATGGCACCCTTAGGGGCGGAGGGGAAGCACTTAAAATAGCACATCTCTGGGAGCAGCCTGCTGCATGCAGAGTTCGTCACAGACAAGGGCTGAATGCAAATCGCAGAGCCAGCAGCTGGGCCCAGCCTGCCCCCGAGGAGCAGGTGAGAAGCAGCACCTTCGCCCCCTCTGTACCCTCTGCCTCCCATCAGGCTGGCGAGCAACCACAGGCTGACCTCTGTCCTCATAGGCTCGGACCTGGAAAGATTTCTCTCGGGTCATCTCCACTCGAGTGTCTACAGCAATGGGCAGTGATGGGGTGCTTATTACCCCTCGAGGTAGCACATTGAAGCTCTCCTATTAGAAACTTCTGCTCTTACTGACCCATCCTGGGTGTCCCAGCATCTTCCCACATTGACGGAGGTCTGATCCTGAGTCCTTCATCCCTCCCTTGTTCATTTGCTCCCTGAAGGGATTGGAAAACCAAGATCACCATCCCAAGTCTTCTTCTCCTGTCCGACCCCCAGGACCCCCAGCCATTCCTTGGAGAGCCCATCACTCAATGGAGAGGCTCTTCTCCATCCCTTGTTTGTCTAGACTGGTGTCAGAAAAAAGCTGCAGGTCTCTCCAGAAAGGATGAAGAGGAGGAGGAGGGGATGTTGAGGTGGGAGGGGAACTGACATTGACTGAACACCAGACAGTGTATTCAGAGCTGGTTTCAATGATCTCATTTAATCCTCTCAACAGCTCTGTGATTTAGGGACTCTGATTATCCCCAGTTTACAGATGGGGAAACTGCATTGAGGGAATTTTTACCAACTTGCCCAGGATCACAAAATCAGTGAGTTGTGCTTAATCACTCACCATACTCTCTCAAGGAATAATTGGCTTCATTTTTCTGTCGTGCATGTTTGGAATATCATAGCTGCTGCATGAAACAGAGATGACTGCCACGCCATACTGGGGCACCTCAGAAAGAAACCCCAGGAGAGCTGGGTCTGTGAGGATAGCAGTGCCTTTCTGGGAGCGAGTTGGAGCCACTGATTCTCTCCAATAGCCCCGCTCGAGGCTGCTCTCCGGAGCCTAATTTTGCAGGAGTCCACCTGGTGTGACTTGATCTCTAACGGGGTGAGTCTGAGACCCCTGGCCCTGGCAGCCATGATGTCATGGCTCAGGCACCCGGGCTGCCATCTGAGCATTGTCCCAACTAACACCCACTTTGGGAGCCAGGGGACCCAATGCCTCTTTTGCATTTAAAACTCCCGTTCGTACATGGGATCGAATATCATGCAGTCATTTAACACAAAGCTGTTGCTTTATATTTATTGGCATGGAAAGATGTCCACAACATATTGTTGGGAGAAAAAAAAGGATTTTACACAACAGCACGTGGAGTCTGCCCCTATTCATTTAAAGCCGTGTATATATGTGTTTACAGTCAGACAGGGGTGTCTGAAGATGTTCACCAAGATGGTACTAGGGGGTGTTTCTGGGAGTAGAATTTTGGGTGATTTTTCTTTCTTCTTAGTTCATTTCTGTGACTGATTTGTATAAAGAATGAATGCATATCATCTTTTTTACCAAAAAAAGATTAAAAACACATTCCAAAAACTCACAATGCTATTTAGTCAGTTTTATAATATAGGACAGGGGTTGAAAGAAAGCCCGCGCTTTCCCTTCCTCCTCCCTCCCCAGCCGGCTCTTTCTTCGTGTCCCCTCCAAATCCTCCTGCAGGGGCCTCTCTGTTGTGATGGCTTTGGAGCGAAGTGACCAGAGTTGTCATGTCAGCTCTGACCCCCTGTTTAAAACGGGCATGAGAATTTCCACCCCGTAAGGTTGTTTGAAAAATAAATAACATCAGTTACAGGGAGGCACCTGGACCTCGCCTTAGCCTTGGACGTAATTGCTGCTGAACGAACGCTGGGGATGGGGTGGGGGGGGTGGAGGCGGGGTGGGCAATCATAGCTCACTAAGGAGAAGGACAAGAGTCCAGAAGCCTCGGGAACACAACCTCCGACTAGCATGAGGGGAAAATGCCTTCAAGTACCTGAAATTACTGACCCAGAGCCATGCTGTGTTCTCATTCACAGGCTTGGTAACATTTGTTCAACATACATTTTTAACGTAGTGTGTTTACTTGTCTCTCCAGGGGTCAGCAAGCAACACCCCAAGGGCCACATCCACACTGTTTTGGAGTGACTGTCAAACTCAGAATGGTTTTTCCATGTTTAAAGGGTTGAAACAAACAACAAAACACGGAGAAGAATATGTGTCAGAGATCTTAGTTGGCCCACAGAGTTTAAAATATTTCTTATGTGGCCCTTAACAGAAGACGTGTCCATGGTGGATGAGGAGCAGGGGTGCGGGAGCCCGTCTGTAGCACCCTGGCTGCAGGAGGAGTGACAGCTAAGCAGAGGAGGAAACAGTATAGCTCAGCCCCGGGCGGCTCCCTGCACAGTATGGTGGGCACCAACACTGATCCTGAGTCACTGAGAGAGACTCTGTCTTCAAGACCCTCTGGCTAGGGGGTCAGGGACATGGGTAAGACCTCCAGGATGATTTCCATCCCAGAGAGGGAAATGGAGTTAGGGGATCACAGGGAGGAGCTTCGATTATGCAGAAAACATGCCCTGTGAGTTGGGAACTCTTACTATCCCTGCTTTCAGAGGAGCACCCCGGGCTCTGGGGCAGATAGGCAGCTAGCCCACGGGCATGCCGCTGGTGAGGGGTGGGGCAGGGATCTGGGCCCAGGCAGTGCGACTCTAGGTCCTGTGTCCTGACCTTTGCCTTCAGTGTTGTTCTTGGGGACAGCAGGGTCCGTTAGATGTGGGTCCTCGGGTAAAGTCACCTGGAATATCAGTGACTCACCTGAGGGGCCACTGGTGCCATCTACCTAATTACTCAACCCTGATGGTGGCCCGGCCTCTGCAGAGAGGTCAGAGGCTCTTTGTGGAAAAAGAGGGAAGGGGCCACCCATGTTCCAGGCACTGGCCAGGTAAGCCAGACACTGCAGCGTCTCCCTCCATCCTCACACTCACCCACAATATTGGGACAATGACTCCATTGTGCAGAAGGGAAAACTGAGGCTCAAGGAGCTTACACAAGGTCATGCAGTCTGTAAAAGGCGGATTCTGGACTTGAAACCAGCTCTCTCTTCCTCCAGAGTTCATGCCTTCCAAAGCTGCCACTTCTGTTAGCGGATGGGGCACCTCCTCCACATTTCCTCTGGGGGCACCCCCTGTTGCACCCCCTTCTAGGAGGTACATTAACAAGCAAGCCACCTGCCCAGCTCCCACCAGCCCTGTTCCAGAGAATCTGAGCCAGCCAAGTGTAGCAGGATTTGGTCTGCCGAGACAGATTAATGAAGCAATTTAAAAACAATTGTTTGGAACACACAGACATCTGGGTAATAATAGACTACAAGAAAACTGACCAGTGAATTTTCCCAGGGCCACTAACGGAGCAAGATCTACCTCAGCACATGCAGATGGCAGGCGACTCGCTGGAAGGTCCCACAGGTATCTCGGTGAGAGTTTGACTTACTTTATAGGATCGGTCCGTTCTCTGTCCTGGTATAGACAGGCTGAGTGCTGCATGCGTGTGTCTGAGGGATGCTCTTATGCAGACACGCACAGAAACGCAGGTACATGCTCAGCTTGACGTTCCATGCATGTACACAGCTACACACACATTTGCATACATGTGAAATGGCACCTGTGCACACTTAGAGCTATATGCCTTCATGCACATGCCCAAACACCCTGTCCACATGTGCACGAGCATATGCAAACATATATGCGTGCATATGATGGCAACACAAAATATTGACCCTCCCTGGATTCCCATCCTTTGCCATGTGACTTTTTGGTGATTCCCACTGAGAGGAGCAGAGTATACTTCCCTGCCCTTAACTTTGCATTCAGTCATGTGACTTGCTTTGGCCAATAGAATAAGGCAGATGTGATGGAGTGCCAGTTCCAAGGCAAGGCCTTAAGAGGTCTCATGTGTTTCCACTTGCCCTCTGGCCCTTATGTCAACAGCATGAAAAGAACACGCCTGGTCTAGCTTGTGGGTCCCAGCAGGAGGGTGAGAGGCGTGCAGCAGAGCCGCTCCAGCAGAGCCCAGCCTGAATCAGCCAAGCCCAGACAATCCACAGATCCCTGGGCAATGATAAATAGTGTGATCTCTTATGCAGCAAGAGCTAACCAATAGACACATCCAGGGAGACACATGCACACAGAGAAGCAGAGACTTGCATCCAAACAGCCCCCGTGAATACACGTGCATGCACCTGCACACGCGGGCACTCTTCTGTACATGTTCAAACACCAACACCCACAGAAGGGCTTATAGGAGACAACAGTGAGAATTCAACCCTATCTTAGCCCCCTTCCATCTCTGGGAGACTCTTGCTGTCGTCAGTAGAGAGTCTGAGGGTGTGAGGTGTTTGTCCAAAACCCCTTTTGTAGATGTCAAGCCCAGCAGGCTCTGGCTCCACAGTGGCAGGGTTTTTCTAGATCCTCCTCTGAGCAGCTCTGACAGAGGCCCCTGTGTTGACTCAGATGACAGCTTCCTCAGGAAGGAGGAACAGGCTGTCACCTTGTGACTTGGGAGCAAGAACAAAGGGAACGGCAGAAGCGGAGGGGGTGTGGGGGGCTGCTTCTCCCCACCCGTGGGAGCATAGGAAGGGCACAGCCCCAGGTCTTCTCACTCTGTGTCCTGGGCCATTCCTCCAGGTGAGTGGATGTCCAAGGGCTCAGTAGGTCTGGCCCCATAGGAGGCCCCAGGTGATGTCTGCCTCTGGGCTGGGCCGGGACCTCCTCACTCCCTCTGTGTGTGTGTGTGTGTGGCGGCGGGGGGGAGGGGGGAAGGATATGAGCTCTAGGCAGGTGTCATGTACCCCTCCACCATTAGCAACTGGGTGTGAACATGGGCCCAGCAAGGTGGTACAGCTTAATGGGGGAGGGGTGGGGGGTTGCTCAGACTCTTAAACCAAACGACCTGGATTCTAATCCTACCTCTACCATTTCTAGCTGGGCAAGTAACGTAGCCCTTCGGCTCTTAGCCTCCACATCTACAGAATGGAGACAGTAATACGTGAGGATGAAATGAGCTCATCACGGTGGAAGCCCCTAACTCAGTGCCTGGCACAGAGCCTCAGTAAATGGTCATAGCCATTGCCACCCACTAGACCGCTCGCTCCTAAGGGCTGGGGTTATACCTAGTTTTGTTCTATTGTGTACAATTGCAGCCTCAGCACCTGACACATAGTGGGAATCCAATAAAAGTGTTGAATGAATGAGAAGGTAGAGGACAGAATGAGAGTATGAATGAAGGTCCCCAAGGTCTTTAGGGATGTGAATCAGGGTTAGATCACAAGGCAGATGGTGGCTGCTAGACATCGGGGACGATCACACGTAACAACTTTGTCTGCAACCCTTGCCATGGACACAGCCCCAGGTAGCTTTCCAAGCATGTTCACATCTGTTAGGGTGTTAAACAGCCCCCATTTTAGAGATGGGGAAAGAGGTTTGCAGAGGATGAGTCAGTTATTTTGACTCCAAATCTCAGGAGCACTCCCCTACCCCCAAAGCGCCTCTCAGAGTGAGAAAGGCTTTTAAGATCGATTACTCCAACTCCTTTCTCACGGAAGGATAGATCCTTAGAGGAAAATGACCATCTCAGGACCACAGAGTGAAGAGAACCCTGTGTTTCCTGAACCTGAGCCCAGTGCATCCTCTAGGGTTCCCTAAACGTCCTATGACATATTCATGATCTAATCTGTATACGCGCAAGCTGATGACACACAGAGCTCAGAACGGATTCCAGCTCTCGAGTCTCAGGCGTGGGAAGCAATCAGCCTGTGTATATGTGGACGAAAAGGGGAAAATCCAGCCATTCAATCAATAAACATTTATTAAATAGCTACTGCATGGCAGTCCTATGCTAATAGCTAGGGTCATAAAGATAGAAACAACACATACCTCACCCTCCAAGAGACCACAGTCTAGGGGAGGGATACAGAAATTCACTGTGCATGGCAGTTCTTGCTGGGAGAGAAGATGCTAAGTGAGTAGAGAACTGGGGGCTTCTAACCCAGACTGGGGAGCAAGCAGAGCCCAGTGAACACCCACAAGAACCCCTGCCCCGGAAGACACAATCCGGTGTCTATTCTAACCAATATCTTCATCTGTTTTGATAAGAGGCTCAGCCTGTCCCCTAGGTCCTGAGCAATTCAGCTCTGCCCCCACATTTGCATCCTACCTCTCAAAACAAAAGCCCAAAAGGTAACAGACCCTCCCACTCTCCTTCTTTCTTTTTGAGGGTCTTGCTCCCCACCAACATCCACACCCCCAGCTGTTTATCGAAGGGCATCTCCCAGGACTCTGTCCGAGAGGAGTTCTGCTAAACAAAATTTCCTTCAGGTCTGTAAGTTTCATTGACGACTGAGGGCCTCTTAAAAGATGCGCCCTGGCCAGTGGCTCAGCTGGTGCACTCCTTAGTTTGGTGCTGCAGGGAAGTAGTCTTGAAGGAGATGACACCTGAGTTGGGTCTTGAAGGAAGAATAGGTACAAGCAGGGTGAAAACAAGGAAGTTCCAGGCAGACTGGCAGGTGCCAAGGTGCAGGGGTATGAAAAAGCCTGGCCTGCTCCAGAAATCATCAGCAGCTCCCACAGCTGCCTTGGAAAGGAAGATGGAAAAAGGGGGCAGCCAAGTATTGGGGAAACCAGCAGGGCCTGGCTTGGTTGTCAGGTGGATCTCATGAAGGACAGGGAAGGGGCTAAGAAGATCTTTAGGGGCAGGGAGCGTGAGGCAGATCGGCCTGGAGAGGAAAGGATGGCGATGCTGGCTTGGCCGTGAGCACTGTCTCCCCCGCCGCCCACCCGTTTGTTCATTTAACAATTTGTTTGGCGATGACATCAGAGGGACTTGATCAGGTGTGCCTGAGATGACACAGAAGGGCTTGATCACATGTGTCTGTGGGCTGCAGTAGGGACTTTGGATTTAAATGAGTGGCCTGGGGAAGCCCCTGGAGGGTAGGAGGGTAGACTGAATGTCCTGGAAAGGATCAGGCAGGGACTAGGTATAGACAGGGAAGAAGAATGTTCTGAAGCCTGAACCCTGAGACCCCTTGATGTTCAGGGGCTGGGAAATGGTGAGGAACCTGTAGGGGGGACTGAGGAACAGCCAGCGGAGGAAACCAGGTGAAGAAAGGGCTTCAAGGGAGAGGACGTGGCCGACGTGTCACCTGCTGCTGCCGAGGGTGGAGGACTGACCGCTGGGTTTGGAGGTGCTCGCAGCAGTTCTGGTGGGATGGGTTCAAGGGAGAAATTGAGGAAGAGGCTTGGACCCAGCAAGCACTGACACCCTTTCTGGGGCTTCGCTGCAATGGGAAAGAGAGAAATGGGCCTGGAGCTGTCGGGGAGGGTGAGGTGAACAGAAGGTTTTTTAAAGATCGGGTATATAATTAGCGCACCGTATTTATGATGGGAATGATCCAGTGGTGATGGGAAAAGCTGATGATGCAGAGGACAGCTCCAGTGCCATGTCCACCAGCAGGTTCAAAGGGATGAAGTCCAGTGGACAAGTGCAGGGACTGGCTTGGCACTGGAGCTGGGTGTCTCCTCTGTAGTCACAGGACAGAGGGCCAGACCGCGTGGGCACAGGGAGCTCTGTGGAGGTGGTGGTGGGAGTGTGTGACGTTCACTTCTGATTGCTTCTGTTTGCCCAGGAAAATAAAAAACAAGGTCTTCAACGGACCATGAGGAGCAGGGATGGGGGGTTGGGGGTGATTCCTCCCCGAGGTGATTTCAGCCCAGGACCGCACTGCGTCTTTCCTGACTTACTAGGGGAAAGAAGGACACAGCTGCCTCTGCCCTGAGCTGTCTGTCCCTCCCACACTTGCCCAGGCCCCATCCAGCCGCCCCCAGGCAGTCGGGCCGGCCCAGCTCCAGAGGGCGGGGGGAGCGGCAGGGAGGAGGTGGCTGGGAGTCAGGTGGAAACCTCCTGCAGGTGTCTTCCGGAGGCATTGCCTGCAGCCAGCCCTGCTCGCAGCCAGCGACAGATCTCGTATCCAGAGACTCTTCAGTGTCACTGCTAAACTGTGTGATTACACTTGTCAGACCCCTCAGAGGAAGGCAGATAGGCTTCCCGTGCCTTCAGGTGCCTGCACGATGGAAAAGGAGAAGCAGCCGTCAGCTCGGGCCTCTGTCTCCCTCCTCCACGCCGGCTCCAGCTCTCAGCCTCTCTGCGACAACCGCACTGGGATGGGACGTGTGGGCACAAATCTCTGACCCCAGCAGCTCATGTTTCCAGGTCAGGTTTTGCGCCCCTTGACACACATTAGCTCGTTTAATGGTCAAAACAGCCCTGAGTCTGAACTAACATCCTCCACACTTTACCAATGATGGCATTGAGGCTCAGAGATGTTAAGGAACTTGCCAAGGTCACCCAGCTGGGAAATGGAAGAGACAGGATTCGAACGAAGCCCAGTCTCCCTGTTAAGAAAGCACTCTGCAGCACCTCTCAGTGTGTTTTCTAATAAGGTTTTCCAAAAACAGGTCACTGAGGGCCCAGAGTGCCCTGTCCTGTCTAGCTCCCTCCCCAGCCAATCTGGCCAGTGACAGACTGCTCAGGTTCAAATCCTGACGCAGCCATTTACTACTTTAATGCCCTTGGACATGGCACATGAATCTCCCTAAGTTCCCCCATTTTAAATGTAAAATGGGGGTGTGACAGTACCTCCCTCCCTGGGTTGCTGCAATAGCCTTTGCCATGCTGAGCCAGATTCTCTTCCTCCCAACATGCCCCAGAGTATGGTGTGGAAACCCCAGGCAAGGGCAGGGCCAGAACAAGCCATCTCCTCCCTCTTTCTGGGCATCAGACCTCTATTGATACATCCTCACAGCCATATCACTCCCTTGGCTCACATAAAGGTATAGTCCCCTCTGCCTCCTAGATATTTTTAACACAAATATAAACAAGCCAACTGGACTTTGCTGTAAAGAAAGTGAGTCACCCTGGGCTGGGAAAGAATGAGTTGCGAAGCCCCTTCCCAGAGGCCTGTGTAGTAGTGCACACTAGTTCCCATCATCCAGGACCCATTAGATGGGCGTTCTATGCAGATGAGGTTGCTTGTAAATGCAAATTGGGAGTGGGCTGGAGGTTGGGAGGAAGCAAAACAGGGGGTGAAGAATCAAGGTCTGGAGGAGGAGAGAAAATGAAGAGAAGAAGAAGGAGAGGAGACAGAGCTGGAAGCCAGGACTGAGCTCATGATTGCAGGAGATGAGGCTTGGAAAACTCCCCTGCTGGGTAAGTAAAAGCTCTTCAAGGATGAAAACCAGAAGAGCCCCGGCAGAATCCTGCCAAGCTGGGGCGGCCTCTTAGAACCACAGTGGGTGCCCTAGAGCCAGAGGGGCCATCAGCTTCTGCAGAGACCAGAGGGACCCAGTGCACCCTGAGCACAGTTTATTCTACCCACACAACAACCTTGTGAGGCCCCTTTCACATACCAAGACAATAAGGGCACTTGGCTTTCTGCCTGGTGAGAAATCCCCAAGAAACCATTTGCCATTTTGCTTCTTGCAAACCTCCAGTGACAGGGAGTTCACAACCTTATGAGGCTCTATAGCTAGTGCGTGGCCACACGAGGTTCACATGCAGGTGAACTTGACTCCACAGCCCACAGTGTACAGGACTTGGAAACCTCCACCTGGACCTTTCTGCCTCTCAGTATAAGGCTTCCTGCCAGATGCTCTGAATACTACATCATGGCTTTCCTCATGCCCACTGCCCCAGAAGAGGGCTTAGCTAACCAGATGGTGCAGGTTGGGTGGGGTGGCTGCAGTCTGCCTCCCCAGAGATCTCAGCCTGGGGAAGGGAGACATTGCTACTCTGGGGCCACTTGTGGGTGGAGAAGAGACTGGGATAAGCTGGAGTGGGAGAGACTGACAGAGAGATGAGAGAGAAAGGGAGAGAGAGAGAGAGAGAGAATGAGCTGAAATCCTAAAGGCTCCCCTGAGTAGACTGTCCCACAGAGCCCAAGAGTATATCTGTTCTTTCCTCCACCTGAGACAGGAAAAAAAGGTAAGAGATCCCCTGATTACAGGGACCCTGACTCCCTCAGCAGAAAGTTGGCAAACAAGTGAGGCTAGTTCCAGAGGGCTTGGGACCAGGGAGATGGAACCCAGCAGATGGCACACTCACCAATCCTCCACCCTCTGCCTATGGCAGACATCACTAATCAATCATGGCACTCTATCTTGATAAGGCTGGATGGTGGTTTTCTTTCAGACAACACCACATACCCTGAGGGCCTTGGGCCTCCAGTGGATACAATTTCTAACTACAGGAAAATTATGGAGAGCCTTGAAGGCCAGAATGAACTTGACCCTGGAGGTCAAGGGCAAACCTCTAACAGAGGTTTAAAACACTTTCACAACTTGTTGGCTTACGGACCAATTAGATCATTTGGTGCAATTTTCTTGTTTCTCCTGGCGCTGGTCACAAGTAGCCAGCATTTGAGTCCTGAGCCCATGGAGGACAGGACAGGACAGAGACCACATCTGTGCCTCCTGTCTTTGCCAGCTTTGAGCCCAGCACACCAACAGCAGCAATCAGTGCTCAGGAAACTGAACGATCCAGGCTGTGATGTTAGCTCCACCCAGCACCCAGCTCTCTTAGTTTCCTGGAACAATCCAATCAAAGACTCAGGACTATTTTTAACTGATTAAGAGGAAAGCCTAGAATCAGAGTTTCTTTTTAGCAGCTGTGCCACCAAAAAGATGCTACTACAAACAACTGCAGTTATTCCAGAACACATAGAGGAAGCATCATTTGGGCTTCTATTGGGCTTAATAAAACCTCTTGTGTTGTTGGCGTTAGCTCCTCAACACTTGACCATTAGGATGAATTAGGGCAGCAGAAGAGTGTCTGCTAAGGATGTCCTCAAACCCTGAGCCACACAATCAGCCAAATCATCTCAGTATCATTTATGGGACAGCAGGTCCCCATAGCAATGCAGTCAGGATGTGATTGGCTGACTTTAAATAAAGAGGCATTTACAGATCCATGTGCAGACCTGAAGCTGTGATCCTGCCTGGGAAATAGCCATTGAGAATACAGGGGAGGTGAAAAAGAGGAATCCCTGAAAGGGACCTTGGCCAGCTCTCTACTCAGAGACTAGCCCCTCAGGCAAAGCTCAGCAACAAACACCCCAAACATGCTTCTCCAATCTGGCCAGTATTTGGAGCTCCATCCCACATTCTCTTTTATTATAGAGCATTTTAGAGCAGAAGTGGCACACTCAACCATCCTCTATACTCTGCCTATGGCAGACATCGCTAATCGATAATGGCACTCTATCTTGCTGAGGCTGGGTGTAGATTGAGGTTACTTCAACCAAGAGCTACAGCCAGCCACCTGAAGATGAAATAAAACTTAGTTGCTAGTCTGCTTTGTAAGCTCCTTTTATGATTAAGTTGGGTCAGAATGGGAATTATTGACCTTCTCACTACTGTCCGTGAAGACCATCTTGGCATTTGCTTTAGCTTTGATGTACTAATACAGGGCAATCAAGAGTATGGTTACGGTTCCAAGCAGTAAGTTTGGCCCCAGGAGGCTGGGAGTACCTGATACACATGGGACCTTATTCAGTGCTGATTGGATGGGGCTTATTTAATATTAAGTCTGCCTAGCACCCCACCCGTCTGGGAGCAGCTGCCCCTTCTTTTGGTATAATGGTTCCTATTCCCTCTCCAACAATGTGATTTTAGGAGGCTGCTAATCATAGTACCTACCCCATGGTTATACTGAGTACTTCAGGTGTAGACTAATCATGGATGAGAGACGTGCTGGGCCAGACAGAAGCCTTCCCTGAGAGTTTTGGACCCAGAATTAAGGGAAGAGGGGCTGGTCCTCCCTGATGGTTAAACTGAAGGGTGCAAGGCATGGAAAATACCAGTGGTCATTTCTTGACATGTGGAGGAAGTTGGTCTGAGGGGATAGTGCTGACACATAAAGATAAGAAAGATGGAGCAGGAGAGATGGAGAGTGAGGGAGACAGAGACATAGAGACATAGATATAAATACAGTAGCGATATAGAGATAGCTATAGACAGATAGAGATAGAGAGAGAACCTGGTAGTTCTAGTTCTCCCCAAGACCAAGCTACACCCCTTCAACAACTACATGAGTCTTCTAATAAAGAAGTTACATTTTAAATTTGAGTTTCTGTCACTTGCAACCAAGAGCCTGGACAGAATCCTATGCAGAGCAAAGACCTACAAGAGGAAGATGAGACTACTGAGTGGGACTCCTGGAGGCAAACATGAAAAGCTCACTGGGAAAAGGGTTTGTACTGTCTATCATGGGATGCAGGTAGTCATGGTGATGGAGAGAGCCTGACCTGGCGGGAACCACCCATGAGGAAGGGATTTGTACAATTCTACCTTTTTATGAAATTTATTCCTGTGGGTTGTTCCTGGGATGTTGCGTTGCCTAGACCCATGATTCTTGGGTCTGTGAGGCAAGCTGATCTCTGTGATCTCTGTCTATTTTTCTCCAGGGTTCCCAAGGGGTGGGGCAGTATCACAGATACAGTAAGGAATAAATGTATTCCTGGGAACAGTAAGAAATAAGCACATTCCTGGGAAGAGGGGCCAAATCTCTGCACTGCCCTCAGGTCCAGAGAGCAGCAGCGTCCCACACACTTCCCTGCAGGACACACACTTCTGAAAATAGCTAGGCTAGGAGGGAGTCTTCTACAAACACCCATATAATCACTCACGCTTTCAAAATAGGACTGTTGGTGCCTACTATATGATGGCTCACATGCTGGGTACCTCAGATACAGATAAAAACACATGGTCCTGGCCTTAAGGAAGACTTGGGCTAGTGGGGCATGGGGATATGTACATAGAATACAGTGCAGTGGGTTTCAGCAGTGTAAGGGATTCTAGAAGGGCAGGGAAGAGGCATGGTGAGTCAACCTGAGGGAATAGAGAAAACTTCACATCTGAGAAGAGAAGCGTGTGCTGAGAATAAGCTTATTCAGAGGATAGGATGTTAAGATTTTCCTTAAATTCCCAGAGGTTCCCACGAATGGTAGGCACTTCACTCTCATCCTTAGAGATGTCTTCCTGTACAACGGAGATTGGGAAGTTAAAAACTACATTTCTCTGACACCCTCTCTAGGCTTTTGCATGTAACCTAGGTTTTGCCAAGCAGACAGGTCTGATGAGTTGTGGAAGGCGGAATTGAGCCCAGTGAGGTGGTGGCTATGGGATTGTCTACAGAAGCTTTGGCTAGGGGTCCTCTGTGAAGTCCCTAGTCATAGGTGCTGATCAGTGGGAGGTAGTGACCAAGGGGCTTCACCAGAACAATTCTATTTCACAACGGGACATTCTCCTGACTTTATTTCCTGACCCAGCAATTCTGTGTGCTACCTGATCCCTATAATAAATCCTTTTCTATTAAAACCAGCTGGAGTAGATTCTGTCTGCAACTAAGACTCCTGAGTATGGTATCAGGTTCTGCTTTGGTCTTCCTTCCACTCTAGCAGTATGATGCTGTGGTTAGGACCATCAACTCTGGCTTTAGAAAAACCTCGGTTCAAGTTCCAGCCCTAACATTTTCTACCAATGAAACCTTGGGGCTGATAGCGGTTTCTCCACCTATAAAATGGTGGTAATTATTATATGTACTTCATGATGTTGTTATAAAGTTCAAATGAGATGATATATGTAAAGCACATAATACTAGACATATAGCAAGTGCTGGATAGGTGATTATTAATATTACAGCTTGGATTTCTTCACCAACCAACCCAGACTTTACACTGGTTGTGAAAAATCAATTTAAGATTGAACAAAAGAGCATTCATGGTATAAAAAAAGGAGACCCTGACAATCTGGAAGGTCAACTGAACGAGATGAAATAAAACAAGAGTCAATGCACAGTCCCAATCTCAGTAGAGAAAATCTGAACAAAGACAGGGAGGCTGAGACACAGGGCTTGGGTATGATATATACGAGACAGATTTGTGAGATTAGAAAAACAGATCGATATGCCACTCTAGTGTGATATCACCAAAAAACTAATACAGTCGTTGGCTGTATTAATAAAGGTAGAATGTAGAAAGGGGGAGGTGGAAACCCTGTTCTACTCTGCCTTGATCAGCCCACATCTACAAAGTTGAATCTAACTCTTGGGGATCTTACCATGAGAGGGATGCAGAGATTATCCTGAATTTAGAGAAGCCACCTGGGATAATATCTAACATTTATTGATCTTTTCCTATATGCCAGAAGCCATTCCTACCCCATGCTTAATTCTTCTTCCAGTAGGATAGAGTTCGATTTACAGAAGTTGGGGTAAGCTGTGCAGAGTCAGTTCAGATAACAGCCATGATAAGGATGCCAAATATGTGGCATTCACGCCACCACTCGCCCCTCCCATCCCACAGCAGACATCACTACTCAATCACAGAACTTACTGAGTCCAAATGTGGCTTCCAAAATATCCTCTTCATCCAACATTGCATTCAACCAAAGATGAATCCTATAGACCAGTCCTTCACTATATGGACAGGACGGGTGAGTGGTGACCATGCTGTGAATTGAATTGTGACCCACATGAGCAGGGATTGACCCTCTTTCAAAATGGGCTAAAAGACATGAAAGAGAAGCTGGCAGGACCTCCCAGGGTCAGACACAGACCAGCACTTTTCCTCAGCACTGCATCTGCAGAAACTTGGTTTTATTAACACACCCAGAATGGATCAAGCTTTGTAACAGCGAGAACGCTATACGTTTACCAAATCCCATTTCATTTTCTCCTTCCTGGACACACAGGAAGACTACATTTCCCAGCCTCCCTTGCAGTTAAGTTGAGATCATGTGATGAGGTCTGGCCAATGGGTTATGAGCAGAATTGGTATACATCACCTCTAACCCAGACCATAAAAACCCCATTTGAGTGATTATCCATGCCCTTTCTTCCCCTTCATCAATGACCTTGGAGGCCATGCACTGGGGATGGCAGCATCATAAGATAGAAGAAGCCTGGGTCCCTGAGTCACCACTAGGAGGAAAGCTCCAAGGCTTGCTGCCCAAACCTCATCAGACTACAATATGAGCAAAAACTAACTTTTGTTGTATTAAGCTCCCAAGATGTCAGAGTGTATTTATTAATGCAACAGAGCCTGGCCTAGCCTGACTATAGAAGGTTAACACCTAGTGTCTCTCCAAGTGTGGTCTGGATCTGCCAGCTTTAGAATCACCCAGAAATCTTATTAGAACTGCACATTCTTGGCTCCACCTCAGAGGACCTGGAACCATAAATCCTGGGAAGGACCCAGGAGTTTACAACTTTAGCAAGCAGTCTAGTGATTCTTACTCTCCCTGAAGTTTCAGAAGCTCTCACTACTCAGCCACACTCACAGGAGCCAATTTATCACTTTGTGGTGAGAAATAGAACAGTCAGGTAGAGTGGGACCCTGGTCAGGACTACCTTTCCCATGGACGTACGTGGGAAAATGAAAATGAAAGTAACTGAATTCCCTTCTGAAAACCACTTGGGGCCCTGGAATCAGCCCCAGGGATTTGAGAAAGAGCATCTTAAGGGTCTCAGCAGGAGCCATGTGGTCTGAGGCTCTCCAACCATCACTGCACTCTCCCCTGCACAGACCAAATAGGGCGCCTTCTTCCCTGGACCATGCTGGAAGCAGCTAGCCAACATCCTGCTCCTGCATCACTCTCTTTAGACTCTAAAGGGCTCCGTTTTACTTTCCCTGTCACTCCTCAGGCAGGAGCCAACAGTGAATTAAGTGATGCCCTTAAGGTTATCCCAGGAGGATTCACACAGCATCTCAGTATCCCCTTACTATCTGTCTCCAGCAACCTGCTATATATGTTGACTCTTAACTGTCCCCTACCTGTAAGGTGTGAGGGCACCTTCTCCCCCTGTCTGCCCACCACATGGGCTTGAGGGAACAAGATGGATTTGAGTCCCAGCTCTGCCACTTACTGAGTGGGTGAATTGGGGCAAACCATTCCATCTCTCCAAACTGCAGTTTCCTCACCTGTCAAGTGGGGATAAAACAAAAACCACCTGCCACAGTGATGGTTACATGACACATCTATTTTTGACAGTCCCAAGCCTTACCCCACATATAAAATGTCGTTAATAAAACGTCAGATGAATGAGGACCTCCATATGTGATGTTTGTAAATGACCACCTGTGTTTGTGGGAAGAGGGGCAAAGCGGGTGGAGAGCATGGAGATTAAGAGCCTGCCTTTTGAGAGGCCTCTGTTTGAATTGTCAATCACTGACTGTGTCGCTTCAGTTTCTGTATCTATAAAATGGGAACAGTGATGTCTCTGTCACTGGGTTGTTATAAAGATTAAATGAGTGAAACAAATGTGTGTGCTCTGGTGCGCAGACATGTGTTTGTGCGCCTGTGAGTGTAATAATGTGGTAGCTGACATTTATTGGGTACTTAATACATGCCAGGCACTGTTCTAAGCACAGTTCTGTATTAACTCATTAACCCTCACAGCAACCCATGAGGCAGGTATTATTGCCCCATTTAATAGATTTAGAAGTTGAGCCATAGAGTTTGCATACATTGACAAGAGCTCTCACCAGTAAGGTATCAATAATCCTCGCATTTCTCCTCTAATACTGCTTTTTTTCTCTCCCTGGTGCTAAGAGGAGGGAGGGGCAGATGCAGTGCCCACCATCCATGTTGCCAGAGGCTGAGCCCACTCACTCAGCCACAGCCCATGGGCTCACCTTGCTTCACCTCCCAAGGGGCTCCTGCCCTGGGGAGCTCTGTGCAGTGCTCAGGGTGAAAGGGGGACAAATAGGGCACAAGCAAAAGGGTTGGCACTGATTCTACAGCATCCCAGAGCCCTGAGAGGTCGTATGTCCTGCCCTCATCTGCCAGCAGGACCAGGGCTGACCTAGTCTGATTTCACTGTGATTTCAGATGCATCTAGGGATTTGATCAAGCCATAAAAAATGAGGCTGTCTTACGCTAGGACCCTGAGATCCCTCCCACATTCACGTCTTAGAGAAGCGCTTGCCATGTGCACCTGGAGACACAGCCAGGGATGTTCCCAGCAGTGGTGATGGTAACCGAACACTGGACGAACAAGGTGTGTCACAGGCACACTCTGGGACACTATACAGCCTTGAGAACTAAGGAACTGCAGCTCCACAAACAGCCTGAAGGAATCTTTAAAAATGAGGTTGAATGAAAAAGTTGCAAAATAATTACCTCTTTTTGTTATCAAAAAACCCCTCCCCAAACCCAGACTTTATGTTTTTGAAGAAAACAATGGAATGATAAACATAAAATTCAGATAGAGTTACCCTTGACAGGGGGCAAGAAATTACAACGAGGGAGAAGCACCCCAGAGTCTCAGTGGTTTGGGAATGTTCTAGTTCTTGGGTTGGGGTGGAAACATTGGTGCTCATCTTATTATCTTCATAATACACACACACACACCCACACCCACACACACACACACGTTTTTATATAAATCAGATGAAATTTTAAAAAGAGAAAAGAAGACAATAAAACGTCTTCTTCTTGTGTCATATAAGCAATTGCTATCAATATATGAGTATATATTAATATAAGTATATATATGAGAGTAACAACCACAAATCCGCATCCTGCTTGCCCATTGAGCTCTTACCATCACATTTAAAACAGTAAATGTTCATATAACCCTTGGGACCAGTTCCTGCTTTGAACACTCTACATGTACTTACTGTACGTGTATTTAACCTCCATGAAAACACTATGAAGTAAGGTGCTATTATTCTCTGTGTTTTGCAGATGGGGAAACCGAGTCAGAGAGGTCACTTTGCCGAAGGACACGCACCTACTAAGTGGCAGAGCCAGGATGCACACCCAGCCCGCCCGGCTCCGGAGCCTGTGTCCCTAACCAGCGGACCACACAGCCTTTCCTGAACCCGTGGTTTGCCTCAGTTATCCTGTTTAGTTCTTACACTGACCCTTTCAGGGCCAAGTTATTATTCCCATTTTCCAGAATAGGAAGCCAAGCTTCTGCTGGCAGGCAGGGAGCACATTTATAAACCTCTCCCCTGGCCAGGCCCACGGCAGACCCAGCTGATGGATCACGGCACCAGCTCAAGCCCCGCCCCTTGTAGGCAGGTGTCATTAATCAATCAGAGTCGCCCACACTTTGAAACCTATTTGTCACCCCTCAACATAAACAACCTCCACTTCTGCAGGCTCTAGAAGCCCTCCCAGCCCTTCTGTCTGAAAGAGCTCTGCCTGTCTCCCTCCGTGTCACCCTCCTTGGGCGTGGACCGCACCTGACGGCCACCTGGGCACCCCTGGCCCCGAGGGGCTGGTCCTTCCCCCATCCAGCGCTCCACACCTGTTACAAATCGAAACTGGCCTGGAACAAGCCTCTGACGGCCCCTGCCTCAGTTTGCCCGAATGTGAATAGGACCAATTCTTCACGACCTGTACCGACCCTAAAGAACATCCGTGCCTCTGCTCTCTGTTCCTCTTGGAGGAAGGGTCAGTCAAAGACCACGCCCACTGGGGGGGCCTCATTTCTGGAGAATCAAGACTTTGGGGCACTGCTGGCCTCGCCCCCCGAGCCCTAGATTATACTCCAAGCAGCTCTCAGCGGCAGCACGTTGCAATAGATATTAATTGCTACGTTAAATTCTAGGATACTGCTTAGGAGAATGTTCATTTAATTTCCCTGCAACTGTGGTCAACCTGATCTTTAATCGAAACTGACAGGCACAATTTAAATCAGGTAGCAAACTCCCCTCTCTTTAAAGGAGCCAAGAATGGCATGAATATTAAATGGGTCAGGACAGTTGGCAACACTAATACCGTTTAAATCGGAACAAGCCTCAGCTACAGCTTTTAATTATTCATGTTCTCCTGGTAAGTCGGGCCCCGCTGACAGCAGTGTCACCGAGAGTTCAGGCAACTTCCTCGACGTGACGTGAAAGACAAGGGCGGGGGCAAGGGTGGGACAGCTGGGTCCTGGGTCCTGGGTTAGGCCCGAGCCGTCTGAGGAGGCTAGTCCAGCTTGGAGAACATGCTTGAGAGCTGTCCTGGCTGTCTTGGGCATCACTTAAATGCTGTATGCAAAATCGGGGAGGGACAGGAGCGGAACTATAAAGAAGCATGGGCAGAGACAGAGGCGCAGCCAGAGAGAGAGAGAGAGAGAGAGAGAGATGGGCCGACAGGGGCATACGCCAAGCTCAGAGATGGAGACAGATGTACAGAGAGACAGAGAGACATGCGGAGAGACAGAAAACTGAGCTAGAAGCAGAGATGCACGGAGGCAGAGCCAGAAGTTACATCATAGGCACAGAGAGACAGAGCAGGGACACCTGGACGCGGGGGGTGGCTCAGAGCCGGGCATCTGTCTGCGAGTACCAAGGTGAGGACGCAAACCAACAGAAGAAAACAGAAACACGGAACACGTCCCAGAGACAGTTGCCTGGGGACCGAGGGTGGCGTTTGCCTTGCAGACACCAGCTCCTGGAACAGCACCGACTCCACTCAGCATTTCTTGGGCTGAGCAGGTCCGTAAATCACTCGGGACAGGAAAAACCTGTGTGCAGCCTTAGAAACAGCATCTGGCAGGAGAAACGGTGGCAGGAGTGGAGAGGGGCCTGAGGGAGAGAAAGGACAGACAGAGAGAGCAGACAGGAGAGATCAGAGATGAGCCAGACAGATGGAAGGGACAGGAGAAAAGACTGAGAGAGAGAGTGCTGAAGAGAGTGGCCCAGAAGTGTGGGAAAGAGGCACACATGGAGCTGGGTGGAGAGATACACCGGGAGATGGTCACAGGCAGCAAAGATGCTGAAAGGATTGCCTTTGCACGCTGACCTTTAAAATGTTTGCTTGGAACTTGCTGTTCTTAAGGATAACACGTCTTCTTATCTGTGAGGCACTTACGGTCTACAAGATGTTTTCCCGTCCACTATGACACCCCATCCTTGCCCCCTCCCCAGACTCCCCAATTCTAGTGGGGCATTCTAGAATATTCATTCCCCAAAAAGCACTGCCCCATGCTGAGCTAGGCCACTTAATTAACCCACATGGTCAGTTATGAGGCATTTGTCTAAATTCTCTCTTCCTGGTCATATCTTCAGATGACACGAGTGAAAGTGTGAGGACTGTACACATGAGAGAAACTGTCAGGGTCTGCAGTAGAAGGACACTTCTTCCTTAGGCACTTTGTAGAACCTGGAAAGGGTGCCTGGATTGCAGGGTATATGCCCCAAACTTAGTCCTCCAGAAAGTCAGCCCAGGCAGGGTTCCCTTCCGCTTCCAAAAGGACAGGGTCTGTCCCCACTCCTCCTCACCGCAGCCAAAGCCTCCAGGGGCCGCCCCGGCATCACTCTTGGTACAGACACTGTGGCTGAAATTTGCATCCGGTCTCCTGGGTTGGCTGATCTCCAACCGGAGGGGCAGGTAAATGGAAAGGCGGCCAGGTTTCCTGAGCGTGTTTGCCCTCCGCAGCACTTAACATTTACACACGCGGGAGGAGGAGGTGAAAAGTCTTACTGCCAGAGGCTGGCGTGCCAGCCCAGAAGGAGAACCAACTCTCTGGCTGGGCTGGGCTGGAGGAATGTATGAGGATTTCCATGTGGAGTATCTCCTCTTCTGGATGGACATACGTCACTGTCACCTCCGAGGACCAGCAACAAACCCAGGTGGGCTTGGGGAAGTGGGTATGGACTCTGGTGAGGAGAACATGCCTGGACCCTTCCACCCAGGGGCCAGCCCTGCTGGAGGAAGAGTGGGCTCCTGACACCCCCTCCCATGCGCTGTGTGTCCCCACCAGCCCCAGACAGCCAGGATCATATAGCACCATGTCCTGTTGTTACCTTGACTCGCAACTGTGCTGGAAAACACGAAGGACAGCACTTACTGTTTCCTTCTGACAGCCGAGGCCCAGAGAGGTGATGTGACTTTCCAGAGGTCACACAGCAAGTTGTGGTGGAGGCAAGTCTCACACCTGCTTCTCCGGAGAGTGTCCCAGCCAAAGGCATTGCCCATCACAGCTGTCTTACACTGGCCCAGTGCCCTTGAACTCAAGGTGCTGGGGATCCAAAAGAGAAACTATACCCATGACTTGTCCAGTAAGATATCACAGCCCAGCGGGGGAGATGGTGGGATGAACACCCTATGGTAGGACTGGCCATATAACTTGGGGGGCCCAGTGCAAAATGAAAACGCAGGGCCCGTTGTTCAAAAATTATTAAGGATTTCAAGATAGTGATGGCAGAGCATTCAACCAAGCATGGGGACCATCTGCACGTGGGGCTCCGTGTGACTGCCCAGGTTGCGTGCCCATGAAGCCAGCTCTGCCCTATGGCTATAATAATAGAAAATTTAAAAGGCATTAATAGAGGTGTTTATAGAGACCGTGGGAGTGTCACAGGGAGGATGGGACCAAGGACTAGGAATGTGGTACACAGGAGAGTGGGCAAGAGCTTGGACATGGGATCCAGCAGATCCTAACTGCTGGACCTTGGGCAGCTTACTCAACCTCTCTGATCCTCGGTCAGGACAATAGCTTATTGGCCTGACCAAATGCTATACAAAAAGCGGTAACAGTCCTTGGCCCACAGTGAGCTGTAAATGGTGATTATTGTCCTTTATGACTGATGACTATGAACAGGGTGAGACACCTGCAGTTCCTCCTTCTGGAAGGTCAGTGGTATATTGACCAGGCCACGTGGTGACCAGACAGCTCCACAGTGGGAGGGCATCCATCTGCTGGGGGCTTTTTCTCGAGTTTGAATGATGTTGGACATCAGCCAGTATAAGAGGACAATGTTAGATGTTAGCCAGAAGTGCTTCCTGCTGTAGGACAGATGATACAGCCAGCACAGGGTGTCCATTTAGTGTTCCTTTGTTTAAGCAATGTGAACTGAGCACTTTGCAAGAGTCAGGCACTGTCCTAGGTACTCAGAAGCAGCCAGCTGGGTCCCCTCACCGTCACGGAACTCACAGGCTAATTTTTATCACAGCAGAGCCAAAATCTTACTTTTATAAAATAATAATAACAATAATAATAATTACAACAATGTCAGGGACCATTTTATTGAAGACTTACTCTATGCCAAGCATTGCAAGTGCTTTATTTGCATTAATTTATCTTTATCCTCACAACACTCCTAAGAGGTAAGTACTCTTGATAATCACGTGTTACAAATGGAGAAATTGAGGCTGAGAGAGGTCAGGTCACTTGGCCAAGGTCACAAGCCTAAGTGGCATTCATTCATTCAAAACATACTTGTTGAGCATTTACTCTCAAGTGTGCTAAGGGAAACCGTGGTGATTCCAGACAGGCCTGCCCTCATACCAGTGGGGGAGATAGATAGATAGAGAATAGGAAAAATAAATAAAACAAGAAAATTACAGACTTTAATTAGAGCAAAAAAGGGGGGAGGATGCTGAAGTAGAGAATAGCCCAGGCCTAGATAAATGCCTAGTACACAGTAGGCACGCAATAAATATTTGCTGACCGACTAGATGAAAAAGGAGGTCATGTGCTATCATTTTTGCCAACTCCTGAGAAATGAAAAAGAGCTAGTCAGACAAGGAGTGGCTGGCTCCGGGTAGAGTAAGATGCACGTGCAAAGGCCCTGAGGTGGGAAGAGCTTGGCATGTTGGAGGAACTGAAAGGAAGCCAGTGAGGCCATGGCACAGTGAGCACGGTAATGAGTAACATGAGATGAGGTCTAGAGGGGTAGGTATGGATCAGATCCCTGGAGGCTACCAGGGTAAAGGAGTTTGGAATGTCTCACAAGAGCAAAGGGAAGCCAATGAGCGAGTGATACAATACTGTTTACATTTTAAGGAGATCACTGTTTGCCTTGGGAGGTGTGGTGCATTTAAGATGACCACAAGTTCTTTGCTGCTCCTCTCATCAATAGGCAGAGTCTGTTTCCCCTCCAATCTGGTCCTTGACCTATTTTGACCAATAAAATGCAGCAGAAGTGATGCTGTGTAATTTCCAAGATGGAACCTTCAAAGATCTTCAGCTTCTGGTTTGGCCACTTGGAATTCTTCCTATTAGAGCCCAGCCACCTTGACGAGAAGCCCAAGCTACACAGAGAGGCATGGGGCAAATGGAGGCATTCCAGCTAACAGCGCCAGCTGAGCTTCCAACTGCCAGCCGGGTCAAGCCTCAGAAGACTGCAGCCCAGTCTACACCACATGGAGCGGAAGAACCGCTCAGCTGAGCCCAGTCAACTCGCAGACCTTTGAGACACAAATAGGTGTGGCTGTTTTAAGCCACTAAGTTTTGGGGTGGTGTGTTACACAGCAATAGATGACTGGAACATGGAGAACAGATTTGAAGAGATAGAGAGACAGGATTTGAACCCAGAACTCAGTGACTCCAAGATCCTGCTCCTATCCACCATGCTAGGTAACACCAAAGCCTCTCCGATCTCTGGTGCTAGGTTAACTCTCCTGCCCGTCTGCCAGCCTAGCTCTCAGACTTGGGTCCCCTTCTCCCTCCAGCTCCGATATCCATCAGCCATCTCCTGGCCCTGACCCTTCCTGGGGGACCCAGCTTGGCTGAGGCCTATGAAGCCAGTGGGGCATGTAAGGATCCCTGTCCGTCCTACCTTCACAACCCTGCCTGTATCTTTCATCCCAGCCCCACAGTCAGAGCTGGCCTGAGGGGAGAGCTTCCTCCCTCCCCACAGCCCTGGGGAGCAGCAGGCCGCTGCCCTACCAGCTCTCCCCTGCACTCAGATGTGACTCACTGACCTTTACGAGCCTGGGACTTGATGGGCCTGGTGTTTTATTAACTTAATAAAAAGGCAGCCTTGTTCAGGGGCTTAACATTTCTGGAGAGAGGAAGTCTCTGCCCCCCGGGCATTGGAGGAAGAAATACTGTCTTGGGCTGAGCTCCCCAGAACTGTTCTCTGGGACCTCTTACAGGGAGGCAAAGAGCTATTCATTGTATTTCCCATCAAACAGCAGCAGCAAGCCACGAAGCTTAATTTAATTTTGTAATCAGCGGAAGCACAGGCAGAGGAAGACTGCTCACTGTTTTTTCCACTTTGCTTTTTAATAGGATATCTGACAGCACACATAATACAGTGGTTTTTTGCAGTAAAGAATGTGCACACACACACGCATGCGTGGCAAGGCAGCTGCAGGAGAGAGGAAAGAATCGAGTTTTGGAGGCCTGAGACCTTCTCCCTTGCTCACTTTGTGGCTTTTGGATAGTCACTTCACTTCTCTGTGCCTCTTTTGATAACAAAGCCATTTCCTTATCTTTCTCAAATTTAGTGAAAATAATAACTAATATTTATTGTGGGCTTAATATATGTGCTAAGGAATGTGCAGGGTGTCTCACTGAGTCTTAGTAACAAGCCTAGGAGTAGCTACTGTTAGCATTTCATAAATATACAAAATAGAGGAAAGATTCGAGGCACAGAATGGTTGAGTAACTTGCCCAAGGACACACAGCCAGTAAGTGGCAGAGCTGTGTATCAAGAGGGCTTTCAGTTACAGGCAGTGCAATCTGACTCTAGACGTCTAAGAAGGAATGATGATCATCCAAAGCATGGTGAGTGGCCAGAGAACTGGTTTAAGGCTGAGCTTCCAAAACCACACAACAGAGCTGTTCTGACGAGGAAGCCACCTCTGCCACCTCCTTCACTGCCAAGCACCATGGCCGAGAACTCGCCTTTTGTGCACCTGCTCCTGGGTCCAGCACCAATGCCACTTCTGCCCCAGGAATTCCACCCTGTACCCCTGCTGCCCACCCAAAGCCAGCAGCTTTGACAATCCTGCTCAACAGCAAAATGCATTCCACAGGAGCCCCCATTCCCAATTTTCTCACAATTTTCTCAGAGAGTCTGCACAAATAAGTTTGGCTGGTGGAGCCCAGGTTATCTGCCAACTCCCTGGCTGCAAATGGGGCTGGGAAAGCAAGAGTCCTGCCTTGGAGATGAAGAGCATGTGGGCCTGGAAGCTATCCAAATATAAGAGGATGGGCCAAGGGCCCATACAGCCAACAACAAGGCAAATGTCTACTACCCACTGGGTTCACACCAGGCAGAAAGACTTGGAGCCTGCCTTTGACTGGGTCAGATGAGGAGGTGGCAGTAAAGAGCTTTGTCTAGTAAAAGGGCCTTTTTTGAGGTGGGAGCCGGGTGGGAGGGGGTGGTGCAGGACAGATGACACTTCACTGTGGTGGCAGCTGGAAGAGAGACTCAGGTGAGTGGTCAATAAGTGACCACAGTCCTTACCAAATGAACAGATGTGCGTTCAGATCACCATCAAATCCAGTTAGCTTGGGCTCAACTGGTTCACAGTGAGTGATAATACGGACAGACACCGGAAGGGAAGCCCTTTAAGCCCCACCCATGCAGATGTCTGCATCCTAAGAGCCTCATCTCCAGATGTGGCCCCGCCTCTGACCAGCTGCCTGGCCATGCCAAGCTGCTCACCATCTCCTGAACACACCCTGCTCTTTCTTACCACAGTGTCTTTCCACGTGATTCCCCCCTGCCCAGAATGCCTTCTCTTTCTCTGTGTGGCAAGCCTCATACCTTCTCAAAATAATAACAATAGTGTGCATGTGTGTATGCTTTAAAATTTTTTCCTATATGCCAGGCACTGCTCTAAGTATTTTCATATTTTAACTGACCTCATACAACAATCATATAAAATAAAGAAAATGATCATCTTCATTTTACAGGAGAGGCAATCCAGGAACAGAGAGGTTGAGTAACTTGCTTAATGACACACAGCCAATGGCACTGGGATTTGAAGCCAGTGCCCTGACTCCAGAGACCGTGTCTGCCACCACTTTGCTTCACATCCACTCAAACAGCACCTCCTGCGTGAGACTTTCCAAAAGGGCTCCATGCCAAGTCCAGCCTTCTCTCCTCTGGGGTCCCACAGGCCCCGGCCTATTCCAACAGGATCAGTTGCTTTCATTTCAGTGGTCTGCTTTCCTGGCTTTGCCGCCCCCACTGGATTGTGAGGCAAAGACTGCGTGTGTGTTACTTGTTTTTTAATCTCTGAGTCCTCAGTACCTCGCCCAGTCTGGTGCCAAGGAGATGCTCCATGCTTGCTGAAGTAATGAGTGGGTTTGTTGAGTAAATACATTGGCTAAAAACAAATCAGGGCCAGAAGATCTGAATTACTGAAGAGGGGAAATGATTCAGAATGCTCATTTCCTAACCACCGCCCCCCAACATCTGCAGACTCACTCCTCAGGTGATAGTCTTCTGAGGGCCTTGCCGGGGGGTGCTGTCACCCTGGCCTAATGAAACAGGTGCCCTCAACAGCAATCAAGCAGTAATTCTCTCCAGCCTTTGGGTATTGGGGACTTTTCATTAATTAAGCTTGGTGACCTTCCCTATTAATTAGGAAAAAAGGAAAGAAGAAATGATATTAACCTTGATTGAGAGCTTACTTTGACATATTTCTTTTTTTTTTAAGTGGTTCTCAAACACTGTCTCTGGATCAGCTGCATTGGAATACCTGTGGACTTTTTTTTTTTTTTAAATACAGATTCTTGAGCTCCTTACCATAAAAATTCTGGTTCAGTTGGACTAAAGTGGGGCGTGGTACCTGCCTTTGTAGGTGACCCCTGGGGTTTTCCCCTCCCAGCTAGGCTTGGGAACCTGTATCTTACATCACATTTTCTACCAGAATGCCATGAACAGAGTGTTGTTAATTCCTCTACACAGATGGGGCTGGAGAAGTCAGGTGCTTTCGCAAGGTAAGCCACTAGAAGATGGCAAGCCTGGGTTGAGAGAGAGAGAGACAGAGAGAGAGAGAGCGAGGTCTTTGAGGGAGTGGAATGCCCAGTATGGCAGAAGCAAGTAAGAAGATTGGAACAATGAGAGATGACCACTCATTTCCTCCTTCCCAAGTCACGGTTCCCTCCTTCCCTTGGGTCAGCCTCCTGGGCCCCAGCTCCCATGTCTGCTCTTGTCCTTGGCTGAGACAACCTGCCCCAGCCAGCCTTGGTCCTAGCCCCAGCCCATGTTACCCTCCAGGTAAGGGATCCTGCTCTCCTGCCATCTGACCCCTGGCTGGCAGCCTCTTCCAACTGCTTTAGTTGTCACCTCCACCCACCACTGCATCACCTGTCTCCTAGCAGTATATATGACAGCGTCTTTAAGAGACTGTCCACTGTCTCAGCTCCAAGCCCAGAGAACCCCCTTTAAGAGTGAGCAGAGTGACTTACCAGGCCAGAAGGGGGCTCATGTTATAAAATATAAACCTAACAAGTGTTTGCAAAGCACCTGCTATGACTCACACAGAGAGATAAGAGAGGGTCCCTGCCCTGGGAGTTCCGTGTCTTGCTGGGGATTAAGACACTCTCAGAAAGAGAGAAAAACCCTCATGATCAAAGCATCCTATGACTCAAAGGAATGCTCAGTCTTCCTCTGAGTCCAAGGGGGAAAGACATGGCTGGAACCATCCCTGTGAGCGGAGGGGGTCACGGAAGCAGCAGGCAGAGTCCAACTAGAATGTTTACTCAGGATGTTTAGAATTTCAGGGGCTGCTAGGGTGAGGAAGGCAGTTTGTGCGGGGTGCCCCTCACCCGGCAAGTGGGATGAGGAACACGAAGAACAGCACTGAGTAGGGCCAGGCCCATCGCTATGACCTCACGGGTATGACCTCCTCATTTAATCCTCACAACAATCCAAATGGCAGGCCACATGGCAGATGAGGAAACCAAGGAGCAGAGAGGCGATGGAACCTGTCCAAGGTGGCACCGCTGAAGTAGCAGCCCTGGAACCTGAGCACACGCAGCCTGGCTAAAGGGTCCACGCGCCTGACCACGCTTCTGTCTTCCGTCTCCGAGCAGAAAGGTGTAAGAGGTGGGAGAGTGCGGCATGATTTGGAACGGGTTCAGATTCCACTGTGGCCGCTCCCTGGTGGGAAAGGAAGGGCAACCGGACGTGAGCTGAGGCTGCAGGTCGGGCTTGAGCAGAGAAGGCCTTGCTGGCACAGGGAGTGTGGGTTCTCCTGCAGATGGTGGAGGGCTGCTGGGGTTTCTGAACCAGGCAGCAGTGAGTTCACAAGCCCACGGCTGCGGGAAACCAATCTGGTCCTACCGTACAGGGTAGACAAAGATGCAGGACATTTCAGCAAAGCGGGGGCAAGATTAAGGGCCTGCACCCCAGAGCTGGGAGGAGATGCCAAGAAAATAGAGAGGAGGGGCACTCCAGGGACACTCCTGGATGGTGGCACTCCCCATCCCAGCCTTCCCCTGGCCCAGCCACCGGTCAGCTGCGTGCCTTTGGGCAAGTGGCTTTGCCTCTCTGGCCATCAGTAGAATGAGGGGAGACTTTAGAGGTCAAATGAGGCCAGGATTGTCAGGACTGAGCCTGGCAAACCGTAAGCACCCTTCTAATAGGAGACGACACTTCTGTGTTGGATGCCGTTTTCTTCCCCTTCGTCTATTTGGTTGTTGATCTCCCTACCATCTATTTTGAATCTTCCTGTAGGCTTTTATCAGTATTTTTGCAGCAAGTGACCTTGCATCATTTGCAGATATAGGCAGGATCATAAATTATAGAGGACAGAAGGAACACGCTCTCAGCCCCTGCCTCGGCATTTCCCCTCGGTCCCTGCCTCTGGTTGCACACCTGTTTGTCTGCTCGGTGGCAGCCTCTGCCCATTCCCTGTTGTGGCCTGTGGCCCTGCACAGACCCCAGACCCCTTCGTGGAAGGCTAACCAGTCCCTTCAAGAAGCCCACGGGGCTCTCAGCCACTCCCTGCTCCTTGGTGGTCTCCATGTCCTGCCCCGGCATCCCACCTCCCCAAATGAGAGTGCATGGAAAAGACTAGAAAGAAGACCCAATGGTGCAAGTTCATTAGTTCCATCCCTGGAAGGCATATGGGGCCTGATGAGGCCAGGATCAGCCCAGGTTTGGACTGGGATACCTGAAAAATACCTAGAGGCATATGTCCAGGGGGCAGTTGAAGACACATATTGGAAGAAGGGAAAGAGTGTCATCAGTGAGTGCTGGCTGTAGGTGCAGGCCTGGGAGTCATCTCCACAGAGGGTTATATTTGAAATGGAATGCTTTTGCTATTTTGGTCTCAGGTGACTTGCCTAATGTTGCAAATTAACTGTTGCTAATCATACATCATGATACAAATAATCTTAAATACATCACCTATTCCATTCACTCATTGACAAATACCGAGCCCTCAATCTTTGCCAGGCACTGTGCTGGGCCCTGGGGCCACAGGGGTCAATAAAACAGACATGGTCACCGCCCTCTGGAGCTTAGAGTTTGGGAGTGGGGAGCAGGGTGGAGTGCAGGCGCAATTACAATTTTGGAGACTATGGAGGAGAGGAAGGATGAGGAAGCTAGCCTAGTCTGGGAGTAAAGGAAGTTTTCCCTCATGAAGTGACTTTTAAGCTGAGATATAAAGAATGAGCAGAAGTTGGTGACATAAGGAAGTAGGAGGAAAAGCATGCTAGCAGGGCTTCCCTGGTGGCGCAGTGGTTGGGAGTCTGCCTGCTAATGCAGGGGACACGGGTTCGAGCCCTGGTTTGGGAGGATCCCGCGTGCCGCGGAGCAACTAGGTCCGTGAGCCACAACTGCTGAGCCTGCGCGTCTGGAGCCTGAGCTCCGCAACAGCGTGGCCTCATCGCATAGGGTGTTAGAGGCCGTGATAAGGATTTTAGATTTCATTGTAGGAACACTGGGGAGTCATTGAGGGTTTTGATGAGAAATGATGTGGTCAGATCCATGCTTTAGAGTGATCTCTCAGGCTCTATATGGAGAAGAAATGGGGATGGGGTGGGTTGTGAGGAGACCTGAGTAGAATCGCACCTCAGTCCCATCCCTGGTCCAGAGACATTTCTGTTTAATTCACTTAAGAAACACGCTCCCCGAGACTGCTCCATGCCTCTGCCTCTACCTTCATTTTCTGTTTCAGGGAAAGATACCACCTCTGTCCATCGGTCCTAAGCAGAAGCTGGGAGTCCCCACTGCTCTACCCACTCCCTCACCCCTGCATCCATCTTTTTCCAAGTCCTGTCCTTCCTTCTCTTCCCTCCATTCCCACAGCCACCTCCCCCTCCCCCAGGCGGGCCACCGTTCTCTCCCTTCTCAGGCACTGCCACAGCCACCGAGGGTCTCCCTGCCCTCAGGCGACCCCAGCCCAATCCACCTCCACACCAGGGCGACCCACGTGCATCCCTCACACCTCCCTCTTCCTCATTGCCCCAAAGGGCCCTTAAGGCCATGAGCCCATCATGCTCTGATCCTGTCTGCCTCTGGAGCTTCATCTCCTGCTCCTCTTCTCCCTTCCTGACCCACCCCATGCCCACCTCCACTCCTCCAAAGGTACTAAACCAGTGCTCTTTCTTGCCTTCCAGCCTTTGCATATGCTGTTCCCTCTGCCTGGAACACCGTTTCCACTCTCCTTCACCTGGCCGGCTCTTCATACTTCATATCTAGGCTGGATGTAACTTATCCATCCCTTCACCAATTTGACACATATTTATTGACCTTTAAAGTGTGCAAGGGGATCCAATGCGACAGGATGGACATGGTCTCTGCCCTCATGGAGCTTACAGCCTGGCCCCAGGGTGTAGAGCTATACGTCTGCTATATGCTTCCACAGCTCCCATATTTCTGCATGAGGGAACATATCATTTATTGTTTCTGCGGGTTGTTTCCCCTCCCAGCTTACAAGCTCTATAGGGGGAAGGGTGAAAGCACCTAGAACAGTTCTGGGCACATAGTAGGTCTTCATGTGCCACCAGATGGAGGTAACTAAGACACATTCTCTGCCCTGAATGGGTGAGTGTGAAGTCGCTTTGAATAACTGGAGGAGTTACACAGATGTGGCTGGGCTGAGCGATCATTGCCACCAGCACCGCAGATCCCCCCTGTGCAAATTCTCTGCCCCCCAACCCCTGCCGTCAGCCAGACCACTAGCATCTTCCCTGCACTCTCCTCTCAATACCCGCTGCCCACCCCCCCCCCCCACTTATACAGAGCTGAAGAGCCAGAGGACCCTTTTCCCTCCCAGACTGGAGCAGAGGCGCTGCCACCCCCTTTTCCATGGGAAATGTTAATTACAACACATATATATATTAATTAGCCCGAATGTTAATCCACCCAAACTCACATCCTGTGCCCAGCGGCTGAGGCAGGTGACTCACTCCACCCTCCCCGCACCGCCCTGTGGAATTGCACTTTTCCTGCCATTTGGGATAAGAACCAGTTTAGTGCTCACTGTTGAAGGGGAGCAAAAGAAAGAAATTGCCCTTGGTGAGAGGAGATGCGTGTTCACTTGCGAAACACAAAACCACCTTCATTCCTAACCCAGCTCCACGCTGCAACTTCTGGGTCACAGGACCAGGGTGCCAAAGGTGGATGCTGTGACTTTCAACGTTGTGACATGCTGCTCCTGGCCTCCTGCCCCATGCCCCTGCTTCTTATGGCTGGGGCTGCTTGGAAACTGCTTGGCCATCCCCCCCACCAAGTCCTACCCCCAGTCCTGGGATTCCAGGGGCCCAGGTATAGCCCACTGGGCACTCTCAGGCAAGGCTAAGCTCCCTAAGCCTTAGTCTCTGCTTCTGTAAATGCAAATGCGAATGCCCACCGTGTGGGTTCTGGCAAGTCCTCAACGAGATCACAGACGCGTGGGCCCAGTACACGTCGGTGAGCATCTGTGTCCTTCCTTCGCCCTTCACCTGCTCTTGTTGATCCTTGATTCTGCCCCTGCAGGTTCAGGCCCACCCAGGTCCCCACCTTGTTCCCAGAAGGAAGAGTAGCAGGATTATGGCTTGTCCTGCCTGGACACGGCTGCTTGAGGGACTCTTGTGGGCCACCTCAAGTCCCTTGTATGCCAACCTGACTCAGCCAGGCAGCCAAAGCTGGCCCCAGGAGCCTCCACCGTCCCCAAGCCAGAATCTGTCCATCCCTTTGCCACTGGCCAGTCCCTGAACCAGAGCCCTCCCATCCCCCACCCCCAGTTAGCCCAAGGTTTCCTCCAATTATTGGCCAGTCAACTCTATTAGGCGTCTACCTGAGTTCCCAAACTTACATCTACATAAGGTTTCCAGCCTTGGTCACTGGTCAGATCTTAGTTCCTACCACGCTTCTGTGGCTGTCCTTCTCCAAGTTAGTTCTGTGTCCCCGACCCCAGATTCTGCCTCTGGAAAGGAGAGCCGCCATGGATGGGGGAGCAGCATAGGACACAGCTTATGAATGGAGCACTTGAATCCTAAGTCTAGCTCCTCAATTAATAACCTTGAATAGGACATTTTATCTCTATGGGGGAAAACTCTGCTTTCCAGGGTTGATGGGAGAATTCATTGCAATAACACAAACATGGTGCCTATCACAGTGCCTAGTGCATAGGGCCATAATGGTAGCTAACACATCTAGTGTCCTAAACATTTTACCTACGTAATTCATTGAACTCATGATCACCCCTGAGGTGATGCTGATACATTCCCATTTTACAGACAGGGAAACCAAGGCACAGGGAAGTTATGCAAGTTGCCCAAAGCCACACAGCTAGTAAGTGCTAGAGCCACATATTCAAACCAAGCGAGGCTGGCCTGAGAGTCTGCTCTGAATCCCCACACTGCATCTACCTTCTATGTGGAAGCGTCATTCTCTTCTGGGTATTACTGTTTCTATCATCAGAGGTCCTGACGCCAAGGCTGTCTGCCAGGCTTCTGAGTTGGACCACCTCCTAGAATACTTCACTGGCCCGCCCCATCCCTCCCAGGTCTCCCTCCCCACAGATCAGAGCCCTGCCACCGACTGGGGCCTGCATGGCTATGCGTGAGAGGGGCGTGTGTGTGCAGCCTCACAGGCCTCCGCATGCCTGTGTGTGCAGATGCTGCGGGCCACAGGGAGCAAGCCAGAGAGGCTGACGGAGACAAAGTCAGCGACAAAGAGATGTGGCTGCCAAATTCCCCTCGTCTCCGACGGAGAGAGAGAGCAAGACAGAAATAAAGGGAAGCAGAAGCAGTTCAGTGTTTAGGGTGGACGCGCAGAGTCTGTGTGTGTGTGTGTGTGTGTGTGTAGGCACGTGTGAGTGTGTCTCCGACTCCATGGGGGGTTTGTGAGGGGAACTGTGAATGTCAGAAGGTGTGCAGGAGACGGGCTGCCTCTCTGCGTGTGAGAGTGTGGCCGTGTGTGCACGGGGAGGGCGTGTGTATGTGGGTTTGGGAGTGTGCACCTGTGAGCCGTCAGCTGTGACAGGCCCACCCCGGGACGATGGCACAAACAGTCTGAGTGAGCTTCGAACAGGCCTTTGATGACTTTGGCAGCAGGGAGGACGGGCCGGGGCTGGGGAGACAGAGGCTGCTGGAAGGAGAAGAGGCAGTGAGCTCGTGCACACAGGGAGCCGGCACGCTGGACGCCTTCCACCGCCAAACTGTCCTGAAAGCCATCGCATCCAGCCAAATCACAATCACAGAGCAGACCCTGAGATGAGAAGCCGGCCTTCCCCAGCGCAGGAGGCCCAGAGCCCGCTCACAGGCACTGATATTTTATTGATTATATAACAGCCTAGAGGCGATTGCAGTTGGGGCAGCGAAAAAGCAATTTTCCTCCCCTCCTTCTGCTTTGCCGCCTGACCTCCTCTCTGAGCTGAGGCCAGCCTGGCGTGGGCAGGCAGGGTATGTCCGGGTCATGCTAGCAGCAGAGCAGAGGTCCCTGTGCTCGGTGGCCCCCTCAGATTCACCGGGTGCAGGTCCCGCTCTGGGGAGCACCTCATGGAGGGACAGACACATGACTCAGGCCGGGAGAGAGTGGCAAGGGTCTGGTCAGCCCTCCTCTCCCTGCCCTGCCCAGGCCATGGAGCACGGTTCCTGCCAGCCTTTCAGTTTGGGGCAGGAATGGAGAGGGCAAGTGTGGGTGCACCAGGCATGGCAGGTCCCAGGCATGGTGGCAGGAAGGAGGCCCACGCCTGATCCCAAAGGCAAAGTAAGCCAGCGTCAGCTCCTTGGGGCCATGGTTAGTTCACTTGGCCTTTACTTTCCTCATCCGTGCAGTGGGTAGAATCTCTCTTGGGATTGCTGGGAGGGATAATTTATCCATCACCTGGTTCATGGGAGGAGCTCACAGAGCCTGGTGGTATGCACTGGAGGTGAAGGAAACACGGCTCAAGCAGGCTTGACTCAAAGACAACAGTTACTGTCTCACAAGATCCAAACATAGTAAGACCTAGGGAAGGGAAAGGTTGGGGAGTAAGTGTGGGTGCTCAGTATTTGTGGAAGGCAGCCTGCTGAGAAACCGAGGTGTGCACGGTTATGTAGGAAGCAGAGCCCCGAGAAGGGCGGGGCCTGAGTGTCTGAGAACCAGGGCAGGTTTCACACAGGAGTTACCCTTTAAAACAAATCCTGAAGCGAGTGGGAGTTTGCCAGATGGGGGGTGGAGGGAGGTCGTGGAAATGGAATATTCCCTGCAGAGGAAACAGTATATTCAAAGGTAAGACTGAGCTGCTACATAACTACTACTGGTGATGAACCCTTATTGACCGTTTCTCATTGTTCCAAGTGTTCTCCACATATCCACTCATTTATACTCTTTGGGTATCTACAGGCAGACCTCGCTTTATTGTGCTTTGCTTTACCATGCTTCACAGATACTGCGTTTTTTACAAATTCAAGGCTTGTGGCAACCCTGCATTGAGCAGGTCTATCGGTGTCATTTTTCCAACAACATTTGCTCATTTTATGTCTCTGTGTCACATTTTGGTAATTCTCGCAACATTTCAAACTTTTTCATTATGATTATATTTGTTGTGGTGATCTGTGATCACTGATCTTTGATGTTATTATTGCAAAAAGATTACAACTCAATGAAGGCTCAGATGATTAGCATTTTTTAGAAATAAAGCATTTTTTCTTTTAACATCTTTATTGGAGTATAATTGCTTTACAATGGTATGTTAGTTTCTGCTTTATAACAAAGGGAATCAGCTATACATATACATATATCCCCATGTCTTCTCCCTCTTGAGTCTCCCTCCCATCCTCCCTATCCCGCCCCTCTAGGTGGTCACAAAGCTCCGAGCTCATCTCCCTGTGCTATGCGGCTGCTTCCCACTAGCTATCTATTTTACATTTGGTAGTGTATATATGTCCATGCCACTCTCTCACTTCATCCTAGCTTACCCTTCCCCCTCCCCATATCCTCAAGTCCATTCTCTACGTCTGTGTCTTTATTCCTGTCCTGCCCTTAGGTTCTTCAGAACCATTTTTTTTTTTAGATTCCATATATATGTGTTAGCATGCGGTATTTGTTTTTCTCTTTCTGACTTACTTCACTCTGTATGACAGACTCTAGGTCCACCTACCTCACTACAAATAACTCAATTTCGTTTCTTTTTATGGCTGAGTAATATTCCATTGTATGTATGTGCCACATCTTCTTTATCCATTCATCTGTCGATGGACACTTAGGTTGCTTCCATGTCCTGGCTATTGTAAATAGAGCTGCAATGGACACTGTGGTACATAACTCTTTTTGAATTATGGTTTTCTCAGAGTATATGCCCAGGAGTGGGATTGCTGGGTGGTATGGTAGTTCTATTTTTAGTTTTTTTAAGGAAGCTCCATACTGTTCTCCACAGTGGCTGTATCAATTACATTCCCAACAGTGCAAGAGGGTTCCCTTTTCTCCACACCCTCTCCAGCATTTATTGTTTGTAGATTTTTTGATGATGGCCATTCTGACTGGTGTGAGGTGATACCTCATTGTAGTTTTGATTTGCATTTCTCTAATGATTAGTGATGTTGAGCATCCTTTCATGTGTTTGTTGGCAATTTGTATATCTTCTTATGCAAATTGAAATGTCTATTTAGGTCTTCTGCCCATTTTGGGATTGGGTTGTTTATTTTTTTGTTATTGAGCTGCATGAGCTGCTTGTAAATTTTGGAGATTAATCCTTTGTCAGTTGCTTCATTTGCAAATATTTTCTCCCATTCTGAGGGTTGTCTTTTCGTCTTGTTTATGTTTTCCTTTGCTGTGCAAAAGCTTTTAAGTTTCAATAGGTCCCATTTGTTTATTTTTGTTTTTATTTCCATTTCTCTAGGAGGTGGGTCAAAAAAGATCTTGCTGTGATTTATGTCATAGAGTGTTCTGCCTATGTTTTCCTCTAAGAGTTTTATAGTGCCTGGCCTTACATTTAGGTCTTTAATCCATTTTGAGTTTATTTTTGTGTATGGTGTTAAGGAGTGTTCTAATTTCATTCTTTTACATGTAGCTGTCCAGTTTTCCCAGCAACACTTATTGAAGAGGCTGTCTTTTCTCCATTGTATAGTCTTACCTCCTTTATCAAAAAAAAGGTAACCATATGTGTGTGGGTTTATCTCTAGGCTTTCTATCCTGTTCCATTGATCTATATTTCTGTTTTTGTGCCAGTACCATACTGTCTTGATTACTATAGTTTTGTAGTATAGTCTGAAGTCCAGGAGCCTGATTCCTCCAGCTCCGTTTTTCTTTCTCAAGTTTGCTTTGGCTAGAAATAAAGTTTTTTTTGGGGGGGGGGGCGGGGGGTTTATTTATTTATTTATTTATGGCTGTGTTGGGTCTTCATTTCTGTGCGAGGGCTTTCTCTAGTTGCAGCAAGGGGGGGGCCACTCTTCATCACGGTGCGCGGGCCTCTCACTATCGCGGCCTCTCTTGTTGTGGAGCACAGGCTCCAGACGCGCAAGCTCAGTAGTTGTGGCTCACGGGCCTAGTTGCTCCGCGGCATGTGGGATCTTCCCAGACCAGGGCTCGAACCTGTTTCCCCTGCATTGGCAGGCAGCTTCTCAACCACTGCGCCACCAGGGAAGCCCAATAAAGCATTTTTAAATTAAGGTATGTACATTGTTTTCTCAATCCATTATTTTATTTATTTATTTATTTATTTATAATTTTTAAAAACTTTATACGATTTTTAAAAGTTACTTTCCATTTATAGTCATTTCAAAATATTAACTATATTCCCCATGTTATACAATACATCCTTGATCCTATCTTACACACAATAGTTTGTACCTCCCACTCCCCCACCCCTATATTGCCCCTCCACCCCCTCCCCACTGGTAACCATTAGTTTGTTATATGTATCTGTGAGTCTGCTTCTTTTTTGTTATATTCACTAGTTTGCTGTATTTTTTAGCTTCCACATATAAGTATTTGTCTTTCTCTCTCTGACTTATTTCACTTAGCATAATGCCCTCCAAGTCCGCCTCTGTTGTTGCAAATGGCAAAATTTAATTCTTTTTTATGGCTGAGTAATATTCCATTATATATATATACCACATCTTCTTTATCCATTCATCTGTTGATGGACACTTAGGTTGCTTCCAATCTTGGTGATTGTAAATAATGCTGCAATGAACATTGGGTTCATGTATCTTTTCAAATTAGTGTTTTTGTTTTTTTCAAATGTATACTCAGGAGTGGAATTGCTGGGTCATATGGTAGTTCTATTTTTAGGTTTTTGAGAAATCTCCATACTCTTTTCCACAGTGGTTGCACCAATTCCCATTCCCACCAGCAGTGTACAGGGGTTCCCTTTCTCCACATCCTTTCCAACATTTGTTATTTGTGTCCTTTTCGATGATAGCTATTCTGACAGGTGTGAGGTGATATCTCATTGTGGTTTTGATTTGCATTTCCCTGATGATTAGTGATGTTAAGCATCACTTCATGTGCCTGTTGACCATCTGCATTTCCTCTTTGGAAAAATGTCTATTCAGTTCTTCTGCCCATTTTTAAATCAGGTTGTTTGTTTTTTTGATGTTGAGTTGTGTGAACTGTTTATATATGTTGGATATTAATCCCTTATTGGTCATATCATTTGCAAATATTTTCTCCCATTCAGTAGGTTGTCTTTTCATTTTGTTGATGGTTTCCTTTGCTGTACAAAAGCTTTTAAGTTTAATTACGTCCCATTTGTTTAATTTTCCTTTTATTCCTTTACTTTAGGAGACAGATCCAAAAAGATAATGCTGTGATTTATGTCAAAGAGTGTTCTGCCTATGTTTTCCTCTACGAGTTTTATGGTATCCAGCCTCACATTTAGGTCTTTAATCCATTTTTAGTTTGTTTATTTTTTTGTATATTGTGTTAGAGAATGTTCTAATTTCATTTTTTTTACTGTAGCTCTCCAATTTCCCGAGCACCACTTATTGAAGAGACTGTCTTTTCTCCATTGTATATTCTTGTCTCCTTTGTCATACATTAATTGACCATAAGTGCGTGGGTTTATTTATGAGCTCTCTATTCTGTTCCATTAATCTGTATGTCTGTTTTTGTGCTAGTACCATACTGTTTTGATTACTGTAGCTTTGTAGTATAGTCTGAAGACAGGGAGCATGATTCCAAGGTGTGTACCTTTTTTTTTAGACATAATATTATTGCACACTTAATAGGCTACAGTATAGTGTAAAGCTACCGTTTACATGCTCTGAGAAACCAAAAAATTCATGTGACTCTCTTTATTTTGATATTATCTTTATTGTGGTAGTCTGGAACCAAGGCTGTGATGTCTCCAGGTCTGCCTGTACTCTCATTTGCCCCATTTTATGGTTGAGGAAACTGGGCACAGAGAGTTAATCACTGAACCACAAGCACACAGAGCAGAAAGAGCAGGACCTATTCAGCCAGTCATGCAGTCCAGAGAGGATGGGGGGAGGCAGGTCTTGAGTGTCATTCTGAGGAGTTTAAACTAGGTGCTGTGACCAGTCAGAAAGATCAGTATAAACTCTGAATCAAACACTCTAGTGGCCCACATGAATTGTAGATCAGAGAAGGCGAGGCTGGAGGCAAAGCTCATGAGGGAGGTTCCTGTGGGCTCTGAAAGCACACACACCGAATGATGATACATTCTCCTCAGCACTGCTGCCTACAAGGCACTGCCACTCCCATTAACACTGCGCCAGCCCCAGGAGGCAGAATTCATAGTGTCTGTGGCACATATGGGGACACTGAGCCTCTGGGAGCTCTGACGATTGTCACATAACTGGCATCCAGCAGAGACCAGACTTGAACCCAGGTCCTGTGATACTAAATTCTCTGGTCTTCACGAGTTGTCTCCCCTACTTTGGCTGCACCTCTTAGCAAGTCTGACCCACCAAGTACATGGTGAACCCTCCAACTTGTATATCAAATGAGCAAATGAATGAATGAGTGAGTTTTCAATCAAGAGTGTTGGTCCCCTCTGGCTCTAGAGAGTCCTCAGATTGTATGATAACAGAGACAACAGAAATCAACCCTTGCACTTTTTTTCCATCAATCCAGGGATGATTCCTGGCATATGGAGATGAGGGGAGCTGGGTCACGAGATGGGGGCAGAGTAGGGAGCAGGGCCCCCTTCCTGGTGACTGGACTCAGGTTGTCTATCACCCAAACCCTGAGTTAGCCAAACAACCCAGCTCACCACCTCCTCTAACTCCCAGGCTGGAGAGGAAGACACCCCATGTAGTAAATGCCAGCCCAGGCTGTGTGACAGGCCGAGTAGCTGCCCTGAGGAAGTGCTGGACAGCTCCGGAGACAGGTCCTTTGTGGCAAACCTATGAGAAAGTGAAGGTACCAAACAGACTGCAGACCTATAGGTTTAGGGAAATCTCACTCCTCCACGATTGCTGTTCTGGAGGAAGCCAATGCTGACTCGGAAACCCATCTCTGATATAATGTAAATGATGGAAGTGCTCTTTCCGAAGTATTTTTAAAGTAAGATCATATGTATAAATATGAGAGAGAGAGAAAGAGAGAGAATGACAGATGGACGGGGTAGTCAGTGGAGTATTTTTAATCCTGGAGTCAGGATTACATAACTATGGGAAGAGAAAAGCTAAGGCAAGTAGTGAGTCATCTGGAGCAAAGACGGGAACAAGTCTCACCCAAACCTTCTTCCCTCTCTGCCAGCATCTGCAGGTGCTGTGATCCACGGGACCACGTCAAAGCGCCAAGGGAGGTGGGCTGGGGTGGTGAAGAACCTCGGTGAAACAGGCTCAGGGTACAGGGTGGGGCTCGCAGGCTTAGTAGGGGTGCTGGAGATGGAAGGCAGGGCCCAGCCCAGACCATGCGTAAAGGCTGAGTCTTGGAAACACTCGTCAATTTCCTGGAAATTGGAAAAAGCCTTGGAGTTATTTTCGAGTGAGTTCTTGGCTCTGCGCTGCAGACTCCGTGTCATCTTTGACTTCCTATAATTTGGGGACTGTGAAGGCTCCCATCTGAAGTCACAGCCACAGCCTGGGAGACACTGTCTGAAGGGCCACTGTGTTGGATGACAGACTAGGGCTCTTCTCCAGGTCTGTGGAGCGCTTGCCACAAGCCACCAGGCCAGGGTGAGAGCAAGAGGCTTTAGATGGGAACATCAGAAGCTCATCTTGACTGTCCAGGAAGTAAAGAGATGGGTGATGGAGGGAGACTGTGGTGTGTCTGCCCCTGGGGAATTTCTGAAAGCGAGAACACCTTCCACCTGCCCCAGGTGGTCTGCAGAGTCATCTGCCTGAGGCAGAGGGCTGGACCAGATGGCCAACCAAGGCTCCTTCTCCCTTTAGAGTTCTTCAACTCTGAATGCATCACTGCTAAAAATACACGCAGCTGTCATAAGACTAGCGCCCATGTCTCCTTTCTTCGGTAGAAAAACTCCTGTGTATACCCTCTGCCTGCCACCATTTCTAATAGCTACTGTTTATAAACAGAGTGTTTACCACAGACCAGACACTATGCTTGCCAGGTATTACCACATTTAATCCACTTACCACACTCTAAGATAAAGGCTAATGTTCCCATTTTACAGATGTGAAAACTGAGACATAAGGTCAGTGGCTTAACTGGAATTTTAACTCAGTTTGTGTGACCCATGCTCTTAATCCTGATGACATGGAGCCTCATCCCAAAAGGTTTCATTGCTCCAGGGTTGAACCTTCCCCAGGGTTTTGCCCCCTGCAGTATGTTTGGCTGAAGCCAACAAGAGTTATGGGTCCAGAGAGGCAGCTGCTAGTTCCAAGAAAAATATTGTTTGTCTATGACTTAGCCCACAAGCAGGCAAGAACTTGCCAAGAAAAGGGCCCCCATACCGCAACGCATCCAGGGGCCAGCTACCTGTAGTCACCGTTCAAAGATGCTCTTCAAATCTCTGGCCTGGTCAAAGCAGCTGCGGGGAAGGAGGGGGAAGAAGAGACAACCTTATCTGTCTTATCAGGGGCCACCATGATCGGCTTCCAAGCAAGCAAAGGGAACTTCTCTTTTTGTGGTTGCTGTTGGAAGGTCCTGGAGAGAGGCCAAGCAGCAGGCTGTGCATGAGGCAGGGTCTGGGGCGAGTAGCCTGGTCTCTGCACTGTCCCAGGCTGCCCTCAGCCCCATCTTCTGCTGCTGGGAGAGGAGAGAGACCAGCAGGGAAGTGCCAGGTCGGACAGAGACCATGAGAAAGATTCAAGAGTTAGGGAGAAAGAAGGACCATGGCAGAGAGTTAGAAAGCCCAGAAGAGCTAGAGACAGAGATAGAGAGCATGAGACTGAAGGGTCACAGAGACATAGACAGACAAAAAAAGTGAGAGCGGGGGCCTGGGACAGAGAACCCTGTGAGTTAACAAATATTTACTGACCTCCCCCTCCATGTGCCAGGCATTAGTCTAGGCACTGAGGGTACAGCCTTGAGTGAGGCAAAGCCCTGCTCTCATAGAGCCTCCTGTCTGGTCCAGTAATTAGGTCAGGGTAGGAGAGACAGACCATCCACAAGCAAACCCTCAAAACATGACGATTTCAGAGAGCAATGAGAAAATAAAACGGGGTGAGGGGATAGAAAAACTGAGAACCAGGGAGACGGAGATACCAGGAAAGAAGTAGACAATGTCACAGGGACCACGAGTAGACCAAGGAGGGTGGGAGGGAGGAGGGAGGAAGATGAGGGAGGAGGAGGAGGAGGAAGGGAAGGAGCAGGAGAAGGGAGGGAGAGAGAGGCGTGGAGGGAGACACAGGTAGAGGAACCACAAGAAAAATGACACCAGAGAAACCAGGAGTTGCAGAGGCCATGAGAGAGATAAAACAGTTATGATTCCCGAGAAACTATGACAGATGAGAAAGGAGGCAAAGACCACAGAGTTGTGCCTTGAATCAGGGAGGCTGAAGATAGGAACAGAATGAGAAAGGCATAAGCAGAGAAAATTAGAAACCCAGAGTCCAGAAGACAGAAAGGTTGGACAGAAACCTGGAGAGAGAGAGAGACGGAGACAGAGAGACTATTGCCATCATTTATAATGGAGTTGAGTTTTCAAAACTGTGCCTGGATCCATGAACTCCAACCTTCTCATCGCTTTCTCATCTTTAGTTTTATGATCCTCCCCGATGGGCCCCAGAGTGTGAAAGATATTTGTCTACCAAACAATCTGCATTTCATAAGTAATAATTAATTCACGTTCCCATTTTTAATTCATCAAAGACATCTATAACTGGCAATCAGAGCTTCAGAGCAACAGGAGTTCACTCATGTTGCCATACTGAGTTGCTGTACTTCCAGCCAAAAGCAAAGAAATCTGCCTTTTGAGTCATCAGCCTTGTGCGGCGTGATCACAGGTAAATGCATCCTTTGTGTTGAGTTTGGGGGGATGTTGACAATAGTTCAAAGGACACAAAGAGAAGCCCTGCTGTCTTCACAGACTCCAGCAGATCCAAGGGCCCAGTTTTCAGATGACAGTCCCAGGAAGTTCCTTCATCCTGGCCGGCATTGGGCTGTACTACCTGTGCTGAGGTCCTGGTGAAGGTGGGTTCCTGCCTCAGGAGTGCATGTCCAGAAATGGATGCACACCATCTATCCAGGTAGCCTTATACATGCAAACAGTAACTATTAAAATAACAGCATAAAAGCTTCCACGTAGCCCTCTTGCTACTGTCCTAGTTCTCGCCTTCCTCCACAGCCATGCTTGTCGAGGGAGGACGGTTCTTTTCTTCCAACCTCCTGTAACTTGGGTCATTACTCTTCTTCCTCTCAAACAATTCTCCGAAAGTCCTCCCTTATCTTCCAAATTGTCCAAGCCAAGGACTTGTTCGAACTCAAGTCTCTTTAGCATTTAATAATGTGGACGTGGCCCTTCCACATGAAGTTTTCAGATGCTAGACTTAGGTCCAGAAGGCTTTAGGATGAACGTAGGTTTGTCCATGTACCTGTTGGGGCAGTCTCAGGCCTCCCAGGACATCCCTGCCTGAGGCCAACCACTCATCCCTCTTGGTCTTGGTCTTTGTCGCTTGGCTGCCCTTGTCAATTTTAATCCCTAAAATGACCTTCAGATGGAGACTGGCATTACTTAATGTGCCATCCTGGTCTGTGACTCTGGCCATGCTCCCAGCTCTGCTCACATCAACTGCCCTCCTCAAACCATACTCTCTCACAAAGCGCTAGCCGTGGTTGGAATAGACACAATGCCCAAATCAACACTCTACCTCTGATCTCCCACTCATGTGTTTACTCACTCTGTCCATCATTTCTGCTTATTAAGCTCCCATTATCCTTTAAGGCTCACTTCCTCCCTATGCCCTGTTGCAGGGAGCCAATCGGATAACACATGTAAGAGCTCAGGGGTCCTCCAAAACATCCTGTAGCAGAGAGAAGCTGATAGATCTAAACATTAAGAGATTCCAAGAAAACAAGCATAGAGAGTATATCTTCTAAGCAAGCATGAAACCAGGAGGAAAGACCAAATCAGAAGATTCGGAAGCCAGAGAGACACTGGGACAAACCAGGGATGAGAACAGGGGTGAGACAAAACAAGATACTGTTTCACTGCCATGGCCAGAGCTGAGGTTCCAGAAACTCAGCGTTTTAGCCACCAGTCATGGTGCATGAGTGAGCACCATGTGAGTTAAAAGCATGGGGTCAGGGTAGACAATTCCTAATGGCTACAAAAGGCCTTTCTGTCATCATGCTCAATAGCAATCTCTCTCTGTCTGTCTCTCTCTCCTCTATTCTCCCAAAGCACTTCATCTTATCACCATTCATATTTCACTTATGGTTGCCATTTGTGCACAGGGACGATTTTTCTTCTATTGAAAGCATGAAATTTCACAAATATTGATGACATTAACTCCCCAATTATATATTAAAATGAGGAGAAAATTCTATTTGAAGAAAGACTTAAATAAACACAGTGTCAAGGGACAGATTTATTCCCTCTCACTTTCAACCTTGTCTGTAATTAATTTCAATTTGGAAATCTCGGGTTCATTTATTTATTCAACAAACATTTACTCAGTGCCTATCATATGCCAGGTACCATGCTAAGAGCTTGAGGGCCACAAGAAACAAGACACAGTCCCTGCCCTCTAAGAGCCTACAGTAAAGGCAAAAAATGACAGGTAAATAAACAGTTACAAGGCAAGGTGATAGGCGTTAATATAGAGATATGTGTTGAGTGTTTGAGAAATACATAGTAAGAGCAATCAGCCAAGACTTTGAAGGAGGTGGTGGTTAGGAGAGGCAAGGGTAATCCTTAGCCGAATCCTGAAGGACATGAGGTAGGTGGAAAACGGTAGGAGAGGAAGAGAGAATTTCAGTCAGAATGATTAACCCAGAGAAAAGGGAGGGCATGATACAAAAATGAGTGGAACAGTGGGCTGTTCAGAATGTCTAATAATGGACTGCATGTTGGGGGAGGTGGAGGGAGAGATGGGACGTGTGGCTCGTGGGCAAGGGGAACTGGAGTAAGATCGTGAAGGGCATTGCATTCAATACTAGAGAGTTTATATCATGTATCTTTGTGTTATGTTAAGTATCCCTATCCCTTTGAAGAGATTTAAGCAGGCAATGGCGTGACTAGATTTGAGTGGTGAGTAGAACCCTTCTGGCCAATGTGGAAACAAGTTAGGAAGATATTGCAGTAGTTCAGGTGAGACATGATAAACTCTTGGGTGAAGGCAGTAGGGATGGAGAAAATGAACGAATTAAAATGGTATTAAGTATAAAGTGTCTACAGCCTTCAAAGACTGACTGGATTGCAAATTTTCTTTGAACATGTCCTTATGTCAGCAGCCTTCCTGGGTTGTGTTTGCTCTGCCTTGGGCTCTGGTTTTTGGAGCTAATGAACAGCACGGACTTAACTCTATCTGATTGCCTGCACCAACAACTCACGGATTAACCAGGCTCTGTATTCAAACACACCAAAACTAATTTTTACTTGCTCTTGGTTTTATTAGAATTGGGTGTCACTCCTGCCTTCTAGTTCCTCCACTTAGGTCCAGACCAAATTCCATAGTCCAAAAAGACAATTTTCTGCAACTAACTTCAGGTTCACTATCCATCCCTACCCTCTTCCACCTTCCATTATTGCCTTTCTTCTCTTCTCATTGCTTCAAAGAGCACTGAATATGGCTGTTTGGACTTAACTCCATCCTTTCCTTGACTGTTTTTAGCCAATCAGGATCAAAGTTTACCTTAGTTGCCAATGGAAACCATGTTATTAGTTATCTATTCACCCATCCTTGAAGCTCACCACCAGTGTGAAAGTTACTTTGCATTAAATTCTAAGGGGGTGCTCATTACCTCGATTATGCTAGAAGAAACAGTTCTAATGCAAGCTACTCTTAAAGGAAACTTTTTTCCATCTTGAACACTTTAGACATATTTTGTAGGGTAGAATTAATTTTTAAAGAAAATTACATGGTGTTTTTCTGACAAGCAAAAATAGATTGAAGAAAGAGAGCTGGAGGAGGGAGGAAGAGAGAGAGAGAGACTACCTGAGCACAGAGAAAGACAGAGATAAATAGAGAACGAATGTGACAGAGACAGAGCTAGTGCGGACAAAGATTGCTTCCTATCGGAGTTGCTGTTTGCTAGATGCTATCAGGCAACATTTTGGAGGCAGTCTATAGAACAGATCATCAAAGCCACTTTTTTACACTTTATAAAAGACACCAAGATTCTGTAGCAAGTATAGATTAGGGAAGCGGCACCAGCACCAACTGTTGATCCTTTAGTTTTTCACTCCTGATTTCAATGCTTCCAAAGGCCACTATGACTTAAAACTTTTGCTTTCTGCTCAATATATGGTATGTCTTGCTGCCATTAACCAGGATCATAACTCAGTCAGGGCTGACGTGTCATCTACCTTCCCTGGCCCCAACCTGTAGCTTGTTCTAATTCCCTTTCCTCCCAGCTCCAGAAATCCCAATGTTTTCAGTTCTCTCACTGATGAAGACCATGTTGAAGTTGGTATCATAAACCTAGTTTCAGGGAGGAATGGAGTAGGGCAGGGGGAACATCAGTCCCCTCCAACTTCTCAAAGAAATAACCATCGACTGCACTTATGTGCAGCAATGATTCAGGACCATGGACAACAGATGAGCCAGCCCTCCTTTCCTTCCCTTCCCCATCTCCTTAAACATTAGGTTTTGCCTTGGAAGAGACTAGGGAAATTAAAACACTTAACACTGAAGATGGATGATGGAGGAGGTGTTGGTAAGACATTCTGTGGAATTAAAATGTACTGAGAACTTAATCTTCTATACCTGATTGCACTGACCCAGAACTTTTGCAAAGTTAGGGGTGCTTGCTCTTGGTCAGGCTCAGGGTTATATAGTTACTAGTAATGGATCTGGATTCTGATCAATGCCTATCTCACTGCAACACTCATACTCTTAACCACAATACAGAGACTTTCTGTCTGAATGAGGCCCCTTAATACCAAGGAATCAGAGTCCCCAGTCTAGGGGGTTTCTCAGATTCTGACCTTGTCTAATCTTATATTCTGTATGATCTACACCAACACTGAAAAATTATCTCAAAGTAAAAAAAGACTAAGCAAAAAAGAATAAAAGAGAAGAATGTCATTTTAAAAGAAAAAGATCCATCCCTCCTCCACCCTAACAGTCATTTTTTGCCCTGGTCCTGCGTATTATCTGCCAGCCCTTGTTGACACACTGACATATTTTCCATCATTGCAATTAAGGCAGTTGTAGTACTTGCATTGTATTTTCCCTTAGTGTCTTATCATAAACCTTTCCCCAAGTTGCTACACAGTCTCTGTAATGATCACTTTTCATGTGTGTATAATGTTCTAACAGATGGATGCATCATGATTTACTAAACAACCCCCTAACTGTTGAACATTTAGGTTATTTTCAGTTTTTTATTTCATAGACTGTGCTGTGATGAGCATTTTTATGTGAAAACTATGTGGGGTGATTGAAGGAGCATGAGCCTGGAGTCAGACAGAATAGAGTTAAAACTCAGCTTTGTCCTCTAATCACCAGAAAGAATTCTCAGAGGTTTCATCTTGGGGGTGGGGAGAAGGGACATTGCCAGAGCAGTGGCGTGAAGGATTGTGAGGCAGAGGCAGGCAACCCACAGAGACAGTTGCAGAAGGAGTCGGGAGCTACTGATGATAAAATTCCCCGACTTTACAACCTTGCCCCCTCCAGTCCAGGGCTGAGCAAAAGCAGTTCACCCAGAGGAAGGCACATAAAGGGGATATTTCTCCTTTGCTCATATACTTTGGACCTGGGTCCTGACCTGGGCAATATATATGAAATCAGCTGACAAAAAACTCCTTCAAGAATATATGGTAATGGGCTTCCCTGGTGGCGCAGTGGTTAAGAATCTGCCTGCCAATGCAGGGGACACGGGTTCGAGCCCTGGTCCGGGAAGATCCCACATGCCGCCGAGTAACCAAGCCCGTGTGCTGCAACTACTGAGACTGCGTGCCACAACTACTGAAGCCCATGCACCTAGAGCCCATGCTCCGAAACAAGAGAAGCCACCGAAACGAGAAGCCCACGCACTGCAACGAAGAGTAGTCCCCTGCTCACCACAACTAGAGAAAGCCCGCAAGCAGCAATGCAGACCTGACGCAGCCAAAAATAAATAAATAAAATAAATTTATTTAAAAAAAAAAAGAATATATGGTAACAGTAGAAGGCTGAGAAACATATCCCCACCAACCCCCTCCCATTCCTCTAGGCTCGACCCCCTGGGGTTAAAATCCTGGGGTCACTCTTCTGCCCCTGATCAACTTTCCCTGAATTCTTTCTTTCTGAAAAGCCCAAGGACACATCCTGCTTCCTCCATCTTCTGGAGCCACCAACGTACCTATGAACCTTGATCAGATAGGAGTCAGTCTCCCCAGCTCCTCCTGCCTCTTTCTTCCCGAGGGCAATCCCACGGCTTCCTTTATTATAATCTCTTCTGCTGCTCCAGGAGGGTAGACAAGCCTGGGAGTTAACAGGTTTCTGGAATCTCCCATGGTTCTGTCGTAGTCCTTGCTTTAGAAAGGCTGGCATCCTGATGGGATGGTCCTGGGCTCTTAGATGACCTCCATGGGTCCTCCTTGACTCTTGAGTGTGGACCTACGTGTCTTCAGAACCAAGTCTGAAGATGCATCTAGAGAAGGCCATTAAATAGATCAGAACCAGTTGGCCATTCAAGTGTTTCAAACTCCAGATGGTGATTTGTTCCCAGGGCACCTCCAGATTGAGCGGCTCCTTCTTTGGTGTGGCCCCTTTTCCACACCTATATATTAAAGGGAGGTCATCCTTTAAATGTCCCCAAATTTCCATGGTCAACCCTACTTATGGTGCAGGGGTAGGCAAAGGAGTTAAAAGAGAATAGGAGCCTGGAGCCAAGCCTGCCCACCAGATTCCTTCCAGAAAGCACCCCCATCGCACTCCCCACCAGCATGTCTTTGCAATTTCCAGTATGTAGCCAAAAGCGGAGGCCGAGCTCTCACAGCCCCCAGGAGCAGGAGGCCTTGACAGGGGAAAGTTGCTGACCAGTCCCTTCTCCTTGGCTGTCAGGGCTAATCAACATCAGGGCAGTTAATGGGGAACACAAAACCTATTTAAAAGCTGCATTTACCACTTGGCTGGTTCCATTACAGGGTGTAATATCCAGGTGTCACCCTTCCTCTCAAAGTGTCTGTCTCAATGTTTCCTTGAGCTTCCAGGGTTAGGAAGTCACTGCCAAGAACCTGCTGAGGAAGACTCCCCCACTCCTGCTCCACCCCCATCCTCACAATAGGCTTCCCTGCAGGCTCCCGAGGTAAGAGATTCCCCAGCCCAGTTTCTGGAAGGCCTCCAGGCTCTCCTCACAGCATAGGAGGATTTCTTGCCACCTGCTATAATGGCTATGGTGCCCATCCTATGCCCCATCCAAGAATCTGGATGACAACGGGACATGATCTACTGGCTTGAGACCTCAGTTTCTCCAACCTTCCCTTAAAGTCCAAATAAGCAGGGTAACTTGCCACGGCTTCCTGACATGTGCACCTCCTCTTCCCGCCCCTGAATCTCTCTCACTAAGGATCTGACTGGGGGCAGAAGGAAAGCCAGGGATTCCATTTGATAAGACCCACAGCTCTCTCCTCTCTGCTGTCCACCTACCCCACAGCTCTGTCATCAATCCCACCCCACCCCACCCATCGGCATTCAAGCATTTTATATCCCTTAAGCCAACAGTGTCTTCACTTGCCTGCCCCTGACCAGCCATGGGCAGTGGCTGATCTGTAGGTGTACAATCTTTACCTTAAAGGGGAAATTCTGGGACCTTGAAGGGGGCCCATACTCTGATCACCAAAAGTGACTCTCTTTTTATTCATCCAATAAATATCTTATGAGTACCTAGTATGTGCCAGGCACTGTACTTGGCCTGAGGACACAGTAGTGAGCAAAGCTTGTGATTTAGAGGTAGACACAAGCAGAAGCCAGATAATCACACAAATGCCTAATTACACACTATTGCATGTGCTATACAGGAAATGCACAGGGGTTCCCAAGAGCAAACAACAGGGGTCTTGACCTGGACCTGGGGTCAGGGAGAGCTTCAAGGAAGCCCCTTGAAGGAAGCAGTTGTGTCTATCTTTGTTCCTGGTGCCTGGCAGCGTCTGGCACACAGAAGCTTCTCGGGTCCTGTTTATGGAGTAACCAAGGAATGCTTGTCACCTCTCCATCACTGTCTGCATCACCTGCTCCACCCTTTCAACCACAAACGTCCCCATCTCTATAGCTAGTCTCAGATCTGACTTTACCCAAACAAGTGTCAGTCTTGTAGCAGAAGCACGTCTGGCTGTCCTTCCCTCCTCCCATGTAAGTGGTGTGAACACCCTTTGGATGAGCCTGAGAAGAAATCTGTTTCCGTGAGATGAGCAAAGTATCCACCCCACTGCTCCTCTGACATTCTCCGGCACTGTCCTCTGAACACGCACGGCCAGAGGGCGTTTCTCCAGAGGAACCTGGGGAACACAGCAGTTCAAGTTGATGATGGCAGCTTCTGCTGCCTGGACCTCCCCCCGGGTAAGGTGCTGGGAATCTGGACTTCCCAATGACCAAGGGCTCCCCAGGGTCAGCTACTTCCAGGGCAAAGAGCAGCTATTTCCCTTTCTTGCATAAAGGGAGCGTGCTTATGCTGGGAAGGTGAGGGGGGCTTGTCTCCCAGGAGGTGCTAGAAATGTTCAGAGTTGCTGTAGCCCTGTATCGGCTGGATCTCAACAGCACAAGAGGCTAGGCTGCCCTGTGAGGGCATCTGGTGCCCACACATCTGGCCACTCCCGATGGCACCTGCAGGGGCTGCTCACACAAGCTGCTCGACGGCATCTCTCCATCTTGCACACGACTAGGTCACAGTGAAAACAGAAGGCCTGGCTTCTGCCTCTGCAGCCAGACGGAAGCTGCCAGAGCTTTGCTCACACAAGCGCGTAGCCGCAGACAAGGTGGAGAAGCATGAAACATACGTACTGTGGGTCAGGAGATGCAAAGCCAAATCCAGACAGCCTTCGCTCACTGTGTAACCTTGGAAGTACCTTTCTTTCTCTGAGCCTTGGGTCTCTTCCATGCATGAGGAGGGGTGGGGCTAAGTCAGTGGCTTTCCAGTGGTTTTCCATGGGCCTTAGCATCCCCTACAGGCAAAGAGGAGGCCAAGGTGCAAAGATATGAGCTCTTTGCAACCTCGCCGCAACCAAAGTAGCACCTCTTTTATTGCTTTGTACATACAGCTTCTGCAGAAAAGTTTCACTTAGGAAAAAGAAGTTCATCGCTAAAAGCAAGTTTGAAAACCACAGGAGTGATAGTCCCTGAGACCCCTTCTAGCTCTGACATTTTATGATTTATGAGTAAATAAAATGCTATATATGAAAGAGGCCTGGAACATGGTAGGGATGCAATAAATGGGCTCCATTATAACTGCTCTGTTCTCCATGAGTCATGGGAGCCCCTGATAAATGCTCGGCCGAAATCCAGAGACTAGTCTTACACAGGATCTTCAAGTCGAAGAACCACACTTGGAGAGGCTCAGTAATTATGTGCTGATGGATAAATGCAGGAAAAAAGGAGGGCAGAGAGTGCACGAAGAGAGAGGAGGAAGGGAAGTATAAGTGCCAGAGTCAGGGCCTAGGAGCCCTCAGGGCACAAGTTCCAGGAGAAAAGGGGTGAGACCCCAGACCCCCGGCCGCCACCTCCATCATTTAGGCCTCACATACTGGTTGCCATGGAGATGGGGGAGCATGGGCCCAGGGCACTGGTCTTTCCACCAGGGGCAGCATCGGCTCCCCTTGATTTTATCCCATCTAAGAAGGCATGGCGGGGGGAGCCTTCGCACTGCCCTCTCCCTGTCTCCCCATTGTCTCCTCCCCGGCTCCCGCTCCCCTCCAGGCCTCCCCTGGGCAGCCGAAGGCCGGGTCTCCTTCGGATGGAGGTCCTGGCACTGCATGCGGGCTCACATGCTGCTTGAGTATATGAGGGGAAAGGGGCAGATGTCATGGTCAGAGAAGCCAGGTTAGGAGGGCTGGGTGGGGCGGTGGGATGTGAGCCCGTGAGCCGGGGGACGACGTGCTCAGAGCAGCAAAGCTAGAAGGGGTAGGTCTGCCAGGCTGCAGAGGGCGGAGCAGAGGGGAAGAGGCGGCAGCCGCGAGGCTGTTGGAGTAGTTCAAGTGAGAGAGAATGAAGGCCCGGCGTAGGACAGCGGCAGGGGAAATGGACTGGAAAACTGAGCCCTGGAATTGCGAGGGGGCAGCAGAAGCCGGATTTGTTACTTGGATGGAAAATCTCAGAACCTCCGGGCAGAAAGGCATCTTCGAGATCTTCTAGTCTGGCTTTTCCCGAAATACCTTGCCTGGAAAACTGGCCCCATGAAGAGGTTCCACCAGAAAGATGTCCAGGGTCAAGTTAGCTATGGAAATGCCAGCATAGATGACACTCATCAGCAAGTAAAGGCCCAGACAGGCCCTGCTGTAAAGAAGTTCTTATCTTAACCTTGTTTGACTCAACTTTAAATTTTCACAGAAGTTCTGAGTTAAAGACACATATTTTGTTTAACCCAACTTTGTATTTTAACTGACCACGGAGCGTTTCTCATCTCCTTCAGAAACACCTATAGGGACTTCTGTGGTGGTCCAGTGGTTAAGATTCCACGCTTCCACTACAGGGGGCACTGGTTCGATCCCTGATCGGGGAACCGGCATGCCGCGAGGTGCGGCCAAAAAAAAGTAAAAAATAAAATAAAGATGCATTGGTGGTTACTATTAAAAAAAAAGAAAGAAAGAAACACCTGTGTACACCTTCTGGAACATTAGGAAATTACTGATCTTAACAAATATATACCACACACAATGCACCATATTGGAGAGAAGATTCAAGATGCTTGGCTGTCCCAGAGCTAATCTCATCTCAGAGTCAGGAATCCCACCTCTGGGATCAGGCCTAAAAAATGAGTGCTTAACACGGAAATAACTACATGTGTGACGTCGCATCTAAACCATGAAAAAAGTAAAATACCTGAAAATTCAAGTAACCTATGGTATAATTCCTTGATGGAACTTTTGCATGATGATTATGAATATTATGTAGTTACAGGAATCACTTAAGACTGCATATATTGTAAGAATTGTTGAACTGCAGTTTGTTAAAAAGAAAAATATGTATGGTAAAAATAAGGACAGGAAGGAAATACATAGCAGATTTTTTTTTTTAACCATAAGGGAGTTTCTCTGAACGGTAAATATAAGGGTTCTAAAGTCCCCCTGCAATAAGTGGCCACTGGCTAGTACATCAGGTTTCTATGAGTCCAGTCAGTTTGAGTTGGTTCCCTGAGTCTCATTCCCTGCAGGCATATTGAGTATCTGAACCTGTCCAGGTGAACCCTGGCATCCCTGTCAAAGTATGGCCCCTAAGGAGACCCTTCCAGAATAGCCACACATCTGATGGCCTCATCTCACATACTCAACTTCACCAGGGCAAACGGGGCTTGTAAGAAAAAATGACTGGAGCATGGGAAGGGTGGGATTTGACTCAGAGCAGACCCTCTAGGAGGGTTCTACATTGTCTGGTTCTGGACCTAGGCTGCATATTGGCCTCAATTGAAAATATTTTTTTAAAAAGTACTGAGGCAGAGGTCCCTCCCTCAGATACTGCGATTTAGCTCATGTGGAGTGTGGCCTGAGCATTGGGGTTTTTCAAAGCCCAGGTGATTCCAGTGTGCACCAGGGTCGTCGAGAACACTGGTGTAAGATGTCCATGAATCTGGGCTGGGTTTGGAGGGATGGAGGTACCTGTCGCTTCCTAAGGGCTTGGCTTAAAGTTGGCACCCAACACTGCAGGGCACAGAGCGGATGTCTCTCAGGGCCCGGGGTCAATGTGCTGGGAAGGGCATATAGGTCAGGCCTTGTGGGGTGATGCCGCTGGGTTCCCTCTGAGGGAGGGGCTCTTAAGTCAGACAGAGGGCTAATCCCTGGAGCCTTGCCTGCTCCCCCAGCATCCCTGGTTTGGGAGAAAGCTCTGGCCCAAGGCTCAGGGGCTTTTCAAATGAAGACATTGCCACTCGCCAAGTGGATGGTTTGCAGGGCTAAATGACTTAATATTTTTGGAGTACAAGGAACAAAACCGCCGCAAGACACTATTGTTTTCCCTGCTGTAATTGATGGGGCTCACTCTTTTCTGCCGTGAAAGCACAAGCTACAGCTATTTTTCTTTTTTTAACCAAACACCGCTGAATGTGAAACATCGATTTTTTTTTTAAAACTGAGTTTCAAACTGAGAAATGTCTTGATTCCAGAAGTCAATCACCTTGAGCATCATAGGAACTTCCATTGGTGCCATGGTACGAAGGATGAGGGGCTCCAGGGAAGCTGATTTCTCACGCCCCCCACCCTCCTGGCTCCTGTCCCACCTCCAGCTCCACAGCCACTGCCCCAAGGAGAGGAACCTTCACGTTCTCCTTCGGAAGGGCACATGAGGATCATTCTCTGCCTTGTGTGGGTGTCAGCTTCTCTTCGGGAGGGTCCAAGAGGCCCCTCCCTGCCCTTCCAAGCACGCCCACACCCAGAGCACATTATGGCCCAGGCAGGAAGGACCTTCAGAACCTCTGCCCCATTGGGTCACTCAGGACCACTGCGTACAGTTGTGCTGGTTGCTCACTGCCCAACTCTAGAGAGTCCCCATTAGCACTGCTCACCTGCTATTTAAAATCAGTTCTTAACTCGCTCATTGTCTGCAGGTAAAGTCCAAACTCTTCAACGTGGCTCCCAGGGCCCTGCCTGGCCTTCCTGTTCAGCCACCTCAAGCTTTATCTCCCCCATCTCTAGCTCTGGAATCCTGGATTTCTGTCCCTTTCCCAAAGAAGCATGTTTTCTCTGCCCACGTCTTTCCCACATGCTATGCTCTCTGCCTGCAATGCTCTCCTCCCCTTCAGGCAAACTTTACTCCTTCAGCTCTCAACTAAAACATCACTTCCTCCAGGAAGGCTTCCCTGACTCCCCACGCCCCATTGGGTCCCTCTGCCACGTGTTCTGTGGCATCTTATACTTCCCTTGGCACAGCTGTCCCTTCATGTAATTGAAATTTACTCTTCTCTGCTAGAGTGCAAGCTCCCGAGGGCATGAACCATGGTCTCTTGTTCACAACCATCTCTTCAGTGTCAGCCCAGACACTGGCAGGTGGCCGGAGCTCAATTAATGAGTTCTGATTGAATGAATGAATGAATGAATGAGTGAGTGGCTGTGATTAGAGGGCTCCTTGCCTTACGTGTGGAGCAGTCCTCCTTCACCTCTCACGTATTTGCTCAATCTGTACCTCAGTATCCCTGATTAGACCAGGAGCCTGCCTTCCCCAAGCTCTGTCCTTCCCAGCTGAAGCTCTGGGACCCGCCGAGCTCTTTCCTGTCCCCTCTCTTGGGGCAGAGCAGACACCTGCAATCCCAGTCCCTGTAGGGCCAGTTGCCGGTTGCAAAGAGGTTGATTTGATCATAGCCAAGGTGCTGATGCCTTTGACCTAGACTCTCCTGGGTTCCTAGACTCTCATTGCCTGGCCCCACCCCCCAGGTCACAAGAGTGAAGAGCTTTACAGAGTTACCTCATTTCAACTGCGCAACCCTTTGAAGTGTTATTATTATGTATAATCATCATTTCGCAGATGAGGAAAATGAGGAACAGAGGTGTTAAGTAACTTACCTGATATCACACAGTAAGCAGTGACTGTGCTGGAATTTGAATGTAGTTCAGATTAACTCCAAAGACTTTGCTTTACATTCATATCCCCTGAACTAAGCTCAAATTTGCTACCGTATAGGACTCAGAGCCTTAGATGGTGACTATCCCTCCAGAGCCTGCCTTCCCAGGGCGCCACGTCCCTCCATGTGCGCTGACTCTGTGGAAGGGGCCCTGGCAAGTCTCTGGCTCAAGACTGGGGATGCTTCACCTGTCTCCCCAAAGGGGTCTGGGCTCCCCGTCTTGTCCCCCCAGCCTGTGTCCCTCCCCAGCTCTGAGCAGGCACGGAGGACAGCTGTTCACGGTATCTCCTTGGACGATCCTTCAGCAGCCACAGTACTCCTCAATCTTCCTCTCGATGTCACTGCACTTTCTCGGCACTGGCAGTGTCACCTTGGACTGTGAAGGCACAAACAGTCCTACAGTCATGGGGAAAAATAGGCAAAGAAATTACATTTCCTCCGAGACCATTGTGAAACATGTGTGACTTACCACCTTTGTGTTGAATTGCTTCAGCTGTGACTTGCAGGACTCAGATTCCATTTTTGTTGAAAAAATGAAGGCAATTGGTACAGGGAAAGGAGCTGACTGGGAGAAAGGACACCTGGGTTCCAGTTCCAGCTTGGGCGTCAGCATGTTTTAAAACCTTCAGTGGCTTCTTTTGCCCTTAAGATGATTCCCAAACTCCTTGAAGTGGGGAACAAGGTCCTGCACCATCAGGGCCTAGACGTTTCTTGTGTATCACTCTTCCCATGGATGCCCCACTGTTCCTCTGAAGGCTGTGCTCTCTCTCCTACCTCTGACCCTCATAGTTGTCCCTGGAGCTGTCTTTTTGCTCCCTCTTTGCCCAGAAAATCCTTACTCATCCTTCAGCTTAAATGTCACCTCCTCCAGGAAGTATTCTATGATCATCACTGCTAGACGAGGTCAAATTGCTAATACTCCCATATCACCATGAATGTATTCCAACTGAGTATGTATTGCAATTTCATGTATTTTTTCCTGTCCATTTGTCTAACCATCTGCAGTGGAAGCTTCCAGAGGGCCACTTCATCTGTCTTGTTTACCACTGTTTCCCTAGTGCCTAGCATAATGCCTGACACAGTAAGTGTCGAAAAGCATAGAATGCATTAGTGAGTGACTAAACACATCAGTCAGGATTCTTAGTTGCAAGCAACAAAGCCATACATGCCAAATTTAAGGAGAAAATTAATTTATTATATGGGGCTGTTGGGTAGCTCAGCAAATCACAGCACTTTCTAGAGAACCAGGCTCAGGATCACACAGCAGAACAATGGCCAGCCACAGTGTAGGACTTGTTTGGTGAAGACACCACTGCCACCTTCCGTGAGAGCAAACCCCCATATCTGAGACCACCACCATCCCCAACCACGGTTCCTGACCCCTCCAGCAAGAATTGTGCCCCGGATCCTCTGGGAACTTGAACTTGCTGAGACACCCCCCTCCCTCTTCTTTATTAACTCCTGATTGAGGGACTGAGGCTGGTGGCCTGATGGGCAGAGCCGGGGTCATGTGCCCACATCCTAGCTGCAAGGGAGCCTGGGAAAGGGAGCACTTGGCATTTTCATGTTCTTGGGTGGGGGATGGGCTCGGTTTCCCAGCAAGAGTCAGTGGGAGGGGAATTCCTAGGAATGGAGCACCACATGCTGGGTAGTTCACAAGAATGGGAAACCACTACAGCAATGATCCAGTGAGTGAGTCAATAAGCAAAAGGCCTTAGGCAATTTCTGTCCCTTGTCACGACCTCAGTTTCTTCATCTGCAAAAGGAAAACTTACTAGTCATTCAGTTCCCTTCTGGCATTAACATTCTATGGTTCTAGCTTTGAGTTGTTTATTCTTCTACCACCTGATGGCACAGAGGGTACAACCTGATCCAGGGAGAGGGGAATCTCCCCAAAGTCCTTCTAGCAGACAGGACAGCCTGGGTTACACCACAGTAGCAGACTAACCCCCAAATCCTGGGATGGAACGCACCAGAGGAGACTGCTACAATAAAGAAGGGGCTTTGCTCTCTAGAAAAGGGAGGGGTTTTTCACCCACTTCTGTTGGCACTTTCTTCGGCTCATAGGAAGCAGTGTTACCTTGAACTCTTCTGAAGGAGCATCGGATCAGAAAGGCTAAAGAAGAAACTAGCTATTCCACCAAAGAGGTCAAATTCAAAGGCAAGTAGCTTCACAGAGGAGGGGCTTTGTGAGCAGTAATACTGATGATGATTTGTTCATTGATTCATCCCTTCCTTGAGGAAGTATTTATGGAGCCTCCCCTATGTATCAGGTACTATGCTAACCACTGGGGATATGATAGTGAACAAGACAGAAAAGGTCTGTAAAAGCTCTTTGAGCTTATATTCTAGTGGGGAGGAAAGAGAAGAAATAGGTAAATAAGTAATTAACAAAGATGCTTTCAGAGGGTGATCAGTGTTATAAAGGCATTAATCAGAGTGGTACAGCAGAGAAGGAAGTGTATAGGCAAAAGGCACTTTAGCGGGATGGTCAGAGAAGACCCCCCCTGAGATGACATTTAAGCTGAAACCTGGTTAATAAGAAGAGGGAAGAACAAGCCAGGCAGAGGGAATAGTCAGATGAGAAGACTCAAAAATAAGAACAAACGTGGCTGGAAGACTGTAGAAGACAAGGTCAAGGAAGTGGGTAGGATCTTTAAGCAAGGACTCTACATTGATTCTAAGTATAAAGTTTTGAGGGGAGGGTGAATGGACTGGCTTTAAGCAAGAGAGTGACACGATCTGACTTGATTTTGTGTTTTTTCAAAAGCTCACTTTGGCTGCTGGGTGGAGAATGCATTGTAGGGGAGCAAGGTAATGACAGAGCAAATACAATCCCTAGTTCAGTAGGAATGAAATAGCCAGCAGAGAGTCTTGGCTTTGCTTGCTGTTGCAGACAGTAGATGCTGCTGGTACCATAAAGAGTTATCATGACCAGGGGCAGGGAGGAGGTTTTTGTCTGTGAATCCCTAGAGGAGAGTCATCTGAAAGTCCTTGTAATAGTCAGAATAGCATAGGTTACACCGCAGTCCCCAATTAAGCTCCAAGCCTCAGAAGTTTCATGAACAATGTTTTATTACTTGCTCACACCTCATGCTCATTGTGGGTTGGTCTGAGGTCTCTGCTTCTCACAGTCACTCAGGGATCCAGGCTGACTAAGGTGCCACCCTCTGTAGCCTGGTCTTTGTCATTGAGGCAAGCAGAGGAAGAACACGTGGAGAGATCTCACACATACCCTTCCGCATTTTGTCACCATGTCTCACATCCCATTGCCCAGAACCAGCTCCATGTCTCCACATAACTACAATGAAGCTAGGAAGTGTGGTCTTCTGTGTGCTCGGGAGGAAAGGAGGACTGGATATGTATTGGCACCAGCAATGTCTGCTACAGACTGGAAATCAGAAATGAGTTCTCTTCTGGTAAAAAGAAAGAAAAAAAAAAAAAGCAAGGAGGAAGGAGGTGGGTGGAATCCATAGAAGAGAGCCACAGAAAGATGGATGAGAAACCAAAGAACTGCCCAAAGGAAAAATAGAGCTGCTTTTCTGCTGGGATCTCCAATGTGAGTTGGGAGCAGAAAAACCACTTGTTTTAGGATGGATATGGATCTGGCTGTTACACGATGGGAGGGGCCAGGCACTCAGGGCTGGAAGGTCATTCAGTACAGAGTCTCCAGTCGCCAGAAAAGTGCACTTACCTCCATGGCCTCCCTCACCAAGCTTCAGTTTCCTTGTTTCTTTCTGAGGTTTGCCTAGGTACGTGCACATGCTGGAGACTTTTGTAAACCTTTTTGCATTATTATGTGATCTTTCTATTTGACACTTGCTCTGTATTATCAACAATACCATTTTTCGGTTATAATCATGGCTGCATTTTTATCACTACCTTCTGAACATTTCACATGTCGTAGCTAATTTCATCCTCAAACAATCCTATGAGGTAGATACTATCATCATCACCATCTTACACATGGGGAAACTGAGGCACAGAGAGAGTAAATAACTTGCCTAAAGTGTAACAGCTGGGAATGAAACCCAGAGGGCCTGGCTCTGGAGCCCCTGCTCTCAAGCTGTAGACCACACTGTCTTTGATACAGAATGTGCCACATAAAACACGCCAAGACCCATGCTTGCTCCAAAGAGCGCTTTCCCCAGGAGCAGTGGAGGAGAGCAGAAAAGCCTCTTCAGCCACATTCCTGAACTGGTGACTTGTGACTTCATAGGAGAAAGAGCCATCCCCATGTATATCCACGCAGAAACCGGCCTGAACACCATATGTAAATAGCAGGCCTCTGTGTACATGAAAAACAGCCAATAATAAAATAAGTAGAGAGAAACAAAGCAAACAGTTTAGAAAGTCTTCTCCCTTTTCACTTTTTCTACTTCATATTGTTTTTTTTTCCCAAAAAATATTTTCAAACATCTCCTACAAGGAAGACACTCAGTTAATGTTATAAAGGAAAATAAGGACAGGAAATTAGGAGTATATATCATCATCTCTTCCCTCCAAGAATTCGCCATCTACTCAGGGAAACCAAACAGAATCACATGACAAATGTAATCATTTTAAAAGAAGAGATAGCTGTACAATTAATTCTAAACAAAACATTTTGTTTTGTTTAACATTTGATTTATTGTTGAATAAGTGGTCCAGATGATGGGAATTATGGAGGGCAGGGGTGGAAGCAGACTGGGGGTGGTGACACTGAGCTAGCTGGGTGAGCAAGGAAGGCTTGGAGCAGGAAGAGGAATCTGAATCGGGTTTTGAAGGATGTGGCAAGGACCAAATTAAGCTGATGCTGGGGCTGGCTGCGCTGGGTCACTGAGACGGGGAGGGCTCTGTCAGCTCTATCTAGGGTTGGAGACCACTGGACCAAATATTCACCATACATGGGCTGGGCAAGGGTCCCTGGACAGACCCTGCCCTCAAGGAAGCTCCCACCATGGGCTGAAAGCTCTCAGAATAGCAAGTTAAGAAAAGATGCAGGAGCAGGCCAAAGACAGGAAAGAGAGACGGAAGATGAGTTTTATGAGTCCACAGGCTCTGCTGAGCCCCTGTTAGTTGCTCTTCCTGTAAGAGCAGACTCCTTGTCTCAGGGTAGCCATGCTCCGCTTAGCTGCCTGAGCACCTGCAGAAGCCCCTAGAGGATGCCCAGGGCTGGGAACAAACGTGTTTTGAACTCTAATGCCTACAGTCCTAAGGCTGCCAGCTTCTATGCTTTGGAAATTTTGTTTCCAACACACACACACACAGAGACAGACACACACTCATTCAAATCAAAAAAACCAACAATAACAAAAACCTACACATTTCCCTGTTGCATGAGTCAGAACCCTCATCCCACTCTAATTGGTTTTAGAAAGAAAATAAATGTATCAGAAGTTATTAGACAGTTCATAGAATTTCAGAGAAGACCAGAGAGCTGGTCTTCTACCCTGCCTAGCCCACTTGAGGACAGGGTCCCTGTGTTCAGGGCCCAGGCACTGAAGCTTGCTTCGAAGACCTGAGGCATGGAATCCCATTCCGAGAACCTCTGTCACTCCTGCCTCTGAAACCTTGATGGCCCTCCACCACTCTCCACCTCTTGCTAATAGCATGGTTTCCCCATGGCGCCTCCTTCCTCTCTTCTGAACTGCTTCTCTTAGAAGCAGCTGATTGCAGGATCCCAGGTCACATGCTTACTCGGTAGCTAGGACAGGGGTTGGGAAAGTGAGTTCTGATTCCTGTCTTGGGAAAGCAGGGTTCATAATGGGGGTAATTACCAGGATGGCCACACATCCTCTTTTCTTAGGAGTCTCAGTTTTTGCCTGTTGTCCCAGTATAAGTATGAATAATACCCTTTTTACTCTCAAAAGTGCTTCAGCTTGGATCATAAATTATATCAACATCGTAATAATTGCCAATAATAGTCATTGGGTCCAATGATCACGAATGTCCTGCTTTCCCTTCATTCCCGATACTTTGCCCCTCTCTTTCGAGAAGCATGTTCTGAATGTGTGAAACCCCTTCTCCTATTGCAGAGCAAAAGGGAGCTATTAATATTTGTACTCAGGGAAAACCCACAACAGGCATACTTCACTGACCAAGCCTGCTAGAATGAGAGGGAGAACTTTTCTATGTGAGGTGGAAAAGCCAAATGAAAATTCAGAGGAACAAAGAAAAATGTGAGCAACCAGCTGGCCAGTTTAGTTGGAGATCCAGGGTGGGGACAGCTCATGGGGGGGGGCTTGAATAGCAAGGGAAACACTTTAAATTTTATGCCTGGGAAATAGACATACGAAAGTTCTCTGAATAGGGAGTGACTTGACCCAGTCCAGTGAGCGAGAAAGAGGAGGGCCAGACAGACCTGAGTTTAAAGCACGACAGTGTACAGAGTGAGAGGTAGAACAGAAAGTTACTTAACGTCTCTGAATTTCTCATTTATGAAAATGGAGAAAATGAAAAGTCTCCTTTTGAGATTGTTGGGAGAATGAATTAAAATGTAAAGTTCTTGACACCGCATACAACTCCACAGTGAGTACTTGACAGATGTTAGCTACCTGAACTGATCCCCAGGCAGTATTTTGCTGAGCATAATACAGCAAATGTGTGCAGAGCAACAGAAAAGGGGGAGAAACTGGAGGCGGGGAGGCCGGTGGAGAGGCAGCAAGGTGGAGAGACCCATGGAGGAAGGATACACTGTTGGGGGCTGAGATAAAGAGTCAGGCTGACAGCCAGGCTTCCCACCAGGGTGACCAGTAAGCCAGTGGTGACAGCCCCGAAGTGCAGGGTGATGGTAGGTGGCTGGATGAGAGAGACTCGTGAGGAAGAGAGAGATTAAGAACTAAATTTGGGACATACAGGATTTAAAGGTCAAGACTATCATCTAGGAGAGTTCTCTAGTAGGAGAGCTAGAGCTCAAAAATTGCCTGCCCAACCCCAGATCAAAGAGGAAGTGTAATGAATAATAACAGAACGTGTATCATTAAATGCTGGGACAAAGCTGCAGAGCTTCTGGCCATGGTCCTGGCAGAATGGCCTATATACACACTTGAATGGCAGAGGCCCATTGAGGTCTTAAAGGGCAGGAAAGGATGTTCTCAGTATTTAAGCAGGGTACCAGGAAGGTCCACTTGGTTTGTAAAAAACAGAAAGCTCATATTAAGAGAGGGGGAACATTATAAAAATGATATAGGGCATCTCACAGAATGAAGGATCAGAGCAGAGCTCGGTCTCTCCTTTCTCTCACCATCATTCTTGCATTCTCTCCCTCTCTCCTGGCCAGCTTCTTTTGGATACTTGTCCCATTCCCTGACTCTACCTGGCTTCTCAGCTTGAGAGCCCACCACCACCCAGCCAGTTTCTGTGTCTGCTAGGTTAAGTTACCGATATTGAGAAAATATCCAATAAACTTGAGATCACTAGGAAAGCCTGTGGGAAAGGCAAGCCATGAAACCATCCATTTTAAGAGGTCATCAAGCTTTTTAGTGCATCCTTCTGTGTTCATAAACGGAGCTCACATTGGTCTGGTCTTTGTAAGACAAGGAGATTTCATGGGGCGGGAAACAGCATAGGTTGCAAAGCTAGGATGTGAACCCAGACCTGCCTGATTCCCAGGTCCCTTTTCAAAACCTCTACATTGCAAATACAGTGCAGAGGTAAAAGCTTGGGAGGCATATTTAAGGATTAGTCATTAGGCTGGAGTATTTAATGCTGGGGGGTGGGGGCCCAGGCAGGGAGTAAGATATGAGCCTAAAAGGGTCAGCAGGAGTCACATCCTAAGGAGACAGAATTCATCCTGAGAGCAATGAAGAAGCCATGAAGTTTTTTTTTAACAGCATTGTTATTGAGAAGTAATTCACACAGCATCAAATTCACCCTCTTGAAGTGTACAATTCAGTGATTTTTAGTATATACACTGAGTTGTGTAACCATCTATCTAGTTTTGGAAAAATTTAATCACCCCTAAAAGAAACCCCATACACATTAGCAGTCACTCCCCATTTTTCCTTCCCCTCAGCCCCTGACAACCACTGATCTACTTTCTGTCTCAATGGATTTGCCTATTCTGGACATTTCATATAAATAGAATCATATAATATGTATCTTTTGTAACTGGCTTCTTTCATTTAGCGTAATGTTTTCAGTGTTCATCCATGTTGTAGCATGTATCAATACTTCGTTCCTTTTAGTGGCCAAATAATATTCCACTGTATGGATATACCACATTTTGTTTATTTACTCATCATCTGGTAGACATTTGTGTTGTTTCCACTTTGGGGCTATTATGAATAATGCTGACATGAACATTCATGTACAACTACTTGTGTGACGTAAGATTTCATTTCTCTTGGGTATATATCTAGGAGTGGAATTGCTGGATCACATAGTAACTCTATGTTTAACTTTTTGAGCAATTACCAAACTGTTCAAAAAGTGGCTGCATCATTTTACAATTCAACTAGCAATCTGTCAGGGTTATAATTTCCACACATCCTTGTCAATAGTTATTGTCTTCCTTTTTTATTTTAGTGATCCCAGTGGGTATAAGGTAGTAGTTTATCATGGTTTTAATTTGCATTTCCCTAATGACTAATAGTATTGAGTATATTTTCATGTGCTTATTGGCAATCTGCAGATCTTCTTTGGAGATATATCTCTACAAATTATTTGCCCTTTTTTTTTTAAATTGACTTATCTGTGTTTTCATTATTGAGCTGTCAGAATTCTTTATATATTCTGGATACAAGTTCCTCATCAGATATATGCTTGGAATATAGCTGCTCCCATTAGGCTGTCTTTTCAATTTCTATATGGTGTCCTTTGAAGCACAAAGGTTTTAATTTTGATGAAATCCAATTTATTTAATTTTTGTTTTGTTTTGTTTTGTCACTTGTGCTCTTGGTGTCAAATCTAAGAGACTGTTGCCAATTCCAAGGTCATAAAAATTTACTCTGTGTTTTCTTCTAGGATTTTTATAGTTTTAGTTTTTACATTTAGGTATTTGATTCATTTTTAGTTAATTAATGTATATGATTGAGGTAGGGATTCAACTTCATTCTTTTGCATGTCCCTGTCTAGTGTCCAGCACTATTTGTTGAAAAGACTATTCTTTCCCCCATTGTATTGTCTTGAAATCAATTGACATTCATATACGGGTTTATTTCCGGACTCAATTCTTTTCTATTGATCAATACATCTATACTTATGCCAGTACCACACTGTCTTGATTACAGTTGCTTTGTAATAAGTTTTGAAATCTGGAAGTGTGAGTACTATTACTTTGTTCTTGCTTTTCAAGATAATTTTGGGCATTATGAATCCCTTGTAATTCCATATGAAGTTTAGAATCAGAATTTTAGAGTTTAGAACTTTGTCAGTTTCTACAAAGAAGTCAGCTTAGATTCTAATATGGATTACATGTAATCTGTAGATCAGTTTGAGGAGTACTGCCATCTTAACAATATTAAGTCTTCTGATCATGAACATGGATGTCTTCCCATTTATTTAGGTCTTCTTTAACTTCTTAATATTTTTTTATTGAAGTATAGTTGATTTACAATGTGTTAATTTCTGTTGTACAACAAATTGATTCAGTTATACATATATACATTCTTTTTTTATATTCTTTTTCACTATGGTTTATCATAAGATATTAAATATAGTTCTCTGTGTCATACAGTAGGACCTTGTTGTTTATCCATTCTATTCATAAAAGCTTACAACTGGTAAACCCAATCTCTCACTCCATCCCTCCCACAAACCCCCTCCCCCTTGGCAACCACCAGTCTGTTCTCTATGTGCATCATTCTGTTTCTGTTTCATAGATAGGTTCATTTGTGTCATATTTTAGATTCCACATATAAGTAATATCATATGGTATTTGTCTTTCTCTTTCTGACTTACTTCACTTAGTATGATAATATCTAGGTCCATCCACGTTGCTGCAAATGGCATTATTTCATTTTTTATGTCTGAGTAGTATTCTATTGTATATATGTACCACATCTTCTTTATCCATTCATCTGTCGATGGACATTTAGGTTGTTTCCATGTCTTGGTTATTTTGAATAGTGCTGCTATGAACATAGGGATGCATGTATCTTTTTGAATTATAGTTTTATCTGGATATATGCCCAGGAGTGGTATTGCTGGATTATATGGTAATTCTATTTTTAGTTTTCTGAGGAACCACCATATTGTTTTCCACAGTGGCTACACCAACTTACTTTCCCACCAACAGTGCAGGAGGGTTCCCTTTTCTCCACACCCTCTCCAGCATTTGTTGTTTATAGACTTTTTAATGATGGTCATTCTGACTGACATGAGGTGACACCTCGTTGTAGTTTTGATTTGCATTCATCTAATAATTAGTGATGTTGAACATCGTTTCATGTGCCTGTTGGCCATCTGTATGTCTTCTTTGGAGAAATGTCTATTTAGGTCTTCTGCCCATTTTTGGATAGTGTTGCTTGTTTTTTGTTGTTGAGTAATATTTTTCAATTGTAATTTTCGGTGTACAAGCCTTACATTTTTGTTAAATGTATTCCTAAGTATTTTATTATTTTATTCTATTATAAATGGAATTTATCTTAGTTTCATTTTTGGATTATTGATTGATAGTGTGTAGAAATATAATTGATTTTTGTATATTGATCTTATGTCCTGCAACCATGCTGGACCCATTCTAAGAGTTTGTGTGTGTTCACTCCTTAATATTTTCTATATACAATATCATCTGCAAATAGAGACAGTTTTACTTCTTCCTTTCCAATCAGAATGCCTTTCTCTTCCCTTTTTTTGCCTATTTGCCCTAGCTAAAACCTCCATTGCAATGTTAAATAGAAGTAGTGAGAATGGACATCCTTATCTTATTCCTAATTCTAGAGGGAAAATTATCAGTCTTTCACCATTATGTTAGCTGTGGGTTTTTTGTAAAGGAAGGTCCCTTCTACTCCTTTTTTTATTGAGTGCTTTTATCTGAAAGGAAATTGTGTTTTGTCAAGTACTTTTTCTGCATCTATTGAGGTGATCATTAGTCTCTTCATTCTATTATTATGTTACATCATATTGATTGATTTTCAGATATTAAAACAACTTGGCACTCCTGGAATAATCCCTACTTAGTCATGGTGTATAATCACTTTTATATATTTCTTGATTCATCTTGCTGGTATTTTGTTGAAGATTTTATGTCTATATTTATAAGGGATTTTGGTCTGTAGTTTTCTTACAATGTTTTTGTCTGTTTTTGGTATCAGGATAATACTGGCCTTATAGAATGAGTTAGAAAGTGTTTCTTCCTCTTTTATTTCTTGGAAAGATTTGTGAAAGATTGATATGAATTCTTCTTTAAATGTTAGATAAGAATATACCAGTAAAGCCACATGGGCCTGGGCTTTTCTTTCCCCCCTTTTTTTTTTCAACATCTTTATTGGAGTATAATAGCTCTACAATGGTGCGTTAGCATCTGCTGTATAATAAAGTGAATCAGCCATACATATACACATATCCCCATATCCCTTCCCTCTTGCGTCTCCCTCCCACCCTCCCTATCCCACCCCTCTAGGTGGTCACAAAGCTCCGAGCTGATTTCCCTGTGCTATGCAGCTGCTTCCCACTAGCCATCCATTCTATATTTGGTAGTGTATATATGTCCATGCCACTCTCTCACCTTGTCCCAGCCCACCCCTCTCCCTCCCCGTGTCCTCAAGTCCACTCTCCATGTCCGGGCTTTTCTTTATTGAATGTGTTGTTGTTTTTAACTAATTCAATCTTTTTAGTTATAATAGCTCTATGCAGATTTTCCATTTCTTCTTATGTCAGTTTCAGTGGTATCTGTCTAGGAATTTGTTCTTTTCATCTAGATTATCTAATTTGTTGACATGCAGTTGTTCATAGTATCACTATATAATCCTTTTTATTTCTGTAAGGTTTGTAGCGATGCCACATCCTCTTTCATTCCTGGTTTTAGTAATTTGAATCTTCCCCTTTTTTCTTGGCCAGTTTACCTAAAGGTTTGTCAACTTTGTTGATACTTAAAAAGAACCAATTTTTGATTTCATTAAATTTCCCCATTGTTTTTCTATTCTTTATTTCATATATTTCTGCTCTAATCTTTATTATTTCCTCCTTTCTGCTTGCTTTGGGTTTAGTTTGCTCTTCTTTTACTAGTTTCTTAAGGTGGACCCTTATGTTATTGGTTTAAGACCTATCTTCTTATTTTTTTAAATTGGGGTATAGTTGCTTTACAATGTTGTGTTAGTTTCTGCTGTACAATGAAGTGAATCAACTATATGTACACATATATCCCCTCCCTCTTGGACCTCCATCCCACTCCCCCATCCCACCCATCTAGGTCAACCCAGAGCACCAAGCTGAGCTCCCTGTGCTATACAGAAGGTTCCCACCAGCTATCTAGTTTATACATGGTAGTGTATATATGTCAATCCCAATCTCCCAATTCATCCCACCTCCCCTTCCCCCACCCTGTGTCCACATGTCTGTTCTCTACATCTGCTTCTCTATTCTTGCCCTGCAAATAGGTTCAATATAGGTGCTAATAGCTACAAATTTCTCTAGACACTGCTCCCATAAGTTTTAGCATTTCGTGTTTTTGTTTTCATTCTTCTCAAAGTATTTTCTAATTTATCCTGTGATTTTTTTTCTTTGATCCATTGGTTACTTAGAAATGTGTTGCTTAATTTTCATATATTTGTGAATTTCTCACATTTCCTTCTGTTATTGATTTCTAACTTTATTCCATTGTGGGCAAAGAGCATCATTTGCATACTTTCACTTCTTTCAGATTTCTTGAGGCTTTTTTTATGGCCTAATGTGTGGTCTATCCTGGAGAATGTTCCATGTGCACTTGATAAGAATGTGCATTCTGCTATTACTGGGCAAAGTGTTCTGCAGATATCTGCTTTATAGTGTTGTTCAAGTCTTCTATTTCCTTGTTAATCTTCTTCCTAGTCGTTCTATCCATCATTGAAAGTGGGGTATTGAAGTCTTCAACTATTGTTTAGTTGTCTATTCTCCCTTCAATTGTATCAGGTTTTGCTTCATGTATTTTGGGGCTTTTTTGGGTGCATGTATTTTTTTTAAATCTTTTTTGACATTCTCTATTTGATGGCACACTGTTCTCATACCTTTATTTAATTCTTTGTAAGAGTTTTCCTTTAGTTCTTTGAACATTTTATAATAGATTATTTATAGTCTTTGTCTAGTAAATCCAACATCTGGACTTCCTCAGGAAGAATTTCTATTGACTGTTTTTTTTTCCTGTATATGGACCATATTTTCCCCTTTCTTTGCATGTCTCAAATTTTTTGTTGTTGTTGAAAACTAAACATTTTATGTAATATAATATGGCAACTCTGGAAATCAGATCTCTCCCACCCCAGGGCTTGCCATTGTTGTTTTTCGTTGTTGTAGCTGCTGTTACTGTTTATTTAGTGCCTTTTCTGAACTAATTTTGTAAAGTCTATATTCCTTGTCATGTGCAGCCACTGAGGTCTCTGCTCAGTTAGCTTATTGATTATCTAATGATTGAACAGAGTTTTCCTTAATGCTTTCAACCAATAAAATTTCTCCCATCTTTTTCTGAGGGGCTCTATGTGTGTATTGATGCATACCTTCAAGGCTCTGGCAATTTACAACTCTGCCTGAATGCTTCATTTCCTGCTTATTCAGAGTCCCAAGACCTGCTAGAAGTAAGAGATTGGGGCCTTTTCAAGTCAGTCCTGGGGACACACACAGCCCTGCACATGTGTGTGTAGCCTTCTTAATCCCCAGGAGTATGTCAGAGCTTTTCAAAACTCCCTATGGACATCTCATTCACGAGATTTAAGGTTTGGGGCCAGGCTCCTATTTGCCCAGCAGGCATCACCACCTCAGGTAAGTGTAATGTTAAACAATTGCTTATTATTATTTTTGACAAATGCTCTGCAGATAAAGTGTCTCACTGAGAAAGCTCTGAGTCAGATCAAATAAAGACAAGTCCTGTGAATTAGACTTTTCCCCCTGCTGTACAAGTCAAATCATGACAGTTCTCTGACGATGGAGCTTTTGGGGATCTCCAAACTCATACGTCCCCATTCAGTGACAGCTAGGCTGCTGGTTTTCACAGCTACTGTGGTTGTGAAGCTGCTGATTCTCCAGGCTACCACAGAGCTGGGGAAAGAGGCATGGGAATAGAGCAAGTTAAAATGCCACAAAGCTCGGGCCTTCCCTGGTGGCACAGTGGTTAAGAATCTGCCTGCCAATGCAGGGGACACATGTTCGATCCCTGGGCCGGGAAGATCCCACAGGCCACGGAGCAACTAAGCCCACATGCCACAACTACTGAACCTGTGCTCTAGAGCCCGCCAGCCACAACTACTGAGCCCACGTGCTGCAGCTACTGAAGCCCACGTGCCTAGAGCCGTGCTCCGCAACAAGAGAAGCCACCGTAATGAGAAGCCGGCACACCACAACAAAGAGTAACCCCCGCTCACTGCAACTAGAGAGAAAGTCGCACGCAGCAACGAAGACCCAGCACAGCCACAAAAAAAAAAAAAAAAAAAAAATGCCACAAAGCTCATTGTTCTGCTGAGATTACACCATTTTTCTCGAATAAACACTCTGGATTGTTGCAAGACTTTGATTAACTTCCAGAGCTCTGAAAATGTAGATCTTGACCATTTTTCCAGTGTTCTTATTGCTTTTATGGGGGAGCAGGTTTGGGGCAGTTCTTACTTTGACATTCTGAACATGTTTTCTTTCATGAAGCGTTTTAAGTGGGGGCCTAACATTGTCAGATCTTCATTTTGTTAAAATCTGTCTGGTCTCAGCATTGAGAATCAATTGGAGGATGGGACAGGCAGCAAGAGGATGGTTAAGAGAATCTTACTGGGGATAAGTAACGGCTGCCATTCCCAGAGCAGTAGGAGTATAGCTGTAGAGAAGTAGATCAGTCCAGGAGACTCAGGTAAGATACTCGTTTCTTTCCCCTGGTCTACTCAGTCAACCAGGAGCTGAAATAGGACTCACACTCTATCAGACAAGCAGGCCCAGAGGGAATCAGCCCAGACACAATGCAGGGAAGAGCATTGCTTATCTCTGGGCAGACCAAGAAGGCTTTCTGAGCAGGAAATCCCCAATGGGGGGTGAAGTAACTCTTGGGAAGGGGCAATGAAGGCTGACATGAGGGGCTGGGGCCTGCGTGCTCCTTGGCCTCTGCTGCAGGGACAGCTGGGGGGCCAACCAGAGCTTTGCCATCTGGAATCCTCCAGGAGCACAGATTTTCTCAAGAGGCAGCCCCCAGGTGCACCGTGCTCCTGGAGACCAGGAAGGGAGCCAGGTAAGAGTGAAGTGGGCTGCTTTCTTCATTTCTTTCTCTCCCAGGCAATTCTCTGAACAAGCTTTTGTATGTCCCAGATGTTCCTGCCTTTGTTCGGATTTAATCCTCCCTATTTATTCTCCCCAGCACCTGTTGATTATGTTCCATTTCTCTTTAGGAGCTGGGGCTCAGCCGATCTGCCAAGACTGCTCTTAGCTGCACTTGGGCAAACACAATCGTGCCACGCCTTGTCATCCAGCTCCCATGTGAAAGGGCCAAAGAAGGAGAAGAATTAAAAGCAGCATCCCAAAGAGATTTAAAAATAAACATGAAAACTGCTCCAAGCCCCATTCAGAGGCTCTCACAAAAGTCCTTCACTAGAGACACAATGAAGCCCACTCTCAGGGCCCTGTCCCTCTGCAGCTGCAAATCCTGTGGCCTTGGCTCTTGATTCCTGCCTTGAAGAAGGAACTGCGGCTCTGGCCAGAGCTGTGAAGACAATGACACAGAACTTCTTCCCTGCTCAGATTCCAAATTTGGGAACGTTACAGCCATTGGAGATCGTAGCTTTTGGCCTTTGATGGGGTCCCTGAGGCCAACAAGGAGAGGAGGGTCCAAGGCCTCAGAGTGAGCTGAGTCCTCGGGAAAGATTAGGACACAGGGCTTCCAATTGGCCCTCTAGCCCTTCCTCTAACAGCTGCACACGCACACACGGACGTTGAGGATCCCTGCGAGAGCGGAGGATTAAACCACTGAAGAAAAAAAGAGATTTTATTTCTTATCACCCTTCATCAGACACATCTACGAAGGCCAGCCAGCCAACTGTACTGTCTCTAACCCGGACCTCTGGGGATAGCCCTGGACCTGAAGCCACCAGGCCCTGCCAGCCCCACCTTTGGGAGCTGAGAGCAGACACGGTCTGATTCTTCACCATGGATTGGAGCAAAAGCTTTGGAGGCAAGTCACAGTGAACCCATCCCCCCACCACCTGGGGGAGGAGGAAGGGCCTCTCCTAAACCGTCTCCTGAACCCTACTCACACCCTTGTCCCACCCTCCCACATCCCCATCTCAGCCTAGGACAGGAGTGAGATGGGGTCTCAGGTGGGCTTAGGGCCAACTCCTTGGCAGGAAGTGTGTTAGTTCCCGTAACCCACTGCACCTTAGCTCCTTTAATCCTCACATCAGCTCTCCAAGGTAGGAATCAATATCTCTGTGGTGGGCATGAGTCTACCAACACTATGAGAAGTGACACAAGTTGCCCAAGATCACACAGCTGAGAACTGGCAGCTCTAAATTTGAGCCCTGGTCTATTGGCTCCTAAGCCGAAAACATGCCCAGGAATCTCCAGCGCCCCAAGGTTCCCGCTGCCTGGTCCTCCCAGGACTGTCCATTCTACCCACCTGGGACAGACAAGCCTTGTGGCTGCACGGCCAGGGTGGGGTGGAGAGATGTGGGGTGCTGCAGTGTCCCGCATGCATCCCTCGGTCACCACAAATGGCTCGTTTTATAGCGGTGGCTGCGGCAGAAGCTTCAGGCGCCTTTGCCTTGCAGGATTGACATCAATCCTCATTCAAATCAAACTCCTCTGAAACAGGCTCCAATGGAGGGGAATTTTCTGCTAAGTAAGGTGTTATTCACCCAGCTCCCAGCTCTCTGGGCCCGGGCTGAGCTCAGCAGCAGCAGGCACTACTCCACACTGATGAACCCACTTAAATACTGATTAATAGGCATGGCAGCACTGGCCCAGGCAGACTCCACGACCCCCCGGGCTCCTCCAGGCTCCTCAGGCCACAGAGCCTGGAAGCTCCGCCGTATCCTCTCCGACTCTCATTCCAGCCCAGTCACTGAGTAGCAGTTGGATGCTCTCTGGTCCGAGGGTGAGGAGCTGGCAGTGGAGGATAAAAGAGGGGAAATTATTATTCCTTTTTTGCAGCTTCTTTCTTACCAGGCTTTGCAGGGTTTCTGAGGATGGGGCAGACAAATGACAAGCCCCATCGGGAAGGAAGGGGAGTAGCTCTGTCCTCTACCATGGCTCCCAGCACCCCACAGAGAGGACTGGGTGACTCCTGCCACACTGAAAGCAGCAAGAGAAGTCATCCAGACTTTAGGTTGAGACTGTACCCCAACAAAATGCCATTTCAGCTCTAGCGTAGCCCAAAACATGCTGTGATGTCCCAAATCCAATCATTTCAGCCATATACAAGTTCAATCTATGTAATTCTCAGAGTTTAAACTTTTACAGCTGAAAGAATTCTTAGAGAGTTGCCGGTCCAAGCTCATTTTACAGCCGAGGAAACTCAGGACCAGAGAGGGAAAAGGTCTTGCCCAAGGTCACACAGCTAGTAAGCAGCAAAACCAAGGCTCATACCCAGATCTCCCGACTCCCCGTGCATTGTTCTTTCTCTTATTCTGTTTCTCCCCCTCCCAAGAATACAAAGATATCACTGACAGCCAGAAAGTAATAGCCACATTTACATGATTTCCCAGTTTACATATTGCAATAGATATCTAAATTGTTCTTAAGTGATTTGTTATTAAATAAGATCAGAGAACTCAAAAATAGATCTCTGAACTCTGGTAAATAAGAATACACCTAAATGTAAGGCCAGACACTATCAAACTCTTAGAGGAAAACATAGGCAGAACACTCTATGACATAAATCACAGCAAGATCCTTTTTGACCCACCTCCTAGAGAAATGGAAAGAAAAACAAAAGTAAACAAATGGGACCTAATGAAACTTAAAAGCTTTTGCACAGCAAAGGAAACCATAAACAAGACCAAAAGACAACCCTCAGAATGGGAGAAAATATTTGCAAATGAAGCAACTGACAAAGGATTAATCTCCAAATTTTACAAGCAGTTCATGCAGCTCAATAACAAAAAAACAAACAACCCAATCCAAAAATGGGCAGAAGACCTAAATAGACATTTCTCCAAAGAAGATATACAGATTGCCAACAAACACATGAAAGAATGCTCAACATCATTAATCATTAGAGAAATGCAAATCAAAACTACAATGAGATATCATCTCACACCGGTCAGATGGCCATCATCAAAAAATCTAGAAACAATAAATGCTGGAGAGGGTGTGGAGAAAAGGGAACCCTCTTGCACTGTTGGTGGGAATGTAAATTGATACAGCCACTATGGAGAATGGAAGTTCCTTAAAAAAACTAAAAATAGAACAACCATATGACCCAGCAATCCCACTACTGGGCATATACCCTGAGAAAACCATAATTCAAAAAGAGTCATGTACCAAAATGTTCATTGCAGCTCTATTTACAATAGCCAGGACATGGAAGCAACCTAAGTTTCCATCATCGGATGAATGAATAAAGAAGATGTGGCACATATACACAATGGAATATTACTCAGCCATAAAAAGTAACGAAATTGAGTTATTTGTAGTGAGGTGGATGGAGTTAGAGTCTGTTATACAGAGTGAAGTAAGTCAGAAAGAGAAAAACAGATACAATATGCTAACACATACATATGGAATCTAAGGAAAAAAAAAAAAAAGATCATGAAGAACCTAGTGGCAAGACGGGAATAAAGACACAGACCTACCAGAGAATGGACTTGAGGATATGGGGAGGGGGAAGGGTAAGCTGTGACAAAGTGAGAGAGTGGCATGGACGTATATACACTGTACATATATACATATATACACATATAGAAAGCTAGTGGGAAGCAGCCGCATAGCACAGGGAGATCAGCTCTGTGCTTTGTGACCACCTAGAGGGGTGGGATAGGGAGGGTGGGAGGGAGGGAGATGCAAGAGGGAAGAGATATGGGAACATATGTATATGTATAACTGATTCACTTTGTTATAAAGCAGAAACTAACACACCATTGTAAAGCAATTATACTCCAATAAAGATGTTAAAAAAAAAAAAGACTACACCACACTTATTCATCTGTCTTTTCGACAAATGCTAGCTAAGCACCTGCTGCTTGAATGACATGGTGCTGGGTGTGGGGTCTACAGGGTAAATGCATCAAGCGTGGTGCCTAGCCTCACCCAACTTAGAGTCTAGTAGGGGAGACAGAACAATCTCACACACACACATGCAACTATAAATGTTGCCATGCAAAGAACTGCTATGATAGAGCTAAGGGCCAGCACAGAACCTTGGGGATGACCTGCTTTATGTTTGGAGGATTGTGGAAGGCTCCTTTGAGGAGGTGACAGTCAAGCTGAGACCTGAAGGATGAGAAAAAGCCAGTCATGCAAGGAGACAAGCAGGAGAGATCCAAGCAGAGGGAATCAAAGCTGGATTTCTTATCATAGACAAGGAAGTGAAAATATTTTAAAATTAATATGAGCCCATTATTTTAGAGACTGGAAAGCTATTCCATTTCTTCACCTAATTGCTCTGCTTCTTAGAGATGGTGCTCTATTGATCAGCCTTTCTGCGTTGCTTGTCACAGTCTTGTATCATTTGCTCAATTTGTGGCTGAAAAGAGCCCTCTCAGAGGTTTGGAGGGACTGTTCATTTCTCTCCCCAAACCCAAACGATGGTTAGCAGCGTCGTTCAGCACATAGACTGCAATAAGAAGACCCAGGTTCCATCACTTCTTAGTTGTGTGACCTTGGGCAAGGCGCTTCCTCTCTGAGCCTCAGTTTCTTCATTTCTGTAATTGAGGATACTAAAGGCACAATCTCAGAGGGCTAAAATAGTGTGTGTGAAGAACCTAGCACAGTATCTGGCACATTGTAATTGCTCCAGAAATGTTACGCACTGTTATCGTGGTAAGCCACATTCAGACAAATTAAACTACCTTGTACATGCAAGCGTGCTGGTTAACGCTTCTTCAATTTTTTCATTCCACGCACATTGCAGCAAAAAGCAGATCCCTCTGTGGTTGTGACTGAGGGCTTGTGCTTAGAACTACATGGGTCCTGGCAAGATGGGTAAGAAGACTTGTGTGGGAGTCGGGGGGGGGGGGCCTGAGACCTGGAGTCAGAGGTGAGATCTTTTAAACTGGACGAGTATTGCTCAGGGCAGAACCCCAGGGAAGGTGTCAGCCCTGGGGGACACCAACATGGTGACACTTACAAAATAAGGAAAAAGAGAAGACCCAAGAAGTGGAAGCCGGAGCCGGGCTGGCAAAAGCCACAATTGCTGAGCTGGACTGCTCAGGACTCAAATACAAGCCAGCAGAGAGCAGGCGATTCCAGCCATCGGGGAAAATCCAAACAGGGCCCTATTCAGGACGAGGGAGAGTGCTTAGGAGGCCTGGGAAGCTCTGAGCTGGCTAGCAGGTGGTCTCCCTGAGGGTCAGCATCTCTATGCATCAAAGAATTTGGTTAGAACTTGTCCTCTCCACCCACCTTGGAGACATTTATATCTGTGCCTGAAGAAACAATCACATCTGACAAGGAAACTTAGGGTTCAGCCAGGAGATCCTTAAAGTAATACACTTTGTTGGGTATGTTTTTATATTCTCTCTCCATTGAATGATACTTGGATTTCCTCTCTCTCCCCCCCAACCCCCCGGCTCCCCAGCTTGGTCCATAGCATCTTCTAGGTCAGGGGTCCCCAACCCCCGAGCCATGGACAGATACTGGTCTGTGGTCTGTTTGGAACCGGGCTGCACAACAGGATGTGAGCAGCGGGTGAGCGAGTGAAGCTTCATCTGTATTTACAGCCACTCCCCATCACTTGCATTACCACCTGAGCTCCACCTCCTGCCAGCATTATGGTGAGTTGTATAATTATTTCATTCTATATTACAATGTAATAATAATAGAAATAAAGTGCACAATAAATGTAATGCACTTGAATCATCCTGAAACCATCCCCCCCACATCCGCCATCCGTGGAAAAACTTTCTTCCACAAAACCGGTCCCTCTTGCCAAAAAGGTTGGGGACCACAGTTCTAGGTCATGCCTGGGACTCGCCTTAACTGACTCCCAAATCTTGCCTCTAGCATCATGGACCACATTCTAGGCTTGCCAAAAGCTTTTGTAATTAACCACACTTCCTTCCCTGGCATTAGCCAGATCCATGCTGAAATTCTCCAAGTCCAGCTCATCTAAGTGGCTCTCCTGAAGTCAAATGCAAGGAAGATTTTCTGCTTTAGCCAGCTGGCAGGATTAACATTCATTAGGATTTCTTTAGCCCACTCCCTTGGCCTCCCTCTTCACAACCCACCAAACCCTGGGACATCCCCACTAAGCTCTGGAGCGCCTTGGAAAACCATTTGAGCATTGCTGCTTTGATCCAAAGCCCCCATTCTGTCCTTAGGAAAACTAAGTTTGGAGTCACGGTCTCAGCTTCATCACAGCCTATACTCCATGTTCAATCCTTCCTTGAAGTTCAAGCAAGACAAAGACAGAAGAGCCAAGTAGGGAGGCCTCCATCTCCATGGGGAGCTACCCATCTTCCTCCTGTCTCTGCCTTCCCAGATCCCAAAGCTACCTCTCCTCATGGCAGACCAACCAGTACATGTGTCAGTTCTGCACTGAGGTTCCAGATGCACCCTCAGCACCCAGCTGGGCAGACTCAACAGTGAGTCACTGTGCTGGCCAGTCCCCCAGATCAACTCTATTTCCTTTTCTAACCTGCTCCCTGACCCAGGAATCTGACCCTGGTACTGGGTTCAACCAATGGGAGTCACTGCAAGGTAGGAGAGAGAGATCGGGTCATTTCTTCTCCACTCCTTCCTGCTTTGGTGCCATGCCTCTGTAAGTAGCTACATCCCTCTGTGACTAACCGCTCTCACCATCCCCACTGGCTCCAGCTCTCACTGGGCCCCAGTAATGTTATTTCCTCCCTTTGTCTCTTTGACCCTAATTGGTATGAGCTCTCTGCTGCTGTGCCTCTCTGGGTGGCCCCTTGTTGATTCCTTTAACTCTGCCCATACCTCTATAAGTAGTACGTTCATAAGAATGTCTTCATTCGAATCAACCAGGATGAATTCTGTTTCTCACCAGGCTCCAAAATGATGCAATCACATTCCCCAGACTCAAGGCCTAATGGCCCAGCCTTGGCAGCATTAAGCCTGCCTGTCAAAGCCCCAGGCTGCCCCAGATCTAAGCTCTGCTACAAGACCTTAGGCCTGGGGTGTAGGCTTCCCTGCCCTCCATCTGGCATCACATCCTCCCCGGGACTGCCCTTTGATGTCCAGCTACTTCCCAGCTGGCCTTGATCTAGTGAAAGGCCTTGCCTCCCCAGTCCTACCCTCTTGGCCTCTCCTCAAAACTCCATGTTGTCCAGGCCAGAGCCAGCCTCATGTCCTCATGGCCTACGCCTCCATGTGGCCTTGGCTCAGACACACCCCATTTATGCCTTTTCCATACCCTTTGCTGGCCCCCCCACCATGGATTTTTCAACCAGTGCTCCAGGGCACTGCAAAGAAGGTATCCCCTATGGAGAATACTGGGAGGAAAACCAGATGAGTATAGTATATGGAAACCAAGGGAGGAAAGAGTCTCAAGAAGGGGGCGATCAGCACAGAGAGGGTATATAACAGTGAGTTCATATCCAATCACAGTAGACTCTGCAGTCTGGGTTTGGAACCCAGATCCTCTGCTTCCTAGATATATATGACCTTGAACAAGTCAGATGGCCTCTGAGCCCCAGTTCCCACTACGTACAAAAGGAACAATGATGGCACCCACCTCCTAGGGTGGTTCCATTATATAACCAAGTTGTAAAGCCCCTAGCACAGCACCTGACACATTCGAACTGTTTGGTAAATGGTAGCTCTAACTCTGAATATTAATTCGCTCAGCAAACACTCGTGGGCACTCACGAAATGACCCTGCCAATGAGGATGCTGAACCAAGATGGGCTCTAGTCTCAAACAGATGACGCCAATCATTAAATTTCAAGGGAGCAAATGCTGAGTGGCCTAAAAGAGGCCCAGAGGGTGACTACAAGAGTCCTAAGAAGGGAAAATTCCTGTTGTTGCCAAGGTATGTGTTAGCAGAGCTCCAGGCACAGAAGCTCACCACGGACGAGAGACCCTTTGAGCCAGGCCTTCAAGGATAGATGGACGAATAGCCGGGAAGAGAGAACAGCCTGGGCAAAGGCCCAGAGGGAGGACGCTGGACAGCCAAGAGGGGTTCTCAGGGCTCCCTGCTGCTCTCTGGTGCCAAACTCAAGGGTAAATGGTCCCGAGCCCAGACGACAAATTCATGGCAGCCGCAGCTCCCAATCCTGCTCTCCCCGTCACAAACGCTGGGACAAGATCATTAGGTGATTATATTTTTAAGGCCCAAATTGTTTTATTTGTTTCCCTGCCAGCTTTCATGAGGCCATCAGTCATTCCCCACACAGATAACATTTCTTATGTACATTGACAGAATAAATTACATGGTTCTCATCCGGCAAATCAACATTACAGGGGAACATTATCTTTTGCAAAACGCTGCCTGGGCACATCATAAATCCTAAACAGGTTTATTACATCTGTCTTGTCATAGATTCATTTTATTGAGAAGTGGGGTTTTTTCCAGATTAATAATCACATTAATAGACGAGATTCTTTTTCAGAGGATTGTTTTCTTGGAGAAACCAAAGGAAGAATTTCACGGCTGCAGAGCCTTGTCTCACTGGTGAAGTAAGGCTGTCCTTGTCATGCTGGCAGTGTCCTCCAGGGCTGGGAACTGGGAACTCTTGACTCACCCGGGGACTTTGAACCAGCCTGTGATTCCTCACCTCTGATTTCACAGCTCTCTCCAAAGGACATATCCAGAAGCTTCCAAGAGGGTGTCAAACATGTGTTGTTATATGAAACCAATCAAATGAATATTTAATGAGTAACTAGCCTGTGTGCAACTGACAAACCAATGGGGGAGAGAAAGCTAACCCACATGGAACAGTAAGAAAACAATTCAGGAAGGAACGTGGAGAATCCGGCTTCCGGCCTCCCTCCATGCTTGGGTGGCTCAGCTACCCCGGGATGGGTGACTTATTGCCTCTGGGCTTCTTTCTCCTCTTTTTGTTAAGTGAAGGGATTGACATAGATCAAGGGCTAGCAAATTATGGCTCACGGGCCAAATCCAGACCCTCACCTGTTCATTAAATGAAGTTGTATTGGAACATGGCCACACCCATTCATTTATATTTTGTTTATGGCTGATTTTGTGCTGCAGTGGCAGAGCTGAGTAGCTACAACAGAGACCGAATGGTGTGAAAAGCCTGAATTATTTACTGCCTGGCCTCTTAACAGAAAAATTTGCCAACCTCTGGCCTAGGTAAACTCTGGGTGGAAGATCTGAGAGCCGAGTAGTGGGATCCGTACTGAAGTGCTCATAGTAACATTGACTCGAGCCCACCATGCTAAGTGCTTTCCTGACATCATCTCATGTATTCTCAAAATGCCTCCATGACAAGATTCTATTCTATGGATGAGGAAACTGAGGCTTAAGTGGTCTGGTGACTTTTCTAACATCACCCAGAGGCAGAGGCAAGCTGGGAACTCAGGCCTGTCTGAAGTCAAAACCCTTGTCCTTGCCTCTCCAGTGAACGTGTTGCCTGGAGTCTGGAGATGTAATCAGTGAGGGCTGGGGAGGTTTCTTAGAGGACCTCAAATTTGGCACATAGGACTTTGACGCGTGGAGAGGAAGGAGGAGGAGCTCCCGGCAGTGGGAACTCCTGGGGGATAAAGGAAGCGATCGTTATGTATCACAGAGCTAGCCCTGGTGTAAGGTGAGAGACTGGCCTCCCACCAGTGCCCCGGGCGGGCATCGCCTCACTCAAGCCTTACAACCACTCTGAGGTGGGTGCTCCTCTGCCCCCCTCCCAGCCCCAGAGGCAGGCGTCTGCCCACAGTCAAGCTTCCCTCTTCTCTCACATGTATTGAGTGAGTTTTTTCACCATGTCTGGCTCTCACCTGGGCTAAGGGAGAGAGCTGGTGGGATACTTAGGCCTTTAAAGTGGGATCACTCAACCCGGGGGCAGGAGGCATGGGGGTGGCAGGACCCAAGGGGAAGGCTAAACTCGGGGGCAAATTGGAGGCTATCAGAGTGGCTGACCATGACCTTCTGGGGATCATCTCTCAACCCCTTCTCTGTTCCCATCAGAGAAGACCTTGTGTCCATATGATGGGCAAAAAGGCCCCACACACTCAGCTGCAGTTACCCCTCTGACTCATGGCCCCTGCTCTCCGCTCCATCACTCTGCTGCAGCCACACCTCCCCTGTCCCCCACACCAGGCCCCCTCGCTACACAACCCCAGAAGATACTCTTCACATAGTGGCTTTCGTGAAAGCTGTCCGTGGAGTTGGGCGACTCGCACCCTTTTGCACTTGCTGTTCCCTTAGCCTAGAATAATCTTCCATAACATATCCAAGGGCTGGATTCCTCAGCTCCTTCAGGTTTTTGCATAAAAGTCATATTCTCAGTGCATCCTTCCTGACGTTTTATACAAAATTACGTCCTCCACACCACACCCTCCCTTCCCACCTTCCCTGCCTTAGTTTCCTCTATATCATTTACCTCCACCTGGTTTATTTGTTTACTGTGTCTACCAGTGCTCCCTCTCTGCCCCCAGTAGAACATAAGCTCCATGAGGGCAGGATTTTGGCTCTTCTTTTCATTACTGTATCTCTAATACCTAGAATAAAGCCTGGCACATAGTAAGTGTTCATTATATAATTGTTGGTTAGAAGTTTAATACATCTTAACATTGTTCTATAACTTGCTAGATTTGGTTTTGTGGACAAGCTATTTCATTTTTCTAATACATTCTCAGTTTCCTCCTCTGTAAAATTAAGGTGAAAACAGTATCTTCTTCACTGGGTGTTATGAGAAATAATTGAAAAACAAAACAGAGGAAATGTAACATGCTTGGCTCAGAGTGTAGCCAGAGCCTCACACAGAGCAGGTGCTAGGAAGATGTGTCCCTTCCCTTCTGAGGACAATCACTGAAGTCAAACATGACTGCACTGGAGTCAAACATACCTGCAGGTATACCTGCATACCTGACTAAAGTCAAACATAACTGCACTCATACCTTGAACTTGAAGTCAAGACCAAGACTGCGTCCATCAGGCTCTGGTGTCAGACCACGGGAGAAACTCAGCTTCACTACTGACTAACAATGTGACTTAGGAAAGGTCCTTCACCTCTTCGCATCTCAGTTTGCTCATCTGTATAATGGGTTATAACAAAGTCGACTTCATAAAGTTGTTTGGGACATTGAATGAGGTAAATCATGAGAGTTACTTGGCATAAGACATGGTCCATATGATCTCAATAGATGTTAATGATGAGGAAGAGGATGATAAGAATCCCCAAGAAGGCTGCCTGGGAAGGAGGTGTTGGCCCAGCCTTCGAATCCTCTGGTCCTTGTCCTCTTGGCACGGAGTCAGTTCCTGACAGATCAGGCCTGAGCGGGTTAATGTGCAATGGCTTCTCCCCCCGTCTCCTTTTTTAGCACAGAAATCCGTCCTAGCACCTCTCATTATCCACTTCATCAGTCTCAAACCATTGGCTAATTGCACTCCCCAGCACAACCCTCATTCCCTGCCTCGCCTACAAGCTCGATAACACACAGCTGCCTCCTTCTTTGGGGCCCCGCCGGGAAGCTGTAAACAAAATATAGCAGGCGATACCCCAGCTGCCTTCTCCAGGCTCCCTTTCCCCCATCGGCCCCCTGCTCCTCTCCCTCATCCCCACCTGCAGGAAAATGGCCCCACGAGAGCCATGCGTGGAGGAGGGATAAGGGAAATGGAGTTGCAATAAGATTTCATGGTTCTCTCTGGCTTTTATGTCTGCAACACTCTAACTCCTAACTGGTTGTGAACCTTGAGAAAGCAAAACACAGGAGCTTGACATTTATCCCAGCTTTCTGCCAGTGGGCACTCTCCAGACCTCAGCACAGAGAGTGGTGCCCAGAGAGAGAGCAGAAGTCCTGCTGGGGGAAGAAACAAGAGACTGACATTTGAGGCAGCCGGGGAAGCTGGAATTTGTGGGGCAGGTTATAGGAGAGTTGGAAGAGGCGCAGAACAGGAGAACCAGGATCTGCGTAGGGGTTTTATTGAGTCTTTGACTGGGTACAAAGCTGGGTGCGTACAGAGTGAGAATTTGTGCTGCCTGACAGAGAACAGCTCCTTGCATAGTGCGAGCCAAACAGAGGTTTTGGAGGTCACATGGTGCTGGAAGATTGTGGAGTCTCACCATCCAGAGTGGAGAGATCTTCCCGAACAGCCCGGGCATTCAGCAGAGACTCAAGGGAGACCAGACATTAAGGACTAGTCTATACTCACCCTATAAAAAGCCTAAAACCAAAAAATGGCAGACCCAAGCTGATGTACCAGTACATTAGCTATGCCTCTCAGAACAAAAACACAACATTCTTTAAAGGAAGACAACAAAAATCTAGACCTCAACAATACAGCATCCACCACGTCAAGTATACCCTTTTTGTTATGCAGGAAAATGTAACCCATAACCAGGAGAAAATTTATCAGTAGAAACAGACCTAAAGATGACACAGGTGTTGGAATTAGCAGTAAAGGACTTTAAAACTGCCATTATAAATATGTTTAAGGATTTAAAGGAGAGTACTATGTAGTGAATAAACAAATGGGAAATCTCAATAGAACAATGGAAACTACAGAAGGAACACAATAAAAATAACAGAACTGAAAAATGTACTGTCTGGAATTAAAAATTAACTTGATGAGTTAAACAATAGATTAGAAAAAATTTTTTAAAAGATCAGTGAATTTGAAAACACAGCACTTGAACCATGAAAGCCGAAGTACACAGAAAAAAAAGAATGGGAAAATGGCCTGTGGAACAATACCAAGCAGTGTAACATAAATGGAATTGAAGCCTAAGAAAGAAAAGAGAGACACTGGGGTTGAAAAAAATTTTTTTAATAATTACTGTCAAGAGAATGAGAAGACAAGCCACAAACTGGGAGAAAATATTACAAAAGATGTAACTGATAAAATATACCCAAAACTCTTAAAACTCAACAATAAGAAAACAAACAACCCAATTTAAAATGGGAAAAATATCTGAACAGAATTGTCACCAAAGATGATATACAGTGAGACATCTGTATAAAACAACAGTGAGATGTCACTATACACCTATGAGAATGGCCAAATCCAAAACACTGACAATACCAAATACTGGTGAGTTTGTGGAGCAACATGAAATCTTATTCATTGTTGGTGGGAATGCAAAATGGTACAGCTACTTTAGAAGACAGTTTGGCGGTCACTTACAAAGCTAAATGTAGCCGTACCATATGACCCAGCAATCGCATTTCTTGGTATTTACTCAAATGAGTTGAAAACTTACACTTACCCCAAAACCTGTACATGAATGTTTATAGCGACTTTATTCGTAACTGCCAAAATTAGAAAGCAGGACTTCCCTGGTGGCACAGTGGTTAAGAACCTGCTTGCCAATGCAGGGGACACGGGTTCGACCCCTGGTGCGGGAAGATCCCACATGCCACGGAGCAACAAAGCCCATGCACCACAACTACTGAGCCTGCGCTCTAGAGCCCGCAAGCCACAACTACTGAGCCCGAGTGCCACAACTACCAAAGCCCACACGCCTAGAGCCCGTGTTCCACAACAAGAGAAGCCACCGCAACAAGAAGCCCGCGCACTGCAACAAAGAGTAGCCCTGATTCGCCGCAACTGAAGAAAGCCCGCGTGCAGCAACGAAGACCCAACACAGCCAAAAGTAAATTAATTAAAAAAAAAAGACAAAATTAGAAAGGAAACAAGATGTCCTTCAATAAGTGAATGAATAAACATACTGTGATACACCCAAACAATAAAATATTATTCAGTGATTAAAAAAACAAGTTATCAAGCAGTGAAAAGACATGTAAGAAACTTAAAAACATTACTAAGTGAAAGAAGCCACTCTGCAAGGCCTACATTTTGTATTATTTCAACTATATGACATTTTGGAAAAGGCAAAACTACGGCGACAGTAAAAAGGTTAGTGGTTTCCAGGAATTAGGGGGAGGGAGGGATAAATAGGTGGAGCACAGAGGATTTTTAGGGCAGTGAAACTGCTCTGTATAACACTGTAATGGTGAATACATGTCATACATTTGTCAAAACCCTTAGAATATATAACACCAAAGAATTAACTGAAATGTAAACTATGGACTTTGGTTGATAAAGATGTGCCAATGTTGATCGTTTTTAAAAACTTTTTATTGGAGTATAGTTGATTTACAATGTTGTGTTACTTTCTGCTCTACAGCAAAGTGAATCAGTTATACATATACATATATCCACTCTTTTTAGATTCTTTTCCCATATAGATCATTACAGAGAACTGAATAGAGTTCCCTGTGCTATACAGTAGGTCCTTTTTAGTTATCTATTTAACATATAGTTGTGTTTATATGTCCATCCCAATCTCCCAGTTTAGCTCGCCCGCCTTTCCCCTCGGTAACCATAAGATTGTTTTCTACATCTGTAACTCTATTTCTGTTTTGTAAATAAGTTCATTTGTACCATTTTTTTAGATTCCACATATAAGCAATATCAAGCGATATTTGTCCTTCTCTGTCTGACTTACTTCACTCAGTATGACAATCTCTAGGTCCATCCATGTTGCTGCAAATAGCATTATTTTGTTCTTTTTTATGGCTGAGTAATATTCCATTGTATATATGTGCCACACCTTCTCTATCTATTCCTCTGTCGATGGACATTTAGGTTGCTTTCCTGCCCTGGCTATTGTAAATAGTGCTGTAATGAATATTGGGGTACAGGTATCTTTTTGAATTATGGTTTTCTCCAGGTATATGCCCAGGAATGGGATTGCTGGACCATCTGGTAGCTCTATTTTTAGTTTTTTAAGGAACCTCCATACTGTTCTCCATAGTGACTGTATCAGTTTACATTCCCACCAACAGTGTAGGAGGGTTCCCTTTTCTCCACACCCTCTCCAGTATTTACTGTTTGTAGATTTTTTTAATGATGGCCATTCTGAGTGGTGTGAGATGATACCTCATTGAAGTTTTGATTTGAATTTGTCTAATAATTGGTGATGTTGAGTATATTTTCATGTGCTTTTTGGCCATCTGTATGTCTTCTTTGGAGAAATGTCTATTTAGCCCATTTTTTGATTGGGTTGTTTGTTTTTTTGTTATTGAGCTGCATGAGCTGTTTGTATATATTGGACATTAATCCCTTGTCAGTCACTTTGTTTGCAAATATTTTCTCCCATTCTGTGGGTTTTCTTTTCATTTTGTTTATGGTTTCCTTTGCTGTGGAAAAGCTTTTGAGTTTAATTAGGTCCCATTTGTTTATTTTTGTTTTTATTTTCATTACTCTAGGAGGTGGGTCAAAAAAGATCTTGCTGTGATTTAAGTCAGAGAGTGTTAATGTTGGTCATTAACTGCAATAAATAAACCACACTGATGCAGAAAGTTGATGGTGAAGGAGGTTGCATGTGTATGATAAGAAGCGATATGTGGAAACTCTGGACTTTCTGCTCAAGTTTGCTGTGAACCTAAAATTGCTCTAAAAATAAAGTATATTAATTTTTGAAAATACTGAAAAAGTTTCATATATCATGAATATGTCCACCCACAAATCCAAGAAGTTCAACAAACCCCAAGCAGTGTAAACACACACACACAAACACACACAACACCATCAAAGCACATAACAAAATTTCAGAAAAAAAAGAGAGAAAAACAGTACCCTCTCCCCCGCAAAAATGCCTACAGATAGGAGAATGAAGATAAAAATATATGACTTATCACTGATTTACCACTAGACACAAGTTAGAAGGCAAGGAGAACTTAAAGTGCTAGAAAAAAAAATAAACTATCACCCTAAAAGCCTATATTCAGAAAAAAAATCCTTCAAAAATTAAGGTGAAATAGAGACATTTTAAAATAAGCCAAAGCTGGGAGAATTCATCACTAGCTGATCTGCATTATAAGAAATGTTAAAGGAAGTTCTTTAGGTTGAAGAGAAATGGTACCAGATGGAAACTAGGATCCCCATCAGGGAATAAAGTACGCCAGAAATAGTAATAAATATGAGTCAGTGTTAAAGACTTTTCTTAATTCTTAATTTCTTTAAAAGAAAAACTACTGTTTAGAGCAAAAAATGATACTACATTGTGGGAGTTAACATATGTAAAAATAAAAATAAATGTCAAAAATAGAACAAAAAGGGGGAAATTAAAATCTACTGTTGTAAGATTCTTACATTATATGTGAAGGGGAATAATATTAATTCAAGGTAGACTTTGATAATTTAAGAATGCATATTGCAATTCCTAGAACAATCTTTTTTTTTTTTTTAGCATCCAAAATCTTTTTAATAACACAGTAGGATCTGGGGTTAGTTTTTGTAGCCACGGCTAGTCCATCGGCCTCTGGCACGCTCAAACTTCCGGCCCTTGGAGCGTACATAGGGTTTGGTGTGGCTATGCGGGGTTCCTGGGGCCTTGCCGAAATGCCTGTACACCTTTCGGCCCTTGTGAGGACCAGAGAGGAGGACAGTGCCACAGCCCTTGGGGGAGTCCAGGGCCAACTTGTCGAAGGTGAGGATCTTGCCCCCAGCCTTGAGGATGCAGCTCCAGGCGCAGCTGCTCACTCGAAGAGCACACACCTTCAGTTTGGGCACCTCCTGGACATGCACATCATCAGTTATAGTCCCCACAACCACAGCTCTTTTGCCCTCCCGGCCAGGAAGCTTCATCTTCCAAATCATCCGGGAAAGGGACAGAGGTGGCCAGTTGGTGTGACTCATGAACAACCTCTTCAGTACACCTTGATTGAAGGTGAAGTTGGTTCGTCTAATAGAAACCTGTACAGCTTGACCAACAGCCTTAGGTAGATGTCCTGGCTCTTGGGCTCCTTGTGTGGAAACTTTCCGTCCTTGTTGTGGTGGATGTCAACTCCCATGATGGCTCCTCCTCCTTAGCCAGGTCCAGAAAGAGAGAGCTAGAACAATCATTTAACAAGAGATGTAGATTTTTTAAAAAACTAGATGAGATAAAAATAGAATACTAAAAATTCTCAAGAACCCAAAAGAAAAAGGAAAGGAGGGAAGAAAATTTTAAAATAACAAAGTGGAAAAACAGATATCTAATGGCAAAATGGTACTTTCAATCCAACCAAATCAATAATTATATTAAATGTAAATGAACTAAACACTTCAATAAAAGGCAGAAATTATCTGACAATAAAAGAGCAAGACCCAATTATATCCTTTTATAATAAGACACACACTTTAAGTATAAAAACACAGAGAGGGGAGGTGTAAACTGGGAGATTTGGAGGGACATATACACACAACTGCATATAAAATATATAACTAATAAGGACCTACTGTATAGCACAGGGAACTCTACTCAGTTCTCTGTAATGACCTATATGGGAAAAGAATCTAAAAAAGAGTTGATATATGTATATGTATAACTGATGCACTTTGCTGTAGAGCAGAAAGTAACACAACATTGTAAATCAACTATACTCCAATAAAAAATTTTTTTAAAAGATTTGGGGCAATTGCAGTAATGACTGTAGATTAGATTAAAATATTGTATTAGTGGGAGAGATATGGGAACATATGTATAACTGATTCACTTTGTTATAAAGCAGAAGCTAACACACCATTGTAAGGCAATTATACTTCAATAAAGATGTCTAAAAAAAAAAATTTTTTTTTAATAAATAAATAAATAAATAAATAAATAAATTACTATACATCCAGACAGTGGAATATTATGCAGCTATATAAATGAATAATGACAATCTCTATGTATTGATATGAATCATTTCTAAGGTATATTGTCAAATTTAAAAAATCAAAATACAGGAGAGTTTTACAGTATGCTGGCAGTTGTATGAGAAGGTAGAAAAATAAGAATTTATATTGATAGCTGTTTGTATGAATACTAAGAAATACTAGAAGATTACAAAAATCTTCTGTTTGGAGATGTGTGTAAGGAGGTGGGTTGTAGTCAGTGACAGGAGAAGAATTTTTATTGAACTTCCCCTTTTATATTGTGTTTTGACTTTTTGAACTATGGGCTATATTATAAAAACCAAGTAAATATCAAAGAACAGTAGTTTCTTATGGGGGGAAAATAAAACAAAATTACAATAAAAATACATGACAAAAACTGCATATAAGGAAAGAAAAAAAAAAAGATTTGGGGCAATTGCAGTAATGACTGTAGATTAGATTAAAATATTGTATTAGTGTTAAATACTCTAAAATTGCTAACTTTTTGGGTGATGTAAGAGGATATTCTTGTTCTTATGAAATGCATACTGAAACATTTAAGGGGTAAAGAACCTAATGTATGTAATCTACTCTCAAATGGTCCAGAAAAAAAATGAATATAGCTAGAGAAAGGTAAGGCAGATTCTGCAAAATACTAAAATTTGATGAATCTGGAAAAAAATTTTTAAATAAAAATAAATAATAATATAAACACAGAGAAGTTAAAAGTGAAAAGATGCACTAATTTAAAAAAAGGGTATATTAATATCAGTTGAAGTAGATTCAAGACAAGGAATACCACTAGAGGAAAGGAGGAAATTTTCATATGATAAAAAGAGTCAAATAATCAAGAAGACAGAACAATCCCAAATATGTATGCATCTAATAACAGAGCTTACGAACACATGAAGCAAAAATGAACAGAACTAAAGATCTGTGTGTTTCACTGTATGTAAATTATATCTCCATAAAAACCAAGAAATTTTTTTTAAAAGACAGGTTCTCTGGCACAGAAATAGGTCTGGGGCTCAAGGTCAAGACATAACCTGCAGTCAGAGTCCCAGAGGGTTGTCCCAGAGCTCTGAAATCCCTCCTGCCTGCAGCCAGGGAGGAGCTCTGCCAGCTGGCTCAACACAGAGCCAATGGTCTCAGAGGAAGGTAAGAAATCATACCTGTGAGGGAAGCAAGGGGACAAGGGCAGGGAGCTGGTCAGAGCTTAACAGACACCACTAGTAGGTAGAACACAGTGTAATGTCCTATGTCAGCCCTTTTATTTTCCTTATAATCCTTACTACAACTTGTAACCATTGCGTTTATCTATGTGTTATCTCGGTTGGTGTCCATCTCTCCCCTAACCTGTAAATCCCATGAGGGCAGGGACCATGTGTGTCTTTTCCACCATCTTATCCTAAGCCCTGGGCACAGTGGTTGACATATAGGAAGGCCCTTGACTGTTGACATTGGATAAATGAGTGAATAAATGAATGAATGAGGACATAAAAGAAAGGGAATGAGAGAGGAGGGAGAGAGGAAGGGAGGGAAAGAAACAAAAAAGAGAGAAACAGGAAAAATCTATGTCCTACTCCCCTTAGAAGGGCTAAGGCAGTGTCATGAAGAATGGGAAGTCAACGTACAAACCCTCAGATCTCTTTTTCCATCTCAAAGTTTCCCAGGAACCGTTGCAACCCCTGATTAGGCTGCCCTGCTCCTATTCCTGTCCTGCCACCTCAGCCCCTGACCTCAGCAAGACCCTGAGGACCAAGGGTCTCAGTGGAGATCCTCTATGGCTCCTCCCAGGACGTTGTCTCTGACTTCAGTGTGTCCTGCACTAAATCAGACCTTTGTCTGCCAGAGCACAGTCTCAGCTCCCCAGGGAAGGAATCGACAGTCCCTAATTTGCTGCCTCCCTACCCCATCTCCACAGTAGGCCATTTCCCAGACAATAGCCATTGTCACTGCCTTTGTGCAGGCCCAGGCATCCTGAAATTGAGTCTCCAATCTCCTCGCAGACGTGCACAGGAAATGGAAAATCCATGCCAGTCCCTGCTGGCACACCGGCAGTTGATTCCAGAGCACACAGGACACCTGTTCCCTGGGGTGCATAGTGGACAGATAGATAACTTGAGACAGCCTGAGCAGAGGGAGATCTAACTCCCATGACCAGCCCTCCAGGGTAGGATCAGCAACTTCCTAGGAGCTGAGGACCCCCACAATCCCCTACTAGTATCACCACTCACAGCAAGGCCTGATCAGCTAGGGTCATCCCTGGAAAACCTAGGGACACCTGAGTTCCAGAGTCCTATTTATAAGAAGGCCTCCTTGCTTCCTGGCAGAACAAAGGATTCTAGGAACTAGCAATCCTCAGAGAGGAAGATAGACCATAGATGCTCCCACCCCCAGGAACAAGCCTTTGAAAGCGCAAAGCCAACCAGCGGTAGGAGAAACCCCTCCTTTCCATTCCTCAAAGGGCAGCCTGCAGATGCTTCTGACTCATGCTTTAAAAACTCTGACTATTGGTCCACAGCTGCGTTAAACATAATCCTAAATATTTCGAGACAATCAGGGAAATTTTATTATGAACTTGATATTAGACAATACAAAGGATCTTTTTTGTTGTTAATTTTGTTAGGTGAGATAATGCCTTGTTGTTATGTAAGAAAACATCCATTTTTTTTAAGAAATGTATCCTGCAGGATTATAATGATGCAATATTCAAGATTTGCTTTAAAATACTTTACTACAGAAAAACGAAAGAAGGAAAACTATCATAAGGCAGAATCCAGGTTTAGCAAGGTAAGATGCTATGATTGATTAAAGATGTCTGCCCTAGGCAGGGGATATGCAGCAAGGACGGGAAGTGGAGGGGAGTACAGGATATCAGCTACATATCTGCCATCCTGACTCTGGCCCCTTGTCTGTCAGACAATTGTCTACTTTGCCTTTCAGACCTACTTCAAAGAATACCTTAGTTATGTATTGATTAACTGGGAGTTAATACGTTCTTACATAATTCAGTCTTGGTTTTTTTTTTTTTCTGTTTCTGCCCTAGGACAAGCCAAAAATGAGAGCCAACAGGGCCTTGGCCTAACAATTGCTCTCATTAATTAACTTTTATATGAAAGTACTGATTTTATATTTTAGACTCAGTTAAATGATTTCCCGTTTCCTTACTTCCCAGCAAGAAGTGATATTAATAACTGTAATTTATTGGAGGCCCACCATTGTGCCAGGCAGTGTGCCAAGTGCTACACACACGTATCACCTCATTCATCATCACCCGTGAGCTAGGACTGTGTCACCCCCGCATTTCAGGTCCAAGTTGGAATCATTCGCACAAGGTCATACAGAGGATGAACAGTTGAGTCAGGCTGTCTGATACCAAAGGCAGTGCTGGAACGTTGTAAGTTCCCACCTCCCACTGAACGCCTAGGCTAGGCTCTTATAAATTTTTTAGCCACAAGAGAGCCGGGACTTTGTGGAGTAGAGGACCAGAGAGAAAAGAGGAGATCAAGTTCCAAAGCTCAGCTGCTGAGAGCCGGTAACCCCGGGGGGAATCTCTGCTCTAAACAAGAGAGGGAAAGAAGAAACAACATCTGCTAAGGGCTTCCCCAGCGCCCCGTGGAACCACTCTCCTCCTGGCGCTCAGAGCAGCTGCTCAGAAGCCACCGGGGAGGGACTCCCTGCTGTGAGGGTTCCAGGTGGCTGGGGCCACTTCCCTGAAAACTCAGCCCTCTCTGGGGCCAGCATTCTGTGTATTAGCAAAATGATGGGTGAAAACTTGGGGATTCAATCAATGAAATCGGGGAGACAAATTTGGGGTTCCATTAACATAATTCTAATTGGATGCAATCCTTAGCTCAGGGTTTTCTTATTTCGCAATGGCAATTTGAATCGAAACTTTTGTGTGAGTTTGGTTTTTTCTGTGGGTTTTGAATTTTTACCAGTAACTAAATATCTTACCTGCCATGCTGTGGGAGGGGTGTGCCGTCCACACGGAATGCAAAATTCCAATGTGGGCATTAAACGTCTGGCTCATGCAAAGAATCTGATATTCTAACTGAAACGATATTTATTTAGAAAGAAGGAAAGGTTGGTTGCTTTTCTCTAATTCTCTGTGGTTTTCTGCTTCTGTTGCCCCCGCCCCCTTAAAAAAGGACTCCAAGGTTTTCCCAGGGGTCAGTGAGAATTGCTGGTAATAATTTGGGGGTGGAAGTTAGTGAATGTAATATGAATGAGTTCAAACTTAAACAGGTCAGGGATTTCAGCTGAAATGTTGGGAATGAGGCTTGAGCTCGAGGGAATTGTCCAGTTTGAACTGGCTCAGTGAGTATGTCCAATTGCAGTATTGGGTACAGTACAGATAACCTGCTGCATTGAAATGCTGTACCTGCATTTGTGTGGGTTGTGGTCTTTGATAACCTTCATTGGCTATGTGGCTCTCCATTAAGAATTTGGGAAAATACTGAACTAGAGAAACAAATGGTTAAGACATTCGCTTGTCCCACAACTATACTCAAGGTCTTAAAAATAAGCCCTCCATGCTCCCAAGTTCTACAGCCTTCCAAAAATCATCCTTCCCCTTAAAATCTAGGTAGCGATCGTCTGAGTCCCCAAACGGCTTAACTGGAAGAAAGACTCACACTTTCTCAGATTCTCTCCCCAACGATCTCTGAAAATCCCTGAGGAATACTTTCATGTCCCCTCAAAGCAACCCTGGTTGTTGCTAGAACATTAAGCAGCTGTCTGACTTCTGGTCAACTTGTTCCTTCATTCCTATGTTGCGTTTCTCTGGATTATTTCTGCTCTCTTAAAAGTCCCATCCCAAATTCCCCCCAAGCACAGAAACCAGATTGTAAACCAGATGGTAACATTTAACAAAATTTTACTGAAGCCTTAGGGGGAGCCAAAGGGAATTACAGTGCAGAGGGCTCTCCATCCTTGGGCTCCACTGGGCTGCATCGCTGGAACCACCAGCTCCCTTTCCACAACAGAATTGTTTGTCTCTATCTCCCCTACATTAGTTAAGATCCTCGCCCCCATCCCAGTCTCCTCTGGGGTCCAGCAAGAGGGGGCCGAGGTGGGTGTGGGTGAGGGGAGGAAGACTTTCGGTCTCTGCTTCCCATGATCTGCAGACATGCTAACTCAACCCAATGTAAAGACATAGCCTTAACACCATCGTGAAGAGCCGCTGAATTCCTCACTGCTCCCAAGGTGCCATTTCAGCAAAGAATGTTTTGCCTTATAGCTGTGAAACTCAAAGTCCCATGAAAGGATTTGTCTTAAATTTGGATGTAATTTGCCCTCAAAGTTGTATACAAGTCTCCCCTTGTTGAAACAGAAAGTCACTCGTTTTTAAAACAGAACCCTATCTGGTCACTCTTTGTCATCAATAATGGGGTTTGCCTTTATAATTTGGAGGTTATCAAACACAGCAGCCGGGAAGAACTGCAGTGCCTAAACTACTCTCTGTCTTTGTGGTCTGTCCTCTCACACCTAAGTCTTCCCAAGGGGGACATCCTGTATGTGCGCCCCTGTGCTCCAGATATGGCTCTTTACATGATGCTACCCTGCTGGGTCCAGGGTCCCAGGAGGAATGAACAGTCTTCGATCAGGCTGGTGACACAAACTAAAGAAAAGGCCTTTGAGCATTGCTGGAGCAGCATGTATGCTCTAAGGAGAAACAACGCGAGGAGTGAAACTGTCTGTGACAAAAGGAAGGACAATGTAACAGAGTTTGGCCCACATCGAAAGAAGAGTGCCAGGGCAGAACTCTTGACAGCACCCCAAAGCCAGCATCTTTTTAGCCTCTTCTTTGTGTTGTTGTATTGTGTTATGCTCACAGGGGACCTGGCCTTGGTGTTCCTCTAGGGTAAAGTTTGAATTTTTCCTTTTTAAAACCTTTCAGATTCTTTGTCCTGATGTGTCTTAATCTATACTTCTCAAACTAGGGCATATTCTTTCCTTCCCCGGGGATATGTAGCAGTGTGCTAGAGGTGCAGGAAATTACAGAACACTGCACACATCCGTCGCATGTGGATTTAACTAAAAAATGGCTGGGGTTGCCATTTTGAATTTTTGCGCTTTTACATGTCTTTTTTACAAGGCAAAGTCGGCAACCTCCTGCCTTTCCATTTCATATAATTTCATGTTTTTCCATGACAGCTTGGAGATTTTTTAAATGTTTAATCAAAGTAATGCTTTTGAACATAGTTTTAAAATCAAATCATACAAAAAGCTTCTCATGAAAAATCATAATGCCCTGCCCTATTCCACCCCATCCCCAGAATAGCTCCCCAGATGTAGTGACTTATAACTCCCGCAGTTGTTTTTTCTACTAGCTCCCTCCACATGTCTAAATAAAATGTTTAAACTGTTATCTATTGATCCATAAATTTCAGACATTCTCTATTGATTTTGAATTATGATGGATGTTGGTTTGGCTACTTTATTCCACCAATCTGTATGGTCCCCTCCAGCTATTTCACAATTTTTAGTTAAATAATTGTTGTTGTAAAATAGACATTTGCTGTTTGTTGGCAACCTAACCTCCATTCTCTTTCCTCTTTTAACTGTACCTTGATTTCCATTTGGGAACCCACTGTTCCCCTACACAGTCACCACTTTCCTTGGAAACTGACATGATCTCTGGCTGCAGGGTTGGGCCCTGATTGGCTAAACCCCATCCCCCAAGCTACAGTGATTGATCAAGGAAAGGCATGTAACCCAATATTGACCAATGAGAGGCTTTCTGGAGGAAACTGGGATAGAATTTCCTTGTTTTTCTGCAGAAGCCCCTAGGGAAGTATTCTCTCCCTGATGGACTGAACCCTAGAAACCCCTAGAAGGTACTGGAAACTACCTTGCACCCATGAGGAAAGCCGGTATTACTTTGAATAGATATTGCCAAGGGGAGTGATGGAAATTAAAGATTTTAGAGAGCCCCTGGATCAAGCCTCATCTGGAGCCTAAACTACCTTCTAAGTTGCCAATCATGTGAGCAAAATACTGTAATTCCCTTTATGGCTTAAGCCACTTGGAGTTTTCATTTACTTGCAAAGGAAAGACTTCTCACCAATGTAAGGGTTTGCATCAGTATGATCACACAGCAAATTATTTGTGGTTTCACTGCAGAGCTGAGCAGTGTACAATTACATATCCTTTCATGTACAGGTTTTTGGGTAGCTTTTAAAAATTTTTACTTTCACTTGCAAAATTTTCCATATGCGTGTTCTTAATTCTTTCCACGTACTCATCTCCAACCTCCTCCTCCACCCCCAGCTGGTGGTCCTCTCTGCTGTCAGCCTGTACCTTCTTTCTCTTCAGTGCTTTCTTGAATTGAATCCCTTATTTCCTGGATGCCATGACATCTCCTCTTTTGGATTACTCAGGATTTGCTGGGACATTTTCTCAATGTTGTCTATGAAAGAGTTTTAAGCAGGCAAGTTGTCTGTGGATAGGTGAAGATGTCTAATTCTGCCCTCACACTGGACTGATAGCGTGGCAAGGTATAAAACTCCTGGTTGAAAAGTATATTCCATAAGGTTTTTGATGCTATTGTTCAGCTGCTTTCTGGTACCCAACGGTGCTACTGAGAAGTCTGATGTCATTCTGATCCTAGTCCTTTGCGTATGGATTCTTTTGTATTGTTTTATATTTGGAAGCTTTTAGGGAATCTCCTAATCCCAGGTTCTAAAACCTCTCTATAATGTGCCTTAACTTGGGTCTTCCTTCTCTCATTCTGATGTGTCCTCTTTAGGAGGTGGGCCTTTTTAATCAGGAGGCTGGCATCCTTCCTTCTGGAAATTTTTTTCATACAGCTTTTCCTCTGTTTCCTTCCCTGTTTCTTCTCTTCTTTCTTCCTGGAAACCTCTTAGTCAGAGGTGGGATTTTTAGGGTTTATTCTTTATGTTTCTTCTCACCATCCTCATATTTTCCAAACCTTTATATTTTTGTTCTGCTTTTTGTCTTATTTCCTTGACTTGGTCTTCCACCCATTTTTATTTGAACTATCATTTTATTTCAATGATAACTTTATAGTATCTTGCCCTTGTTTTAGAGATGCAATACCTTCTCATTGCTCTCTGAGAATATTTATTAGAACTGGGTTGGTGGCAGTTTTGGAAGTTTTCTTCTGTTTGCTATATTATCTCTGCTTCTCCCAGATTCCTTTATTCAGTTTTGCTTTTTTACTTTGGTTTCTCTCTTTCAGGATTAAGGCTTTCCTCATTTGTCTGGTGACATTTGATTGTCTGTCTGTGTTTAAAAACTGACTGAAAGGTCAGAGACCTGGCAAGATTCATGCACGGCAGGCTTATATTAGGGTGATGAGGAAGGAAGCTACCCATTGCATGGGTGGATTCCCCAAATCAGTGCATGGAGGTCTTTTCTCCAGGGCAATTCAGTTTCTCCAGAGAAAACCCTTCTTCTTTCCTACCTTGTTGGGGATTAAGCTGGTCTGCACACTAAGCAGAGAGAGGTAAGGCTGATGGTAGAATTATTTCACCTGTAGACCTTCAGTTAATTTTGCTGAACTTCAGTTGCAAATTTCTTGGGTTTAATTTCTCCATATAGTCTTTGGAGACTTCTGTGTACTGGCATTAGGTACACAGAAGTGGGAAATAGGGCTTGGGGAGAGGATTCAATGATTTATTCCACATTGAATCCTCAACAAATCCTCCAGTTTGTAATTCCACCCCTCACCCCTAGCCTGCTCAGTAACCAGTGCCTCTTCATCCTGGGCCATCCAGAATTCCATAGGATGGATCAGCTCACTTCTCATTCACATCCCACTCTGCACACACTGGATAGTGAGGCCTTTTGTGTTATGTAGATAGTGACTAGAAAATAAGTACTTTTGTTCTTCCAGGAGCCCAGTTGTATTAACAATATAGTTAGGGACTTCCCTGGCGGTCCAGTGGTTAAGACTTTGCTTTCCAATGCAGGGGGTGTGGGTTCAATCCCTGGTTGGGGAGCTGGGATCCCACATGCCTCACAGCCAAAAAACATAAAACAGAAGCAATATTGTAACAAATTCAATAAAGTCTTCAAAAATGGTCCACATCAAATATATATATATATATAGTTAAAATAATATTAGGGTTAGATATTGCTAAGTGATCAGGAAAAGGGCAAAGACCGTAGAAAGCACAGTTAACCCTGACATCACTGGCCCATGTGGCTAGCCCAGGATACCAGAGAAAGGAAAACTATAGGGTGGAATCTGCTCAAAGGTCACAGAAAAATGCATACCTAGATGTTTTAAAGTAAATTTGTCATCTTTTCTTTTTAACCTTTAACACATAAAAGTTAATTATACAGATCATTCAACTTCCTAACAAAAATATACTCTGTTAAATATTTTATTTTCAAGATGTGGGAATATGCTTATTTCAATATCCTGCTGCAATGAATTCCCAGGGAACCCCAAATTCTGGATCATATGGCTTTGGTTTCATTCTTCCTATGTCACTTCATAACACAATGATTTAAAAGTTATATCTTCAAATGGGATCATGGATCAAAACAGGAAAGCTGGAGCATTACTTTGAAATTAGTGAAATATTCCAGCCAGATAATGAGGAAAATTCAGAACTCCAAAGCATCAAGGGTTGTGGTAACTTTGTTCTAACCGCTGAAGTTCCCCCACGAAGATTTGAGGATTATCAAGATGTTACCACAATGTAGTAGCAATTGGGGGGAAAGTGCAGGATGGCTTAAAGCTGTTTTAAACTTGAGTTTTATTGTTGTGAACCACAACTGAGCCTAAAGTTTAGCATCTCTGTTTCAGGAAAACCTGGAGCAATAGCTGTGTGAAACCATCACTCCTGAAGTGACATTTTAAATCCAATGTACAACCTATTAAGAAAGCTAAATTTAGAATTAGTGACAATACCAAACACCAAATGCTGATGAGGATTTCTCATACATTGCTAGTGGGAATATAAAATGGCACAGCCATCCTGGAAAATAGTTTGGCAGCCTCTTAAAGCACTAAACATACACTTACCATTTGACCCAGCAATCACACTCCTGGGCATTTATCTTAGAGAAATGAGACTTATGTCCACATAAAAACCTGTACTTGATTGTTCACAGCAGTTTTTTTGTAAAAGCCAAAGACTGGACACAACCAAAATGTCCTACAATCAGCTAATGGTTAAACAAACACCTACACCATGGAATACTACTCAGCAATCCACAAGAAAGGGACTGTCAACACACACAACAACCTGGATGGATTTTGAGAGCATTATGCTGAGTGAGAAGAAAAGCCATTCACAAAAGGTCACATACTGTATGATTCCATTTATACAAAATTCTCAAATCACAAAATTACAGAGGAGGACAGATTAGTGATTGCTAGGGGTTGGGGAGGGGGAGAGGTGTAGGCAGGACAGTGGATAGGACAAGAAAGGGAGAGCACAGAGGATCTTTGTGGTGATGGAACAGTTCTGTATCATGATTGCAGCTGTGGTTATATGAATAATACATGTGATAAAATTGCATAGAACTAAATATACACACATAAGTGAGGCCATGTAAAACTGGTAAACTCTCAATAAGGTCTGTGGATTGTAACAATGGTTTTGTTACAATGGTTTTCTGGTCTTGATATTGAACTGTATATAGTTACATATGACCATGTCTTTGAAAGAACCTGGATGAGGGGTACAGGGAATCTCTATATGTTATTTTTGCAATTTCCTATGAATCTATTCTTTATTTATTTATTTATTTATTTATTTTTATTGTAATATAGTTGATTTACAATGCTATGCCAATCTCTGCTGTACAGCAAAGTGACTCGGTTATACACATATATACATTCTTTTCCATTATGGTTTATCCCAGGAGATTGGATATAGTTCCCTGTGCTATACAGTAGGACTTTGTTGTTTATCCATTCTAAATGTTATAATTTGCATCTACCTACCCCAAACTCCCAGTCCATCCCTCTCCTTCCCCAAAGCTTTTTTTTTTTTTTTTTTTTTTTTGCCATGCTGCATGGCTTGTGGGATCTTAGTTCCCCAACCAGGGATTGAACCAGGGCCCTCAGCAGTGAAAGCGCCAAGTCCTAACCACTGGACCACCAGGGAATTCCCTAAATCTATAACTATTTCAACTAATCCTCACTGAGTTAGAGAAAACAGAAGGTCTGTAGTGGCCCACATTAAGCAAGAGCCCATCAATACATGGCACAGTCACCAGTCAAACATGCTACAAAAAGAAGGATTAGGAGAGAGAGGAGGAACTGAGGGAGGAGGCAGAAAAGAGGAAGGTAGAGGAAAAGACAAAGATGATGGTAAAATATTAAATATCCTGACAAAGTAAGCAAAAGTCAAAGACTTCAACATGGAAAAAGTATAACTCAAAAAAATAAAAGCAAATTTCCCATCAGTGGTGAGTGTTACAGATCTTAATTAGAGTAAGAATCAGTAAAATAAGTGCTCAAAGATGAGACGAAACAGCAGATTTGGATGAAAAGGGAAAATGAGGAGCTGGGGGGAAAAAATCAAGAACCAAAACAACAACATATGAAATCTAACAAATAAATTAGAAAGAAGAAGGAATGGGACTTAAAATTTAATTAATAACATGAAGAAAAAAATCATCTCAGGACAATAAGAGAAGAAAAACAAAAAGTTTAGAGCAAAAATGCACCAAAAGAAGAACGATTTTGTCCATGACATAAAGAACCCAACACAGGTAAGATAGAGCTAACTCAGAGATATAATACAGAAAAAAATCCCTGAAATAAAAGAACTAAATTTTCAGATTGAAAATGCATATCATATACTAGGGGGAAAAACTGTTACAGAATAAACAAACAGAGACACAATCTAGTTAAATTATTGAACTTCAAAGGTGAATAAATAACTCTTCAGGCATTCGGAGAGATAAAACAAGTCACCTCCAACTGCTCACAGCAACTTCAATGCCAAAAAAAATGGAGAGGTAGCTGAAAAAGAAAAATCTGAGGGAAAGAATGTAAGCATAAGAATATTATACCCAGCCAAATTATCATTCAACTATAAAGGCAATCAGCTGACATTCTCTAACATGAGAAAACTCGGGGAGTATAGTACCTCTGAATCCTTCCTGAAAAAAATACTCTGTTGAAATTCAAGAACACAAGAAGGAATCAAAATACAGAGTATGGAGATGGCAACTTTGAAAAAGCCCCATGGTGAGCACCAAATTCATATAAATATTGAACAATAACATAAATGGTCCATAATATCTACTTTATAAATCTGGACAAAGAAAAAATAGTAAAACAATTAAAATCAAGGGGTGAGGGAAGAGGTTGAGAGAAAGTGTGAGGTGTTAATTACCTTATCTAAAATGTGATAAGATTTCTGTCCACAAAATTTTAAAAACAGGATTATGTAAGATCTACATAATGGCTCCCATCTTTTAAAGATTTCCATATATTTCTTAATCTAAAAGGCACTTTAAGAACTTGTATATCTCAGAGTAAGGAAATATTTATCTGAAGCTTAGCATGTCTTCAGTTTCCCTTCAGTTTTTTTTCTGTTGAATTAAAATAAAATTAATTTTAATTTTTTATTTTATAATAATATGTACAATATAATCCCATTTCTATAAAATTATTTCTATCAACCCATTTTTTCTGTCTCTCATATGCAGAGAGAGATAGTTGGAATAGTATCTAAAGTATTAACACTACTTATTTCTGGCTAGTAGGATTTGGGATGATTAGTTGCTCTTTTTAAAGAAAAATTTTTCTATAGTGCTTCAACTTTTAAATGAGGGTATATTACTTTTATGAAATGACAAAATTACTATTTTAAAATAATAATAAATTCACACAGGTACATTTTAAATAATAATTGACAGATTTTTTTTGCAACTTGAAAAAAGAGAAAAGGGACCCTCTGGTGAAAAAGCATAATCAATCAAACAAATTTAAAAGGTGTCTAAAGCCTCCTTCAAGGTCAGTTTAAAAATCACCTTGGGTGCTTGCTCCGGCAGCACATATGCTGAAATTGGAACAATACAGAGAAAATTAGCATGGCCCCTGTGCAAGCTGACACACAAATTCATGCAGCGTTCCATACTTTTGGTGCAGTTGTTATGGAAGACAGTATGGTAGTTCCTCAAAAAAAAAAAAAAATAGAATTACTATATGATCCAGCAATTCCACTTCTGAGTACATAAACAAAAGAATTCAAAGCAAAGTCTCGAAGAGATAGTTGTACATCCTTGTCTATAACAGCATTATTCACAATAGACAAAGGTGGAAGAAACCCAAGTGTACACTGATGGATGAATGGATAAACACAATGTGGTATATACATATGATGGAATGTTATTCAGACTTAAAAAGGAGCTCAGTAAGAAGGAAGAAAATCTTTTCACGTACTACAACATGGTTGAACGTTGAAGACATGCTAAGTGAAATAAGCCAGTTTCAAAAGGACAAATAATGCATGATTTCACTCATATGAGGTACCTGGAGTAGTCAAATTCATAGACACAGAAAGTAGAATGGTGGTTATTAGTGGCTGGGAGGACAGAGGGATTGAGATTTATTGTTTAATTGGGTATAGATTTTCAGTTAGGGAAGATGAAAAATTTCTGGAGATGGAGGATGATGATGGTTGCACAACAATGTGAATGGACTTAATGCCATGAAATGTACACTTAAAAGAAGGTTAAAATGGTAAATTTTATGTTATGTATATCACATTTTTGTTAAGATCACCCTGAAAGGAAAAGCCCATGTAGTTGGGGAGGGGGAGAGAAGATGAGGGACTGTAGATATGACTGAAGGTTTTGTGTCAAAAGAGGCAGCCAAGCTAGAAAAAATGCCCTTATAGACTGAACAGTAAAATAATACATTTTATTTTTTTTAATATTTTATTTATTTATTTATTTATTTGGTTGCGCAGGTTCTTAGCTGCGGCAGGTGGGCTCCTTAGTTGCGGCTCACGAGCTCCTTAGTTGCGGCTTGCCAGCTCCTTAGTTGTGGCATGTGAACTCTTAGTTGCGGCATGCATGTGGGATCTAGTTCCCTGACCAGGGATGGAACCCAGGCCTGCTGCATTGGGAGTGCAGAGCCTTAACCACTGCACCACCAGGGAAGTCCCAAATAATGCATTTTAATGTGTTCAAAAAGGCATGTTTGAGCAGCCAGTCAGGAGACCAAGGTGAAGTGGGTTCTTTAACTTACAGTCATGTGACTGAACAGATGTTGATGTTTAGGGCATTTTATTGGTCTTTGTTCACAATGTTTATAACGATGATGCCTATAAGATGTTCAATGCAAATTTCCTGACGTGAAATAACTGGTTAAGAAAATTTTAACAAGATAATATGAGCTTCTGAGCAAACCACAGTATCGGCTGGAGAAAGTGAACAGATGGAGGTAAAATTCTGCACACTTGCAGAAGTGGCAGGAGCGGGATCAGACACATCCTGAATGAGGCAGAACCATTGCCTCAATTATGGTAATGCTTCCCCTCAAAGGGTCTGCCTCTTGATTCCCTTAGTGTTCTCAGTGGGGAAGCAAAATGGGTAAATTTTGTAATAAGGAGTGGTTTAAATACTTATCTTGTGGAGAGTGCCTTGAAAAGTTTGTCCTAACTCACTAACATACGCCAGTTTTGCAAGGAGAGCTGATGGTCAGTGTTTCTGAGACATCAAAACCTAGTGTGTGCATGCCGCAACTACTGAGCCCACGCAGCACAACTACTGAAGCCCGCATGCTCTAGGGCCCACGTGCCGTAACTACTGAGCCCACATGCTACAACTACTGAAGCCCACACGCCTAGAGCCCATGATCTGCAACAAGAGAAGCCACTGCATTGAGAAGCCCTCTCACTGCAACAAAGAGTAGCCCCCACTCGCCACAACTAGAGAAAGCCCGCACACAGCAATGAAGACCCAATGCAGCCAAAAAAAAAAAAAACCTAGTGTGAAAACATCAATGAGTTGAATGAATTTGTTTTTCCCCCTTCATGATAAAGTGACTTGCAAAACCAGCTTATTGAGCAAGTTTCTTTTTTCAAGGTTGAACGTACTCAATCAAAATCTGTAAGGCCAAACTATGGAGGTACTCTATTAATAATCACACCAAGGCCTGTAATTAATTATGCGGATGCTCAGAACTTCAGGCAAACTGGCTCTCCAAGTTGCTGACATAGCTTTAGGGCAAAGTAATCAAAATGCCCCAACATCTGCAAAAAAGCTTGATCTGATTTTTTCTTCCTTTCTTCGATCATTGTCTTAGTAAGTGAGATTGGACTTCTGCTTCCAGAAAGATGGTGTAGACATACTTTTCCCTATTCCTCCTGCTAAGTATAGCTGAAACCCTGGACATTATATGCAAAACAAACATAAGACTCTGAAAGGTGGCGAGAAGATGACAAGCTGGCTAGGGACTTCAGGACCCAAGGAATGACTCAGATGAGCTCCCTGGATTTTCTTTTTGCCTCATATAACCCACTGGGTGTTGGAGAAGCTGGCAGCCTGGGAATGTCAATGGGTGAAGATAAAAGAAGCCTTGAGAAAAGTCTGCTCTCTTTAGACAAAGGATCAAGAAAGGTCAGCCTAGCAAGACAGAAAACTTCTAGAGAATAACTGCTCTACTCCAACCAAACATCAAAGAAAAAGTTTAGCCCCATTCCCACGCCCACCAGCAAAGGATGAGTGGGGAGCCTAGACTTTCATCCTCATCAGGTGATAATGAGGTGTTCAACCCTCTCCTATCCCCCTCTGGGTGGTGTCAGAAAAGGTCAAGTGGAGAACTAGGACCTTCACCCCCACTAAGTGGTAATGAGGCTTCTCTATGCTGTGTCAGTGGAGATAACATGGGCAGCCTGGACTTCTGCCCCCACCCAGATGTATCAAGGTGCTCCTCCACCTTCCTGCAGAGTTGGTGTCAGAGAGACCTAGTGAAGAGTCAAAACTTTCACCACCATCCAGAATTAATGAGGCTTCTCTACCACCACCATGACCATCACCACCACCACCACACCATCACCACCACCACATCATGTTAGTGGAGGCCACATGGGGAGCAGAAACGAGGCACTTCTACCTCTTCCAGCCGAGGTGGTATCAGTAAAGACCTTGTGGGGAGCCTGAACTCCCACCCCCACATCATGGTAACAAGTAGTCCTTCCCCCACTATGATGTCAATGGATGTTGAATGGGGAGCCCGCACTTTCATCCCCACATGACCATAACAATACAGTACTCTCTTTCCCCCACTAGAGCTGTGTCAGATGAAGCCAGCTAAAATAGATGATTGAAATAAGATCCAGACTCTCATAACAACATACCCAAAATGTCCAGGTTTCAATTAAAAAATCACTCATCATACCAAGAACGAGGAAAATTTCAACTTGAATGAGAAAGATAATCAACAGTTGCCAACACTGAGATAACAGATGTTAGAATCATCTGACAAGGATCTTATAGCAGCCATCATCATAACAATATTTCAACAAACAATTACAAATGCATTTGAAACAAATTTTGTAAAAAAACTCAGCAAGTAAATAGAACACATAAAGAAGAACAAAAAGGAAATTTTAGAACTGAAAAATACAATAACTAAAATTTTTAAATTCAGTGGATTGGCACAATAATGGAATTGAGAGAACAGAGGAAAGAGCCAGTGAACTTGCAAAACAATAGAAATTACCAGATCTGAACAACAGAGAAAATAGACCAAAAATAAATAAATAAAAAAGGAACATAAGCTCAGGGTACTATGGAACTTTAGTAAAAGATCTCACTTTCATGTTATCAGAGTCCTAGAAGGAGAGGGAAAAGTAGGTGGGCTGAAAAAAAATATTCAAAGAAACCATGACTGAAATTTCCTGAATTAGGCAAAAGACACAAACGTACAAATTTAAGAAGCTGTAACCTCAAACAGGAAAAACCCAAAGAAATCCACATCAAGATACATTATAGTCAAATTTCTGTAAACTAAATATAAAAAAAAAAAAAATCTTGAAACAGAGAAAAGAAAAACCTTATCTATAGGGGGAAAAAATTTTGAATGACAGTGATTTCTCATCAGAAACCATGGAGGCCAGAAGAAAATGGCACAATTTTTCGTAGTGCTGAAAGAAAAGAGCTATCACACTAGGAACCTACATCCAGCAAAAATATCCTTCAGAAATGAAGAATATATCAAGATATTATCAGATGAAAGAAAACTAAGAAAATCTGTAGTCAACAAATATACCCTTAAAAAATGACTTGGAGATTAGACAATAAGGAAATACAGAAATGAAACAATAAAATAACGTATCTTGGAACATCGGGGGGAAAAAGAACAATGAAAAGAGTAAAAATATGACATTCTTTTTCTTGAATTTTCTAAGTTACATTTGATGGTGAAGTGAAAGTCGTACAGTGCGAATCACCGAATGTAGAGAAAATTTTTAAGACAATTATATTATATATGGGGGAGAGTGGAGGGATGCAAAGAGAATTATCACTCTCTATGCATCACTCAAACTGACAAATGTTGACACCAGGCGACTGTGATAAGTTATATATACATAATGTGATACCTAGAGCCACCACTTAAAAAAAATTATACAAAGATACACACTCAAAATAGCATAGATGATTCAAAATTAATTCTTAAAAATGTTCAAGTAACACACAGGAGGGCAGGAAAAAGAAAACAAGGAAACAAAAAAACAAGAGAAAACAAACAGAAAACAAAAATAAATAAATAAAATGGCAAACTTAAACCCTAACATATTAATAATTATATTAACTATAAATTATCTAAATATACCAAGTAAAAGATGGAGATTAGCAGGATGGGTTAAAAAAATGATCCAACTGTATGATATCTATAGGAAATTCACTTCAAAAATAACAGTATAGGCGGGTCAAAAGTGAAAGGATGGAAAAAGATATATCATGCAAACTTTAATCGAAAGAAAGTAGAAATGGCTATATCAATAACAGATAAAGTATACTCAGAGCAAAGCAAATTATGAGAGACAGAGATAGACATTATATAATGATAAAAGTGTCAATCCACCAAGAAGATATAGTAATCCTAAATGTGCATGCACTAAAGAAAAGAGTTGCAAAATATGTGGAGTACTACATAAAAGGAATTGTATACCACGATCAAGTGAAGTTTATTCCAGGGGTGCAAGATTTGTTCAATATTTGAAAATCAATCAACGTAATTCACCATATTAACAGGCTAAAAAATGAATACAATAGTCTTTTCAACAAACGATGTTGGAACAATTGGATATTCACAGGCAAAAAAATAAACCTTGACCTAAACTGAGCACCTTACATAAAAAATTAAATCACATGTATCATAGACTTAAAACATGAAACTATAAAAACTTTTAGATGAAAACATAGGAGAAAATCTTCTGGATCTGGGCGTCAGTGAAGAGTTCTTAGACACGACGCAAAAGCATGATCTGTCAAAGAAAAAAGTTAATAAATTGGACTTCATCAAGATTATAAAATTTGCCTTAAAAAGAAAATGTTAAGAGGAAAAAAAGGTAAGCCACAGACCCAGAGAAAATACTTGCAAACAACATATCTGTATGTCAAAGCCTTTCCCAACATCCTTACCAGATAGTAACTTATAAGTTTGGAATATTACTGTTTTCTCAGCATGCATTAAAAAATATTCCTAAACTTCAAATATGAATAAACTAAGGGGGAAAAAAACGTGTCCACACAAAACATGTACACAGTTGTTCATAGTCAAAAACTGGAAACAACCGAAATGTCCTACAATCAGAGAATGATTAAACAAAATGGTACGTCTATACCATGAAATAGTATGCTAAAAAGGAATAAATTATTGATACATGCAACAACTTGGATGGATCTCAAGGACATTATCTAAGTGAAAAGAGCCAATCTCAAAAGTCTCATACTGGAAGATTCCATTTATATAATGTTATTGCAATTACAAAATTATAAAGAAGGAGGATAGGTCAGTGATTGCCAGAGGGTAGAGACGGTCACAAGCAGGGCATGATTATAAAGGGGTAGCATGATGGAGATATTCATGGTGATGGAATAGTTCTGTATCTTGATTGTGGTAATGGTTACACAAAGCTACACATGTGATAAAAATTACACTGAACTATATACACACTCTCTATCAATGTCAATATCCTAGTTTTGATATTTACATAAGGTGTAAACAATGGGGGAAACTGGGTGAAGGGTTCACTAGACCTCTACCATCCTTGCAACTTCCTGCGAATCTTAACTATTCAAAATAAAAAGGGTTTTTTAACATAAATAATACTGATAGTGGATCTGAGACCTTTTCAGACTGCTGTAAGAGTCTAGTAAATTGACCTCTTTGCAAGGTACACCCGTGGACATTTCCATGCATGGCAACCTGAAAATCCTGCCCATGCCACTTCTTTGGCAAAATTCTAGGCATCTTTCTTCAGTAGTTATGCCAATATAGCTCATAAAGCAATAAAAAACATAAACTGTTGCCATTTGTGTCCCTGTGTCTAAGCAAGCCTGAGTGCACATTGTGAGACCAAGGCAGAGAAAATAAATCGCCTGGATCCTTAAATTGATGGAGAGTGTCGATTCATTATCTGTGACATCTATTGGTGGCATCACAAATACAGTACCACTAATACAATTGCAATCTGCTGCCTATATTCTTAAATTGAAAGAAATGCTAAATTTCTGCTCCAGGTTATTTAAAATAAATATTTTTTTCCTGACCAAGTTCACAGGGTCCCTGAATTCTTTCCCCAAGTTAAGAATACCTGAGTATTCTTTCAACTGCCTTCCCACAAGTTTTGATTTGTTCCTATTTTTCATTCCTGTTCAATTCAAACTATTTTTCTATTTCCATTGTGATTTCCTCTTTGACCTGAGGGTTATGTAGAAGAATATTGCTTTGCATCTCCTTCAAACCCACCGTATATCCCTTGCAAATGTGCTTTAGAGGTGAGGTTCTGTAGAGCTTGGAGATAATAGAAGCTCCCTTGGCAAAGCTGACTCAAAAGTGTGCTGGAAGGTTGTCTGAGCTACCGCGGCTAGGACGAAGTGTTTAATGTGCACATTTTATTGCTTTAAAATTTATCATTTTTTTTAAAAAGCAGTAATACAAGCTCAAGCTTCAAATATGCAGTGGCTGGCTGGCAGGAAACCTGGGGCTTGAGCAAAGATTGTCGGGCCAGGAGAGGGTGCCCATGTTTGGTCTGCCCTTTGTGCTGCTACCTGGCTGGCCTCTGTCCTTCTGCTTTCCTTCAAGGTGAGGGGAGCCCCTGAAGGACACCAGGAACACGGCTGGAATCTGCTAGCTGAGCAGGATCTGTGGCCACCCCTAATCAAGCTGCCCTATAACCACTAAAATCAAAGAGACACCTGGGGAGGTGGGAGACACGTGGGGAATCGGGCAGAGAAGACGGGTGTGGATGCCAAAACAGTCTGCAAGGGTTTGGGCACTGACTGTGAACACACCAGGTTGGGAGGGTTTGTCCCCAGTTTGGAAATTCAGGGTGTACTAGTCAGGCTTCAGTTGGGTTATGCAAGATAGATAATGGTTGGAAATTAAATTCAATGGGATTTATTTCCATTACTGAACTCACTGTGGGACAGTGAGTACGTACCACAACTTTCCAGTCCTCGGTTTCCCTACGTGTGCAGAGAGGAGGCTAAAACAGCTACGACGTCCGTGATGCAAACTGCTGAGTAAGTGATGTAGCCACTTTGAGCCTCGGTTCATTCAGACACACATGCTAGGTGATGATGCCTGTCTATGCCCAGGATTGTCGCGATGACCAGGTGATAGTGGGCATGGGAAACTGTGATACTGGGAATCACAGAGATGTGACATGTTTTCCAAGCCACCCCAGCCTGAGAGGTAGGAATAAGCTCACAGTAATAGTGATAAGTTGGCACTTCTTGGCTCTGCCCTCCACCCACTCTAGGAGAATTCCACACCCACACCCACACACACCCCACCTTAAATCCTCCCAAAACCCCCAGGACCTCCCAGGAGCATCTCGTGTATAGTCATACCACTGTGTGGCCTCTGCTACATTATGACTCATTGAAATGATGCCCCCTTTTACTGCCAGCCCCACACATGACAGAGGTGCCATCTACACCCTCTCGGGGCATTGACACTACCCTGTGGGCATCCGCTGTCTGCTCTGAGGATGCCATTATCCAGGGCATCGTTGCTGCATGTAGCAAGGGATGCAGACTCCCCTGCCAGGGGTGCAAAATTTCGGGCTGTGCTCGCTCTCAGGGTCATGCAGGGGCCAACCATGCACTTTCACAAGACCCACTGTGAAGGCCTCCTTAAATTTTACTTCCTAGGTGTCTTGCTTGTGTCACTCTAGTGCCAGTTCTGCCCGTCACAGCCAAAAATGTTGGCCCACGTGATCAGTACCCTGAACGCTCGGCATTTCGCAGCAATCATGGACACAATGGTGACTCTCAGGAACCTGACGTCAGTGACTGACTGTAAGAAGTAAGCCCCAATAGCACAGAGAACTGTATTCAATGTTCTGTGATAAACCATAATGGAAAAGAATATTTTTTTAAAAGAATGTATATATATATATTAACTGAATCACTTTGCTGTACAGCAGAAATTAACACGTTGTGAATCAACTATACTTCAATAAATAAAAAAAAAAAAAAGAAAATTAAAAGAAGTAAGCCCTGGAAGCCACTTTTGTAATGATGCCGCGCCCCCAACCCTAGCTGACTGGGGCAGGGGAGACACCTGATCAAGTAAAACCGGTCAGATCTCTCTCCCAGGAACTTGGAATGAGGATTGTCAAATGCCAGTTGGTTTCTGCAGGTGGCTGGAACTATGCACGTAAACCGGGTGTCTGGGAGGTGTCCTACTACACTCTGGGTATGAGGAAGCACAGCAAGGTGATGTACAGAGAGATGAGAAAGGAACAGAAGTGAGAAGTGGAGGAGCTCCTGATTCTTGGTCCTCTGGGCCCAACTGCATTCCTATCTTTGGCTTCCGGGAGACACCCCGTGGCTTTACAACATCGTTTCCACCCAGGCCAGCCCACGGGGGTTTCTGTTACTTGCAGCCTAAGAAAGTAGAGAAATGGAGTACTTCTCTCTCTCTCTCTTAGTTCAGCCTCCTGGCCCCAGAACTCGAGCCAGGCCCAGGGGCTGTGCTGAGAGCTACTCTAAGAGAAGATGTCCCCGAGCTCAGATCTCCCCGCACAGTCGGCCCATGGCCTCAAACTGATTTTACCGTCTTCTCCTTCTTTTAAATTTATTTATTTATTTTTTATTTTTGGTTGCGTTGGGTCTTCGTTGCTGCATGAGGGCTTCTCATTGCAGTGGCTTCTCTTGTTGCAGAGCACAGGCTCCAGATCGCGGGTTCAGTACCTGTGACGCACGGGCTCCGTTGCTCCGTGGCATGTGGGATCTCCCCGGCCCAGGGGTCGAACTCACGTCACCTGTATTGGCAGGCGGATCCTTAACCACTACGCCACCGGGGAAGCCCTTCTCCTTCTTTTAAGGTGAGTTTTTCCAGGAGGCTCTTGAACGTTTGTGTAGGTAGATCCCCAATCCTCTTTCTTTCTTTCTACTTGCAGTCCCAAATGGGTCTGAATCCCAGGGTAGGGACCACAGCTTAGGCGCTAGCTGGGGCCTGGCCACTGTGCTCCCAGGTTCAAGTGCATTCTCACCCATTAGGATTCTAGGCAGAGTCCCGAATGCCTCTCCCCTTGATGAAATTACCCACTTATACAGCTGCCTGTCTGCCCGCCGGCATGCTGCTGGAATTCCAACAGGCCTGCAACCTGCTCTGAGGGGCCCGGCAGGCGAGACACCAGGCACCAACCATTCACTTAGACTAAGGGAAGCCCAAGCCCAGGCTCCTCCCACCCAGGCTAGGTGAGAAACAAAGAGGGAGGACAGAAGGGGGCAGGGAGAAGTGTCTTTTCCCTTCCCCAGTACCTGGTCTGCCCCTAACTCCCTCACACAAAACACCCCACCCCCTGCAAGTCAGCAGCCCTTTCCCGTGTGGGGCTGGAGAGATGGTGAGAGTAACTGTTACCCAAGTATTTCAATTCTCTATGGCAACTAACAAACCACCCCCTTAACTTAGGGACCCAAGACGTCAGCCATTTTGTCAGGGTTGATGCTGAGGGTTAACTTGACTCAGCTGGGTGGTTCTTCTGCTGGGTGTAATGCGCTCATCTGGGGATTAGGCTGGGCAGGGACACGCAAGCTGGGTCCTTCACATCTCGTGCTCGATGGCAGTGGATGGAAGGCTGGGGTTCTTGTCCCTTTCTGTGAAGTCTCTGGTCTTCTCCTCCGCGTGGTCTTTCTCACATGGTCTCTCTGGCATGGTTACCAGCTCAGGACTCCAAAAAGCACAAAAGGAGAACCTTCAAGACTTCCTAAAGCTTAGGTCAAGACAAGGCACAGCACTCCTTCGCTGTTTTCTCTTTGTTAATTGAGTCACAGGCCAGCCCAGACTCCAGGTGGAAGGGGATATGCAAGGGCACAAGTACGAAGAAGTTTATCAGGCATCATCTCTGGAGACTAGCTGCCCCTCCAAGAAGAACCCCACGATTTGACCTTGGAAGTTTACAAGCCATCTAAAGAGACAAAGACTTGCACAAATACTCAAATGTGGATGCCCTGTCATCACATGTACCTGCTCAGTGGGGACACTTAGATGCTGAGATACCTTCACACACAGAAGAGCATTCACAAACACGCTTGCCTTCACACTAATAGGGCCATGCACACACATACACACACACACCCCGACATCCCATGTTCTATACATCTCTATCCAACCTCTCACTTGTGGGCCTTCAGTTAAGACAGGAGTGATACTGTATATACTCACATTTGCAGCTGAAGGAGCAAACACATTCTGTAACAGACTCAAGATTCAGTTGGGTTGGATGGCTAACAAGATAAACTCCAGTCGGGATAGGTATAGAATGGTCATATAAGTTATCTGCAAATAGGTCACATTTAAGAGTAAAAAAAAACACAAAAACACTCTCTAGGGTTGCTGGGACATGTCACCCTAGAGAGGTATAAAGTCCTGGATGTGGATTTAAAATATCAATTTCACAAGCACAGGAGAGGCTAATGTAAGAGCACCCACAACTGTGACATCCATTCAGGTACACGTTCCGATCAGGAGGCTATTTTAGAAATGTCCCATCTACTCTGCCAACCATCAAAACATATGAATATCTGAGAAAACCTGTACATAGGGGTCCTTGTCAGCAAACACAACCTCGAACTCTCTGCTGCCCTTTCTTTATCAAAAACTTTGCTGAGAGAAATGATATTCATGGTGGACTGCCTGAAAGACAAATTGCCCATCCATTCTTTTAGCTAATCTAAATTCTACCCTTGGGTAAAATTCAGTGTAGTCCATCAGAAAGCCAGGCACGTAACTTAGACTACTTACTCCAGCCTGCCTCTCCTACCCTCCCTCGCTCCTACCCCTGAATCACTTTTTAAATTGTACTTTGGTGCTAGAGCTTTGGAATTATCGCTTTAGTTTGCTTTGGAGCACTATAAGAAATAGCTATATGTAACCTTCTACTGCACTGAATGTGGGCATAGGACCTGGAAATGGTCCATCACTATATCTTACTTATGAAGACCGATGGAGAAATTTTCAGATGTCAGTATCAGAAAAAGTTGGGATTCGGGAATTCCCCGGCAGTCCAGTGGTTAGGACTCCACACATTCACTGCCAAGGGACCGGCAATGCAGCCCAACCCCCCAAAAAAGTTGAGATTCTCCTAAGCAACTGGTTTATTTAAAACTTATGGGCATTGTAAAATTCTTAACAGTTTACATTGTAAACATTTTAACAGTTTGGCTTCCCCTTTTTGCCTTGGCTGTTGGAAAACTCAGAGTGAAATTTAGGGCCCACCTCCAGCAGCTATACAGAACCACATGATGTATATTTCTGCGTATTTCATGGTATTTATGTCACCTTGCCCCAGCTGTCATGAGCATTATATTCGATGCCCCAGTATTTATTCCAGCCCATATGATTAGTAAAAGCCAGCCATGAAAATTCTATTTCCCTTGTGCATGATTTGTTCAGGAGTGGTCAAGGGACCTCTTTCCAGCTAATAAGAAGTAGTGAGGGAAAGTATGCTTGGGGGATCAGGGAAGAGTTTCCACTCTCAAGAAGAGGTGATCTTTCTTCTTCCTTTGGGCATTATGATGTCTGGGTATGATCCCCAGAAGTGCTACCAGTCTGAAGATTAAAAAAAAGAAGAAGATAACAAAACAGAGACAGAAGGAATGTAGGTCCCTGGGTCACCGTCTCTGGACTTCCCGTTACATAAGGTAATAAACGGGGTCATTGTTTAACACTTACAGCCAAAATCAGCCTAAATGACACACCCTGGCTTTGTTCTTTACTCACCTCGTTTCACCCTTGAGCTTGGTCTCTCAGCTCATTTTCTATCATTCTACATTGTAAGTATTTTTGCAGGTCACTGCAAAAGACCTGGATGTCCCATAGTAAACAAATTGTCTCCTCCAGGGCAGAGGGACAGAGAGGAAATGTGTAAAAAGAAACAAATTAATTTCCAATAGTGAAAGGTGTCGTGGAGACAAGCAGGATCAAGGGAGAAGGATGAGGTAATGCAGTTCCTTTAGATGGAATAGTCGAGGAAGGACTTTTTGAGGAAGATGTTTGATCTGAAACGTGAAAGGAAAGAAGGAGGCAGCTATGAGATTCTCTGGAGAAGGAACATTCTAGGTGATGGGACAGCAAGTGCAAAAGCCCTCATGTGGAACAGTTTGATAAGTTGGAATAGTGTTTGTCAAATGAGGAGACAAAACCTATTGGTGGGTTGCAAAATTGACTGAGTGGGTCAAAATGGGTATTTTTCAAATGAAATAAAATGGAACAGAATAGACTAAAAATACATTGCATTGAACCTAGTAAGGATTAATATGTTGTTTAGTTATACTTTTGTTTCAGTTGTATAGAGAAGGATGGTTCACTGGATAGAATATAAAATGAATTTCTTACTGTGAATTGTAGTTTTAAAAAAGAAAAAGAAACCCACTGTGCAGGAAGAACAGAAGAAAAACCAGTGGCTGGGACACAGCGAGCTAAGGAGAGAATCATGACGCTGAGGTTTCTGCAAGAGAAAAAGATCCAGCCCAAAATGAGAGACCTGAGCATTGGGAGGAAAGGCAGGTGATACTGGGATCATGGAAACCAGAGAAGAGAGGCTCCGAGAGGAGGAGTGGAGTGATGGCAAGAAATGGCCATGGGGTCATTTAATGAGCTTGACTAAAGTGATTGCCATGGAGTGACGGGGCCAGAGCCTGAGCGGAGAGGGTTAAAGAGAGTATGAGACGTGAAGAACTGAAGTCAGCAACTGAAGAAACTCTTTTGAGAAATTTTGCCACACAAAAGAGCAAAATAAATGGGGTGGTGGATGAAAGAGGCATGGTGCCACTTGAGAGGGAGTAATTAACCCCCGACCTGGCTTGGTCCTATTCAGGTCCCCTTCAGATCATGTTCCTTTCAGTTCTAGCCCCACATCCCAAGGGACATTGAGAAAGTGAGGAGAATCCTCCAGCATCTCTTTCCTCCAAACCATGTGATCTCCTCAAAGATGTAGGATGGGTGAGTTTTACGATGGAATAGGAAGAAAGGTAATGTTGGAAGAGTGAGCCACTTTTGCTTTAGAGCCACATGAGAGTCCAGGACCAAGACACAGACCAGGTGACCTTGGACAAGTCACACGACACCTCTAAGAGTTAAGCCTTCTCAGTATTAATGGCACGGTCAGACCCATGTTGCAAGAAGAAGTAACGCACAGAAAGGGTTTCACAGTGTGTGAAGCAGTCACTAGGCACACCTTTGTCCCTGATTGTATTACTGCTGGGGCAATGGACATAAGGGGCAAGTATATGGCACAAAAGACACCCCAGAGGCAAGAGGATGAATGAGCAGGCAGCAAAACCAATGTGCATACCCCCGCAATGGACAAAGCTCTCACTCCTTAACCAGACAAAGTGGGTAGCTCAAAGTCAGGATCTTCTCTTGGGTGTGCATCCACACCAACTGCAGAATAAAGCCCAGCTCCTTAGCTTGGCGTCCAAACTCTTCCCAGGCTGGCCCACAGCCTGGCACAACGGTATCATGACAAAGAACACAGCTTTGAGTCATCACCAACAGGTCTTCCCAGCTTTGTAAATTCTGAGTCCCAGAATCCCCGTCAGTACAAGCAGAGGATAATAAACCTCGGGGTCAGGGTGGAGGTGAGGATTAAATAAGATAACTAGGTAAGACATTTGTCACAGTGTCAGGTACACAGTACGTGCTTAATAAATATGTTGTTGTCATGAATGTTTTTGCCACTCCTCCTAAACCAGCCTTCTCACCCTCACCCAAGTCTGCCAGAGCTCTTGGAAATGTTGGCCCTTTGTTCCTGCTCTGTCCTCCCTCCTGGGGTTTCCCTTCTCCCACTTTCCTGCTCAGCAAACTCCTACTCATGCTTTTAGGCCCAGTTCTAATGTCACCTCCTCTGAGAAGTCTTCCATGATTCCCTGGGCAAAATGAATCTGTCAGTATGATGCTCTCAGAGTACTTGGTTTATATCTCCATTATAAGGCTTTTGACATTGTGTTATCAGTAATTGTTTACATGTCATCCTCCCCCTCCCCAACTAGATTCCTCAAGGGTAGGAACTGTACCTTATTTATCTCTGTATCCTCAGTGCCTTGCACAAAAGAAGATGCATAGTGAATGAATCAGTGAAACAGTGCATGGATATGGACAGACGGACAGACGGATGGATGGATGGCTAGATGGACAGTGAGCAATCTTCCTGTCCGCGTCAGCCACACCCTCAACCTTATCCTCAAACGTCTCAGGCTGGCCCAAGACCCAGTGATCACATAGCTCACCTGGACTGAAGAAAAACTATGGACTCAGAAACCCGGGAAGCAGAATTTGAAGCATCCCTCAGAGCCAGAGAAAACCACTCAGGAAGAGCCAGGCTCGGCACAAACCTTCAAGGAGCCTCAATGGGACAAAATGATTTAATTATCAGAGTGTCACCAAACAGATCGTACGCCTCATTTTGGGGTTCTTAATGCTGATAGTAATTAACATGACGAAGATTTTTCTTCTCTCTTCTGTTTATATTTAGTTTAGCCATTCACAATAGAGCTAAAATTATTTCAGCTAATTTTAGGGGCTCTCTCTACATTGCCCCTGCATTTCTTCCCCAGCGCTGCTGCCCAAATGCAATCTTTAACTTCAGAGACAGCCAAATGCAGGACAAATTGGAATCAATGCTGCCTTTGTCTTCGCTAATAAGTGGCTGCCACGCAGAGGAGTGCGGAACCACTAATTGGCTGATCTCAACAGGGAAGACACAATGGTGGCGAGAATGCTGGGGGATTAATTATAGGGCCGCCTCCTGCGAGCCCCAGCTTCCGCTGCTCCTAGCTTGCGGTGCCACAAGGGTGGGCTTCTCCACCCATCTTTAGAAACAGCAAGTTTTCCAGCTGGAACTCTCTGGCACTGGAGATTCAGACCAAACACCCAGCACGCACAAAGGTCAAGGGAGAGAAAGGGGTATAGTGAGCAAGTGGCCACCCACGAAGGAGAAGACCAGAGTGTGTGTGCTGGGCGGGGGGGGGGGTGGGGGGGGGTGGGAAACGAGGGGCACTTCCAGGGGTAGGGAAGATGTGTGTACTAGTTCATGAGGGAGGCATGACTATCCCCCTTCCACGTGAGGAAGTGGAGGTCCAGAGAGGTGCGGGCCGTGCCCCAGGTATGATAGGTTAGCTCTCAAAGGAGGCACAGTGCCCCCAGCGAAGCAGCCAAGCTAAGAGTAAGGACTCCTCTGAGCCTGGATTTGAACTCAACTTCGCCTGTTTGCAAAGCCCATGCTCTTTGCACCACTCTGGAAGTCTTTCCTCCACCATTGGTCTGTGGCCTCTGTGACCTCATTTCATTGTCTTTGGGGTAAAAGAATTACCTCCCAAATGTCCCTGTTGGACTTGAAGATATGGGAAGGGGGAAGGGTAAGCTGTGACAAAGTGAGAGAGTGGCATGGACATATATACACTACCAAACGTAAAATAGATAGCCAGTGGGAAGCAACCGCATAGCACAGGGAGATCAGCTCTGTGCTTTGTGACCACCTAGAGGGGTGGGATAGGGAGGGTGGGAGGGAGAGAGATGCAAGAGGAAAGAGATATGGGAACATACATATATGTATAACTGATTCACTTTGTTATAAAGCAGAAACTAACACACCATTGTAAAGCAATTATACTCCCAAAAAAAAAAAAAAATGTAAAGACATCCACTGAGTGGAGGAGCCCATGCATCATGCATCTGTTAGCCCAGACTTGCTGCTTAAATTAGGCACCTGAAGGGGAGAGCAGGTTCCTGAGGGAATGAGACGCAGGAGTTTTGATATGGGGAAGCGGGCCCAGAGGGAACTCTGGGGTCATCTTGGGAAGGGGGTGGGGAAGCTCCAAAGGGTGGCATCTGGACAGAAAACACCAAGGGGATTGCACCAAAGGCAAACTGGGCCAAATCCAACAGTTCAAAACCAAGTTTGGTGTTCTCGTCCCAAAAGCCACTCTCCCTCCCAATTCTACATCTCTGTTGCTTCACCAGGAAACCTGAGATGGGTCCCTGACTCCTTCCTCTCCTCGACCCTGCCTGATCTTTCTATTCTACCTCCAAAGCCTGCCTTTGCCTCTCCAACCTTTCCATCTTCTTAAGCTTGACTTGACATTTGCCCTGGGTCAAAGTAAAATTGTGCCGGACACTTGCTGAAAATGGCAAGACAGATTTTATTTGGGCAACTGCAGTAGGAGAGAAAGACTTCAGTACAGCTCAACCCCAAATACAGCAGGGGCAACTGGGGATTTATAGCCAGCAGGTAGGGTGAGAGGGTCAATGGATAGAAAATTACCAACAGGAACTTGGTTACATAGCAAAGCTGGGGGGATTCTTGCTAAGGTGATTTGGCAGAATTCTTGCTCCCTGGGCCTAGCAGACCAAAGATGGCAAACCAAGGACTAAGCTAGTGGAGAAGAGGGCTCAGAGGAGCCTGACTAAAGCTGGTCAAGTCCTTATCACTTATCTCTGAGCCCTCTTCCCCCAGGCTCACTCCTCCAGCCCATCCTCCTCCATACACAGTCAAAATTGCCTCTCCAAACTCAGTCTGATCCCAACTCTTTCCCACTTTACAGCCTCCACTGGCCTCCCATCGTCCTCAGGATAACATACAAACTCCTAATGTGATGGGCCACATAAGGCCGGTCAATCATAAACAGAGTCCCTCCCAGAAAACCTGACCCAAAAGGAAAGAGGACTCCTTGGTGGTCATTCCTGATTCCATTTGGGTCCTGGGCCTGGAAGGGTTAAACACATCAGAACAAAACCTCCCCTAGCTGGGACCTCACTATGTTACAGCAGAACTCTTTCGAGTTTCTAAACTCTTCCTTGTGTTTTATCTCCTTGGTTTTCATAACTTCCCTAAGTGAAGAGTGGCAGAGTTTTCTTACCATTTCACAGATGAGGAATCAGGATCAGGGCTGTTAACTGACTTGCCCAGATCACATAGCTAAGAAATGGGTTCAGCCAGCATCCAAACCCAGTCTTTTGGGCAACGTGATGTTGTAATTGCCCCTTTCCCCCACTTGATGATAAGCTTCGGGAGGAAAGGTCCCGTGTTTGTTTGGTTTACCCTTTTGTCCCCATGCTTAGCAGTGCCTGGTATATAGAAACCCTGCATCACTACTATCTGTTGAGGGCTTATTTTGTACTGGTCTTGTGCTGAGTGTGTTGAAAGGTCATTCTTTGCCTAACACTATTATTAATCCCATTTTACAGATGAAAAAACTGAGGCCCTCAAGCACTTAAAAAACTCACTCAAAGTTGCACAGTTAATAAAGTGATGGAGCAGGGATTTTCACCTAGGTCTTCTTGGCTGCCAAGCCCATGGTTTTCATCTGTACTCTGTACTGACGGCTTAATAACTGCCATGTAAATAAATGAAGGACTTGGATTCTTGAATTCTTTCTAGCATGCTGTGCTTTCATCTGAGCACCTCACCTTCTCACTTTCCCCCACACCTGACCTCTGGGCTCAGCTGAATGTAGACACTTTGCAGGCAAAAAAAAAGATTTCCCAAATATTAATGCTTATAGCCAACGTCCTTTGGTAAAGATAATTTCAATGTTTTAAGATATTAATGTTCGGGACTTCCCTGGTGGCGCAGTGGTTAAGAATCTGCCTGCCAATGCAGGAGACACGGGTTTGAGCCCTGGCCTGGGAAGATCCTACATGCCGCGGAGCAACTAAGCCCGTGTGCCACAACTACTGAGCCTGTGCTCTAGAGCCCGTGAGCCACAACTACTGAGTCCGTGTGCTGCAACTACTGAAGCCCGTGCGCCTAGAGCCCATGCTCCGCAAGCCCCCGCTTGCCACAACTAGAGAAAGCCCGCGCACAGCAACGAAGACCCAACACAGCCAATAAATTAATAAATAAATAAATTTATTTTAAAAAAAAAAAGATATTAATGTTCTTTTGACTGGTCTCCTTTCTAACCACTTCTGAGTAAACACATCTATCTAGGTCTGATTGATTCTTGCAGTTGGGCTATATTAACCTAAACTAGGACATTCTGAGTCACATACTGAAGAGGAGAAATGGTTCGGGGTAGGTATATGTGAGTGTGTGTTAATATTTTTTTTAGTTTCCTTTCGTGCTCAACTCCAGAGAAATATTTGAAATTCAAATAATGAGGTATTCATAGTGAGTTGGCTTTCCTTATGCCCAGGGTAAAAATCAAATAAAATGCTAGACCTTTTTTTCCTGCCATTATATGGTGCTGACTTTCCTTTCTCATTATGTTTACCTCCAAAATTTGAATGAGAGTAAAATTTAAAAGGAATTACGACAATTCTTCAGTACATTTGCAAACCAATTAAGAGGAGTCAAATTATGCTCCTGCTTTTTGCAGGGAGCCAGTCTTCCCCAGCTCCCAGGAACGCTGCAGCCCACAGCTGCCTGGCAAACAAAGAACAGCTGTCAAGTCTAGAAGCGGGTTTGACATTTCAGCGCTCACCTCCAGCGGCCAATGCCACAACCACCCCCTCCCCCACTGAATCAACCCCTCACTGGGCAGCTCCGCTTACCTGCCAGGAGCTGGGTCTCCCACAGGGTGTTAATGGTGCCAAAAAGCACACACTGTCTTTGGAGTCAGAGACCTGGCTGTGCAGTCCCCATTCTGCTGCCTCCTGGCTGTGTGACCTTGACAAATCACTTCACCTCTCTGAGCCTCCCTTTCTTGGGCTGCAAAGTGGAAACAATAATGCCTCTCCAGGGGCTTCCCTGGTGGCGCAGTGGTTGAGAATCTGCCTGCCAATGCAGGGGACACGGGTTCGAGCCCCGGTCTGGGAAGATCCCACATGCCACGGAGCAACTGGGCCCGTGAGCCACATCTACTGAGCCTGCGCGTCTGGAGCCTGTTCTCCGCAACAAGAGAGGCCGCGATAGTGAGAGGTCCGTGCACTGTGATGAAGAGTGGCCCCCGCTTGCCGCAACTAGAGAAAGCCCTCACACAGAAACGAAGACCCAACACAGCCAAAAATAAATAAATAAATAAATAATTTTAAAAAAAATAAAAATAAAAATAATGCGTCTCCCAAGGTTGCCCTGAGAACGTGATCTAGAGAGATACGCCTCCCACCTGCCTGGCGCACACTGGACCAGTGGGGTTTACCTTCCTTTGTCGGAGCTCAGAGGGAAGGGGGAAGGTGAGATCATCTATTTATTGATTATCCCAGGCCCCTGATGTGGTTTTTGTCTCAGGCGCCCAGGTCTTACAGGCGAGGAGGTTCCAGCAAGACCTAGAAGTTAGGATACTACCTCCTCCAAGAAGCCCTGCCAGATTGCACCTATATCATCTCCTCTCTCTCTCTTTTTTTTTTTTAATATGAACCATTTTTAAAGTCTTTGTTGAACTTGTTACAATATTGCTTCTGTTTTATGGTTTAGTTTTTCGGCCGCGAGGCATGAGGGATCTTAGCTCCCAGAGCAGGAATACAACCCGCACCCCCCTGCATTGGAAGGCGAAGTCTTAAACACTGGACCACCAGGGAAGTCCCATTTCCTCTCTTCTTAATTCCCGCTGAATTACAGGAATCTTACTCTCTGCTTTGTATTTCGTACCATATGCCTACGTCTTCCCTCTCCACAATGAAGCAATTCCACTAGGGCAGGGACAAAAATATGATGCCTCTTTTAGCCTACCAGAATTTGTTATGGTTTCAGTCAACTTTCTGGCCAGCAGGGCTTTACTCGTGCTGCCCCTTCCATCTGAAGCACCCCTGACTCCACTTTAAAATGGATTAGAATATATGCCTGGACCAGCTATGGGTTCGCCCCTGCAGATTCAGGTGTGGAGAAAATGTCCCACGTTCTGTTTTTCTTTGACTCAGTCTAAACTCAGCCCCGAGCTGAAGCTCAGGGGCTGACCTGGGGGTCTGCCCATCTCTGGACAAGCAGAAGCAATTTATTCCTGAGGACCCAATGTGCCTCCTGCGAGGAGACTTGAACTCAGTCTACCCTGTCCCCATCCCCCCGCCCCCCAACCACCGCCGGCAAGGCTGCCATTCCTGGAGGAGGAGGGAGGCCCCAGAGTAGTGGGGTTTGGACTCTGTGACTTGGAGAGGGAGGTGGCTTCCAGGAAGAGACTAGAACCCACGCATGCTTGTGTGCAGGAGAGCACGGATGGGGTAAGCCTGACGAATGAAGGTCTGGGATGGGGCGGCAGAGCCCTAAGGAGAAGGCAACAACTTAAGCCCAAGCGCTAGAGCAGGGCCTGGCTGACCACGTCCAGGGTCCGGGCCCTGAGGAGAGGCCAGCTTGGGAGGGAAAAAAAGGTTAGAGCACAAAGGACGGGATGCTGCAGGCCACTGGGCCGGCCCCTCCCTTCTCTGTACTTCAGCTTCCCATTCAATGAGATGATTTTGCATAGGTGACCTCCAGGCGTCCTTGTAACTCTAACATTCCTGGATCCAAGAGGGTGGGTACAGCATAAATGAAGGTGTGACTAGTAGGGCCAAGACACTTCCCATTCTCCACCCAAGCAGCCAGATGACCTTGAAAGCATCTTCATGCCCTCACACTCCCAAGGGCTGGGTGCAAAGCATGGTCCAACTGCTTTGCTGCTACTGAGAACACGTGTGCTAGATACTGTGCCAAGGGCTTTGCAAGTATCCCTTGTCAAGGGAGGTGGGCAGTTAAGCTCTGATGGGCCCAGAAATGCCCAGGCATGGCCCCTCTTCTCTTCACAGAGGCTCCGGGCTGATGGGAAGGAAAACAGGTGAAAGACAGGACTGGCCCACCAGGCCCTCTTCTCTGAGTATATGGCAGTCCTTCCTTCACCGGGGCCCAGGTGAAGGGAGGCTCCTGCCCGCCAGCCTCCTGCCCTAGTGTGTTGGGAGCCTGGTCCCCGGGCCCCAGCGAAGGCGGGCCCAGGTCCCCAGGGACGCCCCGGCCAGGTGTGCAGTGCTGTGCTAAGCAACCTGCCAGCCCCAACAGATGGCAGAGCGGAATCGCCATCCGTCACAGCCGTAAGTGGCCAACTCCCCTCCCGGAGCCCCAGACAAATGGCTCCGCTCCTCCCTCCCTCCCCCGGTCCCTCCATCCACCACCCCTGCCAGGCAGCGGGGTGGAGCCATTTACTCAGCGAGTCCCGCATGCAGAATGTGGGGCAGGCAGAGCTGAGCAGCACACGGAGACACATCCATCATCGCTGAGAGCCAGCAGTCCCCTCCACACGGCAGTGCAGAGGGTGCCAGCCGCGTGTGTGTGTGTGTGTGTGTTGTGTGCGCACGCTATCTGCCCAGCAGACCCCAGTGGGCCTCATCCTCACAAGGAAGGGCATGTTTTTGCCCCTCACCAATGGCCTGTCTGCCTGCCTCTGCCCCGGCTTAAGCCCCAGGGAGCAAGACGAGCAGACAACTTGAGGCTCTGGGATGGGCTGGACTTCAGCTTCTGTGCCCATTTGTCCACAGGTTAGGCCCTGTGGCGGGGTATGGGTCAGGCCAAGGGACTACCAAACAGCAAGTCATGTGCCAGGCCTCTTGGCGGGTCATATGGGCGAGAACATGGGTCAGATCACGAGTCACACCGCTTAGGCTACGAGTCCCCAGTTGACAGCCAGAAATTAAAGCCATTGAATGGATTAGGTGACTTGGAATCTCCATCCAAAGGCTCTGCCCTGAGGAGGAGGGAAGCGTGGATGGGAGGTGGTGCCGAATCCCACTTCTCAGCCCTGGAACCCTGGGCTAACGACTGAACCTTCCAAAACCTCAGTTAACAAACTGGACAAACTGAGTGATACCTATCCTGAGGGCTTTGTGTCCACCAGGCACTTAGCTGAGGGCCTGGGCAGGAGAAAGTACTCAGTACATGGCAGTGATGAGCCCCAGGGCACCAAGCGACTAGGGTGCTGGCTAAGCACCTGTGAGGCGGGGAGGGGAGCGGTCAGTGCAGCGGGCAAAAGGGGGGCTTTGGTACCCCCCAGTGAGGGGAGAGGTAGGAGGCCATGTGGGGCAAGAGAGGGGCAGAGCAACAGACATGAGCAACTGAGCCATTGAAAGAACCTGCTAAAGACCCTTAGGCTGGCCCTCTCCTAGTTACCGTGCTCCTGAGTGGCACGTGTGAGGACATATTAAAGCACCTGGGTCAATTCTGTGAATGACCCAAAACAAGACAGGGAGCTCATTCATCTGAATGGCACATCCCAGGCTCACCGCTGATGGGTCAGCACTAAGACAGCCCCTTAATTAGAATAAATCAAACATCCTGCCCCTACTTTCAAACATCAGAGTCTCCAGCACAAAAGATGGAGGGACCTGAATTGGCAGAAGTTCTTGTAAACATGAGCTGACAAAGTCCTACACGTCCTTCAAGGCCCAGATCATCCCTCACCTCCCAGGCGAAGCCTTCCACGGACACCCCCTTCACACATGCTTCCTCCTAGTGCCTGACATGCTGCATCCCACTCCCATTCTCTCTCCTTCACCGTAGGTAGTCTGCTCCTTCTCCTGAGACTGGAACTAGGTCTGATTCACCTCTTACTCATACCCCTAGAGACTAGCAAAATGCCTAACACAAGTAGGGAATGAGTGAGTTAATAAATGAATGAATTCACTGCAGTTTTAGGGGGTCCCAAGCTCTAAATTAGCCAAGAGAGTTATATGGCTCCTTTAAAAATGTGACCTTAGTTAGGCTGCATCAAGAGAAGTATTGTCACCAGAGCAATGGAAGAGAGTGTCCCTCTCTGATCTATGCTACTCAGAAAGAATGCCCAGAAGAGGGAGATGAGAATTGAGGTAGAGTCTAAAAAATATGTGCCATGACGAAAACAGAAATATAGATCAATGGAACAGGATAGAAAGGCCAGAGATAAACCCACGCATATATGGTCACCTTATTTTTGATAAAGGAGGCAAGAATATACAATGGAGAAAAGACAGCCTCTTCAATAAGTGGTGCTGGGAAAACTGGACAGCTTCATGTAAAAGGATGAAATTAGAACACTCCCTAACACCATACACAAAAATAAACTAAAAATGGATTAAAGACGTAAATGTAAAACCAGACACTATAAAACTCTTAGAGGAAAACATAGGCAGAACACTCTATGACATAAATCACAGCAAGATCCTTTTTGACCCACCTCCTAGAGAAATGGAAAGAAAAACAAAAGTAAACAAATGGGACCTAATGAAACTTAAAAGCTTTTGCACAGCAAAGGAAACCATAAACAAGACGAAAAGACAACCCTCAGAATGGGAGAAAATATTTACAAATGAAGCAACTGATGAAGGATTAATCTCCAAAATTTACAAGCAGCTCATGCAGCTCAATATCAAAAAAACAAACAACCCAAACCCAAAATGGGCAGAAGACCTAAATAGACATTTCTCCAAAGAAGATATACAGATTGCCAACAAACACATGAAAGAATGCTCAACGTCATTAATCATTAGAGAAATGCAAATCAAAACTACACTGAGATATCATCTCACACCGGTCAGAATGGCCACCATCAAAAAATCTACAAACAATAAATGCTGGAGAGGGTGTGGAGAAAAGGGAACCCTCTTGCACTGTTGGTGGGAATGTAAATTGATAAAGCCACTGTGGAGAACAGTATGGAGGTTCCTTAAAAAAACTAAAAATAGAACTACCATACAACCCAGCAATTCCACTACTGGGCATATACCCTGAGAAAACCATAATTCAAAAAGAGTCATGTACCACAATGTCCATTGCAGCTCTATTTACAATAGCCACTACATGGAAGCAACCTAAGTGTCCATTGACAGATGAATGGATAAAGAAGATGTGGCACATACATACAATGGAATATTACTCAGCCATAAAAGGAAACGAAATTGAGTTATTTGTAGTGAGGTGGATGGACCTAGAGTCTGTCATACAGAGTGAAGTAAGTCAGAAAGAGAAAAACAAACACCATACGCTAACACATATATATGGAATCTAAAAAAAAAAAAAAAAAAGGTTCTGAAGAACCTAAGGGCAGGACAGGAATAAAGACGCAGACGTAGAGAATGGACTTGAGGACATGGGGAGGGGGAAGGGTAAGCTGGGACAAAGTGCTAGAGTGGCATGGACACGTATACACTACCAAATGTTAAATAGATAGAGAGTGGGAAGCAGCCGCATAGCACAGGGAGATCAGCTCGGTGCTTTGTGACCACCTAAAGGGGGGGGATAGGGAGGATGGGAGGGAGACGCAAGAGGGAGGAGATATGGGTATATACGTATATGTATAGCTGATTCACTTTGTTATAAAGCAGAAACTAACACACCATTGTAAAGCAATTATACTCCAATAAAGTTGTTAAAATAAATAAACAAATAAAAATTTAAAAAATAAAAAAAATTTGCCGTGAAAGTATTCAAGAAATCCAGGGAGAGGAGCCTCAGAGTTCACAAGGGCTGTCTGCAAATACCTGGTAGGTCGTCAGCCCTTTCCTCGACTGCCCTGCCTCATCCCAGCCAATGGAGATATCAGACCTTCCGACATCCCCCTGGGAAGGGCAGAGCAGCAGGTGGAGTCTCCAGGCCCAACGAGTAGCTTGTGGACCAGAGAGTTATCCTGACCCACAGGCAGGCAACTTGGCATGGCTGGGTCAAGCAAGAGAACTGGCAGATCTCCCTAAACAAATAAATCTACATTCCAAATGTAACTTCATTTCAACTTTATATCCCAAACTTTCGTGTTTACTTCAGGGAGAAAGTGCTTATTTTGTCGTTTCCAGGACAATGCAGTTCATAATTTTTTCACATCTTTCCGTGCAGGTGACAGCTTGCTTACGAAACCTAACTCACTGCCATGCAGGGCTCCAAGCTGCACTTTAATACATGCACCAATAACACATCACAATAAGGTTAGAGACAGACACTCCTTCCCTCCGCCCCAAATAGGCATTTTCTGGATCCAGCCATCCAAGAAGAGAGCCATGCCGAGTAGACACCTCCAGCGAGTCCTCTGAAAACCAGCAGTAAGACAGGGCTCCCTGTGTAATTTCCTCTTGGACCGAGCACCGCCTCCTCAGCCCCCTCCCCAACTTAACTGCAGGAAGAATTGTTATGCTAATTAGCATTGTTCACAGAGTTAACAGAGCACAGGGTCTAAATTTAGATCCCCTGTTTCTGAGGGCTCTGAACTCACTGGGAGCTGGCAAAGATGCTGGTGGGAGGGCAGGTCCCTGGAATAGAGGCTGTAGGATGGTGGAGGGGAGAGGCGAGCAGGGCTCCCCCCACCCATCTTCAGGCCTACCGGCATCTTTAATTGGCAATGGACAGCCTGTGGCTCTTGGCAGGGAGGGCTCTGAGAAGGGAAAATTCTGCCAAGGGAATATTGAGCAGAAGAGAAGGGAAACCCATGTGTGCCAGACCAGGTACTCAGGTTACCGCTGGGGAGCCCAGCGTGGTGAAGGAGATCTGGCTTTTGTCCATGTCTGACCCTTTGGCTTACAAGCTGAGTGACCTCAGGGAAGTTGCTGTGCCTCTCTGGGCCCCAGTGTCTTCATCTGTGGTGGGAATCAAAATACCTACTTTGCAGGGCTGCTGTGAGGGTTAAAGGGGTAATGATGCAAAGCCCCGAGAACAACTCCTGGCCTGAAGGTAACAACTGCTGGCCGGGATAATGGTGATGAAGGAGGAGGATTTGGAGGGCATCACCACCACCAGCACCACCCTGGGAGGAAAGAGTTATTAGTCTTGTTTCATGAATAAAGAAACTACAGCTCAGAGAGGTTAGGGAGGCTGCCTGCGGTCAGGAGATGTCAAAGAGATGGTTCTCAAACCAGAACCTGTCTGACTGTGCCTGTCCCAGAGCCCTGAGCCAGGCTGGGGGGAATGGCAGTTCGGCCCAACTCTGGCCCGCCCTCCTGTGTACCCACATGGCCTCACGGGAGTGAAAGACCAAGATGGATTCAACAAAGGCAAGAAAAGGCCAGGCTGGGTCAGTCCCGCCTCCTACCTCTCCATCCCTATCACCTCAGGGGTGAGCAGAGGGGGCCTGGCCACCAGTACACCTGGGTCCCCGTGTACAGGTGCGCCACCCCTTGTCATAGAGAGTCTGTAGAGCATGATGGGTAGGAGTGTGAACTCAGCCCAGGCTGGAATCCCAGCTCTGTGTGACCTTGGGCAACCTCTCTGGGCTTCAGTCTCCTCATCTGTAAAATAGGGATAAAAACAGCACTGAATTCCCAGGGCTGTTGTGTGAATTTAATGAGTTACTCTGTGCGAGGCACTCAGAACAGAGCACGGCATATATTAGAGGTCATATTATCCTAGTTGTTCTGAGATTCTGGAAATCTGGAGGCCAGCTCTCTCTAGGACCCTTGCCTTGAGATCCCACCTTGAGGTTCCTAAGCCACTTTTCACTGCCAGCTCCCGATGGGTGGGACTTCGATGAGATGTCTAAGATTAAGGAATGTGACACCCTCCTTTCCTCTGAGAAGGGAGAGGATCTTGGATCTGAAGTCATATTCCTCTTCCCTGCAGTTCCCCAGGCTCCGAAGACACCCTGGGCCCCGTGGGGCTTCCCTGAATTCCCAAAGGATGCTCAGCACCAGGGCCTGGGTTTGTAGTCTGGGAGCAAAGCTAAGTCTCAGCCTCACTCAAAACTCAGCGGAAGAATGCCTGCCGGCTGTGCAGACCTGTGAGGCCTGTGTGCATGTGTCTGTGGAGAAGATCTGGATCCACGGCGGTCAGATACGGGGTCAAATCCCCGCACAGATTCCTGCTAGCTATGGGCCTCCAGCAAATCTCTGGGCCTCTTGGAGACTCAACATCCTCACTTTAAAGTGAAAAGGAAAATCCCTCCAGGGCAGGCTGTTTATGCAGATTAAGCAAGATAATATGATGTTGCTGATTAAGGTGGAAAATGCCCTCACTGTTACCCCAGAGTGTGGTGCCAGGTGTGATCTACGGATGACATAACTCCGGCAGGTCCAGCTGCGTGGGGATGAATGTAGGGGCTTGCATTCTGGGGCCTCCCCAACCTGGGTGGCTTCACTGTCGTTGACTACACTTTAGTCCCATGAACACTGGGGTTTGCCAGTATCCACCATCCGTCCCTCTCCTTCTCACCCCACAGTGATCTGACCCACCACCAGGCCCTCGGGTACCACCTCTAAGTTGAGAGCTTGCTCTCCAAGCACTGTCTCTAGTCCAGTCCTCTCTCCTAAGCTCCAGACCCATCTATCCAACACCCACTCAGACATCCTGCCCTGGGCATCCCATTGGCGTTTCCAACCCAGCAGGCCCTGAGCTAGACCTATCATCCCCTCTTTGCTCCCTTGAATCTGTCCCTCCTCCCGGTTCTCCATCTTCAGAGAACAACCCCAGTTGCCAAAACCAGAAGTGGGAGTCATCCTGGATTCTTCCCTGCCTACCCCATGCATCCAATCAATCATCAAGTCCTCCTAATTCCACCTCCTAAATAGCTCTTGAATCCAACCCAGCCCTCTTGGCCCTGGTCCAGGTGTCCTCATCTCACCTGGACTAGGATACAGCCTCCATCCCATTCTCCTGGCACTTGCTTTGTCTCCTCCAACTTGTGATTGGCAGGTTCTTTCTACACACCAAATCTGCCAGGGCCCTCCCCTGCTTTAACAACCCCAAGGGCTTCCTACAGCCACGGGTCTGAATCCAAACTCCTGAGTGGGCCCTACAAGGCCTCTACCATCTAAACTCCAGGATCTGGCACATTCTGTCCCTGAGCTATAGGAGGGCATGGAGGATATAGGCATATTCAGAGGAGTCACACACGGGATGGATATTTGACTTACTGTGCTCCAACTGTGTGCCAGGATCTGTGCTCAGTACTTGACATGCATTTCCTCACTTGACCTTTACCACAACCCTTGGAGACAGAACTATCATTATGTGGTGGGCAGAATGATGGCCCTCAAAGCTGTCCACATCCCAACTCCCAGAACCTATGAATATGTCACCTTACTTGACAAAAGAGACTTTTCAGATGTGATCAAGTTAAAGATCCTGAGACGGAGAGATTATCCTGATTATCTGGATGGGCCCAGTGTCATCACAGGGTCCTTATAAGAGGGCAGGAGGGTCAGAGTCAGAGAAGAAGATGTGATGACAGAGACCAGAGCCATGTGTTGTGAAGATTGAAGAAGGGGCCACAAGCCAAGGGATGCAGGTGGCTTCCAGAAAGGCAAGGGTGTTCCTGGAGTTTCCAGAAGGAACACGGGCCCTGAGACCCCTGAATTTAACTCCTTAAGACCCATTTTGAGCTTCTGACCTCCAGAACTGTATGATAACAGATCTGTGTTGTTTTAAGCCTCGAAGTAATTTGTGACTGGCAGCCATAGGGAACTAATACAATTCATCTCCTTTTTACAGATAGGAAAACTGAGACACAGAGGCATCGGTTACTACTCAGAGTTAAACAGTGAGTAGGTAGCAGAACTGGGTTCAAACTCAAGCCTCTGGCGCCAGACTCCTGGGATGGGAATCTTGTGCAAAGGAGGATAGAGGAAACTGGGTCTGACGAAAATCCTGGAATGAGTTCCCTGTCCTCAGGGGTGTTCAAAAGAGGCTGAACAGTTATTTACCGAAGTGTCCTAAGGGAGATTTCTCTGTCTTTATTATCTGGAGCATGTTAGCTCCAGGACAGTGGTTTGCAAACCACTTAGTAGCAGAACCCTTCTACCAGAAGAGAGCTTCCTGGGATTCCTAAATAATACAGTCCAGATCAAAGAGAAGCTCCCCTGGCTGGACGGGGCCGGGGTGTGGGGCACGGGGGGCAGGGTCTACCTACAGGGCTGCACCTTCCTGCAGGTGCTGCAGTGTTTCTGCGGGACCCTGGGGTTTCATGGCACAGTGTTTGAAAGCACTGACCTGCAGGCTTTCTGAGGTTCCTCCAGATCTGAGGTCCCGGAAACCTGAGAATTTCTAGGGAGACACACGACAGGGAATACGTGATATCTCTCCAAGCCCCTGCAGTGGGGGGCGGGGGCCAGGGAAGGTTTAAGAGCCTGTCACAGACACTACTAATGATTTTTAGTTACTTAATTCGCCTAGAGTGTTGACAGGTCCCCATAACTTAGGGTTTATTTGCTTTCTCTTGAATGTCACATATAATTCTTGTCGAAATGTTTATTTGCCTAATGCATCTTTTAGTGCCCAGGTAATTTATTCCCCCTATTTGTCAGTCAGGAGGAAGGACGGCTACTTTTAGCCTCTGGCTGGATTGTAGAAAGTAATACAGTGGTCCCCAATCTTCCATCTCCATGACATGACGGGGTGCCTTGGCTGACGCACACCTTTCCCTGAGAAAAGCAAAGTCCACTCCCCTTCACGGTCTCCTGCCCCTCCTGCACAGTCTGCAGGCTCACTTCCATCCGGAAACAGGAGTTTTGTTTTCTGTAAAAAGAGCAACCAATGAGGAAGTGAATTGTATCATCACACGTCCTTGGGGGAGGCAAAAAACAATTCTCTGGATTCAATGTCATTTCCAAATTGAATCAATTGCATGAGTGGTGAGGGAATTCAATTCAACCAACATTAATTGAGCGCCTACTATGTGCTGGGCCCTCTGCCGGGCTGGGGATTCAGCAATAAATAAGCCTGTGTCCGTGCCCTGGGACACAAGCGTGCAAACCAATAAATGCAATGCAATCGAGCTGTAATAGGGAAGCAGACAGAGTGCTGGGCGAACATGGGGGCGGGGGGGAGTGGACCTGTTGGAGAGGAGCTGCACTGCCCTGGGAGCCGGCAAAGATGGCAAGGCGGCAGGGGACGCAGCCTCACGTTGTCTAAGGGAGCCCATTAAAAGGAAAGGCAGATTGGTATGGAGTGTGCTGTGAGGGGTGTCAGGGGTCATGGGCTGGAGAGGCGGAGGCCGGATCATGGCAGGCCTTGGATGCTGTCCAAGTGACTTTGATGTCACTCATTGGCAACAGAGAGCCCATTGACAGTTTGTGTTTGGAGATCACTGTGGCCTCAGTGTGCTAGTGAACCAGGAGGAGGCTGGTGCCAGGCATGTTGGGCCACCTCGGGGGTCTTTGCAATAATACAGGAGAGAGCCACTGAGCTCATCCAAGGCGTGTGGATAGAGGGGGATGAGGGAGAAGCAGGCATTGGAGAGATTCAGCCTCCTTTCGACGTGGAAGTGAGGGATGGGAAGGGGGTCACAGATGCCATCCCTAAACGGGGAGTGGGCAAGAGGAGCCAGCTCTGGACGTGTCAGGCCTCAGTGACCTAGAGTTGCTATAGGAGGGAGGATGGCCCGCTGCTTGCTGGAAAGGAAAGTCAGGGAAGGCCCGTCTGTGCCTGGCTTGCCGGCACAGATGGGCCTTCCTGTCTGCAGAGACCTGGGGTCCCCAGGCTGGGCTCGGCAGCTGTTCTCCCCACCCCAGCACGACTGCTCTGGCCCTACAGAGGGGTGCTGGCCACTCCATACCCTGTCTGCCCACCTGCTTGGTGATAGAAGCACACCTGGGGCAGGAATGATTCTTCTGAGAACTTCCCTGATGCTTTGCAGTCCTTTCAGAGGTGGGGGAGGGAGTCACATTGGGGCCCCAAACCTCCCAAGGGACAGGAGAGAAATGGGGGCACAAGGAGAGATCGTGGGTTCTCAGAAATCTAGAGACGGGCTGGGCTGGGAGGTGAGTTATGAGGGGGCCCAAAAGGCCATCTCAGAAGTTCCCCCAGGACCCCTTATCCACTCCAGACCCAGATGTCCCCACAGTCTGAGAAAGCGGGCTGAAATCAGTGTATAGAAGCCCAGGAGTAGAAACAGGGCCACCCTCCCAGGGTGGAGAAGGGACTGCCAGCTTCCAGAAACTTCTGGAGAAGCTGGAGCACATCAGAGTCTCGGTGGGGTCACCCGCGCATGGGCAGGGCTGTGCGTGGGCAAGACAGGAATGTGAGTGCAGGAAACAGTCACTGCTGACGCATTCATGGGACGCCCTACAGGGAAGGATGAGACTTGCATGGCTTGGGTTCACAGCTTAGACTTCAGAATCAAGCCAGGCCTGAGTTCATATCCCAACCCTGCTAGTGACAGAGACGTCCTTGAGAAAATCACTTAACCACTCTGGGTCTCAGTTTCTGCTTCTTTTTTTCCTTCAGTTTTATTGAGATATAACTAACAGACAGCACTATAAGTTTATTCTGTACGGCATAATGATTGGACTTACATATATTGTTAAATGATTACCACAACAAATTTAGTGAACATCCATTACATCATTCTGTTTCTTAACCTAAATAGAGATGATAATAATAGTGCCCACCTTGTATAAGTGTTAGGAAAGTTAAGCGAGGTAATAACATGAAGCACGTAGCACAGCATCTGATACTTAGTACGCACTCGCTAAGTTGGTGCCTCTTTTTTTTTTTTTTTTTTGGACCATCATCACCTTTATAAAAGGAGCTCCAAAAGCCAGAGTGTGTGCTTTCCCCAGCCCTGTCCAGAGAACACCTGAATCTGGCAGAATCCATCGTGTATTCTAATCCTGGAAGGAATGTCCTTACTATAAATTAACACACCAGACCCCGGCAGGCATGAGACTGCCCGAGACTCTCACCACATACCTCCTGGTGACCCACATAGGCAGAGCCAAGGTCACACCGTCAAACCGTTGTGATGCCACCGGTCCCTAACAGGGGCAGCCCCATTGCAGGAACCAGCTATCCCAGGACCACCCTCCAGCTCTTTCTTCTTTAGGTTCAGCTCTAGCCAGGAAGAAAGGGCCCCCCTCCCCTCCTGGGGAGCCTTATCACCAGTGAGGGTCTGCTCCCTAGACCTCCTCCACAGGGATCAGCTCAGGACCTGATTGGGAGACCCACAGCCTTTCCCTGAGGGACTGACAGAGGAGCCCCCTTCCCAGGGCCCAGGGCTGCAGGCCCCTCTCCCTAATTCTGTGTTCACAAGCTCCCATTTCCTGAACACCTACTAGGAGTCACCCCAGTGAACACAGCAGCCAACTCTCCACATTTGTGCCAAGGAACTGAAACTCTCAGATAACAAAGAACCCAAAAGTCGTTGCTAATCATATTTGCATAATATGATTTTTTTCAGCAGATTTACCTTCCTAATTACTCTTGTCTCTAGCCAATATTAAAGTGATTTTGCATTCCCTGAGCATACTGGTGATGAGTGAGGTTGCTCCAGAAGTGGGTGGGGAGCCAAAGTAAGTCATCCTGGAGGCTGAGGTTTTGCCACTAAGTGGATAATTCCAAGTGAGGAATTAATAAGGCCCACCTACATTCCTAGTGGGGAAGAAAAGTAACAACTGACATTTGTACGGGATTTTGCAGCTCGCAAAGGGCTTCCACAAGCATCACCTCATTTGATCTTCACAATAATGCTGAGGTCACATGTCCTAGGACATTTAGGAGTAAATCCAGGACTTCAATCCAGATCTCCTAGATCCAAAGCCCTTTAGGGATGGTCTCCCTAAGAGACCCTCTTCTTAATTGCACATCCTCTACCTCAGATGTAGATACTAAAGCAAAGTCATGGCCCGATTTGTCCACACCTCCCTAGATCTGTGCTCCTGGTGTGCCCCCTCGCACGTTGACTCTAGAATTGGCCACAGGACTTGCTTTCACCAGGAGGACAACATAGGAAACACGTCACAAGCAGAAACTTGAAAAGTGCTTGCTCCTTGCCTATCGCCCCATGCTGTCCTTGGATTCCTTCAACTACCATGTGAACAACCCAGATTAGCCTATTGGAAGATGAAAAATACGTGGTTCAGTTACCCTCATCACCTGAACCAACAGCTGCCCAACCACCAGATGTGTATGTGAGGCCATTTGAATCCATTCAGGCGCAGCTGACATAAGTGATTCAGCTGAGATTAGCCTAGCCAAACCCAGATCATAGACTTGTCCTGCTGCCACTAAGTGCCAGGATTTGCTGCACCGCAAAAACTGATACAGGTAGCACTAATTCTCATTGTAGGAAAACTGTTGGCAGGGAGTGTTTCCATACATAGTCAGGCCCACCCTCTCTCCCTGTTCTGCCATTTTTGAGCTTTGATCCAGCCTGGGTGATTTCTTCACCCCAAAGACCTGGACTTGCTCAGTTCTGAATTTCTGTTCTCAGAACATATGGAAGGCATATTCCTTGATCCACCACCTCACATCCATAAACTCCCTTCCCTGGTAAATCCCAATTACTGACCTCACCCACTCTTTGCCCCTAGAAAAACCCCACATGAAGTCAGCTGGAATTTCAGAGACAGTTGCCCAAGAAAACTAAGTCAGAGGTTGGAAGGCTCATAGGCAAATCTAGACAGCCACCAAGGTCAGCTTTAACTAAGCCCAGGCACACAGGGTTCTAAATCTTCCCCCTGGTCTTATGAGGTAGCTGTGCTTGAGGCTGGACATGGATCCTTATCTCCAGACAGTGTTGGCCCCAGTCATGCTTCTGTAATCAGCCCCGTTCTTTCTGGGAGGTAAAGAACATGCATCGTGGAGTAAGAGGGCTTGGCACATAGTAAGTGCTATATAAGCACCAGCTCCCACTACTTCTACCGCTACATCTCCTGCTATCATTACTGGGATTGTCATTCTTGTTCTTGTTTTCCATGTCTCAGAGGGAGGACCCTGGAAGGGAGAGATCAAGCTCCTGTCCTTGGCTTCAAGACCTCAATTTAGCCTCGTGGAGGCCCCTTTAGCCTGTGCAGAGTTCTCAGGTTCAGGTCCCGCCAAATGCCATTCTCTTCCCTGCCTCCCTTTTCCTGGACCTAAGCCCAGCAGGTGGTCTCTGAAGGTTTCTCTTTCTGACTCATTAGCCCTAAAGCTGTTCTGAAATTCACACACAAGACTGATTCTAATTCTGGGGCAACGACAGGCTTTCTTACCATAGTTCCACCCTAGATGTCCTGTCATCCTTTCACTTGAAGGTCAGTGAGGTGACTTGATGCTATAAACCTGGAGTCGGAGGGACCTGGATCCAAATCCTGGCTGAAGCACCTACTAATTGTGTAGTCCTGGGCAATTAATCGCTTAACCTCTGAGTTTAGATTTCTTCATCTTTAAGATGGGTTCTTGGGCTTCCCTGGTGGCGCAGTGGTTGAGAATCTGCCTGCCAATGCAGGGGACACAGGTTCGAGCCCTGGTCTGGGAAGATCCCACATGCCGCGGAGCAACTGGGCCCGTGAGCCACAACTACTGAGCCTGCGTGTCTGGAGCCTGTGCTCCGCAACAAGAGAGGCTGCGACAGTGAGAGGCCCGTGCACCGCGATGAAGAGTGGCCCCCGCTTGCCGCAACTAGAGAAAGCCCTTGCACAGAAACGAAGACCCAACACAGCCAAAAATAAATAATTAAATAAATAAAAAATAAAAATAAAGGAATTCCTTTAAAAAAAAGATGGGTTCTTGATACATGCCCCCTAAACGTTGTTGTGAATATACAAATGAGATCATGTACATATATTAGTTAGAGTAATAGAAGGTGCTGTAACAAATAAGCCCTAATATTTCAGTAACTTAACACAACAGAAGTGTATTTGTCATTCACATAATAGTTGAATGAGATTGTTTCTGTTTAGTTGGTGGCTTGGGGGCCCAGGCTACTTCTAGCTAGTGGCTTTGCCGTCCCCTAGAGGCACGAAGTTCTCTGCATCCAGCCAATGGACAGGAAAGAGAATATGGAGAAAACACACCGTATTCTTACCCACTTTGGACCAGAAGGAACAGGTATTATCTCTCCTCACATTCCATTGATGAGACCAAGACAGGGTCCTCATCTAGATGTAAGAAGGATTAGGAATAGAAACAGTCCCTGGCTGGGTAGCACTTCCCAGTGACAACTCTACAGTATGGAGGGGGTGTAGGGGAGATACAAGCCTATGGTGGACAGACACGCTGTCATGTCTGCTTATGTCTACAAGCGCTTACAAAAATATCTTGGATGCACGGTACGTAGTTAGAACAGCTACTTCTACTACTGCTTGCCACCATGACCACCCCACTGCTATTATTGTTATTTTTATTAATAGTTGCTCTATAAAATAGAGATAATAATACAGATCTTGTGAGTTGTGATGAGCATTAAATAACAATGTGAAAGCATGAATGCTACTACCTGTCTCTTCCTCCACCCACATCTAAGTCCCCAACTACCCCTAGAGTACTTCTTATGGTCAGGCCCTCCTAGGCTGAGCTCCTGCTGGGGAGACACATGAGGGGCTCAGCGCCCTTATAAATTGGAAGCCAGCCCCTCTCACAGGCTCCACCCCCACCAAGGTTTTCTAGACCACTTGTCCCTCTCCCTCACCCTCCTAAGAACCACTACAGATAGTTCCCCAGGTCAGGCTGACCATGATGTATTCATGGTCAGAACAGAATGTTCTCTGCCCACTTCTCTCTGGGGGCAAAATGGACTCAAAGTAAGAAAAACTGGGGTTTCACACATTACTTCCCTTTCCCCCAGGACTATTTCTTTTCCAATATAAATGACATTTCAGGTAGCTATTTTCCAAGTCCCCCGTCCCACCATCCAACTCGCTCAAATTCTATTAATTTCCACTCCATCCCCCCTTTTCTCTGGACTGTTTACTATGAAAAGGATTTTATTTACAGGAGCAGGTCTCCAGAAGTTTGGGGCCACCCATTTAAACATAGCTCTTCCTAAGATCAGGTTATTAAAAGTCAGAGTGGGCTTTCTGGAAAGGCTGTGGGGCAGTTTGCATGATCTTATATTTTCATCACTTTACAAAAGAGAAAAGAAAGAGGCCCGTGTGGGACATACAGATGCAAGGGGAAGAGGGCAGGAGGAGAAATCCAAAGAGAATGATGGATGAGGTCAGATAGGTTTCATCAAACATGCATTCCATTCCACCCTCTTTCTCCAGAATGATGTAGTAGATTTGAATTCTTGTTCTACCTCTCTGGCTGTGTGATTTTCAGTAAATCATTCAACTTCCCTTAATCTCAGTTTCTTAATCTAAAAAATGGAGTCCCAATGCCCACTTCACAGAATTATTGAGACAATTAAACAAACTTAACACATGCAGTACAGCAAGCATAGTGCATGATGCTTACTAAAGTAGCCAATAAATAATAATTCTGTATGCTTTCCTCCTTCCAAAAGAAATGCAGATTAAACTTTCTGAGTCTGAGGTTAGCTGGAATTTTTCCAATTTTTTTTTAAAGCATTTTTTCTGAGTATAAAAGTAACACGTCATTAATATATCTTTATGTAACAGAACCTTTGCAACACTGCTGAAGCTGAGTCAGGGCCACAGGGTAGGAAAGAATGGCCACAGAAGAAAAAAAAATCTTGCTGTATAAACTTCATATCAAGTTGCCAGTATTGAATTTTTTAATCTACAATACAGCAATTTTATATGGTTCAACCTAAATCAAATAATAATGATAATAATAATAATAGTAAATGCTTATACAGTGCTTACTATGTATTAAGCATCTTAGTGTTCATTAAATCCTCACAACATCTCTGCAGGGTAGGTACTACTATAAATCCATTTTACAGCTAAAGAAATTTCAGCACAGAGAGGTTAGGTGACTTGCCTGAGATCACACAGCTAGTGAGTGGCAGAGCTGTCATTTGAACCCAGGTAGTCTAGCTTCAGGGGCCATGATTTAAGCTACTAGATTTTACTGCATTCTGTGTGAACTTCTGAGAGGCCTCCTGAGGAGGATCCCACATATCCATTCTGCTCTCAGATAAACGGGGAGGAAGGAGGCTGCAAAGCCGGGTCACCAGGGATGCCCCAAGGAAGGAGATAGCGGCTATCAACCAGCAGACAGCCTGCAGTCCTGAGCCCACCCTAGGAAGGGTGATGATGCACCCTCCAGAACTACAAAGCAGGTATTGGCAGGCGTCCAGCCCCGTCCTCTCTGTTGAGCATCTCATTTCTCTGTCCATTGTGGCATGACCCTCATAAAACTATTCATTTCTTAATTCTGACGGCAGAAAGGAATTTAATCATGTTGCTTGACTATGACGACAGCCTCCCGCTAAGCCAGCTGCCTCCCGAGGGTCATTGGGAGACAACGCCCTGTTAATATTTAGCTCCAACAGCAAACATTATGGCTTTCAATTTAGAAGATTATGCTTCTGGTTATTATGTATCATATGTGCACGTGCACACTCGCTGGGTGGCTCATCTCATCAGTGCGGGAGCATTTTGCCAGGGTTATAAAAAATGCCATTTTCTCTGTGAGCCCTTTCCACTCAGTGATCCAGTGAAGTAACATCGGGATCAAAACCATTCTGAAAAATAATTGATCTATTCAGCAGCTAGCAGGCCTGCATTCCAACCGCCCAAAAGAGCCATTTTCAGGGGAAGTCAGGGGCCAACGTGGGAGGGGGCTGCAGGAAGGGATCAGTGTACTGCTGCCCTGGTCTGTGGAGCTCGAATCCGGGAGGGATGCTTGGAGCTGTCCGAGGTGCTGAACACAAGCCGTCCCAGAATTGCCAGGGAGTGGGAATGAATGCAGGCTAGAGGGACTGGCTGACTGTCTGGGGAGCTGTGCCTATTCTAGGGTCTTGGATTATTACATTTTCCTTCTTTCCAGGGCTCCCAATCCTCTCTATAATTCTGGATCCAATCCTCAGGTGCCTTCTCCCCTGCTTGCTCTCTCTGGCGGCTGCCTTCCTCCTGGGGAACACGCTCTTACTAGCTATGTCATGATTTTTCTTTTTTTTTTTTTTCTTTTCTTTTTTGTTTGGACTCTTCCTTAAGATAGCACAGAGTCTCTGGTGGGTCCAAGAAGCTCAATATTTCAGAAATACAGACCATCTCTATTCCCTTTACCCATGCTTCCTCTCCTCATTTTCTCTTCCTGTCTCATCATCATCTCCACCCTCTACCTTGGTCCTTCCCTCTTGCCTACCCACTTCTTGACACCCATTCAATCTCTTTTTCACTCCCTCCTCTCCTCTCTCCCCCCCCCCTCTCTCTCCCCCCTTTCTCTCTCTCCAGCTGTCTCCCTCATGGTCTGTCTCAGTCTTTCCATCTCTGTATCTCTCTCCATTACACTTCCTCTTTCCCCCTCTCTTTTCCTCTCCCACCATTTTCTCTTCCTCCCTATTTCCCTCCCTCACTCTAACTAGCTCCCTCCTTCTCTTCCTGCTTTGTCACTTTCTCTCTGTCTCTCTCTCTCTTTGCCTCCCTCTCTTCCCCTCTTTCCTAGCCATCCCCTCCCTCCAACCCTCCTTCTATATCTCCCCATTTCTCTATGTGTCATTTCTCTTCCTCTGTCTCTCCCTCCCTTTCTCTCCCTCCCTCTCTGTTCCCTTCCTCCCTCTCTCCATCTCCCTTCCCCCTCCCATCCTCTCTTTCTCTGCACACAGATCTCCTCTCTAGGAGCCCCCAGCTGCCTGGTGGATTTATTTCAGCAGCTATTAGGGATCAGCACCTGCCCTGATACTTGGTGGGGAAGATGAGTTTGAGATAAGATGGGCTGTTTCAATCTCAGCACATCTGTAATTGCATTACCATTAAATTGCACCATTTTCCAAAGGTGAGAGCCCAGAGCCCTTGTGCTAGAGTCTTCTGTAAATCCACTGCCAAGTCCTGCGTGATGTGGAGGCCCCAGGCAGAGAGGAGAGTAGACCCAGCTTGATTTGACCATTGTATTAATCCCTCTTGTCTTCAGGGTTTCTTGTTTTCCATTTTGTTTCGAAGGTAAAAGAACCCTGGGAATCATTATTTCCAACCATCTCATCTCACAGATAAAGAAACTGAAGCTCAGAGAAAGGAAGGAAATTGCCCAAGGTCACTCAAGCATGAGCCACTGAGTCTGCAGATGTCCCACATTCTGCAGCCTTCCTGCAAGTTAGGACTATAGCAGGGGAAATGAGGGGAGGGGAAAAAACAGGAGCCAGAATTTTCAGTTTCCAGGAGGAGTGACCTTGGTCCAATATGCAACGATCTGTCAGATCTATTGGGTGGGATACAAAAATGGCACATGGGGCAGAGAATAGCAACATCATGACTTCTTGTGGTCGGTCAGGTTTGGCCAGGGATACAGAAAACAGGATTCAGCCCTGAGGAGAGGACAAAGCTGGCAAAAGCTGGATGGGGATTGGGAGCATTAGTGCTCCAGACAGATGGGCTGATATGCAGGGCAGGACTGTATTTCCAGCTAGGACCTGGGAGACACAACCAGGAAATCAATGCAGAAGGCAGTACATAAACCCAGGCAATAACACAGGGGCTGGCAGCAGGGACTGCAGTCCAGGGGCCTACTGGGCTTGTGACTGTGTGAAAGGAGAAACTGGGAAGGATGGAGCCTGGAAGAATGGAGATCAGGATGGGCTGGAGCCTGGAAGCAGGGGAGGCAGGACACACGTACTGGCTGGGGGTGGATTCAGAGGGAGATTCAACACTATGGGTTGGGCATCGGGAAGGGCTCCAGACAGGAAGTTATGAGAGAAAAGCAGATGAGTCTGGGGAAGGGTCAGTACAGGCACAAAACACTGAGCAGAAGAGCTCCAGGAGGCCAGAGAGGGTATTACCTGGCACAGAAGTCTGTCCCCTTGGGCTCTGCTATCCCTTGTTGGTGCCTTGTTTCCTGCCTCTTAAGGAAAATAGATGCAGGATCAAGCACAGCCCAGGCTCGTCCTGCACTAGAGGACCATTCGCAATGCCCACATACTGTTGACTAGCCTGAGGAAGGACATGTTTGGGGCTGGGGAGTGGGGAAGGCAGGGAGATTATCACCACAGTGGCCTCTGATGGGCCTTGGAGCCCAGTGTTGCCCACTCCCCAACTCCTGGCACCAATGGCAGTAGGAACCAAAACAGGCAGGCTGAGCAGATGCAGGTCCCCAGCACATCATCTCTAGCTCCAGGGCTGGGAGGCCAGCAAGCAAACAAACAAACAGCTAGTAAATGTGTCCCTGTGCCCTAGAGTCATCCTGCTGCAGTGGCTACACCTGCTTTGGCAAAGCAGTTACTTTGAAGCCCAGCCTGATGCAGAGAGAGTGTGCCGCACCCAGGGACGAAACAGGGGGGTTTAATGATGTGAAATAACTCCATGTGTAATCTGGGTGCACTACAAGGGCTGCTGAGAGCCTCTAAAAGCTTCCCTGAGCCGGCCCGTCTCTGAGGCTGGCCCATTATGTTGTTTGTTGCCTTGTGATCAGGATGAAGTCAGCCCCTTCCAGCCCTGGATCTATCCACACTACTCCTTTCTCCCAACTCCAAGCACCCATGGGGTCCCCACCATGTGTCAGCGGGCACAAGGCCAGCTGCCCCAACAATTATTAGATAAATCAATCAGGATAAATGAGCTTAGTGATGTACGATGCCCTTGCTCCACTGCGTGCCTTCTAGACTATTAGTTCGCCAGAGAAGATTAATTACGGGAGTGCCATGCTAATGCTCTTTTAATGGAATCTGTTATTTAAGTTTAAGAAGAGCGGGTATTGAATGTACAGGAGTTAGATACCTGTTATGTATATCTTAAATCAGGGGCAATGAATGGAGCTAACCTCAGGATAGACCTGTTGAAACAGAAGGAGAGCCAGTAATCACTCTGAACACTGCAGAAGGTTGCACCAAGTCCTGGAAGGTTTTCCTGGAATTGATTGCATGTGTTTGTGGAATTAACTTTTCACTCTACTTGAAGAGGCATTATTATGTTGGTGGAAACAGTAGAAAAATAGAGGAGGTGTTGCTGAAGGGGAGAGGCTGGGTGACTTTAAATAAGTCATGGAGTGGGGTGTAGACAGAAGGAGCTCATTTGATTTGGGGTCATATTAATAGAGGTATAATATCATGAGCAAAGGAGGTTTAGTCTTGACCTAGACAGTCACATATAAAGCAAACAGTGGCTAGAATGATGAAAGTCCAAAAACTGTATCCTATGAAAGTTGCAGGTAGCTCCTGGCAGATGAGGATGGGGAAAATCAAAGCTAGCAATCATTCATTCTCTAAAGCAGTGGTTCTTAGCCCTGGCTGCTTCTCAGAATCATCTGGGGGAAACTTCAGAAAACACCAATACCCAGACCTCCTCCCCAGAAATTCTGTTCCAACTGGTCTGAGGTGGACCCAGGCATTAGTGTTTTTTCAAAGCTCCCCAGGTGGTCCCAATGTGCAGCCAAGGTTGAGAACCACTACTGTAAAGGATGCCACAGGTAGGAGGGATGGCACTTATAATGCGCAACTCCAGAGAACAGAACACACATGAGCGGATGGAAGTTCTTGTCCTAATACATTGGAATCCCATGGTGGGTGAACCAGCAGAGGATGGCGATGGAGTGAGCAGCGGGGACGGTGCTGGGCCAAGGTCTGGCTCTTGGGTAGAGGACGTTAGCAGCTGAGACACAGTGCTGAGCAGGTAGGACCATCAGAGAGCCACGCAGAGGTGGAGTTAATTTGCAACCCACACTTGTTTACTGAAGCTTCATAAAGGAGAACACAGAGGAGTCAACAATGTCACCAGGATTCCCGCCCCCGCAGAGCCCAGTGGGGGTTGCAGACAGTGCAACAGGTGTCTCTGGATAGAAGCAACACTCAGAACTGGCTGGAAGGGTCGGAGCATTACAGGCCAAGGCTGAGGACATTCAGGTCCCCGATCACTTGCCAGGTGCCCAGGAGGGGCATGGTCCTGCCCCGAGGAAGGAGGGATCTGGCAGGAACTGGGCAGAAGACCCAGGACTCCACCCTCCTGGACAAAAGTTCAGGGCTGGGTTTCTGTCCTGGAAGAATCGGTCAGAACCAGAAGCCCCTCTGACCGGGAATAGTGGCAGCATTGTGGGGTGAAGGGAATGAATATTCCCTAAACACCTACTAAAGGCCAGGCCCCATGCAGGGGCTCCAGGTCTATCATCCCGTTACTCCTAACAATGGCCCTGCAATCACGGGAAGTTATGAACAAATTACGGATGTGAAAACTGAGGCTCAGAGAGCTTGGTCACAGCCAGGGTCTGGCTGCAAAGCTCTTTCCATGGCCCCAGGCTGAGGGACCATGCTGCCCTGTGGTGGGCTGGATGTTCTCAGGACTGAAGCCAGAAAGGCAGGCACTCTGGCGGAGGGTGAGCAACACCAATCTCCTGCCAGGCCAGGTCCTCACCCACCCCTAGAATGGACGAAACAGAATCTGAGGGTCTTCAGAGCCCCAAGAAGTCAGAGTGGGGGGTACAGGATGCTATGTGACATGGAGGCTGGGCTAGGAGCGTGGCGCTGTGTGGTGCTGCTTTCTCTAAGCCAGAGATTCTGAAAAACCTCCATGGGTACCAAATGGGAAGAGCAGCCTCTGGGCTGTCCCCTGAGGGCTGTGCTGTGCCCTGCAGGGTGATGGGGTGATGGATGTAAGAGGTTTGGAAATATTACAGACCCCAAGTAGGGCAAAGTCACCTTGCCCCCTGCAATGAAGCATGATTCCCTAACACCTACACACACTCACACACACACACACACACACACACACACAAATACATACATATACACATAGACAAAGATATGTGCACATGCTCATTTACACACAACCTACAGATTACGCCATGTTTATTTCCCTGTTCTCATCCCCAAGCCTTTGGTAAAGTCTTGTTTAAATATTCCGGACCAGTCTCAACTAGGCCAAAGTCTTTCTATGCTTGGGCCAGAATAACAAGTCAGGAGTGGGGTGCCCTTCAATGCATATAGAAGGCGTATGATAAATATTTGGTGAAGGAAAGGATAGATGGATGAATGAATGAATGACCTTGCCCTGCAACTGCAATCTGAACAATTCATATATATAGAGCACTTTACAGTGAACAGTGAGCTTTAATACATTTTATCTCAGATAATCCTGGGACAGGTATTATTCCCACTTGACAGATGAGACATCTGAAGCTCAGAGAGGTCAAGTCACTGTCCCAAAGATACACAGCTAGCAAATAGAACAGGAGCTGTAGAGCAGAGAGCCAGGTGAGGCCTGCACTTATAGCATCTCAAGAATTATTTAAGTCCCCAGTGACCCATCAGGAAGTTCTCCTAGCCTCCCCTTTACCCACTCCCTGCCTTCTTTTCTCCATAGCACTTCTCACTACCTGACTTTATTACCCAAGTATTCGTGTATCTGTTACGGTCAGTCTCTCCCACTAGTAAGCGTGCTCCAGGAGGGCAGGGCTCTCTCCCTCTTGTTGACCATCACATGCCCAGTGCACAGAAGATTGCCTGGGACACAAATGACCCACCGAGCAACAATTCGTGCCTGGCTGAGGGATTGCTCTGGGGGACATATTGGGGACGTGGGGGGTATTCCTGGTGACATGCTGACTCCTCCATGTCCTCCTTTGCAAAGTTTCAGTAAACAAATGTGAGGTTGGTTACCAATTATTTCTGCCATTTTTCATACAATGGAGTTAACAGCTCGGTGAGCTGCAATGTATCAATTGTGTAAATTTCAAGGACATTTTCATGTTTCAATCTCCTTATGTATTTCTAGTTGACCAAACTTGTTCAAATTACCATTAGCTGCAAACCCATCACCTGGCTCACTGGGCAGGAAAGCAGTGGCTTGGGTTCAACTCCTCGAGGGCCCTGGAGGGAAGAGGGGAGAGGTCTGGGGCTGGCAACAGGTGGAAAGGACCTGCTGTTAAAAGTCAATCAGGGCTTCCCTGGTGGTGCAGTGGTTGAGAATCTGCCTGCCAATGCAGGGGACACGGGTTCAAGCCCTGGTCTGGGAAGATCCCACATGCCGCGGAGCAACTAGGCCTGTGAGCCACAACTACTGAGCCTGTGCGTCTGGAGCCTGTGCTCCGCAACAAGAGAGGCCGCGACAGTGAGAGGCCCGCGCACCGCGATGAAGGGTGGCCCCCGCTCGTCGCAACTAGAGAAAGCCCTCGCACAGAAACAAAGACCCAACACAGCCAAAAATAAATAAATAAAATTAAAAAAAAAAAGTCAATCAGCTTCTGGGACTCCCTGATGGTCCAGTGGTTAGGGCTCTGCGCTTCCACTGCAGGGAGCACAGGTTCGATCCCTGGTCGGGGAACTGAGATCCTATATGCCATGTGCCACGGCAAAAAAAAAAAAAAAGAGGGAAAAAAATGTCAATCAGCTTCTTTAATCTGTAGACCTCATTCCTTATTTTCCACCTGGGCCTCTAACCACTTTCCATCCGACTTCTGTATCCGGTTAGATTCTTCTCTCGAGGGACCTTAGGCCATTTCCTGCTACTTTTCCACCCAAACCAATCACTGATAGAACCTCTCCTTAACTACAGTCACACTTCAGATTCAAAGCCATGCAGTAGACACAGGGAAGGAGAGATGCTGAGAGAGTGGGGGCTCTACTAGGGAAAGTTATAATCCAGTGGGAGTCGGGGGAGAAGGGAAACACTGAAAGCATTTTAGGGCTGCAACAAAAACTTGCCCATCGTTCTGTTACTAGTACCTGGCACAGAGACTGGCACATAGTAGGAACTACACAATATTTCTTGAATAAACAAATGAGCACATATAATATAAAGACCATGCATAGGCTTGGGACCAGATAACTGGCTTCATATCCTAGTTCTACCATTTTGTGATCTTGAGCCAATCACCCCCCTGAGTGGCAGTTTCTTCATCTTTAACACAAGCAGGGCATTCAGAGTGAGAAGGTGTCACATGAACCCTCCCCTGGACCACCGCAATTTTTCAGAGGGAGAGAAGACCTTCTAACTGTCAAGAAAGTATAATAACTGTCCAAAGTACACAGGGGAACCACGTCAATCGTGAAACAGAAGTCACAGTTCTGTTTATTTTACGATGATGTAAACTTCACAATTCTTCCTTCCAGATAAAAAACATCAATCTTCTACGGCTACACCCAAGAAATCTGTAAACCTCAAACATTGTAGTTCCACCCTGCCTAAAGTCTATGAGATAGAGACAATGCCAGTGGAGTCTTCGTGACTGTCAGCGCAGCTGGGGGCGGGCGCTCCCTTCCCTGCAAACAAGGAGGAGGCATTCAGGGAAATGCAGCTCACAGGTGATAGGGGAAAAGCTTCCTGGGGGAGGAGGCATATGAATGAGCCCAGGGAAACAGACAGGATTTGACGACAAGGGTATGCAGCTGGGTGATCTCCCTTGGTGTTGGGCCAATGAGAACTGGGGATAGTTGTTGGAGTCTGTCCTGTCAGCCTCAGCTCAGCCTGGCTTTGAGAATAAAAACAACACCAATTATAACAGTAGTCAATTTATTGAGCATAAACTATGTGCTAGGCACCATGTTAATTACTTACATGCAGGATCTCATTTAATCTTTATGACTTTCCGACAAAATAGATATTATTATATTCTGAGATGGCTCCCAATGATCCCTATCTCCTAGTATTCATTCCCTTGTAATAATCCCCCTGCTTTGAGTGTGTAGCAAATTGCTTCTAATGAATAGAATAGGGCAAACATGATGGCATGTCTGAGACTAGGTTATTAAAGGCTGAGACTTCTGTCTCATTTGCACTCTCTCTGGCTCTATGTGATGAAGCAAGCTGGAAAGGCCCATGTGGAAAGACACTGAAGTCAGTCTCCAGCCAACCACCAATGGGGAACTGAGACCCTCAGTGTGACAGCCCTTGAGGAACTGAGTCTTGCCAACAACCCGTGCATGAGTTAGGAAGGGAGTTCTTCCCCAGCACAGCCTTCAGATGAAACTACAGCCCAGTGATACCTTGACTACAGCCTGTGGGAGACCCTGAGAAGAGGACTCAGCTAAGTCATGCCCAGATTCCTGACCCACAGAAACTGCAAGATAATAAATGTGTATTGTTTTCAGCTACTAAATTTAAGGGAATATTTGTTACACAGCAACAGATAACTAATACAATTATTATTCCCATTTTATAGATGAGGGAACCAAGGCTCAGAGAAATCATCAAGTTTGCCTGGGCCACACAGTGAGTAAGTGGAGGACCCCAGATTAGAACCAAAGTTGATCTGACCTCAAAACCTGAGTTCTTATCCACCAAGCACCCCTGCCTCCTCTCTAGGGCCCAATAATGCAGAAGTCAAGTGGCCTTCCTGACACAGGGTCCATCATCCCCCTCATCCACCTGTCCAAGGCTCTCCTGTTCAGGGATTTGGCTTTATTGGGTTTTGAGGCTTCAGTCACTTCTTGGCGAGACCCAGTTGAGGCACACTGATCCCATGACTTCTGGTGCTACCTTGGATGGACACCCTGACCCTGACCCTGGAGAAAGTGATCATGTACAAGAAACAATGGCAAAGAAGAGGTGAAGGAAGGAGGTGTTGGCAGTGGTGCGAGAGCGAAAGGCCATGTCCTTTTTAAAGCAGCTGCTTCACTTTCCTCAGCAACCCCAACCCACCCCTCAGTCCCAAGCATTCCCTGGTACCCACTCCACTCACCTTCCCTACCCCCACCCTCATCAGCAGTTCCTCAAGGCCCTCAGAGCCATCTCAGCCCCCAGTGCCACCCACCTATGCCAGATTGCTGATGGCTAAGGTCTGAGCAGGCGAGGACCACATTTGCCTGGCTCTTGGCTCTTCCCCAGGGCCCAGCACAGAGGAGCTGGACCAGTGGAGTCCTGTGCTGGTCAAGAACCCGCAGAGCTGGAGTCGGCCAGACTTGGTTCCAGTCCCTGCTCCACCATTTATGCTCTGTGTGACCTTGAGTAACCTCTTCAGTCTCAGTTTTCTCATCTACAAAATGGAAACAATAACAAAAATAATAAAGTTCTTAATCTAGTGCCTGCCATGCTATCAACACTTAACAAATGTTACCCATTAATACCATTGCCATTAAATTATTTCCTTATGGGCTTCCCTGGTGGCGCAGTGGTTGAGAATCTGCCTGCCAATGCAGGGGACACGGGTTCGAGCCCTGGTCTGGGAAGATCCCACATGCCGCGGAGCAACTGGGCCCGTGAGCCACAACTACTGAGCCTGCGCGTCTGGAGCCTGTGCTCCGCAACAAGAGAGGCCGCGACAGTGAGAGGCCCGCGCACCGCAATGAAGAGTGGCCCCCACTTGCCGCAGCTAGAGAAAGCCCTCGCACAGAAACGAAGACCCAACACAGCCATAAATAAATAAATAAAGAATAAATAAGTAATAAAAAAGTCTAAAAAAAAATTATTTCCTTATTTGTAAAACTGGAATAGCTCCATATTTCATGGAACTATTTGTAGGCTATAAAACCATTATTGCATAGACCACTAAGAAAGAAGAATACTATCACTTTTAACCCCATCAATCACGTTTCCCATTTCTAAGAGTACATATCAGAATCAATGAAATACAGAAAGAGCGTGGACCGCCCAGAGCTGTGTGGGGACCAGATAGGTTAATAATGGGATAATAGCAAGGTGCTCAATAAATGTTTATTGACTAAATGGAGGTTGGACTCCCACCCAGGACCCAAGACTCCCAGTCCAGTGCTCTTCTGCCCTGCAGTCTCCCCAACACTGCCCCTCTGCAGTACCCACGAGGCAACAGGACTGAAGGCAAGGAGGTGGCTTCCATCAGCCCCCTTGCTGCACAATCTCTCGGTTCCAAGACCCCCAGCCCTGCAGAGCAGCCGTCCTGCTTACAGCCAAGGGGAGCCTCGCTCTGACCATCCTGGAGGGCCCTCCTCTCCTTGCAGCCATAGTCCCAGGCAGCAGCCTGGTGGCCAGCCCACCACGCCTGAGTGTGGGACAGCACTCAGGACTCCATGCCCGAAGAGCTGCATCCCCATCCTGGCTCCCTCCTCCTGGAATTGCCCTCCCTGTGCCTCAGCTTCCTCATCTGCAGAATGGGGATGATGGTTCCTCCTTCTCAGACTGCTCTGAGAAGCCTGTAGGACAGCGTCCGTGAAAACCCTCCACTTGCTCAGACGAGTTTGTTTCACCAGAAAGAAGTCCCCTAGACCTTTCTGTTGCCCATCTGACCTCCTTCTAAGCCTAAGAAAGTTCAGCATCTTGTCCTTCCCAGGGCCTGTCAACCTCCCAAGGCCAATGTCTGCTTGGCACTCAGAGCCAGGAAATGGGGCATCAGACAGAGGCCTTTCCTTACAGACCACCAGAAGCTAGGATTGCACTGGCCCCTCTTGATGCTTCCTTAGAAAGTTCTTCCCAAGATCTGCCCTGCATCCTTTGGGCATCAGGAGTCCAGGCCCCAGGCTGAACAAGTCCCAGTAATTAAAGGCAGCTGGATCACTCTCCCCTGCCCCTGAGATGTCTGGGTGAGGGGAGTGACTAAGGGAGGGGGACAGATAAACGGCAGCACAGCCTCCAATTTACAGCTGTGCATCCCTTGGGCAGGACAGGCAATCACAAAGCTCATAACTTGTCCAATTTTCAGAAATATGAGTCCAGGCTTCTCTGTGTCCATGTCTCTCTCCCAAGCACCTCTGTCTAGGAGTATCTGTCCCTTCCTGCCACCTCCCACCCTGGTGACCAGGACTGAGATCGCCTAGTGATGGGCCGCTGAGGCAGAGTGAGCTCAGGCATCCCACCCCAGCCCAGAGAGTCTGGCTCACCAAGGACCAGCTCACAGCAGCTGCTGGGGAAGAGCAGTATCCCCTCCCTCAGGCATGATGAGCTCCTTATCTCTCTCTGCAAATTAGGAGCACTTCATGGTAATCTAGCCCTGCTCCCGGCCTCGGCAGACTCTCCAAGATAAAAGAGATGGATCTGAGTCATTGAACATTTAAGTTCCCCCATCAACCCATCCCTCCAGCAGTCACGCCTATGAAAGGGGGGTTGGATAATGCTGCATGTTGTCTGAGCCTTCCCCTGTGTCCAGGCACCCAGAAGTCATGACCAGCCTCCCCACAGGTCATATGGGGGCCGCCCCTGAACAGGGCTCACACCCTAGAGAATGCACCAATAATATTAACACCCACCATTTATGGAGACTTCAGATGGTCTAGGCACTGGGCCATGAATAACCTCATACAAGCCTCAGGACAGCCCTGTGAGGTGGGAGCTTTAGTCCCATTTTTTAGACAAAAGGCCAAGAAGTACAGTGCCTCGGCCAAGGTCGCAGTGCTGGCCAGTGGCAGGAATGCACTGCAAATCCACCCCCATCTAACCACGTTGCTAAGGTTCCTGGGGAGAGTCAGTGTATGTCACTGCAGCTGCACACATATACTCCCAGAATACACCCACTCACATACTCGTGTGTCTGGGATTCAAAATCTGATTTTTTTTTTTTTCCCTCAAATGGACCCAGAAGGAATGCGAGACAGACCGCAAAGTACAGCCTCAAACTATAAGGCGGAAGATCAATTTGTAATGGAGGAAGCCACTATCTGATCTCCCGCAGGTGCCTGGGAGGACCAGGCAGCCAAGGACGAGGCACCAGCAGCCACTGCAGAGCATTGCTCTGCCTGCTGCACTGGCTCCCTGCTCAGGAGGCAGGACCCGCACAGCCCTGCGCTGTTTCCAGATTGCTGTTGCCAACAGGTTCCTGCTTCCGTTTCTCTCTTCCTGGCGGTGGCTCCCTCGCAGATGCTGAATTCCAAATGCAGCGAAAAATAAATATTTTAAGACTCTGGGGCCTGAGTCACTGGAGTTGGTGGCAGCTAATGCTTTGCAGCTGGCCCTGCCCACGGGCCTCTTAGCATGCAATTAAGATGCAAAATAACATCCCTTAAAAGCTCCCCTCCAGGCTTCTTTGCTTCTCCCTTCAAGGCCCTAGTGGATTAAGAAGATTCAGGAACAGTGGGGAGGAGCTTCTCCAAACACCCTTATTGGCAAGAGTTCCAGGCTGGGTGCATGGGCTTAGCTCAGAGCCAGCCTAGGATTGAGACTCTAGTCCTCAGCTGTCCCCTCCTCCTGGCTCCCTGCAAGCCACCTCTATACCAGAGCACACACAAGATTGAAAAAGTAAACCAGACTGTATTCCTAATTAGAACCCTTCAGTGATGCCCCATTGACCTTAGCTTATATTCCAAACCACTGACAGTGACCTCCAAATCAGACCGCTTGATCTTCTCCCTCCCACCCCTGAATCTGATCTTATCTCCCTCTACTCATCCTCTTCAGCCACAAGGGCCTGTTTCAATTCCCCAGAACAAGCCAAGATTTTTCCTGCCTCAGGGCCTTTGCACTTGCTGTTCCACTTTCTCCTGATCTGTGCATGGCTGGCTCCTACTTAACCTTAAATATCACCTCTTCAAAGAAGCCCTTTTAGACCATCCCAAGTAATAAGAAGAACTTACTATGGGCCAACACTGCACCAGGTACTTTATAACAACCCAGGGAGTACGAAAACTGAGGCATGAACTGTTAACTTGTCCAGGGCCAAATAGGATTTGAACCCAGCTATTCTAGCTTCAGAGTCTGGGTCCTTAACCATTGTGCTCTATACTATCTCTGACTAAAGTGGCTTCTTCCCCTCTATCTTTATTTGATTATCTTGTGTGTCACCCCAGTTGGATGTCACTAGTCCATGAAAACAAGAGCCTCTTCTATCTTATTCTCTCCTGTTTCCCCAGGACCACAGCAGTACCTGGCCAAGGTGGTTGCTTAATACATATCTATTGAATGAATGAATAACCAACGAATGAATGAATAAAGTGTTCCAGTTGACTCCACCTCCTCCTGCCCTTTCTCTGGAGGGCTTTGGAGTCAGGCAAATGACACAGGCAAACAGAGCTTTGCCCGCTGCATGGCATATGGTAGGTCTTCAAAGCCTGGGCGCTAAAGTGACTCCTTAGGAAAAGACAGGTTAGCATTTGTGGCAGTTTCCCTAATCTAGACATTCTCTTGCTGCAGCTGGTTCCCAAAGTACAAGGGAGACAAAATAGCAAGTAGAGTTTGTAGTTCCTGAATTGTGATGGGCAGCAGAGAACAGGTAAGACAAAAATGCAGAGGGAGCGCCACACGTGCTAAAGAGAATGTACCAACAGGCCATCAAGCAAGGAAACTGCAGAGATCTCTGAGTCCGTACAGGGGCAGGAGGGAAGAAGGAGGGGGCCCCACTTAGCACATTCCCTAGGACTGTTGTGGAACGATGTCGTCACCTATTAGGACTGTTACATGATAAGAACATGTGTGAGGGCAAAGCTCTGGTGTCCGTAGGTGACCGTGAGATAAACATGGGCCAGCAGAGTGAGGTGACTGCGGAAGAAATTTCATTCACTCTTAGGCTATATCAGTAGGAGTATGAGGTACAGATTAAAGGTCATTGCTTCCCTGCCCCTGCTCTGGCCAGACTTCCCTGGAATGTTGCATGTGGTTCTCACTACATTTCAGGGGGGAACTTACCAACTTTGAATGTCCACAGGATATAGCCCCAGGCCCACTGAAGGAACTGTGGCCACCCACCCAGGAGGAGGTAAACGCAGAAGACCTTGACCTTTGTTTGCAATCCCTGAAGGCTACCTGGAGATGGAGCTCAACCTGGTAGAGAAAAGAGAATTTGAGTTACAGGGTGTGTATGGTAAAGGAACCTCACCCTATGGGTAGTAACATTCCTGTCCTTAGCAGGGTTCAAGCCACTTTTGTTTGTGGGCAGTGGCAGAGGGGATGGTGGGTCTTTGAAGGTTTAGCCTGAAGACATGAGCCTTGGAACTCAGAGTGTGTCCACAGGCCGGTAACATCTTATTGCCTGGGAGCTTGTTAGAAATGGAGAATCTCAGCCCCCAGCCCTGCAAAATCAGAATCTCTGTTTTAACAAGATCCTTGGTGAGAGGCACTGGGTTAGAGGGCTGGGAGGAGGAGCAAGGCATGTGGAAAAGAGAATGGCTCGGTCACCTGTTTGGAGGACACTAGCTGAGCACCTCCCTGATGTCAGGCCCCAGCAGCCCCCCTGGAGGGTGGTCCAGTCTGTGGCGGAGACAACAAGAAGGGGCCCCAGAGTGCTGAGATCAGGGCGGTACAATGGGGGTGGTCAGCTCCGGGGGAGGGGGAGATGGGGGGAGCTACCAGAAAAGGCTTGAAAGTAACAGGCGACCTTGCTCAAGGTCACAGAGCAAAGACGTAACAGACACAGAACTCCAGGGCGCCTGGCCCCCAGCTCACCTGGTTGCGCTGTGTGTGTGAGTGTGAGCTGCGTGTGCATGGTTGGCGAGTCTGCTGGGTGTGAGTGTGTGTGCCTGTGTGTGAGTGTGCACGTCTGTGAGCTGGGACATCTGTGCTCCTGCGTCTGTGTGTGAGTTGCGTGTAAACGGGTGGGGGCGGGGAGCGGCCGTGCGTCTGTGAGTGTCTGAGTGCAGGAGAGTTTCCGCAGGCCGGGGCCCAGCCCCGCTGACCAGCACCCCCAAGTCCACGGCCCTTCGGCCACATACAGCAGGGTCTCCCGCCTTGCAGTTCACGCAGCCCCAGCCTGGGCTGGCTGCTATGGCTGGCCCTGGGGAAGCAGGGTCCTCTGGGGCTGTCAGCTGCCAGGCTGGGGGCCAGGACACCAGGGTCCTTGTTCCTGACTAACCGCCCTCTGTCCATGTGGCCTCAGGCAGTTCACAGGACATCTCTGTTCCCCAGCTTCCACTCCTAAGTGAAAGTGGACAGGAACCACTGTGGCTGTCCTTTCCATCCCCTCCCACCGCCACTGCAGCCCCACCACGGGGGAGGGCTCGCTAGCAAAAGCAACCAGTCCCCAGGTCCCACTCTGGTGCAAGAGAGCCCTCAGCACCTCTGCCCTTCGGCTTCTAGCTCAGAGTCCTGACCCAGCTTCATCCCCGTGTGCCTGGCCTCTGACTCAGTTTATCCTAAAAACCCTCTCCCTTCCCCACCTCACCCCGTATGAGCCATCCAGGCTTGGACGTGTGACAAGAGCTCCTCAGATGAACTTGACCAGGAAGGCGCCTCCACCCAAACAGATAGCCTGGGCTCAGGGTTCCAGCCAACTCAGGGATGGGGAGGTGAGCTAGGGGGCAATGGGACAGCACCTCTTTCTATCTCCAGAATGTGGACTCTGGATTCCAGAAGATCAGCTCTACTTCTTACCTTGGTCAAGCACTCATACTCTCCAAGAGTCAGTCCACACATCTGTAAAATGGGTATGTGATAGCAGCTTCCAGCATCATGCACGGACTCTGTGTCAGTGGGTCAGCGGGGTCTTCTCTGATGCTACCTAGGTAGAGGATGAGCCTGAGGGTCAGGATGGGTCAGGAGAGGAAGGGTCAGGACCAGTCGTGGGTGAGATAGCCCTGGAAATGCCCAGTGCTGCTGGGCAGTTGGCCCTTGTGAGTCCACGAAGGCTGCTAGTGGGAGTCAAGAGTCAAGAGGTGTTGCTCATGGATCTGGGATTCCAGAGCCTCAGCTTCCCTGGGGGGACAGGGGTCCCCAGGGAGACACGGGTCAGGAGCCACAGAGCTCCGGCCAGCAACTTGGGTAGAGTCTGGGGGCAGCAGCTGGTTAAAAGGGAAAGAAAGAGGATGGGCAAGTTCAGGGGCAGAATCTAAAGGCCTCTCCCAGCTGAGGCCCTGTCAGCCTTCTCTTCAGGTGTGCCAGGTGGCGCTCAGGGACAGCTCACAGCCCAGAGCAGTCAGACTATGAAAATGTCACTCAGAGACATCGGGATTGGTGACCTGCACGGTCTGCTGCCCATAGGCCTCCGAGAGGGCCAAGAGTGAGCATAAGACTGAGTGGCCTCAACAGCCCAAGAGCCAGCCCCTGGGGCCCCCTTGGGGGTGGGAGTGAGGTGCTCAGGAAGTCAGCTCTGAGTCTCACAAGCTGCACAACACCGGGCGTGTGACTTGTCTCTTCCGAGCTGCATTGCCCCATCTGGCAGAGGGGGTCCTAAGCCAGCTTTCCGGGGCCACTCGGGTGACGAAATGACATGATGAACAGCAAGTGCTTTGCAAAATCTCCAGTGCTCCAGGCATGCTCAGGGTCTACCTAGCATCCTTCAGCAGTCCCTTTATTCTTCTTCCATGGCACACATCACAATTTGCTAGTGTATATTTATTTGTATGGTTAGTAAATGTGCTGACCTTGTAGCCAAGCAGCCCAGGTTCAGAAGCCAGTTCTACTACTTCTTAGCTGGTCTAGGGCCAGCCATTTAACCTTGAGGTGCCTCTATTTTCCCGTCTGTAAAATGGGGAGAATAGGAGCACCACCAAAGGGCTGCAGTGAGGATTAAATGAGGTAATAAGAGCTCCATCAGCATTGGCTACAATCATTCCTGCCAGTATTGTGATTAACATTGCCCACCTCCTCCCACCATGCACACATGCCCATGCACATGCACGCATACACAGGTACACACACACACACACACACACAGGCACACTCACACACTGGGCAGTAAGAGTGGGCAAGCAGTCTGCTTGGCTCACTGAGGTAGCTCAGAGCCTTATACACAGCACTTTCCCAATAAACACTAGTTGGCTGAGAGACAGGTAAATATTTGAGTTCGGCAGCTCAGCCAGCTCAACTTGACTCTGCTTCATGCCCCTCCTCAAAGCTCGGGCTCCTGACTAAGGCTGCTCCCCCACCGCCTCCCCGCCCCCCTCCAGCCTCTGCTGTGTCTTACAGGGAAACAAGGGTGAATTTCAGCACAAAGCAGAATCTACACTTTCCCCTCCCTCAGTGTGTGACCTTGAACAGCTCCTTTTGTAGCTCTCTGAGCCTCAGTTTCGTTGGTTGCACAATGAGGGTAATTACTTTCATTCACCAGCACATGGGCTGGAACAAAATAGGCCCCAATACAAATGAACTTATCTCCAAAAAAAAATAGAGTTACAGATGTAGAAAACAAACTTATGCTTACCAGGGGGTAAGGGGGGTGGGGGGATAAACTGGGAGATTGGGATGGACATATACATACTACTATGTATAAAATAGATAACTAATAAGGACCTACTGTATAGCACAGGGAACTCTACTCAATACTCTGTAATGGCATATATGGGAAAAGACTCTTAAAAAGAGTGGATATATGAATATGTAAAACTGATTCACTTTGCTGTACACCTGAAACTAACACAACATTGTAAATCAACTATACTCCAATAAAAATTAAAAAAAAAAAATTAGGTCCCAAAACTATTCCCAGGGACATTGCCTCTCCCAATCCCACCCCTACTGGATTTCACCTCTTCCTGTCTCAGATCTGACCACAGCCCCTCCCAAGGCCATTTCCCTACTCTTGACCCCAAGGTCAAGGCCATGGTCCACATCTTTTCTACTCAACTCCTGCTCCAACTGGATGATGCTCCTCAATAATCCCAGCCTACAAGCTCCCTTGAAAACAAAGATTGTGGCTCCTGCATCATGTCTCTTCCCAGACCCTTCATCCCTTTCTCAGCACCCGGGAGGCTCATCTAAGATGGGCTGGTGCTTGTGGCATGCACTTAAGGTTGGGTACACTTCAGTGCATGCACAGGGGAACACAGACTGATGTGTGAGCACCCACAATAAGGACAAAGGTTCACAAACGTGGCTACCTACACATGCACTCAGATTTGCCAGATGTGCACACACACCAAGTATGGATTGAGATGGGCCGCACCACCCAAGAATGCAGCTGAGTGACCCAGGTAAATAGGTCTCCATCAGGGAAGATCACCAATGCCCCCACCTTCCCCTCATTCTCAAGAAGAATCCAGAAAAGCAATGTAGGAACAAGGGCTTCAAGGCTGGAGGTGGGCCAGGCATACCAGTCTTTCTTTTAATGTGAGGCACAGCCAGTCTTTCTGGCCCCCAGGCCCAGGCCACCATGTTCTCAGAACATCAGAGGGGCCAAGCCTCACCCCCCAAAGAAGCTGCCTCTCCCACAGCAAGAGGAGCTGCCTGGGGGCCTGCTGCCCCCCAGCAATGTGTGTTGCCCTCTAGAGTCTTCCTTAGCATCTCCAGACCCCACTGGCTTCCCAGCCGCACCTCCAGCTCCCCTCTGCCTCCCACACTTGGGGGTGGGGGCCAGGGATTGGGCAGAGCGGGGGCGGGGGGTGACTAGGAGCTGAAGGAGAGACAAGACAAGGGAGGAGGCCCGGGCTGGGCACTGCTAGGCTGGGGCGGCAGAGCTGGGCTCCAGCTCCAGGTGGGTCAACAGCTCTTTAAGTGGCCTCAGGCTTGTCCCTTCCCTCCTCGGGCCTCAGTTTCCCCACCTGTAAAAGGTCAAACATTCACACACATGTCTGTGTGACTACAGACGCTCACAGCCATTTCTCTAGCTGCGAGTGTCCAGGGCTAGGACCTCATGGGGAGTGATGGGAGGTCTTCTAACCAGGAAGTGGCCGCCCAAGGCTGGGCCAAGGTGGAAACCACTGCTCAGGCTGTCTCCTCCACCACAGCCCGGAAGCTGGCCCTACCCTGGGGTTGAATGCCAGCTCCTCCACTCTCTCACTGTGGGACTTGGAGCAGGCGCTCAATCTTTCTTCCTCCATACAACGGATGCAGACAAAACACTTGGCACGGTTCCTGGGTCAAAGCGCGTCCCCAACGGATGGTAACGGTGATTAGCTACTATCGCCTGCCCAAGAGGACGAGAGATGGCTTCACCAGGGACCAGACCCTCCACATGTGCTTCTCTTGTGCTCCATTTTAACTGAATGGAATCTGCCGGAAGCTGAGTGGGGGGACAACTATTTCTCTGAATTGGAAGAATTTGGGTCACACAGTGAAAACCCTGGCAACCAGCTCCAAAGGATGGGGGTGTGGGAGCGCCTGTCTGCCACATCCCACCCACCTGCATGGTGGTCTCCTGGACAGCAGGATGAGCGCACCCCCAGCCCAGGCCCCAGCACCCTGCTGGAGGCCGGCCCGAGCTGTCCCCCCTACCTCCACCAAGGAAGGGGCAGCCCTCGGGATGGGGACTTTACCCACTGCCAGCATCTCTTCACATTTAGACTCACAAAGCCCCTCCTTCACCCAAGTCGAGGCCAAAGGGTACTCCCCCATCCTGGATACTGGGACCCACAATGCTGCAGCTGCACCCGCAGCCCCTGAATCCCCACCACCATTCTCCAGGATCTGCCACGGGCTCCCTGATTGCTAATTTAGACTTTCCTGCCATCCCACGCAGGGGAATCAGGGGAAATCAAATTACTGAGTTATTCACTCTTTTTGTGCAGCTGATGGGCTGATTAGCTGTCAATCACGGCCCACATTAACATCTGACACTGTGTGCATAACAATTACCAGTCACATTAAGGAAATCTTTCCTTTTCTCTCTAAAGGGAGAGGGGAGGGGAGAGACAGGAGAGAGGAGGAGGCAGAAGGAGGCCCTGAAGAGAGGAGGGAATTCAATCAGCATAATTAGCTCAATCAGAGAACATCACTTCACCAGCTGAGCAGAGCTGCCGCCACTGCCAAAGGCCCCCAGATGCCCAGCTGCTCCGGAGCCTCTGCCCACCCACCCTGCCCTGCAGTAAGCGCCTGGTCTCTGCCTGCAGCCACAGCTCTGGCCAAGGCAGGCCACCCTTCCTGTCAGTAAGCCACTTGGCCCCACCCACAGGTGCTCCCTGCTCCAATCAGGTAGGCCTGTTCCTGCCTGCTTCTCTGGGATTGGCTCTGACTGAAGAAGGGGAATATAAGGTTCCAAGGATGAGGCAGAGTTGGGAGTTGGGGGTGAGGTGGATGGAAGGGATAGCCACCTGTTGGAATCCAAATTTATGGTTATTTTGCGGAAGAGACTTCCTTACATTTTGTAAACCATCTGCTGTTCTTCCTGCTCCTTCCCTAGAGCCCCCATCTGCATCCTCTGGCCCTCAGCAATCCTGAATTGTCTGACCTTCTCTAGGCTGAACTATTTGTTCTTTTCACTTGATTTTCCAAGATAGTTTCAAGCCCCCTTTTCCTATCCTAACTTCCACTTCTGAACCCTCTCCAGTTTGTCACTATCCCTGAAACTAATCAGTATTCCTGGTATATTATAACCAATGGGGCTTTCCTGGGGACTCAGTTTCCCCATCTGTAAAATAGGATGCCCCTACGGGCCCTCCAGACTCACTTTTTGAGGGCCTCTCAGTCTGAGGAACCCCACTTCGGGTGCTGCAGCTGCCCCACCACCACAGGGCTGGGTGCTTCGAGCTATTTCCTCTGTCTGGACGTGGGGAAGGTTGGTGCAGATTCAGCCATACACTCCCATTCAGCCTCCTCAGGGCATCCTTGTGACTGAAGCAAAATAAACTGATAACATCCTCGGAAAGAGCTGAGCTTGGCCCCGGCCCACAGACCAATGATCAAGAGGTTGTGTTTATGGAGGTGCCCAAGAAGGTAGCCTTCTTACTTGTTTGCTTTCTTATCAACCAGGCACAGATCTCAAGAAGGCTGACCTCAGCCTCCTTAGCTGCTCTGATTCGGTGAGCGAGTCGGAGACAGATCAAGGGATGGAATTACAACCACATTGATGATGACCATCAGGCAGGAGGGAGAGCTGAGGCCCAGGAGCTGTTGGTGGACTCAGGGAGGTCCAGGCAGAGGGAGGCCTGGGCTGCACAGTGGCTGTCGCCATCCCTGGAATGTTCCAGAGGGTGAAGACACTCAGCCCAGTTCTCTGCGCCTCTGAATTTCCTCACCTAGTATATTAGTTTGCTCTGGCTGCCATATCAAAATACCACACCCGGATGGTTTTACCAACAGAGATGTATTTATTTTCTCACAGTTCTGGAGGCTGGAAGTCCAAGATCAAGGTGTCAGCCAGTTTGGTTTCGCCTGAGGCCTCTCCTTAGCTGCAGATGGCTGTCTTCTCTCTGTGTCCTGTCATGGCCCTTCCCCTGTGTGCGCACATCCCTGATGAATCCCTGTGTGTCCAATCTCCTCTTCTTATAAGGACACCGGTCAGATTGGATTAGGACCCACCCTAATGCCTCATTTTAATTTAATCACCTCTTTAAAGGCCTTATCTCCAAATACGGTCCCATTCTGAGTTACTAGGGGTGGGAGCTTCAACAGATGAGTTCTGTGGGAGGAGGGGGAGGAAGGCACAGTTCAGCCCAGAACACCCAGAGAATCAACAACAAAATCATTGTCGTTGATGTTGATGTAACTGGCCAACACCCATGTAGCACTTACTTCATGCCGGGTGTGGATCTAAGTGTTTTACTCATTCTCATGAAGTCCTCAGGGAGCCGCGTAGGTCCTATGAGGCAGATGTTACTATTGTTCCAACTTCACAGATGTGAAAACCAACGTATAGGGAGGTTCGGTAACCTGCCAACTAGTAAACCGTAGAGCCAGGATTCAAATTCAGGCAGCTGGCTCCAGAGTCCACACTCTCAGCAACTGTATTCTATGCCTGGCTACACGGTCCTTAGAGGCTCACAGGCAGTGCAGGCGGTCTCTCCCGGCAGCAGGAAGCAAGCTGTCCCTGGCCTCCACCCCAGCAGCCTCCACAGTCGGGCCAACTCAGGCAACCTCCAGCCCAGGCCTGGTACCCAGCCGTCTTCAGCCCGGAGAGCCCAGGCACCGCCCCCAGCACTCAGGAGGGTCTCCCACGTGGAGCATCACGGAGCACGTCTGAACCTAAGAGCTGCCAACACTTACCAAGCCCTCTGTGATGTTCTGGACCCCATGCTAAGTGCTTTGCAGACATTATGTCATTCAACCCTTGCATCAGCTTGTAATCCAGAGCCCGGTATTAAGCCCATGCTCTCCCTTCTCCCAGCAAGATCTCCCAAACTGACCTCAGCTAAGCCCACCCAGGGTCACTTCTGGGCTACCATAACTAGCTTTCTTAGGCATGTTAACTAATTTACTCACTCATTCAAAAAATTATTTAACATACACGCACTGCTATATATAAAGTAGATAACCGAAAAGGACCTGCTGTATAGCACAGGGAACTCTACTCAATACTCTGTAATAACCTATATGGGAAAAGAATCTGAAAAAGAATGAATATATGTATATGTATAACTGAATCACTTTGCTCTACATCTGAAACGAATACAACATTGTATTGAATAAATCAACTACACCAATAAAATTAAAAGTAATAAAATAAAATTATGAGTGAGTGCCTCGTATGACCCAGTCGCTGTTCTGGGTGTCAGGTATGAGTGGGAAAGCGATAGAAAGGATTCCTGCCTTTGTGAAACTTATAATCTAGTAGGTGGACACTTCAGATATAGAGGTTGGGGAAGGCCTCGCTGAGGAAGGGAACTAGTATCTGAAGGAGCCAGTAGTGAGGGGGAAGGGCAGGCAAGGCAGAGAAGACAGTAAGTGTAAAGGCACGTTCAAGGGACAAAATGAAGACCACCTGGGCTGGAGTGGAGGGACCAGGGAGACTGCTAGGAGATAATATTGATGAGGTTTGCACCTGAGTCTACCTTCACATCATCATCAACGGTGAGGTGACAATTCCTCCCAATGTCTAATCCAAATCCTCCTAACTGCCATGTAAACCTCATTGCCTTTCTCTTCCACAAAATAACCATAAATTTGGATTCCAACAGGTGGCGACCCCTTCCATCCACCTCACCCCCAACTCCCAACTCTGCCTCATCCTTGGAGTCTTATATTCCCCTTCTTCAGTCAGAGCCAATCCCAGAGAAGCAGTCAGGAACAGGCCTACCTGATTGGAGCAGGGAGCACCTGTGGGTGGGGCCAAGTGGCTTACTGACAGGAAGGGTGGCCTGCCTTGGCCAGAGCTGTGGCTGCAGGCAGAGACCATGAGCTTACTGCAGGGCAGGGTGGGTGGGCAGAGGCTCCGGAGCAGCTGGGCATCTGGGTGCCTTTGGCAGTGGCGGCAGCTCTGCTCAGCTGGTGAAGTGATGTTCTCTGATTGAGATTGTCTTCGGTGAAGCCCAAACTAAAACTAGAGAACACTCACAGCAATCCCTCTCTGACAAAGCATCATCCCACCCAAAAAAAAACAGGACCCTCCACTCTCCCCCCACACATTTCCAGGTGGCATTTAAAAGGGTGAAAGGGGATGGGCTGGGAGCCTCTACCAGCTTGAGAAAATCTTTCTGATGTTTTCAGCTGCCTTCCTCCATAGGCTGTCAGAGTGTGACAAGGAGCATTTCTCACCAAAGTTTCCCTCGTGTTACTGCCTAAACTCACTCATAAATCCTTGCCTGAACCAGAAGCAAGGTCCTATGTTTAATGTAAGAGAGGCAGAGAGGCTCGTAGAGAACCCTCCACCCCCTGCACTCTATTCTCCTCTCCCTTTCTTCCCAGCTCCCAGCTGCAGAAGGTGGAAGAAACATTGCCACGAGTCAGGATGTCTGGATTCTCAGGTCTGCATCCCCAACTACCAGCTGTGTCTCATGGCCAAGAGAGATGAATCCACAAACAAGTGCAATGCATGCTATAGTCAATTAATGACTGAGGAGCCAGGGAAGACCGTGGTTAGAGGGGATGGGAAAGCTCCATTCATTTATTCATTCAACAGCTATTTACTGAACACGTACTCTATGCCAAGTACTAGGCTAGGCACTTGAATCGGTTAGGGTCTGGATAAGAAAACAGAAACCATTTTAGGTGTTTCACACAGTGGGAATTTAATGCAGGGGATTAGTTACACAGGTGATATAAGAGTTGAGAGGTCAAATTTGCACCATCCAAAAATTTGCAATGGCAGGAAGCCTCTAGAATCCATAGGAATGAAAGAACAGTGAGAGGAGATGGTTTTATGAGATCCCAGAAACCATATTTTACCTACAGAGAGCTAGACCGCATGAAAGGCTGCACAGAAGAATCTGGAACCTCAGAGGGGCCACTGTCTGGCAGAAGATGTAGTTGCTGCCAGAGATGGCTGCTCCTGGCAGAGAAAAAGGTGAGAAATGCCCCCCAGCTTCTCCCTTCCAACCTCCGGTCTACTGCCAATGCCTCTGATTGGTCAAACCCAGCCAAAAGGCAGCTTGCCAAGGAGCCTAGAAAACACAGCCTGCAGGAGTAAGCAATCCCCTTCCCCCAATGATAAGAAGAGAAGAGGAAGAACAAGGGATGGACCTGAGGGCAAATAGTCAAATAAGTGGCACAGTTCTAAAACCTTCACAGAGAAGGGACATTTGATGTGGGTTTTAAAGCATGAATAGTATCTTTGCAAGCAGAAAAGAGAGAAAAGTAGAGGCAAAAGCAAGTTCAAAGACAGAGAATGTGGCTTATTCAGCTAACAGCAAAATATTCTGCTTGGCTGCCAGGACGAGCATATGAGCAGAAGCAACAAGAAATTGGGCACCATCCTGAAGGGTCTTGAAGGCTGAGCTCAAGGGGCTGGATTTTATCCTGTAGGCAGTGGGGACCCCATTGGATCTCAGTCATGAGCAACTCATTAGCAAAAAGGAGGGACCACAGGTTGGGAAAAGAGGCAGTGAGGAGCCTTTGCAATGATGGCCCTAGTGAGTGATGATGAAGTCTGAACTAGGGCTGTCTCCACAGACACTGGGGGGAGAGTGTGGATTTAAGAGAATTTTAGGCTGTAGAGGCAACAGGACTTGGTGGCTGACTGGCTATGGAGGAGAGAGAGAGGGGGAGAAAGAGAAACAAAATCTAATGTATGGTGTAGTTTCTGGGTCTCTCTCCCTGCCTTCTTCCTCTTCCTCTTCTTCTTTCCACAGGGCTACCTGTGGCAGAGCCTCCACTTATCGCCTAATATCCAGTTTCTCTTTTTTCCATTGCATTAGAATCCCCAGTTTTTGGCAGGACAAAAGGCATCCCAGAATAAAGACTACATTTCCCAGCGTCCTCTGCAGTCAGATATGGTCATATGACTGAGTTCTAGCTAATGAGATCAGTGGAAGTGCCATGTGGTTGCTTTGGGGAGCCTCCCTTAAAGGTAGCTGGCGTGTGTCCTTTGACACCCTCTTTGTCTCCCTTCTTCATCCTGCTGCCTGGACAGTAGGTATGATGGATGGAGTTTTGGCCACTGTTATAGACCAGGGAACTAGAAATAGCCTGGGTCCCTGAGGGCTTGATGGAGCAGACTTGGCACCAGCCTTGCATTGCCTACATCAGACTTGTAGGTGAAAGAGAAATAAACATCCTCTCGTTAAACCACTGTTATTTTGAGTTTGTCACAACCAGACTTAATCCTAAATGTTACAATACTCCATCTCTCTAGAAATAATTTAAATATCTTATTTACTCCTCAACTATCCAATGATGTAGATAATATTTATGTACCCAATTTACAGATAAGGAGACTGAGGCTTGATGAGGTTGAGTCACTTGTCCAAGGTCACACAACAAGCGGGTGGTGCAGGTGAGATCTGTACCCTGGAAGGTTGACTCCAAATGCTCTGACTTCCCCAGAGGCTCCCCCTTTTCCCTTCCCAGATGTTTTTTATCTTCCCTCCTGTTTCCCTCCACCTGACACATGCTTCTAGCAATAATAATGGCCTCAATAATAAGAACCATAATAATAAGAGCACAGAGGTTTGTTCTTTTGTAGAAATGAACAACTTCCCATTATTTCTGCCAACAAATGAGTCTTAATTGCACAGTGGTATCATTAGGCAGCATTTGGGAAAACATAGAAGGTCCCCAAAATGTCAAGAATATAATTTGTTCAACAAAACATCTGAAAGAGAAAGAAATCAGTAGATGCTTATTAAAAAAAAAAAGAAAAAAACAAACCACTGGGCTGAGTTTTATAATTTGTCCTTTTAACTCCCCTCTTTGTAAAAGGCGAATTACACCTTGGTGGCTTCTGGGCTCTGCCTCACTGAACAGTCACTGAGCTGCCTATGACACTTCCAGCTGAAATGCTCCCTGCTATCAGCTGGAGGGAGGGGGTTATTTCACTGAGAGAAAAAGAAGGGTTATTTGGGTTATTTCTCTACTTCTACTCTTGCCCCTCTACAGTCTAATCAGCAGAGAAAAGCCAGATGAGGCATTAAGCGGCTAAGTCAGATCACGTGACTCCTCGGCTCAAAAACCGTCAGTAGCTTCCCATCCTATTTAGAATAAAAAAGCAAATTTTCATCATGGCCTACCAGACCCTGCGTGACTGGTCCTTGCCCATCTCTCCGGCCTCGTTGCCAAATCTCTACTCTTCACTTATGATGTTGCTGCCACAATACACCAATATGTTCCTGCCTCAGGGCCTTTGCACTTGCTGCTCCTGCATCGGCACACTCCCCCACCACCCCCACCCCGCAGATACCCATGTGACCTCATTCAGCTCTCTACTAAGAGTTACCTCCTCAAAGAGGCTGTCGCTGCCCACCAGAAAAAGCATCCCTTATTGCTATTCACCTCCTTGTTCTGCCTTTTTCCATTGAACTGATCACTACCTGTCATTATAATATGAATGTATGTGTATTTCTTTATTGGCTTGTTCCCCAAGTAGAATGTAAGCTCCATGAGGGCAGGGACTATATCTGGTTTATTCAATATCTAGCCTCCATGCCTAAAACAATACATGACACATGGTGGGTTCTCAATAAATATTTGTTGGAGGAAGGGAAGGAGAGAAAGAGAAGGAAAGGAAGGCAAGAAGGAAGGAAGAGGGAGCAAAGAGGGAAGAAGGGAAGCAGGAATACAGGGATGCTGGGAGGGAGGGAGGGGAAGGCTGACCAGTACTTGCAGAGGAAGGCATCAGAGAAGATGGGAAAAAATTATTCTTGCGAACCAACCAAAATGAAATTCATTAAGAGGGATTGGAGTTAGACATAGAAAGTATTTTTTTGACAGTGCGAGACGTAAGGTACTGGATCTAGATGGGGTGGTGGGTTAGGAGGAGATTTGCAATTAGGATGTGGGTTCCCAGAGCGAGGGTCAGAGTGAGGGAAGCTGTCTGATTTTGCCCCGACCCACGTAGGGAGGGCCCAGCCAAAGCTGCACCCTTCTTTCCCTCTTCCTGCCTTTCTGTGGGAGCAAATGGAACAGAAGGGATCTGGGAGCTTGGGGAGGGGAGGGGGAAGAAGGGAGGTAGTTCTTTTCTCTTAACTTCCCCACAAAGTTACAGAATAAATCTCAAGTGTGAATCATCCCTCTTTACAATCAAGCAGTTATTTAAAATGGGAAAAGGAAAAGTGACACAGAGAAAGAGAGAAAGCAGGAGATTATCACCCGCCAGCTCTCTCCCAAATTCCCAGCAATCAGCCTGTGAGCTGTGTCTAATCTCACGATGAGTTGCTTTCCTGATTGAGGGAGCTAATTGCAGGGCTGACACAGCTTCCCAGGAAAGTACTTGTAGACAAAAATGCCAAGTGCTACCACCACCAACAAAAATACATCCAAGCGCATCCATAAAGGCTCAGGACCCAAAAGGCCTGTGCTGACAGAGACCATGCCTCACCCAGCAAAGGAAGACGATGCTCTGAGGCCAGTCAAACCACCAGGAAATCCTCAGGGAGAAATTGGCAGAGGACAGAAACAGCAAGTCCACAGCAGTGGAGGGACAAATAGCCAATAAACCTAGGAAGAAAGGTTCAACCTCATTAGTAGTCAAAGAAATGCCAATTATAACAACCATTTTTGTGGGTCAAATTAGAAAAGGTTTTGAAAAAAAAAAATGTGCATGTTAGCTTGGGTCTGTAGGGAAACAGAGACAAGACCCTGGGCAGATTTCTTTGCTCTGGAGGGTTCATCATCAAGACACCTAAGTGGAATGGGTCACAAGGGAACCATCTTTTCGGCCACTGTGGGCACAGAGCCCAGTGGAAATAGAAAGAAATAGCTCAGCCTGCTCTGGGATGCAGCTAAGCTCCAGCCACTGCTTTCTGGTTGTCCATGCCCACCTGCTTGGCACCCAGAGAGAGGACTCGATGGGCACTCCACCCAAAAAGGAGCCTCTACCCTGGACTCCCATACCTTAGGGGTCATGCTCAGATCTAGCTAAGGTCTAGCTATTTCCCCAATCCCAAATCTAATCCACTGCGGCAGAAGTGCCCAGTTTCATTTCACCCAGACAGACATCAGAGTCAGAGCAACTTAGGCAAGAAAGAACAAGTTCTGGAGATGGTGTCCAAGGCAAGCAACTTGCAGGTTCATAGCCTGCCTGACAAAATAATAATAATCAGTTCTGGCAGAGTTGTGGTAAGATGCACTTTCCTCTGTGCTGTTGGTGAGAATGGAAATTGATGCGATCTTTCTGGAGGACAGTTTGACCAAAACCTTCAAAATGTTCATTCCCTTTGCCCTTCTTGGAATCAGGAGTGGGAAGAAATGCTTCAGCTACTCCCCCATACAAGTCATCCCCTGCCTGATCCCTTTAGGACTCCACACTGCCCCCCAAAGAAGGAGAAGCTGCCATCTGATTGATCAGAGTTGGGTGGGTGTTGACCAGTCCCATGTCCTTTGGCAGATGAGGTCACTGTGCATTAAAGTCAGCATCCCGGGGCTTCCCTGGTGGCGCAGTGGTTGAGAATCTGCCTGCCAATGCAGGGGACACGGGTTCGAGCCCTGGTCTGGGAAGATCCCACATGCCGCGGAGCAACTGGGCCCGTGAGCCACAATTACTGAGCCTGCGCGTCTGGAGCCTGTGCTCCACAACAAGAGAGGCCGCGATAGTGAGAGGCCCGCGCACCGCGATGAAGAGTGGCCCCCCGCTCGCCGCAACTAGAGAAAGCCCTCACACAGAAACGAAGACCCAACACAGCCATAAATAAATAAACAAATAAATAAAGTCAGCATCCCTGTGGCGAGCTCTTGATGGTACTTCCTGCTTCTATCCTGGGGGATGGAATTAGTGGGCTCACCTAAAGATGCTGTTCTCAAGGCTTAACTCCAAGGAGAAGGGAAGTACTTGGCCTCACTCGAGACTCAAGCTTCAGCTACGCATCCTGTGATGGTGAATTTTGTGTGTCAATCTGACCGGATCATGAGGTGCCCAGAGACTGAGCTCAACATTACTTTGAATGTGTCTGTCACGGTGTTTTGGATGAAAATAGCATTTGAATTGGTGGACTCTGTAAAATAGTTTGCCCTCCCCCATGCGGGTGGACATCATCCAACTCACTGAGGGCCTGAATTAAAACGAAAGGTGGAGGAAGGAAGAATTCAGCTCTTCCTGCCTGATTGCTTGAGCTGGGACGTCGATCTTTCCCTGCCCTCGGATCTGCTGTCTCTCAGGCCTTTGGACTCATACTGAATTTCACCAACAGCTTTCCTGGGTCTTCAGCTTGCACATGGCAGATTGTAGAACTTCTCAGCCTCCATAATTGCATGAGTCAATTCCTTATAATAAATCTCTTCCTATATATATATCCTATCGGTTCTGTTTCCCTAGAGAACCCTGACTAATACACACCCCACTCCGCCTTGCACCAGAGTCCTGAATTTGGGACTTCGGGTACTTTCATAGCTATGAACAAAATGGTACTTGATTCCAGTTTTGCTGTCGTTTCTGGTGTTATGCTTCTTTAAATCCTCAAATGCAGGTGATAGTGGTTGGGGAGGCCGGATTCTGGCATTTCTGAATTTCTGGCAGAAATACCTTCTGATGTCATAGAAATTCCACCCCAATTTCTTTTTCTTTTTTTTAAATGAAAGGTAACCTACACACAGAAAAGCATATAAAGTGTATTTGTTTTCATTATACAGCTTGATAAATTTTTTACTTTTCTCTACACCCATGTACCTCCACCAAGATCAAGATAAGGAATAATTCTAGAACCCCATAAGCTTCCTTCATGCACTTTTGGAGTCTGTATCTCCCCACACAAGTAACCACCATTCTGATTTTAATAAACATTGATTCATTTTGCCTGTTCTTGAACTTCATATAGACAAAATTACACAGAATTTTTTTTCTGGCTTTTCTCACTCAACTTAATACCCATGAGATTCATCCATATGTTTGCATGTACCAGAAGTTTATTCCTTTTTGTTGCTGTATAATATTCCATTGTATGAAAGTACCACAATTTACTTATTCAGTTAACTATTGATAAGTATTTAGATTATTTCTAGCTTGTGGCTACGATGGAATGGAACTGCTATGAGTATTCTTGTATTTTTTTTTTATAGACACACACACTCATTTCTCTTGAGTATAAACGTAGAAGTAAAATTTCTGGGTCATAGTGTATGTTTGTGTTTACCTTCAGGAGAAACCATTTTCCAAAGTAGTTGTACCATTTTCAACTGCACCAGCAATGTATGAGAGGTCCAGTTGCTCCTTATCTTTGCCAACACTTGATGCTGTTAGTCTTTTTAATTTTATCCATCTGGTGTATCACGTAATCTCATTGTGGTTTGAATGTGCATTTCTATGGTGGGTAATGATATTGTACTGCTTTTCATGTGCTTATGGCTATCTGCATATCTTGTGAAGTGTCTCTTCAAATTGTTTGGCTGTTTTTTCTAACTCTAAATTTCTAAAGGAATCAATACTAAGGAAATAATCAGAGGAGCAGACAAAACTTCATCCATGAAGATGTACAGCACAGCATTGCTTATAATATCAAAAAACTAGAAACAACCTAAATGTTTCACATAGAAAATTAGTTAAGAAAATTATGATATGCATGTATTCAAATTCAAAAGATGTCATTTTAAAAGATGCTTATAGTAAATGTTAATAAAAGGAGAAAATGCTTATAATGTAATGTTTTGATAGTGACTTTTTTTAATGTAAGCATTAGTGGAAAAACTGGAAGGAAAAACACCAAAGTGTTACTGCTGGTTATTTCTCAAAGGTAAGATTATGGGTGATCACTATTTTCTCCCTCTTACTTTCTTTGTTTCCCAAATGTTCTACTTTTATAAATTACTTGTATAATCAGAAACACAATAAAATCCTTCTTTTTAAACTGCTAAGACTATTAAGTCTGACTGAAATGGAATGTCACAGACAAACCATTGCCTCCACAAAAACCAGTCCTGTGACTTTCACCATCTTTGGGCAAAATTTTCAAAGCCCGAATGCCTTACAAACACTTTCTCAAGAGGAAATTGTTTGGTTTACTCCACACAATGTAAAGGTACCTTTGTGTCTATGTTCCGATTAGTTCTCTATCAAAGGATGCCAGTGGATGGCTTGAATTTGAATAGGCCTAAATGGGGCTCGGTAATGGGCATTTCAGAACAGGTAGAATCATCTGCAAAAGAACACATTTCTGAGTCTAGGCAAAGGAGAGAAAGGCCACGAGCTCCTTGAGGGCCAGGAACTCTAAGCCTGTCCTGCTCACTATTGTGTCCCCAAGGCCTGGCATCGGACCTGGGCTCCATAAGTATTTGTTAGATAAATGAGTGAATACATTTAACTACAAAGTACTTATTCCCCCTTACAAACACACCAGACCTTGTATACACAAAGGAGTGTTTCCCTCACAAAAGTATCCCCTTGGGAGACTAAATAGTTCTTACACGGCACTCCCATGGCATAAAACATTAGAAATTAGTTTTGTAGAATTGCTTCCAGAGTCTATAATGTATTCCTTTGAATAGTCTCAGGATGGCCAATCACGAAGAGTCAAAGGAAGACCTTCTAGAAGCGGGGCATGTTAGAGGTAAAGCAGGAGCCAGGCTCTATCTCTTCCTCTTGGAAACAAACCATGGAGCCCCACTATCTGCCAGGCACTCTGATTCTCCCTAAAGGTTTTGTCCCTAAAGCTAGCGGAGACTCAGCTTCTCTCCTACCTACAGCCATCACTCTCTTGGACACTGAAGAGACCCCGGACCAGGCAGGACCATTCAGAGAGCCTGGTCCAAACACAATGGACCTGTAGCCTCACCTCCTCCAGGCTTCTGCACAACCAGATTAATCCTCCTAAAGCTCATTTCCATCCTGCCACTTGCCCGCCTCCAAACCTTTGATGGCTTCAGAGCAGAGGCCAAGCCTCCCAGGCTGACCCCTCTGGGGTCATCCTCACCTCCCATCACTCCCTTGTGTGGACCTCCCCAGGGGAGGAGGGCTGCATCCTGAGATTCTCTGCAGGTTCCCATCCGTCCTATATGCTGGGCTGGGAGAAACAGCACGATGTTGGAAGGCATGGCAACCCAGGAGAGGGTTCATCTGCAGCTCCTTCACACTAGACTGAGTGGCGAGGATTTGGAACAGTGTTCTGATCAAGTCGTGAAGCTCTGGACCAGTTCTTCTCAACCCTGCCTACACGTTAGAATCACCTGGGAAGCTGTGACAGAGTGGCCAGCTGGCTACCGAGACTTACGACTCCCTCCTAGGGTGGCTAGGAAGTGGCATCCCTGCCAAGGACTAAATTTTCCAGTTTCCCTTGCATGTAGATGGGACCATTGACGGAGCTCTAGCCAATGGAATGTGGGTGGGAGTCGTGCACATCACTTCTAGAGCTGGCCCATAAAAACCCTCCCAAGCAATCCTCCACTCCCTCGTCCCCCATCGGCTGACTAGATGTTGAAACCCAGATGACCCTGGACACCATGCACTGAGGATGCCAGAGCCTCCCTCACCTGGGTCCTAAACGACCACAGGGAACTTAACCACCCCCAGGCAGAATGGACTTTACATAAGCAAGAAATCCTCCTCCTGCACTAGGCCATTAAGATGCAAAGGTCTGGGCTTCCCCGGTGGCGCAGTGGTTAAGATCCACCTGCCAATGCAGGGGACACGGGTTCGAGCCCTGGTCCGGGAAGATCCCACATGCCCCGGAGCTACTAAGCCTGTGCGCCACAACTACTGAGCCTGCACTCTGGATCCCGTGTGCCACAACTACTGAGCCCACACACTGCAACTACTGAAGCCCTCGCGCCACAACTACTGAAACCCTCGAGCCTAGAGCCCGTGCTCCACAACAAGAGAAGCCACCGCAATGAGAAGCCCGCGCACCGCAACGAAGAGTAGCCCCCGCTCCAGCAACTAGAGAAAGCCCACACGCAGCAACAAAGACTCAACGCAGCCAAAAATAAATAAATAAAATAATTTTTTTTTAAAAGATGTAAAGGTTTGTCTGTTACAGATCTAAGGTTACCTTAATTAACATAGGACTTTTTGGAAAATGGTGTGTTTGAGCCCCAACCCCAGATTCTGACTTCACTGGTCCAGGGTGGAGCCAGGCTCTGGTGTGTTTTAAAAGCTCCCCCAGGTGATTCTAATGTCAAGGTTGAGAAGCAGGCTTTAGGCTCGTAAGTATTGATAGATCTTCCTGCAGTTCATTCAACACATCATGGAGCCCCACTGTGTGCCAGGCATTCTGCTTCTCGCTGAAAGTTTTGCCCCTAAAGCTGGCAGAGACTCAGCTTCTCTCCCACCCATGACCATGGCCCAGAATTCTGCTGTCTCAGACTTGAAGGCAAGTGGAGATCTTTCTCAGCCAGTGCCTGCCTGGGGGCCTGGCAGGCCTCTTTGGTTCCTAAAGGAGCCCTACCTCTCTCCTCCGCTACCCACCCTAAAACCCTGCCTGCCCCCTGGACCAGAGCGTAGAGGACAGAGTATGGAGTTTCCTGCAGGAAAGAGGATGAAGAGTTTCCTCCGGGCAGCCCATGGTGCTACCCCAAAACACACCAGTGCGTTCGTATAGTCACACCAAACATCAGCTGCTCCCTCCTCTGGGACAGCCGGCCCTCAGGCTGGCAACTGGGACACAGAGATGGTTAGGATGCAGCCCCAACCTTGAAGGAGCCTGCCGTCCAGTTGAAGGCACAGACTATGGTATTGGGATAGGGGTCATCCAAAGCCATCCTGAGTCCCCCTACCCTCGAGGCAGCTGGTGTGGTGAAAAGGGCACTGAAGTCACTGGCTCCAATGCTGCCTCTAGCACTTTCCGCAGACGGCTTCAATACAGCATGGCGAGAGCTACAACGGTGGCTGTTCAGGGCCCTGTGGGATCCCAGATGAGGGAGTTGGCTCTTGAAGGAAAAGTAGGAGTTAGCCGGACAGACAAGAGGGACGAGCGATACAGGCTGAAGTCACAGAGGCAAGAGAGTGTGGGGAAGGTTTTAGAAAGAAGTTTGGTCTGGTTGGAGAGAAAGGAGCAAGGAGGGTGGGGCAGGAAACAAAGCTGGGGTGTGGTGGGTGATGGGCTGATTTGGACAGAGCCTAGAATCCGAGGTTCAGGGGCTTGGACTGCGTCCTATAGGCCCTCAGGGGCCCTTAAAGGGCTCTGAGCAAAGCATGATGTAGTCAGACTCATGGTTCACAAAGGGGCTCTGGGATGGGGGTGGGTACCAATTGGAAGGAGAGAGTTCGGATGTAGGAGCCCAATTGGGGAGTTATTAGTCATCCAGACAGAGGTGATGAGGACAGCGGCCATCATGATGGACAAAAGGGGTCACCCTAAGGATCCCCAGGCTCCTTCCCCCTAGGAGGCAGCAGGGTAGCTTGGAGAGAGCACCAAATTTGGAGTCTTCACTTGTTGTATCCTTGGTCTGAGATACTCTTCCTCCATCTCTTTATTCTTACCCTTTCACTCTGTTCAAACACCACTTCCTCAGAGAGACTGTCTCAGACCATCAAAGCGGATGCCTCAGTTTCTCCCCATCTCATCCCCTGTGATTTCCTTTATTTTAATTTCACGATCTGTGATTCTATTGTTTATTCATTGTTCACATGTTTGTTGCAAGCTCCGTGAGGTGGCCCCTTTGTCCTGTTTACTTTGAATCCCTAACTCTGGGCACAGTGCCTGGCACAGAGTAGGTGCTTTTGATAGATCACATCATTGGCCTCAACGCCTTGCCTCTTCCTTTATTCATGCCCTCGCCATGAACTCTGCAGTGCCCTCTCACTGCGGGTGGGGTGTGCTGCCCCATCTCTTCATTTGAGCTTGACCGTGTGACTTGCTTCAGCCAGTAGCATAAGGTAGAAGTGGGGGCGAGCTGGCTCCAAGTTCTCTCCTGGGCCTCGAGAGAACGTGTGTATTTTTGCTTGTCTCTTACCTCTGCTATGGCCATGAAAAGGACATATCCAGGTCTCAGGAGAAGGAGGAGAGACACATGATGCACAGCTGCCCCCAGCCAAGCTCAGGCCAGATCAGCTGACCCACAAACCTATGAACATAAATGACTTATTTTAAGCCACTGAGTTTTGGGGGTGCTCTGTTATGTAGCATTTTTCTCTATCTGTAAAATAAAAGGGCCGGTTTAAGCATCTCCCTCCAAGGTCCCTGGTTCTCCTTTAAGCATGGCAGCTCCCAGCTTCCCAATCCTGCCCTCTCCACCTTTCCTCCTTCTCACACACGCCACCTCGCCTCAGCCCTCATGAATAACCATGCGGCATCCACTTTCACAGGGCCAAGTTCATAGCTCCTGAGAGCCCCACTTTCAAGGCTGCCTCTTTGCTGCTGCTTCCTCTTCTCCAGCTGCTTCACCAAAGCCCGGGGGGCATGAGCAGCTAAAAACCCTCCCTGAGCTCTGATGTGCAAATCAGAGAGCCCCAGGAAGCCCCAGGAAAAGCCCTGTCCTTGCCAGGATGGCTGGTCCACAACCCAGGTGGGCCCGGGAAGGGTGGCTTGGCTGCATTTGGAATATGAGGGGCCATCTGAGCGGGGTGCAAGACAGAAGGGAGTCAGGGTCTAAGGTCATGGAATCCTACACCTGAGAGACCGTTTGGAACCAACCCCCGCCGCCCCCCCCCCAGCATCTGGGGAAACGGAGGCAGGAGGAAGTAAACAGACTTGTCCAAGTCAACCATTCAGTGGCAGAGTCAGGATTGGATTTCCTGACTCCCAGCCCAGTGCTCCTTCCACTGCCCCCTGCTGGTCACAGGCAGGGTAGCTCACAAGGCAAAGGTTTGGAGGCTGGAATGGACTCCTTTATGGATTTTCTTTCCTTTTCTTCCTTCCTTCCTTCCTTCCTTCCTTCCTTCCTTCCTTCCTTTCTTTCTTTCTTCGCTCCCTCTCTCTGCCCCTCCCTCCCTCCCTCTCTCTCTCTTTCTGCAGCATACAGGATCTTAGTTCCCCAACCAGGGACTGAACCCACACCCCCTGCAGTGGAAGCCCTGAGTCTTAACCACTGGCCCGCCAGGGAAACACCATGTCCCGCCCATCCCTAGTTGGGGCCACCTACCATAGGCCAGATCTGTGCTGGGGGAGGGGCATCTCTAGTAGGTGCCAAGTCCTGTACTGGGGAGCTTATGCCAGGATCTGTGCTGGGGGAGCAACCAGGTGCCAGGTCGTGTGTGGGTTGGCTGAATACCTTACTATGTGCAGGTTCTGTGCCAGGTGCCACCTACTGGATGGCAGATGGACCGAGAGCTGTGACCGCCTCTGCCTCCCCGCCAGTCACTCTGCTCTGTGTGCCTCTCTCTCCAGGTCACTCGGTGGCCTCTCTGTCTCTCTCTGACTTTCTCTGGATATTTTGCCTTCATCCTATTGCTCTCAATGAGTTTCTGCCCTCTCTCCCTCTCCTGTTCTCTCACTTTCGTCTTTCCTCGGCCTCTTTATGTTTTCTCTTTTGTTCTATCTTTTCTCTGCCTCTGACCCTTTCTGTATCTTTCTGTCTGTGCGTCTGTCTGCCCGTCTCCTGTGTGCACATCTCTGTCTCTGTCTCCCCCCGTCCTGTGTCTCCGGGGCCCCTCACCACCACCTCTGACTCCACCTGGGTCTCTGGCTAAATCCACCTTTCTCTCTGGGGTTGTAGTCTTTCTCTCTTGCCCTTGCTTTTTATTTTCTTCTTTCTCTGTGCCTCTAGGTCTCTGTGACTCTAGCACTCTCTGTATCTCTGTCTCCTTTCCCAGCCGGTCTCCCTTCCCCTACCCACCTCCACACCCACCCCAAGGTTCTGTCCAACGCCTCCCCACTCCCCAGGTCCTGTTCTCTGCCAGCTACAATTACAAGTGCGTCTACTGAAGTGGTCCACCTTGATGGGTAACAAGAGGCTTTATGTTTGCAATCACGGACTGGAAATACTGAATTCCTTTTCAGCAAAGAAAGACAAGCACCCTCTTGGTTTATAAATATTAATTATAGGTACCTGGTAATGAGAGAACAGGGCAGCTGTTGGCTGTGATCTCTGATTGTTTGACTAATCCTAGAGACAGTTTAAACAAGACAGTTATTACCTGACAGGAAGAGGAATTAGGGTGCCGTTGTCCTTTCATAAGGATCAGCTTAGGAGATCGGCGAGAGATCTGGACTTACTGAGGATGTTAGGAGAGTGACCTTGGGCAAAGCCTCTTCCCCTTTCTGGGCCTCAGTTTCCCCTCTTGTTCTAGGATGCCCTTCTAGCTCTGACCTGTATGATGTGGAGGTGCTACTTTGGGAGGGGATCAGGCAGACCATTTCAGAGCGTCTGCCAAGGAGGAATCATGGACAAACAGAGGGAAGGCCCAGCTCAGGGGAGAGGAACCTTGGGAGTCATGGGGGGATGGGGGGAGCATCTGGCTCCTCTGGATCTTTGGGGTGATTCCTAGGTCTGTCCTGGTTTGAGTCAAACTCCTCCCAGGGCTTGAGGCAAAATATTGAGCAAGGACTGAGGCGTGTCCCATATTGCAAGTCAGAATTTCCAGACTTACCACCGGCTGGCCCAGGCTTCCAGGTACCTCAGTTTTACTTCCTGCAAAATGGGAGTAAAGAAGGATAACTTTATGCAGCTCTTCCTGATGCCAGAGTTAAAAGTTTATCTAAATTGAATCTGAGAAGTCCCAGACTGGGCATGCCTGCCAGAGGCCATTTCAACAATTGTCCTATTTCCAAGCTCACGTCTCAATTCAGTAGTTATTGACATCATTATGTGCAAAGCAGAGAAGCGATTCCTGATGCACAGCCAGGACAAAGGCTTGACGGAGGCAGAGGAGCAACATTGGGAGCAGGGAGTGTGCCTATAAGAGGTCCCTGCTCAAGGTCCCCGCATTGAGTAAAAGTGGGCTATTCCTTCTAGAATATGTATTTTCTAAAACTCCCTCTCCTCTGGGGAGATCAGTACATTTATAAAACACTAAGGCGTTTATCACCTCTGGGGAACACAGGTCAGCCTGCAGGAGAGCCGTCGTGAAATATGTGTTTCCCATTTGGCAGAAGAAGGACCCAAGCTAGGAGGCGTCCTTGTCTCTTACCCGAGACCATGCAAGTAGAAAGTAACTGAGCTGGGAATCAAACCCTGGTCTGCGATCCCAAAACTCAGCTCCAGGTCATTACTGGGTTCCCAGCCCCATCAGCCTGCAACTCATCCAAGGGGCATGAGAGCCCGGCAGGCATCCTTGGAGGCTGGAACCGGCCTCTCCTCCTCTAGGATCCTACCCTCCCATCATCACAGCGGAGCCCAGGCTGGCCCATGGAAGGTGCTCACAAATGTTATTGATCGAATGTTCTTCAAGGTTCCGGTCATGTTTCCGCCAGTCACTCCTTGCCTGGTAGTTAAAAGAGCGTGAAGCTGAATTCAAATCCTGGCTCCACCGCGTGTGTGTGAGACCTTGGGCAAATTACTTAACCTCTCTGTGCCTCAGTTTTCTAACCTGTAAAATGGGAATGATATTAGGACTTCACTGTTGTGTAGTAAGCGCTATATAAGCATTGGCTGTTATTATTAATAATCACCTCCTGTCATCTCTCTTTCCAGAGCCTCTGAAGGCAGTTTACCCAATCTCATATAAAGGCAAATGTGGAAGGAACATCAGACTGCTCTCCGTTACTGTGTGGTGAGGGAGGTTGGGGACAGAGTCTGGCTCAACTCCAGCCCCAGAGGCTGGGCGGGAGCCACCTCCACTGCCTTCAGCCTCCTGCAGACCTTGATCTGTGGAAAGGCCCTGCAGGCCCCATCCTGGTTGACCCTGAACAGAGCCGAGGGCTCTGCTTTGCCCTCGGCTCTATGCTTTGCAGCAAACTCCTGCCACAATCCCGCAGGACTGAGAGGGGTGGAGGCGACGACTCACTTAAAAAAAAAAAAACCAACGTTCTGAGTGTCCCCAAGGTCCCCCTTGTAGGCTCAGGCCCAACTAAGTGCTTCTCTGGAATCATTTTAACTCCAAGTACAGACGCCACTAAGCGGGTCCTGAGGGAGCCGTGGGCTGGGCTTGCACACGAATCAGAGCACAGCCGGTCCAGGCGGCAAGGCAGGCGGCTGTCAGCAGAAAGAAGCTGAGCGGCCTTCCAACTGGTCCCTGTGTTTTCTATTCTCACCTTCACCTTCCCAGCATCTCAACAATGCTGGCCCATCTTAATCTTTCATGCGGCCCAGACACACATCAGACACTCTCTAGCCCTCCGAGAGGAGTCAAGACTGGCTCAAGGGCTGAGGTGAGAGCCCATTTTCCAGCTGGGCTGCTCAAGGCTCCAGCCCCTTCACCCCAGGTCTTCTTGACACTTCCCCGGACATTCGCAGCATCAGCAAAATCTGTGTCTGCAGCTCCCTCACATCTGTGCTCCCCTCCCATCCTCCTTCCTTCCAGCCCCCACCCACCCCCTCCTCCCCACTGTGCCAGACATAGACAAGAACCACTTCTGCCTGCAGCCAAAGCCCTCACAGCTCCCCCTAAAGATTTCCAAGAAAATCTTCCTACAGATTCAAAAGGAGGCCATGAGCTCAGAGCCAGTCATTCAAATGTTCCACCTGAATTCATCCTTCTTCGCATTCCATTAACCAACTTTGTCATCTGCGGCCAGTATCTTGACCCCTTTGAGCCTCAGTTTGCTCCTCTGTAAAATGGGGGAAATGATGGTACCTCATAGGGTACAGTACCTCATGGTCACTCATCAGGAGAGTGAGGGGCAGTGAGAAGATGTACATAACAGTGTTTAGTCGAGTGGCTGGCACATGGAGAAAGTGAGCCATCCTTGGTAGCTGTTAACATATATATTTTTATTTCACTGAGTACACGCTATGTGCCAGGCCCTGGAGCCACACAGCTGAACTCAACAGGCATCCCTGTTCTTGAAGAGCTCACTCAGGCATGGAAGAGAAAGAAAGAAACAGAAATGATGATATGGTGGGATATGTTTGCATAATAGAAGAATGTGCAAGTTACAGGGAAGCCTAAAAAAGGAAGATGTTGAGGGACGGATGTGGGCATGCTTGGATGGACTTTTGAAGTCTGAGTAGGAGCTCACCAGGCAGCCCAAGGTAGGAAAGGCATTGCAGGCAGATGGAAGAGCATATGCAAAGACTCAAAAGCAAGAAACATCATTTTAAGGCCAAAGCCTTAGAGAAGGAGAGGCCCGGAGACAAGACAGAACGGGGGATTAGGGGTCAGTTCTGGACTCACCCTGCCAGCTCTGAGTTCGCAGTAAAGGGAGACTTTTAAGCAGGAAAGTGACATGATCACACTCGTGTCTTAAGCTGCGCTCACGTTCAAGCTTGCAGGGTTTACATAACTTTTCCTTTTCTTCTCGAGCATTTATCCAGCCTAGAAATTCGAGAGCAAGCACTTTCCCTTATTTCTATTCAACCTGAAAGCGGCAGTCGAATCCAGCTCGCATGGTATTGAAATGCAGGTGGCCTGCGCAACAGTGTTGCTAAAATTACCAAAACTAACCACAGCCAGGGAAGGGCCATTATCGGAAACAGATTTTATTACCATGGAAACCAACAGATAATGCCAAGTCCAGTCATTTTTATTCTCTGAAAAGAGAGAGAGACAAGGGGAGAGAAAAAGAGAAACAGAGAAAGCAGCAGGAGAGAGAAAGCTATTGAAAGGAAGCGAGAACCCGGAGCAGACTAGAAGCGGACAGAGAAAGCAGGGGAATCTGCCTGAAGGTTTCATGCCACACATGCCTCCTGACCGGCCATCCAGCTCAGGTCACATTGACGGAACTCATACTACATGCCGCAAGCTGGCAGGAAGCAGCCAGAAAGGACTCTGCAGTGTGACTTCCACTCCTGGTCCAAAATGCAGAAAAAGCTGTAAATGCCCCCAGAAAGAGCTGGCCCGGGTGTATTTCAAGGCACTTCTGATGATCTCCACTAAGAGCATCAGATTTGGGGTCGGAAGACCTGCTTAGAGTTCAGGCTCTGCCCGAAGTGGCTTGTGACCTTGGAGAAGGTCACAGAAATTCTCGGAGCCTCAGTTTCTTCACATGTCCCACGAGGGAGCTCCTGGGTTGGTTGTGAGGATCCGGTGTGCATGGCTGCCAAAACACTTTGTAACTGTAGAGGGCTGTGCGCACAGAAGGCCCTGCAGGCCCCATGATTCCTACATGTCTCTCCTTTGTTCCCTGATTTGAAGGGCTCTTTCACCCATCACGAAGTGCCCTGGTCCATGCCCTGGTCCTGATCCACCCCCCGCCCACATAGCTCCAAATGCTGAGGGATGGGGGGCAGGAGGCCCTGCTGAGAGCTCTTGGATGTCCAGGGAACAGTGTGGGTTTGTCAGCAGGACTGAGATGAAACATCCACCCCAGGAGAAAGGAAAAACCAAAGACAGAGGGAGAGGAGGTGGGCAGACAAATGAGGTACACCAGGACACCCTGGGGAGGGAGAGACCGTAAATATGCTAGGATCCTGGCGAAGCCGTGAGTAGGAGGTTTTAGCTGTCAAAACAGATAGTCAGGGAGAGGGCAGTTCAAAGGAAGCCACAGAATATATGAAAACACCGGTAACCACACATGCACATATGCAAACATCATCAAATTTTTGCTACTCAAAGTGTGCCTCACCTGGGAATTTGTTAGAGATGCAGGCTCTTCCCCCGGACCTCCTGGCTATTCACTTCTACACGCAAGAGATGAGAGGCTCTGGTCTAAGTCACTTCCCTTCTCTGAGTCTCAGTTTCTTCGTCTATAAAATAGGAATAATCATACCCTCCCAACCACATGGGGCTGCTAGGAGGATTAGAGGGAAAAAAAAAAAAACCATGTGAATAGATCACTTTGAAAAACAAAAAGCACCGTATGAGTGTAAGATAGTGTTCTGTTGTTATGTAGTTATTACTATTATATACGGGGAGCCCAGCCTCCCAGGGTAACAAGGCATTTTCATAACAAAATGACTTGATTAGACTGTTCTCTTAAGAACGCTGCTCCCCAGCTAACGTTTTTCCTATCCACATGCCTCTTCTTGCAGCTGCATATTAAATCTTCATGCCATCAGCACTTGACTGAATTTGTAGAAACAAAATGGAAGAGGGAACTCAGGCATGAATTAGCAGTTTAAGACAGGAATGAGATTACGATAAAATCCCCACTCTCTCCATCCATCAAAATGTAATAAGAATAGAAAACTAATGTGAAAAATCAACATGACCTATTGCTTCGAGCCTGTCATCGCCATCCTTTATGATCGCGCCTTGCAAGATGCAAGCAACTCATTTCGCTGTAAGCGTCACGCTTTCCATAGGAGACGTAAACCGTGTCCGAGACAGGCAGACATTTGGGCAGATCCCTCTGGGGGAAACAGGAAGGGACCAAATGAGACGCGGTTCCCTGACTTTCCAAGTCGTGGAGAGCAAGAATGAATGGGGGTGACTCGAGCTGAAGGGTGCTTTGTTTTCTTTTTGGCTGTCTATGGATGGGGAAGCTCCAGCCCTGTCAAAGGATAGTGGCTCCTGTCCTAGAGGTCCAGGAAAGGACATTTCCAAAGTTCCAAATGTCTCCAGGAGCCCCTGCTCAAGACCCAGCCTCACACCCTCGCTGCTGGCAACCTGGTCAGCTGCATGGGCACCCCAGGATACAGAGCAGGTTCCTGGAGGGGCGTGGTTCTATCATTGGTCCCTGTGTCAGCAGATGAGGGACAGATGTGCTCAGAGAGTCAATAGGACTTGCACAAGGACACACACCAAATGAGGGTTACACTCCAGGTCTGCGGACTCCTTATCCAGCATTCCTTGCATGGCACCCCGTTGCCAGCTATGTGCCAGGACTGAGCTTGGGCTGGAGGTATGTGAAACAGGAGCAGAGGCTCCTGCCCTCAGGGAGCTCACAGCCTCGCTCCCATCCTGAGCTCCTTCCCTCCAACCCCTTCCCCCTCCACTCTGCCCTGGTCACCCTGGCTTCCTACTGTTCCGTAAAAGCACTGACTTTTTCCCAGTCGGAGCCTTTGAACATGCTCTTCCTTCACCCAGACTGCTTTCCCCCTCACTGTTCATTGAGACAACTCCCCATCCTTCAAGTCTCATCTGAAATATCAGCTTCTCAAGGAAGCCCTCCCTCCCAGACATACCTTCACCCTACACCCTTTCCTCTGCTTCATGGCCCTTGGTTAATTCACTGTCACATCAGTGCTATTCCCCTGTAGCATATTTCTCAATAGTAATTAAATCATCGTTTGTTTTAATGTATTTAATAGTAATTAAATCAAAATTATTTAATATTCATCACTCTCAAGGCAGAGCAAACTATAAAGGTCTGGGACCACTCTGCTGTGTTTACTGTTGTATTCCCTAGCACCTCGCATAGCAGCTGGCATGTATCCATCCATTCATTCAAAACATTTTTATTGAGCACCTAGTATGTGCCAGGCATTGACAGCATGCCAGCTCTCGTGGGGGCTTCACTCCAGTGGAGGAACACATACAATAAACTAACTAATGAATGTCAGGTGGTGAGGAGTGCAAGAACTGAAACAGAGCAGGGCACTCGAAGCTTATATCTGATATGCTGGAATCCTCTTTGAGAAGGGGACACCCGAGCAGAGCCTGGAATGGGCCACACAAATTCTTAAAGGAACAGCCTTCCATGCCGCAGGAGCGGTAACTGCAGATGCTCTGAGGCTGGTTTGTGCTTGGCACATTCCGGAGACAGGAGGGAGGGGCCTGTGGAGGAGGAGGTCAGGGAGGTGGAGAGCCCAGTGGGGAGGATTTGGATTCTACTCTGTGTGATGGGGGAAGCCTTGGAGGCTTGCGGGCAGAGGAGTGACGTGATATGACTTCAGCTCTAAAAGGACAGTTCCAGGTGCTGTGCAGAGACCCACAGCAGGGGTCAAGGGCAGGAGCAGGGGGGCTCATTAAGAGGCTGTTGCAGCCATCCAGGTGGGAGATGGTGGTGGCTTGCACTGGAAGAGCAGCGGTGGGGGAGGGAGAAGAGCATGGATTCCGGATGTAACCTGAAGATGGAGCTAACAGGGTTTGCTAATGGATGGAAAGTGAGGTATGAGAGAGGGAGAGGCGTCAAGGATGAAAGGTGCCTAGAACTGTGGCCTGAGCACCAGGAAGAATGCAGTTGCCATGAACCAATAAATTACCTCTTATGCTGAAGCCCATTTGAGTTGGAGTTTTATCACTTGAAAATTTTTTTAAAACCTTGACTAATTCAGAGACTAACAGGTAGGCCAGAGGTAGTAGGGTAGGGAGTGGAGAGGAGGAGACAGATGGGAGAGACAAGGGAAGGCGCCTGCTTGGATGTAGCAGAGATGGGGGTCTCAGGATGGAACTAGAACGACTCTAGGGTTTCCAGCCCAGGTGCTTGGGAGTACGGCAGCCTCACTAATGGGACGTACAGGCTCAGACCAGTGTTCGGCTTTTCCTCTTTAACATCTTAACTTTTAGGTACCAGCTGCTAGAGCTTTGGAGAGAGCCCAGGACTGGAGATAAAGCATTTGTTGCATACCTTCAATGAGCCAAGCACAGGGCCAGGCTCACCGTGTACAATTTTTCCAACCGTGACAAAACGCTAATCAGATTAGTATGCCATTTGACAGATGAGGAAACAGAGGCTTACAGAAGTTATGGGGCTTGCCCAAAAACATACAGTTAGAACTAAAGATTTGGGAACCACCCAGGAGAAAAAAAGCCCTTTGCCTCTAGGTTTCATTATGAACCCCCGGGATGGAGGTCCAGAGACTTAGGGTCCAGCCCTGGCTCTGCCACTTTCTCCCGTGTGACCTTGGGTGAGGTCGCATCCCACTTCGCGCTCGGCTTTCCCGTCCGGGAAACGCCAAGATTGGGCACAATAATGTCCCCAACTCATTACAACCCACATCCCCGCAGCTCTGCTCGGGCTTCGAAGAACCAGGGTAGGCAGAAGCGATGTTTGCCACATAGGTTGAGCACCTACTGTGCGCGGCACCTTCTCCTGGGACGAGACCAGAGGAAGGAGGGGCTGTGACCTTGCCGCGGTCTGCGGTCTGATGAGGACTCCCGGAATGGTGGGGGCTGGGAGCGCAGGGCCGCAGCAAACAGCTCCGCAGGGAGACACCGGGGAACCCAGCCAAGCTCCTGCGCACGAAGGCTCACAGCATATGGTCTGCATTTCATACATCATTTACAAGGAGCCGCAGCCATTTTGCAAAGTCTCTTCCTGCTCCCAGAGCATTTGGGCTTTGGTTTCTGTCTTTGCTGATCCAGCTTCTGCCCTTGACACTGTCCGCTTCCACCACCACCAGTCACCACAGACAGTATTTTCCTGTTAGTTTGGGAGATCCAGGTCGAAGTGAACTGAGTCGCTTCCCCGTGATGGACTCGATAATGTAAAGAGTGTGTGTGATTCAGGTCCTGGGAGATGGGCCTGGCAAAGGTAAAGCAGCATGTGAGGGAGGCCAAGGATGTCTGGGAGGGCACCCTGAGCGGTGAGCACCAGGGCGTGGAGGGCACACGGAGTCACGTAAGTAACGCTCGCATGGGACCCGCTGAGCAACGCCGACACTGCCAGAGTAAGGTCTCCACTCGGAGCTACTATGACACAGCAGTGTGGAAAAATGCCCACGGCAGAGTCCACTGCCTCTGTTAAGTTACGCTTTAGCAAGCACATCGCTGTGACAGAACAGCTGGGGAGATGCGAGTAATACCACCGTCAGGGAGCCCTAGAAATGCGGGCCATGTGCAGGTGGGGCAGGCCCGTGCCTGGTTCATGGTTCTCTCCAGAGCTTGGAACATAGTATGTGCTCAGTGAATAACTGCTAAGCAAATGAATGGATGACCTGAGTGAACAGCCTGCACCCACATGCACCAAGTGATGGGCCCCACGTGGCGGAGGGCTCCTCCCAGAACTGCTCCCAGGACCCGCCCAGGACTTCAGGGACCCCAGATACGATGGAAACGGGTCATCTGCCCCAAAGAGAGGAAAAAACCCATCTCTCCTTCTTGCTCACTCTCTCTCTTCCCCTTTCAGTCTCTGGCTCTGCGGCTGGAAGAAAACAAAGAAGGGTCCCCTCGCCCATGCTAGGACCTTCTCCCCAAGCCCGGAGCTTCCCAGTGTGCAGGTTGTCTACCCTCCGCCATCCTTCCAAAGCTGGACCAACAACTTACCGCCTAGGACAAGGGGAAGAGGGGAGCTCTGGGCTTCCACCCCACCCCTTAGGCTTATTTCCTAAACAGCTACCGTGGCCACGGAGCCTGCTGGACCAATGTCAGCCTCCAATCTGGCAGAACGCACACACATCCCCTCCCTGTCCTGGGGTGCCCATCCCCAGGCTGAACCCAAGGGGGATGAAGATGGCCCAGGGAATCCTAAGCAACAGAGCTGCTGGCCTGAATGAACCTTGAGCCTCATGCAGATTCTCATTCTCTCCTAATTCTTTCATTCCATAGAGTTATGGAAGATCTGCCCTGTTCCAGGCACCTTGCCCAGCACTGGGATGGGTCTCACAGGGGCCAAGCAAAAAGTTCCCTGTCCTTGTGGAGCTGACACTCCAGTAGAAAAGAGAGCCAGTAAACCACCAGCCAACCAAAGAAATAAGACTATCTCAGGTGGTGATAAGCACAACAAAGGCAACACGAGGTGAGCTGGGTTTTCCGTTTCTTGCCCTGAAATCGATTCTGTTCTCAGACCCCCCACGCCTGCTCTGTGCTCTGGGGTTCGAGCCCTGTGGACTGCATCCCAGGGCTCCCTTGCTGGCGGCTTCTAGGATTCGGACAAGGAACCGGGCAGGAAACGAGGGCACCAGAGGAGAGAGGTACGGTGTTTCTTCTCCTGCTCCCTCCGTGCCTTGCGGCCTGGGTCTGCAGGGCTGATCTTTCTCTGACAGAGCCTCCAGTGTCTCCAGGCTCTGACAGCACCCCTTCCTCCAGGGGCCCCAGGTCCCTGGGTGCTAACAGCTTCCCTCAGTTGCTGGTCACCAGATTCCCTTATACTTGTCGCATCTCTTCAGATTCCCAGCTGAACGTGACTTGCCCTTCCTGCTGGGCCCCTGACTGATACAGGCAGATGCGATAGAAGGTGCTGGGAGATAGGGGTGGTCGGGGAAGCGGCGGGTTCAGGCCCGGGTTGTTCAAGGAGAAGAACAACAGTCAGTGTGGCTGGGATGTACTAGGTGAGGGGGAGACAGAGAGAAGGTGAAGTCAGGGGTGACATTCATAGTATTCAACAACTGGCCGGGCACAGGCGTCATCCAGCCGGAAGAGACTCCCAGCTATAAAGGGCTGTCACACCTGCTGGACACGAGTCCTGGGTGATCAGACAGGTGGGCAGGGGTGGATCAGCCAGGATCCCAGCAGGACAACGATGTTGCACGTGAGCTGGCTCACGTGAGGACAGTTTAATAAAGGGACTCTTTAAACAGGTGTGCGCAGGGACATCACAAGGATGGTACAGATCTCTAGGACTGCAAGAATCCCCAGCAAGGGGGTGCAGGAGAGAGCAGTTGCCAGATGCAGACAGAGCTGTGGAGAGAGGAATGGAACACACCCAAGCTGCAGTGGCCCCACGGGGAGAGCACCAATGACATCAACACCCAGCCTCACTCTCTCCCTCCCCCCACCCTCCTGTTGGTGACACCCACTGGCCATGGCCACCCAGGAGCCAGAGAACATCCTTATGGATCACCCTCCTAGATCTAGAACAGTGTGGAGAAGAGTGGAGCCTGGATCTTAGGAGACAAATGGGAAATCTCCAGCTCTCTGATAGGTAAGACCTTGAAAGTCACAGTAAGAGGTTTGGATTTCCGGCTAAGCAGAGTGGAAGAATACTGGGAATGAGAGTGATAGAATCTCACTTGGACCCTTTTCCTCCATCCATGGGGAGGTGATGGAACGACCTCTGCTCTTGACATCCTGGACCAAACACCTCCCAGAAGCACTTTGTGGTGGTGGTTGGGAGGCAGGAGGAGGTGAAGGGAGTGTCCTGAGAACTAAGCCACCAGGGTAGGCCTGTGGTGACAAACAGCTCAAGAACCTCGGGGACCTCCATCCTGCAGGGGACAGACCCACAAGCTCAGCATACAGGACCATCTCAAATATGGTGGAATTTGGATTTCCTTCACCAGGTAGGCAGCCCTAAGAAACCAGAAAATGCCCAAGGCTTTCCTTGAGGGGAATAGGGGAGGAGGGCCTGAAGAAGGGGGCAGAAGTCCCCCCCAGACCCACACTTGCCAGGCTAAGAAATGGGAGGGCTGGTTTTGAAAGCCTGCCCACATCTTTCTTTCTCTAACCATCACGAGGTTTAGGCAGGGATGCAGGAGAAAGAAGAGGCTACCACCTTCCTGTACTCTGTCCATGAGACAGGGGGATGAACTATATACACTGAATGACCCCCTCGGGTCCTAGGAGTGTTTGGAGTTTACAATCCCAAGATTCTACAGACCATCAGGAAGGATCTGGGGCTTAAATTTTCCATAGCCTGTACGTTGGGGTCATGAAAATTCCTAGACTTGGACTCAGAAGCCCAGGGTTCGAGTCATCGCCTGCATGTAACAGGTGCGCAGAAATGCTGATTTAAGGTAAGAGAGAGAAACCCAATGACTAGGATAATAGCCCGTGGGTTCTCATCCCACCCATATGTGAGCCAGGCATGGGCTCTGCCTATGTCCCTTTTGTCCTTTTTTCACATTATCTCACCCAGAGTCTGAGCCAGATATTATGATGCTCATTTCACAGAAGAAGAAACTGAGGTTCAGAGAATCTAAGTCCCTCCCTGCCAGCCCTGCAGCTGGCCAGCAGAGGAGCCGGGAGGCAGGCCCAGGACTCTGATGGTATAAGCCTGGGCCCTCCACCACCATCCCTCCCATCTGTAGGGAGAAGGACACAGCCCCAAAGCCTGGGTTCCCTCTGCAGATGCTGTAGTCTCTGGAGAGAGCTCAGCCCAGCCTCCCATTCCCAGCCTCGCTAGGTAGAGGCTGGATCCTGCCTGATTCATTCTTTTAATCAGGGACAGAGTGGTGGCAGCAGCTTCCTGAAGAAGTCTTCAGACTCTTATTAAAATTAAGTTATTGCTTTAATAACCACAGGGCGGAGGCAGCTGCAGCTGGGGGCCTGTGGGCTCTCAGCCGTCCCCGGGAGTCCTGACGAGCAGGGCATTGTCACATGGCACTGGGGCACTCCTGTCCCTTCACTCCACATTATATGCCTTTCTCTCTCCTAATCCCAAGGCCACAGTGAGCGGGGAGCTGTCTTGGCAGGTGTCTCTCTCACAATTAGCCACGTGGACAAAACAAACACTGGGTTCTGGAGGCACTTCTAAAAGGTATGCCCATATGGGTTCTGGCTCCAGCCCCAGAGATGGGATCAAGCTAAGCTTGAAAAAAATATGACTCAGAGAGGTCACATAATTTGTCCAAGGTCACACAGCCAGCCAGAGGACGCACGGGGGCTTGAACCCAAATCCATATACTCTTTCCACTCCATCACACAGCCTCAGCGTGTCTTGCATGGGTGCTGAAAAAGGCACCTATTCCTGGGACAGGTGTAACATCACCTGGACAGACATCCCTAGCAATGTCACTGTGATTTGGGGCAAATTGCCTCATTTGTCTATTGCTCAAATTCTTCAGCTGTCGTATGGGCTATCAGGTCATTATGGACCTTGAATGAGATAACAAATGTAAAATTGTTCTGTACACTGTAAAGTGCAGTGCACCTCGAGGATGTGTGAGCCTAGGGCTATGGGGAAAGGCAGACCTCAGCCGATGTTAGGGCAGGGGGTTGGGAGCAGCAGGGAAGAGCAGAGGGGAGGGAATGCGGGCTGGGAAAGGATGACAGAGTCCCAGCAGATTCCAGGGAAGAGGCACACACAGAGACATGTGAGGCAAGAGCCAGAGCCAGGGACTTCCCTGGTGGCGCAGTGGTTGAGAATCTGCCTGCCAGTGCAGGGGACACGGGTTCGAGCCCTGGTCTGGGAAGATCCCATATGCCGCGGAGTGACTAGGCCCGTGAGCCACAATTGCTGAGCCTGTGCGTCTGGAGCCTGTGCTCCGCAATAAGTGAGGCCGCGATAGTGAGAGGCCCGCGCACCGCGATGAAGAGCGGCCCCCGCTTGCCACAACTAGAGAAAGCCCTCGCATAGAAACAAAGACCCAACACAGCCATAAATAAATAAATAAATAAATAAAATTTTTTTTAAATGCTGAATTATCTTAAAAAAAAAAAAAAAGAGCCGGAGCCAGGCTCAGGGAGACAGGGGGCATCCTGGCTGGACCACACAAGGCTGGGCTGTGGCAGAGGGGATGCTGAGGTGTTAACAGCAAGGAACCAGAAGACCATACTTCTCTGAAATAGAGCAAGAAATGGCCAGCGTCATGCCACACCTCCAGCCTCTGAGCCTCAGTCTTCCCTCTGCCCAATCGAGAAAATATGTCTACTTTCCAGGGCTGTTGTGAGGATCAGCATGTATGTAAAGTGCCTGAATATAATAGGTGTTCAATAAATCATTTCCATTATGGTAAGGATGGTGAGGATTATGTAAAAATTACTTAAGGTCTCTGAGTCTGTTTTCTAGTCTGTGGAATGTAAGTAATCAGATCTATGTCACAGTGTCCTTGTCCTCTTTCCAACCCATTGAGTAGATATGGAACCTACAGATGGACATGGCAGTCAGACAGGATTTGGCTCCTTCCAAGAGCTCTCAGCTCCCCATGAAAGGTGGTGAGCTCCCCATCCTTGGAGACATCCAAGGAGACATTAGATGACCTTGTGTCAGTGAGGGAAGGTGATCAATTTCAGGCAAGGGGCTGGACTCAAGGCCAACAGCCCTTCCAGCTTGGAGGATACACGATTCTACATCTCTGCAGGCTCTCATATAATCAGACCACCCGTAGTAAACACGTCCTTACACTTGGAGTCAGAAGGCAGTGAGCTGACTCTCTTCTCAGCTTCTTGCTTTTTCTCAGAAGCTGCCTGTTACTGACGAGCACCCAAGGTGCCGCTGGCTGGCTCCACACCTACAGGCCCCCCTGCTCCCCATCCCGGCAGCCCCAGGCCCAGGCCCAGGCTCAGTCCCAGCAGGTGTGTTTGGAGAAGTACAACCCAAGTGTCACCCTGTACATGTTCCTCAGCTCAATTACAGTCTCAATTTTCTTTTCTGTTTAATCCCCAAATCAATATGTGTTCATACATATTTAATCGGGAGGCTGTTTTTATTAGAGTGGGGATTAGTTCTACATCTTTCTCCCCACCGCTTAGAAGGCATCTGCCAGTCACGAGGAAGATGAGTAGATTAATGAAGGAAAGGCCTAAGCACGGGCTGGGCCTGGTACCCCAGCCAAGCCAGAGAAACTGAGAGCACCACTCCTGGACCGTCCCTTCTGCATGGGGCTGGTGTCCTGCTGCTTCCCAGCTTCTTCTCCCCCAGGCCACCTGCAGCTCACCCCTCACCCCCAATTCCCACTGCAGGTCCCTGCCCAGGGATGCTCCCTGGGGTCCTTCCAGACCTGCCCTCCACCTTCCCCCAGCTAAGGAGCCAGAAGAACAAGGGCCAGTTGCCTGTTGGATGTCAGAGAGTGGAGGTCACCCTCAGCCTTGCCTTCCAGAAGTAATAGATTTCTCCTTCCAACTCCGAGTCAAGGCTGAACAGAATAAATTATCGCCCTTTCACAGTGTAATCACTGTCACACTCAGCCCCAGCTGCCATCTGCTTCTTCACCAGAATCCCCACGTAGCCAAGCTGGAAGGAACGAGAGGAAACGTGGACCTGGCAGTCACCATGCTGGCCAAAGAAGGACAAAGGCAAGAACACTCTGGGGCCTGGAGCAGGAAAGAGACAGCCTGGACAAGCTTCTCAGCCCTCTGTTAAAACAGGGCTGGAACAGTCATAAGTGGGTGGCAACATGTCAAGTCCCAGCTACATGACATCACATTTCATCCTGGTTGCATCTCTAAGAGACGAAGCCTATTCTTTTTTTTTTTTTTTTTTAAGTATAGTTGATTTACAATGTTGTATTACTTGTATTACAATGCACAGTGATTCGGACATATATATACACTCTTTTTCAGATTCTTTTCCATTATAGGTTATTACTGAATATAGTTCCCTGTGCTATACAGTAGGTCCTTGTTGTTTATTTTATATACAGTAGTGTGTATCTGCTAATCCCAAACTCCTAATTTATCCCTCCCCCTCCTTTCCCCTTTGGTAACTGTAAGTTTGTTTTCTCTGTCTGTGAGTCCATTTTTGTTTTGAAATAAGTTCTTTCGTATCATTTTTTTAGATTCTACATACAAGTGATATCATAGGATATTTGTCTTTCTCAAGACAGAGCCTATTCTTATCATGCACGTTTTACAGAGGAGGAAACTGAGGATCTGTGGTCCCACAAATAGGAAGTAGCAGATGCTGGACTGGGGACAGGACCCATGGCTGCCGCGTCTGTGCTCTTAGCTGTTTGGCTGCCCTACTACCCCCCTCCATTATGCAATAGTCCTCTCCTGCTCAACACAAGCTGGGGGCCATTTAAGGTGACACCTAGAAACAAAAATATTTCAGGAGCACCAGTTACTGGCAGGAAATTGCCAGCCACAGAGGAACCTGGGGACTTTGGGTGGGGTCAGTGCCTCAGCACACAGCCATCACCTCCCTCCTCTACCCCTTTGGGGACTCATGCCTAACTTCCATCTGCACCTGGGCTGCACGGATGAGCGAAACCAGGCACGGTCCCTCCCTCATACAGCGAACTGTGTTACAGGCGAGACTGACATCAGTCAAACAGTGACACCATGGAGGTGTGTCTGCAGACGGAGCCGAGGGTCCTGGTACAGCGTGCCTCTGCCTGGCGTCCTCTTTTCATCCCTGAGCCCCCCCGTTGGTCACCTAGCTTCCTGCAGCTCGCCCTTCAGCCGAGGCACCGTGCTATGGGGTCTGGGACTGCCCTGTGCCTCCCCTTCCAAGAACTCACCCTGCTCTGCTCGCAATGATTGGATTGCAGAGACCAGGTCTGTCTTATTCACCATCGCATCTTAGGCGTCACTGCAGGAGAGAACAAAGTTGAGGGAGGAGGAAAGAAGGAAGGCAGGGAGGGAGGGAGAAAGGACAGGAGAGGGAAAGGAAGGGAGAGAAGGAGAGAAGGTGAAATCGGAGGAGAAAGAAAGAATAAGGGGAGAAATGGGGAGAAGGGGAAGAAACTTGGGCCACTTTTGAAAGACCAGATGCACCCCCAAAGGTCCTATGCTCTCCTCTCATCCTGGGCTGAAGTTTGACCTGGTTGCCAGGAACTGGCCGAGATGGTAACAGCAGGAGACCAGCTGCAGTAGGAAAGAGTTAGGTCTTCCATGGGTTTCCCAAGAGGACAACTGGGAATTAACCCCTTTGCAGAGGTCTGGGGTCCACGCCTCTCTTCCCAAAGCTGCCAGAGGCAGAGGGAGGAACACCATGACCTCCAACCATTGACTTTATATCTAATGACTCCGTGAACTTGACAAGAGACTGGGGCAGAGCCACCCCAGAGTGCTCTTCCGGCCACGGAGCCTATGGCCAGTGCTCAGGGACACGCAGAGCTTCTCCAGAAGCTTGTGTGTCTCCCCCAGGAAGCCTTTCCCTCGCAGGGTCCTCAGGACCACCAGCCAGAAGGGCCCCACGGACACCGCGCTGTCCTGGGCTGACACAACCAGCCGGCCCCCACTAACCGCTTGGCAGTTCGTGTTTGACAACGGGATTAATTCCTGAACAAAACAGATAACGTAGGCAGTGCGATTCCTCATTTAGCTGTCAGATCGGGATAAAAAATGTGTGAGAGAGAAAAACCCAAGGGAAAAGAAATTGGATAATGATAAATTGTGACTGAACGCTCCAAAGAAACACAAGCCGTCTCCCCCATCGTGTTGTGCGCGCTGTCACTTAATTTGAAAATATTCTAAGTGCACAGGGCCTTCTCCTTGGCACTTGCCAGCTTTGCCTGAGAAGAGCCTCATCCCCTTTGGTCCACAGTCACATTTCCTCTGCAAATACAGCAAATACAGCAATGCATCAGAGACCCAGGTGGGCACACGAGCCCAGACGCCCTCCCGCCTCTCCTCCCTGCACCGCCAGGCTCCGCCATCAGACAGCCCCTCTTGCTGCCACTCCCCAGAGGAGAGGCCTTCGTTCTGCAGATTTTACAGTATCATTACGATGCTGGCTCAGAAGGGAGATGGAGGAAAGAGAAAAAAAATGTTTTTGCTGTGATAAGTGTCAACTCTGCCAGTATCTTAAAAGGACTGTTGTTTGCAAAATGGATCATTATCCAAATATACAGAAGCCGTACATTGAAGCAAGGTTTCCCAGATCAGAAATTGTTTGGCTGCCCCCGGGGGAAGTCAGAGTTAAAGCTCTTCTCTAGATGTTTCGTCACACCACACAAGGGTCAGGTGAAAAATTAGCAGCCCTCAGAGATTCCTCGGGGCCTGACCAGTGCCCTTTCCCCCAGGAGAGCCTGGAACCTCATGCCTTGGCCAAGGAAGCTCGTCTCCCTGATAATCTCTAAGAACAGGAAGTGGCCTGCTGAGCAGAGATACCTTGGGGCTGAAGGCAGGGGGTGGGACGTGGTGACTTGTAGAGAGTCAGCCTGTGTAAGGATGGGTCTGTGGCCTCTTGGACACCAACAAGGTTAGATGAAAGGTCCTTTCCTCTCTGAGTGCCTGTTTGCCCATCTGTGGTCTGGAGGATCTCAGGGGCTAAAAGGAGCAGCCTTCTGGGACAGGCACCATAGTGCAAGGAATGCCTGGGGTTTAGGTTAAGAAACACCCACGTGGGATGGATCAGCCCAAAACCTCCTGGAAAAGAGCAAATCAGGAGATGGCTCATCCAGTGGGAGAGGAAACATAGACATGCCATTGCCAAAGGAGATCCTAATGGTGGTCAGAAATGGAGAATGAGTCAGATAGCCTCACATCAACCCTATGAAGCAGGAACTGTCGCCCCCATTTTAGAGATGGAAAATTGAGGTTGAGAGAGATAGAATACCTTGCCCAGAAACCTAGGCCCATGCTTGCCACTGTCTCACCACAATATCCAGTCCATCATCAAGCTCTGAGTCTCCGGACTCGGCCCACATCCCTCTATCCTAACCACCACCTTAATCCAAGCCACCACCATCCTTCCTGGAACTGCTACAGCAGCCTCCTGGCTGGCCTCCCTGCCTCCAGTCTAGTCTCCCCACCGTCAACCAGAGATTGACTTATAAAATGCAATATCGTATTAGCCCCACCTAAACGCATCAGTGGCTCCATGTTTCCCTCCAGGTGAAACCCAGCCTCCTTAATGAGGTACTCCAGGCTCTCTCCAGTCTCCACCCACTTCCATACACCTTCATCTCTTGCCATTTCATCTTCACACTCCAGCCCCAGCCATCAGAACCACTCTTAGTTTTCCCCAAGGGGCAAATTCTCTTTGCTTCTGGCCCTTTGCCCACGCTGTTCCCTCTGCCTGGTACACCCTCTCCCTTCCCTTTTAGTTGGTTCTATCACCCTGAGGTGTCACCTCCTTTAGGAGTCTTCTGTGAGCCCCAGCTCAGGCTAATTTCCCATGCCCTTCTATTCTCCCAGAGCCCCCCGTACCTCCTGCATCACATCTACTGAAATCGCCAGCATGCTGTCTGGGACCCCACTGGCCCAGAACTTAGAAAAATTGAGGACTATGTCTACCTTATTCATCATTGTGCGCTGAGCACCCAGGACCATTCCTGGCACACAGTAGGCACACAAGAACTATTTGCTGGGCCAATGATTGATTTAATGAATAAATGAATGAAAGAATGAACGATGAGGCCAGAGTGAGCTCTCCTCCGTATATCCAAATGTATAAAAAGCCCAGGCGAGTCCATCAATAAGGCAAGCATTCGCTCCGCACAGCCTGTCCTTGGCTGGGAGTCGGGTGATGGATTTCCGGAGGTGACGCATGAGAGCGTGAGAAGGGTGCAGTGGACGCATGGAAGGAGAGAATATAGATTTCTATACGTTAATCATTTGTCATTCCTGCCACTCGGCACACTCGTACACACACGCTCCTTCCCTCCCCGGAGCTCCCCGCTCCCATGAAGAAGCACAACTCAGCCTGCCCTTGGACCGTGCAACAGGGGCACACACACTCACAACACACACACACAGCAACATAAACACATTCAGAGAGACACATCACGCAAGTTTGTCCATCCCAAAACCCCTCAAACATACAAATTCAGGCACATACTCTGCACCGAATCTGAATTCACAGCTTCCCTGCCACCTAGGATACACACACACACACACACACACACACATGAGAAGTGCACACTTACTGTGACACACACACACTCACAAATCTTCTCTCATTGCCCTTACTGTTTTCACCTTATTCCAAGCTCCTGTCTGTCTTCCTTACAGAATCCCTCCGGGACTGAGGCTGGGGCACTGAGCCCTCTCTCCTTTTTCTCTAGGGAAGAACCCAGACATCACCTTTCTGAGCACCCCCGAGACCCAGCTATCCCAGCCACTGGGCTGCTCCCCAGGAGCCCCCTCCAGAATTGTGCCCTGTATCCTTACATCAAATCCCCTACATCATAGGTGACGGGCAGAGGGGAAGGCAGGTAGACTCAGAGTGAAGCCCCTGGTTATCTCCACTCGCCGTGTCGGTTACATGTGCCTTGTGAGTTGCTTCCTGTCTTACGCAGAGTTGCTGAGGAAGAAATTGAAAAGGGACGGACTCTCTTTCATCCCACATGAAGGGGGAAGAGCCCCAGCCTCTCCCTGGCCAGCCACTCTGCTTAGTGCAGGGAAGATAAGGGTCAAAGGACATCGCTCCCCTCAACATCCAATAGGCCCTGTACCTGCTGTCCCAGAGGTCCCTTCCCTGGCACCCAGGGCCCGAGGTATCTCCTCCCTTCTCAGGGCCACACCCTCTACTCCAAATCCTCCCAAAGACCACCCCCGCAAATGCCTCCTGGGGTCACAGACCCAGAGTCTTCATGCATCTCTCCAAACTATAGTTATTTCACGCACACACACTCACACACACACACACACACACTCCCCCAAGCTCCATACCCCCCAGCCATGTGAGTGCTCTGAGTTCCCTGAAGCCTATAGGGTCAGCTTGGGGCTCCCTCTGTCTCAGCAACCCTTGAAGACACTCAGCCGTGTCCTAGTCACTCTCTGAGGCCCTCTTAACGCTCAGGTTTCCCCACACTCCCTATCCCGGTCATCCGCATAAACACTGAGGTTTTACCTTGTGCTGCCAGGAAACATGGCTCTTGGCCCTCCTCCAATCTACCATCCTGACTTCTGGTTATTGGAAACTAAACCCCTTATATGCCCCACCCTCCCCAAAGCCCAAGGACCCAGACACCCAGGTCTCCGCCTACTCCCAGTAGGAGTTACTTCTTCATTGCACTGGTCACAGCCCAATAGGAATGTCAGTTATTATATCCATTCACTTCTTCACTCATTTGTTTACTAAGCAAACACATTACTGCTCGCTCTGCATTATGCCCAAAAGGATGGGCAGTACCTCTACCAAGGGCCTGGCCCATGGAGCTTGCCATCCCCAGAGACCCAGACACTCACAGAAGAACCGAATCCAAACGCAGGGAGATAGCTCAGAGCAGGAGCAAGCTACTGCTGGCTGCAAGTCAGCAGGCAATGACCCCAGCCCAAGTCCAGGGTCCCCTTCAAGACTTACGAAGAAGAGCTTTCTTACAACAAAATGGCAAACAAGTTCTGCCCCTGCTCCCAAGCATGGTGGATCACAAACCTGCCAGGCAAAAGGGGGCAATCTCCAACTATTAAGCAACCCCAGAGATGCAGCAGAAAGAACCAGCCCTTCCTGACCTTGTCTATTTGTTCCCTACTTATACTCTGTATACCAACTGACACACCAACTTCTTTTTTTTTTTTTTAATTAATAGACTTTTCACTTTTTTTTTTAAAGTATTTGTTTATTTATTTATTTATGGCTGTGTTGGGTCTTCGTTTCTGTGCGAGGGCTTTCTCTAGTTGCGGCAAGTGGGGGCCACTCTTCATCGCGGTGCGCGGGCCTCTCACTATCGCGGCCTCTCTTGTTGCGGAGCACAGGCTCCAGACGCGCAGGCTCAGTAGTTGTGGCTCACGGGCCCAGCTGCTCCGCGGCACATGGGATCTTCCCAGACCAGGGCTCAAACCCGTGTCCCCTGCATTGGCAGGCGGACTCTCAACCACTGCGCCACCAGGGAAGCCCACACCAACTTCTTAACTTTCTGAAGGACTGGATAAGAACCTAGAGCAGACACAGACCCACACAGAGGGCTCCACTGAGGCACAAAGAGGGAGTTATTTCCTCCAGGGTATGCCTGTTCATTGCCAGGGGCTTTACAAGCATTAGAATGCAGGGATCCTGAGCTCCTCAGACCCTGCCTCTCCCAGAGAGGCTGGGCTGGGCTGGGCTGAAAGGGGTTTCTGGTGCCCCTTCTACTGGACTCAGTTTCCTGGAACCTCTATTTCCTCCCTGGAGAGTCCTTTCATTCCAGCACCTCTGTGGATGCTGAGGCCCAGAAGGGGGGTACATGGCACCACATTCCGTTGCTTTTCATCTCAGTCACACTCAAGTTGTTTCAGCATCCTGCCTGCTGCCTCTCTCTCTTCCCATCTCCCTTTGAAGTCGTTAAATAAAGATGGCTGTAGATTACAGCCATTTCAGCTGCCTGGAGTGGAAACTTCTCAGGCTGCCTTCCCTTTGGTATTAGCCTGTTTGCTCTGTTGGGGGGAGGGGGCCTGAAATCCCTGCTCCAGGTTGGCCAACACCAGGCCTTCTCCCTCCCACAAGTCATGTGCATTCGTGCAGGAATGACTTGGCATCTCTTTGTTTACCATCCTCCCAGGAAACTTTGCAATGACTTTACTGGCCCTGTGAGCACTGAGCTGAGCATCCCTGGAGATGCTGTCAAGGGCCCCAACATGGGCTCCCAAGAATGGCTTGGGGAGCCCTCTGCGGTGCTGAAGACAGGTTCCACACCTCTGTCATCTGAGAGTTTAAAATCAGCCTCCTGAATTATGGTCTGCTCAGCACTGCACTATGGGAAGATGGCCAGCACCTCACCTCCCTTGCTAATACAAATTTGACTTCCTTTGGGCAAATTTCCTCTTCCCCATCCTTACCAAGCTTCTGTCTTCCATCCTGCTCTCTCTTTTGTCCCCACCATCCTTCTCTGCAGCTCAAACCTTCCACTGCTACCTCTGTCAGTGGCAGCAGAGTGAAATTTTCAGAGTGCAAGTCATGTCACCCCACTGTTGTAAACGCACAGTGGCTTCCCTTTGCTCCTACAGTAAAAATTAAACTCCTTAATTTCTTGACGTACAAGGCCGCGCATGCACTGGTCCCAGGCCACCATCCCAGCCTCACCCCCACTGGCTTTTTGCTGTCCTGCTACCATCCTTTGTCCCCTCCCTGGGGTGCGTCTTTGTCCAAACTTGCCCCTCCCCTTCTTTGTCTAACACATTCACCTTACAGAGCTCGGCTCCTGTGTTGCATCCTCTAGGAAGTCTTCTCTGGTCCCACCATCCAGGCTAGGTCCTCCTAGGATTGCTGTCTTAGAATTGTTCTTTCCTTCTAAGCACTTGCCTTGGTTTTAATTAATCACTCATTTCTGTGACTATTTGACTAGTATCTGCCCCTACATTCCCATTAGACTGTAAGTTCCATGAGAATAAAGACTTTGTGTGTTTTTATTCAGAGTCATCACCAAGACCTAACACAATGTCTTGACCGTTATGGGCTCTCAGTACACATTTATTGGATGGATGGATGGATGGATGGATGGATGGTTGAGAAGATGCTTATTTCTGTGGGTATGAGGGAGCTGGCAGCTTCCTTCCAGGCCATCCCAATTCTCGGATCATGCCATTTTATCAGACCAAATGGGAGGGTGGCTCCTGGGAAAAGAAATAAAAAACAGGCCCTACCTTGCAGCCCCACTTTGATTGCTCAGTGCCATAGAATGGCAAGGGCAAGGGCCTGGGTGTGAGACTGGATTCCAGCCCTTCCTGAGCAATACACACTTTACGACATGAAACACAATGACTGCAGAAGCCCCAGAGCTAACAATCCTGGAACCTCACAGACCAGCCCTCCTCCTGGTAGGACTCAACTTAAACAAGCCAGCTTTAGGTTTAGAACCAAGGCCAGAAAAATAGACTAGGAAAATTCTGGAAGTCACAGAGATGTTGTGCTGCTACGAGGGACCAGAACCTGGAAATCCAGACCCTTGACTTCAAACCTGATATTCATTCTCTCAAAACATGACCCAGGCTGTCTTCTCTCACTCTCATTCCTGTCCCCAAGCCAGGCCCCATAGACAGCCTTCATCCTACAGAACCCAGCACTGAGGCCTTTGGCTATTTCCTCCACCCCTTTGAGGGGTGACAGTGACTGACAGCTCATTCCTCACTCCCCACCCATCCCCAACACACACTCCACCCCATCAAGCCCCAGGTTTTGTTCTGGAGATACCACGCTCTTCGATTCTGCTAGAAATTACGATGTGCTTTCCTTGGTTAGTCACCCCTGCGTCACTAAAACCAGGGCAAGAACCTGCTTCTTGTCTTCCAACCCTCTCCTCCCAATGCCTTTTCAAAGAGAAGGGGGAAACCACACAGCGACGAGAGCAACACCCCCTTGCCGCTCCAGGCGTTTTAATGAATTCCAGCCTTCAGGGAGAAGGACGGCGGTGTTAACGGTGCCGGTGAAAAATGAGGGGAGGAACAGTGAAGCAAATTTCTTTTTATTGACTTTTAGTGAGCTATTTAATCCAAACAGCTCATTATCTGCAATATAAATATACTATATAATGGATTTTGCAATAAGAACAATTAGTTTTGCAATTAGCATGAGAATAAGCTCTCCCCCACTGCAGAGCAGGCAAGGCCCAGACAGTGGGAGGTGGGGGAAGCTGGGGGATGGGGGGAGAGGTGGGAGGGAGGAAAGAAAGCAGCTCTCCAGGTGGAGAGGGCAGGGCCGCCCCCAAACCCAACCCCACTGCCCAGTGGGGCCCCAGATGGGCAAAAACATTGCCAGTAGACAGGAGAGCAGAGCCACGTAGGTAGCTGTGAAAAGCACAAGGTTCCGGCAGATCTGGGCTCAAGGCTCAGCTCCATCACTTACCAGCTGTGCAACCTTGGGCAAGTCACTTAAGCTCTCTGAGACTCCGCTTCCTCATTTGAAAACACAGGCATCACTCTAATATCTCCTCATGGAGTTGTTAGGAGGACGACGGGAGGGGATGCATCCGTCCCTGGCACAAGAGTACGTCCTCAACAAACACTCCTGAGGGCGCTGAGCTGGGATTTCTTTGCATCTCCAGGGCTCACCTCCAGGAAGGAAGGAATGATGTCTGTCTAGCTCACCACTGTATCCAGCCAGTATGTAGTGGGCACTTGATAAATATTTGTTGAATGAATGTTGCTAAGTGAATGAAACTCAATGGCTGCTTGGCCCAGTGCCTGATACATAGTAGGCACTTAATAAATATTCCTTGAATAAATGTTGCCAAGTAAATGAAACTCAGTGGCTGCTTCCCTGCTGTCGGTAGCAGCAGCCTTGTCTCAGGGAACCTTGCAGACAAGCATACTGGCCGAGACCAGCCTGCGAAAAAGAGCACCTCTGCAGCCCCATTTTTTTTTTTTAATTGAAGTATAGTTGATTTACAATATTATGTCAGTTTCAGGTGTACAGCAAAATGATTCAGTTATACATATATATGTATATATCTGTATTCTTTTTTTTTTTCGATTCTATTCCATTATGGTTTATTACAAGATATTGAATAGAGTCCCTTGTGCTCTACAGTAAATCCCTGCCGTTTATCTATTTTATATGTGGTAGTGTACGTCTGTTAATCCCCTACTCCTAATATATTCAACACACCCCCCCCTTCCCCTTTGGTAACCATAAGTTTGTTTTCTATGTCTGTGAGTCTGCTTCTGTTTTGTAAATAAGTTCATTTGAATCGTTTTTTTAGATTCCACATGTAAGTGATATCATATAATATTTGTCTTTCTCTGTCTGACTTCACTTAGTATGATAATGTCTAGGCCCATCCATGTTGCTGCAAAGGCCATTATTTCATTCTTTTCATGGCTGAGTAACATTTCATTCTGTGTGTGTATGTATATATATATATATATATATATATATATATATATATATATCTCACATCTTCTTTATCTGTTCATCTGTTGACGGACACCTAGGTTGCATCCATGTCTTGGCCATTGTAAATAGTGCTGCTATGAATATTGGGGTGCATGTATCTTTTCTAATTAGAGCTTTCGTCTTTTCCGGATACATGCTCAGGAGTGGGATTGCTGGATCACACGGTAGCTCTATTTTTAGTCTTTTAAGGAACCTCCTCATTGTTTTCCATGGTGGCTGCACCAATTTCCGTTCCCAGTAGCCCCATTTCTTGACTCTCCCGGCCTGCTCTCTCCGCTTCTCCTCAGCCAGCTTCTCAGCGTCAGGGCCTCCCACCATGCCCCCTCCTCTCGGTGGCCCCAGAGCTTTCCTCAACATCACTTGAGTTCAGCCCTTGTCCCTCCAGCTGCCCGCAGCCCCTCACCCCTGTCCTGAACAGGAACACTGGTGCGCTCACCAGATATAATGGGGAGGTGTGCCCATTTCATCTCGAAAGCAAAGAGGGCAGGCTGGCTGTAGGGCCTTCCAAATGTCCCCAGCGTGGTAGAGAGCACCAGTTAAGGCACAGACTCTCAGCCAGACAGCCTATGTCTGCATCCAGGAGCTCCATTTCCCAGCTATGTGACACTGACCAGACCCCTAACCTCGTTTGCCTCATCTCTAAAATGGAAACAATGATAGGTTACTATGGCTTAGAGTTTGGGGAGGATTAAGTGAGAAATCTGTGGGAGGCACTAGTGCCCGTCACACAGCACGATTTCAACAAGTGTTAACTACCGCTGTCATCACCACCTCATCGTGGGTTACCAAGAGCACACAGACCACACTCGGGATCCAACTCAGCCACCATCTGGCCTCTCTCCAGGGAGCTTTGCTGAAAGCGTTTCACATCTCAGCCAGTCCTGACCAGGTCGCAGGCTCACTTTCAATACTACATACGTGTGATGTCCTTTAAGCCTCACACCTCTATGAGGTAGGTTTAGGTGTTGTACAGGTGAGCAAACTGAGGCTCAGGGAGATAAGGAGACTTGTCCAGGTTAAGTGGTGGAACCAGGGCTCAACCCCAAATCTGCCTAAGCTCCAACCTCTTCTCCGGGCACTGAATGTGATCCTGAAGACCTAAACGAAGGCAGGGAAGGAAGGGCCCTTTTATCCTCCTGCTCGAGTCTCCAGATGTTCCAACCCGGACTCTGCTGGGTAACTGCCCCAGTGGCACGGGCAGGACCCCATGAAGGAAAAGGGGTGGTGCCCTGGAATCCTGAACCCCGGGATTCCCCTAGAGTCAGCCCCAGGGACACAGGGTCTGGGCAGAAGCAAAGAGCAGCCTCCTGTGCTCACCAGGGAGCTCCTGACCTTGGGCTGCAGCTGAAGTGACCTTCAGGGCCCCACTGCCGCTGGCTACCACGTTGGGGACATTTGGAAAGCCCCACAGCCAGCCTGCCCTCTTTGCCTTCGAGGTGTAATGGGATCACCTCCCCATGGCCTCTGCGCCAGTGTGCTCACCATTCCTGTTCAGGGCAGGGGTGAGGGGCTGCGGGCAGCTGGAGGGACAAGGGCTGAACTGAAGTGGTGTTCAGGAAAGCTGTGGGGGGATGGTGAACGTCTGGCACACACAGCCTCCAGGCAGAAAACAGAAGGCTCCCTGGCATGTGAACACATGGGCACGGAAGACACAGCTCCTGCCCCGCTTGGGAAGGAGGATGGTGCTGGGACCCCCAAAGGCACGAGGCTACTGAAAGCTGATGGGAGGCTCTCTGGACATAATGGCCAAGAACGTGGGCTTCAGGGCTCACAGCCCTGAGGCCAATTCCCAGTCCTGTCATTTACCTGCTCTGTGAGCTTGGGCTAGTCAAGTGTTCTTTCTGAGCCTCAGTTTCCTCATCTGTAGAGTGGGACAATAATACCATACCTCCTAGAGCTGGAGTACGATAAGGTGTGGAAAGTGCCAAACACAGATTCTAGCACCCACCATATGGAAGCTCTTGCTCACTAGCTTTCTGCTTTAAAGTACAAGGTTCTGTGAAAAGGTATGGAGTGAAAAGAAGTCAAGACAGGGGCCTTGTGAGGCATCCTTTCTGGGTCTCAGTGTCCCCACCTGTCCAAGCCAATGGGGCCCATTGTCTCAGCACCCTTCTCCTCTCCCTGCTCTTGCCCTTGCTCCTGCCTGCAGCCTCCCCTGATAGCTGCCTGATTCGGTGTCCCGGCTGGGCCCAGTAGCCCTTTGGCAGGAGAGCAGCACGGAGCGCTGTTAGTCACGGTGTAGAGCGGTACCATCCATCGGGGAGGCCAGCGGGACACAGAGAGGTCATCTCCATTACAAACTGGCTGTGATTAAGCCATTACTTGCCGTAATGGGATCCTTTCAGTTGGAGGTGATGCCTGCCACAGCCGATAATGCTGGCGACGGCCACTTCGGCCTGGCAGGCTGCAATAACACAGGCTCTCCCCTCTGTGACATGCTCAAGTTCTCACACTCATCAAAGAGTCCATTTTCCAGCACAACTGGGTACACTTCCCCGTGACAAATACCTGTTTGCCTTTAATCTGTTACAAGCCGAAGAGGCCCAAAGGAAGCACTCCATCACGGGAGGAATGTTTTCATAAGCGTGTTCGTGAAGGGCCCCTGAGTGAGGGGCCAAACAGCAGTGCGTGGCTGGGATGTCTGAGCACTTAGGGGGTGTTCTGCCGGTCCAGAACTGAGTTTGGGAGGAGGGTGTGTGTTGGGGTTGCTTGGTTCTGGGGTGAGTGGGGAGGGTCACACAGACGTGCGAGGCGTATTTTCACGTGTCTGTGCTTGGGGAGGGTGCGGAGAGCGGTGCCCGGGGGGACTCAGCCCTTCGTGTGTGCATGGGTGTGACTGCAAATGCGTGTCCCCGAGTAAGGGCAGGAGGTGTATGATACCTGCAGTGTGTAAGGAGAGATAAGTGCCCAGGGATGTATATTCACATATGTGCATCGGGCCTGGAGCTTCCACAGTGTGCAACAGTAGCCCTGCGTATGGGTGTGCCTGGGTGAGGACCTGTGTGTGTGCATGCTTGAATCCCTGTGCACATGATAGGGAGCGTAGGTGTGTGTGAGCGTGCGTGCATCCACCTGAAGAGGGTCGGGGCGCAGTCTAAGAGCACGACCAGCTCTCCCGGGCCTCCTGGAAAGACAAACAGGGACCCTGAGCACACACCCTTAGGTCCTCAGAGTTCAGGCCAAGATTGTTCCAACACCTGGAAGCTGGGGATTCACTCTGAGCCAGGGTTGGGGGACAGGGATGGAGGGGGGTGCTTCAGAGGCCAGAGGGGCCCTCCCCAAGCCTAGATTCTGGGTGCAAAGTCAGGGCCTCAGGTGCGCTCTGTCCCAGATTGAAGCCAGAGGCTGCAAGAGCTTGTCTATCTGAGGACAGCCATGGGGTGGGAGGAGCAAGGAGGCTTTGAGGACAGCCTGGAGAAGTCGGCCGTGCTGGAGCCGCGCATCAGCCCAAACCCAGGGCTCAGAGGAGCCAGGGAGGAGGAGGGAGCTCGGATGGCGGAGAGGACGGCAGCTTCATGCCCAGGAGTTACTAAAAGGGACACTGCAGCTTGGGGCTTCCCAGTTTTCTGATCTGCAGAATGTGCTGGAGGGCAACAGTGGGAGGAAATGTGCACTGGGCATCAGCACACGCCCGGCCCCGGGCCAACCACTTCACCATTAGCGTCCGCACCACTATGCACTCAGCCCTCGGCATGCAGAGGCCCTCAGAGACTGGTTTACAATCAGAATCCCCCAGGACTTTCTAAAAATCTTTACTGAGGACCAGCTCTGAACCCCCAAGCATGCTGTGTGCATTATTTATGATGACCATGGGCAGGATGCTGATAAATAGCTACTCTGGGTCAGGCCTGGGCATGTGCTTCACACACACAATTTCATTTATAAATAACAATTCCTAGTGATAACAGTGGCCCACAGAGTGTCTGATGGGAGCTTCCCACATGCCAGGCACGAGGTTCTGTATCTACAATAATCTTAAGACCTCGCTGAGGGGTGAGGGTCAGGGCAGGGCAGCTGAATGCCCCCGGTCCCACAAGCCACAAGCTGAGGACCCGACATTGAACTCTGGCTGATCTTCAAGGAACGTCCTTGAAGGAGGTTTCCAGCAGGATCATCTCCTGTTCCTGCCTTCACCCTGGAGCCTTACACAGCCGAGCAGAAGGTGAAGCTTAGGGCGCTCGTTCACGGACTGATGGAGACTGTGCTCATTAAACAATCAGATGGGTGGAAACGACCCAAGTCCTCCACTTCAACAGAAAAAAGTAGGAAAAGCTCCTGATCGTTATATTCTACACAATACAAACAGTAGCATTCCCGAAGTGTTTCACTTCCATATGTTTTTTCCTGCCAAGGTCACACAGAGAGGGGATGTCAGAGCCAGGGATCAGAGGCTGAACCTCCTTCTACCACCCACTGTCCCAGACATCCCAGGCTGGGGATGAGCATGGACTTGTTTTTCTCAGTTCTGAGGAGAACATACTGGAAAATGTATGGTTGTGTCTTCTCTTGAATGTTTAGTCTGTTTTCTAAAGAGATGTGTGCAAAAAACGTGGTCAGGGTAAGGTCCAGATGAGGCTGAGGGTGGAGAGGAGGTATGGGCGGGAGTGGAGACCTTTGATCTTGAGGATGTCCCTTGTGACCTTGAGGACTTGGGGGTAGAAACACAAGTTCTGGATTGGTGGATGTGAAGACAGCAGAAGGCAGGGACTTCCTGCCAGCAGTGGTACCACTGAGAAGGGAAGAAGGGGAGAACGCAGATATACTGGCCACCAGCTGTGGGCCAGGCCCGGGGCGAGGCCCTTATACTGATGGTCCTATGGCATCACCCCACTCCATCACCCAGAGCGTAAAATGTCCATCGTAATTGAGGACACAGGCTCAGGAAGTTGAAGTGATTTGCCCCAGATCGCACAACTCGTCAGCGGGGAAACAGGATATGCAGCCAGATCTGGTGGGTTCTTTCTCCCATACGTCAAACTTGGGGGTACTGTGTACCCCACTTCTGAGCCCTCATGGCACAGCTGTGGGCCCTGAGCATCCTTACTCTCCCTGTCCTCAGCTTTCGGCTCCGTTATGAGCACCACTCATCACAGAACCTGGAATCTCCTTGCCCTGGGAGCCAGGGGTCAATGCTTCCATCTCTGCCCCGTCCTCCTTCCCAAAACACTGACCGGGGACCCTCTCTCGGTTCTTTGAAGGAGCGGGTTACTCCTCCCAGCCTCTCCCAGGTGTTCTCCTCCACAGTATGTGCCCCAGATCAGAGCAGGAGAAACCTCTCTCGTCCCTCACCTCATCCCCAGTGGATTGCTACTCTGTCCAGCACATTCCAAGGGAGAAAAAGGATCCAACACTGACCATCTGGGACTCCTGCCTGAGAAACGGCCCTTTCTCCAGACCACAACCCTACCCGAGCTAGATCCTCCCCTAATGGGCGTTTAGTTCACCTCTAGAGGAAGAAATGGCTGGCCTGGTAAATGAGTAAGATAAACTCCTAGTTATCCTCCAGATCTCAGACTAAACATCACTTCCTCAGGGAAGCCCTCCCTGACTCATCCTCAGACTCTGATTGCACGGCACACCAGTCCTTCAGATAACACCAGTTTACAACCAAACCATAAATAGCGTGACACAGTGTTGGACATCTGTCCCCCCTACTGTGCCCCGTGAAAGGGGAGCTGGGCTTATCATGAATCCCCGGCATTCGGCACAGAACTCTGCCCACGATAGGAAGGCAACCAGTAATTGCTGAATGAATGAATGAATGAACGTATGCTCCGGGCAGAGCTGGGGCACCCTCCTCTGGGCCCCTGCAGCCCCCTGGACATAACTTCCTCACTGCCCTATCACCCCGTACTCGTGTCTCTCTTTCACAGTCTCAAACTCACAGCTCAAGAGCCAAGTCTGGCCCAGCAACAGATTTAAAGTAAGTAATTTTATATTTTAAAAATCAATACAGTAATTTCTCTTGAAGAATAGGAAGATCTGGCAACAATCAGGTGGAGCTGAGTGGTAGGTGCCCCTCTTTAGATGAGCCCCAAGTCTCCAGATGGCCAAAGACCCCCAACTCCCTGTTCTTCTTACTCCAGACCTGCTTCACTCATCTCTGGTACCTGCCTGGACACTGTGAGCATTTGGGTTTGTGACCTCCTGCTGTTTCCATAACCCTGCCCTCCCCCCAAGGCCGTGAGCTTCCTGAGGTCAGAGCATCCCTCATGGGGCCTGGCACAGAGCAGAGGAACAGTAAATGCTGGCTGAGTGAGTGAATATAAGCAAGAACAGGAGCAAACTCCAGGGAGTGGTAAGACCAAGTGGAGCAAACTTGTGTGTAAGGAGGAGAAAGCCTTCGCTAAAGGAATGGAAGCACTCGATCAGACGCTCTTTAAGGATTAGCTAAGAAAAGATAATTGAGTGCACCAAACACTTTGTATTTTGTCTCACTACCTTGCCGTCCTTAAAGCTGGGGTGGTGAGTAGGTTAATCTCACTGAACTGGTTTAATAAATAGAAATCCATTTTAAAGTTATTTATTTTATTTATTTATTTTTGGCTGCGTTGGGTCTTCGTTGCTGTGCGTGGGCTTTCTCTAGTTGTGGCGAGCGGGGGCTACTCTTTGTTGCAGTGCGCAGGCTTCTCATTGCAGTGGCTTCTCTTGTTTCAGAGCACGGGTTCTTGGCACGTGGGCTCAGTAGTTGTGGCTCATGGGCTCTAGAGCGCAAGCTCAGTAGTTGTGACACACGGGCTTAGTTGCTCCGTGGCATGTGGGATCTTCCTGGACCAGGGCTTGAACCCGTGTCCCCTGCATTGGCAGGTGGATTCTTAACCACTGTGCCACCAGGGAAGCCCATAGAAATCCATTTTTAAATGTCTCCCAAGGATGGAAATCCTCTGCTGTGTTCTGGCTTCCAAAAGCGGCCTGGGACTCTACTGCCACCTGGTGGTAATAAGTACATATTGCAGGAAGAGTATTCTAAAAGGAAAATGTAGCCAACGTGGACCCACCCACCCCCACCCCCACTCCCAGGCAGAACCACCCTTCACAAATGGAAGGCAGAAAATAGGGCAGAAGTGACTGGTTTAAAAGAGAAATTAAATTCAAACCACAGTTACTGAGTATTTGAGGCACTTGAGTTGGGATAAGTCTGCCCCATCCCTTGATTACCTTAACTATAATCAAGACAGACATAAATAACTAATTCTAACACAAGGCAGACTGAAGTCCAAGTCCAGAACTATCACATCCATTGAGTGTGGGTGTTGCATCTCAGCCTGAACTAACCACAACACTCAGTAATATAGGCCAGGCATCGAGCAAAGTGGTTTCTCTTTTTTTTTTCTCCAGCAAAACTTTACAACAATCTTTTGAAGTAAGTCCAATTAGCATCCCATTCTGCAGATGAGTCAACTGAGGCTCAAAGAAGTGAAGCCTCTTACCCAAAGAGCTAGTGAGTGGCAGAGAAAGGATTCAGATCAGGCTTAGATTTGGCTGACTCCAGACTCCTCACTATTTCTTTAGAGTCTCCTACCTGCTCTAGACCCAAAGTGGCCTCTTGAGATTACAGGGCCCACCGGAAATCAGAATCTCCCCTCCTTATAACCTCAGCAGGTCTCTGGAAGGGCTAGATAAGCACAAAGAAAAGTGGTAGAAGTGTCTGGCTCATACCTTTGTTCTAGCCCACCCTTCTCGCCCGCCCCCTCCTCGGCCTCTATTCCACAACACCCTCACCCTCTGGAGGTTCTCCCGGGTCTGCCTGCCCCAGGGGAGACAGGTTGCCTGTCCTGAGCCCCAAGCCCTGGCTCTGCGTCATCTCCATGCCAAGTCCACAGCCCATCTGGGCAGCTCAGAGCCTTGTTTGCTGATTCGCAAGTTCATAGTATGGGCCAGTGCTCCCCAGAGAGAAATACAAAACCATAATTGTCCCCGGATTGGCTTGTGTTCTTTGTGGAAAGAAACAATACACAGCCTTTGTGTTTAAAAAAAAAAAAAATTACTGAAACAAAAAATTTCCAGTTCACACTCTTTTGAATTGAGAGAAATAAGTAAACACTATTTCCCAAATCTATGTTCACTGGGAAGCCTCCTTTTATTATATTTATGCAAAAACATGAGCCGAATATCATCCTACGCCACTATAAAACACATTCAATAATAAAATGCAAACGCTATTTGCAAAGAATTACAGAGGATCAAGTTCTGGCCGATTGCGAGGAGTAGTTTAAAATTAAGAGTTTTAAGCTTCACGTATCCCAATTTTATTTTGTAATAATCTATGCCTTTAACTTACCGTGTTTATATTTGCTCCGAATAATGTAGCCAAAAATCCACTGCACATTGATTGTGAAAAGGGTAACTCATTATCTGCTTTTGCCCAGAAATAACAGAGGAAGAAAAGAAGGTGTTTGCTTGCACTCCCACAATTCTTTGGAAATATTTGCTTTCAGACATTTTGTATTATTGTGCAGTGTGCGTATTTCTGCATGGGAGCTTTGCAATTTTGAAAAGATACCAAGAGGAGCAGAAAAAGAGACTAAAGAAGTTTTGCTCATTCTTTAGCCCAGGTTAACGTGGAGCCTAATCTGCATACCCACCTGAGGGATTCTGGGACATTGCTGTGGCTCTCCTGGGAGTATTTACATGAAGGGTCTGCAAGGAGGATTTCGGGTGGTTGCTGGAGGGATCTCACACCCTATGCCATTAAAGGAATATGGAGAGCCAACCCGCAGCGCTAAAGAAGACACTCTGGGGAGGATGGCAATTGGATGAAAGACACCCTAAGCCAAAGGAGTGGATAAGTATATGGCTCACTGTGCCAGTAAACAGGTAAGAGTCTCTTTAGTGCTGTCAAGAGCCTTGGTCACCCAGTAGGGAAGGACAGGAGACCCTAGAAGTGCCAGGGTAGAGTCCAGCTCCTGTGCCTGCTGACCAGTCCCTAGGAACTGACCCCAAATCCACCCGAATTTTTACATAAACCCTCTGGGATTTATAGACCACAGAGGCTTGGAGGTCTCCTCCCTCTAAACTGAGGGAGAGAGGAGGTGTACCCAGCAGGAGGATGGGCAAGGTCTAGGAACCAACACTGAAGCCTGGTCCATCCAGGGTTTCCGTTCACAGCCTGACCACCACCCAGTCTCCATTTCCATTCCTCCATCTCTGCCTGCCCTTCTTTTTCTTCTTCCTTCATCCATCTTGCTCACTGTTCCTCTTCCCATTACCGCCAACAGTCACATTAAAATCTCTGACCCTTATGTAACATTTTTTGCTTTCTCCAGAGCACTTTTTGTACACAAATGCTTCTTAAACTGGAGTGCATATGCCCTTGGGGGGCTCCCATCCATGGGCCAGAGAATTTGCAGAGCCATGTGACACACGTGGCCCATCTTGCTGGCATTAAAATTACCCAATGGTAAATAACTTAAAACACTGTCTTTGTGTTAAAAGAAGCAACGTGGGTATATTATGGAGCAGAATGCAAAATGCACATAAAATTTTAAGCTACAGTAAGACTTCAGATAAATTGTGAGCTTGTGGCAGGCTGCTTTAAGCTACACCCTCAAACCCCCAGGGTACCTGTTTACTCTCTTTTGCCATTAGGTTTGGCTTTAGTGGAAAAGTTGGAGGAGCTCTGACTTACTTTATCACATGAAATCCTCACAACAGCCCTTTCAAAGCAAGGCAGTCTTAGAGATGGAGGAACAGGGACCAGATATGCTGAGTAACTTGCCCCAAGTTACCCAGCAAGCAGGTGTCAGAGCCTAAACATTGTCTAGGTATTCTAACTCCAAGTCCAGTATTGACTCCACACTGAGGTACTGCCAGGCACATTGAACCACTGGGGGCAACAGGCCCCAGAAACAGGTAGTGCTGGGCCCACAGCTAGGGAGGATCCTCTGCAAATTTATAAAGTCCTCCCCCATAACCCATGGCTTCAAAATTCATAGGCAAGCAGGTGCTCCAAGCCTGGAGAGCTAAGACGCAGGTGGCTGCAATTCTGACATCACCCAGATAAGCCACTGTCAACTCTGGACCGCCAGCCTCAGAAGCTGAGGGCAGGGAGATTGGGAATTCTTGGTTGTTGAGATTGGCAGTTCTTTCTGGTAAGACTCAAAAGGCAAGGAGTTGACACATGGGGACCCAGGTGGCCCTGCTCTCTTCCTCAGTGCTCAGTGCTATCAGGGCAGGTACTCGGCTCCCAAGCCACTGGGCCCAGCAGGACTGGAGTCAGCTGCCGAATGGTTGGCTGGAGCAGGATTTGAATCCAGGTCGGGCTGACTCCCATCCCCCAGCCCTTCCCACGCTGCCTGAGGTTATGAAAGGAGTTCCATCCCGGAGTCAGGATACCTGAGTTCTAGCCCAGCTTCTCCAAAAGGAGCTGTATGACTTGGGCCAGTGCCTTCCGATTCTAGTACAGCGGGAAACACTCTAGCACCCAGGGGTTCTAGAGCCAGAACCACCTGGGTTCAAATCCCAGTTTTTCCACTCACTAGCTCTATAGTCTCAGGCAAGCTTTCACGTGCCTGTGCCTCAGTCTCCATATCTGTAAATGGGGACACGATTGGTGCCCAGCTCACAGGATCGTCGTGAGGATTAAATATCCACACAAGGCACTCGGAAGAGAGCCCGGTATGGAGCCGTGCTCAATAAAGGTGAGAGTGAAGGGGGTCAAGTGGCAGCCCCAAGGACCCACACCCTCGCAGCAGTGAGTCTGATTGGCAGGTGGGATAGGAGCCGCTGTGTCGGACCTAAACAGCTGCCTCTCCCTTTGTCCCCCAGCAGCTCAAGCCCCGAGTCCCGTGGCTGGTATTCATTCAGCAACTTTTTACTAAGTATCTGTTGCAGGAAGGGGGACGCCTTCCAGGGCCTGAGAGTGGGCTCTAGTCTAACACTCGGAAATGAATTGTCCGAGGAGACATGTGCTGACAAAGCAGGAGACTTTATTGGGAGGGGGCACCCAGGCGGAGAGCAGGAGGGTAAGGGAACCCAGGAGAACTGCTCTGCTACATGGCTCGCAGTCTCGGGTTTTAGGGTGATGGGATTAGTTTCCGGGTTGTCTCTGGCCAATCATTCTGACTCAAGGTCCTTCCTGGTGGCGCACACATCGCTCAGCCAAGATGGATTCCAGCGAGAAGGATTCTGGGAGAACATATGGACTGGCATCTCCTGTCTCCTTTTGACCTTCCCCGAATTCTTCTAGTTGGTGGTGACTTGTCAGTTCCGAGTTCCTTACCAGGATCTCCTGTTGTTACGATAACTCATGCAAGTGGCTACTATCTTGCCTGGCCAGGGCGGGTGGTTTCAGTCAGTGTTTCCCCTAACATACTTACCCTGGGCCAGGCATGGCTAGCGTATGGGGGACACAAAGGAGAGCAAAACCAGACGCAAACCCTGTGTGTCTAGAAGAGAGACAATTAACAGACCCACAAGGAAATGACAGCTAGTGGTAAATACTATGCAGGAAAATAACCCAGGGGGAGGGGATAGCGATGGGGAGGTGTTTTCAATGAGCTGTTTCGGGAAGCCCTCTCTGATAAACAAAGAAGTAGTAATCATTTATAAATAGTATTTAGCCGCCCTCAGCTTCAGAGCTCAGCCAGTTTCCCAGCTGGGAGAATCATTGGCGTGGTGGTCACCCGTGTGATCCCAGAGGCCCGCAAGGAAGACAGGGAGGGTTTGAGCATTGCAGTAGGGGACGCCCTGATATCGGTGGGATATCGATTTTGGGGAAGGTGCTGGGGGTGATGGTCCACGAGTACACTCAGGTTGAAGGTAAAAAGCTGGGATTGGGAGGCTGGGTCCCAAGTACCGGCTGGGACACAGTACAAGGCCAATTGCAAGGTCCCATCTCTGAGGTGCGTCATCTGCAGGAACGCTTGAGACAAGAGGAGGTCTCAGATCACACACCGACAGAGCCAGCTTCAACAGTGAGAAAGTCATCTTAAAGTCAGACTGCTCAGCTTTCCAAATTGTGAAATAATGGCCTGAATTTAAACTTTCCAAGATAAATTCAGTGGTTTTGTTTTTTACTGTTAATAGAGGTAGACCTTTTCTGTGTTGTGTTAGAATTTACCTGTAAGTTATTTTAGTATCAGGTACACAAATGTTACTGTATTTTATGTATGATAGGATTGCAACTGCACACAATTCTAATCTAATTCTAATAAAAACACACTAGAGTCTTAAAAATATTGATAACATTTACAATACTGTAATACTATAAACAATAATTATTAAGAAATAAAGAAGCAAGAAGATACAGGACTCAGAGAGAAGAACATTCCTGGCAGAGGAAACAGCACGTGCAAAGGCCCTGAGAATGGGACAAGCCAAGGACTTTGGCTTTTATCCTCAGTGTGAGAAGGTAGATTGCTCTTGTTTTTCTTTTTTTTTTTTTACTTGTGGCTGCGTTGGGTCTTCATTGCTGCGCACCAGCTTTCTCTAGTTGCGGCGAGCGGAGGCTACTCTTCATTGCGGTGCGCGGGCTTGTCATTGCTGTGGCCTCTCTTGTTGCAGAGCACAGGCTCTAGGTGCGCGGGCTTCAGTAGTTGTGGCACACGGGCTCTAGAGCGCAGGCTCTAGATTGCTCTTTAAAGCAGACAACATAGCAGATGTTTTTCATGCCTATCAAATTCAAAATGCTAATCCACGAGTCCAGGGGGTTGACCCACCTTGTCCAAGGTCACTCACCACCCAAAAGTCCCTTCCTATTGAGACAGAAAAAAATAAAAATAGACTACGTAGTAGCCCAATGCATGTGAAAAGCCTTGTTTTCATCAACAGGAAGGGGGGTAAAATGAATCAACACAGCCTCCCCCTCATGCTGAACAGTCAGTCATAGTTAATGTACAGATCACAGAGGCAGGTAACTCATACATGCTTAGTAGCAAATGGAAAAATCAAAGCAAAATAAGTTAAAAAGAGATACAGCAAAGAGAAGGCGCCTCTTAAATCAGCCTTTTCGAACTGCTTCGGGGCACCCTGGAGGGTCCTGTGAAATACCACGCTCAAGCTTGCCAGTATTTGTGATGCAGGAGTGGCCCCGCCGAGGGCATGCACAGCTTCTCCCATGCCACCCGGGAGTTCAGATCGCTGTCCAGAGATGTTGAGATGACGTGAAGCATGTGCCTCAGGCTGGCCATTGTGCTAGATGCCTTACCTGCCTTGTCTCCTTTAATCCACCCCAAAATCCTGGGAGGTAGGGAGGATCTTCCCCATTTTACAGATAAGAACACTGAGTCCCAGAGAAGTTAAGCTAAAGGGATGAAGTTTACGTTAATTTGAATCCTGGCCAATTCAGGAAATTTGTAAGACCTTAGTTAAAGAGTGGAAAGATTGGCCCAGAGATGGGAACTTGGAAATGATGAGGCCAAGCTTTGAAGAGAGAAAAGAGTAGAGAAGCGACGTTTGTTGGGGCACAAGGCAAGGCATCTTTCTCCTGTGTCTCATTCAGTCTGTGTGACTACTCTGCAGGACAAGGATTGTTAGTCCTACATTCAAGATGAGGAAACTGAAGCTCAGAGGGATTGATGGACCTGCCCGAGGTCGCCGACTAGTAGCAGAGCCCAGATTCCAAGCCAGGTGTGCCTGGTTCCATAGCCCACAGCTGCTCCTGCACCTGGTCACGGTGCCTGGTGTGATGGGACTAGCCTGTCCTGGGACTCACTGCACCTGGGCTGTGGCCCCAACTTTTCCAGTGACTTGCCGTGTGACCTTGGGCCTGTCGCTCCCCTCTCTGAGTCTCAGTTTCCTCTTCCATAAAATGTGGAGGTGGGTGGGGTGATCTCCAAGGCCCCCTTGACAGTATGCCTCTGAGTCTGTGACAATTAAAAAGCAAAACACAGAACAAGACTGATCCACTGCTAACTCCTCCTGCCCTAGGCAGCCCACGAGAGAGGGCAGCAAAATCCCTGCTGCCTTGTCTGTGTCCCAATCTCACCCTGACCCCTCCCACTACCCTTGCTCTCTGAGCTTCCCACCCTGCACAGTCAGAGATCTGCCCTCATCCTTGCTTCCTCCTTCTCCCTCCCCCCATACCCCACATCTGCTCCAAACTAAATCCAGTCCCCTCTCTCTCATTGGCTCCTCCTATAATGGCCCCCATGGTCTCCACCCCCAGGACATGTGCTTGATCCCTCCCCATCTCTCCCACAGGCCATGCAGAGCCCTATACTGGTCCCCTGGCCCCAGTTTCGTCCATGAGAGTGGCCAGGATCTTTGTTGAATCAGATCTTTTACATGCCCCCAATCCTGCAATGGCTCCCAAAAAGCCTATAGGATAAATTCTTTAGCGTGACATTTGACATTCAAAACCCTTCAAGGTATGGCCCTAATCAGCCTTAATCAATTAATTTCCTCCCACCATCCCGCTCCTCCTCATTCCCGCCTACACGTCAGTCACGGGTTCTGCTTTGCCACCTCACTGCCTGTATACGCTATTTATTCTTCCAGTTAGTATTTCCAGCCCTCCTCTCCTCTCCACTCCCCACCTGATTCAAATGCCTTCCTCCCAAACACCCCAGAGAGGTCACAATCCTTCCTTTCCCTCTGTTCCCAAGAATCTTTTTACAGCCGTGATTTATTTGATTCCATACCTCCAGTGCCTGGCACCGAGCCTGACATATGGAATGGATGTAGATTCATGTTTGATGGTTGAATGGAAGTTTGACATCTCATTCCTTCGGGGGCCAGGGATTTGTTTTCATCTAGCCTATCAGGTTACCCAAGAAAGCTCTGTCCATCACCCAAAGCACTGCTGCCCACATAAGCAAGGCCTCCCAATGTCCCCTTTGCCCACGCCCAGGAGTCCTGCCAGCTTGGTACCCAGATGCTCTCTCTCTCTCTCTGTCTCTCATTGTCCCCCTCCTCTGGTCGGTGAAGACACTGAGCCTCTCCCTCCTCTCCTTTGTCCACCTTGAACCCTAGGGTCCTAGGTCCAGGGGCAGGTTAGAGAGGGAAAAGGTGAAAGACGTGTAGTAGAAGCACGTGAGAAGTTGCCATAACTAGTTCCTTGAGAAACACACATCCATTTTTTTTAAGAAAGATATACAACCAGTAAGATCTAAATAAGTGATGATCCATCAAAAAATGAAAGCCCATAAAATGACAAGGCAGGTCTATAGATATTGCTGAGAGGTGATTATGGTCTACTGTAAAGTAAGAAGTTCAGATGGAATCCAGTTTGTTTAATCTGACTCCATCCAGGCAAAGATGGGACAAGTCTGAATGTCTACACACCAAAATGTCGTGGGGTCCACTTCTGGATGGTGGGGATTATGGGTTATTTTTACCTTTGTCTTCACACTTTTATATTGTCTGATCTTTTTACAAAGAGCACGAAATTTTATGTTCAGAAAAATAGTGCTATTTTCATACTGAAAGAAGAGGATGAGGAAGAGGGCAGAGAGGAGAGGAGAGAAGGAAAAGCTAAATAAGAAACAGGTGAAGACAAAGATGACTGCCCCCCAAAGACCCTCTGAGCCTCTCCTGCCAACCCACCTGGCCTGCCCACTGCCTAGGAAAGACCACCTGATCGTGATTCCAGAATATAGTCTCCGGCCTCCAGGCCACTCTCCAGGGACCAGGTTCCTTGTCATCTAACACTCAGTTCTGGATTACACCCTTGTGCCTTTTAGCTGAGGGATAAGAGAGCTCATCAAGACTGTTGGCTCAGACCATCCCCATTTGTTCATCTTCCTCTGAATGAAACTCCAGGGCAGGAACCCAATCCCTTACCCCTGTGCCCATGAGGAGAGACTCACGCGGAAACACTGTAGCAATGGCCAGCTTGGCACCATCTGAAATCACATTCCTTTAAGGCACACGACAAGAACCCACAATGGAAGGTTTGAATTGGTTAAAGCCTGGACGGGAATCTGCAGGGCACTGGGCTTCCATACAGAGGCTGTTAAGTCCTGGCCCCTCTCCCTAGTGTCGGGATTGCATTGACCTGGTTACTTAACTTCACTGAGCCTCTGTTTCCATGTGTGTAAAGTGGGGTTAATAACAGCACAGGCAGACCCTGGAGACATTGAAGGTTCAGTTCCAGACCACTGCAATAAAGTGAATATTGCAATAAAGAGTGTCATATGAATTTTTTTGGTTACCTGGTGCATATAAAAGGTATATTTACACTATCTTATAGTCTATTAAGTGTGCAAAAGCATTATGTCTAAAAAAACAATGTACATACCTTAATTTTAAAATACTTCATTGCTAAACAATACTAACCATCATCTGAGCCTTCAGCGAGTTGTAATCTTTTTGCAATAGGAACATCAAAGATCACTGACTACAGATCACCATAACAAGTATAACAAATATAACAAAAATTTTAATAGACTATTTTTTAAAGCAGTTTTGGGTTCACAGCAGAGTTGGGCAGAGGGTACAGAGATTTCCCACATACCCCACGAGCTCACACAGGCATCGCCTCCCCGACCAGAGTGGTACATTTTTTACAATTGAGGATCCTGCATCGGCACATCATTATCACCCAGAGTTCATGGTTTATGTCAGGGCTCACCCTTGGTGTCATACATTCTATAGGTTTGGACAAATTTATGATGACGTCTCCACCATGATAGCATCATACAGAGTAGCTTCACTGCCATATAATTTTTGTTTTAAAATTCAGTTAGCTAGGGGCTTCCCTGGTGGCGCAGTGGTTGAGAATCTGCCTGCCGATGCAGGGGACACGGGTTCGAGCCCTGGTCTGGGAAGATCCCACATGCCGCGGAGCAACTGGGCCCGTGAGCCACGACTGCTGAGTCTGCATGTCTGGAGCCTGTGCTCCGCAACAAGAGAGGCCACGATAGTGAGAGGCCCGCGCACCGCGATGAAGAGTGGCCCCCACTTGCCGCAACTGGAGAAAGCCCTCGCGCAGAAACGAAGACCCGACACAGCCAAAAATAAAAAAATAAATAATAATTTTTAAAAAAAATTCAGTTAGCTAATATTTTATTTGAGATTTCTACATTTATTTTTTTATTGAAGGATAGTTCATGAAATATTGCGGGAATTACCAAAATGCAGCACAGGGACATGAAGTGAGCAAATGCTGTTGGAAAAACGGCACCGGCAGATTTGCTCGATGCACAGTTGCCATGAACCTTCCATTTGTAAAAAATGCAACATCTGCAAAGCATAGTAAAACGAGGTCTGCCTGTACAGATGTCACAGGACTAGTGAGGGCTGAACCAGATGACGTATGTACAGCACTGAGCACAGTGCCTGGCACATAGTAGGCACTTAATAAATGGTAGCTTTTATTATTATTGGCAGAATTGTTCTAAACCTGCCGTGGGCAGGTCATAGACATGCCCAGGCCATTGGCAGCCCCTCTAACAACAGGAGCCCAGTGCGCCCCATAAGTTACAATTAGGAGGCTGGCAACGCCTGAGGGATTCTGACGGAGGGAAAATCGATCGGGGTTCATGCACAAGGGAAAGAACTACATTTGTCAGGGAGGGCTGTTGCACAAGAGAAATATGAAGGGCTCCTTTTAGCTCATTCTCTTTCCTCCACGAGAGCATCTAGTCTTATTAAAAATACAGTGAGGAGCACGGTTCCCACCTCCATCATGGCTAGTTGGGAAGCAGAAGACGCCCAGGCAAAGGAGAAGGAAACCATCTGTCTGTTGGGGCCGATGCCTCAGGGCATCTCTAAGGAGCAGGAGAGAGAGAAGCCGTGTGTGGTCAGCAGCAAGAGCGCTCCAGGCAGCAGTCAGTTGCAGGGAACGCATATTGGTCTGTGTCCTGGGCGTGGGGGAGGTTTTCGTGGTCCTGGATCATCTTTTAACACCAGCACCTCTCCTCTTGCTTCCTGAATCCCACCTGTCCCAACCGAGGCTCTCGACTCAAAGCCACACAGTATTTTCAGCCAGCATTGGCCAGTCCCATTTGTGGGTCTGGACCCATTTTTTTCATTCAGTCCACAAATCTGTGTGGATGCCTGCTGGGTGGGAGAGACACGGAAATGAAACTGATACAGACCCTAAGGGGGCATGTCCTCTAATCAGTGAGATGTGGCAGGTGCACCAGTACACCCAACGGTGTCAATCCATCACGTCACTCTTCTGCTGAAAAATCTTCAGGGGCCCCCAAGTGCCTGCATGATGGTGTCCAAATGCCTGAGCCCAGCATCTGAATCCTCACAATCAGCCATAACTGACCAGCTCCAGCCGCATTCCTCCTCCTCTTCCATCACTCTATCTCCTCTATACCAGTCTGCTGAACATCAACTTGTTCATGCCTCTGGGTCTTTGCCCAAGCTGTACTCTCCTCCACTGGACAAACTTCTACACTTCCTTCAATACCCTATTCAAATGCCCGTTTCTCCACCTATCTTCTCAAGCAACCCCAGGAAATTTTGGTCTATTTTACGTCTGTGTTTCCAGAACATTGGATGCAAATATGCATTTCAGCACTTACCATGCTATTATATATATTTACATATGTTCATCTTCCCCACTGATCTGTGAGCTCATTGAAGGCAAGGCCCATGTCCTATTAATATCTTAATAATAGAACCTGGCACACAGTAGGGGTTTAATAAATGTTTGCTAATGAAATACATATGGACAATAAATATAAGTAAAAATACTCAGCCTCCCTAGTAGTAAAGGAAATGCAAATGATAACAAAAATAAGATGCCTTTTTCACCCACTGGAGTAACAAAAATTGTAAATGATTGATAATATTCGGTTCTGATGAATATGTAAGGGCAAGGGCTGGAGAGAACAGGAATTGCTACAATCTTTTAGAAGAAATATAGCTCCATCTGTTAACAGTTAGAATGTGTATACCTGTTGACTCTTCACTAACTCTATTATGAATTTCTCCTATAGAAATAAAAGCACCAGCACATAAGGGATGTTTGTTATCTATTGTTGCATAACAAATTGCCCCAAAGCTTAGCAGCTTGAAACCACACACATGTATTATCTCACAGTTTCTATGGGTCAAGAATCCAGGCACTTCTTAGCTGGGTCCTCTGGCTCAGAGTCTCTGGTGAGACTGCACTCAAGGTGTCTGCCGGGGCTGCAGTCATCTGAAGGCTTGACTGTGGAAGGATCTGTTTCCAAGCTCACTTACATGGTTGTTGGCAGGGTTTGGCTTCTCCAGGACTTTTGGATGGAGGTCTTCAGTTCCTCACTGGTGGTTGGCCAGAAGCCACCCTCACTTCCTTGCCAGGTGGCTCTCTCTATCAGAACAAGCGCATGAGAAGAGCCAGAGAGAGAATACCGAGAAAGCAGAAGTTACAGTCTCTTGTAACTAATGCCAGAAGTGACATTCTATCAATGTTGCCATACTCTATCCATTAGAAGCAAGTCACTAGGTCCAGCTCACACTCAAGGAGAGGAGAATGCACAAGGGCATGAATACAGGAGGTGAGGGTCATTGGAAGCCATGTCAGAAGCTGTCTATGCAGGGTGTGTGTGTGTGTGTGTGTGTGTGTGTGTTTGTGTAAGCATGAATCACAAAGAAAGCTATGAAAAGAACTCTCCAAACCCTTAACAAGGATTACTGGGGAGAGGGGCAGGATTGGAGAGGGAAGAAAACTGGAAGAAACAAATTCTTAATTTTTTTTTACAAATCCCTATTTTGTTTGACTTTTAAGATAAGTAGGCATTTCTTTTATAACTTAAAAAATTAGATAAATAATTAATTATTTGAGGGAATCAAAGCCAAAAGTGTCCTGGAAATTGAAAAAGGGAAAATCCATCCTAGCTTGGAGAGAGAGGCAGAAAATCAGGGAAGGCTTCATAGAGTAGAGAATGTTTGAAGTGAGCCTTGAAATACGAGCTGGGTCAGGATGTGCAGAAAAGGCAGGAATGACAGGGGAAGGGAAGAATGCAACAGAAGGCAAATTAACTGTCCTAGAGCCAAAGAGTGGTCAAGGTGAGACAGAGAGACAGAGGCATGTGTCTACCAGGTTTTCTCCATCCCCAAGTCAGAGGGGCTACAGAAGGCTCTTCAGAGGATTCAGCTGCCACTTAACTGCCGGGGTCTATGGCAGAAGGTTCTAGACTTTTGTACCTGCTCATACTGCTTCCAAACTCCAGTCACAAGCACCAGTCCCATTCTGAGAGGTCCACGGACAAAGGCCCTTAGGAGCCTGAAGCTTGACACGGCAGGGGAGGAGAAATGCCAACACCTCCTTCCTCTCTCCATGGCTGCACCTAAGGGAACCTCCATTCATCTCAGAGACAGAGTCCATGCTCTGTTTGTTATGTGGAGCAAACCCCTCCCTGGCCATTACCTTCATTAAATTTACCCAACCTACCACCTCCAGGGAGAACCAGCTTCATCAGAGTCAAAGGTCTGGGCTGGCCCTAGCTCAGTGGTCCCTGGGACAAAAGGGAAATAGAACCACAAGGCTAGATCCAGGAAAAGGGTTGTGGTTAATATGTAAATGTAAACCACAAGAAACATAATCCTTCAAAGACTTTCCCTATCATCTGCTCTGGAACAGGCCTCACGCTGGGCTTTGGGGGCGAGGAGAGGCTGAGACCCAGCTCCCTGGCCTGGTGCAGCCTTTGGCCACATGGCGGCCAAGAAAACTGTATCAGACAATCCAGCAGGATGGTGTGGTGGATAAGGGAGGTGGGGAATCAAGGACAGTTTCATAAAGAAAAGAGACCTGTAGACTGGGTTTTGAAGAGTGAGTAGGAGTTTGATGAGAAGAAAAGGAGGCCAAGCTCTTCAAGCAGAGGAAACAGCACAGGCAAAGACATGGCATCTGGACCAGCAGTTCAGTGGAGCTGGAATAGGAAAGAGGAGAGGGGGAGGGGAGGGGCAGGGTTGTCAGGAGGTGAAAGAGGAAAGGGCCAGGGCCAGCCAGTGAGAGAGTTTATAAGGCAAAGCCTGACAAGGTTTCTTGACTGTTACCTAGGGGCTGTGGCTCATTAAAGACAATTTTTAAGATGTGTAACCTTGGGCTTCCCTGGTGGCGCAGTGGTTAAGAATCCGCCTGTCAATGCAGGGGACACAGTTTCGAGCCCTGGTCTGGGAAGATCCCACATGTCGTGGAGCAACTAAACCCGTGCGCCACAACTGCTGAGCCTGTGCTCTAGAGCCCGTGAGCCACAACTACTGAGCCCACGTGCTACAACTACTGAAGCCCGCATGCCTAGAGCCCATGCTCTGCAACAAGAGAAGCCACCGTGATGAGAAACCACAACGAAGAGTAGCCCCCGCTCGCTGCAACTAGAGAAAGCCCGCACGCAGCAGTGAAGACCCAATGCAGCCAAAAATAAATTAATTAATTAAATAAATTTATTAAAAAAAAAAAAAAGAAGTGTAACCTCTGGGGAGAGATATGGGTGTGGATGGAGAAGGGAAGACAAGACGGGAAAGAGACTTTTACTTATATCCTTCAGGGGTTTTATAGCAAGACTATTACTATCACTATTACATTTTTTAGAATTTTAAACTTTCTCTCTTGTCTAGGATGGCAAATAACTGACAATAGCTGTCATTTATTGAGGACTTCCTCTAAGGGCTTTCCACACATTATCTTGCTTAATCGTCACACTAACCCTCTGAAAAAGGTACTATTATCCCCATTTTTCAAGTGAGAACCTGAACACTTGGGAGATCAGGCGACGCTGAAGGTCACACACACAAATAGGCAAATGAGCCAGGATTGAAACCGGGTCTGCTGACACCAAGCCCATGTTCCTAACACTCGGCCCCACAGCCTCCAGGTAGCCCGTGGGACAGGGAGCAAGCGCCTCGCTTTCACAGATGCAGTGAGGCCGAAGACGAAGCAAATGCTGAGGAGAGTAGAGCCAGATTCGAACCATCTGGCTAGGCTGGGGCTCTGGACACGGGGCCAGCGTGCCAGGATGGAACGTATCAGGCAAAGATGTAAAGTCCTGACCTTGGGAACAAGGCCCCTGCCCAAGCACAGGTGGGAAATGTGCATCCCACCTGGGACTCGCACACCCTGCTGATCCCAGAGGCTGCCCCTGCCCGCCCAGCCCCAGGCCAGGAGAGTCAGTCTCGGAAGTCCTCATGCCATTGGAGGCGGAGGCAGCTGGTGGACTGGGGACAAGCTCTGGGCTGACTTCAGCCCATGGCCTCTCAGGACTGCTGGTCTTTCTGTCTCTTCTGTCTCCGTCGCCATCCCAGCTTAGTGTCCCCTCTGGTGGCCCTGATGAAGCTGGGGCCCAGCCCTGAACCACCCAACCAAGAGACAAGGTTGAGACGAGGGAAGTGGAAGACGCCGCTGTGTGACTTCAGGGATCGCCCTAGTGGTCAACAAGTGGTTTTTTAAGTTTTTTTTAAGCTGCAGACCCTTCTCTTCAATTGAATCTTATCTAGAGCCCTGTATGTGAACTGGGTGACGTAGGAGTGTCTCTGGTTGAAATCAGGTGGGGGCTGGACTCCCCAGTCATCTTCCAACACCCACCAGGGTCCCCGAGAGGTCTAGAAGGGGTCAACTGAACACAGTGTGAAACCCAATGAGCTAGATCACTTCAAAAGGCCCCCAGCTCAGAAGTGCTCTGACCCTTTAATTCCTCGTGAATAATCATAGCACAAACTAACGTATATCAAGCACTAACTATGCACCAGGCACTAAGCTAAGGGATTTACACAAATGCTCTCATTTAATCCTCATCACAAACCTATGAAGTAGGCTCTGCCACGTGGCAGAGGCTGCCAGCTGCCTACCAAACTCTATTCTCCCTTTCCTATCATTAGACTTAAAGCTGGACACATGGTTAGTGTCCCTTTCAGTGAGGTAAGACCACGTGACCAAGCTTTGTCCAATAGGGTGTGAGGAAGAGGCATGTGCCCCACGTCCAGGCCAGGGCAGTTAAGGGAGTGAGTGAACCCCCCACACTCTCTTGACCTCCCACCATCTAGCAGGGCCCGGGACCACCAGAGCAACTGTGGAAGTCTGGGGTTGACATGGTGGGTTTGGGTCCCTGAATTTGCCCAGTGTGACAGCACCCTCTGCTGACCTGGAGCCCACCCCACCTGGCCTATTACCTGCGAGAGATATTTCTATGCTGCTTAAGCCATTGCAGTGTAGATGTCTGTGTGACAGCAGTCTGACCTTTCATACACCCATTTCTTGGAGGAGGAAGGTGAAAGAGATTAAATAACTTTCTAAGATCACTCAGCTAGTGGCAGAATCTGGAGCCATTCAGTCTGGTTCTAAAGTCTGCCCTCAAATCATGACACTTACCTCCCAGGTGTTATGAAATTAATAATGACAAAACTTAGAGCAACCAAAATGTCTTTCAGTAGGTGAATGAATAAGTAAACTGTGGTACATCCATACAATGGAATATTATTCAGTGATAACGAGAAACGAGCTATCAAGCCATGAGAAGATATGAAGGAACCTTAAATGCATCTTACTAAGGGAAAGGAGCCCACCTAAAAAGGCTACCTACTGCAGAAGTCCAACCATGTGACATTCTGGAAAGCGCAGAACTATGGAGACAGTGGTTGCCAGGCATTCAGGGGGAGGGAGGGACAAAAAAACGGAGCACAGAGATTTTTAGGGCAGTGAAACTACTCTGTACAACACTGTAATGGTGACATTTGTCAAAACCCACAGAACGTACAACACAAAGAGTGAACCCTAATGTAAACTAGGGACTTTTTAAATAATAATAAAGTATCAATATTGATTCATCAACTATAGCAAATGTACCCCACTAATATAAGATGAAAATAATAGGGAAAACTGGGGGAAGAACAGTATATGGGAACACTCTATACTGTCTGATCAATTTTTCTGTAAACGAAAACTTCCCTAAAAAATAGTCTATCAGGGGAGATTGGTTCAAGATGGCGGAGTAGAAGGACGCGCTCTCACTCCCTCTTGCGAGAGCACCAGAATCACAACTGGCTGCTGGACAGTCATCGACAGGAAGACACTGGAACTCACCAAAAAAGATACCCCACATCCAAAGACAAAGGAGAAGCCACAGTGAGACGGTAGGAGGAGCACAATCACAATAAAATCAAATCCCATAACTGCTGGGTGGGTGACTCACAGACTGGAGAACGCTTATACCACAGAAGTCCACCCACTGGAGTGAAGGTTCTGAGCCCCACGTCAGGCTTCCCAACCTGGGAGTCCAGCAATGGGAGGAGGAATTCCTAGAGAATCAGACTTTGAAGCCTAGTGGGATTTGATTGCAGGACTTTGACAGGACTGGGGGAAACAGAGACTCCACTCTTGGAGGGTACACACAAAGTAGTGTGCACATTGGGACCCAGGGGAAGGAGCAGTGAGCCCAGAGGAGACTGAACCAGACCTACCTGCTAGTGTTGGAGGGTCTCCTGCAGAGGCGGGGTGTGGCTGTGTCTCACCATGAGGACAAGGACACTGGCAGCAGAAATTCTGGGAAGTACTCCTTGGCATGAGCCCTCCCAGAGTCCGCTATTAGCCCCACCAAAGAGCCCGGGTAGGCTCCAGTGTTGGGTCACCTCAGGCCAAACAACCAACAGGGAGAGAACCCAGCCCCACCCAACAGCAGACAAGTGGATTAAAGTTTTACTGAGCTCTGCCCACCAGAGCAACAGCTAGCTCTACCCACCACCAGTCCCTGCCATCAGGAACCTTGCTCAAGCCTCTTAGATAGCCTCATCCACCAGAGGGCAGACAGCAGAAGCAAGAAGAATTACAATCCTGCAGCCTGTGGAACAAAAACCACATTCACAGAAAGATAGACAAGATGAAAAGGCAGAGGCCTATGTACCAGATGAAGGAACAAGATAAAACCCCAGAAAAACAACTAAATGAAGTGGAGATAGATAACCTTCCAGAAAAAGAATTCAAAATAATGATAGTGAAGGTGATCCAGGACCTCAGAAAAAGAATGGAGGCAAAGATCGAGAAGATGCAAGAAATGTTTAACAAAGACCTAGAAGAATTAAAGAACAAACAAACAGAGATGAACAATACAATAACTGAAATGAAAAATACACTAGAAGGAATCAATAGCAGAATAACTGAGGCAGAAGAACAAATAAGTGACCTGGAAGACAGAATGGTGGAATTCACTGCTGATGAACAGAATAAAGAAAAAAGAATGAAAAGAAATGAAGACAGCCTAAGAGACCTCTGGGACAACATTAAACGTAACAACGTTCGCATTATAGGGGTCCCAGAAGGAGAAGAGAGAGAGAAAGGACCCGAGAAAATATTTGAAGAGATTATAGTCGGAAACTTCCCTAACATGGGAAAGGAAATAGCCACCCAAGTCCAGGAAGCGCAGAGAGTCCCATACAGGATAAACCCAAGGAAAACACGCTGAGACACATAGTAATCAAATTGGCAAAAATTAAAGACAAAGAAAACTTATTGAAAGTAGCAAGGGAAAAATGACAAATAACATACTAGGGAACTCCCATAAGGTTAACAGCTGATTTCTCAGCAGAAACTCTACAAGCCAGAAGGGAGTGGCATGACGTATATAAAGTGATGAAAGGGAAGAACCTACAACCAAGATTACTCTACCTAGCAAGGATCTCATTCAGATTCGATGGAGAAATCAAAAGCTTTACAGACAAGCAAAAGCTAAGAGAATTCAGCACCACCAAACCAGCTCTACAACAAATGCTAAAGGAACTTCTCTAAGTGGGAAACACAAGAGAAGAAAAGGACCTACAAAAACAAACCCAAAACAATTAAGAAAATGGTAACAGGAACATACATATAGATAATTACTTTAAACGTGAATGGATTAAATGCTCCAACCAAAAGACAAAGGCTCGCTGAATGGATACAAAAACAAGACCTATATATATGCTGTCTGCAAGACACCCACTTCAGATCTAGGGACACATACAGACTGAAAGTGAGGGGATGGAAAAAGATATTCCATGCAAATGGAAATCAAAAGAAAGCTGGAGGAGCAATACTCATATCAGATAAAATGACTTTAAAATAAAGACTGTTACAAGAAACAAGGAAGGACACTACATAATGATCAAGGGATCAATACAAGAAGAAGATATAACAATTATAAATATACATGCTCCCAACATAGGAGCACCTCAATACATAAGGCAGCTGCTAACAGCTATAAAAGAGGAAATCGACAGTAATAATAACACAATAATAACACAATAATAATAACATAATAATAGTGGGGGACTTTAACACCTCACTTACACCAATGGACAGATTATCCAAACAGAAAGTTACTAAGGAAACACAAGCTTTAAATGACACAATAGACCAGATAGATTTAATGGATATTTATAGGACATTCCATCCAAAAACAGATTACACTTTCTTCTCAAGTGCACACGGAACATTCTCCAGGATAGATCACATCTTGGGTCACAAATCAAGCCTCAGTAAATTTCAGAAAATTGAAATCATATCCAGCATCTTTTCTGACCACAATGCTATGAGATTAGAAATCAATTACAGGGAAAAAAACGTAAAAAATACAAACACATGGAGGCTAAACAATACGTTACTAAATAACCAAGAGATCACTAAAGAAATCAAAGAGGAAATCAAAAAATACCTAGAGACAAATGACAATGAAAACACGACAATCCAAAGCCTATGGGATGCAGCAAAAGCAGTTCTAAGAGGGAAGTTTATAGCAATACAAGCCTACCTCAAGAAACAAGAAAAATCTCAAATAAACAATCTAACCTTACACCTAAAGGAACTAGAGAAAGAAGAACAAACAAAACCCAAAGTTAGTAGAAGGAAAGAAATCATAAAGATCAGAGCAGAAATAAATGAAATAGAAACAAAGAAAACAATAGCAAAGATCAATAAAACTAAAAGTTGGTTCTTTGAGAAGATAAACAAAATTGATAAACCATTAGCCAGACTCATCAAGAAAAAGAGGGAGAGGACTCAAACCAATAAAATTAGAAATGAAAAAGGAGACATTACAACACACACGGCAGAAATACAAAGCATCCTAAGAGACTACTACAAGCAACGCTATGCCAATAAAATGGACAACGTGGAAGAAATGGACAAATTCTTAGAAAGGTATAAGCTTCCAAGACTGAACCAGGAAGAAATAGAAAATATGAACAGACCAATCACAAGTAATGAAATTGAAACTGTGATTAAAAATCTTCCAACAAAAAAAAAAATCCAGGACCAGATGGCTTCACAGGTGAATTCTATCAAACATTTAGAGAAGAGCTAACACCCATCCTTCTCAAACTCTTCCAAAAAATTGCAGAGGAAGGAACACTCCCAAACTCATTCTATGAGGCCACCATCACCCTGATACCAAAACCAAAGATACTACAAAAAAAAGAACATTACAGACCAATATCACTGATGAATATAGATACAAAAATCCTCAACAAAATACTAGCAAACAGAATCCAACAACACATTAGAAGGATTATACACCATGATCAAGTGGGATTTATCCCAGGGATGCAAGGATTCTTCAATATATGCAAATCAATCTATGTGATACACCATATTAACAAATTGAAGAATAAAAACCATATGATCATCCCAATAGATGCAGAAAAAGCTTTTGACAAAATTCAACACCCATTTATGATAAAAACTCTCCAGAAAGTGGGCATAGAGGGAACTTTCCTCAACATAATAAAGGCCATATATGACAAACCCACAGCAAACATCATTCTCAATGGTGAAAAACTGAAAGCATTTCCTCTAAGATCAGGAACAAGACAAGGATGTCCACTCTCACCACTATTATTCAACATAGTTTTGGAAGTCCTAGCCACAGAAATCAGAGAAGAAAAAGAAATAAAAGGAATACAAATTGGAAAAGAAGAAGTAAAGCTCTCACTGTTTGTAGATGACATGATACTATACATAGAGAATCCTAAAAATGCCACCAGAAAACTACTAGAGCTAATCAATGAATGTGGTAAAGTTGCAGGATGAAAAATTAATGCAACAAAATCTCTTGCATTCCTATACATTAATGATGAAAATTCTGAAAGAGAAATTAAGGAAACACTCCCATTTACCATTTCAACAAAAAGAATAAAATACCTAGGAATAAACCTACCTAGGGAGACAAAAGACCTGTATGCAGAAAACTATAAGACACTGATGAAAGAAATTAAAGAAGATACAAACAGATGGAGAGATATACCATGTTCTTGGGCTGGTAAAATCAATATTGTGAAAATGACTATACTGCCCAAAGCAATCTACAGATCCAATGCAATCCCTAACAAATTACCAATGACATTTTTCACAGAACTAGAACAAAAAATCTTAAAATTTGTATGGAGACCCAAAAGACCCCAAATAGCAAAGCAGTCTTGAGGGAAAAAAACGGAGCTGGAGGAATCAGACTCCCTGACTTCAGACTGTACTACAGAGCTACAGTAATCAAGACAATATGGTACTGGCACAAAAACAGAGATATAGATCAATGGAACAGGATAGAAAGCCCAGAGATAAACCCATGCACCTATGGTCAACTAATCTATGACAAAGGAGGCAAGGATATACAATGGAGAAAAGACAGTCTCTTCAATAAGTGGTGCTGGGAAAACTGGACAGCTACATGTAAAAGAATGAAATTAGAACACTCCCTAACACCATACACAAAATAAACTCAAAATGGATTAGAGACCTAAATGTAAGACCGGATACTATAAAACTCTTAGAGGAAAACATAGGAAGAACACTCTTTGACATAAATCACAGCAAAATCTTTTTTGATCCACCTTCTAGAGTAATGGAAATAAAAACAAAAATAAACAAATGGGACCTAATGAAACTTAAAAGCTTTTGCAAAGCAAAAGAAACTACAAACAAGATGAAAAGACAACTCTCAGAATGGGAGAAAATATTTGCAAACGAATCAACAAAGGATTAATCTCCAAAATATATAAACAGCTCATGCAGCTCAATATTAAAAAAACAAACAACCCAATCTAAAAATGGGCAGAAGACCTAAATAGACATTTCTCCAGAGAAGACATATGGATGGCCAAGAAGCACATGAAAAGCTGCTCAACATCACTAATTATTAGAGAAATGCAAATCAAAACTACAATGAGGTATCACCTCACACCAGTTAGAATGGGCATCATCAGAAAGTCTACAAACAACAAATGTTGGAGAGGGTGTGGAGAAAGGGAACCCTCTTGCACTGTTGGTGGGAATGTAAATTGATACAGCTACTATGGAGAACAGTATGGAGGTTCCTTAAAAACTAAAAATAGAACTACCATATCACCCAGCAATCCCTCTACTAGGCATATACCCAGAGAAAACCATAATTCAAAAAGACACATGCACCGCAATGTTCATTGCAGCACTATTTACAATAGTCAGGTCATGGAAGCAACCTAAATGCCCATCGACAGACGAATGGATAAAAAAGATGTGGTACATATATACAATGGAATATTACTCAGCCGTAAAAAGGAATGAAATTGGGTCATCTGTAGAGACGTGGATGAGTCTAGAGACTGTCATACAGAGTGAAGTAAGTCAGAAAGAGAAAAACAAATATCGTATATTAACGCATATGTGTGGAACCTAGAAAAATGGTACAGATGAACCGGTTTGCAGGACAGAAATTGAGACACAGATGTAGAGAACAAATGTATGGACACCAAGGCGGGAAAGTGGGGTTGAGGGGGGATGCATTGGGAGATTGGGATTGACATATATACACTAATATGTATAAAATGGATAACTAATATGAAACTTTTGTTAAAAAAATAAATAAAATAAAATTCAAAAAATGTCTATCAATTTAAGTATGTATATATAGCTTCAATAAAAACTCATGTATGAAAAAAATTAACAGTATTTTGCCATGCACCATACGCTTTGATCAACATTCATTTAATCTTCCCAATAATCTATGATGTAGGTATTGTTGTTATCCCATTTTTCAGATGAGGAAGTCGAGGCCCAGAGAGGCCAAGCCAGGACAAAACTCCTATTTGTTTGACTTCCTATCACCCTCCCTCCCCAAGACCAGCTCCCTCCACCTTCTATAGATGCTTGCCCTCACCAAGGTGGGTGCCTGCTCCCCAGTCCAGAAAAGCCTGCAGGATACATGCACCAGCCCCCTCTCAAGGGATCCAGGTTGATGAAGGCTCACAGCAGCCCCTTGAGGGAGGCTCCAAGGTCACCCAGCAAACCAGACCTCCAGACTCCCCGTGCAGTGCTCCTTCCTGTGTAGAGCACTCAACTCAGGATAGACCAGTCCCAGTGCCCTTGCACTCCCCAACACACACACACATGCACACACACACACATGCGTGCACACACATCCACCCTTCCACTCTGTCTTTTGACCCTCAAACAGACAGACTGGATTTCCAGGTGACACAAGGCCCTTCAATGCTCACACAAGCTCACATTTCTCACCAAGAACTCAGGGTCATTTGGGGAATTTTTTTTCCTGGAGATAGATTGTCAAGATCTCCTTCAAAATGCAGAACCACACCTGCACATTAGCACAAGGCATCACTTTGCCTGCTCTCTGTAACCCCTGGAGGGGGACTGGAGGAATGTATCAGATTCTTAATTTAAGAAAAATTCCCAGCGCCTGCATGTGCTGAAAGAGCCATTTCATATGTTGGAGGTGTAAGGAAGGCAGTGCTGCCTGAAAAATACTGATCTGGCTGCAGTTCCTGGGATGTTGGGCCTCCCCGTGAAAGAAATAGGAGCTGCTCCAGCTTCGGTGTTTAAAGGACATAAACACAGTCCAGGGACAGCGTGACGTCTGACTGTCAGGGCCGTGGACTATCCATGACCTTAGGACAGGGGGAGTTGATTCGAACCCTACTGAGTTTGATGAAATATGCTGACTCCATTCCACGGTAAGTGGCAGGGACGGCACAGGGGCCCAGTGAGCAGCCTCGAAGCCTGTCAAATCCTGCGAGAATGAGAGGCCCCGGTGTGCAGTCCCGTTCCTCTGGAAGGTCTCACCAAGGCTCTGGGATCAAACAGGCCCCACCTGGCTGTGTGATCCTGGACATGTTACCTAACATCTCTGAGCCTTCATTTTCTCCTCTGAAAAAAGGTTGACACATAATTATAGGATTCAATGAGATAAAGCAGGGAAAACATGTAGCACATGGAAACATTCAATAAACATTAATGATGGACTTCCCTGGTGGCACAGTGTTTAAGAATCCACCTGCCAATGCAGGGGACACGAGTTCAATCCCTGGTCTGGGAAGATCCCACATGCCGCGGAGCAACTAAGCCCATGTGCCACAACTACCGAGCCTGTGCTCTCGAGCCCACGTGCCACAACTACTGAAGCCCGCGTGCCTAGAGCCTGTGCTCCGCAACAAGAGAAGCCACCGCGATGAGAAGCCTGTGCACCGCAATGAAGAGTAGCCCGCATTCGCCGCAACTAGAGAAAGCCTGTACGCAGCAACAAAGACCCAACACAGCCCCCCAAAAAAAAAATAAATAAAAATAAACATTAGTGATTTTGTGATGATGATGATGATGATTACTTGAGAGCTAGCTAGGTTCTTGCAAATTATCTCATCTAATCCTCTCGTTATCCAAATAGGAAAATTGAGGCCTGGAGAGGAAAGGGGACTTGCCCAAGATCACACAGCAAGTTGGAAGATCTGGGACTAGACCCCATTTCTCTGTTTCTTAGACCAAGGCTTTCTCCACCACACACACTGGTCATGTTCTGTGGCTATCTCAGAAACATAAAGAATATTCCAACAGCCATGTGGATTCTACAGCAGAACCAGGCCTGGGACAAGGAAAGACCAGAATGTCCCATTCCACCAACCAAGGTGGAGTTCCCATTCAGCTGCCCTAAGGGCTGGGTCTGCTTTGGCTCCTCTGCAGATGGAAAGGGTTGACAGAAAGTGAGGGGTATGTTAGGGAGATGTCATACATCCCCGTTCCTGGAGAAGCCAGCCAGAGGAGATCCGGGGGGGGTCATCGGCCCTGCAACCCAGCCCCACTCAGCAAATCAGACAGTCGCCACTTTCTTAAACTCCATTCCAGGAGGCAGCCTTGTCTGCTCAGGCCTCCCAGGAGGCACCTCCCGTTTGCAGGACCAAGCCAGCCATTGCAGGGATTCTGCATAGATGCTGGCAGATCACAGCCACAGCCTGCCAGAAAGGCCCTGTCTGCAGGGTGACGTCACTCAGGGTCTCCTTCTTGTCCCCTTTTGCACCCTGGAGGGGCGCCAGCCTGATCTTTCTGCGTGGGCCGCTGGGTGATCAGCTCTACTGCCTGCCTATCTTGGGAGCACAGATGTGTCAAGCTGTGAGTAGAAAGGTGTCAGGATGTGCCCTGGGTGGGTTTTGTGGGATACGGAGAGCATGATTGCCCTTTGTTCCTTTACTGAAGGCATCCATCATTATCAGCCCCCCAGGCCTCCTACCGAGTGGGACAAGCCACCTTCTGTAACATAGAACCCCATCACCACCTGGTCACAGATAACTATTGAGAAGGGAATCCCTGACCCAAAGGCAGCCCACCCATTGGTTGGCCAGTCATCCTATGAGCTGGCCACAGTCAGACATATATAGGGGAATTTGAACTAAGAGATTAAAAAGGGTGTTTAGCGGTGGGCAATGGAGCTAAAGGCTATGTGGATGCAGGAGGAGTGATGGGGAGGTAGGGCAGCTTAGAGAGTCATGTGAGCTCAGACAGCTGAAAAAGGAGAGTATTTACAGGGGTGATGGAATATGGGTGCTGATGCAGGCGAAGATAGAAGAATCCCAGAGGGACCTCTGGAGAGTGCTGAGACAGGGACGCAGGGCAGATGCGCAGATTAATGGGAGGCAATATTCGTTAGTGTTCCTCTCCCTGGGATGTTGGGAAAGCTCCAAAAAGAGTCCAGACAGAGACTCCAGAAAGAGAAACAATAGGCTGCAGTGGTATCCACAGAGCACTGAAAGCTAAGGACATTCACACAGGAGGTTGGCAATAATTCCTAGGAATGGAAATTCCCACCAGGCACTCAGATATAAGAGGAGCAGCTCCCTGAGATTAAGAATTGATGGAAAAAAAAAAAACAAAAAAAAAAATTAAAAAAAAAGAATTGATGGAAACAAGGAAAGTTCTCTGGAACCCTGGACCAGAGCTCACCCATGGGCTTAATGTTCCTTCCTCCTTACCTGTGGCAGCCACTTTCAAGCACCTGAATGGGTTGTGTTTTTTTTTTCCTACAGAAAGTAGCAGAGACTTGGAAGTTAAATGTCAAAAAATGCATCAAAAGGCAGGAGAAACCTGCATCTTTATTGTGTTTAGAACGAAGACTGGCAGAATGGTCTAGGTTGGCACAAAAGAGAACAGAGGCCTTTTCCAATGAAATGCTGCTGTGGATGATCAGGCTGCACAGAAGGCAAGAGAGACCCCCTGAATTCTTGCTGCTAATGAGGTCATAGGGGAGGAGGGTGGGGAAGAAGTGGCACAACAGAAAAGATACCCGGCTTCACCTGAATCCAACCATCTCCAGTGCCGGTTCTCCCCACCCAGAGTAGCTGCAAGCTTGACAAGGCAGCTGGGGCTAGAACCACGCCTTCTCTTTAGATGAGTGGGTCTCAAGGTACGGATGAGTGAAGCACCTACTTGGAGAGGGCACAGGGCTTGCATTATTGGAGATTAGTGACCAGCAAGAGCAGATCCAGAAGTGTTGATCAGTATGATTATCCCTGATTTTCATTCTGCGTCTGCCACTCCAGCTGTGTTCATGGGGAAATGGTCTGGAGAGGCACAGAGAAGTCCAGATAGCAAGGGCTGCTGCACACGTGGTCTGCTGAGCATTGCAATGCCGCAGGTGCCCGGGACCACTCCCCACAAGCACCATCGGCCACCCCTGTCACCATGAAGACATACCCCATCGTGTAATTAGATTCCCATTCTCGACTACTGCCCACTGGCTCAACTTGTCTTCCCTCCTCCTGATTCAGGCCTTGGGTTCACTTGTCACTTGGCTCTGAACTTTCTGACAAGCACCTTCTTAAGCCCCGGAAGGCTGACCTTCTCCCTTCCAGGAGCCACTATGACTCCTTCATGTTTTCCCGAGGTTTGTGCCTTTTCCATGTCACTGATTCTGCCCTTCTTGGCTAGAATTAGACCCACGGTAGCAGTTCCCCCTGCCACTTCCTCTCCCCCCGGAGAAACTAAAGACTGGCAAGATCTCACTGGGGCCTCTTTGTCCAACCAAATACAACGGGCAGCAAGGGTCCAGGTGGCCCACCTTTGGGCCCATGTGAAGATTTACACCAGGTCACCTTCTTCATCTTCCCCAAGAGGCTGTGACCCACCATCCAGCCACGGTCCATTGTCTTCTTCCCCTGCCTTCTAATGACAGTAATAATAAAGCCATCATTTCTCAAAGGAAAGGACAAGCCAGGCACTGTGCTGCGTTTCACATAAATATCGCAGATAATCCTCACAAATACCCTGGGGGCAGGAAATTTCCCTATTTGCCAGATGAGGATACTGAGGCCTCATAGACCAAGCGTCACACAGCTAAAAAGTGGCAGAACAAGGATTCCAACTCATACACATTTAACTCCAAAGACAGGGCCGATCACCCTGGGCTAGACATCCGCCAATGCCCTAAAATTCCCACAAAAGGGCTCGTGCATTTCCACATGTTTGGAGCCTATATGGCCACTTCCTGCCCCTTCAGACCTTTAAGTCAGAGTAGACCCTTCCCGTGCCCCATCCCTAAATCTCAGTGCCTACATTCAGTACCAGTAGGTGCCCTACAGATACCTGAAAACGGAGGAATGAAGGAGTTAGCGAATCCTGTGTTTACATCCCAGGTTCACACGTGTATCTTGACCTCTCCAAGGCTAAGAGGACGGCACCAAACTCCTGTTGTAGATGCTTTTTCTTGGAGGTCTCTCGGCACCTTCTCTCTGGGCAGCCTAGCTCCAGTGTCAAGCCAGCATTCTTCTATAATTTTTCAGGTTTTCCTCCTTCAAATATTTGGTTCAATGAACACTTAGTAAGACCCTACTGTTTGCCAGGCTCTAGTGAATCAAAGATAAATCACAAGCCACACTGTCCTCCCGGAGCTCAGTCCAGGCGCCAGAGAGGAAGACACGGTGATAATAGCTCAGAGCAAACTAAGATCAGCACCTGGAGTGAAACTTGGAAATGCCAAGCCATCCCCCGAAAGCCATCAGGCCAGGATCTGGGCCATCACCTGGTCCTGAAATCAATCCCCTGCCTTTATCATGAGCCCCCAAATCAGGCACACGCCTGCCATAAACTTCTTTCTCTCATTAGTTCCAAGAAGAGGTGGAAAGATCACCAAGGCCCGCGTAAACTCCTGTAAGCATCATGGCCAAGATATTATGGGGCGAGTTCCCAGGAAAAGCTCAGAGGGTTAGGAGATTCTGAGCTTGGAATATAGTGCACAAACAGCCAACCGATTCAGCAGGGCTGAGGGGACCTGAAAGCTAGCCAGGGGGGAATGGCTGAGGACAACATGTGCTACTTAGCTATTGAGGCTTGCGAAAAGGAGACGCACAGATTGGGAAACTATGTTTCTAAACTAAAACTCAGAGCATACAATCTCTCCAAGTATGAGTATTTCAGTTACCTACTGCTGTGTTACAAAGCACCCCCAAATTTACGGGCTTGAAACCAGAAGGGGAGGAGGGAAGGAGGAGTTATTGTGTAATAGGTGCAGAGTTCAGTCTGGGATGATGAAAATGTTCTGGAACTGATAGTGATGATGGTTGCATGACAACATGATTATATTTACTATCACTGAACTGTACACTTAAAGGTGGCTAAAATGGTCAATTTTATGCTATATTTATTTTACCACAATAAAAAAAAGCAGTGGCCTATATGGGAAAAGAATCTAAAAAAGATTTGATATATGTATACGTATAACTGATTCACTTTGTTGTACAGCAGAAAGTAACACAACTTTTTATTTTTTTTTAATTTTTATTTATTTATTTTATTTTTATGGGATCTTAGTTGGGGGCATGCAGGGTCCTCCGCTGTGGCGCATGGGCTCCTCACTGGCACACAGGTTTCTCTCTATTGTGGTTCGCGGGCTCTGTACTTGTGGCCCACATGCTCAGTAGTTGTGGCATGTGGTCTTAGTTGCCCCACAGCATGTGGGATCTTAGTTCCCCGACCAGGATCAAACCCGAGTCCCCTGCATTGGAAGGCGGATTCTTAACCACTGGACCACCAGGGAAGTCCCCACAACATTTTAAATTAACTATACTCCAATAAAAAATTTTTTAAAAAGCAGTGAATTTGGGACTTCCCTGGTGGCGCAGTGGTTAAGAATCTGCCTGCCAAGGCAGGGGACACGGGTTCGAGCCCTGCTCTGGGAAGAACCCACATGCCACAGAGCAACTAAGCCCGTGCACCACAACTACTGAGCCTGCGCTCTAGAGCCCGTGAGCCACAACTACTGAGCCTTCACTCTAGAGCCCGTGAGCCACAACTACTGAGCCCGTGTGCCACAACTACTGAGACCACGTGCCACAACTACTGAGCCCGTGCGCCACAACTACTGAAGTCCGTTCATCTAGAGCCCATGCTCCACAACAAGAGAAGCCACTGCAATTGAGAAGCCTGTGCACCGCAACGAAGAGTAGCCCCTGCTCACCGCAACTAGAGAAAGCCTGCGTGCAGCAACGAAGACCCAACACAGCCAAAAATGAATAAATTAATTTTTTTTAAAGCAGTGAATTTTATTTGGTATAAGTTAATAAAGTTGATAAATATTTTTAAATTTTGATTATTCAATCAGATTGCACTAAATTTTACTTAGTGTATTTTAGCTGACTATGCAATTGAATATGATGGCAGATCAACTAATAGAAAAATACTTTCTCTATCCCAAAAGAAAAACCCTACAACCATTATTGTTTTTCATGAATTTGAGTATTGACCAGATCACCTCAATTCTCTTCCACATAGCCTCTCAGCCTTTGGTCGGTCCGGCTGGGTTTCCGCACAGCACAGCTTGCTGAGAGAGGAGGGGGAGGGTGCAAGATTTCTGAAGGCCTCGTTTTGAAGTCATATGACATCACCTCCACCAGGGTTCAGCCAAGGGAGCAGAATCTCTACGAGTGCTTTGAGATAAGGCATTTACTATAGGAATCAGACCTCACACCATTATGGGAGGAGCTGAGGAAGTGAAGGTCTGGAGGAAGAGTTGGAGGACAAGAGAAGGAGCTACTACTGTCCAGTCACTTGGAGAAGTTAAGTGTATCCAGCATCAAAGTGGGACCACACAGGGGGAGCTGGTGGAGAGTTCTGTGCAAAGCCAGTGCCTCCGAGTGGCTTCCAGCTCTGTGGGTCTGCAGCCAAGTGCCTCGTGGTGGGCTTGAGCCACCGTTGGCCAACAGAGTCGACCAACAAAGAGAAGAACTGGACACAGAGAGAGGCAAGCCAGGACAAGCTGAAACCCACCGGGTACCTCTGCATCTGCTGCTTCTTCTGAGTATGACGATCTTCCAAGAGTAATGGCTGCTGTGTCCCCTCTGTCTTCCAATCAGCTTCCACTTTGACCAACTCCAACCGTGGTCCGCACAGGAAGGGCAGTCCCAGACTCACCAAGTCGACTCAGTACCAGTCACCAAAACCAGTGCACTTATGGAGAAAACTGGGCAAAAGACTTGAAATCAGAGCTGTCCTCACCACTCTGGGAGGTATGCTCTCTAAGCATGGTTGGGGGGGCCTCGATCCTGCAGGCAGACTTGTTTTAAGTAGCTCCAAAAAAGAAGACCTAACAAAGACAGTGCGGGGCCTTTGATCCCAGCCCCTCAACTTACCAGCTGTGTGAGTTTGGACAAGTTGCTCGAGCCTCAATTTCTCTACCTTCAAAACATGGGACACCAACCCCAGCTTCATGGAGCTATACCTGGTGCGGTGTCTGACACCAGAGTTGGTACTCATTACATTCAATTTCCCTTTCTCCCAATTCCAATGAGTGGATATGCCTAACATAGAGATAGGCCAGGTGTTCTGCTTAAAATTGTAAGTTCGAGGGAGGCAGATTTTGGATGAAGGCTAGCACTGTAACCATCCAATCCTGGCAGGGGTTCCCGTTAGGGTAGGGAGCTTCCCATCACAAGAGGTGTGCAAGCCCATCGGGAAATCAGTTGGACTAGGTGAGTTCTAAGGACTCCTATAGCTCCAATCAATTATGGCTCCACAAAAAGCTCCATGAGTTAGTTTACGGAGAAGCATTTTTCCCATCAATACCAGAAATATTGCATGTTGATTATCAAGTGCCCACCTCCATTCACTGCTGATGGGATATATAAGTTGGCACAAACTTTCTGAATGGCAATTTGACACAACATATCAAGATCTTTTAAAATAGCCACACATCGTTCAGCCATAAAAAGGAACGAAATTGAGTTATTTGTAGTGAGGTGGATGGACCTAGAGTCTGTCATACACAGTGAAGTAAGTCAGAAAGAGAAAAACAAATACCGTATGCTAACACACATATATGGAATCTAAAAAAAACGGTACTGATGAACCTAGTGGCAGGTCAGGAATAAAGACTCAGACGTAGAGAACGGCCTTGAGGACACAGGTGGGGAAGGGTAAGCTGGAACGAAGTGAGAGAGTAGCACTGACATATATACACTCCCAAATGTAAAATGGATGGCTAGTGGGACGCTGCTGCATGGCACAGAGAGATCAGCTCGGTGCTTTGTGACATCCTAGAGGGGTGGGATAGGGAGGGTGGGAGGGAGGCTCAAGAGGGAGGGGATATGGGGATATTTGTATTCATACAGCTGATTCACTTTGTTGAACAGCAGAAACTAACACAACATTGTAAAGCAATTATACTCCAATAAAGATATAAAAATAAATAAATAAATAAAAATAAAAATAAATAAAATAGCCACACCATTTGACCCTGTGGGAATTTGTCCCAAGGAAGTAACCTGTAGTGTGCCCAGAGATATAAATACAAGAATGTGGCTTGTTATTTCAAATATCAAAAAAAAAAAAGAAAGTGTAAATAATGGAACAGTCCAACAGTAGAGGAATGATTACATAAATTAGGGCACAGCCAAAAGATGGAAAACCATGTTTCCATTAATCTTGTCTTTAAAAAAAAAAAATCACATGTCCAAAAAAACATGAGGAATTTTCCCACAATTATCCTTTAGAAAAGAAAAAAAAAATCTCTTTAAATTCAAGTTCTTGGGACTTCCCTGGTGGCGCAGTGGTTAAGAATCCACCTGCCAATGCAGGGGACACGGATTCAAGCCCTGGTCCAGGAAGATCCCACATGCCGCGGAGCAACTAAGCCTGTGCGCCACAACTACTGAGCCTGCACTCTAGAGCCTGCGAGCCACAACGATAGAAGCCCACGCGCCTAGAGCCCGTGCTCCACAAGAGAAGCCACCACAGTGAGAAGCCTGTGCACCACCACAAAGAGTAGACCCCACTCACGGCAACTAGACAAAGACTGCAACGAAGACCCAATGCAGCCATAAACAAATGTGATAAAAAAAAAAATTCAAGTTCTTACAAAGAGTCTCCTATTAAATGCACTCTTTCTTAGTTACTTTATTTTAAACAACAAAGTACTGTTTGGGGAAATCACATTAGCCCTCCTTGACCTCAATCAATGTTAGTTTGGCATGTTTAAAAAGGTCACCTACTGGAACTGGGAAAAAGGAGGCAAAGAAGTTTAACAGGATTTAGTCATTGTTCTGGGGGTTATCACCTCACAATTACGAGCACTGGCTGTCATTGTTAACAAGCCTTTAAAGATCACTTTTAAAAGCAATACAGTAAGTGGTTATGTTTTAGAGATCACTAATACACACTTCTGGGACAAATAAAAAGACTCTCTTAATATTATGCTAATAGATACTTGTGACTTCAAATACAATTTCCAGAGACAACACTGTACACAGATTTTAAAAGTCTTGCATCTCAATCTCAAACAAGTTAGACAAAAATGGAAACAATGTACTGCCGACAGCTCTGCTGGGTAACTCACAAAGCAGCCCCAGGATGAGGAGAGCACAGGTATCAAAGATAACCAGCAGAGTTGGTTTAAAATGTAAAAGTGGGAAAAAATAAACTTTCTAAATTTAACATGTTTCCTGTTATATGTGGTTTTAAATATCTATGTGTAACTAAATTTATAAACATTATGAGTAAGCATTTGATGATTCCCTAACTGTTGGTATATTCAAAGTGGCCCCAAAACTTTTTATTGAATCTTGCTTTTGGGAAAATCAGGCCTTATGTTTTTGGTTACCATATATTTAGGCCCATATGATAGATAGTGATGAGGGAAAATATTTGTGAAATAATATTAAATAGAAAACATAAGTTAGGGCTTCCCTGGTGGCGCAGTGGTTAAGAATCCACCTGCCAATGCAGGGGACACCGGTTCAAGCCCTGGTCAGGGAAGATCCCACATGCCGCGGAGCAACTAAGCCCATGCACCACAACTACTGAGCCTGCGCTCTAGAGCCCGTGAGCCACAACTACTGAGCCCGTGTGCCACAACTAATGAAGCCCACGCGCCTAGAGCCCGTGCTCCGCAACAAGAGAAGCCACCACAATGAAAAGCCCGCACACCGCAATGAAGAGTAGCCCCCGCTCACCGCAACCAGAGAAAGCCCTCGCACAGCAATGAAGACCCAACACAGCCAAAAATAAATAAATAAATTTATTTAAAAAAAGAAAACATAAGTTAAATATGTTATAGTGTGATTCTAACTTTGTTTAAACACACACACAACTGTGGACATAGAAAACAGATTAGAAAGAACTGTATATCTAGGTGGTGAGATTATGAAGTATATGTGGGTTTTTAAGTTTTCTTTTTCTTTTCTTTTTTTTTTTTTTTGGCCATGCCAATAGTTCCCCAATCAGGGATCGAACCCTGGTCCACAGCCATAAAAGCACCGAGTCCTAACGACTGGACCTCCAGGGAATTCCCAAGATTTCTTTTTCTTAAAGATATATTAATGTTTGACCAGGCGAAATCATTTTTTTAAAGGCTTTTATAAAATTGCCTTCTTTCTTAGGTTCTCCCTTGGGGCTATTAGAATATCTTTGGTCCCTTTTCATTCTTTACATCTTTGGGGAACTACAGTATATGGAGGAGGTGGGGGGACTTTGAGAGAAACATCTGCACTGACCGAGGAAGCTGTGCCTGACACAATAGTGAGGGAAGAAAAGCATATTAGTAAGCAATGGCAGTAATATGTATGTAGTAGGATTCCCCCTCAGAAAGGAGAGAGATGAGGAGAGGGAGAGAGAGAGAGAGAAAGGGAGGGAGGGGAAGAGGGAGGGTGGGAACTATAAAGGGTGTGTGTATACCTATGGTATATATGTTTGCACAGGCATAGTCATAGGTCTAGAAGGAAACCCACGAAACCGCCCCCCAGGGTGGAGCAATCTTGTATTCTTCTGCATTGCTCATTTTCCTGTCTGTGCAGTGCATGTTTACAATAGGGTGGAACTGGCTTTTTGCTGACTCTACTGAAATGGGGGAATGCTGATGGTGAGTGCCATCCACTTGCATGGCTTTACTACTCTGCAAAAGAAAAAAATGCTTCACCAGAATTACCCTGGCTCCTCAAGCCTGTGGGGCACCAAGGAGTTTACAGTGCAGCCACAGGCAGCATTTCTCTGGCTCGAACCCCATCTGCTGCTGCAGGACTTCTGGTCTCTAAGAAGACCCAGAGACACGATTGAGCGTGAAGAGCTGTTTGTTTGCTGAGGGTTTCCTACGTGCCAGGCACTGTGCCAAGAGCTTTGCCAGCATGAGCTTAGTTCACCCTTCCCACGACCTTCTATCCATTTTACAGGTGGAGATACTGAGGCACTGAGAGCGTGACACAGCTGGTCAGTGACAGAGCTGAGACTGGACCCCAGGCAGCCTGGGTACCCCGTGGGTGACTCACGTGTGCCCACAAACACACCCTCTCAGCTGCCACATTAACATCTGTCATTTCCCCCACTTTGTGATCTGGTCCCATCAGTGATATCTGAACCCAAGGCCTCTGCTACCCAGCGATCCGAAGGAACAAGCCACACACCTGCAGTGGTAGCCAATAGCCACCATGGAAGGCGCCAATGTGGGGGCCAAGGACCCCGCTTCCCAAGGACCCCAGCCTTCCAGCACCCTTCATCACCACTGGGTGGGGCTGCGTGACCAGTGTGCCACTGAAATTGAATTGCTAGGAGAGCATCTGGGCTGGTCCCAGATGTTCCGAGTCCTGCCTTGATCCAGCCACCTCCCTCCACCTAAGAGGTCTGTAAGGAAAAGAACTTCATCAAGGAATAACAGAGGTCCAGCATCTTCTCATTAGCTGGTCTCTGGTCCCAACCCCAAAGCAAGCATACTGGGCTGGGATGCCCAGGAGAACTCTTTTTCCTAAACTGGGCTGAGCCACCGCCCACCTTCCCTAACCATTGCTCCATCCTACCGCCTGCAGGGGATGGAAGAGAAAGGAAAGAGCACACCCACAGACCCTAGATGTGGCTTCCTGGAGCCCTTAATTTAGGCAGTAAGCATCCTTCTTCCTTTGGGGGTGGAGAGGGGGCACAGTTTCTTGGTCAGTTTCAATGCTGACCCATCCTTGGGGAGGAGTACAGTGGGTAGTCAGGGGAGAGGGGAGGCCCACCTCAGCTGCCTCAGTGCTCCATTACTGCTGCAGGTGATGGTCCTGCCACCCTCAAGCCATCAGTGGGACCACCTGGACCTTCAACACACCAAAGCCAGTCTGCATCCTCTGAAGCCCCCATGTTAGCTGGGCACAATTGCCCCCTGCCCCCCACCTTTTGGTGCCACACTGCCTGACACAGATGACACAAACTGGACCCTAAAAACACCTCCTTTTTTCTCCATGCAGACTGCCACTCCCATCACTTTCCCAGGATTCAGACAGGGACCCAGATGAGGACAGAATTGCCCCCTCCCTAAGACAAATCTGGTGGATCCACTCTCACCTCCCTAAGGATGTTTTCCCACCCTGATTGCGTCCACAGACACCAGCCAGCCAGCCCTCCCCTTCCACACCCGCCAGCCCTTGCCCGAATGAGCCTAATCCCAGGTTAGCTCAGGGTAGACACAGCCCTTCCCCCAGCTGCATCTTCACCTCTCTGCATTTCCACATTCAGCTGAAAGCTGAAAAGGCAACAGCTTTCCACAAAACCGCCATCAGACAGAGGCCCCATCCTTGGCCGATTTGCCCCTGAATCAGCAGAGGGCTGTAACTGACTTCTCAGTGATCTCAGAAGAGGTCAGAGAAAGACGTTACAAATGAACTTATTTACAAAACAGAAATAGACTCACAGATTTAGAGAACGAATTTATGATTACCGAAGGGGGAAGTGGTGGGAGGGATAAATTAGGAGTTTGGGATTAACAGATACACACTACTGTATATAAAATAGATAAACAACAAGGACCTACTATATAGCACAGGGAACTATATTCAATATCCTGTAATAACCTATAATGGAAAAGAATCTGAAAAAGAATAGATATATATGTATAACTGAATCGCTTTGCTGTGCACCAGAAACTAACACAACATTGTAAATTAACTGTACTTCAATAAAAAAATAAATTAAAAAACAAATAAAGGGTTTGGAGGAAAAAAAAGAAGAGGTCAGAAAAATATACAGGAATGTGCTCTGCAGGGGCTGGGGTTTCCGGTCTGCACCCCCTTTGGAAATATGAGAAGGACCTAAGAGCCTCTGGAAACCAACATCCATTTCTCCTCTCAGATTTTATCATCTCCTCGGTCTTCCTTTTGATCTTGTTTTCAAGCCAGAGATGAGCATTTCCATGTTGACTCGGCTTGATTATAACTGACTCTGAACCTTTCTAGTGATTAAATTAGCCGGGAGGCGATGTTCTCCAGAGATTTGTACTGCAGGTTGAATAATACAAGGCATCGCTTCCAGAAGGCTGAGAGATCTGGGAGAAAAAAAATCAAAGAGCAGAAAACTTTTTTTTAAGAAAAGAGTAATTTCCCCCATGCTGGCCACACAATAAGTACTCAATATATGTTGGTTAATTTTGATTGACATAAACAAACAGAAATCAAATGGGAAAATCTGGCAGTGACCTGGTGGGGGTGGAGCAGGATATTTGATGTTTCCAGTAAGTAGGGAAGTTCAGGTGACTTAACTTCCTCCCTCCCCATTGTGGGATAAGATGCTTGGGAGCTTCTGATGTTTCCCTGAATGAAGGAAGGGGAGGAAGTTTGAAATGAGAAGAGCAGGGACTTCCCTGGTGGCGCAGTGGTTAAGAATCCCCCTGCCAATGCAGGGGACACGGGTTTGAGCCCTGGTCTGGGAAGATCCCACATGCCGCAGAGCAACTAAGCTGGTGTGCCACAACTACTGAGCCCGTGTGCCTAGAGCCCCTGCTCCGCAACAAGAGAAGCCACCGCGATGAGAAGCCTGCGCACTGCAACGAAGAGTAGCCCCCCACTGGCCACAACTAGAGAAAGCCTGCACGCAAAGATGAAGACACAATGCAGCCAAAAATAAATAGATAGATAGATAAAAGAAATGAGGACAACAGAGGGGTGGCATGAGATGGCCTCTGTTGTGCTGCTCAGCCTGATGGGCTGAGGTTGAACACCCTGGAGAGGGGTTAGGCCCAAAAGAGGAAGGAGCTAATTTCATGCGATCCAGGCTGGGTTGCTTTGATGCCCACATGGCCAGGTTTGACATGAAGGAGAGCAGGTCTTCTCTCCATCTCAGCTCCGGCTTCTGGTGACAGAGTTCAGGGGGAGAGCAGGTCTTCTCTCCATCTCAGCTCCGGCTTCTGGTGACAGAGTTCAGGGGGACATGAAGCAATGGTAGAGCAGAACCAGGCCAAGTGGCTCTCTCACCGAGGGCATCCGCAGCAGTGGCAGTGGCCAGTGTCCCCGCCAAATGGTGGGCAGAGGGCATCCCCAGGAAGGAGAGTTGAAGAAGAGGCATGGATCTCAGGGCCTGCTACTCTGGGCAACCCAACATAACCAGGAAAGACCTGAGGGGGCAGGGGAGACCTCACACAACGCAGACAGAGTTTGCAGCTCTTACAGTCAAGGACCAATATTATGGTGGCTGCCTTCCCAGCCACAAGCTGGTACAGTCTGGATGGTTCGTGTTTCAGAACTTCCTACACAGAATTGGTCCAATATTTGGCATCTCTACCTGGGGGGGGGGGGGAAACCTTAACCTAAGAAGGCTCTGTAATCCTCCTATCCAACCCCTGTTATAGAAACTGAAGCCCAGAGAATTTGAGTTGCCCAAGGTCACACAGCTAGTTAGGGTTAGGGGAACAAGAACCAGCCTCCTTCATGCCCTCTTGCCAGGACTCTGTGTGTGTGTGTGTGCGCGCGCGTGTGTTCGGGGGGCGGGGGAGAGAGAAAAGACAGAGATAGAGGCAGAGGCAGAGACAGATTGAGATTCAGGCCGACTGAGTCCGTGCCAGTGTCTTGTGCCAGCGACTCTGTCCAGCATACTGTCAGTACCTCTTGGAGCTGGAATCCCAGCGGCTGCCATCACTCCCTGAGTTTGCACAGACAGCATCCACAGAGCCAAATCATCTACCTGCGGTTTAATGAGCATCAGACGCTACGACCAGGGACCTGGAAGCCCAGAAAATTCCAATTCCAAACCCACACTTTATAGTCAATTAGCATCACAACCCCAAACCCTGGAGAGTCCAGAGGTGCAGGAACCATTGAGCCAGCAGCTGGGGCCTCTCCCCAGACATGGATCCCCAACCCTAGGAGGACAGCAGCCACAGAGTTCCAACATCAGAAATGTTTCCACCCCTGGGAAGCAGGCAGACAATGGGAAAATGGGACCTAATGTTGATCTGGAATGCAGGGAAGAATCCCAACATTTCTGGGCAGGACAAATCTTCCAGGAATAGACACCCTCTGTACTTCCAGACCCTCTCCTCCAGAATCACTGCAGTTGGTGAGTAAGACTTTATTAACTTGGAAAGAGCCCAGACAGAGAGGTTTAAGTAGGTTAGCTGTACCCTATCTATTGGGTTCTCTGCCCAGCCCCCCTTTTCCAATCACCGCCCTCTTCTCCCTCCGCATGGTTACAGCTGTGCCCCCAGCCCCCACCATTTGTAGTGTTTCAAAGGACCACTGTGGCGCCACCCCTAAGGAATGTGCATCTGCTCTAAGCTGGACCAATCAGAACCCCTTCCCTGAGGATTGGGGGAAACGGGTGATGGGGATGGGTTGAGAAGAAGGAATAGACCAAGTCTCACAAGATCCTGAAGCTTAGAAACTGTGGGAGGGGGCCCTTTCCACCCACCCCATGGACCAGAGAAGCAAAGAAATTCTGGCTTCAGAGAAAGAAGCATGAAACAGAAAGGAACAGAGGTAAACAACTGAAGAGTTCAGGGAAATCCAAAATCGACTCCCTGTAACGCCCCCCTCACTGGTCCTCTGGGGCTTACAGGCAATTTGGCTCTGTCTTCTGCTGAGCTGCTTCTCTTCTGGATTAAACAGCCTCAGGTCCCTCAACTGCACCTCACTGGATGTGATCTGGAATGCTGTCCCCATGCTAAACAGACCTGGGGTGCCTCTGTCCTCTGTGGAGCGGAGCATCTGGAAATCAAGTGCTCTGAGCAGCTGTGAGAAGAGGGTGGGAGCCAGCACCTCCCTGCTCCTCTATTCATGCAGCCCAAGTCCATTTGCCTCGTGGCAGCCACGCCATTTGGTTGGTCTGCACAAAGCCCATGGTCCACTGAGACCCTGGTGTTTTCTTCACAGCTGCGTTTGTAAAGCCGCATTTTTCTCACTTTCCTTCGTTTCACTGGAGTAGGTCTTTCAAGATCCTACCCTCTCATCATCTCCCTCTCCTGCTCTCATCCCTTCTTCCCTGCCTGCACTCTGCCTCCTATCTCACCCTACACTGAAGCCGGGAAGGCTACCTAAGACACAGATCTGACCTCCTCGCACCCCTGGGTAAACCTTTCCATGGCTCCTCACCCGTAGGAGAGAGTCCAGACCCCTGGGCATAGCAGTGGAGTCTCCCATGCTCTGCCAGACCCATCTCTCCTACTGTCTCCTCCTCCACACCTCAGACGACATCAGGCCTCAGCCCCGCACCTGTTCTCATGGTGCCACTTTGGCACATGCTGCTCCTTCAGTCTCCAGTGCCTTTGTTACTACATCATGGCAGGCAGCCTTGGAGACAGACAGACTCCAAATGGGTTTGAATGTGAATTCTCTTTGCCAGTAGTCTATATAACCTTGAGGAACCCCATTCCGTCTCTGAACTCCTGTTGTCTCAACTATAAATTGGTAATAAAAACATCCACCTTGCAGGGCTGTGGAGAGAACTTGAAATAACTTAGGTAGAGCATCAAGCATAATGCCTATAGGTGCCTATAATGTGCTTACTAAGACTATACACCTACATCCTGTATATCTAGAAGATTCCTATTTATATATCAAAACCCAATTCAAGTATCAGCACATCCATGTAGAGTCTCCTGATTCCCCATCCAGTCCTAGATTCTGACAGAGCTTCTGCCTGTGTCCTCCTAGCAGCTTAAACACGCTCCTATTTGACTACACATCTTCCTACTTGATCACCATCTGCATCCAGGTCTGTCTCCCCACCCTCACATCTCAGCCCGGCCAGGGCAAGGACCAGGTCTGATTTCTCTCTCTAACCCCCAGTAGAAAGCCTGGCCCACAGAAGAGATCCGTAGACGTTTATTTAATTGAATCACATTGAATTATTCAAATCTTATTGAATTCTGTCAACCAGCATATTCTCCATCCCTCCCAGCTTTTAGAAGTTGGACTTCCTCCTTCATCACTAACAATAAGAATACCTGCGTCGTACTGATTGCCTCTTGTGCGCCAGGCACTTCTCATGCTTAACTCCTTTCATCCTTAACAACCACTCTGGGAGGTAGGCATGGTTATCAGCCTTTTTTTCCCAACGGGGAAACTGAGGCTCAGAGAGTTGTGTCACGTGTCCAAAGTCAAACAGCCAGGAAGTGGAAGAGCCAGATTTGAGCCCATGTGTTCTGTTTCCAGCACATTTGCCTTTTTTTTTTTTACCTTTTTATTTTTTAATAATTTTAGATTTACAGAAGAGTTGCAAAGATGGTGCAGAGAGTTTTCACACGCCCTCCTCTAATCTATTCAATAAATATCTCACGCAACTATGGCATATTTATCAAAGTCTAACACTAACAGTGATACAATACGACAGGCATTATTCGGGTTACCCCAGTTTTTCCACGAATGCCCTTTTGCTGTTCCAGGACCCAATCCAGCCTTCCACATTGCAATTAATCTCCTCTAATCTGTGACCGTTTCTCGGTCTTTCCTTGTCTTTCATGACCCTGCCGCTTTGGGAGAGGAGCAGCCAGGTATTTCACGGAATGCTCCTAGGTTTGGGTCTGTCTTGTGTTTTCTCATGAACAGCCTGAAGCTGTGGATTTGGGGAAGCAGATGGCACGGTGCCCATCTCCTTGCACGAGACTGGGGATACGTGATATACACACGACTCGTTACTGGTGAGGTTAACCTTGATCCCTTGGTTTCTCCTCTGCAGAGTTACTATTTTTCTGTGTTTGCTTTTAACCACACCCTAATGCCTCTCCATCAGCATCATTGGTGCTGGGAGAGAATTGTGCCTGGCCTGGCGGGATGTTCAGAGAGATGACAGAGCCCGGAATAAAAGGATTCTGGGCTTGCCCACAGCAGGGCCAAAGCATCAGCTGCCCCGGGTGGCATCCAGAGCATCAGGAAAGGGCATTCTCCCCACGGCTGGAATCATCAAGAAAGGCTTCCCAGGACGGCAGCACTTAGGAGGGATCTGTACAGGCGGCAGGGAGAGATGCCATTCCAATCAGGGAACGGGCACCAGCATGACGTCCTCACAAGGGACAGGGCCTAAGTAAGAAGTCAGTGGCTGGACTGAAATTACAAAAAGGTCATCATAGCCATCCCCCTGTCTCCAGGGAGAAGGACTCTGAAACCGTCCCAATCCTTTGAAAACATCTCCACATTTATAGCCTAGAAACTCAGAGCAGTGGTTTCCAGACAGGGAAAAATCAAGCTGGTGGAGCGGCTCACGTTTATCCCCACCGCCTCCTGCCTCTGTGCTCCCACACAGCACTTTGACAACCCCCTGGCATTTATCACAGCCGCCTTTGCTTCTAGAAGCAAGCAAGCATGTGAGTCTGAGCCCCCCGCCCCCCGGCCTGCAGCAAGGGCGGCGCCTTGCACCTTCCTACTTTGCATCCCACCCCCTCCAGGCACTGACAGCACCCCCCGACCCCCAGGCCTGACACACAGGAGGGGCTTAGCCACTTCTTGCTCCCAGGAAGGTGGGCAGAAAGCAGATTCGCTTCTGCAAGAAGCTTTGAGAAGAATTCTCTGAAGACGTTCTGTGACTCCCACCACCTTCCAAAGCTCAAAAAATCATTCTAAAAACTGGTGACTGTGAAATTTCAATTATATTCACAAGGAGAACTAGAGTGAACCGCAAGAAGCACAGAACAGCGGCTTTGCCTGGGAGAGGTTGGGGACCAGCCTGGAAGCCAGAGCCATCTGTTTCCGGGGGCCAGCTGCACATGGGCAGCCTTCAATGTATAGCCCTTGAAAGAGGAGACAGTTCCAGGGACAGTAGAAGGCTATAAGGGTGGGTAAGTCAATGCCATGAACGAGCTACTAAAAATAATTTCATGCTCAGAGGCTGCATTCGTAGCGCTCAAACGTCCTCTATTAGAGAATTGGGTTCAGAAGGACAAAGTAGGTTTTGTGCAGAGGCTGGTCTTGAGAATGGAGAAAGGCCTGGACTTAGTCAGTGAAAGGATTGGAAGAGTGATCCAGATAACAGGAAAATACGTGTGAAGAATCTGAGACAAATGCTGTCTCTGAGGACCTGCAAGAAAGGCCAGCGTGACTTAAAGACAGAAAGCAAGTTGTAGCCAGACGAGGCTGGAGATGTCAGTGGTGGCCAAACCTGCAGGGTCTCGTGGATCGTGCAGGGTTTGGATTTTTACCCCAAGAACAGCAAGAAGCCCTATTCTGCTCTTGCACTGTGGGCCGGGAACCCACACTGGCCTGAGTCCCAGACACCGTACACACACTCACACCCCGGAGGGACAACTCATCTATGTCCAGTAGGGACACTGCATGGCGAGAGCTTCCAAGGAGAAGGAGAAGGCGGGGGCAGTGTGGGTGTCCCCTGAGCCTTGACCATGAGAACATAGCCTAGTAGAAATCTTGGCCAAGCTGCCATTTGGCGATCTGCATTCACTTTTGGACCTGGCCTTCAGGGATCTCGGAGAACCAGCAGCTGGCAGAAAAGGCTTTCTGCAGCAGAATTACATGATTTGTACTTTTTTTTTTTTTTTTTTTGCCTTGCCCTGCAGAAAACTGGGACTGGAGTTCCTCTCTTTCCTGCTGTACTTCCCTTAAGGTCAAAAGACATAAACAGCACTCTGCTCTACCTAGAGCATACACAGCCAAGTCTCCAGGGCCACCACCTGATGAGCACACATCTGGGTCCCTAGGGATACCTTCATCACGTTTCACTGCAACAAACCAGAGACTATTATTTCGTCCCTGGACACGGAGGAGAGCCCCACAGCCCTCTGCTCCACTCCGCACCACCACGGGCCCCTTTTTTCCTATTTCCCAGATACTGCTGGAACCTCTAGCACCCATGCGTCCAGAAATTAGATACAGCCGTCGCTGTTGCTGTCACCCTCACTGGAATGGATTCTGCGGGTCCCTGCTTCTTTACTCCCTAGCCCAAGTCCAGGATCGGTGTGTCTGATGGGTCCTGAGCCTATACCGTGACAGCAGGGGAAGCCAGGAAGGTGAGTTTTCAGATTCTCTCCTGTGGCTGTCTGGTTCCCGCCGAGACTCAAAAGCTGGAAGACTTCTCAGACAGAAGTAGGTGATTCTGACGTTAGCAGACCATCGAGGATGGGATATGCCCACTGCAGGTGGTTTCATACAACCCAGATCCTAGACCATTTCTAGCCTTGTGAAGGTTCTCTTAGTTATAAGCAGCAGCAAGGTCAAGACTAGGAGTGATAGGGGTTGGATTATAAGGCATCCGTGAGGTTCAGAGAAACAGAAGGGCAGGGGCCACTACACAGGCAAATCCTTTAGACTCCCTTAGACTCTTGACCCAAGAGTCCATAAGACCCAGGATCCCCAAAATTCCTGCTAGCAACATAGAAAAGAGATTTGTGGGTCCCACCTGGGCAGACCTCTGTGTTTAAGCCCAGTGTTCACTCCCAGTGGAGGCAGAAGGTCAAAGCCAGAGGCAAAATCCATGTGACGCGCTAATCTGTCTCCCCACAGGGTGGTCAGTGGTGGGGGAGCTGAAGTCGAAAGTTGCACAGACTTTGTCTCAAAGCATAAACTAAGGCTAAGAGGGACCCCCCCTGTCTCCTGCCTACCCCCAGCCTATGCCCTGGAGGCTCCTGCTCCTTTAGAGTCTCAATCCCACTGCAAGGTAAGGGAAGCCACCATATCTGCCCACCATGATGTCAACTTCATCCTCTTCCTGGAGTCCTGGGTTCCTAAGCCCTTAGAATCTGTCTGCACTCCAGCGCCCTTCAAAGATGGAAAAACCATCCAGCGAGTCCAAGTCATCTGTCTTCTGGAAAAGTCCTGCCCCTTATAAAATCCTTTCCTGAGTTTCCAAGCCCAGAGGACCCACTTGACAGCAGTGGAATACAGAGGGCGTTGTTCTCTCCGTGCTGGCCTGGGAGGGACCAGCATCTGCCAGCCAACCCTCCCTCTCTCTGTCCATGTCCTTACCTAAGGCTAGGTAGAGGCTGGGAAGAAGGGTTACCCCCAGGGAAACAAGCTAAAATTAAACCACAACAAAAGGATGACTAAAGCTCACACACACACAAACACACACACACACACACACACACACACACACACAGTGATTAATTTAGGACACGCCACACCAGCCATCTCCTCCCAGATATTAAATGAAACCTTTAGGGAAGAGGAGCAATCCATATTATATAATCACACACTTGAGACACCAACATGCCCCCTTCTCACCCCCTCCCTTTTAGTCTAGAGAAAAGAAGAATAATAATAATAATTAAGCTGGTCTATTTATGGTTCTGAAAATCAGCAGTTCTGAGCCACATATGCTAGGGTTGAGCTGAGCTCTGGAAAGACTCTGCAAGAAGTCCCCAAGTCTGCCTAAGTGTAGCAGGCAAGGCGCAGGAGCTGCCAACATGCCCCCTTCAGGGAGAACACAAAGGCTATTTAGAACAGCTCATTGATGGGGGAAAGGAAAGGAATCCGGAGACTCAGAAGGGCATTTCACGTCTTGAAATCCAGCCAGCGGCCCAGGCTCATCACTCAGCATAAGCCATACAGATTTATTTATATTTTGCACGAAAGAGGGAAATTACTTAGCCGTAGGGATCAATTCTTCAATCCAATGTTTCTAACATGGCAATAAATTTATTTCACAATCTCCCTCTTTCTTTTTCCTCTTCTTGCAGCTTAAAGAAATAGGCCACCCTCTGGGGAGGTCCAGGGAGGGGGGACATGAAAAAAATGAAGGAACTAGGCACCAGGCCAGGAAGACACTCACTGGGCAGCCTGGCTTTGTGGAGTGAGCACTGGAGTTGGAGTCAGGAGACTTGAAGTCCCGACCCTGATTCTGTCACTTTTCTGTGGTGTCAGTAAACCTGGGTAAGTCAGAGCTCCTTTTCTTAATTGCTGAAGTGGGCAGAGTTATTCCAAGCCCACCAGGTTGATGTGAGAAGGAAATGAGACCAGATATATTCAGGCTTTTGGTTTAGCTCCTGATACATCAACATGATTGACTGAAGATGAATTTTAATCAGATTTGATGGTATGACCCATAACATCTCCCTGCCCAAGTGGCATCACCCGTCATGTTACAGAGACATCAATAGCTTGAGCAAGGGAACATCCGGGCCATTTTCCAAGGCCAGAGACTACTTGGATGTCCCTCCCCCCACAGGGGCAGGGTGAACCTGGGATGTTCGTGACAGCTCTGGCCTAACGCACTGGGAGCCCAGGGAAGCCTCCAGCAGCTGGACAGGTGTGATGAATTGTCCCCCCCGGCATGCACATCTCTTCACCGGAGACAGGCTGGGGCTGATGCATGGGCCATGTAAATGCAGCTGCTGGTTAATGAGAGGCTGCGATGGGCAAACATTAATGTGGGGATTGACTGGGAGGAGACAATGTCATGGGGATGAGGGCCGGAGAAGTGACAGGAAACTCTCCTGCTAGGAGATGCTTGAATTGGTAGCAGTGAGAACAGTTCAGATAGAGGGAACAGCCCGGATGAAGACAACAAAACAAGCAGGTGCAGGGGTGCGGGACACGTGAGGGGCACAGGAGAAAAGATCACCCTTCAAGGCTTGTGCCAAGCATCTCCCTTCCAGCAAAAAATCTTTCCCACCTCTGGTTGTGCGCCTGTTCCCAAAGTAGCCACTAATCACATTCCTGTAGGGCTCCTGCACAGCGGCTTTCAAGACCCTCCACGTCCAACCCGACCACCTGCATTCCCCTAGACTTTCATTCCCCACACTCAGCCCCTACCACCCACGTCCAGGCATTTCCTCCACTTCAAATGGCTCCGCTATCTCCCTTTTCACCCGTGAAAACTCTAAGTGTCCTACCAAGTCCAACTCAAATGTCCCCTTTTCCAGGACACTGTCAAAGGCCACCCTCCTGAACTGTTGTCATCCAGCATCCCCAAATCCTCAGAACATTTTGTCCTTTGGGGAGCTCTTTATGTACCTTGCCCTGTCGCACCAACATTCATTCAAAACCAAACATTTATCGAGGGTGGTTAAACAAGCGTGGCCTGTGTGTACAATGGAAGAGCACTCAGCAATAAAAAGGAACAAATTACTGTATTTACAACACCACGGATCCCAAAAATAGTAGGATGAGTAAAAGAAACCAAGTACAAGAGCACATACTGTTTGAGTCCCTTTATATAGGCCTAAAACGGGCAAAACTAATCTATGGAGATAGTAATCAGAACAGTGGTTGCCTTGGGTACAAGGGCACTGATGGAAAGGGGCAGGCAGAATATGGGAATTTTCTGGGATGATGAAAAGGTCCTGGTTCTGTGCCTTCCAGCACAGTAGCCACTAGCCACGTGTGGTTAATAAGCACTTGAAATATGGCTCGGCTGAATTGAAATATGCCGTAAGTATAAAATATACCCTGGTTTTCAAAGACTTAGGATGAGCAAAATAATATAAGATATCCCATTAATGAATTTTTATATCAATGACATATTGAAATGATATTTTGGATGTGTTGGGTTAAGTAAATACATTATTAAAATTAATTTCACCCGTTTCTTTTTACGTTTTTCATAAGGCTACCAGAAAATTTTAAATCACCTATGTGGCTCACGTTATATTTCTATGGGACGGCACGGCTGTAGATCTTTTTTTTTTTTTTTTGGCTGCATTTGGTCTTCATTGCTGCGCGTGGGCTTTCTCTAGTTGCGGAGAGCAGGGGCTCCTCTTCGTTGTGGTGTGCAGGCTTCTCATTGTGGTGGCTTCTCTTGCTGCAGAGCACGGGATCTAGGCGCACAGGCTTCAGTAGTTGTGGCTCGCGGGCTCTAGAGCTCAGGCTCAGTAGTTGTGGCGCACGGGCTTAGTTGCTCCGCGGCATGTGGGATTTTTCCAGACCAGGGCTCGAACCCGTGTCCCCTGCATCGGCAGGCAGATTCTTAACCACTGTGCCACCAGGGAAGCCCACGGCCATAGATATTGATGAAGTTGTTGGTTACATGGGGGTACACATTTGCCAAAACTCATCACAATGTACCCATAAGATCTATGCATTTCACTCTTTGTAAAGTGTACCTCAGTTATAAAACAAATTTTAGTGAGTACCTACTATGTGCTGCCGGACAGTATTAGGCATTGGTAATACCACACCGGAGATAAAACAGACCCAGTCCCTCAACAATCTAGTCAAAGAAACTGACTTTAATCAATAATTACTCTAAAGAATGATCTTATCCCTTTCCCAAGCTTAATACTGTTGCGGCAAGAACTGCATTTGGGCATCTTTACCTCCATAGCTACCCAGCCCAAAGAGGGGAGCATATTAGGTGCTCAGTAAATTCTAGTACACTCAGTTGAACTATTGAATTGGCTAAAAATCGTTTTCTGAAACGGAAAGGTAAACAGAGCCTACGTAGGGAATGTTTCTGCCTTTGAGCCAGACCAGCTAACATACTAGAGCTTTTGTCTTTTTGTAAAAGTTCCAGAGACAGAAAGACCCAGAGTCTCTCCGCACTCTTGGCCTGCTCCTTTTGGACGTTATCCTAGTATAAGTCATGGAACCTTTTGGTTAGATACTGTGAGCCTCTTGGGTAAATACTGTGAGAAGCAGGGTGGTCAAGATTAATCGAAGGAAATAGATTTTCCTACCTAAATTGGAGTGTGTATGTAGGGACTGGCTTCTTCCCCCCTGGAGATTGAAGGTAAAGTATGTTAGGAAACATCCACACAGAACAGGTCTTCCCCACCACGGTGGGTGCACTCATGTAAGTTTTTCAGGAAAGGTTTGCAAATAGATCCCAGACGGTTTTCTTTCCGAGCTCCTCAGGTCTTGGTATTGGAGCTACTCCTTGCCTATGGGCTCAGAGCGCTCTCTCCACAATGCCTACGTCCACACATCTGGGGACTAGAGGGGAGCCATTCAAGTGGTCCCTGTTTGCTGATGAGGTTTTAAAGAAGGCCACACTGTGACCTGGTAGAAGTCACTTAGATGTGGAGATCTGTTAGAGACCACTGAAGTGAAAATCCAACTTGTAACAGCTGCAGAAAGAGCTTTTTATTAATTCATTTTAGCGCCATTATTGACTTGTGCTCTGAGCTGAGCCTACGCAGGGTCCAGGGGTCCAGGAGACTATAGGAGGGTCAGGCCAGGTCCCTGCCCTCAAGAATCCCACAGTCTAGTAGTGGGTGTATAATGAGCATAGTTACTGCTAAGGTAAGAAGTGGCCAAAGAGAGTATTTGGGGAGATTCACTCCAGCCTGGGGAAAACTAACAACAGTTCCTGAGCACCTCCTCTTTGCCAAGCACTGTGCTGGGCTCAGGCACTATACACATGGCTTAGGATAGTCTGCTGCTTCCTCCACATATCTCACCCTTCTCACAGCAGCCAGAGAGATGGCTTAAAACAGTAAATCAGATCATGTCACTCTTCTAGTTAAAAACTTTCAATGACATCCAATTATACTTAGAATAAAGCTCAAATTTCTTGTCATTGTTGTATTAGTCAGCTACTACTGCATAACAAACCACCCCCAAAACACAGCGGGCTAAAATAACAGTAATGTATTATCACATGTCTGTAGGTCAGCTGGCTCAGATGATTTAGGTTGACTCTGTTGGACTAACAGGTCAGCCTGGATGTGTATCTCTCATGATGATGGCAGAGTGCAAGAGAGCAAGAGAAATACAGAAATCATATCAAGGTCTAGGCTTGGAACTTCTGGACAAGTATCATTGGCCAAAGCAAGTCACATGGCCAAGCCCAAAGGCCAGGGGCAGGAAGGATAATCCACCCCCAATGACACCACAGTGTGGATGCAGGGAGAGGTTAAGAATTGGGGTCAATAATGCAATTTGTGATCTGTGCTCCACCTACATCTCCAATTCCCTTTGTACCATGTCATCTCCCTTCCACTGTTCCAAGCACACTGGCCTTTTTTCACTCCCTCAAATGCAACAAGCTCTTTCCCATTCCAGGGCCTTTGCACAGTCCTTCCCTCTGCCGAAAAGAGTCTTTTCCTCACTCTTTGCAGGAGAGTTTTCTCTCAGCCTTCTAAGCTCCCCTTACATGTCACTTCCTTAGAGACCTTTCACAACTGGCACTAAAGTAGAACCCACTGTTATCACTTATCATGGCGCCCTTCATCACACCCATCACAATTTGTAGTTATTTTTGGTTTTTTAATTGTTCATTATCCATGTCCCCACTAGACTGTAAGCTGCACAAGGAAAGATAATGTGTCAGTTTTGTTCACCAAATCATATCCGCAATGCCTTGCACAGTGACTGGCCCAGAGTAGGTGCTCCACTCACATTTGAATGAGTAAATGAGAGCATCACTGAGGTTGCATTTGAGCTGAGCCTTGAAGGAGGGTTGAATTTGAGAAGCAGATGGGAAAAGAAGCATTCCAGGCCTAAGAAAGCGCCGACGCCAGTGGTTCTCAAAGTGTGGTCCACAGATCAGCAGCGTCAGCACCACCTGGGAACTTGTTAGAAATGCATATCCTTGGGCCTTGACACAGACCTATTAAACCAGGGTCCCTAGGGGTGGGGCCCAGCAATCTGCATTTTAACAAACTCTTTAGATGATCCTGCTGCAAGCTAAAGTTTGAGAACCACTGGCCTAAGCCAGAGGTCGGCCAATTTTTTTTTTTTTCTGTAAAGGACAAGATAGTAACTATTTTAGGCTCTGAGAGCCATATAGTTGCTGTTGAAACTACTACTCAGCTCTGCTATTGTGGCCTGAAAACAACCACAGACAACATCTAAATGAATGGGCGTGGCTGTATTCCAATAAAACCTTACAAAAACAGGCAGATTTGGCCTTCAGGCTGTAGTTTGCTGGCCCCTGTCCTAAACAAGGGTATGTGTGTCACAGTGTGCATTACTTATGCTCACAATTCATATCTCTGACCAAAGGAATTAAAATTTCAGAGCTAAACAAATTTCTTTTATTAATATATAAAATTTTTATTTGTTCAACAAATTAATAAGTGCTTTCTCTGCACCAGGCATTCAATGTACAAAAAATGAAGATGACCTATCAGCACCTTCCAAAAAAAGAACGCAAATGAGCTGAGCATCTCTTGTGAGCCACCGCCTTATTGTGGGTTGTCCCATTTAGTCCTCACAACAGCCTTACTCGGTGGTAGGTAGTATTGTCCCGATTTGAAAATTAAAGAAACTGAGGATGGGGGAGGCAAATCCATGTGTCTTAGACCACACGGCCAGGAGCCAGCAGAGCCAGGATTCAGACCCCACTCTGGTCAACTCCAAAGCCAGGGCTGTGACTCCCAAGGGGAGGGTCCCACGGTCCGTCCAGAGTGTTTGCACCTATTTTATTAAAGCTGCCTTAGTGCCTGACCAGCATTCTCCCCGGTCTTGCCACCAGCATCTGCTTCTTCTGCCTTAGGGAAAACCAGATGCCACTTGTCCCATCTGCCAACAGAGCTGCAAAATAGATCCAAACAAAATTACCAGGATAAATCACAACTTTCCAATGTGTTGTGTGCCTCTTCTCAAGAGGCAACCTGGGGCTCCCCGGGAGATGGGGAGTGTTGCTATTGTTTAATAACATGCAAAGTTACTTTTTAGGAAGAATGCACTTTTTTGGATGAACATTGATTGAATCCCATCTTCCTGACCAGAGAGTTAAATCAAGCCTTTCAGACAGGTGATTGAAACGATGCTAGAAGTCGATTGGCTTTTACTCAAACCTGCCCTTGTGAGAAGGGAGCTAAGAGCTCCCCCGCTATCTCAAGAATCATCAAATTAAGGAGAAGCCGTAGCTGACAGGGAACCAGAGAGGCTGCTTCAGCCTCCGTCTCTAGCTGCAGCCGGTTCAGAATAGGCTGGTGTCTCCAGGGACCAGGAACCGGTGACGCCCACCTCTCCTGCCCGAGAGGTTTCTCCTTCCAGCCAATATAATGCCTTTTGTTGCAGGTTAGCTCTGCAGAAATAAATTCATGCATTTTCTGCAGTAACTGGGGCATGAAAGTGGCCACGGCTTTGGGGAAGAGACTGGGCTGTGAAAGTGCTGTCCCAGGTAGGTGCCCAGCCCCCAGGGAGGCTGCTTTCACAGGGAAAACCCAGAGCCATGGAAATGTCCCCTCCTGGCATCATTTCTGCACAACAGTCACTAGTGTACTCACTCCTCTCGTCCCCTCCTGGCCCATCTGAGACCTGGTCCCAGAGAATCATCCCCTAGGAAAGCTTGGGCTCACCCAGAAAGGGAAGAACACAGAACTTTCATACTGGGGGCATTCCAAATGATCCTTCTGGAGCAGTGGATTCCTGGGGATAGCCAACAGCCAACAACATTTTCCCATAGGCCTCGTTACCAGAGCTATCATCTGTTTTATCTCCCTAAGTCCCCACCTGACACACTCTCTCTTTTCTCTCTCATTGCCTGGCCCCTCCCCAGAGCCACTTCTCCCTCTTCCCCAAAGACAATGTCAAAACATTTTAGAGATTAAATAAAAATTGTATCCGGAGTGTGATCCGCTTAGCTCAGCTGGAAGCCTCCTGGCCCTCCTTTTGCCCTCACAGCTCCCATGCCAAAAGCACTTTCCCTACCAGGTCTGGGGACACGTGCGCAAAGCCCCAGGGTGGTGGCCTGGCAGGCCCGGGGATGGAGTCCCCCGAAAGGAGCAGCCTTACCCTGAGAACCTCCACTGCTGTCACCGTAGAGAAGCTGAGGTGGGCGAGGAGCAAGCAGGGTGCAGGTTAGAAGGCAGCCAGCCTGGCCTCCCTGTGCTACCCACACTGCTCTGCCTGGACTGCGATATGGTTGCAGCCTGGAGCCAGTGCCCACAGCTGAGAGTGACCAGCAAAAGCCGTGCCACTGCTCCTTCCAAAACTGGATTAACCAAAGCTGAGCCAGGTGTGGAGTCTGGCAGTCCCAAGGGATGCAGAGAATCAGACTAGATTGGACCCACCTATCCAGAAGAGGGTGGGGCCTTATTCATCTTTCTAACCCCAGTCGCTTCCTCTGTGCAAGCGAGAGGAAGAGAGGGACAGGTGGAAAGAGAGAGACCATCGGGAAGAAAATGAACGTCTTGGAAAGCGCCTTGAGCTGGAGCTCAAGCTGAACCGAGGGATGATGCAGATTCTTCTAGGCACTGGACAAAGGAACTGGCCTGAGCCCAGGGCACTGACAACCCTTGCAGGCTGAGCCAAGGCCAGATGCTGACTGACTTCTGGGTGGGAGTGAGAGGCTAGGGTGCTGGTCAGAAAGCCCGGTTTCCAGCCCCCCAGTGAGCCAACTCATAGTGTCTCCTGGGCCTCAGTCTCCTCGTTGGTAAAATGGGTTGGATGAGACCATCTTCATATCTTCTCAGGTATCCTCTGTGATCACCTCACCTGTAGAGAGCTGGCCTCTTGACAGAAACCCCTGCCTGGGCAAAATGTTCTGGGGGCGGTCACCCTAGGAAGGGTGAACTAGGAAGTCCCCAGGAGGAAGATGGAGAGGAAGGTAGAGACAGCAGAACATGCATTGGGACCTGGTGGCAACAGTGAAGCTGTGGCTTGGGGGGGGTGGGGGAAGGGGGAGGGGAGAAGGAGAGAGCCAAGCAGCATGTCCCCTTCCCCCGCTCCCATCTGAACACCAAGTCTAAAACCAGTCCTCCCGTGCCGTTGTCATGTAACATCCTGACTTGTTTTCTTTTTATTTACTTATATTGCAAACACTTATTGCAGAGCACATATATCTGCCAGGCACTATTCTAAATGTTCTATGAATATTAATTCATTTAATCATCATAGCAACCCTATTAGATAAATACTGTTAATCCCATTTTACAGATGAGAAAACTGAGGCACAGAAGGTCAAGGAACTTGCCCAAGATCCCCACAGCTAGTAAACAGCAGAACCAGGATTCAAACCTAGGCGCTTTCTAAGGGCAGGGCTTAGCTCTGTTTTATTCACAATCTAGCATGTAGTAGGCACTCAGTATATTTGCTGAATCTACATCTAGGATCCTGATGGCTGAAGTGGGCTCAAACTGCCAATAAAGAGACCTATTGGGACCCGGCAGGTGCTGACACCCACTGCTGTGAGGAGTCACTCTCTGCCTGGCCCTTCTGCACCCTGGGCTGGGGTCTCCCTGGGCACTGGGCTTTGAAGGGACCTCCAGAGGACCCTAGAGTCAGGCTTGAACCCTCGCTGGGGTCTGTGGGAACAGGAGCCTGTGCCTTCCGTGGCTTTCCCTGCCCCCTCCCTCTCTGTGGTTGGAGATGGCAATTAATTATGCCGTGTAATTAGATAAAGAATATTCATTTTTCATTAATGATGGTAAACTCCTGCTCTGTGGCTGAGTTCCGCATGTTTTAATTAAGCGGGGCTCCTGAAAGCCGCGTGGCTCCTTCGCGAGGGCTCCCTCTTATAATGAACAGTCACTTAGAATTTTAAGAAGTGAAGGATTCCTTCCCCAAGTTAATTACCTCAAAATTAGCTTAATCACAGCGCATTTAAACTTATCTAAACAACAGTGCAAGGAGTTCCAGGAAACAGAGGTTCTGACTTTGCTTGGTAGAGTCAAAAAAAGTCCTAATAACATAAAAGTCCCCTCTGGTGGGAAGCAGTGACCCCTGACTCCACCAGCTGAGGCGTGCTCAGAGCCAGAACGTTCTCAGCATCGGAGCGTTGAACCAGGAGTGGGGACATTTGGCCTCTTCCGCGGTCAACAGCCCCTCTATGGCCGCCTGAGCCCCTGGGGGTGTGGGGTGCTGAGGACCCCTCTCCTGGCTGCCCCAGAGGGAGGACAAAGCCCCAGGCCTAGGGCCCTGACTGCCCCTGCCACCCCAAACACCCCATGCCTCCGCATTCACGCTCAACCTGGGGGGGGGGGTGTGGTCAAGTCTGGCCCCGCCCTACTGGGCACGTATGGACCAGCATGTCTGTACTGAGGAGGTGACCAGGCCCTGGAGAAGCACAGGCTCTGGGGGCCAGGAATTCCACCTGCAACTGTCTGCACACACGTCTCATGCCCAGCACAATGCCTGGCAGCCCGATGGGCACTCAGGGAGGAAAGAAGGAAGGACCAGCCATGTGGCCCTAGGATGCAGAGCTAGCATCAGTAGAGAAACTGCCAGATCCTTGCTTCCTACAAGAACAGGACTCTCTTCCAGGAAAGTCAGCCTGGGCTGTCCCCAGAGAACATTTACGGAGGCCTCACTGTGTGCCAGGCACTGGGCTAAGTCCTTTATATCAAGTATCTCATGTAATCCTGCAGCATAAGGACAGTTATTATCCTCATGTTACAGGTGGGAAAACTGGCACAAAGAGGTGACAGAACTTGCCCAAGGTCACACTGGTAATAAATAGCAGGATTTAAATCAGACAGTCGGGCTCCAGAGCCTCTCTAAGGAGGGGTAAGTTCCCTAGCCTGCGGGTGTGCAAGCAAGCTGGAGGGCCACAGCCTGAGGCTCTGGAGGGGAGCCCCATGCTGGAATGGAGAAGAGGGAAGACGGAGCGACTCATGGACCCCTGCTGTGTTGCAAGTTGGAAGGATTTGGGGCATCAGGCATTTCCACCTGCCCTGCGGACACTGTTTAATCCTACTGGGTGGTTCGGACGGGGACCGGAGCAAGCCCTGCAGATAAGCACCTGCCCGCAGAGACTGTGCAGGCCATCAGGAGGCTGCAGACCTCCCTCCTTGTACAACAGCCAGGGACCTCCTGAGTGGAGGAGGCTGGGAAATTATTTATCTGCATCCTCTGTTCCACACAATTGGCTTTCCTTTGCCAACTCCCTGTTGGGGTAGGAATGTGAGAAAAGCCTGGAAGGGGCATCGAGCCATCATAAAACACTTCCAGAAATAAGCGGCCCCTCCCCGCTGTAGAGATAAATAACTCTGGCAGGTCCCTGGCTCCCTGTCCCTTCTGTTCAATCCCAGGTCACCCTGGCTCACCAAAGGACCCAGTAGCTCCTGGCAAGGGTCCAGAACCTCCCAGACATTACCTGTCCCCTCCTCCATCCCTCCCCCCACAGGAGAGGTGGCACCACTGCCGAGACACCGTGTAATTCCGGCTGTCACAGCCCTAATTACACCCCACAGTCCTCCCGCCAGCACCGTGCGCCCTGCACCGCCTGCATAATGGGCCTTTTTTTAAAAAGACACTCTCTCCTTTTCACAGCTGCCTTTTGAAAGCGAACAATCTCACACAATGTGGCTTAATGACAGCACCACTCGGTGAATCCAAGCCCCCAGCCCCCAGCCCCCAGCCCTGTTCCTTTCTCTCTCCCTCCCCCTCTCTCTCTTTCTCTCTCTCTCTCTCTTCTTTACTTGATAATCATCATAATTGTCATAATCACCCTGGAGTTAAGAGGAAAGCACCTGGGACATTTCAATCAATTACGAAGTCACCTAGTAAAAGGTCAGGATGGTCTGTGTGAGAAGGAGGCTGCAGGGAGGGAGGCCTACACACAATCACACATGAGTGAGTACGGTCATGCATGTGCACACGGTACACACACCACATACCAGGCCCTGAAGGCTGACAATCAGGAAGTCATAGACGGGCACAATTTCCCCTTGATGCCTCAGAACAAAGAGCAAGGTCAGATCCCCCAGGAGAGACCCAAAGACCCCACCCACGCCAAGCCCTGTGATGAGCAAAAAGCCCTTCTTTCCTGCCAAAACATAGCGCAGGGAGCCTCAGAGCAGAGCTCAAGAGGGCAGGTATTAGAGGCCAGTTCCTTGTAATTGGGTCCCTTTTTAGCCCCTCTCCAGCTCCCTGTTTAATCTAAGCCTTGCCACACTCATCTGGAAAATGGGAAGCAAACTGACCCACCAGAAGGTTCTGGGGAAGACTAAATGTTCAGACCACATATCAAAAATGATCTCCAGGTTAATATCTCTCCTAGTATATTAATTTATTTCCTTCACAGAATTTATGACAATCTGAAAACACATTGTTTGTGTATGTATATATACATTGTATGTTTATGGGTGTGTGTGTGTGTGTATGTGTGTGTGTGTGTATATGTATATATATATTCAATTGTTTACTGCACATCTTCTACACTGGCTATCAGATCCTTGAGGGCAGCTTTATTCAGATTCACTGCAAGGTTTAAGAGTAAAAACTCCAGAGCTAAATTTGCTGAATTCACATCCCGGCTCTACCACCTATTTGGCTGTGTGACCTCACGTAAATTATTCAACCTCTCTGTGGCTCACATCTTGACATCTGTAAAATAGGGATAATAGTACTTACCTTCAGGGTTGTTGTGAGAATTAAATAATGTATTATACATAGACGCCTTAGAATGGTGCTGGCTATATTAAACACTACGTTGTTTGGTTGTAACATTATCCCAAACACCTCAAACAGTGCCTGACATGGTACAGGTGCTCAATAAATATTTGTTGAGTGGATATCACATGTCTAGTGCTTAGTACTAAGAGTCCATTTTTTATTTTATTTTATTTTTTGGCCACACCGCGCAGCACGGGGAATCTTAGTTCCCCGACCAGGGATGGAACCCATACCCCCTGCATTGGGACCTCAAAATCTTAACCACTGGACCGACCGCCAGGGAAGTCCCATGAGTTCAGTACGTGCTCAGCATTCAATAAGCTTCAGCTATTATTACCATCTTCATCACCATTATTATTACTACTGGTTGCAGTTCTCACCCTCCCCACTTCCTCAGGGACGGCTGTCCCCATTGCTCAGAGGAGGAGTTGAGGCCAGCGATGGCTTTCCAGGAAAGTCCTGCCAGATTGGGGCAGCCAGGACTCACCCCTGTCCTCCTGGCCTCTGAGCTTCCCCTACTTGGAAGCCAGGCAGAGCCGCTGGTTCTGGAGGTGTTTAATAAACAAACGTGCCACGGCTGCGCTCGCGCCCCTCCCGCAGATACCCACCCCACGTCCCGCCAAAGCCTGGAGGCAGATCTGCTTTTGATGTGTGGGCGCCTCCTGGGCTCTGAGACGGAGAAGCTGAGCCATCTGCCGCCAGCCCCGGGCTGTCGAGAGGGAGCCGAGCCAGCAAGAAGCGGGCGCAGGGTGTGAGGGCCTGTGCTCCTCCAAGCCAGGGCCGGCTGTCTCTCCAGCAGGGGAGGGGTGGATGGAAGGGCTCGGACCCCAGGCGTCCACCACCACCCACCCACCTGTTGGGCCCAGCAGACCTGATGCCTGCCCGTCTCAGTGAAGCATGAGCTGTCAGCCCACTCGGCAAATAGCAGAGGCCAACCCAGCTTCAGGCAGAAGCAGGTGGGGCCTTGGCCAGTGCCTGGTACCAGGACCTATCAGGAAAGTTCTAAATGGGTGGAGTAAGAGGCAGAAACCCATAGATGCCCCCTAACCAAAACTAACAGATCAGATCAAAGCAAATAAGGTCAAGGTGGGATTAAATCTTTAGACTATGCCCTAAAAAAATGAAAATTTCGGTACCATTCCCCTCTCCCACTGTAAAATTCAAAATAAATTTTGATTTTTGGAAATGACACACAATTTACAGGAATTACAAAGACTTGATGGTTAGGGTCATGGACTCTGGAGACAGGCTGCTTGGGTTTAAAGCCTGACTCTGGGCAAGTTACTTGAATTCTCTGTGCCTCAGTTTCCTCATCTTTGAAGTGGAGGTGATGACACCAGGATACTTCGTAAAACGGTTGTGAGGATTAAGGGGATGATATAAACTAAACGAATAGAACAAAACCTATTTGTGAAATAATAGTGAAAGCTTATTAAAGGTTACAACTATTCTTATGCTTTTTGAAATGAAAATACACGCTTTCCATGTTTTTAGGTTGCAAAATTCTGGACTGGTTCATTGACGCTGAAGGTTTTGCCCTTTGTGCCCCCGAACCCCCCACCCCCGCTCGTGGCTGCCTGAAGCACATGCTCAGGTTTGCCCACGAAGAAATCACTGCCTGCCAGCGCCACCATGACCCTCCGAGGCCAGCAGCTGGCACGCTGCCAGAATCAGGGCTGCAAAGATCTTGGGGATGGGGAAATCAGCAGAGCCCCTGGGGCCCAGGGCCAGTGTCCAGGCACTGAGACTGGGCAGGGAGGACAGGAACAAAGGTCTTCCTAGATAAGCTTCGGGGCCAAGCAGTCCCCACGACGGGGGTGCAGTGGGGCTCCATTTGCCAGAACAAAGCACAGGAACATCATGGCGGAGAAGAGGGCTCAAAGTGGCCCAAGGGTGCGAGGCTTCGTTCCCTCCTGGCTGGGAGGGAGCAGCGTTTGCCCAGGCTCAGCTGAGGCGAGAAGCTACAGTCCAGAGCAGGCAAAGGATGCTCTGTTCTCCTCCTTCCTCCTGGGTCCCCTTCAGAGCAGCCGATTGGACACAGGAGACTTAGCTCTATCTTGAAGTACTGGGAAAATCAGATTTTTATAGTCACTCTTGGATTGGTATAGTAATTAAGCACTCAAAAGGAGAGGTATCTGCTGAGAATGGCTTCTGGATTGCCAGCCCAGCCCACTCCGTCTCTAGGAACTGCTCTTCGCCACCACCCACTGGGCTACTGGGGGCTCCTGGCAGCCACGTGGGCTGCAACCATTATTCTGCGCCCTCCACCCAACCAGTCACAAGTTGCTGTTGGCGGGTGGAGGAGGGACTTCACCTTGCCAGGGCCAATTGGAGTCATTCTTCAAGAACTTCGAGTTGGAACAGAGGGACTTTCAGCTCCTTCTGAAGTGTTGGCTTTGTTCCATGTAACCTCCAGAGCTGCAGGGGCCAAGTTCTCTGCCATGTGGACCAGAGAGGCAAAAGAGGCTGGTCTGCAGAGAACGAAAAAAGACAACAGACAGGGATCTGCAGCAAGGAGCAGAGACAGAGAGAGATGCTGGTGGAGCTCTAGCTGACGGTTCTGGTCCTGTCCTGAGGGCTCCCTGCATCCCTCCAGGAGACAATCAGCATCCTTAGAGCAGAGTTCCCATTATGACAGAGCAACTTGGAGCGGGGGTTTCTTTTCCTTCAAACGAGATGCTAACTGTTAGGTTTCCTACTGTCTCTGACACCATTAATCCTAAATTCCATCATTAATTTACTAACAATGTACTTGCATCAGTTTCACACCCATCCCCACTTCAGAAACAAAATGTGAAGAAGCGGAGGGGAAAGTATTTCTTATGCAATCCAAATGAATTCCTCTGCCCCAAGTGGCCCCGGTCCTGCCTTGGTTCCACATTCAAAGCAACACAGTCTGGCAGCCAAAAGCAATTAAAAAAGAATTCCAGTCTTTACTTGAATCTCTCGAAGCACTGTAAAAGGGCTCCAGTTCAAACCCTGCAGACACTTAAAAATCCCTTTCCTCTTTTCTCCTCCTCTCCCCAGAGCCTCACGTCCTCCAAACCTGAAACTTCTTACCCTTGCGCTCCGGCTCTCTCAGGTCTCCTGTCTCTTCCCCTACTCTGCCTCTTTCTCAGCAATTTATTACTTAAATGTTTGAGGTTTGGGGCTTTTTTTCTTCTCTCATTTCCCCTTTACCTCCATTTTCCACAACAAAAGAGAATCTTGAAACGGACCCTGCAGCTAAAACCTGTGGCTCTTTGGCCACTCCTGCAGCCCAGGCTCTTTCGACTCAGTCCAGTTCTGAGGCTGAGGACAGGCTGGTGCTCCTCGAAGGGCAGAGGAGGGGGAAGGGAAGGTGGGGCAGGAGGGAGAGAGTGGGCAGGCGGAGGCATCACAAGTCAGCCAGTCTTGGTCCTGCCCCTTTGAGGACTCTGGAGACATGATCTGATGTTAGGGGCAGCCAACAAATCCTGCCCCACCTGGGCATACAAATCCAGAGCCCCCTACCCCCCTCCACCCCACATGCCCGAGACCCCACCACATCCTGATCTTCAGTTCCTAGCCCCCCAACCTTGCTCCCATTTACACAAGGTCAAGTCCTTACACCTGTCTGGTTTTCCTTATTCCCTGCCACCAACTGGCCATTGATCCGGAAGTTTCCTCCAGGTCATCACTCCGATCACTCATAGTCTGCCCAGGCCACCCATCACATCCATTCATATCCATCACATTCCAGGGGCCACGGTCTTCCCATCCAGCTCCTTCCTGCTACTGCCATCCAAACTCCCAGACAGCACTCTGCCACCTCCAGTGCAGGTACGCACACAAACACACAGCGCACAAGCATACACATGCACAACGGAGGCTGACCTTCCTTCTCCCAGAAGTACCACTTCCACTTCTCTCTCCTAGTAGCTCCCCATCACTTAGTGGATACCTTGCTGTTTCCTCTCCTGGCATTCAAGGCCCTACACAGCTTGGCCCCTTCTCTCGGCCCAGCGTCCCCCATCTCCCTGACACAGGCCCTGTGGTCCACCTCAGCTCACTTGTCACCTTTGGGAAGCCTGTGTTCAGCTGGCTCCCCGCCTCCCCGGCCCCAAATACCACCTGCACCTGTAAATCCAGCCCCGGCCCTCAGAGCCCCTAAGCCCATGTTCCTTCCTTTGGGCACAGAAATGTGATGGCGGGACTTCCATCTTTCCATGGCACATCTCTGCCACTGTAAGCTCTCCAGGGCAAGTGCTTGGTCCTTCCAGACTTCAAGAGCTCTCAAAGAAAGAAAGAAAATCACAGAACAGTAAGTGTAGTATAGTCCTATTTGTGCAAAAAACAAACAAGCAAACAAAAAATTAATGTAGGTTTGGATGAGTATATAGGTGAGTAGATATGTCTGTGAGTGTATATGAGTGTGTGTATGTGTGTGTGCTCACCTGCACACAGGTGGACAAAAACAGTCTGGCAGTCCACCATCAAACGATTTTTTTTTCAATCAATCGGCTGACTATATTGACAAGATACTGATTGGTTACATGTTGAAGAAAACATACACTACAAAACACAGGGAAAGTTGGTTCCATCCCCTCCCACTCCCCTCCTTACCCACCCACCCCCAAATACTCATCATCACAACACAATCAAATTTTTGACATTGATTGTTTCTGAAGAGTGAGGCAGGATATAGAGATGGAGAAACTTTCATTTTTTACTTTTTTTTTTAATGTTTGAATTTATAATTGCAAGTACATGTCATTTGCAATTTTTTTTCTTTAAAAAACAAAAACAGGGCTTCCCTGGTGGCACAGTGGTTGAGAATCTGCCTGCCAATGCAGGGGACACGGGTTCGAGCCCTGGTCTGGGAAGATCCCACATGCCGCGGAGTGGCTAGGCCCGTGAGCCACAATTGCTGAGCCTGCTCGTCTGGAGCCTGTGCTCCGCAACAAGAGAGGCCGCGATAGTGAGAGGCCCGCGCACCGCGATGAAGAGTGGCCCCCGCTTGCCGCAACTAGAGAAAGCCCTCGCACAGAAACAAAGACCCAACACAGCCAAAAATTAATTAATTAATTAATTAATTTTAAAAAACAAAAACAAAAACAGAGCCCTTCATAGGGAGCCAGAAGATTTGAGTTCCAGTCCTGGCCCTGCCATTAACGCACTGTGTGACCTACGGCGAATCCTTGCCCTCCCTTGACTTCAGTTTCTCCCTCCATAGGAGATGGCGGCTGGCTCTAGACCCATGCTTTTCAGAGGTTCTGAGGTGGCTGTGCAGAGCGAGAGGATGCCAAGCATCTGGGCTGTGGTCCCTCGTCCCCGCATCACCTGATCTGGCCCTTTACTCCTTTGTCAGTTTTACAAATTAAATTTCTAGCTCTTCAGCCAGGCATTGGACAACCACCACAGTAAGTAATGAGGCACTCCAGGTGGGTTTTAGATGGAATTGACAAGTCAGATCTATACAAAAAGAAGGCACACGTACATCGCTGGTAGGAATATAGAATGGAAAACAGCTTGGCAGTTTCTCAAAAAGTTAAACAGAGACTTAACATCTGACTCAGCAATTCCACTCCTAGGTATATACCCAAAAGGGCTGAAAACAGGTACTCAGGCAAGTTCTTGTACATGAATAGCAGCACTATTCACAACAGCCAAAAGATGGAAATACCCAAATGTCCATCATCGGAGGAGTAGATAAACAAATTGTAGTATACACATACAATAGAATATATTCATACAATACAATACAATACAATACATACAATAGAATATATTCAACCACGAAAAAGAATGAAGAACTGACACAGGCTACAATGTGGATGAACCTCAAAAACATTATGTTCAGCAAAAGAAGCCAGTCACGAAAAGTCATATATTGTATGGCTCCAATTATATGAATATCCAGAAGGGGGTAGAACCATAGAGACAGAACACAGATGGGTGGTTGTCAGGGGCTGGGAGGAGGGGAGAATAGGGACCAACTGCTAAATGGGTATGAGGTTTTCTTTGGAAAACCTTTAGGTGATGGGGAAAAAAGACTTTTTCTTTGGATGATGGAAGTGTTTTGGAACTAGATCCTGGTGGTGGTTGCACAACCTTGTGAACGTACTAAACGCCACTGAACTGTTTTGCTTTAAAACGGTTTGCTCTATGTTACGTGAATTTCACCTCAACGAATGTTTTAGAAGGCAGGCAGCCTTGTGGTGGCAGGGCGTCTGGATTGGAGGGGCACTGAGCAGCGGTCTGCAGGCTGTGGAGAGGCAGCTGGAGAGAGACCACGAGGCCAGAGGCTGTGGGGACCAGCAGGTGGAGGTCGTAGGGGACAGCTGGCAAGGTGTTATCACCCTGTGGGGACCTGAGGGAGGGTTACAGAACCTGAGGAGGGGGAACCACCAGCTTTTCCCAGCTTCAGAGAGGGTCAAGGGAAACGAGGGCAGAGAGGACCCAGAGACATGGGGGTGGCAATGGCCACTTGAAGAGCAGTCAGGAGTGTTCCCAACAATCTCCTTGTCCCGCAGGCTCTGTCCTGAGCACGCCAGCCTAAGGCAGGGCTCAGAGTCTGGCAGGGAGCCCCCAGCTGCTCCGCCCCAAACCAGGGCAGGAGCCCCAGTCACAGCCATGCCTTCTTTCCCTGAGGGCCCCAGCCCAGCGCCAGGATGCACGGGACAAATCTACCCACGTGGCTCAGGGAAGAGAGGTGGGTCCTCTTTCCTGTGTCCCCAGGGCACATTGTGGGGCCTCGTTATGGCCCGTTACACAGTCTAGGAGAATGTGGGCCTTCAGAGAGCGAGAGATACCTATGGGAGGTAAGGGGAAAGCATTCTGGAAAGACCCTCAGAGGTGACCTAGACCACCCATCCTTGAAAAGAATGAGGTGCCCATTGGACCCGGAGGGCAGGGACAGACTGGGGTTGCACGGATTACAGTGGGAGGAGGATGGGAGGGGTGCCTTGAGGGGCTGCTACACAGTGCCAGGGGTCTGTGGCTGGGGAGGGACTTATTCATTCTACAGACAGTCACTGAAAGCCTCCAGGTGCCTGAGGCCCCAGGGACAGAGGCCCCCTCCTTCAAAGAGCCCACAGCCCTAAAGCTGGACTGAATGGAGGCTCAGGGCACAAGGAAGGCAGAGCTGAGAGTCGACTTTGCCCATGGAACCGGTTTTTATCTACCGAGTGCCCTCAGGTAAATTTCTTTCACTCGGGGTGTGTGCACGCGTGTTTGCTGCACGTTTCCCCATCAGCTCGTACACTCTGCGTCAGCAACGTCTCAGCATCCTTTGACTTCCTCATCCTACAGCCCCACCCATCCCACAAGCACACAGTAGGTGCTCAGGGCAGATGTGAGGACACAGTACAGTGTATGGTTAGGTGTCTAACCTTTAGAATCAGCCAGACCAGCATGCAAATCCTACCCCTCAATGTGCGATCTTGAATAGCTATATTTGTTACTGTGGTTTGGTGGTCCGATCCTCCTAGCCCCTTCCCCGAGGTGAAGGGGACCCTCTTCTGAGAGACTGATGAAAGGTCCTACAACCCTCTTTCCCCTGTTACAGGGAAGAACCCTATGAGGACGTCTGATGTCCCCACTCCATGCCATCCTCCCTCCCTCGGGCCCTCCCAGGGTTCCCACACATAGGGTGAGCAGGGGACCGAAATCCAGCCCACCCTCCATGACCACCCTGGGCCCCGCCCTGGCACAGCACTGCAATCCTCAGAAGAAAAGATCTTTTCCTAATTTGCCCAAAGCCATCACAATGAGACCCCAGCCCCAGCCTGGGCCAGGACAGAGGGCGTCTACACGTGTCCTTACCCGAGACACAGAGACACATACGACACACACCCGGAAGAGCTCTAGCCTCTCAAGTGAACTTGAAGCTCATTATCTGGACGCAGTCCCAGCCAACCCAGAGAAACCCCATCCAAAGGCACCCCCTCAGGGCTGGGCTGAGCTGCTAGACCCACAAGAGTCGCAAGCAAAAGCCATCACAAACACTTGGAGGTGGGTCTCCAGGAATCCAAGCTCCCCAGCGTCAAGCAACACACCTCGCTGTGGTTGCCCCGGGCGTAGCTGCCTCTGCTCCAGACTGTTGGCCTCCCAAGGGCAGGGAGTGTGTGTCCTTCCTCTCCTGCCTCCCCGTGCCCCGCACAAGCCCAACTCAGCACATGGTCAGCGTGGCCAGAAGTGCAGGCCCTGGAGCCTACCGGTCAGGGTTCAAATACAAACTCTACCACTATTTGCTGTGACCCTGGGCTTCACACCTCCCTGAGCTGTGGTTTTCTCACCTATTAAATATAGCTAATAATTGTACTCATCTCTTAGGCTTGTTGAAAGGATTAAAAGAGATGAGGCATATCAAGTGCCTGACACAGGGTGTAGCACACAGTAAGTGCTCAATATAGGTGAGATATTATTATCATTATTATTACTACTCCTGCTATGACTATTATCACTGCAGTCCACACTGACTTCTGAACTTCTGATTTCACAAAATTATAGACTCTTGTATCTGGAAGGGCTTCACTTTCAAATAAGGAAACTGGTGCTCAGAGAGGTTAAGAGACTTGAGCAAGATCACACAGTTCGTAAGAAACTAAAGGCAAATTTCCTACATCAGCCTTATGTCCACGGCGACATCCCAGAATTCTTTCTCACCTGCCTGCTCATTCTGTCTTCAGATCATCCATAGTTTTTTTTTTATTGCTTAACTTCCTCATTGGTGGGTGTGCAGGAGCATGTGTCTGTGTTTGGGTGTGCATGTGTGCAAATACACACAGGTTTCTGTGCACACTCAGGTGTGTGTGCTTGCACTTGTATGGGTGGTTGTGTTTCTATGTGTGTTTGTACTAGTGTGTAGGTGAGTGTGAGCATGTGCCCTTGTACACGCGGATAAGTGTGGACGCCTGTGGGAAGGTTTCTCTGTGTGCACGTAGTACGTGTGTATAGTCCTTTGGGCGTGACTTTCCTCCCCAACATGATGGTAGGATCATTGAAGGCAGGGTTGTGTCCGTCACCTCTTGGTAACCTCACTGTGCTTGGCACAGTGCCTGGCATGCAACAAGCCTTGATAAACACAAGTGCGCTAGAAGGGGGTGTGTGTACCCCCTAGGAGAGTGGAGAGGATTTTCGCCTCTTCAGTGGTCCTTTCCACTGAGCTCAGCAATTATGGGAAGGGCACTCCCCCCGAGCCCCATCCAGCTGGGCCATCCCGTGCATTCCCTGAATCAGGCAGTAAGTGCAAAACAGCTGGCTGCAACCTTCCCCAGGGGACAGATGAAGTGGGTGCCCAGGGACATACCCCCAGCCTGAGGGTGGTTGCTTAAGCGGCAGTAAAGGAAACAAAAGATGAAATACATCAGCCATTGGCAGCCATAAAAAGAGCAAAATCGCTCAGCAGAAAGCCATGCGCTATCCGTCATCCGGCCCTTCTCCACTTCAGCTGCCAAAGCAAGAGGGTTTTTTAATGCCCTTCAATTCATTTGCATTCACACTGCCACTCTTTTACGGTATTGGTATTGGGGGTTGCCAAGAAGATCTGAGTGTTTTTTTAAAGACGTTGATAAGCCATTTCCGCCAGGGAATAAAAGTTTTGGGGGGAAAGGGAAAAGAAAGTTTTCGGAAATAATGCATTCCGTTTGCAGAGTGACGGGTAAGTGATTCTGCAGATGTATTGGCCCCATAAAACTGAGCGAGGAGTTTGGCCCAAATGTGTTCTGTGTTGGTGAGAAGAGCAATTCATTCGTTTTGCAGCTGAGTTGAGACCTGAGTTGTAGGCAGTCACTGAGAAGAGTTTCAAAGGCAGCCTGCATCCTGTGTGTGACCAGGGCTTGTGACCCCCAAGACACATACACACTGTCAAGGTCTCTGAGCCTTCCAGGCTCCTCCAGAAATCCCCACTGGCTTTGAAAGTGCTGCAGTAAGTGATTCCACAGAGGGGGATTCTCCTTCCCTTTCAGTGCTCTGAGAACCTAAGCAAATAATCAGGTCCGACCAACACATTCCCTTACCAATCCAACACCATTCCTTACACTCTTGCAACACTTACCTAAGCACTACCACATGACCTAGTTTTGCAGCCAAACTCTGGCTTCATGACCTTGGGCAAGCCCTTTCTGCAGTCTGGGTTTCGATTTCTGCATCAAGCTAGTGAACATACTGGTCTAAATGTTTAATCTGCTAAAGGAGTCAGGTATTATCATCCCCGTGTCATAGGCAACTGAGGCTCAGAGAAAGGAAGTTGCTTGTCCAGTAAGGTAAAAGCAAGCACTAGAACACACCTGGTTAAAGTAGGGACCAGAACATGGGCTTCCTGATCCTCAGGTAATGGCTTTCTCCTTCCTCCCTTCCATTTATTGAATACGTGCCAAATGTCAGGCAGTTGTCCACTACCTCCCTGCCTTCTGGAACCTGGGGGCAGGAGAGAGGGAGAGAGATGGAATAATGTCAGTGCATCCTTGTCCTATTGAGAAGACTGCAGACCTCACCAAAAGACCTCCCGACCAAAAAAAGCATTTAGTCCCTCACTCCTTAATCCCAAGTGAGAAGTTCCAGATTCTCTCAGTCAGATCTCTATACTCATTACAGATGTCCATACATGAAGGCATGGTAGACAGCTTCTAAATGTGTTGGTCGGACCAGCACCAGAAAGATTCCTTTGCCCCCAAAATAGCCGCCCTGACCCTATTGCCCTGTCCAACATTCCCACAATTAGCCATACCTATGGGTCAAGGCACTGAAGGTACAGTGAAAACTCAAGTGGCATCTCATTGGAGGAATATAATAACTCACAACTCTCTGCCTGTTCCCCAAAAGGGCTAGAGGGGATGCTGAAGGGACAAGGGTGTCTGAGATATGGAGAGGCTTACAGCACCTGTGATGGACAACTTGGGTATCCAGTACTGGTGGCACGGGAGAGACTGAAATGGGGGGATGGGGTAATGCCAAGATAAGGGGAGTCAGCATTCCAGCATAAGAAGCAGCTAATAATAATGGTCATTATTTATTGAGCTCTTACTATGTTCCATCAATGACCTGTTTAATCTCATTTGACCTTCACAACAACATGCTAGGAGGTCATTTCTAATCATCCCTCTTTTACAAAAAATGAAACTGAGACTCAGAGAGGTTAAGTAACATGCCAAAGTCACACAGCTAGCAAGTTACAGTAGAGCCAGGATTCAAGCCTTATAATCCAACTCCAGGGCTGTACTTTTGCCCTCAGTACACGACCACATCATACGATCATAGGTTGTGGCAGACACAAGTAAGTGCTGGCTAGAGATCCTTAGGTGCCTGTCCTATGAGGTCTGCCCCCTGAGCATTTCTAGATTCTAATTCATGATCTTCCCCTCTTATCCACAAACTCTTGTATCTCTCCTCTAACCCAAGGCTACCTGGGAGTCAAACTCGACCCCTCCCTCTCGCTCACCCTCACATCTGATCACTCACCAAGCCCTGTCTCATCCATCTCCTAGAGAACCTCCCTCCCTGTCTGGATGGCTCAGGCCCAGGAGGGCTCCTTGGCTCTCCTGTCCATTTTCCCCTCTTGCAGGCCCCAAAGACCTGCCTGCAGCTTCCCACCCAGCAACCTCAGGCCCTGGAATGGGATCTTGCACCACGCACCTCACTGATCGTGGACCAGAAAGTAGCCTGCACAGCATCTTGGAGAGAAACCTGGGCTCTTCCACTTACTAGCTTGTCCACATGAGCAAACAGCTTCCTTTCACAGCCTCAGTTTCCTCGTAGGAAACCTCCCATCTGACAGAGAGCCCAGAGGTGGATAAGAGCTTACTGCTGCCTCTGAGGGGCTTAGAGTATAGCAACAAGACAGATATATGAAAACATAATTAAAACAGTCTGATAAGGCTCTGGAAGGGAAGATTATGAAACAGAACCAACACAAAGGAGGGAGCAATTAGGTAATTAATAATGACAGCTACTGTTTATTGATTACCTATAATGTGCTAGACATTTTACTTAGGAGTTCATCCAATTCTTATGTTGAATGTTCCAAAAAGACGTAATTATCCTACTGCTTAGATAAGAAAGGATAAGCTTGGAGGTGTGAAATAACTTTCTCAAGGCTACAGCCAGAATGCCTCTGGGATTTCCAACACTCTTCTTCTTATATTCGTAATACAGTCTCATCCATGGCTTCCCTCCAGTGATGTCTGGGTCAGCCTCAGTTTCCCCATTTACCCAGAGAATAGTAAGCATGCAGTAATCTCTCTGTGGCCTCCATTTTCTCATATGTAAAATGGGGATGATAATAAAACCAACCACAAAGTGTTGTGCTAAGGACCTAAAGGAGTTAATATATGAAAAGCATTTAGAGCAGTGTCTAGCACACAGTCGGGGCTCTATGGTGGTATATTACTTTTAGTAATGTTATTTTTATTGTTATCTCCAAGGGCACCAACTTGTCATGAACCCATGGACCACCCTGGTCACACTGAGGACCCCATCGTCTATGTTCATCAAATGATACAGATGAGAGTCTCCTGTACTGACCAAGCTCTGTCTAAGTTGAAACCTTCAGCCCCCTCCCACCCAACCACTTTAAGCAGGCTTCTCACGCACCCCCATTTCCACCATCAGTGGGAGGTTCCCAGGCCCCTCACACCCCAGGATCACACACCAAGCAAAGGGAAGCCAGAGGGTCCTGGGAGAGGCCAATGGAGAAAGAGGAAGTGTCCCAGGGGTCTAAGGGAGTGAGAAAAGGTGTGCTCTCAGTTCATGAACAAAAACTCTTCTGCTTCCAGAAGTGCTGGGTGTTGGCAGCTTTATCTCTGGCCAGCCAAGAGACTCATGTCAGAAACTGCCCATTCCTGGTGAATTTCAATGAGGTGCCGTTTCTGCAAGGAGGAGGAAAGCCATCATTTAAAAGGCAAAAGCTGTTTTCGTTTGGCAAGATATGATAGAGCGTGTGCTGCCTTAGGGGACAGGAAAAGAAGGCTGGGGGTCGTCACCTACTGCGAGTTACATGCAATGCATGTCCACAGGTTCCCCACTCTGTGCCTTGTCTTGGGTTGGGTTCTCAGATACAGGGAGGCATTGGACACTGTCCCACAAGCAAACAGGCAATTACTAGACAGAGCAAAATTTACCAGGATAGAGACATGCACCGCGAGCTCAGTGGGGAGGGAGAGGTGGAATCATAATCCCAGAATGAGACGGAGAGGGTTTCACAGAGCAGATAGCATTTGCTGAGGGTCTTGAAAGAAGAATAACAGCTCGCCAGGCAAAGAAAAGGGCTGGGATTGGGAGTGGAGGAGGCACGCCAAACAGAAGAAACAGCATAAGCTAGGACAGTATGTGCATAAAAGCCCAGAATATCAGAAAATGATGTGTGCTAAGAATTTGTTAGAGCACAGGGGAATGGTGAGAAGTGAAATGAAAAGAAGTTGGGACCAGTCTGTAAATTGTTGTACATGCTATGGTAAAAAGAAAAAAAAAAATGTGGATTTCCTCTTTTAAAATTTATTTATTTATTATTTATGGCTGTGTTGGGTCTTCGTTTCTGTGCGAGGGCTTTCTCTAGTTGCGGCAAGTGGGGGCCACTCTTCATCGCGGTGCGCGGGCCTCTCATTATCGCAGCCTCTCTCATTGCGGAGCACAGGCTCCAGACGCACAGGCTCAGCAATTGTGGCTCACGGGCCCAGTTGCTCCGCGGCATGTGGGATCTTCCCAGACCAGGGCTCGAACCCGTGTCCCCTGCATTGGCGGGCAGATTCTCAACCACCGCGCCACCAGGGAAGCCCCGGATTTCCTCTTTTAAAGGACTGAAGGATTTCAAAAAAGGAAGTGATATGATGCATTGTATGCTAGAAGAAGCATGAAGCATGGATTACAAGAGTTGTAAGAAGGGCCCATTTCTTATATTTCTAGACTAGAGGTAAAACGGGTCTCCGTTAAGGTCCCCAAAGTGAGGCTGGAGTGGGGGGTGGGAGGGCAACAGATGCTGAAGGCACTTTAGCTGAGGAACGGGTGAATTATTATAAGGGCATACAGGAGAGGACCTGGGGTCACCCTCAGGGTACAGGCTTGCAATTCTCCAAGACCAGAGGCCTGGAGTTCTGGGCCAGCTGGGATATGGGATCTGAAATCCTAGAGTGGCAAGAGGCGGGCTGAGCCAAAGTCCCCAGCCCATATTCCCCTGCATTCAGGATGGCAAAACTATCTCACCCCACATGCCGTCTCTGATGGATTGCTGGTGTCTACCTAAATTACTTTTTGTAAAGGATTATAAGACCATATCTGGGCCCAATGGGAAAGAAAGCTCTGATTGATTAGCAACATCTATCACAGACACTGGGTCGGGAACGGTAGTACATGTGTCTCATACTTGTTTTCCCTGCCAGGAATTACTGAGATGAGTCTCGGGTGTCTCTCTTGAGCAGCCCAGGTAACAGAGAGCAGCAGGTGTACATGAAAGTAGGCAGTTATGGTTGGAAGCCATGAGGCTGACAACCTGTGTTCTTAGAACCTTCAGCTAGTGAAATCTAGAGGAGCGCCAGGCAGCATCTCCATCTCTGGGACTGGTCCCTGGCACCCTGAACGGTATCTTAGAGACTGTCCTGGGAAACCCGTGGGATCCCCCAGACATTGACCAGCTGCTGGACCATTAATAATGCCCAAGTGTTCAGGGGTCAAGAGGCAGAAGCCACAAAAACTAAGAAAGGGCATCATTCTGGTTAGAAACTCTTCACCTGAGACCCATGGATGAGCTACAGGAAGACTGCAAACCCCTTGAAATCATGTACAAATTGTTCTAAGCATGTGCATTTTTCTCAAAGGAGGTCTTTAGCTTTTATCAATCTCTCAAAGAGCTCCATGGCCAAAAAAGGCTTCAATCACTGCTCAAGATGAAGGAGAGTAATGAGATACAAGTGAATTCTGCTGGGTAAGGAAGATGAAGCATCTATATCTCAGTAGGGAGTGATCTTCTTGGGGTAGCACCTGTATACTCAGCTAGTATAATCCACTTAGCCTTAAAAAGCATCCTCCAAATCTGAGGTGCAAACTTGGGGCTACTTTTGAGTATCGGGTAGCTTATAAATCCAGGGAGGCATTTTTTTTTCTCAAAGAATGTTCTTAGTTTTTGTCAGTCTCTCAAGGAGATCCACACCCCCAAAAAAGGCTTCAACCACTGTTCAAGATGAAGGAAAACAATGCTATCTCTAATCGAATAACCAGGGAGGTTTGTGGAGTCAGCAAAGGCAAAAACTTGCCTTCAGTGTGCTGGGAGAACAGCTAGAATTGGCCACACCTGAAGGCACTGTCCACCCCAGGGAACTGCGGCAGGTTGGGGGGACGCCTTGGACATTATGTTGGGAACTAGAACTGGTGGAAGCCTCTAAAACTGATCAGGTTTAGGAAATTATATCTGATGGAGGTCCAGGAGTCTGGATCAGGGCTGGAAAATGGGATGCAGGGACCTGGTTTGGTAGCCCTGGCTTATAGGCTGTGATTCATGGAGCTGCATCCCTTTCCTTCAGAACACCTATGTCCACTTGTAAATACACGTTGATTGGTATGTTGACATGTTATCTATCTGCCCCATAAGTCTGCCAGCTCTGGGAGAGCAAGGATTGTGTCTGGTTTTGCTCCCACTGTCAGCTGGCAGAATGTTGGGCACCTAGCAGATGTATTCGATAAATATTTGTTGAATGAAAAGGTGTGTGGATGGATGGATGGATGGGCAGGCCAAGGTGGTCCATCTGAAAGGCAGAACCTTGCAGAAAAACTAAATCAAATGCCTCTTCTGTTTGGCATTTGAGAGGCAATTAGTATATTATATAGGCAGTTGGCTCAGAGAACAGACTCTGGAGTTAGAGTGCCAAGTTGGAATCTCAGCTTTGCTGTTTACTTAGTGTATGATCTTAGGCAAAATATTTAACCTCTCTGTGCCTCAGTTTCCTCATCTGTAAAATAGGGATAATAATAGTTCCTACCTCATAGAATTACTATAAAGATTAAATGAGTTAATACATCTCAAGTACTTAGAATAGTACCTGACGGATAAAAAGCACTAGGTGGTAATTTTTTAAAAGCTAAACAGATGTGGAGAATCAGGTATAAGACAGAGGAATGCAGAGGGTAGCAAAGGATCAAAAGCAAAAAGTGGGAAGTGGTAGCTTCAGTGCCATCTTATAAGATGCTGCTGGGTCACCCTGGTGTACAGGACTCTATTAAAGGTACTGACCAGGACTGGATAACAGTGACTTTTTTTTTGGAAAACAGGGGTTTCTAGACATGACTGTGGGCACCTGCAGTAGGGTAGCCTGGAGCTCAGATGGAAATTTCAACTGGCTGAATCTTGCAGAGAAAAGTCAATTCTGCCCTTAGATGTAGGAAAAAGGTGTGAAAAGAGACCAACCTCGGAGACCTCCCCACCCCATCCTCCAGCACCCAGGCTACTGAACTCAGGCCCCTGCTGCTCTCTCCCCAAATCCTGCAAGGATCTGTGCACTGAGTCTGCCAGAGAGACCCCGTGGGCAGCCCCAGAGGCTCTCAAGAGGAGTATACCCTGTGGTCTTTGGGATTGATTATGTAGAAAAGGAAATTGGATCCAGATCATTTTCAGACACTCCAGGGGGATTCTTCAGGGACATTTGGGTATCTCCAGTCCTCCTGTGTTTGATGGTGAGAGAGAAGAAGCTAGATGGATAGGAAAGGAGGTTCAGGGGCCTCAGAATATCAGGCTTTGTATGGACTGTCCCACACTGCTTCTCCTGGCCCATGTCCCACCAAAACACTAAGCACTAAATGCTTCTCTACCCACACCATAAATAACAATAATGGTAACAGCCACTCAAAATACAGACTGCTTAGCCACCTCCCCTGCTTGTCTAGTCCATAGTGGAACAAGCAATGCACCTTCTGGAAGGAATAATGACTCTGATCTATAGGTCACATTCAGTGCACACATAGCCATAGTAACTTCTACCCACAAGCCAAACTGTGTTGAAATCCATTACAAATTAAAGACAGCATGTCTCCTTGAAAACGTTCAACTGCCATATTGTCTCATGGTGGCACAGTGAAGACATCACAGTGGTAATCTTGATCTTTTTGCTAGTTTCCAGATGTGCCAAAATAAGTCCATTTCTTCTAAATATATCAAACTGTTGACAGACAGAAAAATGCCAAGCTGTCAAATGGAGCAGAGACCTCGCTTCAAGTTCCAAAATAAATGCATTCTAAAGAAGTTCTACAGTGGAAGTCATGCCGGACTGAGCATCTGAAGAACAAGCTTCCGGTTCTTGGCTTGGTTGTCACTGGCCACATGGATTTAGGAAGTCATGTCACCCCTCTGGGGCCTTAGATATCTAATCTGCAACAGGAGGGGCTTGTACAAAATGATATTATGCCGAGAAAAAGTATAAAGTTTAGTACTTCTCCATTTGCCCCCATGCAAATTCTCTGAGTCACCCTCTTCTGTCCTCCCTCCAGTTGTTGACTGGCAGTGTTGTAAGCCGATTGGTCCTTTTTCTTCCTGTGATTTGTTATAAATAAGTGAACAGGGCAGGGCGGGGCAAAGGGAGGGACTCTCTGTGGCCCTCAGAGAGCTCATTAGCGGGAAAAGCTTCTCCACTCGTGACTTCTGATCTTCATCTCTGATTCACTCAAGCAGTCACAAGCAAAAGGAGAGGAAAAAGAGGAGCTGGGGAGAAGTGTTGGTACAGGGCATCAGGGACTTGAGGGGGTGGGCAGCGTGACTGGCTGAGAAGAAGCAGAGAGTCCCTCCAACTCAAGGCAGACTTTGGTAGCCTGCTCATGTAAAGACTGGGTCCCTGGCTGGGGCTGGACCCTGGGCTAAAAACATGGGAGCGCCAAAGGATGACAAGAATCACCCACCAACAAAACTGGACCCTTGAAGGATATGAACCCCTTCAACAGAACTCCTCCAGGCAGATCAAAGTCACGGGCATCCTTCTGGAAACAGTTTGAGAGCTGTTGGAGGGGCTTCTCAGAGCCTAAGCTAAGAAGGGGGTTTGCAAAGGCTCTTTAACAACCAGAGAGTTGTGGGTGGGGGGGGTTGAGTCTGGGGATAAAAGTCTGCAGAGGGGTCCAGACACCAGAATGCCTGTAGAGCTGTCCATGGTCCTGACAGCCTCTGCCTGAGGTGTCAGCCCATGCCTGTCCCTTCTGACCTCAGCCAACTCCAGAGCCAGATGCCTGCCCAGCTCTGCTTCCTGCCTGACCATGGCTCCCTCCAGCCTGCTCCAGTTCACATCTGGGTGGCCCTGGGCTGACACCACTGCCAGCTGCCTGCCCAGGACAGTGGAGTTACCTATGTTAACCACTGCCCACGCACGTGGTCTGTTTATCCCAGCCTTTCTCAATCTGGCAGGCTCATTCTCCACTCAGTTCCTAAAAACACAGCTGCAGGTGGTGAATAAGTCACAAGGAGAGGAACTGGGACTTGGCCCAGCACCCAGAAGTCCAGGCTGCAAGATCAGAGGCAAGAGAACAGACCCACCCCTACTCCCACCAGCGCATCCGGGACAGGATGTGAGAACAAGGCTCCCCCAACAACAGAAACCCATTCCAACATCACTGGGCTAAGCAGGAGCCCAGCCCGAGTGGAAACTTCCCAGGAGTCTCCCTATGGTTCCACCCCACCCCGCTTTGCCCCACAAATTCAGTGTCTTTAAGAAGTACAGGAACACTTTGGCCATCTGTGAAACAGTGGATCTCAATTAGGACAGATGTGGACCTGTCCCCTACCCTTGTCCCATCAAAGGACCTTGAACAAGTCACTGAGTTTCTCTGAACCTTAGTTTTCTCATCAGGGTTGTCACGAGGTCATCATGAGACAATGGACATGACAGTGCTTGGTAAATTATAGAACACGGTGCAAGGGGCAGTTACCGTTACTATCCAAATATGACCCGGGCCTCCATATTATCCGACGCCTGTCACGGAGGATTCTGGAAGCTAGTTGGTGAAGAAGAGCACATAAGTACTTCTATGTGCCGGGTGCTTTCATATATGCTGTCTTATCTAATCACGTGAGGCAGATAGTACTGTCACCATTCTACCATTCTACGGATGAGATTAAATGAACTGCCCAAGGTCATATGGTTAAGGTATCACCAAGCCAGGATTTGAAGCCCGTGCTTCAACCTGTGCATTTTAACCACTACTCCAGCCACGGCCCTCTTGCCTAGTTACTGTAGCCCCTTCCACTGGGCCAGACCTTGTTTCCAGAAACCCAGAGAAGCAACCCTAACTCAGAGGAAGGCCTCTGATCCCACCTGCCCCTCAGATCAGATCTGCAGCCTGTGCTTCTGTTCTGAGCTATTCCTCACTCCCAGTTAACCAAACTCTGGAACTTGGCTTTGAGCTAGGGGCCCCTAGAAGACACAGCCTTCCTCACCCTACCCATACCCAGTCTCTCCACTCAACCCTCTCCCATACCTGGCACCTCAGCCACTTCTCCAAAAGCAGGAGCACTGGAGATACAGCATGTGCCCTTGGGCCAAAGGTTCTCAAACATTATGGTGCGTAAGAATTACTAGGGAAAAGCAAAGAAAATGCAAAGTCATCATCTGCAGAGTCACCATCCTGGAGCAGCAGATCCAGAGTGGACCCCAAAATCTGAATGTTGAACAAGGTGGTTTCAGTGCCCTCATTGCCCTGGACTCACAGTCTTGCAGTCTTTTCCCTGATCTGGGAGGTGGAACTGAGTGTAAATCCTAAATATTACATTTCGAAGGGGCTTCAGAGGTCATGTAATGTTCCCTCTCTTCCCTTGACTTTACAGATGAGGAATCGAGGCCGAGAGAGAAAAGGTGAATCTTTCAAGACCAGATCACTGGCTACTGGGAGAGCCAGGACTAGGGCCTGGGACTGCTGACAAGTCAAGTCAGCACCGAGTCCATCAGGCCCAGAGAGCTGGGGCGGGGACGATGGGAGGTGAGGCATGGCAGCCCCACAGCCTTTGGGTCACTTAGCTGTAGGGCCACAGGACAACTCAGCAGGGACTGGGAGCCTTTCACACTGATTTATGAGGTGGCCCCCACTGCAACACTCCTGGGATATGGTGCCATTTGTTACTTCCCCAAGGAAGGCCCCAAAATGATGATCACAGCACATGGCCCCAGCCCACAGGCACACATGCGCGCACACATACATACACACACGGTCTCTCATTAATAACTCCCAGGCCATCTGGTACAACAGCCACCAGAGCTCCCAGGCCTGGGTGTCAGGTGCAGGGGGTATGACAAGAGGTGGCACAGGGCTGGACTCTTTCTGCCAGCAGGAGGGGAGTTTGTGCAATGCACTGAGTTAGTTAGAGAAAACACAGATGCACCCATACCAAAATCTGGAGAAGTGTGGGACCTCCTTGGAGCTCAGCTCATTCAACATCAAAGGTCTACAGCAGCTCTGCCCAACAGAACTTTCTATGATGATGGAAATGATATTGAAATGATACATGATATCTGCTCGGTCCAATCCTCTGGCTACTAGCCACAGGTGGCTATTGAACACTTGAGTGACTAATGAGACTCAGGAACTAATTTATTTTACTCTAATAAATATTAAAATGAGTTAAGATGTTAGCTCATTTAAATCTCACAGGAGACCCATGAGTAGGGACTTTCTCCCCATTCATGGAATGAGGAAGCTGAGGCACAGAGAGGTCAAGTAACTTGCCCAAGGTGCTCCAGTTAGTAACACAAGCAGTCTGGATCCAGAGTCTCTTCCAAAGCACTACACTAAGCCACTTCCCTGCTGGCACGCTGCCTTCCCGACTCACTATCTGGAGCACGCTGCAGTATACACACATGCACGTGTACACGTACACAAGGTCTGGGCAAGCACCAGGCTGAGAGCAGAATCACAGCTCTGCTCTGGCGGGGGACCCGATTTGATGGAAGAGAATCGCCCCCGTGACCTTGGCAAGGCTCTGGTCTAATCAGCCGTAGAATTTGGAGCCTTGATTCAGTGAAAGAGACATAGGTCCTCGAGTGATGAAGTGACCAGTCTGATGTGAGAAACACAATCCTTGTCCTGGAGCACCTCCCAGTAGGATGGAAGAGGCAGTGAAATTACAGGGGTCCGAGCTGGGGAGTGTCATGAATCTGAAGGGAAGTGTCCTGTTGAACTATCCGCTCCCTGACTCTATTTCAGCTGCTCCTAAGAAAGTCTCTGGGTTCCTGGGAGCCCCCAGGATAAGCCCTTCCTGAGCCTCTCTGAAAGCGAAGGTTTGGAGAAAGTGTGGCAATCTCAATGATCACTTCTCCCACACTCCAGGGGAGGGGAGGCCAGCTACAGCTAATTGGGAAAATGCATTAAGAACACGACTTACCATGTACCAAAATGTTCATTGCAGCTCTATTTACAATAGCCAGGACATGGAAGCAACCTAAATGTCCATCGACAGATGAATGGATAAAGAAGATGTGGCACATATATACAATGGAATATTACTCAGCCATAAAAAGAAATGAAATGGAGGTATTTGTAATGAGGTGGATGGAGTTAGAGTCTGTCATACAGAGTGAAGTAAGTCAGAAAGAGAAAAACAAATACAGTATGCTAACACATATATACGGAATCTAAGGAAAAAAAAAAAAAGGCCATGAAGAACCTAGTGGCAAGATGGGAATAAAGACACAGACCTACTAGAGAATGGACTTGAGGATATGGGGAGGGGGTGGGGTGAGATGTGACAGGGTAAGAGAGTGTCATGGACATATATACACTACCAAATGTAAAATAGATAGCTAGTGGGAAGCAGCCACATAGCACAGGGAGATCAGCTCGGTGCTTTGTGACCACCTAGAGGGGTGGGATGGGGAGGGTGGGAGGGAGGGAGATGCAAGAGGGAAGAGAAATGGGAACATATTGTATATGTATAACTGATTCACTTTGTTATAAAGCAGAAGCTAACACACCATTGTAAGGCAATTATACTTCAATAAAGATGTTTAAAAAAAAAAAAAAAAAAAAGAACACGACTTACAAATGGACCCACGGTTCCCCACATCTCATTTGCATTGAGCTGTGGTTACCTTATTGATTATGTTAAATTAGGAGATAGTCACACCGTCTGCAATGCAACAATTGTCATCATCAAACCAATTAGTATCAAATGGGATGTGGTCCCCGTTGCTCCAGTTCTACACTCGGCTATTTCCAACACTGCCAGCCTGGCCTTATGAAATAATTGTGTTTCTATTCAAACAGCGGTAATCAGCAGAAATCTTCCCAAGAGACCCACCTCTCTCTCCATGGCTCCGTGTCAGAATATCTTGTCACACAAGCACAAGCAAAATGATACAACTGGCATCTTTGGTAACACAAGCCTCAAGGGGGATGCTTTCAGGACATACTGCACCTGGCCTCAAGAATCCATGATTAACCAATCGCAGAGTTTACACACTAACCCCCCCCATCCACATGTGCATACTCTTACCATCCACACCCTGTCATGGCTAGAATACACATACAAAACACCTTCCAACGCACACACAATACAAGCACACACACATATCTCTATGAACACACACCACGAGCTCACTCTCAAGCAAAGGCTCACAACAAATTCACAAATACTCATACCCACACACTGCCATCCACTGCCATACTTCCACACAAGCCTACACCAGCACATTCATGGACAGTCACACACACAATTGTTCACCCAACACACACAGCAAGTAAGCAAACACAGGATACAGATTCACACACACACACGCATACTCACAGTGACTTATCACAGTCACACACCAGCACACACCTCACAACGCACTCATGGGGACACGCTACTTTTGGAGACATTCTAGACGAAATCCAGGGGTCTGGCAGAAGGACTCCCAAGACCCCTTCTCATGGCTACATAGGCACAGAAACCTCATTCTGTGTCCTCACGGATGCATATGCCCCCAGGTCTGGCATATCTCCTCTCAAAGGTGTGGTCTGAAGCCTTGTTCAAGATCATTAATCAGCTTTGTGGTTCTGCCTCTCAATGATCGGGGTCGGGGGTCGTGTGTGTAAGCGAGGGGAGGAGGGCAGGAAACCAGAGGCTCTGAGTCTTCCTATGAAGAAGGAGCCTTTGGAGAGAAGCTTCACCGTGAAGTTTCTTCATTGCCTTGGTTCCTCTTCATTTGCTGATGCAGTTTTAACCTGGTCACCGTTTATGAAGCACATACCCTATGCCTGTCACAGGGTTATTCCTTCATTTATGCAATAAGTATTTCCAAGCGCCTCCTATGAGCCAGTGCTGTCCTAAGCACTGGAGACTCCACAGTGAACAAAAACAACTCCTGTTCTTATGACACTTATAGTCAAGACGGGGAGACAGACAATAAAGTACTAAACCACTACATATATAAAATGTCAAGGGCTGTGAATAAAAATAAAGCAGACAAGGAGGACAGAGTTTGGGGGTGCTGTTTTAGATAAGGGGGTCAGAAAAGGCCTCCGTGATGAGGTGACATCTGAGCAGAGACCTGTCGGCAGGAGGGGCAAGCCAGGTAAGTGTCTGGGAGGAGAGCATGACAGGAGGAGGGAACAGCCAGTGCGAAGGGCTGGCAGCTGGGGCACAGGTGGCACTCCTCAGAGCAGCAAAGCAGCCAGCATCCAAAGGAAGAGGCATTGCCTGCTTCAGGTGCATTATCTCATTTAATCCTCACAGCTCTGTAGGATGGCATTATTATCATCTCCCATTTACTGATGAGAAAAACTGAGGCTCAGAGAGGTAACGTGACAATGCCAAGTCACACAGCTCTGAAGATACTGAGCAGAGATACACACCCAGGTCTGCCCACCTCCAGGCTGCCACTAACTCCAGGCCCTCTCCTGCCCTCACACACCCGTCTCTCCACCAGGCTGTGCCCAGCCTGTGAACACAGAATCATGCTCTACCTCACTCACCACAGTCATCAAAGTCACAACTGATCTATTAATCCATTGCGAGAGCTCTCGTTACACACATTATTACAATGCACGTGGTTATCGTCGTTAGCGGAGCTTACAACTACAAACACCATTAATAACTCAGAGCTCTTTCCATCACCACTAATGGGCCCTTTCCAGGACCCCTCACACACGCACATGGAGCCAGGAGGGACTCCGATGGGTGCTAGAGAACCTCCAAATCCTCTTCCGTTTGCCCCCAGCTACCTGCCGCTGCCCCCTTTAACCAGCCCAGGGAACTGGCCCCGGCCCCCGTGTAGGCTCTGCTGACTGGAGTTGTTTTGATTCGCTTTCTTCTTTGAGTTTAAGAGGAAGAGAGGGCAAGCAGAGTCCTGTAACATGCAGAGAACTGAACGTTGACCGTGGCTAATCCACAATTCAAGTTCGGGTATTAGGCAAGAAGGAAGCCTCTTAAACAAAAGAGACGGCAGAGGTTCACAGACTTCACCAGAATCCTCTCCAAAAATAGGCTGAAAGAAACTTTAAAAATTAGAAAATATTTTTGTGTCTAGATCTATGAAGTCAGTGCTAGATGTAAACATCTTCTCATTTAATCTTCACCATAACCCTGTGAGAGAAGAATCATTATGCACATTTTACAGATGAAGAAGCTGTGGCTCAGAGATGCTAAACCACCAACCTGAGGTCACACAGTAAGTGGAAGAGCTGGAATTTGAACCCAAGTTGATCTAGCATCACAGGCCAGGGTCTTGCCTGAGTTGCCCAGATCAGGGAGGTACCAGAGGAACTGAGGGGGGACATAGCATGTCCAGCCAACTGTCCTGCAGTAAGACACTCGTTCGTCTGTGCCCCTCTCTCTGCAAGTGCCCGTGGCAGGGGGTGAAGGGAACTGAGAGGCGGCGGGAGCAGGAAGAGGGGATTGGGGGAGAACACAAGGAAGGAATTATAGGAGAGGAAAAAGGAATAAAGGAAACAAAGAATGAAGAGGCCCCTGCCCACGGACCCCACCACACACATCCTCACCCCTACTCCATCCTTTGTACCTAATATGCATTCACCACACATGATCCTTAATCCATATTCCGATATGTGGCAAGAATTAGACAGTCCAGTTCACAGGAGCTGAGGTCCACTGTGCCCCAGGTGCTGCACATACGTTACCTCATTTTAATCTTCACTCTCTCTGTGGAGGCTCAGGGCACAGAGTAGGAAGTGAGCAGCCCCACGAGACTGTTGCCCTTTCCCTGCATCTCTGCACCTCTACCTAAAATGTTGCCCCTCCCAACTTCATTATCTGGCAAACTCCCATTCTTCCTTCAAGACTCAACTCAAACGTCACCACCTCTATGAAGCCACCCACGACTTCACAGGCAACATTAGTTGAAGAATACAGAAGTGCATGAAAAATTCATTTTCTCCCCCTCCCTGCCTTCAAAGTCATTTCCCCAAGGTCACAACAGATGGTGCACATCCTTCCAGATAATTTTCTAGGCCCATACAAACACAAAAAACATATGTGGGTCTTTTGTCTTTTTATTTCTTTCTAATTTATTTAATTTTTAAAAAGAGGATTCACATTACTCCAAACTTGCTTTGTTCACTTAATAGATCATGGACAACTCTCCAGGTCGGTGCATGCAGATGTTAACACCCCTTCCTCACTGCCTCTGAAACCATCCACAGCCTAACTCACTTCCCTCTTAATGGATGTTAATTGTTTCTTTTTCATTGCTACAAATGCTGCTGTAATGAATGGCATATACTTGTGTTCTGATGTTTTTATTTCCATAGGATGGATTCCCAAAAGAGGGATTTGTGAATTAGAGGGTGTTTGTATTTTAAATTTTAATTGCTACTGCTGATTTTGTTCCCTAACATTTATAAGCAATTCTCACTCCCATTGATGTACGCAAGGGTCCTCTTCCCACACCATGGCCAGAACTGGATGTTATCTTTTTTATTCTTGCCAATAGATGGATGATAACGCTTACCTCATAAAACTGTTGTGAGGTTTAAATGAAAAATATGATATCTGGCACATAATAAGTCCTCAATAAATATGAGCCATTTATATAGCTCTGATGTCATCCTACTATCACATATCTCAGGAAAGCCTAGAATACATGATGACCTCTAGGTTCAGGAGAATGTTTTGTTTTTTTTTTTAAGTAGACCTGGATTCCAATCCAGCCTTCCCTGACCAGTTATGTGGCTCTCAGCTAGTCATTTAACCTCTCAGAGCCTCAGTGCTTCATCTGTAAAATGGGGACAATGAGTCCTGTGTGTTCTCCATCACAAGGAAATAATAGAGCTCAAATGAATTCATGAAGGTAAAGTCACCTTCGAGACCTCATGCAGGCGTGGAGGGTTATGCTCTCAGCTCCACTGATGACCAGACACGATCTCTGGGTGATTCCCAAAAGACATTTCTTCCTTTTTTTTTTTAAAGATTTTTTTTATTTTTTTTTTATTTTGGCTGTGCTGGGTCTTAGTTAGGCACGCAGGATCTTTTAGTTGTGGCACGTGGACTTCTTAGTTGCGGCATGCATGCGGGATCTAGTTCCCCGACCAGGGATCGAACCCGGGCCCCCTGCATTGGCAGCGTGGAGTCTTACCCACTGGACCACCAGGGAAGTCCCCCAAAAGACATTTCTTAGGAGACCAGAGACCTTCACAGTCAGAGAAGAGGGAGGAGGTCTCCTGACCCTTGGTCCTCAACTCTTCAACTGGGCATTCATGCTTCACACATCCTTGAGGACAAGGCAGATACATAAATATGAGCATGGGGTCATCTTAAGGGCCGCTAAAGAATCTCCTCCTAGCCACAAATGTCGCTAATCCAGGGGATATTGTTAGATGCCTGAAATTTCACCATTAGAGACTCATGCCTCCCTGCACCATTCCCTGGGGGAGCAAGTGTACTCCCAGGACTTCAAACATTGTTTACCAAACATTTCCTGAGCATGTGCTCTGTGCCCGGCACACATGGCACCTCGTGATCAACTCTACGCTTGACACCTATCAAAGGCCATCTCTCCCTCTCTGACTCCTCTCCGTGCTTCAGACCCACATTCCCATCCGTCTACTAGAAATCTCACCCTTAATAGCCCGCAAGCACCTGAAACTCAGCGTATCGCAAAGTGAATTTATCAGCCTCCTCCCTAAACCTGCCCCTCCCTCCTCTGCTTCCCCAACTCCAGGCCTGGCCTCTTCATCCTCTGGAGGCCTTAACACCAGAAGCCTCAGCATTCACCGCTGCAGAGAGTCCCGCTCCCTCACCACCTGCAATTCACCAGTTACAGCTTATAAGTTCAGCTGCCTTCCTCAACCCCCCGCCCCACCACAGGGTGTGGTGAGAGAGGCACATTTAAGGAGGCACTGTCAGATCCTTGCTAATGACAAACCCTGAAAGTGAGAGCTTCCTTAAATCTGGCTCCCTAGGAGCCCCACCCTCTAAATTATATCAGCTCAGTTCATTTTTCACTGCGCTAAAGCAGTAGCCAATTACCTGGCCGCCCTGCCTCCCTCCTTTCCACCTCCAATGATCCTCTTCCCTGTGACCAGATTAATCTTCCCAAGTCCCAGCTTCAATCAAATCACATCCTCAAGAACCTTTCAAGATTCACCATCACCTACTGAATGAAGTATCAAGACTTACATTCAACACAGGACAGGTCTGCCACCATGCAACCAACTTCTGTTTGAATCTCTGCTGCCAAAGGCTTCCAGCTCAGAGCTGACATCTGATTGGGCCACAAATGAGCACCTGACACAAGAGCAGCTCATCCACAGGCCACCTAATAGCCTATCACATGGCTTGACACAAAAAGCTCTACAAAGAGACTATGGTTATCAGCTGAGCCAATCAAATTTCTTCTCTCAGGAGCTTGGAACAGATGGGAAAAAAAAGAGAGAGAGAGAGAACTGCCTAACTGATAGCAAAGCAGAAAAAGCAGACACAAGGAACTGAACCTGAATTATGGTTTGTTTGGGTTTTTTATAAATTTATTTATTTTATTTATTTTTGTCTGCATTGGGTCTTCATTGCTGTACATGGGCTTTCTCTATTTGCAGCGAGCAGAGGCTATTCTTTGTTGCGGTGTACATGTTTCTCATTGCAGTGGCTTCACTTGTTGCGGAGCACGGGCTCTAGGCACCCCGGCTTCAGTAGTTGTGGCACCTGGGCTCAGTAGTTGTGGCTCGTGGGCTCAGTAGTTATGGCGCACGGGCTTAGTTGCTCCGTGGCGTGTGGGATCTTCCCAGACCAGGGCTCGAACCCGTGTCCCCTCCATTGGCAGGCGGATTCTTAACCACTGCGCCACCAGGGAAGCCCCTGAATCATGTTAATAGAGTTAATGAACTCCCTCCAGCTGTGGAGGTCCTGGAGCCGTATTATACCCAGTTCAGCTAAGTTTCCCAGCCCTATGGCAACTCCTGTTGGATTTCTAAAAGAGGGCCCTTATGATGCCACTAGGGTCTTGTGTGAAGGGCAGGAAAGGGAGTAGAGGGGGAGGCCTGCCTTTCCTGACCTCGCTGTCTGGCCCAGCCTGGCCTGGCACTGGGTCCCCATCCAGCTGGTGGGAAGGCTGGATCCCACCAGCTCGGGGCAGGAGCCAGCTGTCTAGCAAGAAATGTAAAACCCAGCCCCTGCTACACAGCCCTGAGCTTGGCTATGACACTCCCAGTCCCACGGGAAAAGGGACATCTGATGTTTCTGTGCAGTTCCAAAAAGCTGGAGACATCTCGCACCCACAAATAATAATCATGATTTTCTGTAATTATTATTTGTGTATTTTGCATAATTGTCATAATTATTATCATCAGCTCATCAGCCTCCCATCCCAGCATGCTCTCCTCCTGTCCTCAGCCCTGAAATCTGATCACATGGGGCACACTTGCCTGCCTCTGACTTCCTCATGAGAGCTGGTTCATAGGGATTCCTCCAGGAGATAAGATGGGACGCGCCTGAGGGTTCTTCTGCCTTGGTTATCCTTCCAGAATATTTCTGGGCCTCGGTGCTAACTCTGTGCAGGGCCCATGCTCAGTGCTGGGGCAGAAGACAAAGGGAAATGAGAGAGGCTTGCTCACCCACTCATTCTAGTAAGAGAAATAAGGCCTCCTTGCTCTCCTGCAACCAGTGGTGAGCTGGAGCCGGCTGGTCCCAGCTCAGGAGTTCAGACTATCAGCATCCCATCCCAGCTCCACATTCCGATGTCTGTCATCCCCTGGGGGGCTTGAAACCAATCATGCTGGAAGTATTTACATCACAGAAATTTGCAAAAGGGCTTTTTTTCCAGAGAGCTAGTTATTAAACATGTATCAGCCTACCCTCAAAGCCACCCTCCACATCACAGACAGGCCGTTCTCTAAGGCTGAAATATAACAATGTCACTCTCCTCCAACGGCTCCATGTTACCCATAGGTAAGGTCCAAACCCTTCAATGTAAGGCCTCCAGAGCCCTGTGTGACCCAGTCCAGTCCGCCACTCTGGCTTCCATCCTCTCCATCTCCCCATGGCCTTCCAGATGTCTCTGTGCCCCGGAGAGGTCATCTCCAGACCCCACGCTCTCTGGCCTCCAGTCTCCAGCACACGACATTCCCACCTGAACCACACTTCCTCCCTCAGTCTTGGCTTCAAGGCGGCATCTTTCTGGGAGGCCTTCACTGATTCTTGCTTGATGCCCCCCATACCCCACTCTCATGGCAGCACATACTTTCATCATGTGTCTACCAGCAAGTGGCCCCACTAAACTACTGACAGGAGTCAAGTCTAATTTGTTCATTCTTTTACCTTCAGCATCTGACACAGAGTCCAGCCATGTTGAACTCAATAGACTCAAATTGAGTTGAATCCAATGGAATCAACACCACAGCCCGAGACAGGCTGAGGTCAGTGCCCTCACAGAGCACAAATAGAGTGCTCTGGTTGGTCAGAGAGAGCAGGATGCTTCTGATGGATAAGTCAGACAGGTGTCCTGGACATGTCCCCAAGGAGGAATGCCAGGCCACACATTAGCAGCAGGGCGGCACCCGTGCCTTCTTTTCAGTGGCACTCTCTGCATCAGCCCTCCGGTTCCCTACCTGAGACCCCTCAGTAGGGAAGCCTCAGTAATGCCTCCTTGGTTCCCTATCTGCTCCTGCTTGGCCTACAGCTTCACACTACTTAGAGTACAGGAAGCTCCACATACACACACACACACACACACACACAGATCTCCAGCTTGGCCCCAAAACTGGCTGAGGCAGAATTTCCCAGATCCCCAGAGAAAAATGGGAGCTCAAGGTGAGTTAATAAAATCAGTGTGAAAGGTGGGAAATATACTATTTCTTGCATACTTAAGTATGCAGACTGATTCCTATATCATAGCTCACATTTACTGAGAACTGTCAGGGTGCAGAGGTCCCTTAAATAAAAAATAAAAAAAAAAAAAACCTGAGTGTTTTAACATGCTAGATGAAGGTCCATACACCAGAGAAGATAGTCAGTCACCAAGCAGTTTGCTGAAGGGGAAAATTCCGGGTTTTCTTTGCCAGAAAAAGGGGAGACAGCTGGTGGTGGTTCTGTTACTGAAGGATGAAAACTTACACTCCTCTGAGGACCTGCTCACAGGTCCAAAAAAATCTCCAGTTTGGCCCAGTAAGGAGCTGGCATGTATCATGTGGTGACAACAGCCTTCAGGTTTCTTTGTTTTTTTGTTTTTTTAATTGAAGTATAGTTAATTTACCATGTTGTGTTAATTTCTGCTGTACAGCAAAGTGATTCAGTTATCCATATACACATTCTTTTTCAGATTCTTTTCCATTATGGTTTATCCCAGGATACTGAATATAGTTCCCTGTGCTATACAGTAAGACCGACCTTGTTTATCCGTTCTATATGTTATAGTTTGCACCTGCTAATCTCAAACTCCCAGTCCTTCCCTCCCCCACGCCCCCTCCCCCTTGGCAACCACAAGTCTGTTCTCTATGTCTGTGAGTCTGTTTCTGTTTTGTAGATAAGTTCATTTGTGCCACATTTTAGATTTCACATATAAGTGATATCATAATAATGGGAGATACGATTCTTATCTCTACTTTACAGATGAGGCACAATGACTCACTTGCCATCCTACCAACGCCGCTGCACCCCAGGGTCTAAGTATCCTCAGTGTAGTACCCAGGCTCTGGGGAAATATAACACTGTTGTATTTCAGCCTTAAGAGGACATCCACTCTCATCGTGGCCGTCACTCAACAATGACTCCTATGGAGACACCACTGTCCTGGCCCCCAGGGCTCCTTCAGCTCCCCTACCAGCACCCTTGGCCAGGCTGGGAACCACACAGCGCCTGGGGACCCCACCTTCTCCAAGGTCCTTCCAGGAAATACACATGAGTCTCCTCCACCCGGGCAACCCCAGACTTCCCTCACTCCCAGTAAAGATTCTCCCTTTAGTCGGGAGGAATTCCTCGCTCCCATTTTTATTTTCTCTCCCCTCTCCCACCCAGACACCCTGCTTAATCCCCTAGAGAGGCTCCAGCTTTAGGGAAACAAAACCCCAACAGAGAAGTGTCTTCCAGATGTCTCAAAACGCAAACCTCCCTAGAGGCAAGGAAGCTCAGGCCAGCTGCCTGCCTAAATGGGGGAAAGAGAGGGAAGACATCACTCTCTCTGATCGTCACCCCCACTAGAGCATGGGTGGGCACTGGAGCCCCGCTCGGGGTGGGTCCCCCAGAAGTTGGAGTCTGGCCCAGGAGCATCCCTCAGGCAGCCCCAAAGGAAGCCACTGTTCGGTGGGGATACACAGCCCAGCTGACCATTACAATGCAGAGCAGGGAGCCTTAATGGAGGTTGTGAGTGAGGATTCAGCAATTCTGTATAGAAAGGGCAGAGAAGGCTTCCAAGGGGCTTGGCTAAGCTGGGTAAGGAGGAGGAAGCACCGGCCCGGAGGGGTAAGAGGTCCAGCAGAGGGAAGAGCTAGAGGCTTGACCTCACACTGGTGTCCAAGAAAACGGTGCCATAGTGAGCCTGGGGGGAGGGGTGGGTAGAGAGGCAGATGAGGGTCAGTTGTCAGCGGCCTGCGGCTTGGGGCTTGGCCTTCATATTATAGGCATTGAGGGGTCACTGAAGGGTTTGAAGTAAGGAGGGATATGCCCAGATTTGAGTTTTGGAGAAACATTTTGGCTGCAGCGTGGGGAAAGAATGGGGGGGGGGGGTGGGCAGAGAGGCAGGGAGGTCAGATGAGAAGCTATTGCAGTGGTTCAGATGGTGGAGGCCCAAATAGAGGCCTGGGGTGAGGGTGGGGAAGAAGACTCCACACAGGCAGGCTCGGGCCAGGGCAAAGTTTCAATGCCAACTGCCACCAACTGTCCCTCTTACCTAAAGGACTATTTCTTTCAGGGCCGACAGGACGCTGTTGGCCCCGCAAGAGCAGTATGGTTGGGACAGCAACAGGATGGAACCTGAGGCTGGAGAGGGGCCTTGGGGAGGCCTGCCCAAGGTTGGGCCAGCTCCAAAGCTAGGCTGGAGGGCTGAGACCTTGAACCTGTCTCCAAGAACCCCATTCACAGAATTGCATACTCACACCATACACTACACAGCCCCACACACCCAGGCACACCCCTTTCACCCAATCCAGCAGAAGGCACATACAACAAACACTCATAACTATACCCTGAGCAAACCATAATTCAAAAAGAGTCATGTACCACAATGTTCATTGCAGCTCTATTTACAATAGCCAGGACATGGAAGCAACCTAAGTGTCCATCGACAGATGAATGGATAAAGAAGATGTGGCACATATATACAATGGAATATTACTCAGCCATAAAAAGAAACGAAATTGAGTTATTTGTAGTGAGGTGGATGGACCTAGAGTCTGTCATACAGAGTGAAGGAAGTCAGAAAGAGAAAAACAAATACCGTATGCTAACACATATATATGGAATCTAAGAAAAAAAAAAAGGTCATGAAGAACCTAGGGGCAAGGCGGGAATAAAGACACAGACCTACTAGAGAATGGACTTGAGGATAGGAGGAGGGGGAAGGATAAGCTGTGACAAAGTGAGAGAGTGGCATGGACATATACACTACCAAATGTAAAATAGATAGCTAGTGGGAAGCAACCGCATAGCACAGGGAGATCAGCTCGGTGCTTTGTGACCACCTAGAGGGGTGGGATAGGGAGGGTGGGAGGGAGACGCAAGAGGGAGGAGATATGGGGATATATGTATATGTATAACTGATTCACTTTGTTATAAAGCAGAAACTAACACACCTTTGTAAAGCAATTATACTCCAATAAAGATGGTAAAAAAAAAACAAACACTCATAACGCCTGCCTCACCCTCACCATCCCTCCTCCCACACGTGACCACCACCCACACAAACCCATTCTTCACTACATGCAGACATCATATGTTCAGTTCATTACACACCCCACGCAGACCCACACGTCACACACCAGCCACACAAAACACAGTGGACACTTCACGCGTACAAACATCAGATAGACCACTAACACACGCACATCCAGTCCACACCACCCACCCAGAGCTGAGTGAGGCCAAGGGAGCGCTGAAGTCCCAACGAACCTCGACCCCCAAAGCTGTGCGTCCACAGGACTGAGGCGGCCTGAACGAGGCACCCTTTTCTAACTCACTACAAGGCAGTATTTATTCAGGTTAAACATGGCGTTGCAGAGCTGGCTGAAATTCTCAAACCAAATAATGCCTGATAGAGTCCCGTCTATGGGAACAAACTTCGTAACCACATCTATGTAAGTAATCTCCATCCTCAGAGTGAGAGATAATGCACCTCTGATTATAAATGACAGAAAAACTCTGATATCAAAAGCAACTCTAAATATATTAAGATGTCTGTGATGCTCGGTGCAGGCGATAAATCTCGTTTTTACTATAAGCAGATCACCGTTTTTATTAACAGAATATCACTTTTACCCCCTCCACTAAATAAATGTTGAACAAATATATAAAGAATATTAATATAAAGTGTGTCAATTTAATCAGCAGCCTGGGAGCCCTCGGGGCCCCATCTGGCCCTGAGTAGCTCCTTCCCACCTACGGCCTTTCCAAGATGCTGGCAGGGAGGGGCGGTGGGCCTGGCACATGCCGCGTGGGCTCTGAGCAGCTTCTCCCAGTGAGGCTGGCTGCCCACCTGGAGGCCGACTAAAGACACTGCCTGGAGGGGCTGTGGGTTTTCTAAACCCACACTTGACTCTGTCCACGCAGAACTCGCCTGTGTGTGGTCTTTGGGGAGGCTGCACGATCAAATGGGAAGGAGAGAGAGAAAGAGGAAAAATACCTTCAAAAGCAGAGCTTCAAATCCATCATCGGTTCCCAAGGACCCCAGACCATGAGCCAGCCCTGAGACAGCCTCACATGAGACACCGGGACGCAGAGACAAATGTGTATGTGCAAAGACACGCGTGTACTCAGAGAAACACCTGCAGGCACAGAGAAAGCTCACAGAGACGGGCAGGGAGCCACACTCGTGTGTACTGACACATACATGTAGCACAAAGGCAAGAGCATGCACGTCCACGCAGGCAGAACAGGCCCAGAGGTACCTGCACCTGCCCAGAGGAGAGACATCTCCACACATGCAGGTACCCAGCACCTTCACACCGAATGTGCCTGCCCACACACAGGGATGCTTATACATGTTCGTGGACACACACGCTACAGCCCGCTCTGAATGCCTCACCCTGGGGCAGGTGGGAACAGGTACCTCTTGTAGTGCGCCCTGCTCACCACCTTCTCTCAGCCTCGAGATGGCAGGAGCCAACTCCTGTGACATCGTGGTCACGCAATGTAAATGATGCAGATCTACTCCCAGGAGGGCAAAGAGGGCCCTGACATTTGTCCATTCACTCTCAAATCCCTGCAACCAGGTAGTTCAGTGTGCATTAGGACCATCAGGGGAGATTTTTTCATTGCTGGCCCTGGGCCCTGCCCCCGGAGACTCTGACTCAATTGATCTGGGGAGGGCACCAGGCAATGGGTATGTTTTTAACACTGCCCAGGTGATTCTAGTGTGCTTCCAGGGTTGAAATTACTGGAGCATCTGATCCGGACTCTGGGGTCCTACCGGCATTCTCGTCATCCGGCAGGACTGTCCTGAGGGTGTGACGGTGTCCCTACCCCTGCCCTTCAGCTCACCTAGGAAGGCCTTGATACACTGCGTCTGACCCCCGCCCTCCCAGAGACCCTTTCCAAAGTGCCAGTGGTGCAGAGCTGAGCCGTGGTGGCCAGACGCACTCATCCACGCACTGCGGCTGCCCCCTGCTGGACAGAGCCGGCCGAGCCCAGCTGTCTCTGTGACCTGCTTCTCCCCACCAGGGCTGATCCAGGCTGAGATATGGGGGCAGCCAGGAGCACACAGTCCTGAAAAGAAGTCCACAGATCCTCAGCTCTGCGCCCTCCTGCTAAGGCCCAGCCCCCTCTCTCATCCCAGCCATCTTGGGCCTGGGTGATCACAGAGGTCCTATCCTAGGTTCATCCGCTAGTGGTAGCCAGAAATGCCCATGACCTGGGCCAGGCAGGGTAGCTGGGGCTACAGAAATGAATGAGAAAGGGGACCAAGTGAGTAGGCGTCCCATCCAGCCTCCAATCATTGACCCAGCCACCTCCTTCAAGCTGACTGTGTCTTTGTCTACTCCACATACACCCCTCACCAGTTCTCCCACTGCCTTTAGGATAAAGCCCAGGCTCCTGAACACAGCTGACCCGGCCCCTCACAGCCTGCTCCTGATGCCCAGTCTCCCTAGAAAGACTTCCACCCTAGGGCCACCTGGAAAACTCTTCCTCACACTTCCATGTAATGCTTCTGCCCCCTCCTCCAGGAAGCCTTCCCGGACCTCCTCACTCCATCGCTCCCCACTCCCATTAGATGCTTCCTCCTCTTTTTTCTGAACATTATATTACCTGCCTTTTGTAATAATCTGTTTACATGTCTGCCTCCCCCTACCAGACTGGGGATCCCCAAGGGCAGGGACCAGGGGCTTGGAGTCAATAAAAATCTGTAGAATGAATGAAGCTTTCTCCAACCTGCCCAGTCCATAGGGAGCTCTCCCCAGTCTAGCTCCACCACACAGATGGACTGAGCCCCTCACTCAGGGGCACAATCCCTAGGACAAGGAAGAAAAGAAAAATAACACAAACACAAACAAAATACTAAGTGCCAGACGTATATTCAGTTCCAAGTGCTTACAGATATTAATTCATTTAACCCTCACAACATTATCCCCATTTTATAGATGGGAAAACTAAGATACAGAGCGGTTAAGCAACTTGCCCAAACAAACAGCTGGGCTGTCCGGAGCCAGGATTTCCAGAAGCCACACTGTTCACCACACTCCCTCTCAAGGGAAGAGAATGTAGGTGGAGAAGTCGTGTCCACTCTGGCCCAGGCCTGCCCCCTGGGCCTCTTGTGAGATGCTGGGGGAAGGGGTCTTCCCAGAAGAGGCCAAGCCCAGATTCCCTCTCCAGCCGGCAGTTCTAGGGCTGTGGCTTCTTTCACTTTCTTCTTAATTTTTCTGACAAGCACAGATGTCACTGCAGCTGACAACCAGCCTGTTGATGTGAGCGGGAAGGCAGACCCAGGCTCCCATTTGTCTGGTAAGAAAACGAAACTGGACAAGAAGGAAACTGAGCTTTGGGACACCTGAGGCTCAGGCGTGGTGGCAGGAACGGGAGGGCCCCCAACAGGTGGGGAAGGGGTACAGGGATGAGATGGGAGTTCTGAGATGCCCGCAGACCCTCGGGGCCAGCCCCTGCTTTGAATTGTTCCTCCCTTCCTCCCTCCTTTCCTCCTGTCCTTCCATCCAGACTTGGTGAACAACTACCATGCGCTGGGCCTCTGCTGGCTCCTGGGACACAAGGACCAAGAGATCACTATCGTTCTCAAGAGGAACCGGCAGGGACAGACCACCAAGTCCTGTCATGGGAAGTACTTTGATGAGGTAGGGCTCTGAGGCCCAGCTGCCGGGGTTCCTATCAGCCTCCCACTTCCCAACAGTGTGAATTGCACAGGGCCCTTTAAGTCCACATCTGTAAAATGGGATGCTAACGGCACGAGCTTCGTTGGGTGCCACAAGGATTAAACAAGTTCACACATGCAACTCATCTTGAACAGTGCCTAGCCCCCAGCAAGCCCTTCTCTCCGACACACCTAGCACCCCTCGCCAGACCCCAGGAGCCTCTATGCCCCTCTGTTGTTCCTCACACCCCTCACAATCCAGAAGTGCCCCCCAGAACCCAAACCACTATCCCTCCTGTTACAAGGCCCTTTTTACCATCCACAGCAGATATTTGCATGCACCACGCATAATGTGCTCCCCTGTGAGCTCACAGCTTCTCTGCCTAAGCCCACCAGAGGAGGGTCCTGGTGATTCTGAGACCCTGGTCTTGGAAGAGGGTGAGAGTTCTGCTTGGGCTGAAATGGCTCCCTGCCCCAAACCACCACCTCACCAGTAGCTCAGGCCTGGGGTGGTGAGTGGCACCCCTGGCTGCAGAAAGCTGGCTTCTCATGTGGACAGTTCTTCCTGACAGCTGGCCTCAGGCTCTCTAGCTGCAGTGCCAAGGGTCATGTTCTGGCAGAAGGGCTGCTGGGGAGATCTGCAGAAGACATTCTCCCTGACTCAGCCCCAGCCCTGCAGCCCAGGGTCCCAGGGAGCAAAGTAACAAGTCCGAGGATTTGGGGCACATCTCTGGCCTTAGCAGGTCCCTCAAAGGTGCAACACATCGGTGAATCTGGTGTAGTGAGTGTGTCTGGTGTTGGTCTTTGTCAGAGTGTTTCTGCGTGTGCATGACTCTGTGTGTGTGTGTGTGTGTGGATCTGTACATATCTGGGGGGCGGGGGGCAGTAACTGTGTGTTTGTATCTCTGTGCTGTGTATCGGAGCTCGCGTGTCTGTGCAAAACTGCCTCCAGGTACCTGCATGAGTTCGTCTATGTGTCCCTGGACATTGTCCTGGGCTAATCCCTTTGTTATTGTCACCAACACCAGCACTGCTCTCATCCACTGATGCTCTGCGCTCTGTGCTTTACCGACATGTTTTTATTTATTCCTCATAGAAAAAGCTTCCTGACTCCCACCCTTTCCCAAGTCACATGCATAGGGGTCCCAAAGGCTAGGTCAAGCACAAATTCCATGGTGTGATCTTTGAGGTCCCTCACAATCTAACCCAAAGCGATTTCTCTAGCTGTATCTCCCGCCCTCCCCTCTTCTCAGCCTGGAACCCTCCCTCCCCTCACATCCAGGAAACTACTACTCACCTTGCAAGACCCAGAAAACATGGCTTCCTCTTGGAAGTCCTTCCTGATGGCCCTGCCACCTCCTCCAGGAAGCCTTCCCTGACTTTCCAAGAATTGGCACCTTTAGCCTGAGTGCCGTTCCTCTGATTCCCCCCTGGATGGTCATTACTTCTTACACGTCCAACTCTCCATCTGACCGGGAGCCTGATTCCCCACTGAATCTCCAGCCTGGCACAGAGTAGGTAGCTCAGGAAATGTTGGCAGAGCGTGTGATGCTTGGCTGGCTAGGGGTAAGGGAAGCAGGCTGGTGGCCCAGCTTCCACTCCCTGAGGCTTAGCCAGCTTCGCTCAAGGATGTAGCTCTGCTCTCTCCCCTGAGAGGAGAGGATCTGTGAGGGTCAAGGTGTTTGGTCCAAAGCAGGCTGTGTGAAGCTGCCCATCTGGGCACGCCATAGGAAAGAACCCAGAGCAGCACAGACCTCTGCTTGTGATCCGACTCTCCTCTGCCTTCCCCAGAACAGCTGCGCCCCCCAGACCCAAGGCCAATCCCTGAGACCAGCTGAGGCCACCGTCCACCCCACCCCCAACCCAGCAGTCAATGCATCAGAATCAAAGAGGCCTCCCTCCCAAGGGGGTGGTGCAGAGGGAGGAGGAGTGAAGGGAGGTGGGCCAAAGAGGGAATAAAAGGCCAAAGGCGTAGGAGGGAAGGGAGGGAAAGAGGGGAGGGAAGAGGAAGGGGGGCTGACCATTTGCTTCTCTTTGTCTTTGCCGGCTGATGCTTCCCCCTCATTGACAATTGCACGGCCCCCAGCCCCTCCTAATTACCATGATTAGCACTGAGCAAGCTGCCATATTTTATGACTCTCCAAAACAAAAAAATAATTAAAGCAATTACTGTCATTAACATGCTGCCCTCTTCACCACCTTCTCTGAGAGTGGGCAGGAACAGGCCCCAGGGAGTCAGGATTGGGTGCCTTCCCCTCCCCATTTTGCACCCCACCACCACCACCACCTGCCCCCTCCAGAAGCACCAGCCTAGACAGCTCCAGCTGCCAGCAAGGCTGGGAGGCCTCAAGGAAGGGCCTCAGTGGAACCCCCGCAGACTCCCTGCACATCTGGAAAAGCCAGAGCCTGGCCTCTGGGAAACCACAGAGAGGGTGTCACCCTGGGCCAGGAGCCCACCAGGCCCAGTCACCCCAAGACCTGGCCTTGTCCCTCTGCAACTCCTCAGTGCCAGCCCCCCCAGGCCCACAGGCAGGACTCCCCCAAGCCCTGTTCTCTCTGGCTCCCCAATCTCCCATCAGAGCCCAGCCCAGCCCAATGCTCCACCACTCCCCAGCTGAGTGACCTGGTCATCCAAACCTCGGAGGCTTCTATTTCCTTGTCTGTAAAACGGGCTGTCTTAGTCAGCTTGGGCTGCTATAACAAAATACCACAGACTAGGTGAATTAAACAACAGACATTTATTTCCCACAGTCCTGGAGGCTGCAAGTCCAAGATCAAGGTGCCGACAGATTCAGTTCCCTGTGAGAGCCCTCTTCCTGGCTTGCCGACGGCCGCCTTCTCACTGTGTGCTCACATGGCTTTCCTTGGTTCATGATCAAGGGGTTGGAGGGGAAAGAAAAAGGAAGCAAACTCTCTTATGTCCCTTCTTGTAAGGGCACAAATCCTATAATGGGGGCCCCACCCTTAGGTCCTCACCTAAACCTAATTACCTCCCAAAGGCCCCATTCCAAATACCACCACATTGGGGTTTAGAGCTGCAACATATGAATTTGGGGTGGGGAAGACACAATTCATAGCATGAGCTTTGAAATGTCTGTGGAACAATCCCTTCCTCGTGAATGCCTTTGAAGACTGAGTGAAACAATCAACAGGAAGCACCTTGAGCCAAGCCCAGCACATAGTAGGTCCTCAATCACCAGTGGTTGTCTTCAGTGCTGCCCTGAAGCAGAGGATGACTGGGGTAGAGCAGGAGGATTTGCTGAGGAGGCTGAGGAGAGGGCCAGGCTCCAGGCTGTGATGATTTTGTAAAACATGATGCCTGTGACCCGGGGTCATTGCCATGGCCTCCTAACTGGTCTGCCTGCTTCTGTCCCTGCCCCTTACCCTTCAATTCATTCTCAACACATAAGCCACAGTGAAACTTTTAAAACGTTGAGTCAGAGAGCACAGAGGAGTGAAAATGCTCTGTGTGATCCTATAAGGATGGATACACGTCATTATACATTTGTCCAAACCCACAGAATATGCAACATCAAGAGTGAACCCGAAAAAAAAAAAAAAAAAAAGAGTGAACCCGGATTTCCCTGGTGGCGCAGTGGTTAAGAATCTGCCTGCCAATGCAGAGGACCCGGGTTCGATCCCTGGTCCAGGAAGATCTCCATGCCGCGGAGCAACTAAGCCCGTGTGCCACAACATATAAAACCGCACTCTGGAGCCCTCGAGACACAGCTACTGAGCCCACACGCCACAACTACTGAAGCCCACACACCTAGAGCCCGTGCTCCACAACAAAAGAAGCCACCGCAATGTGAAGCCCCCGCACCGCAACAGAGTAGCCCCTGCTCGCTGCAAGTAGAGAAAAGCTCACACGCAGCAACAAAGACCCAACGCAGCCAAAAATAAATAAATAAATAATTTTTTTAAAAAAAGAGTGAACCTTAATGTAAACTATGGTGTCTGAGTGATAATGGCATGTCACTGTAGGCTCATCGATTGTAACGAATGTCCCACTCTGTTGGGGGATGTTGATAATGGGGGACGCTTGCCTGTGTGGGGGCCGGAAATATATGAGAAATCTCTGTACCTTCCTCTCAATTTTGCTGTGAACCTAAAACTGCTCCAAAAAATAAAGTCTTTAAATTGCAAAAGTAATAAATACTTAAGTTAAAAAAAAAACAAACCACAAGTCAGATCAAGTCACTTCTCTGCTCAGAATCCTGCAGTGGATCCCCATCTCACTCAGGGTAAAAACCAAAGTCCTTATGATGGTCCCTAAGGCTTTGCTCTCCTGCTCCCATCCCCCTCACTCACTCTGACTTCAAACATATCCCAAATACTCCTGCCCATCTACCTGGAACTCTTCCTCCAGGGACAGCTCACCTCCTTCAAGACTTGATTCAAGGTCTTCCCAGTGATGCAGCTCTCACTCAACTCCCCACCACACACTCCCAATCCCCTTATCCTGTTTTATTCTTTCATCTTCCCATTGTGCTTAACACCTTTTAACATGCTTTGTAATTTATTGTTTACTGTGGTCCTTGTTTATTGTCTAGCCCCAGAAGGGCAGGGATCATTGTCTATTTTGTTCTGATGTTTTCCCAGGACCTAGCTCAATGCCTGGCACATAGTAGGCACTCAGTAAATATTTGTCCAATTTAATAGAGGAACTGTAATCTTAGCCAAGGCCTGTTGTTTCCTTTGGTAGATCTAGTGGCGCCCATGGAGGGATCTGAAACAACAGAGACATCAGCGTAGCAACAGGTGAGCGATGTCCTTCAGACTGTGCAGGACAAGTCTTCAACAGCGACACCATGTGGCAGGAACAAGCAACAGGAGCAAGGGCCCTTCTTGTTTCTTCTAGGAATGGTCCTGGAAGCAGAAATGACCTCATTTTGACTGCATCAGCCATAGAGATTCCTGGGCAATTGAAACTCAGGGAGAGAATCTCAATCAGACTTTCTTCTAATATCCAGTGACACTCAGCAATTATTTAAAAACTAAAACTTTTCACTTCACATCTATTAGGATGGCTATTATTTAAATCAACAACAAAATAAGTGTTGGCAAGCAGGTGGAGAAATTGAAACCCTTGTGCATTGCTGGTGGAAAGGTAAAATGGTGCAGCTACTGTGGAAAACAGTGCAGTGGTTCCTCAAAAAATTAAGCATAGAATTATGATATGATCCAGCAATCCCTTCTCTAGGAATGTACCCCCAAAGAATTGAAAGCAGGGATTTAAACAGATATTTGTGCACCCACGTGCACAGCAGCATTATTCACAATAGTCAAAAGGTAGAAATAACCCAAGTGTCCACTGATGGATGAAAGAATAAGCAAAATATAGTATATACATGCAATGAAATATTAATAAGCCTTAAAAAGGAATGAAGGGCGCAGAGCGGTTTGGTCGTTAGCCGGAGGAGCTTCTTCCATTAGCTCGGCAACTGCAGCTCTTTACTGGGCAGCAGGAGCGGCGCGGCGGTCCGAGAAGCGGTGTAAGACTTCGGCATTGGGTGAAAGAAAATGGCCTGAACCAAGCAGACTGCTCGTAAGTCCACGGGTGGCAAAGCGCCCCGCAAACGGCTGGCCACTAAAGCGGCCGGGAAAGCGCCCCCTTTACCGACGGGATGAGAAAACCTCATCGCTACAGGGCCGGGACCCTTGCTCTTGGAGAAATCCGTCGTTACCAGAGATCCACCGAGCTTCTGATCCGGAAGCTGCCGTTCCAGAGGTTGGTGAGGGAGATCGCCCAGGATTTCAAAACCGACTTGAGGTTTCAGAGTGCCGCCATTGGTGCGCTTCAGGAGGCTAGTGAAGCGTACCTGGTGGGTTTTATTTGAAGATACTAATCTGTGTGCCATCCACGCAAAGACAGTCACCATCATGCCCAAAGACATCCAGTTGGCTCGCCGGATACGGGGAGAGAGTGCTTAAGTGAAGGAAGTTTTTATGGTGTTTTGTAGTAAATTCTGTAAAATACTTCGGTTTACTTTGTGACTTCTTCTGTAAGAAATTGTTTATAATATGCTGCATTTGTACTTAAGTCATTCCATCTTTCACTCAGGATGAATGCGAAAAGTGACTGTTCACAGACCCCAGTGATATGAGCACTGTCGCTCAGGAGTGACAAGTTGCTAATATGCAGAAGGGATGGGTGATATTTCTTGCTTCTCATGATGCATGTTTCTGTATGTTAATGACTTGGTGGGTAGCTGTTAAGGTACTAGAATTGATAAATGTGTACAGGGTCCTTTTGCAGTAAACTGGTTATGACTTGATCCAAGTGTTTACAATTGGGGCTGTTAAGTCTGACCATACATCACTGTGATAGAATGTGGGCTTTTTCAAGGGTGAAGATACAAGTCTTAACCACAGTGTAACTTACAGTTTCCTTAAAAAAAAAAAAAAAAAGTAAACCTGCAGCTATAGAATACACTATGTGCACTTATAATAGCTATTTTATATATTGTAGTGTCAACATTTTTTAATTAAATGTTTTACATTCACATGTGGTGGGGAGTCTTGTCATTAAGGTGTGTGTGATACGGAGTCCGGTTGGTTTTCTCCTAATTAGACTGTACTTGTTTTTCATACGTAGTAAAATGCTTTGCACGTTATACCTTGCATAAGTCCTCATTTTACCACATGTTAACTAATCCTCTAGCTGATAATGCAGACACTTATGGGGGATTTATTTATAAGGGCTCTAGAATATAATACAAGTTATTCACACCAGCATCATCTATTACTAATATAGTAGTTAGTGCAGCTTTTCTTTGTGTTGTGGTTGGTCTCATAACTAGGTTGAGTTTTTCTCTACCAAGAGGGAACAATACCAAACTTCTTTTCCTTGTGGAGTTTGTATTATAATAACCCTTAGGGTAAACTTGCTGTAGGGGAGGGACACACAGCTTCAGCTCATGGAACCTCTGCCGGTTAAAATGGTGTCAGCTGGTATAAGGTCCTGGGAAAAATCACTTCATAGAGATGGCTTTCCAAGTGGTTTTAAAATTTATCCTTCTATTGAAGTTTTTAGGTCAATTATGTACGTTGACTAAATTTACAAATACACTTGTTTATCCAAAAAAAAAGGAATGAAGTCCTGATACATGACTACAATCGGGATAAACCTTAAAATTATGCTAAGTGAAATAAACCAGTCACAAAAAGACAAATACAGTATGGTTCCACTTATATAAGGTATCCAGAGTATTTGAATTGAGAGAGACGGAAAGTAGAATGGTCGTCGCCAGGAAGTAGGAGGAAGGGGTAATGGGGATCTGGTGTTTAATAGGTACAGAGTTTCAGTTTGGGATGATGAAAAAGTTGTGGAGATGGAAGGTGGTGATGGCTGTACAACAATGTGAATATACTTAATGCCACTGACCTGTACACTTTAAAAGTACTGAAATGGTAATTTTTATGTTATGTAAATATATATGTATATTTTACCACAATAAAAAATTTAGTTAAAAAAAAAAAGCAGGAAAAAGCCTCCAGAAAATAAAAAGGTTAGTGTAACTCTGAGTCCAAGGAGAGGTACTTCAAAACATGGCACAGGGGTGGGTACAGCCCATCTTCCCATCCCCACATAGAGACCACCAAGCCACTGGCACCAAATGACCCTTCTCTTATTTGCCCCACTTCACCTTAGTGGAAGTTGGACTCACATTTCTTTTCGGGGTCCATCTATAATGACTCTGAGCCCCCAACACTCAAATTCCCATTGTGCAAAGCACATTCGTCTAGGAGATTCCTTTCCCCTAGTCCTATTCAAAACTTGGAAATCGGCAAAAAGATGGCTGTGAGTCCTCTCCCCATCCTGTGACTTGGCCGACAAGCCCACCTAGAGTCAGCTGACTCTCTAGGGCCTGCAGCTTTGTTTGACATTCTAATTACTATTGATCAAGGCCCATGCTCTGTAAAGTTAGATGTTCACTTGTAGAAAACTGATAAGGTGCAAATGATTTCCATCCAGAGGAGAAAATAACCCCAAAGGTTAGGGTTTTATTGCCTTATAAGATATTAACCAATTTTGTATCTAATTTAGTCATCATATTCCATCATTGTTTTTCATACGAGTTTCTCATATGCTCCTTTGAATCAGCTTTGCTCAACTCTCATTGAGTTAAATAAAATTTTGATTGTGCTCACTCTCTATTGCCTGAGATTTATGTTTACAATATTTTAAGAATTGTACCTTGGCATCTGGAGAAGCTGGATAGGTGCTCGCGTGTTCCACACACAGTCCTGGGGGGCTGCTTGTCACCTCATTGGCTGCTCCTTCTCCTGGCTCCCCTCCCCCTCTTTCTTCTTCCTCTTCTTTCCCTTCTTCTTCTCCTCCTCTTTTTTCTCTCTCCCTCTCTCCCTCCCTCCCTCTCTCTCTCTCTCTCTCTCTCTCTCTCTCTCTCTTTCCCTCTCTCTCTCTCTCTCCACCTGAAAATCCCTATTCCCCTCTGCTGCTAGCCCAGGCAATAAAACCAGGTCACATCTAGAGCAAACCACTTAAATGCGGTCATTACAAAACAGAATAATTACCATCTTGGTTTGCCTTCCTGCACCTAGATTCCTTCTTCCAGGCCTCTTCCTAGAAAAACAGGTGGTATTTGCCTTACTTGTATAAAGGATCCATCCTGGTGATGTTCTTAAAAAGGGTGGGGGGAGGGGTCTTATTCAAGGTCATGTGCGTCTCCACCGCTAGAAACCAACTTGATTTCCACAAACCAACTATCCCCAAGTGCGCTTCCTCATGAAGTTACAGAAGGAAAAGTAAAAACCCTCTTCTCCAGGTAATCTGCTACAATATTTTTAAACTGATTATTGTTGTTATAGAAAAGAGCTTTTTTCTTATTTTGTTTCCGACATCTCACAAAACTCTTTTATTTGCCATAATTAATTGTTTTGAGTTAATTTTACTGGGTTTTCTAGTGATAAAATTGGGTCTTTGGCAAATGATGATAATTTTCCCATAGCTAAATTTTGTAATCATGCTTCCCATCTCATCACATCAGCTATAATATGTGTTCTTTTCTATGATTAAAGTTTTGGGCAGCTATCAAGAAAAATGCACTGTCAAGCAAAGAGGCTAGGGACTGAGTAAGCAGCTAAAAAAAACCCACAATGGTAGTAATTTAAATGTGGGGTCATGGGACAAGGCCTGGACCAGTATCACACCTGCAAAGGAAGAGATACAGGGAAGAGAGAGTTTAGATGCTGAACCAGCAATGAGGGCAGAAACCAACATGACTCCAGGTCTGCACGCCTGAAGCTCCATCGTCCGCTTGAGTGCCCAGGTATGGTGGGTGTCCATTCTACCTTCTCGTGTCCCACAGTGATTGTTTTTAGGGATGGACACTTGATCCAGACCTATGCCAAACAGACCCTGGCGTTCCCCATTCACATGGCCCAAGTTAGTCCAATCAGACATGAAGCTCAGGAATTTTGTTGGATGGTTGGCCGAAGGGACGCCCCTCTCTCTCCCAGCATTTGGAGGAAGAAGCCTAGGAACTATTGGTACCCAACATGGAGAAACAAGCCTGAGCATCAGGATTAACAAACTCTGGATCAAACCCATCTTGAAGTTCACGCTATCTTTGGACTTTCACATCACATAAAAACTACACCTTCCTTTTACTGGGTAAGCCAGTTTGTGCTGGGTCTTCTGTTACTTGCTATATAAAGAGTCCCAACTGATCTACCAGGAAATTGACAGTATTTTTAATAGCTACTATAATTCTCTCACAGTGTATTCATCTGAAAAGAGGTGTGACGGAGAAAAGTAATTAGAATTCTCAGTTTACAAACATTGCCTAAAATGTGAATTCAAGAGAGAAATTAGCAGATATTTTAATTGTCTACTCCATCTCCACATTCTCACACTTAATTTCTCTGCTCTCTAAATATATTAATTAACATTTTCATACTTTCCAGTTTACAATGCAACTTCACACACTGACTCATCTGGTTCCCATGATAAACAAGAGAGATGGGCGGTAACAGCAAGGCCTCATTTTGTGTAGCACTCAACAGTTTGCAAGGTGCTCTCTCTTAGTTTATTTTGTGTGATACTCACATGGTAGCTCTTGCAAGTTCTCGACTCCAGGAAAACTGATGTACTTGTAGTTCTCTTGGCCCACAGAAAACTGTTTCACATTTCCGTGTCTTCACCAGTGTCACTCAGTCAATATGGTCCTTCCCACCTTGCTCACCAGGTGAACTGCTATTCATACTTAAAAACCCATTTCAGATAGGGCGCATGGTGTCTCTCTCCCCTGAAAGATGGGCAGGTGGTGTTGTCCTCAAGAAGTGTATTGCCTTTGCCAGATTTGTCGAGGTCAGCCAGCTGGTTGTTGGGATAGAATGGGGGCTCTGGCCAACTGTTTTGTAGTTTGAGGTAAACTTCATCCATCACCAAAGGAAAGACAGCCTCTCTACCAGCCCCCTGGCCATAAGAACCCGCTGCAAGTTTGGCCAGATTTACTCTGTTATATGGAGGGAGAAGGGTCAATATCAGCCTTAGCCTTGGGACATTTTTATTGGTTTTATGCTACTGGTCATCAGGCCAACCCAGTCTTTAGGCCTTCAAACAGGCCTCAAAGATACTTACAAATAAACCTCAGGCTTCTCAAATTGGTCTCAGAGACCCTCACCTGCATCCTCAGACCTGCCTCAGATGCGACTCTTCTATGGGCACAGATCAGAGCACAGACCTGTATCAGGAAACCCCTTCCTCCAACCTCAGATGTTCCCTCAAAGACACCCTCCCAAGAGAGCCAGGACCCAGCTCCCACTGCCCACACCCCTGCTGGAGGTCTGTCTGGGGCCTGCAGGACTCTGTCCAGGAGCGCATCTGTGGGTCTGAAGCCCTGACTGGGGAAGACTAAGGCTGCTGGTGGTCGTCATGGTGACCAGCTAGATTTCCTAACTCAGAGTAGGTGGGACACTCGGCTTTCCTTGTCTTATTGCCGCGCTAGTGATTCTAGTAACCAGAGTGGTCCTCTTCACAGAATCAGGAGTCAGAGGGCAGAAGGGATGGGGAGAAAGCTGCCCCAGTGTAGGACAGAAAGAGTCACTTGAGGGGTGGGGGGGGTGGGATGGAGATGAAGGAAGCAAAAGAGGTCTCCCAGGCCCTTTCTCTGAAGCTATGAGGCCTGTTTTCCCAGGGCTGTGGCACCAGGGCCCAGTACTTACAGGATCAGGTTGTAAATGTCAGTGTGAAATCTACTTCCTGTGTCGTCAGCAGTCAGGTCCACACCTGCGGGTGAGCTGGCGTTGCCACACTGAACACCTCCACTTCCCCAACTTGCTCCTCCTCCAGGGCTCCCCAGCTCACAGGAGGGTCCCACATCCCTTTGACCACCCAACCTGAGGTCCTCAGCTCAGCCTGGACCAATGCCACCCCAACCAGGCTGGACTCTTCCTTTCCCTCCTACCAGCCTCCAGAATCAGTCTCCCAGAAATCACCTCTGAGCATATCAATCTGCTTTGGAACTTGCAGTGGATCTCCACTGCCCATGAGATAAAGTCCAACGAAGCTCCTCGTCCCACACTTCACAACCTGGCTGCCTCTGACCTCTCCAGAGTCCTCGGCTTGCACACACCGTACTTTCTGGCCAGATTCAGCCACGTCCACCTCTCACCTCCAGACCTTTGCTCCTGCCAGACCCCTGGCCTGGCTGCCTTTGCACTCTGCCTTTGCTGGTTTCACAAAGCCCTTCTCCGATGGTGAGCCCACCATGACTACCCGCCCCCCCTTGGATCCTGAAGCATTTTCACCATTTCTACAAAAAAAAAACAAGGGTCCTATGATAGGCGATAAGGACTCTGAGTGATTCACTGCTGAGTTTCCCCGAATGAAGTCATTCATTCGGTCATCGTGTGTTTGTGGAGCGCCTACCACACTCCTGGTTCTGTCTGGGGCCGGGGCACCGCCGTGATCAAAACAGGATGGGACTCATACTGTCCCGGGGGCGTTAATTCCCAAGTGAATCCTGGCTTCTGCAGAGACCTTAGCTTCTTTCACGGATGCCTCTCCAGATTCGGTGTCCAGCACCCCAGGAATCCAAAGCAGCCATTCCCTACCCCTGTTTGCTCATCCACACAATCGCCTGCCATCTGAATGTACAGAGCAGGTGTGCACACAGGCACCTGGGCATGGGGTCCTGGGGGCAGGGGATGGGGTGGTGAGGGCTGTATGTAAACGTGTGCGGGGCCGTCCGGGGTGCACAGTGGTGCTGGGCGGCCGCCGCCCTCCACGCCGCCTGTCTGCGCATCTCACTCAGCCCCCCGGACCTAATGGCTCCCAGCACACTGTGCTCCTGCTGCTTAATTTTGCTGAACACCGAGTTCCAACCCCGTGTTAACTGGTTTTGCTCCAGCCTTTTGTGCCTCCCATTAAATGAGGAAATGCCACCCATAAAATTTTAATTTTAAAAGCCAACTTGTTTGTTTTATGTTAAAATTCCCCAGGCAGCTCCAGCAGAGGGAAACAGACACGTTTTCATTTCATTAAAGCAACTTGAGTGAAGATAAAAAAAGAAGCTGAAAAATTAGATTTAAAAACAGAGCAAGAAGCATTTAAGGAAAATGAATGAAAAATGAGCTGCCGCGGAGGGCGGCGGGGATCAGGCTCCACTTCTGCCCGCCTGCGCCCCTGCAGGGAGATGGCGGAGCCAAAGACGGAGTCGGACAGCCTTGGCTGGCGCCCCCAAAAGGCCAGACTGTGGACTCCCTCCTCCTTGAAAGTTGCAAAGTGCTGCTCACTGTCTGATGAGTACCATTAGGAAGTCAGTGACATCTGCTTCAGCCACCAAAGCAGAATTTCCAGGTTCTGTGTCCTAGAGGAAGCAGGCTAGAGGGACTCCACCACTGGGCCAGCAGCATCCTCTTCCTCAAGGACAAACTGCATGATGGTTAAGCCAACTGGGTGGTCCTGGCTCTACCACTTACCAGCTGCATAATGGAGGGCAAGTGGCCTCAGTTTTCTCATCTGTAAAATGGGAATCATAATGTTACTTGGGGTTCATAGCGGGTGTTGTGAGGATTAAACAGGTTAATACACTGAAAACACTTAAAACAGAGGCTGGTATGCAGTAAGTGTTTAATTAATGGTAGCTTTTACTACTCTCATCCTGCCGCTACTCTTCCACTCCCTGCTCCCTTCCTCATCTACACATCCCCTCACCACTCAAAGGTCCTTTTAATGATGTCCCTGAGCTAAAGACAGCTAAGAGAGACTGGGGTGGGGGGCGGCGGGGGCGGGTGGAGAGGTCTGATGAAAGATTGGGAAACCCCATTCCATGACAATTCTTTTTTTTTTTTTCCGATTTATTTATTTTTGGCTGTGTTGGTCTTCACTGCTGCGTGCAGGCTTTCTCAAGATGCGGCAAGTGGGGCCTGCTCTTCGTTGCGGTGCACGGGCTTCTCATTGCAGTGGCTTCTCTTGTTGCAGAGCACAGGCTCTAGGTGTGCAGGCTTCAGTAGTTGTGGTACACGGGCTCAGTAGTTGTGGCTTGCGGGCTCTAGAGCGCAGGCTCAGTAGTTGTGGCGCACAGGCTTAGTTGCTCCGCGGCATGTGGGATCTTCTCGGACCAGGGCTCAAACCGGTGTCCCCTATATTGGCAGGCAGATTCTTAACCACTGTGCCACCAGGGAAGCCCCTATGGCAATTCTTGTGGGCAAAACCAATTCATTAAAATGTTATTATAATCCTATCAAGGGAAGCCAGGCTCCCTGGGTTCAAAGTCCAGCTCCACCACTTACCAGCTGTGTGTTCTTGGGCAAGAGTCTCCTGGGCCTCAGTCTCTGCATTAATAAAATGGGAACAATAAGTGGATCAGCCACACGTTGTCATGGAAATCTACTAAAGCAAGCTCTATGGAGTGTCCAGCACTGCTAAATGCCCAGTAAATGGCCGATGTTCTGCATCAGGTCTGGGGGTCCGAGGCTGTGGAGGTGGAGAAGGCGCAGCTGGGCAGGTGGTACCATAATAGTGACCTCACCTCCCTGTTCACGGCTGTAGCCATGGAGTCATTATTAATAGCGCTCCCTTTCATTCTCTAAAGTGTTCTAATCTGGATGACTAATTATATGGTCATCCTACTCCAAATCCCCCACACCAGTGAGGGGGGGCTCAGAGCTTGCCCCCCGGGGTTCTGGGGAAAAGGTCCTGACCCGTGACCTGTTTTCTGCCTGACTACAGAGTCCTAACCCGGAGCCCTAACCTCACACTTGGCTCAGGCTAAAGAAGCTCATTACCTCAGTCAGCGTGATGAAGAGTCAGGGTGGGGAGAGGCTGGGGAAAGGCCAAGGGTGCCCGGAAGGTGCTGGGAATGGAGGCTGGGATTCCGGGCCTCCTCTCTGCCGCTGAGGGCAACTTACGCAACTCCTGATGCTCAACTTCCTCTTCTCTCCAGGGAAGCTGGGGGTGGAGGGATTAGCCACAGCACTACCCTTACCAACAGTTGCAAAGATCAAATCAACCAGTGAATGGATGTGAAAGTATTTTGTAAACTGTGAAGTGTTGCTCACTTTTGACCATTGGAAAGTCAGTGACATCTACTTCAGCCACCAAAGCAGAATTTCCAGGTTCTCTTCCTGGAGGTGACCAGAGATGGGGACAGAGAGGGTCACAAAGGGGCACAAATGGGGAAGGGGTGATCTGGCCGGTGCCTTGGCACGCAGAAGTCCTGTAACTCACAGCCTGTGTCCTGCAGAGTCTGACCCACTACCCACAGGCCCCCAATACCTGCCCAGGGCCCTCTGGCCCCCTCAGAGACCCATTTTCCAGGCAGCAGCAACGGCTACCAGCAAGCTCCATCCCTCTGTCTGTGGGAGCTACCTTCTCAGAAAAGCTCAGAGAGGACATCTTAGTGGCTGCAAAGTGGCACCCTTTTTATTCTAGGCAGAATTCTTTTCCCGTAGTTCCCAAATGGTACACCAAGGAACACCTCCCTACTCCCACTCCCCACCCCTGGCAGGATTTAATGACAGTTCTGAGAGAGTAGGACCCAGTGGGTGGGGCTCCAGGCTCACTCTTGCCCCCTCCCCTTTCCCCTCCTCCCCCCTCCCCCCCTTCTTGCTCTCTTGAACCAGAGTAGCTCTATTTTACATACTCTTTCCAAGGTTTTGCTTGCACAAAAATTTCCACCGTTAAAATACTTTTTCTGCTCCTCCTCTTCTCTTTCTTCTTTCCTGAACCGTTCAGTCCGAAAACCATCAGGGGCAGCAGAGCAAGGGAGACATCTGCATGGGGGTGGGAGAACCACGGCGGACAGGAGGGGGGTGTCACAGCCGGGTGAGGAGGGGTCCACGTTGTGGGAGGCAGCCTGGCACAGGGTGTCAGAGCCCCAGCGGGGTGGGGAGAGTGTCTATCCTAAAGGGACAGCCTGGCCTGGAGTGTCTGAACACAAACGGGGTGAGGGGGCAGCCCGGGGTGGGGGTCAGAGCCTGATCAGGGTGAGTAGGGCAGCCATGTGGGGCAGATGGGCCCAGCGTGGGAAATCAGAGGCCAAGCTGGATGAGGAGGGGGATAGGCTGGGATCCTAAGGCAGTGTGAGGAGGGGGTCTAAATGGAGGGGGCAGTAACCCTCCCTGGGGACTCAGAGTCTGAAACAGGGCAGTTCAGAAAGAGGAGGGACAACCCAGATCACCACCACTCAAGCCTCCTTCTCCCCCTGCCCAAATCTATTCTAAAGCCAAGGAGGACCTGGAGCCCTTCCCAAATCAACTGAAGTTATCAAATACTCACTGAGCACTGGTGATGTGCTGGACAGCATGCTGGGTGCTGGAGGAGAGAGCCAGGACGGAGCACGACAGCCCAGAGGGCAGGATGGCTTGGAGCCCACCATCATAGGACAGGAGTGATGGGAGCACCTGGGGGACAGGGGGGCAGCAGGACCTCTCAGGGGCATCAGGAACTGTCCAGAGAAGAGGCAAGCTGAGCGGTGAAGGAAGATGACTTTGCCAAGTGGGCCGGGATGGGGGCAGCAATGACTCTGGACCTCGATTTCTCCCCCTGCCCATCCTCACCTGCCCAGGTTCAACCCATGCCCAAGGGCCAGAGCCACCAAGAACCTCACAAGAGGCCTTTCCATCCTGGGACCCCAAGGACTACACCCTAGGCACAGGCCCTTCGGGATAGACAGGGAGCTTCCGGGGCCGCCTCACTTTTGTCCACAGCTCACTTAACCTGGGGGCTCGCCTTGATGGGAAGGTCCCCCCTCTGCTTTCTTTTCTGAGGTTCAACATCTCTCATCATTGAGACATTCTGCCTGGTGCTTAACTTGAGTCCCTCTTGCTTTCTTTATTAAGAAAAATGGCTCGCTGAGGCCCTTCCCCAATACTGCTGAAACACTGATAAAATCTGTCCCAGGAGGTGGGGGGAAGCTGACCAGGTCAGTGAGTTGAGGGATGCACCAAAACCCTCCCTCAGGCACAGGCTCCGCTCCCAGTCCTTATTTTTTTCTCAAAAGCCCTAAGCTACGATCCTTCCTTTGGGGGCCCCTCTGTCCTTCCCACACCTAGGTGAGATCCCCACTCATGCACCCCGAGCACAACAGTCCTTAGCCTGACTCCTCAAAGGGCCCTTTCGGCAGAGAAATGCTGGCAGGGTCCCACTCCAGGTGGTCCCTTCCATTTGGGCTTCAAGGTGGTCCGGCCCAGCCTCGAAAAGGAACGGTTGGACTCCATATGACCTGACTTTCATGCTTCAAACGGCCCCAGGAGAGGTCGAGGCTGGACCCCAGAAAGGACTTCCTTTGGTTGAGATGTGGCAATAAGGTTCTCGTGCCCCGCCTCCCTGCGGTCACCACGAGGGGGCGCCACAGCCCAGCCCACGGGCTGTGTTATCAGAGGCCCGGCGGTGTCGCCGAGGAGGCAGGGAGGGTCTGGCGGGCCCCGGGGGCGCTGGGGTGCGGGGCCGTAGAGAAGCTGCTGAAGGAGCCAGAAACACCTGGTCGGAGGTGACACGCCCGCGCCGCGCGGCCGGGACTCGGGAAAGGGAGTGGCAGCGGGTTTTGCCTAGTCATCGCCTGCGAAGACTCGCGTCACCTCTGATGTCAGGGCTTCCAGAGGCTTCGTTCCAGTTCCGGGCTCCAGGAAAGCGCGTCGCGGGGCGCAGAGGTTACACAACTTCCCCCAAGGTCGCGTCGGAAAGGACCCGCAGGGCCGAAATTCGAACCCGCCTCAGCGGGCACGTACCCGCCTGCGCGGTCCGCAGGTGGCCGGGCCCCGCGTAGCATCCTTCCCAAACCCACCGCACAGCCCGCGCCGGCCTTGGCCTGGCTTCCTTCTTTCTCGTCTCTCAAATGGTTTTTCATGGTAAGATCTCCTTGGCAGCCTTATAATAAAAAAGAGCCTCCCTGAAACCACCAGTGTTTTTAAATGAATTCAGGTCCCAAATTCCCGGAGTACGGCGGGGAGGCGGAAGGTGACGGAAAGTCTTTCAGCGTGAAAGTTAGACGTCAAGGGCGCGGGGCCCTCCCCCGACCTCCAGAGCTGGCGCTGCGGAGACACGAGGGCCCTCACGCGTCTCAGGAAGTGTCTCCTTTTGAAAACGCACCGGTCCTTGTGCTCTGAGTGTTTGGAGTCCGGTCCATTATGAGAAATCTCCTTTTGAGGATGGACATAGTCAAATCCAGATGTTGGCCTCGCAGAACAAAAAGCTCCCTCCAAACTCTCTTCATGAAGAAACAGGTTCTCATCCTTTGAAGGAATAACATCTCTTGATAAGTGGAATTTTTTTCCCCCAGCCAAGAACCTTCTGCCCTGAATTTGTTAAAACCGGTTTAATAGCCTATCTCTGTTCCATTTCTGATGCCAGGATGGCAGTGACAAGGTGGAATGTCACCAGCTGCAAGATTCAATAGATTGAGTATGGCTTCACTGAAGAGAAGGCTGTATTTTTTTTTTAATATACATCATTTATTTAGATAGATTTCTTTTAGTTCAAGACATACATTCTAATAGGGCAAATGTAAGATGAAATACAGATTGTCAGAACAACTTCCCAAATTGTACACTTCATTTTGCTGATTCAAAAATGCTTGAATAACAACTTTTCAGAAAGAAGGATGCGTTGTTCACTAAGTGTACACACTGATTGTAAGACAATCCCAGTTTCAGTAATATTCATTTCTTAAAGTACATCTTAAAATAGGGGAAATATAGACTACATATTTGTTGACTACAATATGTGTATATATAGCCAACAAGGATGTTTTATCAGTAAGGTCTAGTATTTTTGCTGAAACTGAGAGCTCGAAGCAGGAATCCTTTCCTAATCCTTCTTGCATACCACCAGTGACAGGATGCTCACTACCTCTGAACACAATCCTTTTCATTGTGGGACAGTTCTGTCAGAGTTGGTTCTCAGTGCCTTGTCATCTCCGCGTTCTGCCCTTGGAGCAGGCAGGGTTATTGGTGCTCCCTTCTCTGCCCCCCGAGTCTCTCTTCTCTGAAGTCAGGATCCCCAATTCCTCACTATCCTTTGCCCTCCACAAATTGGCCTCTGGTCTCTCCCTGTCCCCTCAAAGGTATGGCAACCAGAATTGAACCCAACCTTCCAGCTATCACCTCCCTCATCCTCAATCTATACCGCCAAAGATGCAGCCTGAGATCACATTAGTTTGGGGGCAGCCATCTTAACATGGGATTATATTGAACCTTCAGCCAAAACCTTTTTCATGAAAAATCTTTTCATTTTACATCCATGCCCATTCCATTTTACTTCAGGGAGTTTAGTCTATCATTTCACTTTACATTTGTAATTTTTAAGATCCTCCCCACAAACTGCAGAAACTTCAGGCCCTACAGAACCTTCTCTTATTGCTTTCCCCATTTTATAGATGAAGAAAAATGCGGCACAGAGATGTCAAGCAAGTTACCCAAGGTGGCAGGGCCAGGAGGTGGTGAAGTTGGGATTCAAACTCTTAACCCCCTCAAATGAACCAACAAGGGCTTGAGGAGTTTTCCCAGGGGATTCATGTCTTTAAATGCAGTACTGGGTTATGTTTCAATTTCTGTATTTTAATCAGTTAAGAAATACTTTGTATTGGGACTTCTCTGGCAGTCCAGTGGTTAGGATTCTGAACTTCCACTGCAGGGGGCACAGGTTGGATCCCTGGTCCAGGAACTAAGATCCCACATGCGGTGCAGTGCAGCCAAAAAAACAAACAAACATTGTATTAATTGTTTAAAGGGCATTGCTTGACTGAGAGATTGAGTGCTTGGCAAACGGTGATTCGCAGTTACTCAGTCCTTTTATCACTTAGCTGAACACTGCCAGCCCCTGGCGTAGCTTTGCCTATGAAACAATTTTAAATTATTTTTATTATAATAACAAATTTATAGTCTATACCCATCATAGATCACTGGTTAAAGACAAAAATCCTAAAAAAACAAAATTTGATGCTGAAATACAAGTTAATTGGGAAAAAAAGTTAACGAAAATATTTCTGTAAATTCCTCCTATCTACACACTGCTTACATCTGATCATAATTTTCACACGTTATTTGATAAATACTGTTGGGACCGCCAAGAATCCACCAGGATAACTAAATTGGGTCCCTACCTTACACCCGTGCCAAAATTAATTCCAACCTATTTTATTTTATTTATTTTTTTGGCTGTGCCACGCAGCTTACAGGATCTCACTTCCCCGACTGAGGGACTGAACCCAGGCCATGGCAGTGAAAGCTGGAATCCTAACCACTAGGCCACCAGGGAACTCCCTCCAACAGATTTTTTTTTTAACTATACATAAAAAAAAGAAACCATATATGTGTCAGAAAAAAATGGGCGTATTTGTGTCATAATCTTAAGAATGGAGGCCTTCTTACGTATCACAGAAAAACCCCAAACCATACAAGAAAATGATCTGTTTCTCTACATAAAATTGAAAATTTTTCCTGAGTTAAGAAAAAAGAGGGCTTCCCTGGTGGCGCAGTGGTTGAGAATCTGCCTGCCAATGCAGGGGACATGGGTTCGAGCCCTGGTCTGGGAAGATCCCACATGTCGCGGAGCAACTGCGCCCGTGAGCCACAACTACTGAGCCTGCGCGTCTGGAGCCTGTGCTCCGCAACAAGAGAGGCCGCGACAGTGAGAGGCCCGCGCACCGCGATGAGGAGTGGCCCCCGCTTGCCACAACTAGAGAAAAGCCCTCGCACGGAAATGAAGACCCAACACAGCCAAAAATAAAAATAAAGAAATAAAGAAATTTAAAAAAAAAAAAGAAAAAAGAAACACATACAAAGTCAAATGACAGCTGGATAGGAAAGGAAAATATTTGAAATCTATCGCAAAGAGCTAATTTCCCTTATCTTTAAAGAGCTCCTGTGATTCAGTAAGGATAAAAGACCAATAATTCAATAGAAAAATAGGCAAAGGACGTAAACAACTAGTCAGCCCCCAAAATGCAAATTGGTCTCAAATGTAAGAAAAAAGAAACTTCATCCTCACTTACAGTAAGTGAAATACAATGAGATACCATTTTGCATCCACCAGGTTGGCAAAGATCAAAACGTCTGGTGACCACGGTGGGGCAAGGATATGGTGACATGGGCCGTTTTCATCATTGCTGGTGGGAAGGTAATGGTACGATTTCTATGAAGAGCAATTTAGCAGTATTCTTCTAAAGGTCAGCGCTCACATGCCCTCTCTTATGGGTTGAATTGTGTCCCCCCACCAAATTCACATGTTAAAGTCCTAACCCTCAGTACCTCAGAATGTGACCCTATTTGGAAATCAGGACATTACGGATAGAATTAGTTAAGATGAGGTCATACTGGAGTGGAGAGGGGTCCTCATCCAACATGACTGTTATCCTTATAAAAAGGAGAAATGTGGACATAGACACACACACACAAGGAGAATACCATGTGAACATCAAGGCTGAGATGAGGTAATGCAGCTACAAGCCAAGGGACACCAAAAAGTGCCAGCAAACCACCAGGAGCCATGGAAGAGACCTGGAACAGAGTCTCCCTGACAGTTCTCAGAAGGAGCCAACCTGGCCCCACCTGATCTCAGACTTCCAGCCTCCAGAACTGTGAAATAATAAATTTCTGTTGCTCAACCATTCAGTTTGTAGTACTTTGTTACAGCAGCCCTAGCAAACTAAGACACTCTTTGACCCAGCAAGATGAATTCATCCTACTATGTATTTGTGCAGTTGCAAAGTGGTGAGCAGATGCGGGTCTACTTGCAGTGTTGTTTGTAATAGCTAAAGGTCAGAAACAACCTAAATGTCTTATCAGTCACAAAGTGCCTAAATAAATTATGGAATTATCTCAAAGGTCTATTAGGAAGTGAGAAAAGCAAGGTGCAGCTGGTTGTAGAGAGGGCCTCGTTTGTATAAAAATAAAGAGAAACAAAGCAGAATGTACATGAGCAAATATTTGCTTGTGGCTGCATAGATTCTATCTGGAAAGATACACAAGAAATTGCTAACTTCAGTTGTTCCTGGAGAACAGAAACACTTTAAGGACCATGGAAAGGAGATTTTGGTTCTACTCAAAACACACCTGTACCTTTTGAACCTTTTACATTGTTTATGTAACACCTGTTCAAAAAAAAAAAATCTGTGTATAACATCAAGATGCCTCTAGTACTTCAAAAACCAACAGGAAAAAGAGAAAATATAGCCATTTTACTTTTCATCTTTTGGAAATAACAGCTAATAACAGTAATATTCATACCTGAAATGGGTTATTTGAGGAGATATCTTCTCTCTTATCTCTTCGTTTAGAAACAAAGCACAAAATGTGTTTTGAAAATAACCAAATAAATCACAAAAATGAAGCACAAGATGCCAAAATTCTAAACTCCCATGTATTGAAAGCAAATCTGTTTTTTAATTCATAGCATGTAGTTAAATTTCAATCTATAATGACAATTTCAGCATACATTCAGTCTCCAAATCAAGCCTAACAAGATATTTTCAATTCATTTGTCTATAAATCTTAATTTTCCTCATAAAATTAATTTAAATTCTATTAAACAGTTGGCATTATTTATTAAATAGGAAAGGGTCAAAAGTAGCCTTTAAAATAACAAATCTTATGAAATATACACTTTCTAATACAACCTTTGGAATCAGACTGATCTAAAATAAAATAAATTTTCTCAAAATATCTTCTTACCTTGCAAAAAAATTATCTTCTTTATTCGAAAAAGGGTTTGTGAGGTCATTGATCTCTGTAAAAACAATTGGAGTGTTCAAACATGTTGAGAAATACAACCTGGGCTCATCCTGTATGTTTGTGCAAGCTGCGAACTGTACAACTCCAGGGGGCGCCATTGAGATCATAATCCAAATTGTGCCGTGCACTGCCTGTGCAACCCGGCATATCAATCCTGTGCCTACTGAAAATGTTGGGGGTCGTGGAAGGCTTTTGGGGAGGAGAGGGTAGATGTCAAAGGTGGGGTCACATAGATTGGGAGGCCAGAATCTCATGCATACAGCCTCCCATCTCTCCAGGTTGACCTCCCTTGTGGAGGCGCTGGCAACAGAAATATCCTGAGTTTTCTCTGAGCCTTACAGCCTTGGTTTTCCTAAGGTTGGTGGCGGGAGGACCATCTTCCAGGGCCTACAATCATCTCCTTGGCCTGTACAACTCAAAGTCCTCTTTAATCACTTAGCAGCTGAGAAGCAAGGCCAGATGAAGGGACCCCACCATACCCTTCATTTTACTCCTACCCTAAAGGAGGCAGAGGTGGCTAGCGCAAGAGGAGAGGTGGAGGCGGCTGAACCTGAAATGACATTCAGGACATTTGGCCTCCAGGACCAGCTCTACCACTGCCTTTCTGTGTGATCTTGGCAAATCTGTAAGCCTTTCTGGGCTTCTGCCTCCCTGTTTGCAAAATGAAGAGGATTATTGCCATTCTTTCTCTGTCTCTTGGAAAAACACACAAAAGAAAAGAGAAAAACACAAAGCAATGATTTCACAGGGAATGCATAGAAATTCAAGCATTCCAATTATTATCATTAAACATCAAGAATTTGTCAGGAGGCTCTGAGCAGCTATAAAACCTCAAGCAAATCTCAAGACCTCCCTGGGCCTTCGTTTTACCATGTGCCAAGTGGCAAAGCTTGAATTAGATCAGCAGTTTGCTGACCTTTTCACCACTAAGAGTCTATTTTATTATTTCCAAACCATCGCCACAGACCTCACATTTTGTAAGATTTTATCCCCTAAGCTGTATTTAGGTAATTATTGTATACTTAAGAAATATTAAGTAATTATTGTTATCATTATAAAGGATATTTTTGGTTGTGAGTGACAGAATTTATGGGCTTACATAGGCAAAGAGTCTACAACTAGGAATAGCTTCAGGCAAGGCTCGATCCAGCAGCTGTTACAGAGGACCAGTGTTCTTCTAGTCTCTTGGCTCTGCCTCCTCTGAAGTGTCACAAGGTGGCTTCCAGAAACTCTTGGGACTACTTGCTTTTCTCACTTGTGATTGGCAAGAAACAGAGAGCTTGCTGCCCGGTTAACATAAAGAAAAGACACAGAATTGAGACTCATTAACCTGGTTAGCCTGATTTGGGCCATGTACCCTTTCCTGACCAATTACCAAACCTGAAGGATAAGATGTATTGATTTGCTTAAGCCAGTTAGGCCCCACTACTGGAATGGGGTCATTTCTGACCAGATCACATGGCTGGGAAATTCCCAGCACTAATAGGAAGGGGGAATCGGACGAAGGGTGCTGAAGAGACACCAGCAAGTTTCCTGTGGTGTGTTTATCAACCAGCGATATCTCAAACAGCCCTTCAGAACTTCTGACCAGCATGTGAGCTGCACATTAGTGACCTCCAGGATCTTGTGAACTAGTCTCAATGACAACCCCATCTGTGGATGGCCACACTGACCACGTGAGTCGACGTCAGCCCAGCTGTGGTTAGACTTGGCCCAGATGCAAGTTCACCCATGAAGCTTCTAGTTCTCTACTCCCACCCAGCCTTTCAGACATGGCTCAGCTGGAGGCCCAGGTGAACCTCAGACTCCCCAGTTCCCAGGCCTATGCCTGCCCTTTTCAGATACAAGAGGACATCTGTGAGCTGGATTTGGCAAAGAGGAAGCAACAGAGATGTCCACAGCAAAACATAACTGGAACCCCGGCTGCCTCGTTCACTGACTCACCACAGATTTACCAACATCTGTGCCAGGTCGTGTCCCAGGGACCCGCCTTCAAGGAGTCACAGTGAGGTGGGGAGACAGTGGTGCCCCAGACCATTACAGTTCAGTGTGGAAACACAGTGAGGCGGGCAGCAGCGGGACAGGGGCAGGCCCCTCCCCATCTCGGGCCAGAGGGCATGAATGTCCACCCCAGTAAGGTCAGCAGCAGGACCACTTCAGCCCAGCCTGGACTCTCCTGGCCCGAGGGAAGCTATCTCTGGTAGCTTCAAGGATCTCACCAAAGTTGTGCCCCCCCAGTACAGACTGGGGAGTGTTCAACCCCAGGACTGGGGACCCAAGGTTCTGCATACCATCAGGGCCTTGCAGGATTCTCTCAGGCCCCTTCAGCGCAGTGGCTTTGGGGCTGGGGAGGAGTGGGAGTGGGGATAGGGAGACAAGCCAACTCACCCTTTTGCCTGCCTTCAGACCCCGCCTCTTCCTAAATCTTCAAAACCAGGTAGGATTCACTGGCTAAGCAAGCACACAGCGAGGCCAAAGGGGTCCCCTGCCACTGCTCTCTCCAACAGACACCTGAGATTCTACTTCTCCTTTGAGTAAGGCATTGCCCTTATCAGGTCCTCAAGTTAAGTCACCAGTATTTCTGAGCACCTGTGTGGGTCTGATCTCCCTGTCTCTGGCAAATGGGGCCAGGGATGCCTGGGATGGAGAAAGCCTGGCTAGTCCCATTCTCAACTTTGCCGAAATTAACTTGCCACGTGGCCAGAGGCAAGTCCCTTTCCTGCTCTGTCTCTCCATCTATAAAATGAAGGTTCTGGGATAATCAGTCTCTATGGGGCTTTCCAGCTCTAACAGTCCAGAATGTGAGCATTCAAGGTTCAGCAAAGAACAGGGAGCAGGGGTGGCTGAACTGGGGGAAGAGGGCGCGCCATCTGGCCAGGACCTCATAGACCAAAAGGATATATAGAGATATAGATATATCTATAGATATAGATATATAGATATATAGGATATATAGATATATACCAATAGAAATGAACAAAGCCATCTGACCTTCTTACCTACAAGGCCCATGAAATTATATACATATTTTTTAAATAAACTTTTTAATTTTGGAATTAATTTTCAATTTACAAAAGAGTTGTAAAGATAGTAGAGAAAGTTCCCGCATACCCCCGCATAGTTTCAGTTTCCCCTAATGTGATCATCTCATACCACTGTGGTACCTTTGTCAAAGCAAAAAAAAAAAGAAAAAAATTGGTACATCTCTATTAACTAAAATCCAGACCTTATTTGGATTTTACCAGCTTTTCCATTAATGCTCTCTCTGTTCCAGGATCCAACCAGGAACTACACTGCATCCACCCGGCGTGTCTCTTCATGTCCTCTGGTCTGCTTCTGTCTTTCCGTGCTTTTCGTGACCCTTTCAGTTTTGAGGAGTCCTGATCAAGTATTTTGTAGAATGGCCTTCAATGAGAGTTTGTCTGAGGTTTTTCTCTGGGGTTACGGGTTTGGGGAAGAATACCACAGGGATGAATTGCCCTCCTCATCACATACTGTTGGGGGCACATGATAGCCACTTGACTTATCATGGGGTGGTGGTAACCATGATCACTCGGTCAAGGTGGTGTCTGCCAGGTGTCTCCACCATACACTTCCTATTGTTCCCTTTCCCTACTCTGTGATTTAGAAGCAAGTCACTAAGCCCAGGGCACATTCAAAGGAAGAGGAGAGGATAATTAGCCTGGAGAAGGGAGAACCTACATGTGTTATTTGTAAGATTTGTCTCTACCCTGGCCCCACCCAGCTAGTTATTTATTCAACAATTTATTTCTACCAGTACCAACTCAGGGATATGGATTTTATACTTTGGGTTACTATCTAATACTCCATTATCTATTTTATTGCTCTAATTGTTGCAGCTTTGGCCATTGGGAGCTTTTGGCTCCCGAGTCCGTTTGACACACTCCTACCCTTTTGAGTTTGGGGCACTTCCTAACTCTGGCACCACAAGACACTCCAAGCTCACTTTTATCCCTGTCCCAGCCCCAGAATCAGCCGTTTCTCCGAGGAAGTAATATATTTTTAAAACAAACCCTCCAATTATCTTGTCAGTAGCCCAAATGTACTGCACTGCATTTGAATACACGATGAAAGAGTTCATTTGTTCAACTGAATTTTAAAACATACTTCAATATTTATAGCTCCTAGTGTGACAAGTCCTTTTTTTTTTTTTTTTTTTTTTGGCCATGCTGTGTGACATGTGGGACCTTAGTTCCCTGACCAGGGATCGAATCCACACCCCCTGCAGTGGAAGCGCAGAGTCTTAACCTCTAGACCTCCAGGGAAGTCCGACAAGTCTTTTTAAAATATATTAGGAGCCTCAAAACATGGGAGGGATCTGGCCCTTTCTCCATTTCCAGGAGGGCTTGTGGAACTGAACCTCTGCGGCCACACTGCTAAGGCTTGGGGACAGCCTGCCCACACTTCCTACAGTGGTGATCTAGCTCCTGTGTCCTTCCCAGTCTGAGCTGCCCGGTGGAGCTACCAAAGTCCTAGGTAATTCCTGGGACCTTTCTCTCTCCAGCCTCTCCTCGTCCCCCCGCCCAGGGGGCGACCAGTCCTGGAGCTCTGCAGACCCCACTCAGGCTAGCCAGGTGCAAGCAGGTGGCAGGAGAGCAGGAAGGCTCCAGGAAGGAAGTTGGCAAGCCCAGCCACTGAGACGGGCGTTCAAGGGATGGGGGGGGGGGGGAAGCGGGTGGGGGGTGGGGAGCGGGTGGGCTGAGCACATTAGATCCAGAGGGCTCCTGGGGATTCGGGCCAAAGTTTGCAAAATCCAGCTAGAAGTGGAGCAGGGTTTCCCCAGAGCAGTCCTGGGTTCTGCAGAAGACAGTCAGCTTCTCAGGAAAGAGCCGCCTTCATGAGCCGGAAGAGAGCGAGACCGCGGCTCACTCTGGGAGGACACGGAGCTGTGTGACTCATCGCCCAGTCCTGCTGGCTCCCTCTGGCACAGTGCTGGCCAGCACAGGGCCTGGGAGTACGGGCGGAGTCCCAGCCGGGTCCTGGCCCAGGAGGCGGTCCAGGCTGGCAATCACAATCCGGCACGTAGGGTCATAGGCAGGGTGCTGTGGGAGCACCGAGGAGGAAGCAACTCAGCACCAAAGGAGTCTGGGCAGGCCTCACAGAGGAGGTGACATCATCAAAAAGAGGAATAGAATTGGCCAGGCAGCAGTAGGGAGGGAAGAAGGGGAGGGCACTCCCGGGGCTGAGACAGGAGATGCAAAGGCACGGAAGTGTCTGCAAGGCGCTGGCACAGTGCCTGCCGCCCAGCAAGTACTCCATAAATGCAAGGCATTATCGCTGTGGTTGACTTATCATCATTATGATTATTAACCTGGACTCATTACTTAATATTTTTACTACCGTAAAGGTAGTTACTACAATGAATGAATGTCTAAATATACTGCACTTTTCACTGAATTTTTCCCAACTATAAAAGGGGCTGTTCTGAAGATTACGTCTACAGTACACACAGCACTGGGCAGGAGTAGTGGTGAGCACGTGTGCTGGCACAACGGAAGGAGCCTCGTTTTCCCCCTCTCCTGGAGGCCAGCCCCTGGGGGTCCTGTGCCTGGGAGACACAGAAGAAGAGGTATTTGGGGGTCTTTAAAGATGACCAGACAACAAAGCAGGGACTTGGCTAGGTGGGATCATTGGTGGTTTCAAAAGCGACAAAGGTGGCACCTGGTGCCCTGGAATGGGAGCTCCTGGTCCTGGCTGCAAGTCTTTCCAGCGGGGACAAGGCAGGTTGTACTTGCCCTTCTATCCTGGCAAGGTCCTTATTTCAGAAAAAATTGTACCTGGCCCTGGATGGGGCCCCAGCTCTGTGTACCTGCTCCAGTCACGGTGTACCTGTTGAGTGTTCCTGTCTCAATGCGAATAGTGCCTGCCTGGGTGTACCTGTCTTGATAACTATGGCTCTGCCTCCAGCCGTGTGTGTGGACCAACGCCTGTGTCCCGTACTGTACCTTCGGCGTACTTAGTTAGGTCTGAAAGTACGCGGCTGTACCTGTGCCTGTATCGCCGTACACTAGGTCTGCCTGTGCCTAACTCGGTGCGCGTACCTGGTTCAGCCTGGGCTTACCTTATGCCTGCGGGCCATGCACTCCTGCCCTGCAGATCTCCTCGCCGCGGGAGGCTAGAGGTTCACGGAAAGGACAGCTGCCCGCGCCCCTGCCCGGATTCCTGGCCAGGCCTGGCGCTCTCGGGCTGCGGGGGCGGGGCCTGAGGCCGGGGCGAGGTGGGGAGGGATGGGGCGGGGCGGGGGCGGGGCGCGGGGCGGAGCAGGAAGGGGCGATGGCCGCTCCGCCCCCTGCCGCTCGGGCCGGCTCTCGCCCCCCCCGCCCGGCTTCCGCGTCATGGTCCCGAGCGCCACCTCCTCCCCCACCCGCCCCATATAAAAGCGCCGCCGGCCTGGCCCCCGGGACTCGGCCCCATGGAGATGCCGCCGGCCGCGGCAGGCGCACTGAAAGGTGAGGCGCGCGCGACGGGGAGGGGGCGCGGGTGCGGGCTTAGGGGGCGGGCGGAGGAGCGGATGGGAAGGGCTTTGGCCGGGACTGACCTGAGCGGGAGGGACGTGGGGCCGGTCAGCTCCGGCCTCCCCTACCCCCAGGATCCTCCCAACTTAGTCCAAGTCGGAAGATCCTGGGGGTAGGGAGACCGAGGTCCGGAGGGGGAATAGAGCGCTCGCGAGGCTCTGGGCCGGGACACCCTCAGCGTCACCGAGCCCGGAGGCCAACCAGAGTTTCCCAGCAACTTTTCTCTCTGGTGGGTCGCCCCGGAAACTTCCCCTCCCCCGGTCCGGGAGTCCGGCCACGGGCCCCTCGCCTCCTGGCCTGGGCTCCGAGCACAGGGCAGGCGGGCGAGAGGAGGCGATGGCTTCAACGGGGAAGCCCCCCCCCCCCAGCGCAGTTCCAACCCAGTGGGTTTCCATCTGAGAGCCCCGCCCCGCAGCTGTCGGGGCGCGGCGAGGTCCTCGGAGGCCTCCCAAGACCTCTGGGTCCCCTGGGTTGACGAGGGGCTGGGGGGTGGGGTGGGAGGAGTCGTCAGACTGCCTAAGTTAAAATCCTTGCGCCATCAGCTAACAGCTGGATGACCTAGAGCAAGTTCTTAACGTCTGTGGCTCAGTTTCCTCCTTTGTATTAAGGGAATGATGCTCCCTAGCTGAGAGGGCTTTTGAGAGGATAACAGAGGTAACGCGGAAGATGGCTTTACATTTTGCAAACTGCCACCAATCCGCGTGTTCTCATCCTGTTGGATGGGGCGGGGTCAGGAGAGGGGTGAGAGAGAGAGAGCCATTCCCCATCCCTAACCCTCGTGGTTGTCATACAGGAGCTGTGACAAATGCTTTCCACCAGTCCGAGCTGTGAGTGGCCGGTGGAGAGAGAGGCCCACCCAGGAAGCCACCCCACCATGAGTCTGTGGGAGCTTGAAGACAGCCACAGCTGCCAAGGGACCCCCAGGCCGGCCCAGGAGTCCACGGCTGAGGAGGCAAGGACTGCAGAGCTGCAGATGAAGGTTGACTTCTTCCGGAAGCTGGGCTACTCATCTGCTGAGATCCACAGTGTCCTGCAGAAGCTGGGGGTCCAGGCAGACACCAACACTGTGCTGGGCGAGCTGGTGAAACATGGGTCAGCGGCCGAGCGGGAGCGCCAGGCATCGCCGGACCCCTGCCCTCAGCTGCCTCTGGTCCCCCGGGGTGGGGGCAACCCCAAGGCCCCCATCCTGGAGCCCTCTCCCCCCGAGGAGGACAAGGAGGGCAGTGACCTGAGGCCCGTGGTCATCGATGGGAGCAACGTGGCTATGAGGTACATATCACTTCTGTGGCCAAGACTGTGGCTGGGAATAGTGGCCGTGTGTCTCTGCACCTGTGGTAGAGAGGATTTCAGGAAGGAGTTTGACCGCTTCTCCAGACTGGTCTAGAGGAAGCCCTTTATGGATGCCCTACTGTGTGCCAGGAGGGTCCCTTAATCCTCGGGGCTTCTTGGAAGTGGGTTTTAGGGATGTTTGAGGGAGCTCAGAGTGTTGCTCAGGGTCACACGACTGGTAAGTGCCGGAGCAAAGATTCGAACTCAGGTCCTTCTGTCTCCAGAGCTACCTTATGCTCTTCAGGAGGGATCAGACTGTGGGCTCCAGCTTACTACATAGGAGCCTTCTTTCCTCCTCCATGAGATGGGACTAACCCACCCCTCAGGTGGTGGTTGTGAGGAGTGAATGCACAGAACCTGGAGAGAAGTAAGGGCTCATTAATCAGTAGTAGTTGTTGTTATTGTTACTATTATTCAGAGTCTGGGACTGCTGAGGCCTTGTCCCAGACCTGGGCTCCCATGGAAGCGGGCCCCGCTACTGAGGTCTTTGTAGCTGTGACCAAGAGTAACCTCGAGGATCTGGCTCTACATCAGGGGTGTGGGTGGGTAGCTTGATGCTTTGGCTCCAGGGGAGCAGTGACTTGGGTCACTTCTGCTGGAGCCCCCTGTGCTGGACTGGGCTCTGAGGGCTCCCCGGGGGGCAGAGCCAGGACTCAGCCCCTGTAACCATCCCACCTCTCCCCTAGGCAGGCTCAGCCTGGGGGGGGGTGGGGGGGCGGGGGGCGGTGGGAGGGCTGCCGCCGACCCCAGGGAGCCCAGACTTCCCTTCCATCCAGGCCCTGCCCTCTGGCCCTGCTTTCTCCCAGTCCTTTCAAGGCAGGCTGGTGAGTCAGGGTTGGGTGGATGGTTCACAAGGAAAAGTTCCTGTGGGTGTGGAGGGGGAGATCCCAGACACAGGTGTGGAGTGGGAAGGGCTCCTTCCCTGGCTTCCCTGAGGTCTCTCAGGTGGGCTGCCTAAGGCCTCTCTATGCCTTTGCCCCTCTGCCCCTGGCCCACCTGGCCCAGCTCAGCTGTCTGGCTGGTCCTGGCCCAGCTCAGCAGGTGCGCAGGTGGCCCTCTTCCAGCCACTTTTGGGTCAGTCTTTCCATCTCTGAAACGGACTGAGCCTAGGTGGAAATTGAGGAAAGCTGGCATCCACAGGCCAGCGGCTGCTGGTCACAACATGTGCTTTGAGAGTTAGGGGAGCCCTCTCAGGCTCCAGCAGTGTTTGGCTGGGATCAGTCAGCGACTCCCTCCTCTAGGGGCGTGGGCCGGAGCGCTGAGCCCCGGGGGCAGCCATGTGCTGTGTGTGTTTGTGTCCCGGCAGAAGGAGGAGGGGCCTGGGCGGGAGGAGGGGCAGGTGGTGCAGTGGGTGGCCAGAGGCCGAGCCGCAGGGGTTTTCTGAGCTGGGGCAGTAGCAGGAGGGGAATTCCAGCCTCAAACTTCCTGTCTCAGCTGCTGCAGGGTTCCTGCCCTTCTGCCCCCTCCCGCCCAGGGCAGGCGGGCCAGCCCCTGCCATATGCAAATCGTGGGGAAATTCACCTCTGTTTCCTTCTAAGGGAATTTTTCTCCACTAGCTGGGCCCAGCCCAGGCAGATCTTTTCACCTGGGTAGCCTGCCTTTTGGCCCTGCCCTCTGCCCTAGGGCGGGAGCCGCTGAGCTGGAGTCTCCTACAGAATCGCACATCTTAACCAGTGTCTCGTTAGACAGGCTGAGAGGCCCTGACCTTCTGGGCCGACAGGACGGTGGTGTGGGATGGGAGGATGTCTGGTTTTCCTGTGCCAGCACATCTTCCTCCACAGCAGCGGAGGGGGACTAAAGTTAGCTGTAGAGAGACACTCCTGGCTTGGGAGGGCAGGATCTGGGCTTGACTCGAGAGACTAGAACATGTGTTCTACTTCTCCCAAGACTAAGGCTCTGACTACCTGCTTAAGGGATATTCTGGGGGCTAGGGCGGCTGAGAGCAGACTTGTCCCCAGCCAGGGTTTCTGATGCCCAGAAGCAGTACACTGTCCTGGAAGCCCCGGTGTCCCATGAGGTCCCAGGGCTTGCAGGTGCTGGCCTGGGATGGGGCATGTGCAGGTACACACGTGTGTATAGAAGGAGGCAGGTAAATGCATGTGCAAACTGCGTACCTGAGACAGGGATCCAAGGCAGAGATGATCCCATCCCCACATTTCTGGGGAGACAGAAGGCCTAGGGCAGGGGGAAGCACTGGGCATTGCGAAGGCAGACCTGGGACCTGACCCATCCTGCCAGGTCAGGGAAGGCTTCTCAGAGGCAGTGACACCTCACCTGGTCCTGACAGAGGAGAGAAGTTTGCCAGATGCATGGTTTTCCCTGTTCCCAGCCTGCCCCACCCTCTGAACAGTTTGTTCAAACTCAAGTTTGGGAGCTTTTTTTTCTTTCCTAAATAAACCTCAGCTCTTCTGTTAGGGGCAGGAAGGCAATCCAGTACCCCCAGATGTGGGTTCAAGTTCTGCCTCTTACACAGTAGCCAGGGAACCTTCGATGAGTCTCAGAGCCTTGTAAGGATGAAGCAGGGAGGTGTGAGATGTACCTGGCCTCTAGCAGGTGCTTGGTACCCGCCCATCCCCGCTCCGGGCCTGCTGTCAGGGTTGGCACTTGTCTTTGTACTGTCTTAGCATCAGTACCCGTGGTGGCTATGAGCACAGCCTCTGGGTCTGCGTTTCGGTTGGACCACTGCTACTGTGTGATGCTGGCAACTGGTTGCCCTCTGTGGACCAGTTTCCACACCTGAATAAAAGGGCAAGTGGGACTTCCCTGGTGGTCCAGTGGTTAAGACTGCGCACTTCCAATGCAGGGGGCTCGGGTTCAATCCCTGGTCGGTGAACTAAGATCCCACATGACATGCAGCACAGCAAAAAAAAACTGGGGGTGGGGGGGCCAGGGCCCTTTAATGATAGTACCCTCCTCAGAGACTTGCTGGTGATTCAGTATTGAGCATGGAGATCAGGGCCTGCCTCACAGCTCTCAGTAAATGTTAACTTTTATTATAAGCAGGCCAGCGGATGGCAGGGAGGCCCCACCCGGTGGGGATGAGCCCTGCCTTCGGGCTGGACTTTGCCTCACCTACAGTTTACGGAGACCTTCAGCCCTGGGAGCCCCCCACCTCACTCCCAGACAGCCTCCGTGCCCGCCAGCTGCCCTACCTCCCTTTCTACTTCTCTTGGGGCTCCAGCTATTACCGCCCCCAAGCCAGCCACAGGATGTGGTCGGCCATGGAGTTGCCTCTTTTGCGTAACGCTTATTCTGTTTTATGTGCCAAATATGAGAGTCTGAGTTGTACGCTGAGGGGCAGGGACTGTCGGGGTGAGAGCCCCAGCTGACCCCTTCCAGCCCCCTAGCCTGGTCCTGGAGCCCTGCCATGATACCCAGTATCACCTGGGAGCCCCCTTCCATTCCCTGGAAGCCAGCTGGAACCTCCACTTTGTTGGACTGTCTTTGGCCTCAAGAAAACAGGAACGTTGTCCCACTGACATGGGCCCTTCTTAAGGAGGCTGCAGACCACCCGGCCCATTTTTCAGACAGAGAAGCTGAGCCAGAGCAACCTCAGGGCTTGCTTCTTGACCCAGCCACATTTGGATGGGGTGAGGTCTGGTCCACGGCAGGGGGATGTCCCATTTCCCAGCTCTCCTGCTGGCAGAGTCCCCAGAGTCTTCCAGACCATCTTTTTGCCTCGGGTCATGCCTTCTCCAAAAGGGCAAGAAGAGAACAGGGAGTCCAGGCGTTTTGGGGAATTGGCAGTCGGAGGAAAAGCAGTTCCTTTCACTTTCAGAACGAAAGACCTCACAGCTGCCTCCTGCCCTGTGTCCCTCGCCGTCCTCAGTCCCAGCCCCTGCGGTTTGAGCAGGATTGAACTGTAATCCAACTTTAATCCGGAGCAATCTGGTTTCTCCTTCCCAGCACCCACCCTCAGCCCTGCTGAGCCGGCGAGGGAGGGGTGGTGACTCAGTCAGCCTGTGTACATCTGTGTCTCCATGGTCCCAGTGCCTTTCCCCCACCCCCAGGTGTGTTGTAAGCGGCCTGACCCTTCCCCATGTGGGGAGTGGGTGCTGCCAGATTCCTGGGCGTCTCCTCACTGTCAGGAGACGGAACCTCAGGGAAAGCCCCGGGTCTGGCCATCCCGGGTAGTGTGGGAACCAGCAGGGAATACAGGCCCTAGGCCCCCGGCCAGAAGGCGGGGGGCTGAGCCCAGCGGCTCCACCGGCCCGGGCAGGGGCTGGAGTGCCACCCATCTCCCTCCTGTGCGGGCCTGGAAGCAGCAGGCCGACCCCATCCTCCTCTCCTCCCCAGCCACGGGAACAAGGAGGTCTTCTCTTGCCGGGGTATCCTCCTGGCAGTGAACTGGTTTCTGGAGCGGGGCCACACAGACATCACAGTGTTTGTACCATCTTGGAGGAAAGAGCAGCCTCGGCCCGATGTGCCCATCACAGGTGAGTGGCACCTCTGAACGGACATGGTCTCCCTGCCCCAGGAGCCCCGATCCTCCTCAGTAGAGAGCCTTTGGGTGTGAGCAACAGCTTCTAGGCCCCAAGCAGGGACCAGCATTCTTTTCCTGGCTTTTGCTGTCCTCAGCATCCCTGCTCTGAACAGCGGTCCTTAGAGATCACCTTGGGCAACCTCTGCCTCCGGGTCCTGGGCACCTCCCTCACCTAATGGTGGCATGCTCTTACCATGTCCCCAGCGGCACAGGGGCAGCGTGGTGTGGCGGCTAGGCCCCTGGGCTCTAGAATCCTGGCTCAGTCCCTTCTGGCTCTGAGCCACTTGCCCCTGATCTGAGACGTGGAATGGGGTGAGGATTTGATAAACTCGCAGGGTTGGTTGTGAGGATCACATGGGTTAATACACGTAAGTGCTCAGAAGAACACCTGGTACATACATAGCAAGTGCCAGCTGCTACCGTTGCTCTTACATGAGCCCCCAATCTTTGGGAGGAGAACCTGAGTTTATTTCCCTGGAAGTCTTGAGATCTGGGGGCAGGCTGGCTGGGGCCGCCGGCTCCAAGAAAAGCAGCCCCTTCTGTGTGGGTCCTTCTGTCCTGGTTGAGACACTCCTCTGGCCCCAGCTCAAGCTGCGGCTCATTCCTAGATCCCTCGAGAACAGGCTGGGCGCGACCACGCCTAGTGTCCAGGAGGGGGAAGGAGGCAGCCCAGCTCTACTGAGGAGCCTTCCCTGAGCAGGACCTGCTAGACTGTTCCCTGGGGTTCTTGGTCTTTAGGCAGCAAACTAGGCGCCAGGCCCAGCGAGGGGCTGGGCCGCAGCAGTGGCCTCTGCAGAGCCTCTTCCTGTTCCCGCGACCCTGGGGGAACCTTGAGAGCCCTGTGTCTGGCAACCGGGGGGTCAGGGAGCCCTGCGAGCTGGGCCCTGACCTGCGCCCCTGCTGCCTCCCAGACCAGCATATCCTGCGGGACCTGGAGAAGAAGAAGATCCTGGTGTTCACGCCGTCGAGGCGCGTGGGCGGCAAGCGCGTGGTCTGCTATGACGACCGCTTCATCGTGAAGCTGGCCTTCGAGTCCGACGGCATCGTGGTCTCTAATGACACTTACCGGGACCTCCAGGGCGAGCGGCAGGAGTGGAAGCGCTTCATCGAGGAGCGGCTGCTCATGTACTCCTTCGTCAATGACAAGTACGTTCCGGCCACCGCAGGGAGGTGCCTGTGGGAAGGATGGAGCTGGGGCAGCTCTGCTGCGGGGCGGTGGCCTTGGGCCCAGGCAGCAGGCCTCATGTGGGAAGGGTCAGGCTGGGACCAGACTGGGGCTTTCTAATTTGGGGGATGGAGAAGGAGCAGGAGCATGTGGGACAGGATGTGGTCAGTGCTTCCAAGAGAGCACCTCCACTTCCCAGCACCGAAGCTCTGACCAGAGGCCAGTGGATGCAGCTTTAGATTCAGATGTTCGGCCTCAGCGAGCTCCCAGTAGGAGAGTCGCCCTAAAGGCGCCCATGGCTGCGGCCTTCTGGACTGGGACCTCCTCCACTCCCTTGGGACAGTACCCCCTAGAGCCCAGGGATGTTGTGCTGGGCAGACACCAGTTTTAGGAGCTGCCTTCCTCTCCGTGCTAGCGAGGCTTACTGTCCTGCCCTCTCCTCGGCCCTGGGAATTCCCCCTTCATGTCTCACACCTCCTCCGCAGGTTCATGCCCCCTGATGACCCCTTGGGCCGTCACGGGCCGAGCCTGGACAACTTCCTGCGTAAGAAGCCACTCATGGCCGAGCACAGGAAGCAACCGTGTCCCTATGGTAAGACCCCCCAGCTCCACCCTCCAGGGCCCTCCTCACGCCATCCCCTTCCTCTCTTGCCTAAGTCGGCCTGCGCCCCATGTTCTTTCTCTCGGGGACCCCCAACCCCATGTTTCCTGTGCTACCCCCTTCCGTCTCCCACCCCCTGGTTCTAGAGCCCCCCGGCTGAGAGCCCTCCTTAATTCTCTCCCAGGGAGGAAATGCACCTATGGGATAAAGTGCCGATTCTTCCACCCCGAGCGGCCAAGCCGGCCCCAGCGCTCCGTGGCTGACGAGCTCCGTGCCAACGCCCTCCTCTCGCCCCCCAGGCCGCCAAGCAAGGAGAAAAGTGGCCGGCGGCCTTCACCTTCCTCTCAGCCCGGCTCTCTGCCAGCAGAGCATGAGCAGTGCAGCCCGGATGGGAAGAAGCTGGGGGCCCAGTCATCCCCGGGAACCCACGGGGAAGGCCTGACACAGACCTTCACCCCGGCAGGCAGGAGCCTCCCACCTAGTGGGGGCAGTGGCAGCAGCTTTGGGCCCTCAGACTGGTTCCCACAGACCCTGGACTCTCTCCCGTATACCTCCCAGGATTGCCTGGACTCGGGCATTGGCTCCCTGGAGAGCCAGATGTCAGAACTCTGGGGGATTCGAGGAGGCGGCCCTGCTGAGCCGGGCCCACCTCGGGGCCCTTACGCCGGCTACCGCCCCTATGGGGCCGAGCTCCCCGCCACTCCGGCCTTCTCTGCCTTCAGCCGGACCATGGGTGCTGGCCACTTCAGCGTCCCTGCTGACTACGCACCCCCGCCGGCTGCCTTTCCACCTCGAGAGTACTGGTCTGAGCCATACCAGCTGCCCCCACCCACCCCAGTCCTGCAGGAGCCCCGGGTGACGGGCCCAGGGGCTGACAGGGGCCCCTGGGGCGGGGCAGGCAGCCTGGCCAAGGAGCGAGCCAGCGTGTACACCAAGCTGTGTGGCGTCTTCCCCCCGCACCTGGTGGAGGCCGTGATGGGGCGCTTCCCGCAGCTCCTGGACCCCCAGCAGCTAGCCGCTGAGATCCTCTCCTACAAGTCCCAGCACCTCAGTGAGTAAGCTGGCCAGCCGCCCGGGCAGCACCTCCGGCCTCCAAGGGCTGCCAGGCTGGGCTTTGGGCCTTCGAGCAGGCCAGCCCCGGCCCCGGCCCCAGCCTAGAGGCTGGACAGAGGGAGGATTCAAGTAGGGAAGAGAACCCACAAACCAAAGATACTGTAGGATTGGTTCTGGCACCCCTAGGCGTCTGCCCAAGGGGTCAGGAGCGATCACCCTGTTGATGCACATTGTATCTGTAGTTTAAGGAGACGCTGCCAGTAACGGCTGTCAGTCCGTGGCTGAGGCCCAAACCCTCCTTCTCTCAGAGGGCGGGGAGGGAGGCAGCGGGGAGCAGAGGCCTGGGCTGGGGGCCCTCTGCACGGCCCCCCACCTCCGCCCCGTCCCTGGGATGCCGGCCTTGGCCGGCTCGTTGGGCACCGTGTGCCCGCCCTCCGTGGGCCCTCCTCTAAGCCAATGAGGCCTCGTCCGTGCTCTAGCGGGCACGGGGCTTCATGTTAGTAAGCAAGATGCTTCTTAATAACCCACTTCCGTCCCACTCTGTGCTCCTATCCCATCGCCCCTGCAGGGTTAAGGGCACTCTGCCCCACCCTCTCCTCCTCCCCCCTTCCTCTGTATTCAGAGCCATCTCGCCCTTCCCCAAGGGGGGACGCGTGTATGTGTGTGTACAGGTGTAAATGTTAAATATTTTAACTGGAAAGCCCTTGCCTCTCTTCACACATCAATAAAGTACAATGTGAGCCCCTCTAAGAGGTGATGGTCTTTGTTGCTTCCGGGTGGGGCCAGCTCCTGGTGATGGAAAGTCAGCAGGTGGGCACCCCGGATCTGCCTCCACACCAGCTCCCTGACCCTTCTCTGGAAGGAGGGTTTTCTGAGTTCTACCGAGAGTGCTCTGTCCCTTGGGGTAGAGGCGTCCTTCCTGAGGCCTTGGGTCAGGCCTTGAGAGGGGGCGGCCGTGGACACACGGGCAGAGTGTCAGGAAGCAGAAGCATGAAGCTTGGAGTCCTGAGGCTGCAGCGTGGGGAAGGGGTGCTGTTGCGGGAGAGTAGGGGGATGGATCAGGCCGGCCCCTCCGTCTGCCCCGTGACCAGAGCTGAGCGTTCCAGGAGAGCTTGTAGAGTGGGCCTAAGGGCTCAGCTCTGTCCCGTCCTCCCAGATCTTGCCCTGCTTCAGGCCCGGAGTGGAGTCGGGGGCACTGGGGTGGAATCAGCCTGGAGAGGCCCTGCCAGGGTAACCTCCAAGCAGGAGGTTAGGGGTCCCTGGCCCCAAACACAAGAACAGGTTCTGCCACCACGAATGTCACCTGGGGCAAGTGACTACCCCTCTGGGTCTCAGTTTCCGCATCTATGAAGTGGGGATGATGATGGCACCTACCTTACAGGGCTGTACCTTACGGGAGGATGTGAGATCATCCATGTTGTGTTCAGCTCCACCCACCATCTCAACCTTCCTATCGGCCCCTGGAAGGAAAAGGCCAGGCAGGAATACACAATTTTTTTTTTTTAATAAATTTATTTATTTATTTTTGGCTGTGTTGGGTCTTCGTTGCTGTGCCCAGGCTTTCTCTAGCTGTGGCGAGCGGGGGCTACTCTTCGTTGCCGTGCGCGGGCTTCTCATTGTGGTGGCTTCTCTTGTTGCGGAGCAGGGGCTCTAGGCACCCGGGCTTCTGTAGTTGTGGCACGCGGGCTCAGTAGTTGTGGCTCGTGGGCTCTAGAGCACAGGCTCAGTAGCTGTGGCGCATGGGCTTAGTTGCTCCGCGGCATGTGGGATCTTCTCGGACCAGGGCTCAAACCGGTGTCCCCTGCATTGGCAGGCGGATTCTTAACCACTGCGCCACCAGGGAAGTCCTACACGATTTTTTTTTTCAGATAAAAATGAGGTTTAAATGTTAAATATTTTAAGTGAAAAGCTGGACAGTCAGATGATCCCCAGACACCATCAGCAATGGAAAAAATAGTTTTAAGAATTATATCTTTGAACATTTCACCATTTGTACTTTTTATTTGTGAAGCTTTTATTGTATCTATTTTTTTCTAGAAACTGCCTTCCCACAGGACGGCTGTGCAGCATGTTGTAGGAAAGGCCGCCCCGGTGATCTCCCTGCACATTAGGGTCCCCCCGCCCCCCGCCAGTTGCTCTTGGCCCAGAACGCTCTGTAGAAGCCTGCACTTCAGGCGGGAATGCACGCGCACGATGTGACAGGGACCTGCCGCGAACGTTACTTCCAAGCCCCCATGTCGCGCTCTTCCAGGCGCTGTGTGCCTGCCGCGTCCAGCCGCCTCGGGACACTTTACCTGCACCAGGAAATGTCGCTGCCTCATTTATAAAATAGTTTTTCCAGTCGAGAACTGTATTCCAGATTAAAGGCTATTTATGGGCCTTTGTGTTTATAGACAGGAAGCTAAAATACCGGACTGTCCAGTTCATTATCAGCCGCTGATGAAGCTGAGTGACTTGCCCGAGGTCCCACAGAGGACAGACTCAGGCAGGGCCTCTGCTTCGGGTCCCCTGGCCCCACAAACCTGAGGAAGGGAGGGACCCAGACACTAGTTCGCAGCGACTCTTGGGCCCCTGAGGGGGGTGGAGATGGAGGGGGTGCCCTCAGCCCTGCCCCTCACGGCCACGTGGAGTTCCATCTGCATGGGGACCCTCCAGCAGGCGGGCTGGCCTGACCACCCCACCGCCCTGCTCACGGCAGGTGTGCCAGCAGTCCCACCCATGTGGCCCCTCTCTGCACACCACGGGGCGGGGAGGGTCGTGAAGGCCGTGAGGCCCCAAGGGAGGCCCGGAAGGGAAGGAGAAGTAGGGTGCCTTCACCCCTCTGCCCATCCCACCAGCCTGCTCTCCATGAACGTGAAGGCTCACACTTGGTTCCGGACCAGAGCTGAACTCTTGGTCATTCACTGCTTCTGCTTTGTGGGGAGGGGAGGAAGAGGCAGATTCCACAGGCAGGTGGGCAGTGGAGAGGCGGCAGTGGGCAGCAGGTCCGGGCTTGCTGTGGTACCGCCTGGCCTTGCCGGCTCGCCGGCAGGCACGGACAAGGGCAGCAGAGCCCACACGGCAGGTGCGAGCTGGGGCCGGGCTCGTGGAGGACTGAGTCAGTTCGGTGCCCTGTCATCTTTGCTTTTCCCAGCAGCTTCAGCCTGGCTGGGCTGGCCGTCCAGGGCTCGTAGCCTCCCCTCCAGGCCTCTTTCTCAATCTGGCTTCCGGGCAGAACTGCTCAGAGGCTGCCAGGCCCAATGCCCAGCGTGTTTCTTTCCCATGACTTGGGTTTTAATCCTCACCACCTCCTGCCCCACCCGCTGAAGCATCTTTATTCACGAGGCCTCAGCGTCCCCACCTGTGACAGGGACATGATGGTCCCTGCTTCTCCCTAGATTTGACAAGAGGACACCTCAGTGTGGCTGGTGGCAGCACAGGAGGAAGCAGCCCTGGGTTCGGGTCCCCCTCACTGGCTGTGTGGCCCTCACGGGGCCTGGGCTTCCTGGCCTACCTCACAACATGGTTGGAAAGTGTGAGAGAAAGACAAGTATCACGTGATATTGCTTATCTGTGGAATCTAAAAAAATGGTACAAATGAACTTATTTACAAAACAGAAATAGAGTCACAGCTGTAGAAAACAAACTTATGGTTACCAAGGGGGAAGGGGTGTTGGGGGGGGATGAACTGGGAGATCGGGATGGACATGTACTCACTACTGTATATAAAACAGATAACTAATAAGAACCTGCTGTACAGCACAGGGAACTCTACTCAGTACTCTGTAATGACCTATAGGGGAAAAGAATCTAAAAAAGAGCGGATATATGTACATGTATAACTGAGTCACTTTGCTGTACACCTGAAACTAACACAACATTGTAAATCAACGATACTCCAATAAAAATTTTTTTAAATAATAAAAGAAAATAGAAATACTTGGGGGAAAAAAAAGTGTGAAGGAGAGAGTGGCAGGGCCAGAACGTGACCCTGAGACAGGATCTCAAGCCACTGAGGTGCCGGAGGGGATCAAGCTCCAGTCACTGCCCTGCCGGCTCTTTCCTCCTTTTGTTTTCCTGGTTCCAGGGGCTAAGAAGCCAATGGGGAAACGGGAGTATGCAAATCCCTGCATTGGGAAATGACCCTGGGGCGCTCACAGAGGATGGCCTCCTGCCAGCCCTTCCCCCAACCCCCCTAGGCCCCTACACCCCACCCTGGGGCTCTCACCAGCAGGGGCCTGACCCTGGGTCTTCTTGCAAGTTCTGTCCTGCACTCAGGTTAACCACACTGGGGCGCAGGATGACTACGGAAACCTTGGCCTCCCTGGCAGAGAACTGGATGCAATTCCCTGCCTGGAGGTCCCCGCCCCCTCTGTCCCCATCGCACCACGCCAGCCTGACGAAACACTACAGTCCCTAAAGATCTGAGGGCCTAACCTAGGAGCAGGAGAGCTTTGGGGCTCCAGGAGAGCAGCTCCTGGGCAACCTCCACCCCAGTGCTGCTAACACCCCAAACAGCACTGGTCTCCTGCAGGGTGGTATGGGGGAGTGGCTGGGAGAGGCCACCAGTCACCATCCAGCTGCCACTTCCTCCCTCTTCCCACGCTCTGTGCCCTCCCTCCTCCCCCCAGGTCCCCTGGAAAAGCCAGACTGTGTCTCCACTACACAGAAGGGCAAGCCCCCTGCCCTGAAGGAGGTGCTGGGCAGGTCTCTATGAGAAACAGACTGAGCGAGCCACAGAGAAACTGGGATTCAAGGGGACACAAATCTAGAGTTGGGGGAGGGGTAGTGCCATCAGCCCAAGCCCTGGGCCCAGCTGGTCTCCAGGGGTTCCTGCCCCTAAAGAAGGCAGTTCCGGGATCCTAGCACTTTTGCCCCAGGGATCCTCAAACCTCTGGCTCATTTTTTTCCCCTAGACCATATAGCAGGGTGGGTAGAGGGTGGTGAGTAAGAGCCTGTTCTGGGGGCCTCCTAGTTCATGGAAAGGGTGTGGGAGATTTGGCTGAAAGGGACAGGAAGTAGGGCCCTACAATTAAGGAAAATGAAGCATTCCCAGGCCATGGTATGTAAATCCTTCCGGCTAGTTCCTGGAGGGGGAGGAGGCCCCAGGCTGTCAGTCTGGGGTGTGGCCTCAAAGCCCGACTCAAGGCCGCTGCTGGTGATCTTAAACTGCTCACCCATTTAAGAAATGGCTGCAAAACTAGGTGGGAGAAATGGAGTGGGCAACCCACTCACCGCACAAGGTTAGGCTTGTTGCTAGGAGGCAGGTCACTGGGAAGGGTCCAAAGGCTCTGATTCTGGCTGCTCTCCAGAGAAGAGCCTCACTAAAGGCCAGGGGCGCTGTGGTGCTCTGCCTGCCACCTGCTGGCACCTCCTGGTAAGGACTGCCTGGGGAGCAGGGGGCCTGCTTAGCCCACAGGGCTGCCAGCCCAGGCCTGAGCACAGGGCCTAGAAACTGGGATGCTTGGCAGGATCCGAAAACACAAATCTAAAGAGAAAAATATGGAAAGTAAGTGCTAAGGCAAAAACAGGGAATTCTCAGTGGTCTTTGCAGCTCCACCTGGAAAGCAACACCAGAGGTCACAGTCCGCCCTACAAAGTTTAGAGTTCCAGAAAATTCCAACTGTTCTGGGTAACAAATTACCCAAGAAAAATTCTCAGGAACTGGAAGAATAGGGAGGAAAGGAAAAGGAGAAAGAAATACTTGTATTCTTTTTTTTTTTTTTTGGCTGCACTGGGTCCTCACTGCTGAGCGCGGGCTTTCTCTAGTTGCGGCAAGCGGGGGCTCCTCTTCTTTGCGGTGAGCAGGCTTCTCACTGCGGTGGCCTCTCCTGCTATGGAACACGGGCTCTAGGTCGCGCAGGCTTCAGTAGTTGCGGCTCACGGGCTTAGTTGTTCCGCAGCATGTGGGATCTTCCCAGACCAGGGATTGAACCTGTGTCTCCTGCATTGGCAGGCAGATTCTTAACCACTGCGCCACCAGGGAAGTCCCTGTATTCCTATTTTTAAAGTGATATGGAAGATAAAGTCACAGTGAGTTCTACGTATTTCAACCCTTTGGCTCAGCCATCCCACCGCTAAGCACTGTGTTTGCAAAAGGATGTGTGTAATGCACCACAACACTGTCTGAAACAGCAAAAGATGGGAAATAACATTAACACTATCAGTAGAGGACTGGGTTAGATAGATTTTGGTAACAAATGTAATGGAGTATTAGGTAGCCAACAGAAACGAGGCCGCTGCATTTACAGAACATTTTCTAAGCTATATTACTAGCTGAAAACAGTATGCTCCCATTTCGGTAATAGACACACATAGGTGTGCATGTTGCTCACGTATGTGCAAGGTTCTTCTGGAAGGATACACAGGAAACTGTCTCCGGGAAGGACAACTGGGAGCAGAGGGGCAGGTGGACTGACTTTTCATTGACCGCACTTCAGTATCATTTGAATATATGCCACTTGCATGTACTACTTATTCAAATTAGATATTTTAAAGCACCCTTGGGTAGAGAAATAAGTTATGGGGGTGGGGATGGGGATCTGAGGAGGGCTGTATTGGCCAGGGGTCTCTAATGTTTATTCTTTTTTTTTTTTTGGCACCACGCGGATTATGGCATCTTCGTTCCCCAACCAGGGATCAATCCCTGGCCCACAGCAATGCAAGCGCGGAGTCCTAACCACGAGACCGCCAGGGAGTTCCCAGCTAATGTTTATTCTTGTACACGAACAGTGAAAAGTTGGTGCACACCTACCCCCAACATGTGTATGTTGTTAAACCACGATAACTGCCATTCTGGAAGATTAAAATGGTTGACTGCTTGTGGTTCAACCTAATATTTATTTACAAATTATCTTACATGTACTAATGAATGAATATTTCTGCATATTATATAACACAAAATGAGGAACTAAGTAAGGCTGAGCCAGAAAGTAAATATAAACCAAAGGCCTGCCGTGTTCTTCCCAGCCCCCAACCCCTCCCCTTGGAGACCAGCACCCTTTGAAGCGGGGATGAGAATCAACTCCGCCACAGCCCATCTCAGCGAGGAAAATTGTTACTCCACAGAGGCGGTTTTTCAAAGGGAAAATTGCTTCAAATCATGAAGCTTACCACTTATAAAATTCAGGCCTGATAACGTTAATTTGGATTAACACAGGAATGGGAACCTCAGCCCCTTCTTCTTCGTATCTCTGCACCTTCCAGGCACATCGCCCTCGCAGGGACTCAGTACGACCCCAGCCTGGGAGAAGTAAATGTGTGCAGAGGGCCATCCTGCTCCCTCTCCACGCCGCACCCAAACCCAGTGTAGCGTCCCCAGCCGGGCTTCTGATGTGAGTTCTTAAGTGTAATGATGCCTCAGTAATTTGGAGAAAGGCTAAGGGGCAGAGGAGTCAGAATAAAAGCAAAAACTAAGTCACACAGTGTTTCAAAACAACATACTTACTGCTCTCAAGCTTAGGCCATTTAATACTTGTTTCAGTTCCCTTACTGAGCACACAGGTCAAGAAGTCAAGAATACTCTCTTTAGAATACATACTTACAGGGTACTTACATTACCCCAGCACCCAAAGGCTCAATCTTGGAGTCGGAAATAATGCTAACGCCTGCTTCCTCCTCTTTTCACAGCAAGGGATTTTCTTCTAAGCAAAGAGAATAAACTCCATTATAGGGTAAACGTTTAACCTAATTATGGATCAATTTCCTACAGCACTCCGAAGGCCCCCAAGATGGGGACGGCAGCTTCAACAAGCCATGCTCTCAACCCTCATTAGCCCTGTCCAAATTCACAACACTTCCCTCGGTCCCTCCCCTAGGCCCCAAATAGCTTCTCACCTCCTGCTTTGTGGGTTGTTCCTGTTCTCCGTGTTCAACTTTTAGGGTCTGATGGTGTTTAGAGCACTTTGAGCTATTTCCTCATCTCCTGGAAAAGGGTACTTGAGATTCCCTAGGAAGCTCTATACAGGCACCATCCTCCCAGGATAAGACATGAAGTGCCTGGATTTTTTTTTTAGTATCTTGTAACTACCAAAATGAGCAAAGGACAACCTATTCCCATCTTAGAGATGAGAAGGTTAAAGACTGGAAGCCAAGCACTATTCCAAACCCAACCAAGTTGGTGAAGGCAGTACCTTCTCAGTGGTCCTGGCAGCCGTTCCAGGGCAGGGGTCACTGGTGGCGGTGGCTAAGATGGGAGGACACAGGCCACCCAGCAGACCACCTCCACCAAGTGTCACAGATGGGAACTGCGAGGGCAACTGCCACTTAAATACACGTGTTCCTCCGCTAGGACGGTTGTTCCTCTAATCAATAACTTGATCAAGGTCATAACCTTATCCTCTTTTAAACTCAAGCAAACTTAAGCTTAGCTGATAGCCAAAGTTGCAAATATCACAAGTATGGTAGGCAGGGATCTCCCGGCACTTTTTCCTAAACCAGCCCAACGTAGGGAACCTAAGTGATCTCTCAAGACTCTTGTATCTCCAGTATGTCTGGCCAACTTACAAGAAAGTTGTGAGGTCTCCTAATCAATGATTAAACTTTATAGAGAAAATATGTATAAAGCAAGCCATGTCTCTAACCGTGATTATACATACATAGAGGTATTCATATACATAGATATGCTTTTAATAATATATCTTTTTAAGAGTAGTCCTACTCTATCTCTAGCAAAAGTCAAACTGTGAGAGTCAGAAATATCTTCAGGTTTGCTGTATGCTGTCCTCAGAGTTAAGGAAACCACCAGGATCCCATCCTTCCCTCCCGGGAAAGGAGACTGACAAAAAAGGATACAGAAAGCTTCTGGTTTCCATTGTTTTTAGTTTTGTTTTGTTTTTAAGGAACAATCTATATAAGAAACTACTTCCTTTAAAAAATCCCTGAAGTTCTGCTACCAAAGACATAGGCAAAGACATCTAAATAGCCACAGAGTCAAAAAAAAAAAAAAAAAAAAGTTTATTTGAGAACAAGAGGAAGCTTTTGCACATCTGACAAGGTAGACGTGTTTGGATAACAGACGCCATCCGTATTTCAGCTCTACCAATATTGCCACAAATGGAACATATTTTTTCTAACAAAGATACGGACATAGTAAAGGACTATGACTAAATAGAGTCAAAGGAAAGGTGAGGCCCCACAGCTTATCCCTTAGACTGATTCATGACACAGGATTTAAATCGAACAATCCAGTCTCCTAATGCAGTGGTTCTCAACTTGGTTTCTTATCAGAATGCCAGGGAATCTTCGAAAGAATATCCCCAATACGAGGCTGTACCCGAGTCAGAGTCCTGGGGAGTGGGACCCGGGCACTGGTATTTTTGTAAGCATCCCAGGTGATTCCAATGTGCAGCCAAGGTGGATGGCCGCTGCTCCAGAGGCAGGTAACAACCGTCAACGGGTTCCTCAGCCCATCCACCCTGAAAGGAAGGGGCATTTGCTGGGCATCGCAGCCTCTCGGTGATCCTGTCATTCACTTTGCTCAAGGACTCCAGGCGTTATCAGCTTTGGGTACAATTTAGAGCCTTTCCATTTGCCTTAGTGATTTTTAGAGCAATATTTAATCAGGCAAATACCATCAAAGAGAGAAAAGATGGAAAAAGAAACTTCCGTAAGGCATGTTACGAATAAGTAAGTGAAAAAACAATCTCAAGTTTAAAAGTGAAGGATGAGAAGTCAAAGCCTGTGAAATTTTATTTATACAAAAGAATAAAAATACCTATTTTAAAAGGACTGATTTAAACTTATGTTTTTCAGCTTTTCCTGTTCCTTGAACATGAAACTGCTTCCAACTCAAAAAGATTTAAGATAGGTAATTATTAAACAAACACTCTTTACCTTCCCTCTGCAAAAAAACAGAAAGCCAAGTCCCCATTTTATTTATGGTAAACCAAATTATTTTCAGTTAAGAATATTGGCAACTGCACGAAACAGATTATCAGATATGTCAGCAGGAAGGTATGAGCTGTACAATGGCATTACAAAAAGTCCCAAAAGAAAATAAGATGGTAAAAACAATCATAGAAAAATGATAAAACACAAACAAAATAAGAAAACGCCAGATATTTACAGCCTCCCTCTGAAATGTGACTTGTTCTACGTTCAGCATAAAACAAACCTAGAGAACATTTCTCGATGCGCATCACAGATGAAGCTGGTGCCGGCCAGTTTGCCGGGGGAGACACTGGTTCCAAGAAGGGAGAAATGCAGTTAGCAACTTGCTGGGATTAAAACAATGTCTTGGGTCTTCCTGCAATTGTTACTGAAAATGACACAAAGTAAATGCTCCGATACGGTCATACAGAAATGACTTGTTTGTCACCACATTTCAGAACAAACTACTCAAGAGTCACAGGCACCGGGTCTGGGAAAGCAGAGATGGATGGCCACGCAGCCAGGTGAGGGGTGTTTATCTTTGTGAGGTCGGAGGAGGGAAGCAGGGCTCTATAGCCTGGACGCTTCTGCACTAATGAGTCTTCTAATAATCCTGAAGAGAGAAAAACAAAAGTCCCAACTTATTCTCAGCAGAACATTGATAAATTCTCACCAACAACCCTGCTAGGCTATTGCTCTGTAGCCAAAGGTTCTATTTCAAATATGACAGACAATATTTCACATCGAAAATGGCTTGTCTTCTGAGTCCACAAAGGGACAGAAACATCAATTCTGCCTTATTAGACCTGAGAACTCACCAGTTAGAGGCATGGGGGTGGTGAGGAGGGGTAGTATTAACAGTTCATTATTTGATCAAAGGGAATTTTTCTTCAGTAAAAAATGTGTGAGCCTTTCTCTCTCCAAAATATAAAGAAAGTACACAAACCTAAAAGTCAAAGTGCATCCAGATGGATACCCCAGACTTTAAAACAAGAACTGTGACCCCAGATTAGGAACACTCAAGCTCTGAAGACAAATACGTTTTTCTAACCATCTACAAAAATCACCAGCCTCTCTCAAATGGTCTGGCTGATACTTACAGCTCGTGGTTTTTTGTTTAACTTCAGATCAATCCTGTGATAGGAAAGATAAAAGATATTTGCATTTTAATTTACAGAAAACGGGTCCAAGAATCAGCTACTGCATAGGGCACAAGCTATAACAAAGACTATTTGGTTAAGTAAAATCCACATTCTTCATTAGACTATGTCATATTTAGTTGTTTACCCAGATATTATTAAGCAAGTATTTATTAAAAACATGAGCAGATACTCTTGCCACAAGGTAAACTTAGATGACTCAAAAAGAAATACACTATAGCAGTTATAAAAGTCGTACAATTTTTTAAGATTATTCCAAAATTACACGTTAAAGAGCTTGGATTAAGAGGGCATGCTCTACGTTAATGTGTTAGCTCTGCAACTATGTTGCTGATAATCACTGAGACACCTAGTGATTAAGAACAGGAAAGAGACTAGGAGTTTGTATTCCTGGACATGAAACACAAAAGAAATTCAACAAATTTCAATTTTTAAATCTTTCCAGAGCAAAATATCAAGATCTTAAACTATCAATCTCCTTATGAAGCAAAGCCAGGATATCAATTTAAATATGAATCAAAGTAAAGGTTATCTATTTTTAAAGAAATTAAAATGCATAAAAGTGAAGTTTACTTAATTTTGCTTAAGTTATTAAATAAAATGTTACCTCCATCACGTTTTTCTGTTTTTAAAAAAAACTTCCCAGCCTAACCTAATATACATACCTACAATTAAACAGATAAACTATGGGTTAGAAAGGTCTCAAAAAGGCATATTTGTCTCTACACACTAAACAACACAGCACAAATACTAATTCAAATCAAACTTACTCAAAGTCATAATCAAACATGCCAGACGGGCTGAGGGGCAGCATTTGAAAGGAAGAAAGCAATAGAAATTAATATCCTAATTGAATAAATTAGTTGATTAGCCACCCTAGCAAGATTTGTAGAAACAAAATCACTTTTAAGAATCTTAAGCCACAAAGTTTCAAACATCAAAGCACCAAAGATTCTGTGGTTGGGAGATTCCCTTCCCTCAATGGATTTCATATCAGAAGAACAGACTATAAAAAGAAAAGTTATTTCATTAGAAAACTAGATACCTGCAGGCCTTCTATTAACTGCCAGATTCAGAGTTAGAACTTTTAAAATATTTAATTATAATGAAAAATAAACACGGCATTTAGAAGAAATAGAGAACAAAGGGTTTAGTCACATAATGAAAAGTGCTTTGAAGACAGTACCAACAACTCAGCATAATATACTTTCACTAAAATGAAAGATAAAAATATCATACATTTTTGAAAATAAAAAACACTTTGCAATTTCTAACTCGGGTTTTATATTTAAGCATGTCCAAACATGGTACTCCTTTTCTCTGCATTCATGCTAGAAGCCAAGGGTTGAATCAGAGTCTAATTCCAAAAACCACAGAGGCATATTACTCTGCCCCTGAACTGGTGAGGGCAGTTAACGGTTTATGTCAGGGCTACAATTATGGAACGCCGAAGTCTGCAGTGCACCTATTGAAACAAAGGGAAGTTGACATCCACAAGCACCCAAGCCGTAAGGGTCCAGATGGGAGCAGCCTAGAGGAGAAGGCCGTTTTGGGCCATCACCGCTAACAGACCATGTGGGCTGGGCAGACCTCCAAAGCAAACGTTAACCAGGGGCACGACACCAGCTCCTTAGCTGGCTCCAGAGCCTTTCAGACTGTAGACAGAAGGTAAAACAATATGCAAAACGGCTGTATTTCCTCCTAACCAATGTTTGCAAGAGTGAAGCTGGAAGAAAGCTTAACTTCAATAACCTTTATGCAACAGTTTCACTTAGGACATTTGGGAAAAGTATACAGTAAGTGTACAAACCAGGAACGGTCAGAAATTTAACTTTCAGCCTAACTTAACTTTGTTCAGAAATTAAAGAAGTAGACTGTACCTACTTCATGAAAACGTCACAAACTACCTAGAATTCTAGAGCTTGATACAGTATCAAAAACCTGTAAGAGCAGCTATAGGTTATACTGATTTCAACTTTTTTCTTTAAAGACACTGGGACTTATCATTCAGATATCACGTAAAATATAAGACTTTAGAATCTTGTGATCATTTATGAATGCTAAAAATTATTTGATAGATTTTTATATTCCTAAAGAGGACAAATTCAAAGTTCTTCCTTTTTTGCTAGGGTACTTATTTATATTTATTTCCACTTTGCTTTACTCATCACTAAACAGTGTCTTACACATGGTGGGTATTCAGACTTTTGTTGAAATAATTTACTGTTGACTTTTATCTGGCAATATGGGGTGTGGTACATTGAAGGAGAAATGACACTGTACTGGGAGCAAAGTTACAAACATGTGTAGACAAAGTGCTCCCCCGCCCCTGTCCCCCAATCTGTCAGACCCACTAAGACATTAGTCAGGGGTGAGGGGTTTGGGCCAAACACAATTCCTGACTAAAGATGGCAGGAATCTGAGAAGGTGTGCTAAACCTATTTTCTCCAGAAAGGAGGCAAATCAGCTCCACTATCCTCCCTCGGGGCAGGTGAGTCCCTAAGGCCAACGGAGAAACCCAGCAGGATACTGAACCTGGGGAACGACAAAAGGATCCTGCTTTCCAAACAGAAAGCCCCATTGTGAAGGCAATAACTAATATCAAATATCTTTTTAAATCCTAGTATTTTTCTGGAAGGAGTTAGTTCCTAGGGCCAGGAGAGGAAAGGGTAGGAAATGCTGTTACTATGGAAATCTACCAGCAATCTGCAAGAAGAAAGTTAAGTTCAATGCCTAATTCCCTTTTATCAGCTGATCGTATCATTAAGGAAAATAAGGTATTGCCTGAAATAAACAATAGCTATCAATAGAGTCTAGTGTACCAGGGATGGAGAAAGTGTCCCAGAAACTTTCAAGGAATTTACCCCTCCTCTAGATACTCTGAAATAGGAAAATAATTATCCCATTTAAAATGACACTGGTGTAAACTTAATGAAAGCAACACAGAGCATGACCTTTTTATTTTGACAATTTAAAAAAATATTTTTAAGAGTATGGATCTCTGCTGTTTATGATAAACTAGCGTCAGTCCTGTCACAGTGATTAAATAAGCTGTAGCCTTACCAAAAAAAAAAAAGAAAAGAGAGAGAGAGATGCAATTTTTGCTCTCTCTTACTGCACTTATGAGATTGGCGTGGTGATTTCTGGTTTGCAGAAAAATGTTAAGCTGCAGTCCTTAGTCACTATCTGGAGGATATACTATTTCTGGGTCTAAAAACCACCACCACCATTGACAAGAAAAACTCTTAAAAGAATTAAAGAATCAGTTGATGCCAAGGAGGCTTAAACCCGTTAGTTAATTCTGTATTATCCCTGCATGCCACATCTGGCAAAGGTAACAATTGTAATATCCTGGGTGCCTGAGGGAATGTTCTATGGGACAACCCAGCCCAGAAGCAAACTGATTGGCACAGGGAAGCCCACCCATTCCTTGCACACCCCCTTTCATCTCCTCAGCATGCAGCTCCTAAGAGGAGCAGGACAAACGCCAACCTGGTGGATATCTGGTTTTCATACCTCCCAGAAGAAGGTTTGAGGCCATTCCTTCCTCTAGAAACTACTGCATTACCCTCTCTGAGTTCAGCTGTATAATTTCCAATTATCTGAGCTCACGGGCCCCGGCATTATCATATAAACCCCAAGCAGAGTGAATGCTAAAATCCTCTCTGGGTGGCACCTGACCTCTCTGTCCACTGATGTGATTCCTATCTCATTAGGCACTGCAAAAAAAACACAGTGAACAAACATTATCTAGGAGGGTGCTCTCGTATCTTATAGCCCTTATATTGTTCCTCTGATACCAAAATCAGCATTTTACAAAGATATATAAAAATAGAGAAATCATAAGCAATCAAAAAACTTGTATTTAAAAAGCATAAAGCCACTATCAGATCAGTTCTGTCCATCCTCCAGGGAATAAGAATAGGCAGGGGTCAGGATTAGGAGCAAAAGACTTATCCCACTTTTCAGCTTCCCAACACATGCTAGTGGCATCTTCCAAACACTAGTACACAGATTCCATTTCTATTTCCCTTTTTCTCTTCTGAAAGGATTTCAAATTCACTGTATTAAACAAAAGTTTTATGGAATCAAATTCTTCTACACTAGAAACACTTGAGAAGGATGTCTTCCTTCACAGTTACTCTAATGCCCACTAATTCCTCCCTTAGAGAAAAATTAGCCTGTTTCACCTGGACCAAATGAATTTCTTCCCATCAGCAACAGAAAGACCACACCAATCCTGAAGAATGTTTATTCTATTAAAGTCCCTTCACAGCAATGGTCACGGAAGCTCTAAGTGGGTGGGGATAGGGTGGGGGCAGAGGGGGTGGGGAAAGGTGGTCCCTACCACTGACCTGTGCCGGTTTTTATTCTTTCGTTTTTTATGGCTGCTATGATGACTCCCTGAGGAAGTAGAAGAAGCAGCCTTCTGAGGTTTCACTCCCTGCACAGATCCATCCAGATCCTCAGGGTCCTCCTGGCTGGGCTCATTTTCCTGATTGTGGAAGTCTGGAGAAGTATCACTTTCCGTCCCACTTCCTGGCTCCCCTGGAGGGAATAAACACAAGTCCCCCAAAGCATCATCAGTACTCCTCAGGCAGTTTGTCCATCAGTCAGGAAAGATTTTTTGAGCACTAACACATAGAAAAGGACTTGTTTCCTACCCTCAAGGACCATATGTTCTAACTGACAGGAAGATACATACAGTCAAAGTTATCAGAGTTCCTGAGAAACTTGTAATCTGAAACAATGTAACCAGAGGCAACAGACCTAAAGACAGCTGGGAGACTGGACCATACAACCAAGATAACCTCGCTACATAAAGGTTATTTAAACAAGAATATGCTAATGGGATTAATAATTACACAAGAAGCATTATCAAAAACATTACATAGGTCTTCGGGAGGTGAGAGATGACCTTGGGAAAACATCCTACAGCTGGCCCTGATTCCTTCCCCAGACCACATGGGAATCCTGACTTTCCATCAAGAAAAAGGGCCCAGGAGGAGAAGAGCCCCATTACCTAAGTTACTCTGAGAAGCCTTAAGAACATTATTTTAAAAGTGGTAGTAATACCCTTCAGCTGACAGATATTCCCAATTTTATTTATTTATTTACTTTTAACATCTTTATTGGAGTATAATTGCTTTACAATGGTGTGTTAGTTTCTGCTTTATAACAAAGTGAATCAGCTATATGTATACATGTATCTCCATATCTCCTCCCTCTTTCGTCTCCCTCCCACCCTCCCCATCCCACCCCTCTAGGTGGTCACAAAGCACCGAGCTGATGTCCCTGTGCTATGCGGCTGCTTCCCACTAGCTATCTATTTTACATTTGGTAGTGTATATATGTCCATGCCACTCACTTCGTCCCAGCTTACCCTTCCCCCTCCCCGTGTCCTCAAGTCCATTCTCTACGTCTGCGTCTTTATTCCTGTCCTGCCCCTAGGTTCTTCAGAACCAGTTTTTTTTTCTTAGATTCCTTATATATGTGTTAGCATACAGTATTTGTTTTTCTCTTTCTGACTCACTTCACTCTGTATGACAGACTCTAGGTCCATCCACCTCACTACAAATAACTCAGTTTCGTTTCTCTTTATGGCTGAGTAATATTCCTTTGTATATATGTGTATGTGCCACATCTTCTTTATCCATTCAACTGTCGATAGACACTTAGGTTGCTTCCATGTCCTGGCTATTGTAAATTGAGCTGCAATGAACATTGTGGTACATGACTCTTTTTGAATTATGGTTTTCTAAGGGTATATGCCCAGTAGTGGGATTGCTGGGTCGTATGGTAGTTCTATTTTTAGTTTTTTAAGGAACCTCCATACTGTTCTCCATAGTGGCTGTATCAATTTACATTCCCACCAACAGTGCAAGAGGGTTCCCCTTTCTCCACACCCTCTCCAGCATTTACTGTTTGTACGTATTCCCAATTTTAAAACATCCCTCAGATATATTAAATAAGCAAGTTCAAGAACAATTTGCATAAATACGTTTTTAAGAAAAATTACATGTATTTTGGTAAATGTATACTTTTTCTTCCTGAAAGGAATTTCTTGAAACTCTTAATACAAAAGGATGGGGGAGGAGAAGACTTTCACTTTCCTGAACTGTTGAAGAATCCTAAATGTGTACATACATTACCCGTTTCTAAAAATTGTCAAAAGGGGTTATGTGGACAGCAGAACCAGGGGACCACCTTTCTTCTTTTTATGTCTTTGTATTACAAACTACTGGGAAGAGATTTCAAATTGAGTAGCACATGGATATGAGAGCTAAAAGAGGCAATCCCAAAAAAGCAGAAGAGAGAAACAGAAGCAGATCTCAGCAATCATGAAACCCTATTTTTGAACACTTCGTGAAAACAACAGAAGAAGGAGCTCTAAAACTAGGAAGCTAGAAAAAGTATACTGACCAACCCTGTCCTGAGGTTCAGGAAAACTGATTTCATATAAAAATTAGCACAAGAACTTCAAAACTTACTACACAAAGTTGGGGAACCAAGACTGCATGGTACGAGCGTAAGAACAGACATACAGGTCAAGGGAACAGAATTCAGAGTCCAGGTATAAATCCTTACATTTATGGTCAACTGATTTTCAACAAGAATGACAAGACAATTCAATGAAAAAAGAATCGTCTTTTGACAAATGGTGCTAAGATAACTGGATATCCACATGCAAAAGAATGAAACTGGAACCCTATCTCACACCATATACAAAAATTAACTCAAAATGGATCAGAGAGCTAAATGTAGGAGCTATAAATCTCTTAGACTCTACTGGATTAGGCAATGGTTTCTTAGATAAGACCACAAAAGCAAGCATGACAAAAGAAAAAATATGTAAAGTGAACTATATCATGTATGTAAAACTCTTGAACTGCAAATATCACCCAAAAAGCAAAACAACCCACAGGGGTGAGGTGAGAGCAAAATGGGCAAAGGGGGTCAGCTATATGGTGACAGATGGAAACTAAACTTTTGGTGGTGAGAACACTGTAGTATATACAGAAGTCAAAATATAATGTTGTACATATCAAACTTATATGTTATAAACCAATGCTAACTAGAAAAAAAAAGAAAAAAAAAATCACAACCCACAGAATGGGAGAAAATATTTGCAAATCATATATCTGATAAAGACTTGTATCCAGAATACATAAAGAACTCTTAGAACTCAAAAATAAAAAGACAAAAAAAAAAAATTTAAAACATCAGCAATGGATTTGAATAGACATTTCTCAAAAGAAGATATACAAACGGGCAATAAGCACAGGAAAAGATGCACAACATCATTAGCCATTAGGGAAATGCAAATCAAAACTACAATGAGATAGCACTGCCTACCCACTAGGGTAACTATAATGGAAAGACAAACAGTAACAAGTGTTGGTGAAGATGTGGAGAAACTAGAACCTTCAAACACTGCTGATGGGAATATAAATTGTACAGCCAATTTGGAAGACAGTTTGGCAGTTCCTCAAAAGATTAAACACTGAGTTAACAAATCACCAGCAATTCCACTCCTGAGTATATATCCAAGAGAAATGATAACATGTTCACACAAAACCGGTCATAAATGTTCACAGAAGTATTATTCACAGCAGCAAAATGTCCATCAACTGATGAATGCATAAATAAAATGTGGTATATCCATGCAATGGAATATAGGCACAGCTCGGAGACATTGTGGATTTGGTTCTGGACCACCACAATAAAGCGAGTATCAAAATAACGTGAGTTACACAAATTTTTTGGTTTCCCAGTGCATATAAAAGTTATGTTAACACTATACTGTAGTCTATTAAGTGTGCAACAGCATTATGTCTAAAAAAATGTACATACCTTAATTTAAAAATATATTATTGCTAAAAAATGCTAACCATCATCTGACAGCACAGGGTTGCCACAAACATTCAATTTGTAAAAAATGCAGTATCTGCAAAGTGCAATAAAACAAAGTATGCCTGTAATATTCAGCATTAAAAAGAAATGCAGTACTAATAAATGTTCTGTTTGGGAGTTTTTAAGTGTGATTATAGTGTAAAGGGCCTATCATTTATATAACTACAATATGATCCAGTAACCCCACTTACGGGTATTTATCCAAAAGAACTGAAATCAGGATCTTGAAGAGATATCTGTACTCCCATGTTCATTGCAGCATTATTCAATAGCCCAAATATGGAAACGACTTAAATGTCCGTCAATAGATGAACGGATAAAGAAACTGTGGTAGGGTTTCCCTGGTGGTGCAGTGGTTAAGAATCTGCCTACCAATGCAGGGGACACGGGTTCGAGCTCTGGTCTGGGAAGATCCCACATGCCGTGGAGCAACTAAGTCCGTGTGCCACAGCTACTGAGCCTGCAAGCCACAACTACTGAGCCCAAGTGCCACAACTACTGAAGCCCATGCGCCTAGAGCCCATGCTCGCAACAAGAGAAGCCACTGCAATGAGAAGCCAACGCACCGCAACAAAGAGTAGCCCCCGCTCGCCGCAACTAAAAGAAAGCCCATGTGCAGCAACAAGGACCCAACGCAGCCAAAAATAAAATAAATAAATAAATGTATTAAAAAAAAAAAAAGAAGGGCTTCCCTGGTGGCGCAGTGGTTGAGAGTCTGCCTGCCAATGCAGGGGACACGGGTTCGAGCCCTGGTCTGGGAAGATCCCACATGCCGCGGAGCAGCTGGGCCCGTGAGCCACAACTACTGAGCCTGAGCGTCTGGAGCCTCTGCTCCACAACAAGAGAGGCCGCGATAGTGAGAGGCCCGCGCACTGCGATGAAGAGTGGCCCCCGCTCGCCGCAACTGGAGAAAGCCCTCACACAGAAACGAAGACCCAACACAGCCAAAAATAAACATAATAAATAAATAATAAATAAAAATTAAAAAAAAAAAAAGAAAGAAAATGTGGTATATACATAACAATGGAATATATTATTCAGCCTTAAAAAGAAGGAAATCCTGTCATATGCCACAACATGGATGAACCTGGAGGACATTATGCTACGTGAAATAAGCCAGCCACAGAAAAACAAATACTGCATGATTCCACTTCTATGAGGTATCTAAAACAGTCAAACTCACAGAAGCAGAAAGTAGAATGGTGGTTGCCAGTGGCTGGGGGGAGGGGGGAGGGGAGAGTTGCTGTTTGATGAGTATAAAGTTTCAGTCATGCAAGACAATTAAGTCCTAGAGATCTGCAGTGCAACTCTGTACAGTTAAGACTATCGTATTGTGCACTTAAAAATCTGTAGGTCTGGACTCCCATGGTGGTGCAGTGGTTAAGAATCCACCTGCCAATGCAGGGGACACGGGTTCGAGCCCTGGTCTGGGAAGATCCCACATGCCGTGGAGCAACCAAGCCCATGCGCCACAACTACTGAGCCTGCGCCCTAGAGCCTGCAAACCACAACTACTGAGCCCGCACGCTGCAACTACTGAAGCCTGTGCGCCTAGAGCCCATGTTCCACAGCAAGAGAAGCCACTGCAATGAGAAGCCCACGCACCACAATGAAGAGTAGCCCCCGCTCGCCGCAACTAGAGAAAGCCCGCGCACAGCAACGAAGACCCAACACAGTCAAAAATAAATTAAAAATTAAAAAAAAAAATCTGTAGATCTTATGTTTAGTGTTCTTGCCACAATTTAAAAACTATCATTTGGCAATACATACTGAAAGGGACTTCCCTGGTGGTGCAGTGGTTGAGAATCCGCCTGCCAATACAGGGGACACGGGTTTGATCCCTGGTCCGGGAAGAGCCCACATGCTGCGGAGCAACTGAGCCCGTGTGCCACAACTACTGAGTCTGTGCACTAGAGCCCACGAGCCGCAACTACTGAGCCCGTGTGCCGCAACTACTGAGGCCCGCATGCCTAGAGCCCGTGCTCTGCAACAAGAGAAGCTCGCGCACCGCAACGAAGAGTAGCCCCTGCTCGCCGCGACTAGAGAAAGCCCACATGCAGCAACAAAGACCCAACGCAGCCAAAAATAAATTTTAAAAAAATTAAAAAAAAACCCAACATACTAGAATATGTATACAAGAAACGGGGATAGATTTCTGAGATTTTTCAACATAATACAGGGGCTGGAGGTGAGGGTAGGTAGGGTGTGGATAGGACAGGACTGGCCACAGTGTGATGATTTGGGGGCCATGTGATGGGTACACAGGGATTCATTGTTTTGTCTGCATTTGCGTAGATCCAAAATTCACTCTAATGAAAGAGTTTAAACGTAATCTTTTCCCCCCTTATTTTACCCCAATGTATCTGTAATGGGCCCTCCCAAGATATGCTTTTAAGAATGGGAATGGCAAGACTCTTTTTGGAAAGTCCAGGGTGTTTTCCGACACCAACAACCAATTCCCTGATTCCCCAGACACCAACACTTGAATTTAATTCTGACACTAACTACTGGAGTCAGGGCAGAACCCACAATTTAAGGGCTCAGTCCCACAAGAGTGCCCCCTACTTCAGACACCAGTCACCAGTCCTGGGCCTCCCAGACATCCAACAGACCAGCCATAAATCAGGGGTACGACAACCCCCTCCTCAGGGTCAATAATTTGCTAGAATCAGGAACATGCTTTATTACAAAGGATACAACTCAGAAACAGGCAAATGGAAGAGGCACACAGGGCAAGGTATGGGGAGCGGCGTGGAGCTTCCTTGCCTTCTCTGGGCTGGGAACCTTCCCAGCACTGCACCATGTTCACCAACAGAAACTCCATCATTTAGGGGTTTTTATGGAGGTTTCATTATGCAGGCATGACTAATTAAGTCACTAGCCATTGGTGATGAGCACAATCTCCAGTTCCCTTCCCCTCCCTGGAGGTTTCAGGGTTAAGGCTGAAAGTTCCAAACTTCTAGTCAAGGACTGGTCTTTTGGGTGACCAGCCCCCATCTGATGCTATCTGTGGGCGAGGGAGGGGCTGTGAACACGGCCACCAGTCATCTCATTAGCATACAAAAGACTACTCTTTTGCATGCTAGTCATTCTTTATTTTTTTTAAAAATTTTTTTATGTATTTATTTATTTATTTATGGCTACGTTGGGTCTTCATTGCTGTGCACGGGCTTTCTCTAGTTGAGGCGAGTGGGGTCTACTCTTTGTTGCGGTGCGCGGGCTTCTCATTGCGGTGGCTTCTCTTGTTGCGGAGCACAGGCTCTAGGCAAGTGGGCTTCAGTAGTTGTGGCTCGCGGGCTCAGTAGCTGTGGCGCACGGGCTTAGTTGCTCCGCAGCTTGTGGAATCTTCCTGGACCAGGGCTCGAACCCGTGTCCTCTGCATCGGCAGGCGGATTCTTAACCACTGTGCCACCAGGGAAGTCCCATGCTAGTCATTCTTAATATTCTGGAGAGTCCAAGAGTTTTAGGAGCTGTGTGCCAGGAAAGGGGACAAAGACCAAATATACATTTCCCTTCATACGACAGAAAGTAACTGGGCTATATTTATGAAAATCATTCTTTGACACAGTAGTGCCACTTCTGGGACACTGTCATACAGAAATTAAAATTCCACTGCAAAAAAGCATATGGGTACAAGGATGTTTACTGTGACACTGTTCATAGTGGGGGAAAAGGGAGATGATGGGAATATTCATCAACAGAGGAGGAACAACCAGACTAGGGGATATTTTCTGGCTTTTAAAAAGAATGTGGGACTTCATGTGGCACAGTGGTTAAGAATCCGCCTGCCAATGGAGGGGACACGGGTTCAATCCCTGGTCCGGGAAGATCCCGCATGCCGCGAAGCAACTAAGCCCATGCGCCACAACTACTGAGCCTGCGCCCTAGAGCCCGCAAGCCACAACTACTGAGCCCGCACGCCACAACTACTGAAGCCCGCATGCCTAGAGCCCGTGCTCCGCAACAAGAGAAGCCACCACAGTGAGAAGCCTGCGCACTGCGACGAAGAGTAGCCCCCATGCTCCACAACTAGAGAGAAGCCTGTGCGCCACAATGAAGAGTCTGCACACTGCAACAAAAAAGATTCTGCATGCCGCAATAAAGATCTCACGTGTGGCAACTAAGACCCGACGCAGCCAAATAAAGAAAGAAAGAAATAGGGCTTCCCTGGTGGCGCAGTGGTTAAGAATCCGCCTACCAATGCAGGGGACACGGGTTCGAGCCCTGGTCCGGGAAGATCCCACATGCTGCAGAGCAACTAAGTCCGTGCACCACAACTACTGAGCCCGTGTGCCACAACTACTGAAGCCCACATGCCCAGAGCCCGTGCTCCTCAACAAGAGAAGCCACTGCAATGAGAAGCCCGCGCACCACAACGAAGAGTAGCCCCCGCTCGCCGCAACCAGAGAAAGCCCACACACGGCAACAAAGACCCAATGCAGCCAAAAATAAAAATAAATAAAATAAATAAATTTATAAAAAATAAATAAATAAGACTGCAAGATGCTAACAACAGCTGACACAGACAGTCCTTACCATAAGCCAGGCACTGCTGTACACACTTCAAATATATTAATACATACAACCCTCACAAAAGGGTTAAAAAGTTAAAAAAAAGAAATCTAACGAAATATAAACAGATGAGTCTAAGATGGAAATGTACGGTCAGGACAGCCTTCCTCTGCCGTACTCAGTCCTATTTATTCAGATAAAAACTGTCATCTCTGAAAATGCAAATGGTGGAGGCACTAGTTGGGGAAGGAGCAGGCTTCCAGGGCATGCAGTCACAAAAGCTTTGGATCACAGACAGGATTGCAGAAGGGACACAGGACTAACTGAGGAGGGGCTGGGCACAGGGGAGAGAAGGGTTAGCTAAAAAGGTGGGAAACAAGTAAGGAAGGCAAGTTAGATACGGCAAATTCTGTCTGTGTTGCAATTCTACTCAAAGACACTGGGGAGCAAAACCAACTATTCACTCATTTGGGGCCAGTTGCTATGGGAGTTCTGAGTAAATGGATGGAGGAATTGGTCATAGTCTATAAAGTGGGGACACGTGTACACACGCACACATACAAACACAAACAAAGCAGCGTAAATCAAATCAAAGCCCTATGAACAGAGTCCAGGCAGTAACCGACGTCCCAAAGGGCTGATACGGATACTAAGTATTATGCGAGTCAGAGAAGAAAGAGCGGATTATTCAGGAAAAGCTTCACTGAGGGGGTGGAATTTAAACCGGACCTTGAAAAATGAGAGCCAAAATAAGTACAAAAAGTAGCACATGCAAAAAAGTGCAGAGGTGAGAAAACACAAGGTATTTGGGACAAATAAGTCAAACAACACCTTTTAAACAGAGAGCTTGAGAAATGACAGGTGAAATGGAATGACAGGTTGAGCGGAGTCATAACTGTCAGACTAGGGGATCTAACACAGGGGACGATACGAGGGGATGTTAAGAAAACTGACTTGTTGCTTAATCTTTCTGAGCCTGTTTCCCCGTCTGTAAAATAGGAATTCTTTCTCTCACGTGCTGAGCACCTCTTATGGACGAGACATTGGGCTAGATGCTTGGGGCTACAGCCATGTTCCCTATCCTCAAGAAGTAGCTTTAGAGATTAAATGAGATAATGTAAAGTGTTTGCTTACTGTCCGGAACACAGTAAGTGTTCAAATCTCAACATCTTTGAGATCTACAAACACATAAGTCAAATTCCAAGCAATCAGTCAGGGTTATTTGCAGTAAAACAGCTGCTAGCCGGACATAACAAGATGAAGGCATCCAGAATTTCGGAACAGGGAAGTAACACCAAACAACTAACGTGTATTGAGTTCTCTGTGCAAACCCGTGTTTTAAGATTAGGCTAGAAGTGGTTTATAAGAGGGACTGGAGCTGGGGAGACTAGATTAAACGCTGTTAATGTACAAAGTGAGAGCACAAAGTAATAATCATTGCCTTCCTCGGCTCATGGAAGCAGAAGAGAAGGGATAGCAAGAGGACTGGGTTACAACATATCAAGGTACAGCAGCAAGTCGGTCAATCGATTGCTGCTGCCACCATGAAAAGACACACGTGTTTGCCTCTCACTGACATAAAACTGAGCAACTCATTCTTAGAGCAAGTAACGTCAAATTTTAAGTTAAATACATCTACAAATGAGATGCTCTACTTAAAGGACTAGCTACTGAACAGTGCCGCGGCAGTGACTTCTGACCAGCACGAAACGTTTAAAGGCAGAAAGGAAGACACCCAGAACAATGCTCATGCAGCTGTCCACTTACCTGTGCAATGATGCAGATGCTGGAGGGGTTTGCTTTGACGAAAGCTTCAGAGAAGCCCAGTAAAACCAACAGGTGAGACTGCTGATCCTTTACAGGAAACTGGATAAAATCTGCCTGCTTTGTTTTTCTTTTACTTTATTCTTTTTAGAAAAATATACAATGCCTCACTAATTAGCATAAAATTCCCCTTTGGGACCATGCTAATCCAGTCTCATTCTAGTGTAGGTACATAAGAAGCCAGAGGAAGCAAAAGTAGTCCCTTTTTTGAGGAAAATTTCAGAACAGTTCAAAAATAAATGCCAGAAGTGCAAAACTCCAAAATCTTTGAGATCTGAGAATATACAAGTACAAATTCTAAGAGAAAGGGATGTTTTCTTCATTGCCACCAAAGATCAAAAACACAGGAGTCATTCCATAAGATCTGTTATACAAAAATTCTGAGACAACGGAAAGACTCTGTACAAAGGAAAAAAGAGTGAAAGGCAAAGCAGACCATTCCTCATTCCTCTCTTGGAATTAAAGTTTGGATCTTTTGGGGACCCTCAAGCCTTGAACTTGGTCCAAGCAGTCCTAGCAGAAGCAAACATAGGTCTTCTCTGGAAGACAGCACCTTCATCCCAGCTGTCAAATTATTCTACAAATACTTTTAACTATAGTGAACAGAAGTACACAAAGACAACCAACAAGCACACAGGGAAATTAGATTTCATGAGTGATACAACAGCAGAAACAACAAACAGAAAGAGGCTCTTAAAGACTTCAGAAACTGAAATTAAATACAGATTACAGAAAACCTATGCTTGTTATACTTAAAGAAGTAGGGACTTCACTGATGGCGCAGTGGTTGAGAATCTGCCTGCCAATGCAGGGGACATGGGTTTGAGCCCTGGTCTGGTAAGATCCCACATGCCGCGGGGCAACTAAGCCCATGCGCCACAACTACTGACCCTGTGCTCTAGAGCCCGCGAGCCACAACTACTGAGCCCGTGTGCCACAAATACTGAAGCTGCGCACCTAGAGCCCAAGCTGTGCAACAAGAGAAGCCACTGCAATGAGAAGCCCACGCACCACAACTAAGAGTAGCCCCCACTTGCCACAACTAGAGAAAGCCCGCACGCAGCAACTAAGACCCAACAACAAAGACCCAATGCGGCCAAAAATAAATAAATAAATAAATTTATTTTAAAAAAGTAAAAGGCAAGTTTGAAAACAACTGCAAAGAAAGGTACTAAAAAATCACATAGCAGGGGCTTCCCTGGTGGTGCAGTGGTTGGGAATCCACCTGCCAATGCAGGGGAGACGGGTTTGAGCCCTGGTCTGGGAGGATCCCACATGCCGTGGACCAGCTAGGCCTGTGAGCCACGGCTGCTGGGCCTGTGCTCTGGAGCACGCAAGCCACAACTACTGAGCCCACGTGCCACAACTGGTGGGGCCCTCGCACCTAGAGCCCATGCTCCGCAACGAAGAGTGGCCCCCGCTCACCACAGCTGGAGAAAGCCCACGCACAGCAACGAGGACCCAACGCAGCCAAAAATAAATAAATAAATTTAAATATATATATATATATATATATATATATATATATATAAATCACATAGCAGATTTTTTAAGTAGTTAAGTAGAATTTCTGGAAATTAAAAATGTAGTAATAGGACTTCTCTGTTGGTCCAGTGGTTAAGACTCCACACTTCTAATGCAGCGGGTGAGGGTTGATCCCCAGCTGGGGAACTAAGATCCCACATGCCACGCAGCATGGCCAAAAAATTTTTTTTTAAAGTATAATAAAAGATTTAAAAATCAAGGGACGGTTTAACAGTAAATCAGACTCAACTGAAAAGAGAATTAGTGAATGGGCAGGTCAGAAAAACAATTACCCATAATGCAGCACAGAGACAAAAAAGAAGATATAGAAAAGATAATAAAAGACATAAAGGATGAAATGAGAGAGAAGGTTTAACTTACATTTAACCAGAGTACCAGGAGAAGAGAGAGAGCATGGAGCAAACACAGTATCTGAAGAGGTAACAGCTGGGAATTTTCCAGAACTGATAAAAAATACCAAACCATAGTTTCATGAAGTCCAATGAAACCCAAGCTAGATAAATTAAAAGAATGAAATCCAATAAAATAAATTTAAAATGAGATTAAGTAAAGCAAAGAGGAACAGAAGAAGAAAGTAAGCTGGATGTAGTACTAAGATTCATTCCCCAAACACATGCTATAAATTCCTATTTGCTTTCTAGAGAGGAACCCCAAATTTGGCTTTAAGCATTTTAGCACCCATAGAAAGAGGGAAACAGTCAATTACCAAGTTTTCAGTAAAAACCAACTAGTCGTTCAGGGAAAACAACTATTCCTAAAGGAGATAATAATTAGTAATGATAAACATTTGCAACATCCTCTTACAATAACACAGTGACACATTTTACAGGACCAAAATGTTACTAAGTGCAACTTTATAGGGAAAACCAAGGAATACCAATATGATATATTCCAGAAATGGGGCTCAATCCAGGGGGAAGATCTTAGGGGAATGGATGGCGTCCACATGCTCCAGAAAATCTTCAATACATCAGTATTTGTCTCAAGTCAAGCTGCTGAAAGCAGTGGCTTTAGGAGTCTTCCCGACCAGTATCTAGGCACACCCCTTCTGTGTGGGTAATTAGGTACAGAGCCATATACTAAACTATTCGCTAAGCCTGGGGCAGGATAATAGGCTCTTGTGAAAACTGAGGAGTCAGACATCATTCCATCACAGCTCATAGGAGTAAGGTCCAGAATGTTCTTAACCAGTCTTGTTACTCCACAAAGCAGATGAAATGGCTCTACATTCTAGAAGTGGTATTAATAGAGAAGAAATAAGATTTAACTGACAGTCATAATGAAAGAAAAAATCAAAAGGACTTGGTCCAACTGATTAGGCTGGCAGAAAGGAGTCAAAGCTGCCTACAAAGTTTTGAAGGACAGAGAACAGAAGTACTGTGAAACAAAACAACTAGGCAGACACATTTTGAAGGAAAGAGAACAGCTCAGTTTTAGACAAAATATTTGAGTCTGACCATCTGAGTGGAAATGTCTAGAAGACATTTTCTAGAATTTTCTAGAAATGCATGACTAAAGCTCAGGAAAGGAGTTAGGGATAGGGCTAAAAATTCAGAAATCTGTACATAGAGATAATAATTGAAGTCACTGAGTAGTTCTAATTCCCATACTACCAAAATCCCTTCTCCGCAAACCAATGCCCTGGTAATGCAAACAAGAGAACTTGATCCCACAACAAGATATGCCATGTGAAAATACCCACCAGCCACAATACAAAAAGCAGGGTGTGTTTCAGAGTGACCCGACCCACAGGGAGAGCATCCAATACAGCTACATAGAGTCTGATACAGAAAGATAAACCTGCAGTTCTAAGTCCCATCACTAGAAATTAGAAAGGAGTTAGACTGTATGGCTTACATACAGAGAATGATACAATTTCTCTACAAAGTAAATACTACCTGCTCTCCATTTTAAATTTAAGAACACACAGGTACATTCTGTTCATAGGATCAGAATTTCCTAAGAATTATTAAATTGGGTGCATGAGGATTTATTAGATATGTCTGAAATTTTCCATGATAAAAGGGTTTTTTTAACTTTAAAAAATTCCCTAAGACTCAACAGGAGTGAAGACATATCTCTGTGTCTTTGAACAGGTGAAGTCAACCTTCATGTGACTGAAAAGGCAGGATGGACACGGTAGTTTCTTCCCCCAAAGAAAGACAGAATTAAGGATACCCAAAAGGGTTCCTAACTTCTAGAAAGAAGAGGCAAGAACAAGAGATGCAGTCTTCAGATACACCATTGGATAGGAATTAAATATAGGGGCGATGGTAGCTTAAAAATAAACTGATGAAAAAGTAAAAAGATAAACTTACTCTTTTCAATGAGCTGGTCCTGAACTCCTGCCAATGCACTTACTGCCTAAAAGAAAAAACCACCAGTTACTATAAAAATTATCACAGATCTCAGGAGAGCACTCACAGACAGAAAGGAAAGAGACAACCAACTCACAGACGGACAGGAAAGAGAAAACTTGCAGAAACTTAACGGAGGTCTTCCTTAACAATGGGCCACAGAAAGATCCCCCCGCCTCACTTACAGCTGCTGAAGTAACTGAGGATTTACTGAAGAGCCGCTCTGCTTCCTTAAACTTCCGGTTCCTTCTATCGTTTTTGCTATTGGAGTTTCTAAAACACACACAAGAAACTCATTATAAGCACCAAGCTATGTCTGTGGCTCAAGCTGAGGACGCACCAGGACAAATGTAAGGAACTCTTTTTTTTTTAAATTACCAAGTTCCATACAGAAATGCCTCCACACCACTTGGATTGACCAAAATGACCTTCAGGCTGAATGCCTATGTAGACAGCAATGTTTTCCAATGGATGGTATGTGGTCCACTGTGACACATGAGATTACTTTAGCTTTAGGTTCACAATTATTTTCATTTAATATATATTTATTTTAATGCCTATTATTAAAAACATCTAGCACAGACTAGTGCCATGAAGTATCTCTGTTAAATAATCTTAGTTTAAAAAACTTAAAGGGCTTCCCTGGTGGCACAGTGGATAAGAATCTGCCTGCCAATGCAGGGGACACGGGTTCAATCCCTGGTCTGGGAAGATCCCACATGCTGTGGAGCAATTGAACCCATGCACCACAACTACTGAGCCTGCGCTCTAGAGCCCGCGAACCACAACTACGCGTGCCACAACTACTGAAGGCTGCGTGCCTAGAGCCCGTGCTCTGCAACAAGAGAAGCCACTGCAATGAGAGGCCCGCGCACCACAACAAAGAGTAGCCCCCGCTCACCGCAACTAGAGAAAGCCCGCGTGCAGCAACGAAGACCCAACACAGCCAAAAATAAATTTAAAAAATAAATAAATAAAACTTAAAGAAAGAACCAGAGTTCCTTAGTGAAATGACTGATACCAGGTCTGAGACAGGAAAAGGACAAGGATGGGACCTCCTTGGTGGCGCAGTTGTTAAGAATCCACCTGCCAATGCAGGGGACACGGGTTCGAGCCCTGGTCCGGGAAGATCCCACATGCCGCGGAGCAACTAAGCCCATGCGCCACAACTACTAAGCCTGCTCTCTAGAGCCCGCGAGCCACAACTACTGAGCCCACACGCCACAACTACCGAAGCCCAAGCACCTAGAGCCCGTGCTCTGCAAGGAGAGATGCCTCCACAATGAGAAGCCCGCGCACCACAACAAAGAGTAGCCCCCACTCGCAGCGACTAGAGAAAAGCCCGCGCGCAGCAACGAAGACCCAACGCAGTCAAAAATAAATAAATAAAATAAATAAAGTTACTAAAAAATTTTTTTTTAAAAAAAAGGACAAAGAAATCAGCCTGAGGAGGCTCCCTCTGGCCACGTTTGGGACAAACTAAGCATCAAAAAGGATAATGATGGGTGTGTTAGCATTGTGAAAAGTCAGTAAGCTAAACACTTATGATCTGTGCACTTCTTTGTATAGATTTCAATAAATTAATTTACACTAAAAAATAAAATATACCTTTACAAAGTGACAGTACTAGATCCCAATACGCTGTTGTTTTTTTTTAAATCCATGCATCTACAGTGATTCTAAAGAGAGAGAAAGAGAGAACGAAAGGGAAAGAAGATAAAAAGGGAAGACTCTTCTTTCAGAATGCCAGTAATAAATGTAAAAGGAACAGTAAAATTAGAATCATTTTGCAACCTCCATTATAATAATTAATTCAGATATTCAACAATGGATACTAAAACCAGTGACAAAAATTGGGGGGAGCAGTATAATCACACTGCCTAAAAAGTGTAACCTCCAGGGACTTCCCTAGTGGTCCAGTAGTAAAGAATCCACCTTACAACGCAGGGGACGTGGGCTCGATCCCTGGTCAGGGAACTAAGATCCCACATGCCGTGGGGCAACTAAGCCTGCGTGTTAAAACTACTGAGCTCGCACACCTCAGCTAGAGAGCCCTTGTGCCACAAACTACAGAGTCCATGCACCCTGGAGCCCGCGCGTGCCACAACTAGAAAGAGAAAAACCTGCACACCACAACTAGAGAGAAGCCCACACGCCGCAATGAAGAGTCCGAGCACCGCCATGAAAGATACCGCGTGCCGCAACTAAGACCCGACACAGCCAAAGATAAATAAAATAAATAAATAAATAAAAAATAAATCTTAAAAAATAAAAATAAATAAAATGTATAACCTCTGAAATTACTTGTTAATTACAAAGAGAAAAAATAACTTTTATAATGGTGAAATCATACGATCAAACTTAGCGGCACCAATAATGGGGTAATCTGTCATTATGTGCCTCCTGATAAAACAGAGGTAAACAACAAGAGGTACACAAATCACTAATGCAACATTTTTGCCAAAAATATTTAAAGGATCTCTCATGAAGTCACTATAAGAAAAACCTGGAATTGGGACACTCTACAAGACAATGTCATAAACAATCTTACCACCAAAAAGGGTGGGAAGCTCCTAAATTAAGAGACTAAGGAGACACAACAGCCAAATGCAATGCACAAACACTCACTAGTTCAAAACAAGGTAGCAATGCATTTTAGGAACAATTAGGGAAATATGAATAAAGACTGTATATTACATAATATTATTAACGTAGTGCTAATTTTCCAGGCATGATAATTGTTGGTTACGTAAGAAAGATGTTCTTATTCTTAGGAGGTACCTGCTGACATAATTTGGGGCAAATGTCATGATATCTGCTTTTAACTTTTAAATGGTTTAGCAAAAAATGTATATACATATATATATGGGAGAAAGGGGAGATATAACTACAAAGGGGTAGCATGAGGGAGATCTTTGTGATGATGGAAAAGTTCTGTATCTTGATTGCAGTGGTAGTTACAGGAATCTACCCACATGATAAAATGACAGAACTACATATACACATTATACCAATGTCAATTTCCTGGTTTTGCTATTGTACTATATGGTTACATAAAACCCAACCACTGGAGAAAACTGTGCTGTTTTTGCAACTCCCTGTGTATCTATAATGATTTCAAATTTTAAAAAAATTTTAAGTGTAGATATAGGGGTGTGTGTTAATACACATTACAGAAAGGGAAAAAAGAGAGGAAAGCAAATGTGGTAACAAGTTAACTGGTGAATGCTAGTGAAGGGTATCAAGAAATCACGAACTATTCTTTCAATTTTTCTCTAGATTTGAAAATTTTCAAAAAATTTAGAAAGTTTTCAAGAATAATATTACTAAATAAACCGTGGTACAGTTGGCACACAGGTATGGCAAATCTTGTGAGGGTGGGACTCGTGACTGATTAAAATGTAGAAAACACTGATAGCTGTGCTGGTGTGTACGGTATTATATGCTGTATCTCATTTAAGCCTCACACAACCCTGTGCCACTGGCCAGATTTCCTCTACTATACAGATGTAGGATTTGTTCCGGATTACTCAGTGAGGCAGTGGCTGAGCCAGAGTCCAAGCTCAAGTGCAGACCTCTGTCCACCCCACTTTACTACTGTCTCCCTGCCAAGTCACTACCAACAACATACACAGCCCTAAACACAAATATTACTAGGGCACAACACAAACACTACAGGCTTCTGACACTCACTTTTGGTTGGTCAGATACCGATCCCAGCCACGAATAATGTTGCCATACATCTGAGTGTCTTCCAGGTAGCTTCCTTCAAAAGCATAGATCTGTCTCTCCAAGTTTGCCAGTGTTTCCTGAGAGATGAAAAACAAGGAAGTGGTTAATGCCTTCTACATGCAAGCATTAAGCCTAACCAAACTGAAATCTGGATATCAGACTTATAAACTCAAGTTCAACTATACAGAGCCAGCCTTGTGGAAAGAAGGATGACATGGGCAGGGGCAGGTTGTTTCAGACTAAGACAGTCTAGATCCATCTTGTTGGATCCCTCTAAGAATAAAATGGAATGGAAAGAGCCTGTCCCCATTAAAATGTACACCCATGCCGAAGTTTGCATGTACTCAGGGGCTTCGTGGAAACCCAGCTGTCAAGAACCTGGGCGGAAGAAGAACGTGAGCAGTCTCCACTCCCACGCATAAAAGATACTGCTACCGTGAGAGGGAAGGGTGATCAGCCTTCCAGCGCCAACTCGCTCCCCTCCCTGCAGGCTCCGAAAGGCCGCCTGCACTGGGCTGCGGTTGCTATGGAAACCTGGAAGGGCAGCTTCAGGTAAGATGGGCCTCCCGGTGCCCAAGCCAAAACGCAAGGGGAGGGAGGGCTTAGCCACCAGGGTGCAAGGGGTCCCGGGTGCGTGTCACAATTCCTAATTCCCTAGACTGAGTCCGCTTCCCCTCGCCTGTCACCTTCTAAGATGTTCCCAAATACATCACAACCCTGCCCATCAAAAACCGCATCCAACTCCTAGTCCCCAAAAGGACACGCGCCCCTCCATCTTCCAAAGGCCTGTCTGGATGTGTGGGTCCCCTTCCCACGGCCTGCCTGGATGTGTGGGTCCCCCTCCCACACCTGTCTCCTACCCCACCTCCCAAAGCCCACTGGCAAGCCCGAACCAATCTCCTACAGCCTGCCGACAAGCCCGGTCCCCACCCCTCAAAGATCGTGGACCCGCCCGCCCTCGCCCACCCCGCAGAGCTCATGGACACTCTCCTCTCCAGGGCTCCCGCACGGAAGCCCCCACCCCCTGGCGCCATCCTTCCTCCACGCCCCCACCTGCCTAGTCCCCCTCCCCCTCCCCGGCTCCGCGCCCCGCCCCCGGCCCCGGCTCCCTGCTCCGGATGAGCACGGCCGGGAGGCCGAGGCGCCGGCGGGCCGCGACATGCGCAGCCGTCCTCAGGCCGCCGGACTCCCGGCCGTTGCGCTGCGCTGCCTCGGCGAAGTAACGAGCGGCGCGGCGGGGCCGGGTCCTGGAGGCGGAGGCAGGCACAGGGCCCCCACCCGGGCGCCCCCGGTGCCAGCCCTCACCGCCAGCTCCTGCTTCCGCTTCACGAGCTCCGCCAGCTCCCGCCGGGTGTCCGGGATCTGCGGCGGCGCCGCCTTGTTGTGCATCGCCATGTTGTGCCGAGGCGGGCGGTGGCGGCACCAGGCTGGGGGCGGTCCTTGCGCGCCGCCGCCCGCCAGGGGGCGCCCGCCGCCACACTGCGCCTGCGCTCGCGGCTTCCAGAGGCTCGCGGTGCCGCGCTGAGCTCCAGCCCGCGGGCTCGCGCGCGCTCTGCCAGGAGGACCTCAGTGTTGGCCTCTGCTCTTGGTCCTGGCCGAGTTTCTGAACCACAAATTCACCGTGTCCAAAATCAGACCTCTCCGAAGTCTCCTCAGTGAATGACTTTCATTGTCCGACGAATTGCCCAAGTCAGTAACATGGGTGCCATCCTCACCCTCCTTCACCCCCTTAATCCGATCCAAAACCAAGTCGAGCCAAGTGGACTTGACTCCAGAAGAGCCCGCAAATCTATTTTCTTTTGTCTGCCACCTCCCTCATTCATCCAGGCTCTCCTTATTTTTTGATACATTATTCCAACAGCCTCCTGTTTCCACCCTAGCTCATTTAATCCATTATCCACAGTGGTGCCAGGATTATTTGTTTTTGGAAAGCAAATGTGGTGTCACTCCCTTGGTTAAAACCTTTTCATGGCTTCCCATTGCCCTTTAGGGAGACAAGTATGTGTGGTAGTTAAGGACACATACGATCCAGAACTACCTTGTTCAAAATCCTACCTCTACCATTGATACGCTGTGTCACCCTGGGCAGGTAGCTAAATTTCACTTGTCTCAACTTCCTCATCTATAAAATAGAGGTTATAATAGTGCCCACCTAATACAATTGCTGTGAGAAGTAAATCACTTAATGTAAGGGGCTTGGCAAGTAATAAGGACTATGTAAGTAAAATCAGTAAGTCTAATACCATTAACTTTGTATTCACCTGCCCCCTGCTTACTTCTGCAATCTCTGATCTCTCCATTTTTCAGTGTTCTGCAATTTCACTGGGAATCTAGGTAGGATTTTTTTTTTTCATCTTTCTTGCTTGCTTGCTTTCCTTCTTTCTTGCATTCTTCTTTCTTTTTTTTTTTTTTTTTTCCCCTCCCACCTTGCTTTGAAATTCTTTGTTTCTTCAATCCGTGGATTTGTACTTTCAACAGGTCTGGGAAATTCACAGCTATCTTTCTTCAGATATGCCTCTGCCTCATTGTCTCTCTCCTTCTGTAACTTAGATTAAACATAAGAATCCTTTATTTTTTTTTACCCACTGTTTTTTCCATCCTTTTGTCTCTGCCGCATTCTGGATTTCTTCTGTGTGTTGAGCTTGTAAACTGGGGTCTTGCTAAATTCCTTTATTAATTGCAGGGGTTTTTTTTGTAGATTCCTTGGGACTTTTAATGTAGACAATCTGCAAATAGTGAGATTTATTTCTTTTTCCTTCCAGTCTGTGTGCTTATTATGTCCTTTTCTTGCCTTACTGTGCTGGCTAGACTTCCAGTACTACGTTGAATAAGAATGGCCAGAGAAGATATCCTTGACTTGTTACTTATCCTAAGAGGAAGGTATTCAGTCTTATCAGGTTGAGGAAGTTCCCCTCTATTCCTGCTTTACTGAGAGTTTTTATCATGAATGGGTGTTGAATTTTGTCAAATGCTTTTTCTGTATCAATTGACATGGTCATATGATTTTTATTCCTTAGCTTCTTTATTTTTTTATTTTTATTTATTTATTATTTTTGGCTGCGTTGGGTCTTCATTGCTACTCTTCGTTGTGCTGCGCGGGCTTCTCATTGCAGTGCCTCCTCTTGTTGCGGAGCACGGGCTCTAGAGCGCAGGCTCAGTAGTTGTGGCTCAGTAGTTTGTTTTTGTTTTGTTTTGTTTTGTACTGTTCGGTCTGGTTTTGGTATCAAAATAATAATGGCCTTATAAAATGAGTTGAGAGGTGTTCCCTGCTTTTCTAATTTCTGGAGATGGTATAGAATGGTGCTAATTCTTCTTGTAATGATTGGTAGCATTCTTCAATGAAACCATCACCATCTGGGCCTGGATATTATTTGGGGGGAAGTCTTTTAATTACAAATTCAATTTTTAAAAATAGTTATAAGATTATTCAGATGATCTATTTCATATCAGGTGAATTTTTGTAGCTTATGGTTTTGGGGGAATTGATCCATTTCCTCTAAGTTGTTAAATTTATGTGCATGAATAATTTCTTTTGACCTATCTTCCAGTTCACTAATTCTCCCTGAAGCTTCTGTTAAAGGGATTTATTGATGGATTTAGTTATTGTATTTTTCATTTCTAAAAAGGTTCTAGTTGATCTTTTAAATAACTCCCATTTCACTTGTTGCCATTTCTTGTTCCCTGTGGGTATTTTTAAGTTTGTCATTTATTTGTTTGAAAATAGCAACTATGAACGTTTTATAGTACCTTGTAATTCAAGTATCTGAAGTCTTTGACAATCAGTTTCTGTTACCCGTTATTTCTGTTGGTGAGAACCTTTTCTTGTATGCTTTTAAAAAAATAATTGTATCTTTGCAGAAAAATATGTGGAAATAACTGGAGAGGAGATAAAATGTCCCTTCCTCCAAAAAGTAATTTCATTTATTTATATCAGACACCTGGAGGCACTAATAGTACAGGGTCGTTTTCTTCTTTTTTTCTTCTTTTTTCTTTTTTTTCTTTGTATTTAGTACAGGGTCATCTTAAGCCAAGTTCAAGGCTTGATGTTTTCTGAGCTCCAGCCTGCAAATCCCTGGGAGGATTCAATTTCTGTTCCACTCTTATTCTGAAAGGTATAGCTCTCTGGCATGCCAGCTTTTTGTGGGAAACATGTTCTATTAGACTCATTGTATGTGGGCTTTGGGTTTTGATTTTTGTCCCATTCAATCCAGGGTAAGGTCTGATTTGCTAGAATCAAATATGGTTTCTCTTTATATCAAATGTGGTTTCCAGGCATCTGTGCTCCATTTCTCTCTGGATTATTGTTATCTTCACTTTTGGCCTGGTAACTCTCTACTTACTTGTCAGTTCTTGGATGCCTTCAGAAATTTTTTAATTTATATTTTATCCAGATATTTTAGCTGTTTTCAGCAGGAGGATTCATAAAAATAACTTAGTCAGTCATTAATAGAAACCAGAAGTCTCAATCACCCTCTTTCCCCCATTGAACTTCAAGTGCTTCCAAAGCCTCATTTATCACCTTAGGCATTTCTGAGTGCTAGTCTCTGTCTAGAAATATTTGCCTGTTTTGGCATCTGCAAAATGTAATGATAATAGAAGCCTGCCTCATAAGGTTATGAGGAGGAAATGAGTTAATGTATGCATTTGTGCAACATGTAAAATGCTCAGAACTGTGCCTTGTACGTAGAAAGTGTTCCTAGACATTGGCCAGTTTTATTAGAGGTCTCAGTACATGCATTCTTAGGCTCCCAATGATTAAATATTTGTCGATTTTTCTGAATCAACATGATGATTTCCAACTAGTTCTGACTATGACTAGGTGAGGTGAGGATTTGCCTAAGCCACACCCTACCCGTGAAAGTCCCACTCACTAGGATTTTCTTGAACATCCTGTGAATCAGGAAGTCTCATGAACCAGCTGTCTCTTCCCTCCTCAAAACTCTCCACGAAGCTCCACTGGGGAGGTGAGAGGGAACAATTCAGATGAAAGATCATTGAACCAGGACTGAGGCCATTTCCATCCTAGCTCTACCACTGCCTTGCTGAGGGAAACTCAGGTAAACAATTTTATAGAATCCTTTCCACATATTCCACTCCAGTCCTGTGGTCCCCTGGCCTGCTCAGTCTGAAACGATGTCCTCCTCTACTACTGGCTCAAAAATCTACCTATTCGGGCTTCCCTGGTGGCGCAGTGGTTGAGAATCTGCCTGCCAATGCAGGGGACACGGGTTCGAGCCCTGGTCTGGGAAGATCCCACATGCCGTGGAGCAACTAGGCCCGTGAGCCACAACTACTGAGCCTGCGCGTCTGGAGCCTCTGCTCCGCAACAAGAGAGGCCGCGATAGTGAGAGGCCTGCGCACCGCGATGAAGAGTGGCCCCCGCTCGCCACGACTAGAGAAAGCCCTCGCACAGAAACGAAGACCCAGCACAGCCATAAATAAATAAATTAATTAATAAATTTAAAAAAATCTACCTAGTCTCTAAGGCATACTTCAAATACCATCTCTTCTCAGCCACACAAAAGAATGAAATAATGCCATTTGCAGCAACATGGATGGACCTAGAGATTATCATACTAAGTGAAGTAAGCCAGACAGAGAAAAACAAATATCATGTAACACCGCTTATATGTGGAATCTAAAAAAAAATGCAAATAAACTTATTTTACAAAACAGAAAGAGACCCACAGGTATAGAAAACAAATTTATGGTTCCTAAAAGGGAAAGGGTGGAGGGAGGGATAAGTTAGGAGGTTGGGATTAACATATACGCACTACTATATATAAAATAGATAACCAACAAGGACCTACTGTATAGCACAGGGAACTATACTCAATATTTTATAATAACCTATAAGGGAACAGAATCTGAAAAAATATATATATATGTGTGTGTGTGTGTGTGTGTGTGTGTGTGTGTATAACTGAATCACTGTGCTGTACACCTGAAACTAACATACTGTAAATCAACTCTATTTCAATAAGATACAAATAAAAACTAAACACAAATACCATCTCTTGCAAAAGGTGCAGCGCACCTCCAAATTACTGCTCCGTTTCTCACAGCTGTAAACCAATTGCTAGCATAGTAAGTTTATGTAACCATTGATTGATTGGATTAATTCACTTTAACTTTAGAGTAAATATGAACAAATCAACTGTCTTTTGAAATTGTTTCCGGGACTTCCCTGGTGGCACAGTGGTTAAGAGTCTGCCTGCCAACGCAGGGGACACAGGTCCCATCCCTGGCCCGGGAAGATCCCACATGCCGCGGAGCAACTAAGCCTGTGTGCCACAACTACTGAGCCTGCACTTTAGAGCCCACGAGCCACAACTACTGAAGCCCATGAGCCTAGAGCCCATGCTCTGCAACGAGAAGCCACCACAGTGAGAAGCCCACGCACCGCAAGGAAGAGTAGCCCCCGCTCGCCGCAACTAGAGAAAGTCCACACGCAGCAACGGAGACCCAGCGTAGCCAAAAATAAATTAATTAATTAATTAAAAATAAATAAATAAATAAATCAAGTAGCCCTTTCACTTGATATAAACTCACACACCCAGGAACACTGTGGGATCAGAACATTCTTTCACAAGCAGGCATTACTGGCATGTTATGTGCATGTCACAGGCTCTGATGAACGTGGCATCATTTCATTCCTCACATCCACTACTAATTTCCACAAAGGGAAGGATGTTAAAAAATATAACCATCTGTGCACCATATCAAATCATAAATAAATATATTTATATTTATGTATGTTCTAAGCCTTTAAAAACCAAGCTGTATTGTATTTTGGCATTTCAATACAATAACATAAAAAATTTTTTTTCAGTTATCTGAATTGATTACTCTGCTTTCCCTTATCATCAGGATATAATAAAAGTATTTAAAAGTTAGATCACCAGTTGCTCTTAATGAGCTATCCTTTGTCAATGTCAGAAAGAGGGAATGAGAAAATGACTGGGAAGAGGCTCCTGGGGAAAATCTGAAGATTCTGTCCCATACCTCGGCAGAACTGTGGGCCACCACAGAGGATTTGGGGGAGGGGCTCAGAAGCAAAGGGCTGTTTTGCAGATCGCTTGATTTTAACAGCTATGACTTGCAGACAAGATAGCCAGGGTGGAGGAAGGGTGGGTAATAAAGCAATTGCAAATAGCTAAAATGAACATCAGTTTCTAAGCAATGAATTAATTCAAGAAGAAAGTTTTAGGATTTTGTCAACTTCAAATGAGAAGTCTGCTGGTGATATTTGGCTTTGGAGATGAGTAGTATCTTTTCTTTCCCTCTTAAAAAGAAAAAAAGTGTGTGTGGGCGGGGAACACCGGCCCATATATCAATGTTTGGCATGAAGAATCTCTTAATCCAGGAAGCAAAAGTCTACTACACAACTAGGACCTTTTATTGAAGATGTAGGCAAGGACTTGCCTGGTGGCGCAGTGGTTAAGAATCCGCCTGCCAATTCAGGGGACACGGGTTCGAGCTCTGGTCTGGGAAGATTCCATATGCTGTAGAGCAACTAAGCCCGTGCGCCACAACGACTGAGCCCGAGCTCTAGAGCCCTCGTGCCACAACTACTGAAGCCCGCGCGCCTAGAGCCCGTGCTCCACAAAAAGAGAAGCCACCGCTATGAGAAGCCTGCACACCGCAACGAAGAGGGTAGACCCCCACTCACCACAACTAGAGAAAGCCCGCGTGTAGCAACAAAGACCCACCCAACGCAGCCAAAAACAAATAAATAAATTTATTTTTTAAAAAAATGTAGGCAAAGTGGTCATCTATCACAGTGTTCAGCAGGATGGTGCTTGAAGCCAAGCCTAAGGCTGCCAGGAAGCAGTAGTTACACAAATTGAACACGGAGGCCCTGGAGTGAGATGCCAGATTAGCGCCTCATCCCAGGAAGAGAAAACCATCAGCCTGGATCAAGAGAAAAGCTCATCAAAACACAACATTTTAGACATGCACGTATGTAATATGTGCTTCCAGGGGCCAGGGCACGTTGGGTGAGGATGCTAATTGCTCTTACATTGTTTCTTCCCTCATGTAACCTTTCACCTAATTAACCTTATTAAGTGTTCACTCTTCAAAGGGGATCTTTTTTCTTTTTCTTGCCATGACACACAGGTTGTGGGATCTTAGTTCACTGGGAAGGGATCAAACCCGTGCCCCCTGCAGTGGAAGTGTGAGTCTTAACCACTGGACCTCCAAGGAATTCCCCAAAGGGGAATCTTTTCATTTCTTTTGAATAAACATTAGTCAGCAGCCCTTCCCCACACTAGTCAACATTTAACCCTGAGTACATCTAAGTATGTGAGACCTTAGTGGAAAAACAATGGTAAGGAAGACCATCTAATAATGTCATTAGTTTCCACCCAAGAGGAACAGTTAGCAGGAGCACTGACTTGCATCATCTCTCCTTCCTCCCATCCCACCCCCCATCACCACCTGAGGGTGAAAGAGCAGGGACAGGGGTCAACTGGTATGAGGCCCACTATGTATAACCTGCCCCAACTCTTGACTATTCTGGGAAGGAAAACCCCTTCACTGCCAACTCAGAAAGCACTGCTGCTTCAACAGGACCACCGTTTACTCGCTGAAATTTGTAGATCTGGATCCCAGTGCAGGGTGAGTCCTATCACCCCCAGGGCACCCTCCACAACTGTCTACTTTTACCTCCAAAATATTGATACAAAGATTTCTTTAGCAGCAAATATACCTATGAACACAAGGTCCTCTGTGCTAGGAAAGAAGTACTCTTTGAAAGGGGGCTATATTTACAAGTTTTATTATTTTTTATTCCAAAAATACATATAAATGAAAACCTGCTCTTCAAATGCAGGGAGGCCTTTGCCTATAATGCAGTATTACATTTACATCACAAAACATTCTCATAGGAAAATCAATATGCAACTCTTTCACACACAATTTTTTAAATATATACATATACACAAACACACACACACACACACACACACACACACACACAAAATAGATGTAAGCAGTTATGACTTTTCTACTTACACATATTCCTCTGGTGGAAAATTAGGAAATTGGGCAATTCCCAATTGCCCAGGTAAATACAACCTCTCCGAACGTTTTTTTAAAAAGATGAAAACATGTAAACCACACAACACATACACATTGTTAGAATAAAGCAAAGACCCTGCCACATAAATGACAGTGCGTTTCTCAAAGAAGGAAGAATGGAGATAACCTCTAAATAAAAATGCAAAGTTGAAGATCAAAATTGTTCTGTACATGCTCCATGGAGAAATCAGAGTTCTCTCACAAGAAACAAATCCACGACCCATTTCAGCCTCTTGTGACATGTTATCAGCACCCACTGGTAGTGGCCATGACCTTCCTGTACAGTCATGAGCTTAAGCAGGCTCCACAAAGCATCCGTTTAAGTCCAACAGTCAATAATGAGGTCATGTGGTAAATCTCCCCCACCCCCCAGCCCACCCCCAAACAACGAAGTGCAAAATCAATTTCTATGACTCAAGAGCTCAACCAGGTCAAAGCTTTGGTATACTCTGGAGGCTGTTTTGGTGATAACCAAAGCTGAATAAGATTCTCTGTTCAGGGCTTTGCCCCCAAGACAAAAACAAACCCGGTCCACAAAGCTTAACAACGATATAAATAAAGTAACTGTACAAAGAAAGCAAGCCACAATTCCCCTTCAACCAGGGCTTTATAGTTTCCTGCACAGTAGTTCTGAAAGCACCAACTCAAGCCACGATGCTTCTACTAAAACACGATGTGTTGGTGAGACTGTTCAGAAAACAAATGCCCACGGCATGTGGCTGACGTGCCACAGAAGAAAGTTCAACCGAACACAAGTCAGTTTTCTTACACTGAAACGTAAGCTGGTCAGCAACAGAAGAAAGACTTAAGGCAATAAGAGGCGTTACAGAGAGCACGGCGGTGCCCTTTGAGTCAATCCCAAAGCTTTCGCAGAGAGAAAAGGTCTCTCGAGAGTTTGGCTTGTTTTCCAGTTTGCTAGCTGTCAGATACTTCCTCCTCCTCCTCGTCATCCTCGTCTTCCTTCCTGTCTACTTCAGAGGTGTCAGAGGATTCGTGGAGCAGAACATACTCTCTGCTGCTGAACCCAAATTTAAGGACATCCTTTTCCTTCAGTTCGTAGTATCTCTGGGGCTCAATTCGCTTGTTGTTCAGGAACGTTCCATTGCCTGAGCCAAGGTCAATGATGTAGGGCTTCACCCTGCGGCCAACTGTCCCATCAGCACGGGTATATTCCACAAGCCTAGCAGAGATAAAGGAGAGAAACCTGTGAGTGAAATCCTGCCTCAGATCATCCAGCTCTTTGCTAACACGGTCTAGATGATGTAAATAACCTGGCTTAGACACAGTTCAAGTTCAAACTCTAGGAAGTCAAGGGAAAGGCATGGCCATGGATTCAGAAATTGGGAGCAAGTAGAAATGGTGAGAACTGGTCACTAGGCGGGGAGGATTCATGGTAGATCAAAGCTTAAAATGCAGAATCCAAGGCCTCTTGCCATGGTTAAGAAATACATTTTTTGCATCTTTTTTGACACTTTTTGCATTGTTTATAATCAATATAGTGCTTCTTTTACCTATATTTCAACATATTTTAGCTTCTGTCCCAATGAGAATACACCAGTGGATTTGGACTTCAGAGTCAAGGGAACAGATGAGATGATCAAAATTGTTCAAATCAAAACTGATTTGAGCCAGAGTTCTACTACAGTGATCATTTATTAGGCAAGCCACTTGGCTTTGCTGAGCTTCATATTCTCATGTCAAATGGGGTATTAATACCTGTCCTCGCCTCCCCACTGGATTGTTGTGAACATCCAACAATAACAGATGTACTACAGAAACTGTCAAGATACAGATTCAGCTAACATACGCCAGGCACTCTCAGCTTTATTTCCATTTAACCCTCATAACAGCCCTGCGAGGTAGGTAGAAACCGAGGCCCAGAAGACTGGCTCGCCCCAAGTCAGACACCTGGTAAGTGGCAGTGGCAGGATTCAAAATCTGGATTTCTGACACCAAGTTCCAGCCTGTTATACAAATGTAAGCAATTATTTGTATAAAGTGATTATTCGTTAGATGAATAATACTCCTTAAGACTAATACTAGATACGAGGGGTATGGGCTTCTTGTGCACACACAGGCACACAGACCTCAGTAATCCTAACTAACCGAGACGCCGGGCTTCTGCTGGCACTTCAGTTTCCCTCTGCAGATGTACACTTACCGGTACTGAAAGACGGCGTGCTGCTTTGAACAGGAGGGGTGATCGATGGGAATGTCTGCGATGCGGCGGTGTCGGCCCAGGAGGTAAGCGCTCTGTCGGTGGATGTACATCACTGGAAGCACCTCATCATTTTTAAAGGGGTAGAGACGCCACCGTTTTTTGGGGATACGTGCTTCCGGGGGCTCGCTGTATTTAATGACTACACCCCGAAAGGTGTTGGTGTCCTCAAGAAGTGCCCCAGAAAGTTCAAAGCTTGGCTTTTCTTTAACAGGCACTTCTTTGTCTTTGTTGTTGCTGCCAGGGCCAGGCTGAGGAAGTGAGTCCTGAGATGCGTTACCGCCGGCTTCGTTCTTCTGGCGGTGCTCCCGGCGCCGGGCGTTGTGAAACTCCCGCTCAGATTCCTGCGCCTGTAGGTTCTGGGCATCTCGATCCCGTCCCTGAGGCTGCCCGCTGCCAGGCCTCTCGACCGAGCTTCTCCTCTGGTGGGAATGGCCACGGTGTCTGTCTCGGTCACTGTTCCTAGCTCGCCTGTGTTCCTGTCCTGAGGGTTCTCGGTGTGGCCGATCCTCCCGGCCTCTCCGCGGATGATCCTCACGTTCCTGAAATTCAAACAGATTCAGGAAGGTAAAGGCAGTCCACAGTCTATGAATACAGCTGCAGTCAAAAAGTCATTTGTGCTTTGGACTTTGGCATTCAGAGCAAAATGTCCCACAGAAATAAGGTTACCAGTGGTGGTCATGTCCCCTTGCAAGGCCACCACACAGAACAGGTGTCCTAGGCTGCGGCCCAGCTATAGAGCTAACGGTGCACACCCATGTTCAGAGCCCAAGAAACAAGAACACCTATAGGCAAACTTAGAGGGACATGCATACAGAATCAGAACTAACAGAGAGAGTTAAGTAGTCACATACAAGATAATTACGTAAAAAAAAAAAAGCTAGCTTTCTCTTATGCCCAAAAGGAAAATGTAATAGTAATTTTAAAAGATCTGATTTCAATACCTAGAATAAAATTAAGAAATATGCAAGACATATAAGAAACATATAGTGCTCGCTTCAGCAGCACATATACTAAAATTGGAACGACACGGAGAAGATTAGCATGGCCCCTGTGCAAGGATGACACGCAAATTCGTGAAGCGTTCCATATTTTTAAATTTGTGGGTTTTCTTCTCCTGTTTTTCTGCCTTGTGTCAATTTTATTATTAGTGTAGCCATAAGAACTCAAGAGGAGTAGCAACAGTACCATGACAGATTTATCCTGAAAAAAATAAACAAGCAGTTAATTTTTAAACATTAAAAAAAAAAAAAAAAAAGAAACCTATAAAAATTTACTACAGTTGACCCTTGAATAATGAGGGGGTTAGGGGCACAGGGGCACGAACACTCCAACTAGTTGTAGTCGGCCCTCTGTATACCTGGTTCCTCTGTATTCAAGGGTCCGAATCCACAGATTCAACCAACAGGGGACATGGAGCACTGCAGTATCTACTATTGAAAAAAAATGTGCATATAAGTGGACCAGTGCAACTCAAACCCATGTTGTTCAAGGGTCAACTGTAACAGATATATTTTTTAAAGATCTGAAAAAAATGAAGAAACACATGATGGTTTCTTAAAAAAGACTCAGCATTGAAAATCAGCACAGGAGAAAATGGGCAAAGGATATTAACAAGGAATTATCAGAACAAATAAATATTTAATGAACACACGAAGATAGGCTTACCCTGATTAATCTAATAACTAAAGCATTAGAGTTCAAGGGGGGCGCCCGCACACTATGAGCAAGGCTTCCCCTCCTGGAAAGGGGTAGAGAGGAAACCCTGAGCACCAGGACTGAGACCTTGCCTCCACTCCCCCGCCAACCCCACCCCCGGCCTCAAGGCCTTCTCCCTACCATACATATAGGGGTCAAGTAGGGGTCTGCTTGCTCAGAGCAGGACCCAGTTTTCCTAGACTTCCAAGCCTCCAGAGACAAGTATCAAGAGGCAGGGAGCCTCAGACACCCCACCCTCCTACCCCAAGACATTCACAAGTTTGCCACCACCATCTGCCTTGAGTTCACCAGAACTCATCTCATTATGCCCTTTATCCCTGATTAAATGAGTCACTGTAAGAAGTCACAGATTCCAGGTCATCACCTCTACCTCCCTTGTACTCTAATCCCCATAAGGCTCTGTCCATCAAGGATTCTGTCCCCAAATCTGTCCCCTTCTTCAACTCCTGAAGCTGTTGTTGCACTACGCCCCCTGGAATGGAGAGCTCGGCAAAACTGATCTACATCCTCCACGTTTTCCCGGATGGTTCCCAACTCCTTTCGCTCTAACAGAACCCTGGCTCTGCCCTGAGCACACTGCTCCCCTGCAGCTCCTCAAATGGTGGCTGTTTTTCTCCCTCTGACCTCCCCCAACTCCCACCATCTCTGGGTCTGGACATACGGCAGGTGTCGTCCTTGCTTCTCACTGCCAATTCCAGAACACGCCCCACCCTTTTCTTTCTCCCTAAAAAACCCAGCTGTGGGGACTTCCCTGGTGGTCCAGTGGTAAAGAATCCGCCTTGTAATGCAGGGGACATGGGTTCGATCCCTGGTCAGGGAACTAAGATCCCACATGCCGCGGGGCAACTAAGCCCGTGTGCCACAACTACTGAGCTCGCACACCTCAACTAGAGCCCGCCTGCCGCAAACTACAGAGCCCACGCACTCTGGAACCTGAGCGCCACAACTACAGAGCCCATGTACCCTGGAGCCTGCGTGCCACAACTAGAGAGGAGCCTGTGCACCACAATGAAGATCCCACATGCCTCAACAAAGATCCCGCATGCCGCAACTAAGACCCAATGCAGCCAAAAATAAATAAAATAAATAAATTAATTTTTTAAAAAACCAAATCTTTAAAAAACAAAAAACCCAGCTGTGAATCTCACGTAAGACCACTGTCACCATTACTCTCAGTGCTGCTGTCATTTACTAATCCTGAGTCACTTCCCCTCACTTTGTGCCAGTTTTACTTCCAGCTCAAGTCATCCTCTCCAGCATTACTCTTGGTGATTTCGATAACGTGCTGGCATCTCTATTCTTTGCATTTCTCTCTTCCCATTATCTTATTTGTCTCCTCCCTTCTCTTCAGCCACTAACCCCCATGGTTATACACGGACCTTTTCATTTCCAAAACTGCAACCCCTCTATAATTTCAATTTTAAGCAGTCCTCCTTCTGCCCATCTTTCCAGCTCACACTTTACCCAACTCTAACAATCCTTATCCCAATAAGACTCATCCAAGCCTTTGATCCTCTTACCTTTGCACAGTCCCTCGCTCTCTTCCCTTCCTAACTTAAATTCCATGGTCAAGCAGTATGATCACTCCCATGCGGAGATATTCAAATCCTTTGCCCCTATGCCATTCTGTTGCACTGTCCTGGCAAAACCACAATCAGCATTAAGCACAGCAAAGTGGCTAGAGAAAAGACACAAACCATTCTGAATGGTCCTACCTTAGAAGCATGACCCCAAGTCTCCTTAATGATGCCCAGCGACCATCCTACATTTTCTTGATCTATTCATTCTCCCAGATGACTGTTTTACCCCTTCTCTGTCCTCAAATCTCCTACATGGTCTTCCCCATCCCTTATTTACTCAGAAGGGATTTTCTACATCTACCCACCCATCAGTATCTGTACGCATATACTCTGTCTTCCCTTCCTGTGACCATAAGGAAACTATCTGTGCTTCTACCTAAAGCCAGTTCCTACATCTGGGAGCTTCCCTCTCAACCAGAATATCACTCCAGTGATTCTCACCTCTCTTGTGCATAATCTACTTCTCCATTCTGCACTGGATCATTCCCATCAGCACAGGCACCTGCTCTTCTCTAGAACTCATTTCCCATGTCAGCTTCCACCCTATTTCTTCACTCCTCTTTGAGTAAAACTCCTCAAAACAGTTTGGTTTTAATCGGTCTCCAATTCTTCTCCCATCTTCTTCTGAACCCTCCAATTAGGCTTCACCCTTACTACTCCACTAAAATTGCTGGTCAAGGTCACCAATGACCTCCATGTTGCTAAATCCAATGGGCAATTCTGTCTTCGTTTCCAAAAAGTGTATACCAGGCAAAATTAGTAGACACTATGGAGAGAATATGACAAATTACAAAACCAGATAACACAAAATAACTAAGATTTCAACATATACTCTCAATTATTGATAAGTCAAGTAGGATAATATATATTTTTTAATGAACATCTTTGCATAGAATACACACACACAAACACACACACACACACCTCCCCCAAAACATAAAGGAAAAGAAGATAACATAAGTATAACAGAGCCTTGAAGTATAAATATCAAACTATTAAACTGGCTGCTTCTGGGGAGTGAGGTGATCTTTTTGTTTGTGGGGAGGGGTGCGATTTTGAGGCTAATGAGAGAAGTAACCATACACTACATAAACCATACTCTCACTTTCTATTTTACAGAATTCTGTGTTATGATGAACAAGTAAATGATAAGTTTATTTTTTTCTGAGGTTTCCACAATCCTGTTCCCCTCCTTTTTTTTTTTAATTGAAGTATAGTTGATTTACAATATTGTGTTAGTTTCAGGCGTATAGCAAAGTGATTCAGTTATACATATACACACACCCACACACGTATATTTTTTTTCAGATTCTTTTCCGTTATAGGTTATTACAAGATATTGAATATAATTCCTGTGCTAGATAAATTTATTTTTTTAATGGTGGCTGAGTGGTGCAGAAGAGAATATCTATAAGTACAAGTCATGCTTAAGTCAGAGGCCGTGTGCACTCTTACAATCCAGGTGAAAGTCACTGACTTTCAGCTGCCTGTCAAGCCCTCAAACCCTTTTGCTCGAGAGCCATTTCCAAGTTTCTAGCTGATTAACACAATGAAATCAGCTTTTTAAGAGATAATTTGAGGTCAGGAGGGAAGTTAGCATAGAAAAGCAAACTAAGACACTTCAAAATAACAATAATCACAAAACAGTTCCATGCTACAAGCCCCAGGATTCACTGTAAAGTGCTGATTTAGAAACCAGAGGTAAAGAACTGCAAGTTGAAAACGTCAAACATATATATATATATATATAAATCAGGGAGTAAAATGGTGGTTACTAGGAGATGGGGGGCGAGAGGATACGACTGATGGTATTTAAGGGTACAAACTTGTAACAAGTAGTAAATAAGCCATAGAGATCTAATGCACAGTATAATGAATATAGACAGTAATACTGCACTATAATGATATAACGTGGTAAATATTGCTTCAATGGCAATCATATTACAATATATAAATGTATCCAAGTAACACAGCTTTGCACCTTAAATCAACAAAATGTAACATGCCAAAATTATTAAATCAAAAAAGTAGCAGGCTTCCCTGGTGGCGCAGTGGTTGAGAGTCCGCCTGCCAATGCAGGGGACACGGGTTCGAGCCCTGATCTGGGAAGATCCCACATGCCACAGAGCAACTGGGTCCGTGAGCCACAACTGCTGAGCCTGCGCGTCTGGAGCCTGTGCTCCGCAACAAGAGAGGCCGCGACAGTGAGAGGCCCGCGCACCGCGATGAAGAGTGGCCCCCGCTCACCGCAACTGGAGAAAGCCCTCGCACAGAAACGAAGACCCAACACAGTCAAAAATAAATTAAAAAAAAAAAAAAAAAAAGCAGCAAGTTGTACATAAACACACACACACAAAACTACAAGTGGTTTGAGAGGTTCGATCTGGGTACTATGGTTCCAGTGGCTGCATTCTGAGATAGCCAAGGTGGTGCCTGACCAACTCATACAACAGACCATCAAGACTGTCTGGCTTTGTATCTTTTTAGGTAGCAGAAAGTTGGCCCACAGTCTCTCAAATTCATAAGAAAATCCATTTTCTTAATGCCAGCGTCTCTATTTACACTTTGTAACAAAGAACTTCTTTAAAAAGAAGACTGAATGCTTGTCCATCAGGACCGAGGGCAAGGCACGAGAGTCTGCTCTCGCTACTCTTATTCCACAATAGTGCTGGAAGTCCCAGACAGTGCAGCAAGAGAAAATAAAACGCACACACACTGTAAAGGAAGAAATAAAACTGTGCCTATTTGCAGATATTATTATCTATGTGGAAAATCCCAAGTAATCTACCAAAAACCTCCTAAAATAAATGAATGAGTTCAGTAAGGTCACAGGATGTAAGATAAACATACAAAAATCAATTATATTTCTATGTACTAGCAATGAACAAGTAAACAATGAAATTTGAAATATCACTTACAGTCACTAAAAAAAATTACTTAAGTGTAAATCTAACAAAACACGCATGGGACTTGTACACTGAAAACTACAAACACTGATGAAAGAAATCAAAGAGCTAAATAAACGGAGACACACCTATGTTCATGGACTAGAAGACTCAATATAATAATAATAATTTTAAAAACCCAACTCACCCCAAAATACAAGTTTAACACTATTCCAATCAAAGTCCTAACAAGATTTTTTTTAATAGATATAAACAAGATTGTTCCCACCTTATAGTAAAACAAACTTAAAATAGAACAGAGACTTACATGAAAAACATTAAGGAAAAAACAAATCTTCAGGATCTAGGGCCAGGGAAAAAATTCTTAGACATGACACCAAAAGCATAATCTACGAAAAGAAAAACAGATAAGCTGGACTCCATCTAAATTAAAAACTTTTGCTCTGAGAAAAATCCTGTTAAGAGAATGACCAGACAAGATACAGACTGGAAGAAAATACTGGCAAACCACTCACCCCAAAAGGCCTAGTATCTAAGAATATTAAAAAAGAACTCTTAAAACTCAATAGTAAAAAAACCCAAATAATCCATCTAGAAAATAGGCAAAAGATCTGAAGACACATGTCACCTGAGAGGAAATACAGATGGCAAATAAGCACATGAAAAGACGTTCAATATCATTAGCCACTAGGTAAATGCAAATTAAGATCACAATACTGCTATCCCACCTGTAAGAATGGTTAAAATAAAAAAATGGTGCCAGTACCAAATGCTGGATCACTCACATGACAGGTGGAAATGTAAAATGGTACAGCCACTGTTATGGACTGAATCGTGCCCCCAAATTTATATGTTGAAGTCCCAACCTCCACATCTTAGAATGTAGCCAAATTTTTTGTAGATAAGCTCTTTGAAGAACTGATTTGAGTTAAAATGAGTGAGACCCTAACCCAATACGGCTGATGTGGTTAAAGGAGGAGCTAGGAGCCAGGGATAGGAGCACGGAGGGAAAGGCTATGTGAGGGCACAGTGGAGAAGGCAAGCCAAGGAGAGAGGCCTCAGGAGAAACAAAACTGCTGAAACTTTGATCTTGGACTTCTAGCCTCTAGAACTGTGTGAAAATTATAGGCTCCGTTGTTTAAGGCAGCCAGTCTGTGGAATTTTGTTATGGAAGAACTGGCAAACTAACACAGCACTCTGGAAAACAGTTTGGCAATTTCTTTAAAAAATTAAACACACAACTACTATACCATCCAGCAGTTGCACTCCCAGGCATTTGTCCCAGAGAAAAGAAAACTTATGTTCACACAAACACCTGCCCACAAATGTTTACATAGCAGCCTTATGTCTAATAGCCAAAAAACTGGTAACAACCCAGATGTTCTTTAATGGGCAAATCGTTAAATCCATACCACTGAATACGACTCAGCAATAAAAAGGAATGAACTACGGAGAGAGGCAACAACTGAATGAATCGCTGAAGAATTTTGCTGAGTGAAAAAAGCCAATCCCTAAAGGCTTGTACTGTGAGATTCCATTTACACAGCATGCTTGAAGTGACAAAATTATAGAAATGGAGAAGAGATTAGAAGCTGCCAGGAGTTGAGGGGTAAGGATGGGAGGGAACTGGGTGTGACTATAAAAGGACTACATGAGGGATCCTTGTGATGGAAATGTTTTGTTCCTTGACTGCACTGATGTCAACGTTTTGACTGTGATACTGTTCTATAATTCTGTAAGATGTTACCATTGGGAGAAACAGCCACTTCTTTATTATTTCTTACAACTGCATGTGAATCAACAATTACCTCAAAATAAAAGGTTTAACTTAACAAAGCAAGCAGGAAAAAAAAAAAACCCCAGCTTTTAGAAAAGCCCATCGCAAGTACAGGTGAACACATACACAACACTCTTTAGCTACGATGGGACAGGCTCTAGGTTTGGAGCCAGTATGAAAACATCTCAATCCACTTACCTGCTTTACTTTGACTGTTGAGTGGTGAGGACTTCGGCTTCTCTTACTCCGGGGAGACTTGCTTCTTCTCCCTGAGGACTTGTTTTTCTTTTTGGCTGGAGACCTGTTCAGAGAATGATACATGCAGATTTTATCTCAGTTTTCATTCCCTAATACAAATTAGCTTCAAGTATCAGGCTTACCTACTAATACAAACACCACATTTGTGAAGGTCTCTGCTGATCACACTAAAGGAGTAAGGAGCTTCACTTTTCTAGCCCTAATGTCTTCCACATACATAACTGCCTACTGGAACTTCTCACATAGATGACATAGCTCTAGATTCCCATCCCCTCAAGAAACTTTCCTCTGTCTCTGCCATCTGGGTAACTGGTGCCACCATCCACCCTGTTCCTCAGGCCAAAAACCTAGAAGTCACCCTTGATTCTTTTTCTCCTCACCACCAGCAGCCCCCCACGCTCCTCTCCCACACAATCACACTCACTCAATCAATCAATCAGCAAGTCCTCTGGCTCTACTCCTCCCTCTCCCACCTCATTCCAACCACTCTCCTTGATCCCTGTACTGGATCCACCCCCACCCCCACCCCCATTTCTAGAAGGAACACAATTGATTCCACTTCAAGTTCTTTGCACAGGCTATTCCCTCTGCCCAGATCTTTACAAGGTTGGATTATTCTTACCATTCAGGTCTCAGGTCAAATGGTGGACTTTTCAGAGAGTGGTTCAGGAAGAACCATTTCCCTCTACCCTCTCACTATCACATTACTGTTTTAACCTACCCCTAATACTTGTTACTAACTGAAACTATTTTTTTAAATTTAATTTGCTTGTTATTTTGTCTCAGAGCTAGAGCACGGTCAGTTTCACCAGGGTAGAGATCATCTATGGTGTTCATCCTTGCCGCCCCAGAACCTAGGACGGTCTTCTTTTTTCTACATATACACATGTATATTTTTAAAAGTGTTACATAGATATTTTCCCACATTATTTTATAACCGACGATGGTCTTTAGCATATAATAGGTACTCAGTAAAACTACGTCGAATGAATTAATAAATGAACGAGTCTAACAAGAGACAATTTTTTCCACAGAATATCAGACAGATCGCCTAGGCCCTCGATATGTAAACTTCTTGGGGCAGATAACTGAAAAGATAACTCCCGCACTCCATTTGCAGGCAAATGGGGAAAATCTTTCATTTCAACTTAAACGATCATTGCTTAACGAACAACTTAAACTGGACCATACCCGGTGAAATGCTGGGTACCCAGAAATGGAGGAGCGAGATCCTGTCCAGCAGGCATTAGGCGCTTAACGCCCAGCTATAAGGCAAGTGACAGGTACCAGAGTAAACGTTCCTTAACACAAGCACAACCGGTCACTACTATCGCCTCAGGATTAAGTCCAAGCTGCAGCGCTCAGCGTTCAAGGTGTGTTTCTGGCTCTAGCCCTGTCCTCCTTTCTCAATGAACCCGACCAAAGGTCCACCCCGGGCTGCTGCTCACTTACCGGCTACCTCCTCGGGCTCGGTTCCCGCGGTGACTCGGGCGGCCCGACTCGCCGGCCGGTGGGGACGGGCTACCGCCGGAGGAGTCCGGGCGGCGGTGCACGGGAGGCACGGATTCCGGGCTGAGGCGCTCCTGCTTCACCACCACCGCTGCCGCCACCATGTCGCCGTCCCGGTGCCTTCGTCGGCTCCCCCGATCCCGCTCGCTCTTCACCTCCTTCATACTAGGAGACCTACGGAGCCAAGGAAAAAGATGTCCGAAGCACTCCTATCCCCGAAGGAAATGACGGACCTGACTCTAGGACTTCCGCTTCCGAGTGCACGCTCTCCCAGAAACCCTCGCGGCGGAGATAACGCGATACGATTCCGGAGTGGGCGGGGCCTTAGTGACCCGGATCGAGAGGCGGGAGATTTAAGTTTCAAAAGCAAACTTTTGGGAAAAAGCTACTCTCAAGGATGTTTGTTGCCCTGTTATAGTAATTACGGAGCACAGAGACAACCTACATCCCAGCGATAGGAAAGATGTTATGTCACCATTCGCAATGCTATTTACAAACTACATGACAAATGGAAAAAACCCTGACTTGTTAAACGAAAGAAGCAAGATACAAAATTGTGTGTAGTGTGTGATTACATTTACGTTTGGGAATACCAAGGAAAGAAGAAGAGAAGGAAATGCAATCACAGATGGTAGCCCGTGGGCAAATCATTAGTATTTCCCCTCTGTTCTTGCGCTTTCTGTTATGTTGTCATTTCTCCATTTAATTAAAAGCAAATACTTTTTAAAACCCGGCAACTTCAGATGCCTTCCTCTGGGAATCTTCCCCAACCCTTCGCTGAGGAGTCAGATGATTCCCACTTTGCAGATGACAAAATTGAGGGTCAACGAAGGTGATCTGCACCTAATTCAAATCACGGGCTAGACGCAGCACAGGAATTCAGAACTGATGTTTTCCCTGCTTCCAAGAGTACCAAGACGACCCGGTGAGCAAGTGGCCTGCTAAGCTACGCTAAGAGATCTTTCCGCGAAGGCTGAGCAGAAACTCTCGCGCTGCTGGCCCCGCCCCGCCCCGCCCCGAAGCCCCGCCCAGGCTATGGGGGCGGAGGGGAGGTTTCCATGGCGACGGCAAACAAGGCCTTGACTGGAGGGCCACAGCTGGGCTACTACTCCCGCCGCCGCCATGATTCCCCCCGCGGACTCTCTGCTCAAGTATGACACCCCGGTGTTGGTGAGCCGGAACAGGGAGAAACGGAGCCCCAAAGTAAGGACGGGTCTCAGAAGGTGGGGGAGCACGAAGCTCCGATGGGGAAAGACCGATCCCTGCCTTGAGGATCGGGAGTCCCGAGGGACAGAGGCTGCAGTGACTAGGAGTAAAGGGAATTGGGACCGGAGAAGGAGGGTGGGAGAGCTGTACAAGAAGCCCAGATGTTGGGTGACCCCAAAGGGCAGATTTAGGATGGGGAAGAAAGTCACAGGGAGATGGATAGGGCTCACCTTTTTTCACGGTAGCCCCAATAATAGATCTGTATTTTCCCAAGAATAGATCTGGGAGTGATTGCCCCATCACTAGAGCAGAGGCCTGAGCAGCTGTGCCAGAAACATTTCTTCAAGAAGATACAAGCATCAGGTTGGGGTGGAACCAAAGATTCTTTGTGGCCTCCTTCAGCTCTGAAACATAACTTCAGCTGAGAAGACGGGGGAAAGGGAGCTGGGAAGAGGGGAGGGATGTGCAGGAGAGCTGGAGCAACCCAGGGGGCCAGGGTGTGTGGAGCTGAGTGTCTGAATCACCTCCTGCCCCAACTTGTCCCTCCCTCTCAGGCTCGGCCACTGAAAGTCAGCCCTCAGCAGCCCGGACCCTCAGGTCCCGTCCCACAGCCACCAAAGACCAAGCTCCCCTCAACTTCCTGTGTCCCAGATCCTACAAAGCAGGCAGAAGAAATCTTGAATGCCATCCTGCCCCCGAGGTAAAAAAGCAGTGGCTGGGAGGAGGCCCAGGCTTTTGCATCCCTGAACTTGGGGATGTGAGAGGAGGCACCTTGTCTCTGTTTTTCACTGAGATTTCCTCCCAGCATCCTAGAGTTTCTAGAGCTTGCACTTGGCTAGATCCTGGGAATGTGGGTAGCGGGGAGACCTCTTCTCTATCTACTATCATTTCCTGAGTGCTGTCACCCAGGCTTATGGCTTTAAACATCACTTATATGCTGATTGCTCCCACAGGTCTTTCTGCAGCCCTGTCCTCTCCCCTAAACTCCAGACCTATATATTCTACTACTTCCTCATTACCTTCATGAAGATGTCTAATAGACATCTCAAACTCAACGTGTCCAAACTAAATCACAATGTCTTCCTTCCCCCAACCAGCTCATTCTCAGTCTTCTCCTTTCCACTAGGGGCGCAGGCCACCTTTCATTCCCTTTGATCTCTCACATCACGTGTCCTGTCCTTCATCACATTCTTTTGGCTTTCCCTTCAAATTATTTTCCAAATCTGACTGCTTTTTACGCTGCTTCCACCATCTATTTTTTTTTTAATTTATTTATTTGGTTGCGCTGGGTCTTAGTTGCGGCAGGCGGGCTCCTCAGTTGTGGCATGCGAACTCCCAGTTGCGGCATGCATGTGGGATCCAGCTCCCAGGGATTGAACCCGGGCCCCCTGCCTTAGGAGTGCGGAGTCCTGAGTCCTCCTCTAGGAGGCCTTCCTTCAGACTCCCTTCTAAAAGGAGAGCTCCCTTCTTCACCATCCCCTCACCCTGCTTCTTTCTTCTGCAGCCACAATGATCATTGTGATCACAATGCCTTTCAACTGTTTTATTTATTTATTTATTTATTTATTTATTTATGGCTGTGTTGGGTCTTCGTTTCTGTGCGAGGGCTTTCTCTAGTTGCGGCAAGTGGGGGCCACTCTTCATCGCGGTGCGCGGGCCTCTCACTATCGCAGCCTCTCTTGTTGCGGAGCACAGACTCTAGATCAACTGTTTTTATGTAATAAGTTGACAGCAGTTTTTAAAGTTATGATGGAGAGGGGAAACAGTAAAAGCCAGACTGCAATCTCCTCTGAAATGGAGGTCAAAGGAGGGGAGGGTGTTTTTCATTTGCTTCCCTTTCAACAATGCATGGAATCCTCTCCCGCATGGTGGTTCTGCCCTCAGGCCCCCACCTTGTGATTCCAGAACGTGGCTGTGTCTCTAACACAAGGTTTGCTACGGGGGGCCCGTATAGGTACACACCCCCAATACATACATTCACCTCTTTCTGGTTTTAGTATATGTGCGGCTGAAGCGAGCACCATTCACCTCTTTCTGGCTGGCACAAGGTTTATAGTCCCCTGTGTCTCCTACCCACAAGTCGGTGGGAATTTCCGCTGGGCCTTCCGTTCAGATCAAGCAACAACCACCATCAATCTGCCCTCAACATGTTAGGAGTGTAAGATCTGGACCGTGGATGACGACTTCACAGAGGGTCGTGGGAGAATGAAGATAGCCTAGCCCCAAGATAGGGGCCCCGTGGAGGTGGCACAGTGGGTGTGGCTTTGGAGCCACACACTCATCAAGGGAGAAAGAGATGGAGGATTCTGGTGGGTCGGGGACAGAGCTGCCCCTCACTGCTCTCAGGCAGAGAGCGCAAAGGGCCACCTCTGCCCACATCCTGAGGACCCTGTCTGCTGGATGGGGTTCGCTCAGCCTGGCTGTGTCTATCCCGCAGGGAGTGGGTGGAGGACACGCAGCTATGGATCCAGCAGGTGTCCAGCACCCCCAGCACCAGGATGGATGTGGTGCACCTCCAGGAGCAGCTGGACCTGAAGCTGCAGCAGCGGCAGGCCCGGGAGACCGGCATCTGCCCGGTGCGCCGGGAGCTGTACTCGCAGTGTTTCGGTGAGCGGTCCTCGAGGGAAGCTACACCACCCTTTGCTGCCTCCTTCCCTTCCCTTCGCACAGACCCAGGCCCTGAGTCCCCCGCAGCTGAAGCCTGCCCCATCCTGGAATGTCTGTCTCCCCCCACCTGCCCCACCCAGGAACTGCTAACTGTGCCCTCTTCCCCCTCCCAGCCCACCTCTCTTACCAGCCCCCCACCCCCCCTTGTCAGTCACCGTGTTCCTGACGACCTGCTGCATCTTAGTTCCCCAACCAGGGATTGAACACGCACCCTCTGCAGTGGAAGTGTGGGACCACCAGGGAAGTCCCAATATGTTAGTTTTTTAATCAGAAAAATTTAATGTTCTATATTTATATCCATCCATCAACATTAGGCCTTGGTCCAGAAAAATATTTCAGGGTGATTTGTTGTGACCCGACAGACGCAGGGATTTGAGATCTCCCTCCTCGGGTGCTGGTGTCAGATGACTGGGCCTCCGTCTAGTCTCACCAGCCCGTGTGGACTCGGACATGCAAACCGCATCCAAACCCTGAGGCAGCTGCACGGGGCTAGCAGGCTCCCTTCAGTCTGAGTGTGATTCTGGTTTGCCCTCCCAGTCAGCATGTATGGAGGAGATGGGTGGGCAAGCTCTAGACCCTGCTGTTTCCAGCCCCAAACCAGTCCAGCCAAGGGGGCATATAAGAGTTTCCAGCTGCTTTAAAACAGCCACCATGTTTATACTGAAAAAGTCAGAATTCTTTGAATAGCACCCAGTTGCTGCCTAACGGTGGAAGAGAGGGCCCCCACGGCTGCAGACAAGCCTGGGCTCTTGTCTGCCTCTGCACTGGCCAAACCAGGCTTGCTGATGGCCTGTACTCCCAAGTGCCAAGTTCAGAGCAGTGGCTGCATGGGAAGACCCCTCCCTGAGGCCTGTCTCCAAGTGAGGAGGACATACCCTAGTGCCCTTCCGACTTCCGAGTAAGAAGGTGGTTCGCAGTAGGTGCGGTGCATCTCCCCTCCTGCCTGCCTTCTCCGACCCCGCCATGTGTGTGCCTTGGCAGATGAGCTGATCCGCGAGGTTACCATCAACTGTGCAGAGCGAGGGCTGCTGCTGCTGCGAGTCCGGGACGAGATCCGCATGACCATCGCTGCCTACCAGACCCTGTATGAGAGCAGCGTGGCATTTGGCATGAGGAAGGCGCTGCAGGCCGAGCAGGGGAAGTCAGACATGGAGAGGAAAGTGAGTGGGTTCACCAGGAGACTTTGGCCCTCTTCGACTCTTCTGTCAATCTCAGGGCCACAGCTTGTCATTCCAGCACCAAATTCCGGCCTCCTAGGTGCTCTCCCATCACCTTAGTGAGGACCCTTTGGTTCAGTGTCCCGGCCAGTCCGGCCGCGGCAGAGTTGTCTCCCCTTGGACATGCCCTGCCAGTCACCGACCTCCCACTGGGTGGCAGTACAGACCCTGGCGATGCCTTGGGTTGGACAGCTGTGTCCCAGGTCCCCTCCACCCAGGCACTCACATCACCCCGTCCACTTGGCGACGTCCCAGCATGACTGGGGATCTGTCCTCAGATTGCAGAATTAGAAACGGAAAAGCGAGATTTGGAGAGGCAAGTGAACGAACAGAAGGCAAAAGGTGAGGCCATCGAGAAGCGCGAGAGTGAGAGGAGACAGGTGGAGGAGAAGAGGCACAACGAAGAGATTCAGTTCTTGAAGCGGACTAATCAGCAGCTGAAGGTAATCGATGCCAGGCCCAGGTGGAGCTGCTGCCACCCCCATCCCTGCCCCTGGCCCTGCCAGCCAAGCAGGCCAAGCATTTTGTTCCATGTCCTACACTGACTTTCAATACTGCCAAGGAGTAAAGGAAGCTGACTTTCGGGGAGAGGTGAGGGATCATTACCCAGATTCTCTGTCCATCTCCATCTGGCTCTGAAGAGAGGCTGTATTCTCAGCTCTGAACCCCCATGACAGACACCTCAGCTGGCTCTCCAGTGGAGGATTTTTTTTTCCCCTTGGATAAAAGCTGCCTATCGTCTGGGAGAGGTGGCTATGTCAAGAAGCGGGACGTCTGTCCCATGGCAGCTGGCACTTTGGAGACTTCTTAGAGTGGGCTGGGTCTCTCCAGCCGGCTTTCATGGGAGAGCTTTCCTACCTGCAGTTCCGAGGCCCTGCATTTGGGGCGGGCAGGGAAGGCCCTTTGAGAGGGAAGAACCATTTCAAATCAGGAACCTTCCCGAGGTGTGTGGTCAGAGGAACTCAGCTGTAGGTGCTTTTCATCAAAGCCCTTTTGCTGATGGTATACTTTTATCCAACTGAGCTGAAGGGAGGGAGGGGGACTAGTGAAAAGGGCTGGGCAGGGGGCCAGGCTTCTGAAGCTCCAGGTTCTCTGTCTGATCCAAAGGTTCTCAGAGGGTTGGGCCCCAAACCAGCATCATCCTCATCACCGCAACTTTCAGAAATACAAATCACTGGGCCCAGCCCAGAGCTACTGAATCAGAAACTTTGGGGTTGGGGTCCAGCAAGCCATTCTAACAAGGTCTCCAGGTGATTTTTTTTTTTTAACTTTTTATTATGAGAATTTTGAAACACAAAGTAGAATAATGCAATACACATCCATGTGCCCATTACAGAACTTCAATTGTCATCATTTTGCTAATCTTGCAGAAACAAGTGTTAATTATAATGAGATAAAACAGGATTCAAACTTCGTGGAAAAGAGTAAAATATACTTTTTTTTTTACCAACAAATGGTGAAGGTGGGCAGAATCACTGCATGGTGCGACAGTCTCCATTCTGATGTTTGCCAAAGTTTGAGAACCACTGCTCTAGATATATGGCCTATTGACGTTTAGTGGCTGTCTCCCATGGCCCTGGCCAGGAGGGGCCCCTAGATGTATCTCCTTTTCCTCCCTAGTTTCATAGAAGCTTACATTCTTGCGATTGGCAGGCTTGTTGGTACTACAAGCCAAGGCCAGGCATTTGAGATAAAGAAGGGCTTGAGTTAATTGCTAGCGGAGGATGACACAGATTTTCTTGTTGCTGAGTTTAACAAAACAAACTTTCACAGCCAGATGTGAATCTGTTTACTTAGCAGTCTCTGAAGCTGCCTCCCTTATCTGCCATATTCTTTTATCATAAGCTCAAGTTCCTCAGTTCCTCCTATGGTATTGGCGGCAAGAGCAAAGCAGAATACCTTGGCATCTTTCTAACATTTACAAGCAACCTTGGAATCCCCAGGGTGAAGGACTCTTTAGAAGTGAGTTATTTTTATTGGCTCAAAGCTGCACTGCAAATAAAGCAGTGTTTGCAGTCCGCAGGATAGACCTACTTAGAGATCTGTTCACACACCATGACAGTGAATTATTTTACTGGCTGCCAGAGGAGCAGAGTAAATAACTCCCGAGTGTCTGAAGCTTTACATACAAGATGGACAGCTCCCTACTCACTGGTGGCAATTTTCTCTAATTGGGTATCAGGTTGTCTCAGTGGCTGAAAATCTGCTGTTTCCCAAACCTCTTGTCCCAGCACAGAGCTCCCAGGCTCCCAAACCAGAGAGCCAAATGTTTAACTTAGCAGACATACTCAGGCTTGAAATCTGAGCCTTGAAAAACCACTATTTCAACAACTTTTATTCAATTTCCTTTTCAATGCCTTATATTATACACTGAGCAGCTATTGTATGGAAACCAGGACAGCTCTGATTTCTCCTAATGCAGCAAGACTGAATGCCAAGCCAGAGACCAGCTAATCTAGAAAATATGGAGTTGGGAATGAAGGGAAAAACACTTGGAGTGGCAGCATTTGGATTATTCTTCCTGGAGACTTTTATCACCTCCCAGCTATGTGTGTTAGGCTGCAAGTTTCAAATATTAACGGAGTTTGTTTTTGTTTTTCAGGCCCAACTGGAAGGCATTATTGCACCAAAGAAGTGATAATTTCCATATGGGTCTCAGCAAGCACTACTACGCAATCATAAGCCCTTTGTAATAAAAAGCTTCCTGAGTGAAGCCACACCCCTCCCCTAATCCCACCTACGTATTTGTCAGAAGCCACACCACCGTCCCAGTGTTGTGCAACACCTACGGTCTGGCAGCCAGGCTCCAGGCTGGACAACAGAAGGCGGTGTGGTCCAGGAAGTCTCTGTACGTGGCCAACCTTGGGATTTGCCAACTCCAACAGTGAGACTCAGAATTCACCCCTTTTGGCTGTATCCCTCTCAGGTGGAGCAGCTCCTTTCTCACTGTCACTCCATACTATCACTTATTTCCAGCCACACAAAGCTGCTTCTCTGCCCTGCAATTCATCTTGTCCCTTAATCCGGGCTCCTCTGGCCTCAGTCTTGCCCTTATTTGATATCTTTTCATCATCCCTACTCCAGTGCAGTTCTAGTACCTCATTTTGGAGTTTTCGGTTTATACCGTATCATCTTATTGCTGCTTGCCAAGTCAATGGACCCCATCCTCCTTAGTTTTGGACTGCCTGGGTAGGAGGCAATGGCAGGGTCAAACCCATGGGTTTCAAGACAGTAAACATGTGCTGGAAAGAAATACAGGTCACGGTGTCCACTGTGAGCTGCCTGGACCTTGGCTCCTCCCCCAGCACTGATTTGTTCACCTTGCTCTGCAGACAATCAAAACCCAACCCTACAGCCTGACTAGCCCAAACCTCACTCTCAGTTCTAATTATTCATGACGGCCATGGCCTGTAGGCAACTGCATTTTACTATTCCTCATAAGCTACTCAGTTTGGAGGTTCAGGGGTCTTCTGATTTCATAGACCCAGAAGACTAAATTAGTGACATAAATCCTTGATTCAGGGCATACCAGCAGCTCAAGGAGTGCCATCACTCAGTCAAACTTCACAACTAGCATGACTAAGAAGGCACTAATGTCTCCCCCGGTCAGAAGGCCTCAAGTGCTCAGTGTTCCCTTGGAGAGGTGCTCGGGTCTGATACCCGTCCCGGCTAGGGCTTCCAGGCTCACTGGATGAACTGCAGTCCAACAAGAACAGCTGTGTTCCACTGAGTCAAACAAGCCCTCTACACTCTAATCTCAAATTTGAAGTCACAGCTTTTACCCTCATCCAGGTGTCCCAAGGAATTAATCCTAAGATTCCACTAAAGTGGCCTGTCTGTGCTCTGTCATCTTCATGGGAAAGAACTGTGGTCACTGAGATGTGCTAGTCCCAGGACTCCTTGATAGTACAGCACTCATGTCCTGTTAGGTTCCCCTAGCAGACTCAATGATGGACAACACAAGTTGCTGTGGCTTTTTCTTCGTATTTTAAAGTCTAGGCTCTGCACATGACATCCCTAAAATTTTCTTTTTACAGTTCTATTCCAAAGAGCTTCTGTTCTAAATTGCTCATTGCCAGTACAAAAGAAATACCACACTCCACATTTTCTAGACCTCAGGCCTGTTTCTGTCAGATATCTCCATACGCTTGAGGAACTCACAGGGCTAATTCAAGTGTCAGAAGTTCCAGTGATCTGAGTTCCAGCCCCATCACTGAGATCCTTGCGGGTGAGGGGCTTATCTTTATTTTCACTAGCACTGGTGAATGGTTTCAACTGTCAAATCTCAGAACAGATGCATCCACGGCCTTCGAAATGCCAACTGGGCATGAAGAAAATGAACAGAGTTTCTAACTGCGTATTTTTGTAGAATTTAATAAACAACTTTTAAAACGTTACTGCTTATGTTTCAATTTCTAGTGTCTGTGTTTCTGCCCCTCTGAGTCACTGATCTTCTTTTTGTTCCTGTTCCTATTTTTCACGTTGTGTGTTTCGTAGTAGCGTACACCGACTTTTCTGGATCGTTGCTGCCGTGCTTCTCGCCTCCGCTGTAAAAAATGGCGCACACACACAAAGAGGGAAAAAAAAACCAATCAAACACTGGAAGTCATAAAACAGGCCCCTTTGTTTCTCTGTGTTCTATTCCCACGCTGCTCCCACAACTACTGGAAGCAGCGCCAACGAAGGAGAGTTCACCTCACAGACCCAAGTCTGCACTTCCATCGTAACCTGTGACCACTCCAAGTTACAGACTGTCATTTGGTCCAACCCTCATCCAACGCTTGAATCTTGTCTCCTGAGCTCCTGACAAGCGGTCCTCTGGTCTAAGGCTGATCACTCTGATAACAAGCTCTCCACCTCCGAAGAGGGCCCCCTCCAGCTCTGGAGGGCCCAGTTACAGAGCTGAACTTCACAGAAGGCGGTGATCTGTCTGCCTACACAGCTCTGCTCACGTGTCATTTCCCTGAGGCCACATAAACCCAGCGGACTCTTCCAAACAGTAGTCCACGTGCTTGAGGATAGTGATCGGGAATTCCTAAAACAAGACAGAAACTCAAGGACCTTCAGGCAGCAGCTCACTCCTTGGTCCTGTTTCACTGACCTCAACTAGGTCACTTAAGACTGGGGTTTCTTGATTTCAACTCTAGACCGTTAGTTTCTGAAAGAGTGAGTCTTAAGAAATGGACTTCCCCTCTCTACACCTGGGTGATGTTTCAGACCAAAGCACATACTTCCTTAGATGTAAGCGTCCTGCGAGTTTTGTTTGACTGCTCCTCTTCCCTCTGTGCCTTCCTCTTCTTTCCCTTTTTGGTAGGTGCTGGAAACGAAACACAAGCACACACAGAGGAAAGAAACAGGAATTTGTTATTCAAAATGTGTCTGAATCCTAAGGTGGGAATGAGCTTGATGTGCTGGAGGAGGAAGGCAGAGGCCGGTGGGAAGGGAGTGTGGGGAGCAGAGCAGAGTAAAGCAGGACGAGGCTGGAGGCTGCCAGACCTGGGGGCGCTGAGTGGCCTTGGCGGGGTTTGCGTTTGTCTTGAAAACACACTCAATATAGGAGCTAGTAGTCCAACCACATAAAGAATAAATACATGAACCATCCTCCCCCCAGAAAAAAATTTGTCTTTGGACCCACCCTTAGATTACAATGTTAATAATGTACTTTTTTTAGAAGAATTTTCCCAAATCACCCATTTAACCCCAAGACATGTGCAGAATAAAAAGAAGAAAAGCGAATTTGTGTGATAAACAGTAAGTGGAACCAGGGTTACCTGCCAGATATGATAAATATCTGTGTGGATGACAGTACAAGAGATACTTTGGAGATTAAACTTAGATTCCCCAACGTTCTAAAGATGCAAATCACATCTACATGATTTTAATCATTTAACTGTACCTGTATCTTCTACATCTTCTTCAACTGTTCTTCTCTGTTCTTCGGATTTTGCAAAAACCACTTTACTCAGTCCCTTGGATATTCTGAAAGGGGAAGAATAGAGTAATGAAGCCGTCCAACATTCCCCCCACTGCCCACACAGGCGCTGACGCAGGGACCGTGACAAGCTCGCAGATTAACGAAACCCCGCTCCCCTTCACGTGGTTAACACCATCGGTAGAAGCAACATTGTTTTGGCGGCTCCTGGGCATATGTAAAAGACAGAACTATCAATACTAAGCTTCTCATACTTCAGGCAGTTGAATTTGAAAAACGTACAGATCACTTCTAAAAAACGGCAATACCCTCCCCTGCCCTACAAAAACCACTGCTCCAATCCTCATGGCAAGTTTCTGGGAAAGGAATGAGCAAACTGCAATTCGTGAGAAGATGAGGACGCTACCTGACTGCTGAAAACTTCTTAGCTTTGGCTTTGTTTAAAAACCTCTGGTACTTAGCAATCTTTTCATCCAGGGCTTGAATAACGGCCTTGGTGCTGTTTCCCGCGTGTTCTTCCTGGGACTCTGCGTAAGACTCTTCCTCTTCGTCTCCTTGGTGTTCCTCTTCTTCCTCCTCCTCCTCCCTCTCCGCAGAAAGGCTCTCCAGCTCTTCGTCAATATCGGACATCTCCAGAGGAACGAGGTCATCCCCAGAAAACTGAGGCAGGACGTTGATTTTGCCAAAGTTCTGCCGGACCCGCGCCAGAATCTGCTGCATTTCTGAATCGGCGCCACCGTGACCGGGCTCCTCTTTTTCCTTCTCAATGATGGATTCCGACTCCTCACCTACAGTTTCTGTGACTTCCTCTGCTGGGTTGTTCTGGGTTGTTTCTGTGGCAACTTCCAAAGATGAGGAGGATGGAAGCTAGTCAGGCCGAAAAGGGGTGGGGTGGGGTGGGGAGAGAAATGGAATCAGAAAATGAAAACTGAGTTTGTTTCTTTTTTTAATTTTATTTTATATTGGAGTATAGTTGATTAACAATGTTGTGTTAGTTTCAGGTGTACAGCACAGTGATTCAGTTATACATACATATGTATCTATTCTTTTTCAGTTCTTTCCTCATTTAGGTTATTACAGAATATTGAGCAGAGTTCCCTGCTGAATTTCTGAACTTACACACCCTGCTCTCAAATGAGGCAGTCCTCTTCTCAGGACTAAGGGCAAGTATCGAAAACAGGCACATCTGAGTCGTACTGTTAATCTATTTTAAGTCAATGTGCATTAAACCCTGAAGCCAGCACGGAAGGATCAGAGGAATACAGCTACAGTCCCAAAGGATGCGCCAACCCTAAGAGTATTTAGCCATCAAAACCAGTCAACTCTACACTGTAGACAGGGGAGGTTCCCTACACTGTTCCTGGGGACTGCAAGGAATGGGGGTTGCTGAGAAAGCACATCCCAAATGAGCACACACCTTAGGACTTCCCTGGCCGTCCAGTGGTTAAGACTCCGTGCTCCCAATGCAGCGGGCACGGGTTCAATCCCTGGTCATAGAACTAAGATCCCACACACAGCACGGCCAAAAAAAAAAGTGTAATTCCAAATGAGCACACACCGTAACAGAAGAATGAAGGTCCAGCTGAATGCTGAGGGCGAACGCAGCGCTAGTTTAGAAAGTGTGAGGGCAGAGGACAGGCGCTGAGGAGGCACCTCGAAGGAAGGAAGGGTGTGAGGAAAGAGGAGGGAACCTCCTCGGAGTTCAGAACGAGCCCTGAGGCGGCCAACACTCAAAGGCCAGGCCTAGCCAGGCCTGTTTCGGGGAAGGGGCGGAGGGAGCGTGGGCTGGCGGCTGACGCCATTGTGCACTCACAGCTGAGGCGCGGAACTCAAGGGATTTTCCAAAGGCAAAGGGGGCTGCGCGAAGCACTAACTGCATCGGGAATCCATGAAATTCAGGAAATTATACAAAACTCGTATGTACGTTTCCGCACATTTTTCTGGTAAGGTGGTTTTTAGCCTTCGGATTCTCAAGGGGGTTGCTGCCACCACCAAAAAGAGGAAAGGAGGAGAGTCACGGAGCGGGGGCGGGGGACGACGGACACTGACTATCTCAACTTAACGACCAGACGTGGAGGAAGAGTTAGAGCAAGGCCGCCGTTCCCGCACAGGGCCACACGGGCGCAGAGGCGGCCTCCTTGGGTCAGAGGCCTCGGCCACGTGGCCCGCCCGCGACGTCCTCCCGGAGCCACGACACACCAGGCTCGCTCCGCCTCGGGTGCGCTGCTCCCCACGCCTGCAACGCTCGTCTCTCGTGACACCTGCGGAGCTCCTGCCTCCCATCACTAGGGCCCCCCCTAAAAGGCCACTTCCTCAGAGGCCGTCCCTGACCACCCCACGTACGAGGCACTGCTCTGTCTCCCACAAACCCCTAACACTGCTTTAGCCTCCCTCACAGCAATCAGTACGTTACATCCATATCTGTTTACTACGTGTCTCCCTGTAGGACAATAAAAGTGCGCATTTGGTCCTTGACCCCCAGTTCCTGGCACAAGAACTCCTAAAACCCTTGGAATCTCCCAGGTTAAGACAGGGGTGTCTTGCTTTTGTTATTCGTAATAAGCCCCTCTCCCCCAAAGTTATGCTAATGAGATGACTGTGGTGGGACCTAGCTTCAGACTGGGGGCTGGTCACCGGAGAGCCCAAGCACTTGCTGAGAGGGCTGGAGGTTGAGTTCAATCACCAGTGGCTGATGACCTAGTCAAACGTGCCTACGTAATGAAGGCTGAACTTACACACCTTGCATACAAACCCTTAAGGACGGATGGGCTCTGGGGAGCTTCTGGGTTGGTGAACACAATGACGTGCTGGGAGGGTGGCCTGCCTGGAGAGGGCATGGAAACTCCACACCACCATCTACCCCATACTTTGCCCTATGCACCTCTTCCATTTGGCTGTTCCTGACTTGTATCTTTTGTAATAAACCGGTAGTCATAAGCAAACCACTTTCCTGAGTTCCGTGAGTCCTTTCAGCAAATTATCAAACCTGGGAACCTCTGAATTTGTAGCCAGCTGGGTAGAAGTGTGGGTAGCCTGAGAACCCCATCTGCAGCTGGCATCTGAAGTTGGGGTAGTCTTGTGGGATTCAGCCCTTAACCTGTGGGGTCTGCACTAACTCTGGCAGTTACTGGACACCCAGTTGGTGTCAGAGGCTTGCATAACGGGTATGGAAGAATGAAAGCTATTTGGTATCAGAAAACACCAAATACTCCTCCACTGGCATGTGTATGCGTGCGTGTGCACGTGTGTGTGTGTACGTGCAGAAGGGCAGGGCCTCGTCCCGCAGTACTGGTTGTTTGGTGGTTTTAGTGGGGAGAAGGGAAAAGGTTGAGTAACATCAGTTTCAGATATGTTGATTTTGAAATGTTGGAGAAAATATTCAACTGGAAATTTATAGCTGACAATGGAAACTCTGGGAATGGAGCCCAGTGAGAGAAAACCAGGGAAATATGGACCCAAAAGACTAGCATGGAAGCAGAACTTAAAGCCACTTCTTCAAGATACTTGGCTGAGCTCTGAAAAAGACCCTAGAAATAGAAAGGCAAAGTGCCAAAGTTGGAGCCCTGAGCAGTCCACTGCCGGGGGGAGGGACATGCAACAGTAGGGAAGCTTTTCAATCTAGCCCAGAGGCCCCAAACCTAAGACTTTCCCTGAGCATCCACTGTACCACTCTCCTTTCCCACCTGACCACGAGCTTCTTGAGGGCAAGGACCATGTTAATTATTCCTATGCTCCCAGTTCCTGGCACATGGCTGGGCGTAATGTCTATGAAACAAAAGAATCTTGGAAATGCCTGTTCTTCAAGCAGAAGAAAAGACACAAAAACCACAAGAGCACTCACATTGAATAAGCCCTCCTTTTTCAAGGCCCTGAAAACTGGCATTTATACTCAGGCTTCTATCATACATCTACTTCCTGGTCACCCCCCCAACCAGGTCACAGCAGTGGCACCCTGGGATGGGAGACACTGCAGCTGAAAGTTCTACCCTAAAGGAAGAAGACGGTGGTCCAAAGACACACCACCCCCAGGTCACTAACCATGCTTCCTGAGAGAGGGGTCCACCCTTTTCTTACCTGGGGGGCTACAGGGGACTCTGCATTGGGCGGCTTGACAAAGAAAGGAATCCGGCCCCTCTGCCAGTCATTGAGGACCATCTTCCCCACAGTTCGCAGGTCAGGCTCTCCACCCTGAAATGTCGCAGGAAGAGGCCCAATTAAATTCAAACAACACAACCACCTCCTGGTTTGGAAGCATGGCGGCGGTCCCAGTTGGCACCATCTACCTGCCCAGTTTCGCACTTCATACTGCTCACACATGCATATAAAAAAGGTCCACACCACACACGCACACACCTGCAGCACGTCCCAGTCTGAATTCTCGCAAATCCTGGCTTACCTTCAGTAACTTCCCCGTCCGGAAAGCTAGCTTCTCAAGAAAGTCCTCAGCGTTCTCCCAAGAATCAATTTTGTATGTCTTGCTGATATATTCTGGCTTTGCTCGTTCAAGTACAGCACCAATGTGGTCTTCAGGAGTCTTAATTTTTTCAACTTGAACCTAAATGTTCATAGGAAAGCTCTTGCTTACAAACTTGATTATGGAAGGAGTGAAGTTCCTAGTGTTCTCTGTAACCATATCTGAAAACAGATTTCAATGCCTCAAAGCAAGCGGGGCCTGGCAGGAGCTTGTCCTGGCGGTGGCGAGATGCAGTTGGCTGAAAGGAGTGCCATGGAAAGCCGACCACAGCCGCGGAGCCCAGAACTCAGCTCTAACCCCGGCTCACCACAAACTGACGGTGTGACTTCCGCAAGTAGTTTAAACTGGAACCCTTCGTGCTACTGACTTGCAGAAATGGTTAAAAGTCCACCCATCCCAGGACACAAAGAGAAGGGAATAGTTTAAGAAAGAAGGGGAGGAACCGCACAGGATGTATAGCCAGAAGCACTGGTTAAGGTTAAGTGGAACCATTTAAAGCTCTCGGTCGTCTTCAGAAACAAGTGAGGAAATGACCGAGTTCCAAAATGACTCAACCCATAAACCCATGAAGATGAATTATCACTAAACATAAACAGGCCCTACTTCCCTTTGGAGCCCGTGTGTAAACGACAAACTCTTTTGTGGGATGACATTGACCAGATATGCCCACGGTTCCACTAACTCCTCAAACAGGCTTAAGTGGAATGGAGAGACTGCCCTGTTCAGTGTCATGTTCCTCAAGTTTGGTCAGACAGGCTGACCCCAAACTGTCTGCTGAATGAGTAAAAAGCAAAGGTATCCAGAGTTCCCCACAGAGCGCTGGCCCCAAAAGGCAAACAAAGAGCCTCTCGGGACCACAATACTCACCACTCCTTTCAGCACAATGTCCGTCTCTGAGTCCTCAGAGGGGTAAACCACACCGGGACAGTCGATAAGGAATATCCGGCGCATCAAGGTAATATACTGCCAGACCTAAAAAGCAGAGACTTCCCCAGGTCAATCCCTGAAAGCGATTTCACAAACCCCTGATGCTCAAGAAACTAGAGAGGGGGGTAGGGGTCAGAGAGGAGCAACCTGCTGGGTAATGAAGCTCCAAAGCCCCTCCTCTCTTTGGGCCGCGCATGAGGCACTTCCACGAGGCATAAACTATCGTTTCCAACAGCTAAGGGTCTAAAAATAATGCAGAGGCAGGATCTCCATCTAGTATTGTGCAATAATGTCCAGTAAAGCTTTTTCTGATTTTTAAAAGTACTCCTGGAAGATTAATACTGCTTGGCCCCTGTTCCTTTCAGCAGAACCATGGTGCTTCCCAAATACCCTGTGTTCCAGGGTAGGACCCCCAACCAACAGAATCTACCCTAAAATTGAGTTTTCTTTCTTAACCCAGGCACCAAATATTCTTGGGTTAGTTTTGTTTATCAAAGCAGAAGGTTGGAGTGACAATTTAAAACAGACTCAAGTGGCACATACCAAACCATGCCAAAGCCAGGCAGTGGCACACAAAGTACTCTTAGCCTTATCAAAACGGGCAGAAACAGCTCCAGGACATTGCCAACTATTATATGGAGGCTAAACTCCCAATGGTGATCTTCATCCAAGAGAAGCAGATAGACATCTCCATGTCCTGAATTATCACCCTCCATGGAAATAAAATAAGTCAAAGTAAATAAGACCCCCTCGAGCCAGACATACCTTTGTTTCACCTGCAATGGGGGCCACATTGCAAACTTTCTTGGAGCGCAGTGTGTTTATGACAGAGCTCTTGCCAACATTTGGATAGCCAATGAACCCCACGCTGATCTGTTTCTTGTCAGTGTGCAACTGTTCAAAAAAAAAGAATACACACCACATACACGCAGAGTGAACATCCCATGGGACAAACAGGTTGTGTTACTTTGCTACCATAAAGAATACAGTACAAAACTATTGCTACGACTTGATTTAAAACCCAGACACACCCCACCTGCACAGTCTGCGTGGGCTGCATACACATACTCATTAATAAATCAGAGGTGAGTCAGCTAGCTCCTCGGTCACTCATGTGCAATTATTCTTGAATGTTTTAAGGTTAAAAGTATGTAGGTTGAGAAACAAAGGAAGAAATAGCTTGTTAGTCATCAGTTTAGAAGAACACCATCCACTGATAAAATGTCTTCAGGAAAGAGAACCTCAGCAGATGCAGCAACCGGCAATCCCAAGACCCATCCCTCCTCTTCTCTGCACAACATATTTTGCATTTTCACTGCTAAAACTAAACAACAAAAGAAAAGAAAGGCAGCTTCAAAAGCTAGATCACTGGGTGAAAGTCTCAAAGAGGCAGAGCTCAGGAAGAGTCTACAAACGGGTGGGGACTTCTGACTAGAGACGGTGGACTGCACACCCCTGCCCACCTCACTCCCTCCACGAACTCCACCGGAACCACAGCCGTGGGAATTAACACACACACACCCATAGAGCCAAACATATAAAACCAAAGCATGCGCTGGAGATGAGACAGAACAAACTAATGTGTGATGTTAACAGAAGACCAGCAGTTAAAAAGTAGTATCTAACTTGGCCCACTACAAAATATGAAAGCTACGTGGCTACAAAGGTAGAAAAACTAAAAATGCAGCAAATATACTGCCAATGAATCACGAAAGACCTTGGGAATCAGCAGTACAGACCCCTCTAAGGGTGGGACTGAAATCCAGAAGACTGACCAGTGGACCGTCTGTAGAAATAGTCACACCTCTCCTTCCCCTCCCTCGCCTGGCATGGGTGCCCAACTTCTCTACCCCAGAGCCTTAGGAGAGATAATGACTCTTTTGAAACCCTGCATGTCTGAAAATATCTTTAATTTTCAGACCTGAAAGGGACTCTAGATTTAGAGATAACAGTAATTGAAAGCAAGTGTTCCCAGAGTGATTAGTTGAAAGTCTAAATATTGAATAGTACAACCCCAGGCTCCTACTCCCACTGAGTTCCCAGAACCCTGGCAGCCAGGTCTATATACGCCCAAGCTGGAGACAGGAAGACTCCTTTCTAGGGAAACTCACAGGCCCAGGAGTAAAGACCTACAGACGGGACTTCCCTGGCGGTCCAGTGGTTGGGACACCACGCTTCCACTGCAGGGTACACGGGCTCGATCCCCGGTTGGGGAACTAAGATCCCACATGCCGTGCAGTGCGGCCAAAACAAAAAACAAACAAAAAACCCACCCTACAGACACTGACATCTAGAGTGTCCCCCAACAAAATACTGGGTTTCTGCCCAGTCACCTACAGTGAAATCTCTCATTCAACAAGCCCACCCCCTGCATAAAGTCTATTTAGCCTTTTTTTGGTGGCTCACTCTTAAATGAGTGGAGAACCAAGAATAACCAGACATCTGAAGTGTGACTCTAGTAGAAAAGACAGAAAAACAGCAACTTGGAGGAAACAGTGTCAATGTAGGAAAATGTAGAGGAAAATTTCCAAATACCACTATCATTGTTCTCAGAGACAGAGAAGCCAGTGCATCCGTGAAACAAGAACAGGCTATAAAAGGGAGCAGGGCAATTCATAAACAAGAGCTTTCAGAAATTACAAATTAAAAGTGAGAGGCAAAATAAATCTTGCGATAGAACAGCTAAATGATCAAGTCAAGGAAACTTCCCAGAAAATAGGGTAAAATGTCATAAATGTACTGAAACAAAGAAAAGATAAGAAAATTCAAGAATTGGGACTTCCCTGGCAGTCCACTGGTTAGGACTCTGCGCTTCCACTGCAGGGGGCACGGGTTCCATCCCTGGTAAGGAAACTAAGATCCCACAAGCCGCGAGGCGAGGCCAGAAAAAAAAGAATGCAAATTCAAGAATTAAACCAGGAGATAAAACCAAATTCCTGAACAAGAACAGAGATGAATGGGGGGCATGGCGTGGGGTGGTTTCCAAAAAACAGTATAGGACAAATAACAGACTAAAAGTCCCATCCATGCCTAGCTCACTGAACAATAAAAGACCCACCTTAAAGCACATCGTTGGGACATTGTAAAACAGGAATTTTTTTCAAAAAAGATCTCAGCCACAAAGGATTAGGAGTCAGAACGGTCTCAGATTTCTCAATGGCAACATCGGAAGCCAGAAAACAATGCAATGTGGTGTCTTCAACATTCTAAGAAGAAATGGTGTGAGGGTAGTATGAAGAAATTTACAGAATGCAAGGTCTCAAAAAATGTTCCTTCTAAGCACTCCTTTTCAGAAGGCTTTTGGAAAACATGTTCCATCAAAAGGAAGGAGCAGGACTTCCCTGGTGGTGCAGTGGTTAAGAATCCGCCTGCCAATGCAGGGACACAGGTTTGAGCCCTGGTCGGGGAAGATCCCACATGCCGCGGAGCAACTAAGCCCGTGCGCCACAACTACTGAGCCTGTGCTCTAGAGCCCGAGAGCCACAACCACTGAGCCTGCGTGCCACAACTACTGAAGCCCACGTGCCTAGAGCTCGTGCTCCACAGTAAGAGAAGCCACCGCTATGAGAAGCCCGCGCACCGCAACGAAGAGTAGCCCCAGCTCGCCACAACTAGAGAAAGCACAGCAACGAAGACCCAACACAGCCAAAAATAAATAAATACGTAAATTTAAAAAAAACAAACACAAAAACAAAAAAGGAAGGAGTAAACCAAGAAAGAAAAGGGATCCAGTGAACAAGGAGGACACAGGGAACAGCCACGGGAATCCCGCATTCGGATGACGGGGACAGGAGACCCCAGGAAGACCCAGCAGCAGCCCGGGGAGCAGCCGGTGCACCTGCAGGGGAGGCGCCAGACGCTCTGAAAGATCCCGCGCTACCAGAGGATTTGGTGATATGTCGGTGACAAATAAAACGGAGCTAAGTAACACCAGATAAAACAGAGGGTCCTATTAGAAAGGAAGTACAGTCATAGCACCGTGGATCAGCAAGGACTGACACTTCAGTCACAATAACCTAAACACTCAATGAGTAACAGTTTAGCCAAATGTCGTACAAGGACAGAGGGAGTGGAGAGGGAGGACGGGGGTAAGAAATCTAACCCTCATTTTCCATAGTAGGAACTTAACAAATACGTAAAACTGAGGGGGGTGTGAGATGAAGAAACAGATTCATAAGCATATATAAAAAATATGGAAAAAATACCAGAAGTAACAGCTACGAGTTGGACGAGCTCCTTCTGGGAAGTGGGGAAGGGTGGGACAGAGGACAGGTGTCCTTTGTTAGAAGCCAGGTAAGATTAAATGAACACACAAATACAAAGTTGCAGGTACAGAACATGAAGCTTCGAGAACGTGTGCTTTCAGGGCCTCCCTGAGGAACCAGCACCTGACCAGGGATCCGAGGCTGGAGTTCGGCAGGGTGCCTCCCAGGCAGAGGGAAGAGAAATGCACAGCCCGGGAGCCCAGAGTGGGGACACAGTGTGGGGAGGGGGCCCGTCGTCATCACCGAGCAGAGGGTGGACCATCCGGTGCCAGGGACACGGCAGAAAGGGAAGCGACGTTTGTCAGGGATGGGGGTACAGGCTGAGCTAGAGAGTATTTCAGAATCCCTTGTAATCCTGAGGCTCTGTGAGTGTTCACATCTCCAGAACACACTGTCCTCACTACCAAGAAGATGTGGAAGGTGAGGCTGGTAACTCTGACACACCCTGGGAAGAGAAATTCTCACACAAACCCACAGCTGTCCAACTGCAGGGGGGACAGGTCAGGCCGCAATACCTTTCCAAACTGCCGCAGAAGCTGAATAAATGCTCCTTTGCCAAAGGGGTTAGTAAGACTTGCGTGGAAAGCAAGTGTCGGGTAATCTTGGGAGAGGATGGCAACCCATCGTTTCTAAAGGGAGAAAAGAAAAGAAGTTGGTAAACTGTGAGCTGTTTATTTACAACATAGGAAGAACCAGAGCTTGAATAACAGGACGGTACTTCAAATACACAGTTGTCTAAGGAAAATGTTAGCTGTAATTCTTTGAAATATTTTTTTCAAGTATGACTGTTGACGCTTTGTCTTTTTTTTTTTTTTTAATTTATTTATTTTTGGCTGCATTGGGTCTTTGTTGCTGCGCAGGGGCTTTCTCTACTTGTGGTGAGCGGGGGCTACTCTTCGTTGCGGTGCGCAGCCTTCTCATCACGGTGGCTTCTCTTGTCACAGAGCACGGGCTCTAGGCCCATGGGCTTCAGTAGTTGTGGCATGCAGGCTCAGTAGTTGTGGCACACGGGCGTAGCTGCTCCGCGGCACGTGGGATCTTCCCAGACCAGGGCTTGAACCTGTGTCCCCTACATCGGCAGGCAGATTCTTGACCACTGCGCCACCAGGGAAGCCTGTCTTTTGTCTTATAAACACAAAACAATATTCCAAAAATGCTTTCATTGCTACTAAATGCAACTAATGTTAACATAATGTGAAACAGACCTGGGGCCTCGGCAGCCGCCCCTTCTGAAGGGCGCACACCGTTCATCCTATGGGCACTGCAGCTGTCCCACTGCCAACCACCAAGGGTCAAAGGTAACTGCCCAGGACTTCCCTGGTGGTGCAGTGGGTAAGAATCCGCCTGCCAATGCAGGGGACATGGGTTTGAGCCCTGGTCCGGGAAGATCCCACATGCCGCGGAGCCACTAAGCCCATGCACCACAACTACTGAGCCTGCGAGCCACAACTACTGAGCCCACATGCCACAACTACTGGAGCCCGCGCGCCTAGAGCCCATGCTCTGCGACAAGAGAAGCCACCGTGATGAGAAGCATGCGCGCCACAATGAAGAGCAGCCCCTGCTCACCACAACTAGAGAAAGCCTGCGCACAGCAACGAAGACCCAACGCAGCCAGAAATAAATGAATAAATTAAAAAAATTAAAAAAAAAGGTAACTGCCCATCATCAATGAAGCCCATTTTAGTTTTGTTTTCGATGAGAACACTTGAATGACTACACCCTCAATAGTGCAACACCTTAACTGCTGCCCCAAATCCTAGAGACCACGACACTGACTTATTCATGGGTAACTCAGAGCCTGCACAAGCCGTGTGGCCTTGGTCATCTGTTTTGCATTAGCAACTGTACTTACCGTTGCCCAGGTTGGAACAAGGTCACATTTGTTAAGAACAAAAATGAGGTGTTTCCAGGGTTTCTCCTTTTTCAAGTAAGTCTCAATGTGAGGGGAACGGGTACCCATTGGATCTCTAGCATCAAGAACTTGAACTACAACATCTGATGAATCTATCACCTGCAAATTCAAAGAGGCAAAAGTGACTTGCTACAGGAGTACAAGGGCAAAATGAAAGAGAGAAGACATTTAAGGGAACCTGGGAAAAATAAAGCAACAATAGAGATAACCTCTCAACAGTCTTATGAGGAGAGCAGGTGGTAGCTAATCTCAAAGCCCAGGGATCAGTACTCGAAAAATTGTTTTCATCCTGTGGGTATCTGAAACTTGTTGAATTCCAAATAGAACTAGCTTGGATGAAACCGGTCTATTTCACGACTGCTATGCATTAGTGAGTAGAACCATTTACTTCTTCTTTTTTAAAAAAATATTTTATTTATTTGGTTGCACTGGGTCTTAGCTGCGGCTCGAGGGCTCCTTAGCTGCAACAGGCTCCTTAGTTGTGGCATGCAAACTCTTAGCTGCTGCATGCATGTGGGCTCTAGTTTCCTGACCAGGGATTGAACCCAGGCCCCCTGCACTGGGAGTGCAGAGTCCTATCCACTGCACCACCAGGGTAGTCCCTCATTTACTTCTTAGACCTCTAAGTTTCCATGTTATAGGTTTTGAGTATTTTACAAAAAAACTAAAAAAGTTTGTTTGCTTTCATGGTACTAGTTTCCTATCAAGTTACTATTTGATTATGTGACTATGCTTGAAAGTCTTCGTTACCGAGAATATTATTTGAGTGTGGACCTAAAACTCAGCCGGCTGAAGAGAACTAGACCAGGACTCAGGAGACACAAAGCCTCTTGCACTAACTACCTGGGTAAGCTGGGGAAGGTATTCAAGCTTTCTAGACTTGAATTCTCATCTGTAAAATGAGAGGGCTGGACTAAGTAACTCAGAAATTCTCATGCAGCTCTAACCATGTATAATGAATCTCAACAAGAATATCATTTAGCAGGTAATCCAAAGAAATATTAACAGAGAATATGTTAATCTATGCAATGTGGTTGTTACTATTATATGAGTAATAAAAAAATGCAGTTATCTAGAACAATGGTAGTATGTGCACGGCCATATCCATCCTGGAGGTGGAATTTGTATTGACAGAGCTTCAATAGATCCAAGTCAGTTTTCTCATATAAGATCATGAAAGCCAAAGGAACCATTCAGTGAGATAGAATTTAAAGTCTTACCTTGTAGAGTTCACCCCATATTCTTTTAGACTGTCCCTTTTTATATATCTCTTCTTGGGCTTCATTTCTAAATAAGAAAAGACCCAAAGTGAGCAAATGAAGCACTATAAAGATTACAAGGATGTTTCAGGGAAAAAACCATGTGCCAAGGGAAAGCGGTATCAAAACTAGTATCAACATCACTAATTATTAGAGAAATGCAAATCAAAACTACAATGAGGTATCACCTCACTCCGGTCAGAATGGCCATCATTAAAAAATCTATAAACAATAAATGCTGGAGAGGGTGTGGAGAAAAGAGAAGCCTCCTACACCGTTGGTGGGAATGTAGATTGGTACAGCCACTATGGAGAACAGTATGGAGGTCCCTTAAAAAACTAAAAATAGAGCTACCATATGACCCAGCAATCCCACTCCTAGGCATATATCCAGAGAAAACCATAATTCGAAAGGAAGCATGCACCCCGATGTTCACTGCAGCTCTATTTACAATAGCCAGGACGCGGAAGCAACCTAAACGTTCATCGACAGAGGAATGGATAAAGAAGATGTGGTACACATATAGAATGGAATATCACTCAGCCATAAAAAGGAATGAAATAGTGCCATTTGCAGAGACATGGATGGACCTAGAGATTGTCATACAGACTGAAGTAAGTCAGAAAGAGAAAGACAAATATCGTATAATATCGTTTATATGTGGACTCTAGAAAAATGGTACAGACGAACTTATTTGCAAAGCGGAAATAGAGTCACAGGTGTAGAAAACAAACCTATGGTTACCAACGGGGGAAGGGGGGGTAGGATGAACTGGGAGATTGCGATTGACATATATACACTACTATGTATAAAACAGATAACTAATGAGAACCTACTGTACAGCACAGGGAACTCTACTCAACGCTCTGTGGTGACCTAAACGGGATGGAAATCTAAAAGAGTAGATATATGTATATGTATAACTGATTCACTTTGTTGTACAGCAGAAACTAATACAACATTGTAAAGCAACTATACTCCAATAAAAATTAAAACAAAACAAAAAAAAAACAACTAGCTGTAGACGGACCAAAATTAGACTTAATTTAAAAAATGACTATATCCAAATGCCCATCGACAGATGAATAAAAATAAATGTCGCGTATACATAACGGAATACTGTTCAGCAATACAAACAAATAAAGTACTGATACACGATACAACATGGATGACCTTGAAGACCTTATGCTAATGAAATAAGCCAGATACAAAAGGACAAATACCGTACAAGTGCACTTACATGAAGTACTATTTAAGAGAGAAGTTAAACTCATAAGAGACAGAGAACAGAATGGTGGTTGCCAGGGGCTGAGGAGAGGGGGGAATGGGGAATCAGTGCTGGATGGGTACAGAGTTTCAGTTTGGAATGATGTGAAAAAATTCTAGCAGTGGATAGTGGTAATGGTTGCATAGCCATGTGAATGTACTTAATGCCACTAAATTGGATGCTTAAAAATGATTAAAATGGGACTTCCCTGGTGGCGCAGTGGTTAACAATCCGCCTGCCAATGCAGGGGACACGGGTTCCAGTCCTGGTCCAGGAAGATCCCACATGCCACAGAGCAACTAAGCCCGTGAGCCACAATGACTGAGCCTGTGCTCTAGAGCCTGCAAGCCACAACTACTGAGCCCGTGTGCCACAACTACTGAAACCCACACACCTAGAGCCCGTGCTCTGCAACAAGAGAAGCCACTGCAATGAGAAGCTCAAGCACCGCAATGAAGAGTAGCCCCTGGTCGCCACAACCAAAGAAAGCCTGCACGCAGCAAAGAAGACCCAACACAGCCAAAAATAAATAAATAATTTTTAAAAAAGATTAAAATGGTAAATTTTGTTATGTATATTTTACCACAATAAATTTAATTAAAAAAACAAAAGCAACTATAATTAGGCAGTCCGTCACAGAGAATTATGAAAAGGAATCTGAATCATAATCCACACTCCACAGCTCCCACGAAGAGTGAAACTTTCCTGATAAGGTTGAGAATCTGCTTATTTATTAGCCTCAAAGACATTTACCCAATGTCCCTGGAACAAAAATAGTTTTGTTTCTCCCCCACTGCCGACTGTACCCTTTGGAGGTGGAAAAAACTCAAATCAGCGGACGCATACAAAGTCCAAATAGTTCTAAGAATAAATGAACTCGCTGCCTCTTTTTGCTTGGCCTCGAGCGGCTTGACTTGACCTCTAGGAGGCCCAGGGCTAGCGATGGACTGAGGACAGCACCAAGGTAGTGGCACTGCAGGCAGGGGACAGCACCTCTCCGCTAGGGCACCTCAGGAACACATGAGGGAGAACCAGGAGAACAAAACTGGTAAACCCTTTCTGGAGGGTAATAAGGCAGCCGCCTATCAAAAAACTGCATATTCTTCGATGTCATTTCCCCTTAGAATTTATCCTTGCGGAACAATTAAGGATGAGAAAGAATTAGTCACATTGATGTTTTACCCTAGAGTTGTTTACCATAGGGGAAAACTTTGAACAGCATAAATGTCTAACCATGGGACTGGCCACAACAAAAACCTACTCTGACATGAAACATTATATTGCTGTTGACTAAGAACTGACATGGAAATATATTCTTAATAATTTAGAAAAATGTATTAAAATAAAAGCAAGTTAAAATACAGTCTTAAAGTACTGTACTTATAAATAAAAACGTCCAGAATAATGTATATATATACATATATATCCTTAACTGACCCTTGACCTTTTGGGTATGAACCCCTATGAAAGTATGATCAAAGTTATGGATCCTTCTTCTCCTCCCCTTCTCTAAAAACAACAAAACTCACTTCTTTTATGCATGTACATAAATTTTCCATATTCTCTTCAGAGGGTCACAGAAACCTCAAAGGATATCAATGAGCTCCCCCCACCCCCAGTGGTCCAGAGTAAACCCTGATATTCACCAAAATATTAACAATGCTTAACATAAGTAGTGGAATTATGAGTGCTTATTTTCTTTTTGTTGTATTTCCAATTTAACTATATTTTAAAAATTTGTCTATGATAGAATATACTGTTATTATTATGAAGAAAGTGTTATTTATTTTTATTTGGGGGGGAATTAAGAGACCAATAGTAAACAAGCCACCTTAAATTATCTTCAGTCTGGCCCCAACCAGTTTCACTAATTTTTCTAGTCTAAGGGAAGATCTCCATCTATGAGATAAATCACCGAGCTTCTGGCAGGTAAATAACTGTAAAGAAGATGTCTATTGCAGAAGAGCAAATGAGGAGATGTGCATGAACTTTAAAACTGTACCTCACACCAGTATCTTCAGCTACCAAGTCACGATCCTTCCCCTGGTCATAGCTCTCAGTGGACATTTCTGCATTTTCTATAAGTGACTGCATATCACCTGCAAATAAATTTGGTCGCTTCCTCTGTGCTTTAGGGCCAAATGTAGTTTCAAAGCTTTCAGTATCAAGGATGTGCACCTTTGAGTTCTAAAGAGAAAGGAGAATTATAGGTAACACTAAGCAAAGCACTGAGAAAAAGCAAAAAGTTCAAAACCTATCTGGGAAAGGCTTTCTACTTTCATTTTTGCAAAGCTCAACCCATACCAAAATCTACAACACGAATGCAGCCTGACTTCAAAACAGAAATCCTTATTTAAATAGCAAACGCACTTGTTCCCCTCTTCTGAAAGCTTTCCTGGAGAAATACAAAATACAAATAGTCAAAGCAAATATGAATAGTTGTGTGTAAGACTTGCCAAAAACTCTGCTTTATTTCATTTATCATAAACTTTAGTCAAATGTAATTACGGCTACAACGCTGAAAATTAACTTTTTTCTGACCTTTGTTTTTTTTTTAGCTTTCAAACAAGTGCATAAAATTCGCCAAATTCACAGATTTTTGTCAAGGACGATCATGCTCACATTTGTGTTTTTTTTTTAAACCAACTGTAAATGCCAACTTTTTCTTGGAAGTTAATTTCTTCCATGGCTAAAAGGAATTGCTTTGTTTTGTAAGATGCATTTTAGTTTCAGATAACATTTTCCCTAATTTAGGTAACGTTTTTATTAAATGCACATGCGAAGTCTTCAGATGAAAAACATCTAGCAAAAGTCCAAAATAAGAGTTTAGATGTGATAAAAGGAACCTGATCCTAACTAGAACTTGACGTGCCTGTAAAGGAGTTACGGGCAGAGGAATTTTTGAATCAGGATGAAAGTCAGACTCTGAGTTAGGATCTATCACGTAACAGTATGTTAACAGCCGGCAGAGAATAATATCCTCAAAAAAAACAAACACCCTCTGCCCCCCAGTACAGGCTCCTCTGTAAGCACCAGCTACAAAACGCGGAAGAGAGAACAACCCAGTGGCTTCTGAACTTGACAGACACCTCTTCAACTCCTAAAGATCCTTAAGCTATTATCAGAGTCTCTAACCCATCTCTCAGTTTAGTTTTACTCACTACGCTCCAACAAGGGAACATCCCCGAACAGAACAGTCGCGTTTTACATTAGAACTAGGTTCTAATGTCACTGGGAAAATTATGATCAAAATTATCCTTGAAAATCTCTCAACCTATAACGTACACTATACCTGGATCTGTGTCTATAAACCTGCACCTTAGTAAGTACAAGGTAGTAGTATGTCTATACACTAAAATACAGAGACAATATAAGTTAAAGTATTTCCACTGTAGTACTGCTACAGAAACATAGTAATTGTAATGCACATACAGGTGAACGTGTAAAAGTTAAAAGCGTATCTGATTTGACTCCACCGTGCAGCAAATCTCAGAATCAGATTTCATAACGAGTAGTAGATATTGCACTAAAAATAAAACAGGTAAAGTTTCTTCAAGGACAGAGCAGAAAACTCATCAGTTACTCTGAGTACCCGTCTGCACCAAAATACAAACTGCTGCAGCTGTGGGCCCTTCATTCTATGTATCAGACATTTAAGCACTGAATTTTAGAAGCACTGAACAACTGCCATGGGCAACAAAGCAATAAATCCATAATAGAACTTCTCTGTTCTTCTCATAAACAGGATTCAATAGTTTGTTAAAAGATGGCTTTAGGGAGGACAGAGAGAACAAAGGAAATGAGCAACTTGTCTGTGGTTCATGAATTACACTCACGTGTTTCCCTGAAAGAAAACAGTCACTCCACTAATAGGTGCCATTCTTCTAGTCTGTCATAAAACAAAGCATAATTGACAAAACCTGAGGCAATAACCAGGCCTTGGGTTTTACTTTGTTCTGCAAGTAAACACTTTTCTTTGAACTGTTTAATCCATGTATGCATGTCAGTGTTTTCTTCCCCTCCTCATGCTGGAACTGAAGCTCTGTGCTGTACTTATGTACATTTTTGGGAGTTACTATTCAAAGCAAGTAAAAATGTGCAGGCAGGCATTAGGCCATTTCTTTGGTTCCGTGTGAAACTAATTCCACTCAAGCCAGATTCAGTCTTTACTGCACTTCTAACTTCAATGATTAACAACCAATCTGACTGGCACCCTTTCCTTCAGCTGAAAAGACTCTCTAAGGAGCTCCCAGAAGCTGAAAGTCTCCCTCCCACCAACCCAATCCTAATTCTATGCTTCCCCAAAGTTTGATGGAACTACCACTTAAACAAGTTTGCTTACCAAAAACATTTAAAAGCAGTATTGATAATAGCCATGATCTCTTTAGGTCTAAGTAAGTGGTGGCCTAAGTGCTCGCCATGTGCCAAGAGCCTTAATGGATATTTCATCTGCATCCAGTCACCCGAGGAGGGGGTCACCTTGACTTACCAGTCGGGGAAGTGAAAGCTCGCAGAGAACCCTAACTAAGGCTGCAGGTAAGGGACAGAGCAAAGATTAAAATTCAGGCCTGACTCCCAAGCCTGTGCTTTGGTCCACTATTGCCACTGAACTTCTCCGACAGAATTCGGTTCATGCTAAAGGTGAGACCCCTAACAAAGGTGAAAGGGGACGTCTCAGAAAGCTTATCAGTACTGCTTCAGGCACTATTCTCTATGGAAAAACAAGAGGAAAGTACGGTAGAGAGGGATCTGTGTGGTTTGCCGGGGACATCCTCCATCTTACATGAGGCCGGATTCGATCATGGAGAAGAGACATGGGTAACTTGCTTTGCTTCATGACAACTTTGTACGGATCCTTCAAGACTATGTCCATTTCCTCTTGAAATTTTTGTAGCGATGACTGCTTAATCACACGTGTATTTCCTGTTTTACAAAAGAATGTTGCTGTTTAATAAATAGCTCCTTACAACTTCCGCCTCCATCTTCCCAGGGACACGGTGAAAGGTAAGATTTTATTTATTTTTATTTTTATTTTTTTATTTTTTTAACACCTTTATTGGAGTATAATTGCTTTACATTGGTGTGTTAGTTTCTGCTTTATAACAAAGTGAATCAGTTATACATATACATATGTTCCCATATCTCTTCCCTCTTGCGTCTCCCTCCCTCCCACCCCTCTAGGTGGTCACAAAACACCAAGCTGATCTCCCTGTGCTATAAAGGTAAGATTTTAAATTGCCCTCACTCACCCAAACACCTGACACATACATCCCACGTAGCCATTTTCAAACTTAAAAGAAGGAAAAAACCAGAAACCAAAAAACAAAGAAACTGCCTCTCCTGCACTCATACACTAAGAACTAATCCACCAACCCAGACACACAAAGGGTTTCAATAGTTTTCCAAGTCCAATTTCCTGACTGGATGAAACTGAAAAATAAACATCACTGAATGGAACTGAGATTTGACAAATGTCCTACTTCCTGCTAGATCTGGCAAAGAAATTTGGAGCCAATCACAGCTGATCAGTTAGCATACTCAGAGAATCCCAAAGCACAGCACCTAAGAGTCATAGCATTGGTTTTTAGGGTTATAAGGGTTTGAAGGCACTATTAATCAACAAAGCCCTCCAAGGGAACAAAATGAAACTATATAACACTGCTTGGAGAACACCTTGGAAGTGAGAGATTGTATTCACTGAACAGCGCATTGCAGCACAAATGCCAAACTCAAGGTGAAGACGACCACGCTGGCGGGGATGGTGACGATGACAGCGGTTAAAGCTTCTATTGTACTACTTGCCGGACACTATTCTAGGCACTTTACATAAGAGTATTTATGCATTTCATTACCACAACAGTCCTACGAAATAGGTGCTGTTTTTATCTTCATTTTACAGATGGAGAAACTGATGAGCAATCTTAAGAACCTGACCATGGTCCCAGAAATGGCAGACCTAGGCCTCAAACCCAGGAGGTCTGGATCTAGTGTCACCGGACCTTGCCACCATGCTAAAGGCCTCTTGAAGGAGTTCTCTCAGACACTTTTCTGTGCTGCAGTTTCCTAGGGGGTACCAATCCCACCAAGAGACGTAAAAGATGTGCAAAGGTAGTTGCCATCTGCCCCCCAGAACAGAGGCCAAACAGCAGGCAAAGAATGCGGTCTGACCATCTGATGTGCCCACACAGCTGGCAGTGGCTGAGGGAAAGGCTGAAAAGCCCCGACAGAGATGAAGGTGGAGTTTCCAAAGGAAGAAATCCTGCTTCCCCAAGGCCTCTGGAGATACGCTATTCATTCCTGGGAAGGACCAAAGAGAGATCCTTTCATTGTCACTCAGTCCAAATACAACCCCACTAAGAAAAAGTGTTTCAGAGGAACTTTAGGCTAAAGGCACAAACACACCTGCAAGGCACCTCTCAAAGTCACCTCTCCAGGTGACTGGAAATTAGGAGAGGAGCGTTCTAATGAATGCTAGTCATTAAGGATGATCTCATCTGTCTAAGAGGTTCACTCACGGTGAACAATGATGGGCTCTTTTCAAAAAGAAGTCATTTACGGAAGGCACCGCCACGTCTTTTCTCTGCACTTTTCCCACGGTGGGGACTTCTTATCTCATCCCTTTCTCATACTGTCCTTGGCAGTTCCCCTCACCCCAGATACCTGCCTTTTATTATTATTATTTTTTAATTTATTTATTTATTTTTGGCTGCATTGGGTCTTTGTTGCTGCGCGCGGGCTTTCTCTAGTTGCAGAGAGCGGGGGCTACTCTTCACTACAGTGTGCCAGCTTCTCATTGCGGTGGCTTCTCTTGTTGCGGAGCACAGGCTCTAAGGCATGCGGGCTTCAGTAGTTGTGGCACGAGGGCTTCAGTAGTTGTGGCACACGAGCTTAGTTGCTCTGCGGCATGTGGGGTCTTCCCAGACCAGGAATCGAACCCGTGTCCCCTGCATTGGCAAGCGGATTCTTAGCCACTGCACCACCAGGGAAGCCCCCAGATACCTGCCTTTTAGATACCTGAACATTCTACCCTTTTCCATACAGCACACATTTTCTAGGGTAAAAGTAGCAGAGGACAACACTCACCAAACCACTTAATGTTCGGCTCCACTCTCGCCACTGTGCCAGAAGCCACCGTTGACTGATACTGCAGAGGCTTAATCACTTTACCACGGCTGTTCCTGAATTGAGGAAATAACAGATTTGGGTTGACAACAGAAGAAAGGCTACAGCAAAGCTGGGTTTACAGAATACGCTTTCCATCAAAAGGACCTCTTTTTTTTTTTTCTCCTTCCAGTTTTAAGTGATCATGAAATACAGATTTTGGTAAACAAAAAGTACTTTTACATTCAAAACAGATTGCCCCAAAGCCACTTAACCTTTCGCAACAGAGCACGTAATGATTTTTGCTCGATGAATAACAACTAATGACCGTGTTTAAAAATCTGTTTACTGTTTGTTTGCTTTAAAAAAGAAAACCGCATACTTGAGTCTTTTTTGGATAATTATTTGAAGGCTGGTTTAAATGAATTTTAAGTAGAGGGTGATTTATGCTGGAACTCGAAATTCTAAAACAAACTGCAGAGTAGGTGACTAAGGCAGATTAAGTTCATTGACATTTGTGTTTTAGACACATCTTTTAGAATCCAATTACCAAACAAATTGAATAAGACCAAACAAATTGAATAAGACCAGGTCGCAAAATGCCACACTCAGCAAGCCCCTGTGGTAGAGGCTGCCTCAGCAGAACTGAGTTGTGATGAGTTTCCAAGTGCCACAATGTTGTGATCTAAAGTTTGTCATTAAAAAAACAAGTTTTCTGGCCGCTTTCATGACACCATCCTACGTGCTTTGTTAAAGAAAAGCAGATTTCTATCTGACAGATATGTACCTCGAGATTTAACATGCCATTTGTGGAGGCCGAGGCTGTGAGGAACAAGGCTGTTGTAGAGTACAGTGACACAATCACTATTTCAACCCCTACTACGCATGTCTTTAACCCAAAATTCAGTTTATCATATAAAACGGTATTTGAAAATACACTACTCCTATCTGGGGAAAGTGGGGGTGGGAATATCAAAGGCTTAACAGGTGTCAGCTACAAGTCAAGGGCAGGAAGGGAAGAGGAGAGGACACCAGCGCCCACGCTCACCTGCGCTCCTTCTGCCTGTACATATTCAGGCGTCGGATTGTGGCCCGGTCCCTCATGTTTTGGCCTCCTGCTCCCTGAACTCGATCTAGGAAACACAGAAGTGGAATGCACACTGTTTGATAGCCAACAAGTCTAAGTATAGCCATTGCTTCAAACACACCAACTAGTTCACTCAAAGCAGGCAAGCTGCCACCTCACCGCAAAATCTCCACTTTCTCCACGTGTTGCTCCAACAAAATCATTCCTGGAAGCTACATGGTATGACAAAGTTGACCTAATCTGGAACCCTCCGTAGGACTGTGTTTGAAAATGATAGTAGGTAATATTTCTGAGCACTAATTATGGCACTGTGCTATCCACATTACAGGCATCATCTCATGTAATCCATACAACAATCCTACCAAGAGGGATGCATTATTCCCATTCTGCAGGTTAAGACACTGAGGCACAGTGGGCAAGCATCTTGTACAAAGATTTTTTGTACAAGAGCCAGAATTTGAACAAAAGCATCAGATCACCATCTGTGCTCTTAACCACTAAGACACCTACCTCTGGGTCTCAGTTTAACAAATACTGAGTGCCTGCTACAGGCAAAGCATCACGAAGACTACGATTCTGGCACATAAGTGTTCCTAACGTACCAGTTTCTTAATTTCCTAAAGTTTGATCTTAGTTTTACCAACAGCAAAATAGGTAGTAATTCTTGCCTTACATCTCAGAGAGAAAGAGAAGGACAAATTAGCATAGTAATACCGGCTTAGCTTCTCATTTGGGGATGCCTTTAAGTCATCTGTCTTGAAGTCATGCAATAGAAAACAGGCAGAAATCACAGGACTGGTGGCTCTACTGCTCACTACGTGTGCCAGCTGTGACAAGCTACTTCTCCTATTTTGGCTCAGTCTCTTCACCTATAACACCATGATCTCTAAGGGCCTCTTCAGGTCTAACACTGTCAGATCCCAGTCTACACAAACTGAATAATTTATCAGCGGTCCAGGTAAAACATTCAACATTAATTAAAATCAAAAACTTTAGGCCATATTTTAATATGTTTTATTAACTAAACCCAAATGGAAGGGACTCCCCCAAAGGCTATCTTGTTCATTCTGTGGTGGAACCTCAACAAAACTCATACACATCTTTAAAAACATCTTTTGTTTTTGAAGTATGAAAGTTTTTTTTTTGTAAGTATGAAACGATCATACTTATCTGTAGCATTTTCTATGCACTTTACCGGATGGGATGACTCCAAGAGCCAAATCTACTAGCCCTTTCCCATTTAAATGGTCAAAGCTAAGGTGGTAGGCAAGTGTGGCCAAGTGTAAAGGGCCAGCTGGGTCAGCCTACATCACTTTTAGTCTGACTTTATCTAATTTATAGTACTTCTAGTAATTCCTTGAGCTGGAGAGCTGGACTCATACAAGACTGAACTATTTGGGGGGAGGGGCTTCAACACCTGACACACACAGGGACCCAAGAAGAGGTCAAATTTAAGTGTCCCTTCCAACTCAGAGCTTCCCAGTCTCTGCACCTCACAATTGGAGATGCCCCAAGGCTGCCAGGCCTGAGTGTTCACTTTCCCGGCTTTAGACCTGGTGCCTGGCATCTAGTCTTGACAGGCGACCAAGACTAAGCCCTCCTCAGGGCCTATGAACAAGTAATCATCTTCTCCCTTCTCATCCCCAAAGGCCACTCTGCTTGAGGTCACTCCAAGCAAGGCCACCCGGTGTCTCTCCCTCCAAGCTTCCTCCAAGCCCCACCCTCCGCGAGCCCCGCCGCCCGTACCGGGATTTGTGCTGGCTTTAGAGGGGTTGATGGTGCTCCGTCCTTTGTACTTGGGCTTCACCATCTTGCCGACGGGACGGGGACCGGAGCGTTGGGTCCGGCCTACGTGGGGTAAAAGATCTCGTAACTTCCCAAGCCGGGCTGAAACAACCCGCCCGAACCACGCTGGACCGCGTGCACGAGACTACGTCACTTCCGCTCGCATCCCTTCCTTCCCCTGCGCGACTTCCTGCGAACGCGAGGCGCGCGCCGCCGCACTCCAGGCTCCGCCGCACTCCAGGCTCCGCCCCCGCCCCGGCCTCTTAGACGTCGCCCTGCGTCGAGCCCCGCCCCTCTCCTCCCTAGCAACCACCAAGCTGCCCTCCGTAGCAACCGCCCAGTTACCCTGGACGCCCGGCCTAGAACTCCTAGTTGGGTCCACCCACAAATGTAGATGCCTCTTCCCAGGCCAAAGACAGAAGATTAAGTTCAATTATCTTCTGAATTTGTCCTCTAAGCCCTTCCAAAAGTGGCCGACTACACAGCAGCCAAATACCAATGAGATCTTGTCACCCTTCTGAAAACTCCAACAGCGTTATCATCACTCTCAGCCTTAAAGGAGAGAGAGAGAGAGAGAGGCAGAGAAGCTGAAACTCCTTGCTATCCCTACAGAATTTTCAATGATCTGGTCCCTGCCTATTTATTTGACCTCATTTGTACCTTCCACTCTCTGGTTATTCTGATATTTACACTGGATATTCCTTCTGCCTGAATCATCATTTCCCTAAACCTTGCATAGATAGTTCCTTCTGGTCATTCAGTTCTCAGCTCAAATGTCATCTACAGGTAGGGCTGCAAAATTTAGCAGATAAAAAACACAGGATGCCCATGGGACTTCCCTGGCGGTCCAGTGTTTAAGAATCCGTGCTTCCACTGCAGGGTCCCAGAGTTCGATCCCCGGTCGGGGAACTAAGATCCCACATGCTGTGCTGTGCGGCCAAACAAACAAACAAAAAAACCAGGATGCCCAGTTATATTTGAATTTCAGATAAACAATGGAATAAGTTTTAGTATAAATATTATATGTCCCATGTAATATTTGGGACATATTTATACTAAAAAAAATTCATTGTTTATGTGAAATTCAAATTTGATTGGGCATCCTGTATTTTACCCAGCAACCCTTCCTCCTGGGGGAAGTCTTTCCTGTCTAATCTGTCTAAATCACAATCTCCCATTCTTTGGCAGTTACTCTGTTACAGTATTCTGTTTTATTTACTTCATGGCATTTATTACTAGCTGAAATTATGTTATTTACAAGTTTATCAGCTGCTTCCCCCAAAACTAGAATGTAAGCTTCTTGAGAGCAGGGACCTTGAAAGTTTGTTCACCACTGTGTCTTCAAGACTTCAAAAAGCACTTAGTAAGGGCTAAGTCCTTACTACTAAACATAGTAAGGAGTAAATAAATATTCACTGAATGAAGGAATGAATAGATGGTGTCTTACCTGGGGCTGCTGTAGAAAATACCATAGACTGAGTGGCTTAAACCACAAACATTGATTTCTCACAATTCTGGAGGCTGGGAAGTCCATGGTCAGGGTGCCCATATGGTTGGCTTCCTAGTGAGAATTCTCTTCCTGGTTTGTAGACAGCTGTCTTCTCACTGTGTCCTCACATGCTGGAGAAAGGGGGAGGGCTCTGGTGTCTTCCTCTTCCCATAAGGGCACTAATCCCATCATGGGGGCTCCATCCTCATGACCTCATCTAAACCTAATCATCTCTCCCCCCCCCAACACACACACACATACCATCACATCAGGGATTAGAATTTCAATACATGAGTTTTAGGAGGATAGATTAGTGAATAGCAGATGGGAATGTCTCTGCATTCCTGAGGGGGAATGAGGGTAGTAAGACCCAGCAGTTTCTATTTTTACTAGCCAAAGTCAAGTCTCTGGATGTCTGTGTTTCAACCAAGAAGACTCCCTCTTTTTTTGGCACTTCAAGTTGTCAGGAAGTGTCCATCACTGTGCCTTCCGGTTAGGTCAGAGAAGAGGTGGTTAGGCCAGAAGAAGGTGGATCCTGGGTGGGGTAGCTTGTTCCATAAAAACAAACAACTTGGTATAAAGTGAGGTCCTCTAATTGTGGGAGGGATGATTGGGTCTTTATCTCTCTGAGTCTGAAACAAACAAACCCCAAAACAATCTTTCTAGAGCAAAACCAGGCCGTGTCCTAGACAAGAGCGGGAAACACCTTCGGTCCCTTGAGACTCACTTTTATTGCCCCCAGGGCAAGTATCATGAGCTTAAACACAAGTTTGCTTGAACGCCCTTGACCCTGACATGGTGTTTGAGGAAGTCTCTCAGAGCTGACCAGAAGCAACTTCACACCCAGTGAGGATCCGAAGGTGTCCTCTTCTGCCTCACTCTGTCCCTTTGGTCCCCCAAACAAGGGTGCCATAGCCCACTTCCGGAGAATAGACTAGGATAATGTATTTCTGCTGCCTCAATTTGGTTCAAACCAGAATAAACACGAATGGCAAAAATCAGCCCATGAGCTCATTCAGGCTTTGATCAGTGACATAATTTCATTATGAAATTTTGAATCAGGCTGTTGTGAAGTCTTGCCAAGGAGTTTCATTTTCCCAGATGATATGGCGGGTTGTTTCTCTCCTGTTCTCATACTCAGCTTGTGTTTAACATACGAACTTTCCATCTATTTTTATAACGTGATCCATCAATTCTTTTACAGCAGTATTTGCTGATCCCAACAACCAACCTCAGTTCACCAGCAGATAAAAAGCCTCATCAAGGAAAGTCAAGCTAAAGTTATTGGTTTGGTTTGCCTGCCCTGCTTACCGCATGTGTAATATATTTTTCACACATATCCTTCCTCAAGTCATGGTGACCAGAGGAGGCATGACATACCTCCAGGCCTATAATTTCTCAGCTTTAAAACTGACATATTAATTTAACTACCTGGAAAGACTGCAGTGTGGTCATATGAATTATGGTACATGAAAGCATTGTATACCCAGTACACACCATATAGATGGGATGCTTTCTCTTTTCCTCCAGACCCAGGGTTAGCTTCTCACTCCCTGGAATCTTGCTGCTAGTAAGCACAGGTGTGTGTGAATGGGAAGACCCCAACAGGAATAGAGCAGAAAGGTGGTTCAAAATGCCAAACGTTGTGCCAAGTTCTGATAGGAAAGAATGAACTGGTGTTTTCACGGGAAGCAGAGAATCTTGACCTCACTTCCTTCTTCATTCTGTAAAAACTTTTTCATTGGGATCTAATAGACAAGTAGCAGCAGCTTCTAAAGAGGTGTTTTTTCAAAGTGTGATCGGAAGACCATCAGCATCAGAAACACTTGGGGGAGTTGGTAAAAAATGCAGACTTTTTTAAAAATTGAAGTACAGTTGATTTACAATGTTGTGTTAATTTCTGCTGTACAGCAAAGTGATTTGGTTATACATGGGCAGACATTCTTTTTTTATATTATTTTCCATTATGGCTTATCACAGGATATTGAATATAGTTCCCTGTGCTATCCAGTAGGACCTTGTTGTTTATCCATTCTGTATGTAATACTTTGCATCTGCTAATCCCAAACTCCCAGTCCTTCCCTCCCCCACCCCCCCACCCCCGTAACCACACGTCTGTTCTCTGTGTCTGTGAGTCTGTTTCTGTTTTGTAGATAAGTTCATTTGTGTCATATTTTAGATTCCACATATAAGTGATATCATATGGTATTTGTCTTTTTCTGATCCACTTCACTTAGTATGATAATCTCTAGGTCCACCCATGTTGCTGCAAATGGCATTATTTCGTTCTTTTTATGGCTGAGTAATATTCCACTGTGTATATGTACCACATCTTCTTTATCCATTCATCTGTTGATGGACATGTAAGTTGTTTACATGTCTTGGCTATTGTGAATAGTGCTGTTATGAACACAGAGGTGCATGTATCTTTTTAAATTATAGTTTTCTCCAGATACATGCTCAGGAGTGGGATTGCTGGGTCATATGGCAACTCTAAAAAATGCGCTCTTGAGCTTCACCCAAGAGCTACTGAAATCTGGCCCTCTGGAGGTGGGGCCCAGATAATATACATTTTAAAGAACTTCTTAAATGATTCCTGGGTACACAGAAGTTTGAGATCTGAAAAACAAAGTCTTTCCCCAAAGTGCCCCTGAGGTTTTCTGATGAGCTGACTAGAAGGCAGTCCTGGTAAGACCCAGCTCCTTTCCCACCTATCTTAGATCCTCTCTTTTTTTCTCAGCAGAGCCAGGGTGAGGAAGGCTGCGGCAGTGTCTTGTGCACTCTAAAAATATATGTCTTGGCTCTGCCCCAAATGCCTTGATATTTATGCTACAGCCTGAGGGTCGTTATCCTTTGGCAATGATCCATTGTAGGGCCATTTGCTCTTAGTTAGTGCCAGCTTGTTGGCTTAGCCTTCCCGGTTGAACTGAGAGCAGAGCCTTCTCTATTCAGTTTCCCGTGTCTCTCTGGCAAGTACTGATGAAGTGACACCTGCCTGCTGGGGCCAAGAGTTGGGCCCCTGGAGTGGCTGCTTCTCAGTGTGAAACAGTTACCAGCCCCCATGCAGAGGCTCCAGGATCCTGGAAGAACAGAGAAGCACTAGGAATATGTTTTTAGAGTTTTGTTACATTTGTAGAAAACAAAAAGAGACAGTCCTTGTTCAGATAACCTCAACAAGGGGATACAAAAAAATAAGGTGTGTTCAATTGGAGCTTCATGGACCAAACTGCCCTCAGTTTTCAACCTAGGATGCCAGGGAAGTTTTAGACAAGCTTATAGCAAGCTGATGGGCTGGGTGGCTATGGAAAGCTATCAAAAGCTGAGAGATTCACCCCTGGGAACCCCAAGAAACTTCTCTTCATGGATGATTTATCTGGTCACCACTTCTAAGTGGGAAAAACAGAGTCTATCTTGGTCTTGGCATTCACCTCATTGTTGGGTAAGGAGCTCTTCAAAAAGATCCCCAGGGGCTTCCCTGGTGGCACACTGGTTGAGAGCCTCCTTGCCAATGCAGGGGACACGGGTTCGAGCCCTGGTCTGGGAAGATTCCCACATGCCGCGGAGCATCTAGGCCCGTGAGCCACAATTACTGAGCCTGCGCGTCTGGAGCCTGTGCTCCGCCACGGGAGGGGCCGCGATAGTGAGAGGCCCGCGCACCGCGATGAGGAGTTCCTCCCCCCGCCCCCCGTTTATGAAGAGTTCACCCCTGCTCGCCGCAGCTAGAGGAAGCCCTCGCATAGAAAACGAAGGCCCAACACAGCGAAAATAAATAAATAAATAAATAAATTAATTAATTAATTAAAAATAATAATAATATATAAAAAAAAAAGATCCCCAGATTAAGCTTTGGAAAAATAACTAGCAGCATTTTCCTCCTTCCTATCACCGAATTCCTGTGGTCCTCAGCATATTCCGCTTAAGAAAATCTGAGAAGCAATTTTATGAGCTGCTATTAGTGGCCTCTAATTTTCCAACTGGTTTAGATAACTCAAGATTGCTGGCTGCGTCCTGAGAAGTGAATCCAGAACACACACTGATGTGGGAATTTGAAAGATAATTCCAAATCGTAGATGAGTGTTTAAGCTCCAAGGAGGCTGGAGGGCCCATATTAAGTCATCTCCCCAGGATCAGTGTGTTTCCTATTACACTTGATAGCTATCTGTCCAATGATCCTTTTGATTTTTAAGCCATTAGACTAAATCTCTGTGTAATTCTTTACCCCCTCCTCTCCTGCCCACCACCCCCTTTTCCTTAGGGAAACACTTTTTAAAAATGTTGACCAGGTACCTTAGATTGTTTCCAGAAGAATAATGTCACATAAAGAATCTGAACTCAACTCCTGAAACCAATGTGTCAGGGGGACCTCTGTCTGTCAGAAGGTCAGCCTTGCCCTAGGGGCAGCTTCTGCCCAACAGGACGCTGAGATTTTCCTTGGCCTCCTGTATCCCTCTTGCTCCTTTGTCTGCTCTAGTCTAGACTGGGAACAAAATCTTACTTCCAAGAGAGAGACCCAGACTGAGGTATGGAAGAAAGTTAGGACAAATACCTTCTCAAGCAGCAGAGGAAGAAGTGGTCAAAACCTTGATTTCTGTATTTTTTTAGAGCCTTGATTAGAAAAAGACAAATCTGCCAACTCCCTCATCTCAGGAAAAAGCAATCCTTCCAACTCACTGTGTAACCAGGTTGGAGGACTCTTCTAGATGCTTTAAGCGTCTATTTGAGAGACTTTAGAGCTGTCAGTTTCGCTTCTAGCCAGAGCTGGGCAAATCCCTAGGATGCTTGGCCACTGTACCCAGGACCTGGGGACTCAGATTTCTGCTGTGTTCCCCCTCCCTTACCTCACCAGTGCACCAGGCATAAACCAAGTAGCTTATTTCTGAGGGCAGGGGTAGGCAAACTACAGCCCTCCCACCAAATCCCACTAGCCGCCTGTTTTTATAAGGCTCATGAGCTAAGAATGGTCTTCACATTTTTAAATGGTAGAAAAAAATAAAAATAAGAATAATATGTTGTGACACCTGAAGCTGATAAGAAATGCAAATTTCAGAGTTCATAAATAAAGTTTTATTGGAACACAGCCACCCCGTTTGTTTACAAACGGTCCACGACAGCTTTGGCACTACAATGACAGAGATGAAGAGCTGCCCTGCAAAGCCTAAAATACTTACTCCCTGGCCCTTTACAGAGAAAGCTTGGCCATGACCCAGTCCTGGGGCTCTGGTGTGTGTTCCGTGCATTGAACAGGCATGTAACCGACTAGAGTGGTAGGTTGCCATTGCCCTCTGAGAGTGAAAGTTGCCAGTCTCAACATGGAATTACAGTTATTTTTTTCTGCCCTGGGAAGTCAAAAGATGGGGTTCCCTACACATCTCAGTGTAGCTGATGCTTTAGTGGACCAGCAGGGGGCTCTCTGCAGAGGTTTACATTTCATGGGGAGGGGTGCGCAGGGAGCCTGCATGGAGGAGAAAAGGGGTCTGGGAAGAGGGACGCTGGCCAAGGATTTTTTTTTTTTTTTTTGGAGCCCAAAGGAGAAGGGAGCTTCAGGCAGAAATCCAAAGAGCCCCTTTGTCCAGTGTCTTTGTGAGATGGACTTTGGTGATCTTGAGGCAAAGAATTTCAGCTTTGCCCAAGGAGGTTTAGGTGCATTGGGATCTTCAAGGTCTGCACCCAGGGTAGGCAGCTTCAGGAGCATCCTGAGGCAGCCCCCCGGGGCCCAAGGCTGGTGCATATACCGGCAGCCATGCAGTGGTAAGGTGGCCTTGAGCAGCTTCACAGCAATGACTGATGAGGGTCTGGAGGGGAGAGGCAGGGCCTGGTGGGTGCCCGTGAAGACCCTATGGCGTTATTTGTGAGCACGTATGATCCATGCCCTGGATCCTCCTCCTCTTCTTGATAAACAAGTGAGACCTGAACAGGCTGGGTGTCATGGTACGCTGGTGGGGAAAAGGACATGCAAAATGTGAGTTTTTACACAGCTCGGCGGTAGTGCAGCCAAACTCCCTAAGTTCAAGTCCTGGCCCCACTGTTTATAAGCTGTGTGTCCCTGCTCACTTCCCTTTACCTCTTCGTGCCTCAGTTTTCTCATCTGAAAAATGGGCATAACAAAAGTACCCATGTCACAGAGCTGTGTTGAGGATGAAGTGAGGCAATGCAAGTAAAGGGCTTAGGATAGTGTAAGTGCTATATAGATGTTGGCCATTGTTAAGTGTGTCTCCAACTATAACCGTAGCTTCGCAGCTTCGTGAGACTTGGGAAAGGACAGGAAATGCAAGAATGAATCCCACAGTCTCTGCTTTCAGGAGCTGACGTTGGGCTGGGGACACTTAGATGTGATAAAGGTGTATAGACAGTCCATAGAAACACAGAGGGAGGGGAGCACCTTCACATACAGATTCAATCTGGGGATGAAATATGAGTAGCTCCACAGATGAGAGCATGGAGGAAGAACATTTTAGGGGGAGGGAACAGCATGGACAAAGGCACTGACATTTGAAAGTTCATTGGTACTGGGCACCATTGAGTAGTTCTGGGCAGAAGAGTAGATGGGATGGGGGATGGGAGTGGAGGGAAGTGACTCTGGTAAGCTGGGTTGCCACAACCAGTGGTGGCCAATAACAAAGAGATCAAGGTCAGGTTGCTCTTGGTCCAGTGCCCTAATGAACTTTGATGCTGGCCTTATTTTTACTCCCAGAAGGAAAAAGGAGTAAGCCTTATCAATAGCTATGATCTCCAGGAATAATATGAGAGTAAACACATTCAAGCGAGACTTTCTCATTCATTCACTTTTTTGCATTCGCTTGACAAACACGTAGCCCGCAATAACAAAAGACAAATGCAAGTGGTGGAAAATACAGGGGACATATGTACTGAGCAAGGCCTGGCTGTGAAGGACCTGGGGCTGCACATCGAAAGGAAAGAAAGACACAGGATGGTGGTGCGAGGGGGCTGGAAAAGCTCTGGGGGGAGCAGAAACATTAAAGTTGGTCCACATGGAGAGGAATCAGAAGCACCAACAGGGTGAAGCAGGTTTTTTAGAAGAAGAGAGAAATGGGGAGAGGGGAAACCATGGGAATGCAAAGAGAATGTGTTTCTGAGAAATTGAGATGCAATGTCTGTGGACATTTTGTTGGTTTGGTGGTGGGAAAAGAATTGTAAATATGCATGGTCGACAAATACCTCATACAATAAAATACCTTGTGAGAATGGATGTGAGGGCATGGGAGAAATCAAACACAGTCTTCAGCAATGGTTCTGCCCTTGGGAGACAGGCCAAGTACATATTCAAGGCAGTTGTTGCCGGTCTCCCAGCCCCTGGGTCAGATCCGAAGTCTGAACCAGATGGGTTTTCTGTGTATCTCAACCGGCACAAGCAGTTGATGGGCCATCATCATGCTTTTCTGTCTGCTCCCCTCCTTCCATGTGGAGCCCAGCCTTTGAAAGGTGGCTGGAGAGGCCAGGATTCCACTTGGTGGTCAAAGAGAGGTGGCTCCAGCTTCAGGCCAGTCCCAGAGTACGGCTCACTTTGGGCTTTGCTCTGCCTTTGGTTCCCCGGCCCCATGGCGCATCAGATCAAATGAGTAGAGAGCAGTCCAATGCCATTTAGGATGTGGTTTCCTCATGCCCCAGGTGAAGAGCACAGAAATGACACACTGGCCCAAACCAGGAACGATTATCCAAATGTCAAGCCCTCAAAGATGAATGTAACGATAGAGATGTTCAGATGAAGATGCTGGGTTCTGCGATCACAAGCCTGCTCCTCTCTTGGCCTTGACAGCCGAGTCCTCCCCCTTTGAATCCTCCAAGATGAGACAGTGGGTTCAACAGCCCACATGGCCATCGGCACGTGCCCTCCAGGCAGCCCTGGGGCCCAGCAGAGCCAGAGCTCAAGGGGCCATCAACTCAACTACCCCAGCTTCTCTCCAAGTCAGTGTCTTGCTCCAGCTCCCAATCCTTGAAAGTACACTTCTCATGGTCCCTGGGATTGTGACACCCTCATTGTCACCACCATTGCCAAGGGAGCCATCCAGCACTGGCCTGGGAAAGCACTTTTCTTTATTCCTTGAGCTGCCAGCTTGTTTGACAGGCTTGGATCTGGTCTGGCTGTTCCAGCATCACTTAACCCCCTCCACTGCCCCCGAATCCCTGTTCCCCCTTTTCCAGTTCCCCTGCCCTGAAGGCTGCCGGCTTATTCCTTTTGGAGATGAACTCATTGTTGACTTTAACTCACTTCGATGTTTCCCAGGGAAGCATGCTGGCGGGAGGCCCACCCCAGCTCCTAGAAGAAGACAGCAGGGCCAGTGCCAAGACTGGGTGCCAGGGGCCTTGGAACTGCCAAAATGCCTCCCATTTTATGGACAGGCCTGGCTCGACCTGAAGACATTCCAAGTACTTAATCAGCAGCCCATGGTACATATTGGGTTGCAGAGGGAGCCCTCAGAAGCCAGCCCTTTCAGGAGATGAAACTCAGCCAGAGGAAGAAGCCGGCCTTCTCCATGGGCCAGGCTGATGCTCCGCAGATGGAAAAAGTGCCTCCCAATAACAATAATCAATAACCAAAGGCTGGCAGCTGCTGTGGCCTGGCCTGAGGGGCCCTTGGGGGGCTTGGCTCTGCCCTCTTTCCCGCACAGGACTGAGTCCAGCCAGGAATCCATCTCACCCACCACCCTGCACCAAGCTCCGGGAGAGTGAACAGGCGAGGGAGGAACCATATTTCACATACTTTCTCTTTAAAAATGTAGCCCTGTTTCGCAATTTCCTACTTAAGCTCTGGAAGGCTCTAGGGTAGGACCCAAGCCACCTTCTCCAACCACTGGCCTGGGTCTCTCGTCCTCCTCCCCACTAACCTGGTAGGCTAGAGGTGGGAGAGAAAGGTAGGGACCCAGGTTGAGCGGCTCTCCCACCCTCCCCATCAGGGCTGCTGACCCAGGGTCTATTGGATGCTGAAGCCAAGCAAGGCTCCAGGCAAAACCTGTTTATTCTTCACCCTGTGTCAGCTCTTTCCCTAGGGAGAGCCGGGAGGGACGCCACACCAAAGCAGGTGCACCCAACTCTGGTATGCTCCGTCTCAGCAACCCCTGAGGCACGTAATCTCCAGATTTTCTCTACACCGCTATAACTAGGCTTTTGTTCCGGCTCACTTTTACTAGCCAGGCAGCACTCGAGTCCCTTTGCAATGAATGCATTTAATCCTTCAAAACTGGGACCTGTTCTCTCTGGTTGTTTTCTCCTTCCTTACCACCGTTCATGAGGGTTTTCAACGTTTAAATCTAATCTGGACCACAGCTGGAATCAGGGGCAAAAAAAAAAAGCCAGCACCTGGATTACTGGCCCTGTGTCAGGGACTTGAATTGGGGCCCAGGAAGCTGACCCTTTTCCTAAATTCTCTCTGTCCTTCCAAACCAAACCAAACCAAACAAACCGGTGTGGAGCGGGGGGAACTTACTTAAAAAAACAAACTCAGAAAACACAATCCCATCACCTGAAATACTGAAATGGAAAACAAATGCATTCTCTGGAGGATTGATCTGAAACATACCAGAGCTGGCACTGGGTAAGGTGGCCAGAAATGTGTTAGTCTGAGGGAGTCTGCGACCCTGCAGAGGAAAAACTTAACATTTTCCAAATGACACTGTGGCCAGATAACAGCAGTATACACATCACATGCTATTGTTGCCTAAACCTGGGAGTAGGGTTAGGAATCTTTTTCTCTTTTTAAATATTTATTTATTCGGCTGCGTTGGGTCTTAGTTGCAGCATGTGGGATCTTCGTTGTGGTGTGTGGGCTTCTGTCTAGTTCCAGAGCACTGGCTCTCTAGTTGTGGCGTGCGGCATCAGTAGTTGGGGCACATGGGCTTAGTTGCCCCTCAGCGCAGGGGATTAGTTGCCCCGTGGCATGTGGGATCTTATTTCCCCGACCAGGGATCAAACCCACGTCCCCTGCATTGGAAGGCCAATTCTTAACCACTGGACCGCCAGGGAAGTCCCAGGGTTAGGAATCCTGACATGACTCCTCTCTCCAGCACACCCTCACTCTGAAAATCACAAAGTGTGACTTCTCATCCAACCTATGGTCTCCGGCCTCAGGTGGGCTGCTTCTAAGGCTGCGAGCAGGTAACTGCCCCCCCATCTTGAAACCCATACCCTACCTCCAGCTCAAAAAAAGCATTGTTAGTCTTGAAAGGACAGAGTGAGACAGATGGGGGTAGATCCAGGTGGAAATGTTTGCAAGGACACACTGGAATTGTACCTGGACGCACCAGTATATCCGTACCAGGAGAATTCCCTCCCACCGGTAATTCTGCAGATGTGGAAGCTCAGGACCCCCTGGAGCTCCTATTAAGTTCCCTCCTTTAATTGCCTAAAGCATCAAGAGCGGCTTTAGGAGGGATGCGGAGAAGCGGAATGCCTTAGCATCACCCAGATGATGCAGGAGATACAGGAAGATCCAGCTCACTCTGATTCTAAGATTCTGGGTTTTGGCTTTGATGTTTTAGAGGAAAGCTGAGGGCAGTGCTTCTGAAACGTTCAGCATGCATGTGAATTACCTGGGGGATCTGTTACAAGGCAGATTCCGATTTCTAGGTCTGGGAGGGGCCTGAGAGTCTGTATTTTTAGCAAACTTTCAGATGAGGCTGAAGGTGCTGATCCACGGCCACCCTTCAAGTAGCGAGGACCTGAGCTTCTGGGCGATGGGGACAAATCAGAGCCACAGACAGCCGAGACATGCAGGGCCTGATACCCAGACAAAGACAGAAAAACAGAGAAGCAACGGCACACACAGACAGAGCCAGGGGCTGATGAGGTGGGAACAGAGAAAGACACGGTGACAAAAAGTGGGACAGAGAAGGCACAGAGTCAGAGAAACAGGGAGGGGCAAAGGCAGAGAGACCAAATCAGAGATGGACAATGCATAGGGCTAGAGAGACTGGCAAAGGCAGAGCCGGGGCAGAGAGAGAAGGCAAAGTAAGGGGTTAGGGGAGAGGCCGGAGCCAGCCCATGACCGCCCAGGCTCCTGACCAGCAGCGAAGGGGCTCAGAGGTATGGGTGGGTCCAGCCTCACAGCGTGTCAGGTGCACAGACCTGAGATTCCCCACTTCCAAACCTCCCAGCCTTCCCTCTCCGGCACCACCGTCTCTTTGTTCCTATAAGAGCTGTCCCTCCCCACAGAGTCTTTCAACACTGATCTCCCCTTCTCTCTCCTGTGTGTTCAACCTCTTCCTCTTAACTGGACCCTTCCCAGCAGGTTTTAAACATTTTCGAGTCTTTCCCACCTAAAGAAAAAAAAAAAAAAAGACACTCTCTTGAGCCCATATCTCTTTCTAGCCCCTGTCTTACTTCTCTGTCTCTCGGCTAAACTTCTGGAAAGAACTTGTGCTGAATTCTGCCTCCATCACCTTCTCCAAACAGCTCTGGCTGAGGCCACTACTGGTGCACATGTTGTAAGTCAGTGGTCAGTTCCCTGGCCTCGTTTATTTGCATCTAGCAGCTTTTGGTCCTCTTGATCTCCCCTCCTGCTTGCTGGCTTCTGGGACGTGACACTCCCTTGGCTTTTCCTTTGCCTGCTCCTACTCTGACTCTTCTGCCAACCGATCCTCTGTTATCTGATCTTTATCCTTGGAGGGCCCAGAGCTGGGTGCTGAGGCCTCTCTTCACCCAGGGCTCTTCCCAACCCACAGCCCCAGTGATCTTCTCTACGCCAGTTGGCATTCCAGCTCAGACGTCCCCTGTGCACTCTAGACCTGTATCTGTGTCAACGCAATGTCTACCCACCCTCGTCACCAGGATGTCTCATGGGCACCTCAAACTCTACACAGTCAAAACCAAAGTTTTGGTCTTCTTTCTCCTCCCAAACTGATCTTCCTCATGAGTTCCACATCTCGGAACACAGCACCATCCTGTTTGGATGTTCAAGCCAGAAATGGGGACTTTGTCCTTGACACCTCCCTCTCCCTTTCTCCCCTTTACCATGTCCGGTTTATCACCAAACTCTGCCAACTTTATTTTCCAGATACCTCTGATTGTGTCCTCTTCTCTCCATTTCCACTGTCACCACCCCAGTCCAACCCTGCAACACGTCTCACCTGGATGACAGCAACAGCCTCCTGAACAGCTTCCCGAAAATCTGTCTTCTATACAACAGCCGACATGATCAGACTTGCCTTTTGCAAATCGGATCCTGTGGGCTGGCTGCTTAAAACTCTTCAGTGGCCTCTCTTGGCTCTGAGAATAAAGACCCAACTCTAGGCGACCTTTCTGGGAACATCTCACCTCTCTTGCCCTCCAGGCCTCCCAGCTGTATTGGCCTTCTTTCAGTTCATTGAACACGAAGCTCCTGTCTGCCACAGGACATTTGTATGTGCTGTGCCCTCTATATAGGACTATGCTGTCCAATACAGTCGCCACTAGCCACATACGGCTAGTGAGCAATTGAAACGTGGCCAGTGCAACTGAAGAACTGAATTATTAATGTTATTTCATTTCAATTAATTAAATTAAAAATTTTAAACATATTCAATTCAGTTATCAGAAAATTTTAACCTACTCTTTAAACACTTTCGGTATGTGAATCTACTTTTCAACATGAATTTTTATTAAATCAAAATACATATCAAGTATTCCTGGTGAAAATTTAGTGTCCGAATTAAGATACGCTGTAAGTGTAAATATACGCACAGAATGTTGAAGACTTAGTTTAAAAAAAGAATGTAAAAGATCTCACTAATAATTTTTTATATTGATCACATGTTAAAAAGATAACATTTTGCATATATTTGGTTAAATATAAGATAGAATTAAAATTAGCTTCACCTGTTTCTTTTTACTCTTTAAATGTGGCTGTTAGAAAAATGTTAAATAAGTGGCTCATATTGTATTTCTACTGGAAAACACTGGTCTAGAATGCCGTTCCTCATCTTTGTGTTAACTCTTATTTATCCTTCAGAGCTTAGCTCAAATGTCACCTCCTCTAAAAAGCTTCCCCGAGATAGGGTCTTTTATTTTTATTTAGTTTTATTTACTTTCATAGCTATGTGTATGTTTCAGTGGTTGCCTGCCTTTAACTCCTCTCATTTATAATTATACATTTATTCAAATGATTACTTGATTCATGCCTGTTCCCCCACCAACCTCTAACTTCCATGAGAGTAAGGCCACTGTCTGGCTCCCCTCTGCAAACCAAACATTCGTCCAGAGCCTGGTGCCCGGATGGCTGCCAGTGGACACTTCAGAACACCACAAGAAGTGATTTTATCCACTGTTCTGCCTTCCCATCCAACGGTCCCCAACCATCTCAGAGAGTCTGAGCGCTCCCTCTCCCTAGAAGTGCCACTATAGCCCTTCAGTATATAGATTCTACCTCTCCCAGGTGGGAAGTCTCCCTTTACAGCTGACCAGAATCCTTCCTGCTGCAAGCTGGCCGAGACCTTTATTCCATCCTTAGAGGTAATTAGAGCAGTGTTTCTCAAACTTGAATGTGCACGCCCGTCGCCTGGAACCTTGTAAAACTGCAGACTCTGGTTCATCAGGTCTGGGATGGGACCTGAGATTCTCATTTCTAACAAGCTGCCTAGTGATAATGTTGATGCTGGTCCCCAGACCACACTCTGAGTAACAAAGATGTAGAGAATCTGGTTACTGCCCTACATATCCCCAAAGTTTTCTTCCTGCTCTGGACCTTCTGTAAATTAGACCAGGAGGGGTCTCTTGAAATTCAGCCCTTTCCCTTCCTGCTCCCGTGTACTCTACCAACCCCATACCCTGAAAAGAAACGTGGTACCTGTGGCTACTGTTGTCATTTGGTTTTCGTTTTTAATTTGAAATAAACCTTTAAGCAGTTTTCAGAGTCAGGAAAGCCCTGATATGGATCATGGAGGTGTAACAATACTCTCCAAAGATAAAGTCACACAGCTGGAGACGCTGAACACTCCTCAAGCTTTGGCTGCGGTCTGCCACACCAGGCTGATCCTATCAGCTCCTCCAGAAGCCGCCACTCTGCAGGGTCTGGGCTTGGACGCTGGAAAATGTTCTCTCTGATGTGTCCACTGGGAGCATCACAGACCAAGTGTGTGCCACTAGGCCCCCTGCAGGGCAGAGATGACCCCTCTGCCTCCCTGCCCTGCTGACCCAATGATGTCCGAGGGACAGAGTGTCTTCCGGTAACCTCGATTGTGTGTGTGTGTGTCTGCGTGTGCACACGTTTGCACGTATGTCAGTTACACGTTTGGACATGGGGTCTGTGTGCACGTATCTGTGTGTACGTGTATGTGTGGAGAGTGTGTGTATGCGTTGTCCCCAGTGCTCGAGTTCGGTAAAGCTCTCATCACACAGAGAAGTGCTGGACTCTTTCTGCACGGGCCCGGAGGCTGAACAGTGTCCCTAGGTGGACCCCGCAGAGGTGACCGGCCCCGCTGTCCCTTGCTGCTGCCGCTGCCGCTGGCTCTTGCGTCTCCGAGCGCCGGCACCCGCCTCCTTGTTCTCCTTCCGCCCGGGGTTCCTGTTGGCATTCTCCCGTCGGCCCTGGCCGCCCTTCCTCCTCTTCTGCCCTGTAAGAGTCAACAAAGGGCGTCCTGACACAGCAGGGAGGCCCTGGGCATGGCCAAGGGCCCGAGGAGGAATGTGGTGAGGAAGCTGGGCGTGGGGAGGTGGGGAGGAGGCCCAAGGGCAGTCGGGGTCCCCTCAAGGCCTCCTCTGAGAAGCAGCCACTGCAGAGGGCGCTGCAACATGGGTACTGAGAAGGGGTCCCATGAGCCTTTTCACCCTCCACCCCTCGATGAACCAGACGCCCTCCTCTTCCTCAGACCTTGGATCCCAATGGGCCGAGGTCATCTCCCAGATGGTCACTGCAGCTCTCGGGACAGGCAGGACGGCACCACCCCCACCCCCGCCACTCCTCCACCCCACGCCACTGCCACGTCATTGCCACTTGCAGGCTGTGTGACCTTGGCCAAATCACTGCACCTCTCTGGGTCTTAACACCCCCTTCCACGCCCCCATCATCTGACCTCTGAGGGCACTTCCAGTGCCGACATCCACTGGCTCAGAAGAAATGGGGAGGGATAGGGCCATAGAAGCTTCCCGACCCATCACACAGCTGCGGGGCCCACTCTCTGCCTGGCATGGGTTTGCACAGCATGGGGTCCTGGCCTGAGCCCTCTCCTGGGCCACAGGCAGGAAGCAGAGGGGGTCAGAACTCCCGTGGCTGTGCTGACCCCCGAGCCCAGGGAGGTGAGGCCACAGCTCACCCTCCGGGCAGGGCGTCCTCCGCCCCGTGCACCTCCGGGTCTCCTTGGTGTCAGAGCAGATGGTGTGGTCCCCCCCAGGGGCGTTCAGCACCCTCCGTGTTCGCTCCTCCGAGCCCCTCCGGAAGCCACAGAGCTTCTTCTTCTTGGAGCACGGCCCCCACAGAGACCACTCGCTCATTTCACATTGTGCTGGCAGGAGGGGAGGGAAGCAAGAGGAGAAGGGGGTCACGTCTCCTCCCCTGGCCCCGGGTACCCCAGGGGAGCCCCTCTCATCTGCTCTCAGCCGCAGCCCCAGGCTAGAGGCGTCTTTAGTCCAGAAGGCAGAAAAGTCCTGAGGGAAAGCTCGGAGGGCGGTGGTGATGCGCTTTTGCTGCACAGGGCCCAGCCCACGCTGTCTCTGGCCAGATCCCCCCAGCCCGCCCCTCCTCCGGGGTCCTGGACCCTGGGCCACAGCGTTTGCCCACCGCGCCTTCCTGCCTTACCGGGGCTGCTGCACTCCATGGTGCCGTTGGCAGCCGCAGAGCCCTCGGGACAGGCGGGATAGCAGCGGCCCTTGTGCAGGTACAAGCTCTCCTTACACTTGGTGCAGAAGTTGTGGCTGAAGCAGGCCTCACAGTGTTCGATCTTGCATTCTGAGGAGAGGGCCAGATTGGGGGCCTCTGGCTCAGCCGCGGATGGACGCCTCCCCTGGTCCCCGTGCCCACCCAGCCATGCCCACTCACACAGGGCAGGACAGGGGCCTGGGGCTGCAATTACCACAGGGGAGTCTTGGGAGGGAGAGAAAGGAAGGCAAGGGGATGGGGGGAGAGGAGGCCAAAGCAGCCTCTCTTGAGGGCTGGCTGGGACTCCTGCCACGGTCAGCCAACCTCAACCCCAACCCAATCCCAGGCCCCGGAGCCCAAGGGGAGGCCCAAGAGAGCCAGTTTCAGAGGAGAGGAGATTAGTGGGGGCGAGAGGAGCGTCCCAGCCTCTCATGGCACCCCAAGGACCACCTAATCAGAGCTGAACCGAGGGATACAATGACACCCCGAGAGTGGCTGTGTGGTCTCCTCTCCCCCTATTGCTGGGAATCCACAACACCCCAGAGTCTGGCTCTCCTCCTGCCCGGGGCAGCACGAATCTGCCTGGAGTTGGGGAGAGCAATCCCAGGGCAAATTCCTCTGCCTCTACAAGGCCGGGTTCCAGGAATCACCTTGGTTGGACTCCTGGGTCCCTCCCTGAAGCCCTCCTGCCAGCTCTCCCTCCTCTGGGGAAGTGGGGGGAGAGAGGGTTGCCGGGCTAGGCTAGAAGCTGGAGGGGTCTTTCACAATCTCTCCCCTCCTGGATTGTGGGTGGAGCTGACTTCTTCCCAGTGTCCGCCCCTGAAGCCTGGGATGCCAGTTTCCCAGAAGCTGGCACAGCCAGGAACACCCTACCCCAAATCCCTGAGGACCAAGAGGGCAGTCCCAGGGTCCTACCTCCGTTCTCACAAGCTTCCCAACGCCACCCCACCCTCCTCTGTGCCTCCTGCCCTCTGATTCCTGGGTTTGGTGGCAGGCAAAATATGAACAAAAGTAAGAATAACAGCAGCTGTTTATTGAGTGCCAGACCCTGAGGGCTTCCATATGCCTCTTACAACAACCCTAGGGGGTAAAAGCAAAGCACCCACATGTTGAAGATGAAGTTTTGAGAGGCTGCGACTTGCCCAAGGTCACACAGTGAATAAGCAGCAGAGTTGGGATTAGAACCCAAGTCGGCTGAACTTGGATCAGTCATTTCCCCTGAGACCTCGATGTTATCAGCTATGAAGAGGGTACCATCACTTAAGTCCGTCTCCCTCCAAAGGTGGTTGCGAGGCTCAACTGATAGGAGGTCTGGAAATGCCTTCTAAACTCCAAGGCTCTGAACAGAATGGGAAGGTCACTGGCATTGCTTACAGGAAAGTGTTCGCTGCATGTCCCCCAGCTGAGAGGGAGGTGTGACAGCATGTGTCTTGGAGCATGTGGGACGGTAGCTGGCGTGAGAGAGCAGAGCAGAGTGAGAAGAGTGGGGGGAGAAGGGTGGGGAGAGAAGGCTGACCAGGGTTTGAATTTCCCTGCCGTCAGTGGAACCAGCAGTGATTTTTTTGGTTATGTGTCTCAGAGGCATCTTTCTGGCTGCAGAGCAGAGGGAGGGTGGAAGGGAGCCGGAGGAGGGTTGGGGGACAGATGAACAGGCTATTGCAATGGTCGAGGAGAGACGTGATGGGACCCTGAATAAGACCATGGCAGTGAGGATGGAAAGAAGATGAAGCAGGCACAATTTGGTTATTGGATGGATGGGGTGGGGGCATAAATGAGAGGTTGGCTCTCAGGTCTGTGGCTTGGGTGATGGGTTGGGACACTGAGAGTGACCCAATACAGGTCAGTGCAGGTTTGGAGGGAGGAGATGTGGCTATGGTATGGGTTGGCAACGTGGGTGGGAAGTCTGGGGAGAGGTCTGGTCAGCAGCTGGATATTTACATCAAGAACTCCCCTCCTCAGTACCCCTCTACTCCCCTTGCAGTCCATCAACCGTTCAAAGCACCGCCCCGCCCCACCCCCGCCCCATGTCCAGGGCTTCCGGCGCCCTTACCCAGCCCCGCCCACACTCACTGATGCACTTGTTCATGTCAGGGTTGCGGGCATCGAAGTATCCAGGTGGGCAGGACGGCAAGCAGACGCCCACCTGGCGGATGTCGTTCCTCTCCAGCAAGATGAACAGCTTGGGTGAGCACTTAAGGCAGCCGTTGACCTCCGAACAGAGCTCACAGCCTTTGGCACAGGCCTGGCTCCCCTCGGCGCTGACTGCAAGGATGGAGCAAGGGTGAGAGGCAGCTGTGGGGGAGACCTCCGTCTTTCCCAGGCTCCCACAAGGATGGGAAGTGAGTAGACAGGAGTTTCAGCCCGTAGGATGAATGTGCTTCTCAGAAAGCACGGGCCAGGCTGGTAGCTCTCTGCAAGGCTGCTTTATAAACCTCCCCAGGATCTGCCTTCAAGGGAACTAGCACAGCAAGAGTTGCCATCCACCCTAAGTGCCTCTTTAGGTCCAGGTACAACACAAACTCACCCTCCAGGCTTGCTCCATCATCCCCAGAGGAGGCACTGAAGCTGGACCCATCCTGGAATGTACACATTCCCTCATCCCCACCCCCACCCCAGAGAAAGGAAAGCTCAGCCTCAGGTATGGATGGAGGGCTTTCGTCCTTGAGAAAATTTTAAGGACAAGAGGCATAACGAGAAAGAGGCCACCTGCCCAGAGACAGGAAGACAGCTGGAATAACCTGCGTCCACAACAGTGGTCTCAAGCAGAGGTGAGTCTGCTCCCCAGAGGACATTTGGCAAAGTCTAGAGACGTTTCGATTATCACACTGGGGAGGGCTTGCTAGTGGCATCTGGGGGACGGAGGCCAGGGAGGCCGCTAAACATCCTACGATGCGGGGGGCAGCGCCTACAAAAACAATGTGGCCCAAGATGTCAAAGGTGCTGAGGTTGGAACCATCCTTTGAGCCAGCGTGGCCCCCAGCCCCAGAGTCGAGTCTCAGGCCTTTGATCTTGTTTCCTCGTTCACTTGTTCAGCCAACACTCACCTGGCCCCTCCCAGGTACCATGTGCAGTGTGAGTGCTGGGGACGTGGAGGGAAAGACGCCTGGCCACGCTGAACTCATCTCTCAGGGGAGCAGACAGACCCGCAACCAGGAATATGCCGGCAGCCACAAGGCCAAGCGATAGAGGACCCAGAAATAAGGGAGGCAGGAGTCACAGAGGAGGTGCCACTTGGGGCAGCTCTTGAAGACTAAGTAGTGATTTGTCCATTGGGAAGTGGAGACAAAGGCCCTCCAGGGGCAAGACCACAGAGGCGTAGAATGACCCCAAAGGAATTGCGGATAATTTGGGGTACAAGTGAAAGATAAGGTGTCCTATCAGGAGGGGCCTTTTATATCGTGCCAATGGACTTGAATTCCATCCTGTCGGGCAGCATTTCCCAAAGAGTATTCCTTGGAAGGTGATTCCCCTAAATGTTCATAGAAGGATGTGGAGAAAAGGCCATTGCACTGGGTGAGACTGAGAACCACCGGGTCCAACAAGTCTAAACAGGATTCTTTACTGCAGGACTTTTTGCAGCCTTTATTATGCTCCTATGAATTAGTGACTCTCTAAAATGGGGAAAGAGTGAACTGCACTTCTGAGACATTTTGGCCACAGAGCCCTTGTTTCGCAGAGTTTTGGGGCCATCTTTCTCAGAGCTGATTAGACAACAGGAAGTCACTGGCAAGTTTCAAGCAGGAGCAAGACCCGGTCTGATTTACATGTTGGAAAGCTTCCTCTGCAGCCTGGGGAGAGACCAGAGACTGGAGGACCTTTTGGAAGGAAGCTGACCTGATCATCCAGGTGAGAAAGATGAGAAAGTCTTAAACCAAGTTCTGTCCAGTGGAGATGAAGAGAAAACGATACGAGAGCTGCTTAGGGAATACAATCAGTATGGTCATGGTGACCAATCGGAGTGGGGGGGAGGCTGCGGTGCTTCCCGGGTTCCGGCACAGGGGATGGGTGGGACCAGTCACTAAAAGGGGAACCAGGCAGCAAGGAGCTGTAGATACAGGCTGGATGCAGAGAGCCAGGGGACTCAGAACAGAGAGGGCAGGGGATCGTGCTGCAACGGAGGACCCAGAGCTCAGGCTTCAGCTGGCTGGACCTGAGCCGACTGCCCAGCCTGTGACCCTGGGTGAAACACTGCATCTTGTGGGCCTCCCTTCCCACCACCAAAACAGGGAGATCAGGATGCCCACTCTGCAGGGTTGCGGGGAGGAGCACCTGCTCCAGGAATGATCCCTGATTTCAGAACAGGGCAACGAGTAAGAGAAAGGTGAACAGAAGAGAAGAGGGGAATAACAAACACAACAATAAAACAACAACAACAAAATCATAATCATAATCATGGCAGCTTGTTCCTAAAGGTTGAACACTTATTCTGTGGCAGGCACTGCTCTCAGTGCTTTACAAGTATTAACTCATTTGATCCTCACAACCCATGAAGGGGGTACTACTACTTTTTTTTCATCCTCTTTCTCACAGATGAGGAAATGGAGAGGTCGAATTACTTAAACAAGGCTTCACAGCCAATATGTGTTCCAGGCAGAAGGGACAAAGTTTATGAAAGCCAGGGGGTAGGATAATACAAGGTGACATGCAAACTGAAAGCATGGCCAGACTGATTTTTTTAAATAGAGAATTTATTTATATAGAGTCAACGTTACCATTAGTTAATCAATGAATTTAAAACGTAATATCATTCTTGTTGGTTGGGTCATTGTAAGAGAAAAAAAAGGCTCCAAATGTGGTGTCGAAGTTATGAGGGAGCCCCCTTGGGATTAGTTTTCCACTTTGGGCCATTATTCAGCTGTATTACAAATTAATAAGTCACTGTAGATTTTAGGTACCACGTTTACTTCAAAGATATTAAGTTGTCTATACTCAAGGTTTTTATTTAATTCATTATTGAAATGAATGCTCCCTCTAGGTTTTTGCCTTGGTTTCAAAAACCAAAGTCATCCAGGTGTCCCAGTTGTGGGCCTCTATCACTATGCTCCCGTAACTCATTTATTCCTTCTTTATCACTTTTGTTAAAGACAGATTTGCAAAGGGCCTTCTCAGAATCCTGCTGCCCACTCCCGACTCAACCAACAAAAAAATCTCTGTGTGCATCTCCCTTCAGAGCTCTCAGTGACATGCAAGAGAAAGTGCGGCCAACGGGGGCTCTGAAATTAGTTCAGCATGGCTGGTGTGTGGAGTGAGTGGAGAGGGAAGCAGGGGCCAGAAGAGGAACAGCCTCGAACCCTTATAAAGGAGTATGGACATTATCCTAAAGGCCATGAGGAATCCCCGGGGGCTTTAAAACAGGAGACATGGCCAGGATTCCATTTTAGAAAGATCACTCTGTGGTGTGGAGACCAGATTGTAGGGATGGCAAACCTGGAGGGAGGAGGACTCCCAGGTTCAAAGAGATGGAGCTGAACCAAGAGGATGGAAAGGTGTAGACACGGGTGAGATATTCAGGCAGTAGAATCAATGAGACTAGGTGATGAACTGGACGTGGGGTGAGAGCCCAGGGAAGGCACACGTCAAGGATGATGCCTAGGCATTGGGCTTGGGTGGTGGGGTAGCCGTTGGTCCTTCACCAAGAGAGGGCCCACAGGAGGAAGAGCAGATTTGGGTGGAGGCAATGATGAGTTGTGTTGAGTTTGTGGTTCTTATGAGACATCCAGGGGGAGGTGTCTACTAGGCAGCTGAACCTGTGGGTCTGGAACTCAAGAGAAACATTTTGCCTGGAGATCAAGACATGGAGTCCTTAATATAAAACAGTCATCAAGGGCCTAGAGGTCCATGAGATGACTAGGAGAGAGGGTACAGACAGTGAGAAGAGGCATTAGCCATGGAAGAGAAGGATGGAAAAAGAAGGGCCAACTAAGAGGCTGAGAAGGAGCACCCAGACAGGCAGGGACACTCTAAAGCATGTTGCATCACGGAAGCCAAGAGAAGAGGACGCTCAAGGGAGGAGGGGGGAGTCCAGCGCCAAACGCTTCTGAGATGTCACGTGAGGAATCAGCCACAAACAGGCTAGTGGCATCACTGGTGGGGGTGGAGAGTGGAGGGCAGTGGCTGAAGGGTAAAGGAAGGTGAGGAAAGAGAACCATCTCATTCAAGAGACTGGCTATGGAGAAGGGAGAGAACTCAGGGATCCGTCCTGGGAGCCATCATTGGGGGTTAAATCCGTGGGAGAGGAAAGCGTCCCAGGGGAAGGAGCTGTGCAGCTGGAGAAGAGGACCAAGAGCTGAGGCCTGGGAAGCACTCGCATCCAACACACAAGTAGAGGAAGGTTCCCGGAAAGAAGCTGAGAAGGAATAGTTGGAGAGATGGAAGGACATTGGGGCGGGGGGGATGGAAACCGAGTGGAAAAGGGCGAGATCTGCGGGGACCGGGGCTGGGAGGAGACCATGACTGGGGAGCCCTGGGCAAATCTACAACACGTGCACTAAGAGGTGATTGGGTGACCTCAAGAAAGGCAGTTTGGTGGAGTGGTGGGATGCCAGCCAAACCACAGGGGGCTGAAGAGTGAGTGGAGGGGATAGAGGTGGTGGTGGGGTAAAGTGAGGAGAGGGACAGAGGGGGTCAGAGAACACAGACAGAAAGGAGAGACCAGCTGGGGGTGGGGAATGTGATCACAAGACAGAGGCAGGGTGAAGTGATGGAGTGAAGACCCAAGGATACAGGAGGGTCAAGATACAGGGCTCAGGTGGTAAGACAGGCCTTGAGGCTTGAGGCTGGGGTCAGGGACAAGGGACTAGGGAGCTGAGCTCCATGAGGTTTGGGGGCTCAGGAAGGGAGAGCGGTGCTCAGCAAGGAGGAGAGGGGCTTGGTAATGGGCAGGGGCAGTCCAATGAGGAAAGAGACACTTATCAAGGGGAATGGGAACCAAAGGGTGTTCTCGGCTTAGTGAGGCGAATAGATGGGCAGCGAGGGGATGGAAAGCCAGAGTGGAGGGGGCTCTGTGTGTGCCGGGGTGGGGGGGGTATCCAAGGAAGATGCTGGGTATGGGCAGAGGTTACATAATGATTCAAAGGGAGAAACCGAGGCTCATTCATTCCACAGACGTTCACCGCACACCTAACACGTGTCAGAACTGCTAGGAACTGGGGATGTGGAGATGTAGCAACAAACACCCACCTAGGGCTGGCTGCACATTGTGAGGACTGGAGGAGCGATGGAGGGCATGCCCTTACGCAACAGGCTAGGTGAAGAGGGAGTGCAGACAGGAGAAACAGCCTGTGCAAAGGCTCTGAGGCACCGACCATCCGAGGGCATCCACAGAATGGAAAATAGGACTTTAGTCTATTGACAGGGAAAGGGACCTCAGAAGGGCGTGGTCAGATTTACAATCTGAAATGCTGCCTCGGGCTTCTGTGCCACTGCCGGGAGGGGTGCGTGCAAGGGAGGCAGCCTGGCAGGGCTGGAGCCTGGCTGAGGATGGGTGGGCTCAGTGATGGGGAGGGCGCTCAGGGAGCTGATGGAGCCTCCTTCCAAGCTCTTCACAAGCCCCCTCATGCCGTTCTGCCCCTCCCGCCCCCACCCTACTGCCCCCGCTCCCAGGTACTCAGTGGAGCCCACTGCCTGAGCCAGGAAGGCAAGGCTGTGCCCTCCTCCCTTCCCTGGTGCTTCTCGCCCCTTTCATCCTCATGCAAACCCCTTTCAGGCTGATGTTTCTACAGTCAGGCCTTGCCCCAGGGTGGCTCAGCCCCCACCCCCCTGAAGAATGGCTTCTGGCCTCAGTGCCTCCTCTCCAGGGACTTCACTTCTCCCAGGTCCCCAACTTTCTCATCTCGAGATCTTTCCAAAACCCCAATTCTGATGGTGTCACACCCCTGCCTGAAACCCATCCATAGCTCCCTATTGTCTGCAGAATTAATACCCAGCTCTTCCACCTGGCCTAAAAAGCTTCCATGGGCTGATCCCATCCACCTCATCTCTTCACACTACCTCTAAGCAATATGGAATTATTTTCGTTCCTCTGAACACATCACACTACTTCACACCTCTGTGCCTTTGCTCAAGTTGGTCCTTCTGCCTGGAACACCCTCTGCCTCCTCTTGAGCTTAACTCTTTCAAGCCTCAGAACTAAGGTCACCTCCTCCAGGAAGTCTCCATTGATCTCACCTCCATGTAAAATCTGGATGGAGTATTTCTCTGTGTTCCCTGCCCCCAGTACTTGAATCCTTCATGGTAGACATCACCTTGTGTCGTTATTATCTGCTAATATGTCTTTTCCTCCCATTAGAAAGAGCTTTGGAGGGTGGAGCCTGTCTTGTTTCCGAATGGGAGCCCAGTAAGGGGTGAAGCTCCACACAGGCATAGGGCTCCCCCAGAATGTAGGGCTGAGGATGTGGTGAGTGAGGCAGAGGCTCAGGGAGGGGGTTATATGGATGGAGCTCACTGGGGGGCTTGATAAAGTGTGGGGAGCAGGACAGGATAGGAATGAGGAGTTACGGGGGGTTGGGTGAGGGTCAATGCCAAGGGAGGGGAACTCTCCATGACCCAGAGGAGGGCTGACCTTTGTTTGGGGGTGGTATCTAGTCTTGGAGGAATTAGACTCGGTGAGAGAGCCCTGAGTTAAGTGGGTGGGGACAAGGGCGGGGCAGGGGGGTGACAGGAACTGGGACCTCGCTGAGCGGGTTGAGGCCACATGCTCTCCCAGGAGATGTGTCCATTCCTGGTGCCCTGGTGCCCTGGGCACATCTCCCGGGAAGATCTGGCATCCTTTAACTCAGCTGTGAGCTTAGTTTAGACCTACACTTTTTCCTCGCTGGGCCCAAATAGCCTTTAACCGGCCTGTTTGCCTCCCATCTCGAACCACCTCCCCTCACCCCGGTCCTGCAGCTGGACCACACTGCTCCCCTGATTCCGACCTCTCCGTGGGTCCTCATTACCCACAGCTCAAGTCAGGTCAAGCGCAAACTCCTCAGCCTGGCGGGTACCAAGCGCTCCACCCTCCGACCTCTGCCCACTTGTGCGGCATCGCTCCCAGGATGCTCCTTCAGCTCCAGGCAGCTCTCGTTGCTCTACCCTAATGCGTGTTGGGCTTTTTGTTTTAACAGCACAACCCTTCTTTTCAGTAGAAAAGAGCATCCACGTATAACACAGAATGAGCAGAGGTGCTCCAGCGAAAACCTCAGGGCTCCCTGGAACTGCACCCAGAAACCACTCCTCCAGCTACCCCTAGCTGCACCCCATCTCCTGCACAGTCTGTGCCTCATCCCAACGCCTCACCTTTGGACAGGCTGGTCCCCTGCCTGGAGTGCCCTCCGCCTCCCCCACCCCCCCACTCCCTTGCCTGCACATCACCTGCGCATCTTTAAAATCACATCTCAGGAGTCACTCCCTCTGGACCCTCGCAGCCCTCCTGGTTCCTTTCCACATCCTCTGCACTAGGTTAAATTGTCTCTTCCCCCTTCACCCGCGGGCTCCTCACCATCCGTCTCTGCCACCCGGGGCCGGGCTCTGGGGGTTCGCAATGGGTGTATGGGGAATGGCCCAAGGAGTGAATGGGGCTTCAGCCAGGGAAGAGGGACTCTACAGACGGTTAGTGGCGGAGGGGAGGAAGGCTCCAGATGGAGGACGGGGCAGTGAGAAGGGGCAAAAAGGGGAGTCCAGAGAAAGACAAATATGATATGATATCCTTTACATGTGCAATCTAAAAAAATGGTACAAATGAACATATTTACAAAACAGAAATAGAGTCACAGCTGTAGAAAACAAACTTATGGTTACCAAGGGGGAAGGGGAGGGGAGGGATAAATTGGGAGATTGGGATTGACATATATACACTAGTATATATAAAATAGATAACTAATAGGGACCTGCTGTAGAGCACAGGGAACTCTACTCAGTGTTCTGTCGTGACCTGTATGGGAGGAGAATCTGGAAGAGAGTGGATTTATGTATACGTGTGGCTGGTTCACTTTGCTGTGAGGCGGAAGCTAACACAGCATTGGGGATCAACTATATTCCAATAAAAATTAATTTAAAAAAGGGGGAGTCCAGCTTCTGGAAGAGTCAGGGTTCAGTGAAGGAATGCAGGCTTCACGGGGGGCAGGACTGAGTGAAGGGGCCCAGGAATCAGATGGGAGAAGGCTCCCAGTAAGGGGAGGGGCACTCAGTGAGAGGCATGGTGAGGGAAAGAGAGCTCCGTGATGGGCAGGAAATCCAGGTGGGAAGGCGGTCAGCAGGGGGCAAGGGTCAGTGAGGGTGAGTGAAGAGAGGGTTCGGGGAGGGGAGGTGTCCTCAGTGAGTGGGACAGGAGGAGGACGCCCTGTCAGGGTTTAGGACTCACAGCTAAACTTCTCCCCTCTGTGCAGGGACACCATCTCTCAGACCTGAGATCACACATTTCTGGGCTCAAAACTGGTGTGTGGTTCTGGATCAGAGCTATACTGGGTGGCTTCTGGTGGCCCCACTGGCATGCAGTCACGGGATGGCAGAGTCGACAGACCTGAGGCTCATATACACAGCAAGCCTGCCTCTGCCCCCCAGGCTGCCCACTGCCCTTGCACGTGGTGGGGGCCAGAGCAGCCACACGTGCTGTCTCCATCCTTTCTTCCCTCCTCCACTCCCATGGAAACCCTGGGGCAAAATGGTCCACAGGTTGTTTATATAATAATGACACGCGTCTAAAAGAGCAGATATATGTATATGTATAACTGATTCACTTTGCTGTACACCTGAAACTAACACAACATTGTAAATCAACTATACTCCAATAAAAATTAAAAAAAAAAACCGACATGCATCCTGACCATACAGAGCTTGATATTTCACAAAGGTTTCACAATATGTGTACTATTATCTCATGTAACCCTCACTGTATTCCTATACAATCACACTTGAAGCTTTATGGCTACGATTTCACAAGTATTGCCTGGCAATGTCTACCCCCGTATCCCCCCGAGCCTCTGTCCATTTTGGACCCTCGTTGCATCTTGAGTCTTTCCCACACCTCTCCCCAACCTCGTCGCATCCTTGATGGTGATCAAGGATGTCTGTCAGTCACACCGTTTGGTAATAAACACTGGGCTACATGCTGCCGAGGCTGTGAGATGTGGCTCTATCAAAAGTGGACACATCAAAATCGCTGCATTTGATTGGCTGTTGCTGGCAGTGGCCCATTCTGATGGCCAGGCCAGTACTTTTCTCTTTTTTTAGTGCAAAAGATGAACCCAGGTCTTCTGACCCCCTGGTGTAGGTGAGTGTGCGGCTCACCAGCGGAAGCGCGACCACTAGTGCACATCACATGAGGATGAGTGGCCTCTCCCATTCTTTCTCGCCTCTCGGAAATAGAGGAGACTGATTATAAACCACTAAACCGCATCTGGCCCGCGGAGTCCAAAATACCGGCCACGACAGATGAGAAGGGAGGAAAATCAAGGCCTCACTGCTGATTAAACCTAACCGTCTCTAATTGTTTGTTAAGCCAGGGATTTTCAGCTTCACCAGTTCTCTGAGCTTCTCTCTCTGGGCTGGGTGCTGGCCTTGGCCACTCCCGTGGAGACCCAACAAAACTCCATTGCCTTTCAACCTTTCCGGGCGGACCTCGGTCGGAAGGCCTCAGAAGTGAAGCAAGAGATGGTCGGACTAGACTTCAGAGGAGCTGTCTGCCTGGGGGCGTGACATCTCTTCCGGGGGTTGCTGAGAGACAGATAGGCTTGGGTCGGGCCTCCACCCCACTCCCCGGCACTGTCCCTCACACGCAGTGGCCACTCCCACGACATGATGGCAGATACTGCACCCCCATCCCTGGAGGCATCGAGTGGAGAATGGGGGACCTGCTCTCAGGACTGCCTAGGATGGGATCCTGGGAAGGACGGCGAGGATGGTGGGGACAGGTAAACTCCTTCAGGCTCTGTTTTCAAGAAGACTGGGCTCACAGGAACCAGGAGACCTGGGTTCCAATACTGACTGTGTGTCCTTTGGAATGTCATCTCTTCCCCTTTCTTAGCCTCAGTTTTCCCATCTGTACAATGACAGGATTTAGTATTTTAGGCTGTGAAGACCCTTTCCTCCAATGACATCTTATGTGGAATCTTCCCAAAAGCAGGGAAGAGGGAAGCTGCTCTGGTTTGAAGGTGGGGGGGCCAGCCTTCTGCCCACGGCCTCCCCTTCACCCCCCAGTGCAGATCTCTGAATCCCACTGGGCAGGGATAAAAACCACGGCAGTGGACTGTCCCACGACCTTCTCTGCTCCGTTGTTTCTGCCCCGTGATCTGGGCAGGGATGTCTGTTGCCCACCACGAGGCTGTGTGGGGTTCCTGGCCCCAAGGGGTTAAGGGCTGCACTTCAGACACCACTAAAAGAAAGGAGCCCTGAACTCCTGTCCATAAAGGGGGGACACTGAGCAGCCCAGGGGCACCGGGCCGGGAAGCACTTCTATGGATACCACACAAATCTGGTGTTATATCAAAGGGCAGAATCCACAAACTGGACCCTCACAAGAGAGGGGTTAATCTAGAAAGCAGAGTCAACAAAGGGGAAAACAGACAAAGTGAGTAATCTACAGAGCAGGTAATCTCAATAAATTAATCCACAAACTGGATAATCCACAAACAGGATAATCTACTGAGTAATGTAATAGACAAAGTAGAAATCTGCAATGGTCATCATAGGATGAAACGACCAAAGGCCCTAGTCCCCAGACAGCACCCTCACCACCACCACTCCCAAGGCCCACGGTGGTCCAGCCGCATCCATTACTCACTCCGCCTCTGCCTCTTCCCCTTGATCCCCCGGCTGCCGGCAGCGAGATGCATCCAGCTCAGAACCAGGGCCGCCACACACAGCCCCAGCCGCATAGTCACCGCCAGCTCCAGGCCCCTGGTAGGAGGGGTGGTCTCTGGGGGGGTGGATGGCACAGGGCTCTTGCTAACGCCTCCGGGGCTGGGTCAGCAGCAGGAGGCCCAGGCCTGGGCTGTATCCCAAATCCACCATAATCTCAGCTGGGGACAGAGAGGGTGTGGGGAGCCCACTTCTCCATCAGCCCATAAGGAGGTCCAGAGAGCTTTCCTCAAAGGCACCTTGGGGTGTCACATGGGAGAACTCTTTGTCCTTCAGCAGGGACACCTCCAAAAACCAACCTGTTGGGGGAGGAGAGAGAAGGGTTAATTCTGGGGAACTGTGGGGCCCCCCAACCTATGCCACCTACCCTCCCATGTGGTCCCCTACCCAGGAGACTGTGAGAACTCAGAACGTTTGGACATTACAAGTTACCCACCCGGCACCCCCGTAGAAGAAATCTGCTCCTTTTCCTATCTTGTAAGAGTCCCTAACGTGGGATGGGAGTTGGCTACCCAAGTAGTTGGAATATGGTGGACACTCAAATCAAACTTGTGGATCACTAGAAACCAGCTGCCTGGTTTCCATCCTGCCCAACGTTAGGAAGTCCTTCTTTAGGTCTACCCTACAGACTTCATGCTGCAGTAACATAATGTCTCTCAAAGAGCAGCTCTCTCTGTCCTTCTGTGAGTGACCCCTCAGCCTTCTCTCCCCAGTGCTGAGTCACCAATGTGCCTTTCGCCTGCCTGGAGCTAGAGCAGTGGCCCCCGACAAGCTGGCAGACCCTGCGTGGCCCTCTGGGCTTGGCGGGAGAAAAGGAAGTAAGGCTTCCCCTGGCCACAGAAACTCTGACACAGCAGGCCCTGCGGGCCTGGCCTTTGTGAGAGGATAAAAGAGGCAGCGACGCCCGCCCTGGCCAGAGACACAGAGAATGGGGATAATCCCCCTGCCCAGCGAGAGCCAGGTCTGTGGACCCGCTGGCCCGGGTGATGGGGGCAGGGGGAGCTGGTCCCTCCCCAGTGAAATGTGTCTGGGAAGTTGGAGCCCAACCTGGGAGTCAGGGGACGAAAACCCACTTCCCACTCACAGTATCGCACACTTTCACAACAGATGCCTGCACGTCCATTGGCCCACACACTTGCTGCACACACACCCACACCCACACAGGGACGGGAGGAAACAGAGAGTCTTAGAGAAGCTTTGTAGGTGCCAGAGAAGCATCACCCTCCCACGGGCTGCTTAGGATGCCTTTGGACAAGTCACTTAGCCTCTCTGAACCTCAGTTTCCTCATCTGTGAAATGGGGATAAATATTTCACAGGTTTGCTCTGAGAGCTGGCTGAGTTTTGGCTTAACTAATGAGAAAGCTGAAATGCTAGAGCCGAGGTGTCCCTCCCAACCCCGTCCCAATCCTTTCCCCCTTCGCCTCCAGCGAGGCCCCAGGAGAGCCCACCTGCACGGGAGATAAATCATTATCCCACAAGGGAGTTCAGCACTCCCTCCTTGGCCTCTCCCACTGGCTTTGAAGGCCAGACACACTCAAGTGGTTAAGCTGCTTGTGAGAAGTGTTTACATGAGACTGATGGATCCCACCTGGTGCTGTGGCCCGAGCCTCCGGAGATGCCCCCAGCCACCCCCAAGCGCCCCGTCAGCTGCCAGCCCCTACCTGCCCTTCCAGTACTCCCTGCGTGAACCGCCAGAGCCTTCCCGCCTTCTCCAGCCCCCACCACACACTTCCATCACCCACAGATTGCAGACGTCCGGCTGAGCTTATCAAACCGGGGTCTTCAGCTCCAAGTACACAATCCCAGACGCTGGCCGTAGAGTATGATGGTTTAAGGGCATAAACTTCAGAGTCAGACTGCCTGGCTTTGAATGTTGCCTCTGCTACCTATTAGTTGTTACCTTAGGCTAGTTGCTTAGCTGGTCTGAGCCTCAGTTTCTTTATCTACAAGAGGATGGTTGTTGTTTTTATAGCTTAAATGAGTTAATACATGCAACTGCTTAGAACGGTGCCTGGCACATAAGGACTCAATAAATGCTGTATTTTCTATGACCAAGACTGCATTTTGTGTCTACATTCTGATGGTCATCTAAAAAGCAATAGAAACAGTTTTCATACCATCTGGATACTAATCTTAACACTGAGCACTGTTACGCCATTTCCATATTTGCATTTATCTTTATGGTTGATTGCCTTGGCCCCAGTGATCACTCAAAGTGATAGGGTTAAACTTTAATGGTGGCCTTTCTCAAACTGAGGTCTGAGGACCCCTGGCAGATACATTCTCAGGGTGCCGTGAGTCCTTAAACTTGACAAACACTGGAGGAAGACCACATCGGACAAAGCTGGTGTTAAATCCTGAGTCTGTGAGGCTTTGGTCTCACTGTGTGATCAGTACCCCTGGGTCCTTGGGGCAGAACAGGTCTATGCCTCTCTGCACTCCCTGTGCCTGCCCAGCACGGCGCCTGGCACTTCAGAGTTAGTGCTCAGCAAATGTTAGCACCCTTCCTCTCCCTCCCTCCACTTCCCCCTCAGTCCTCCTGGGTCTTAGCTTTCAGGCTGGCCCTTGCCAGGCTCACCCAACCCTTGCCAGGGAGGATCTTCCAACCCACTCCCACCAGTATCCCCATCAAACCATGATCTCAGCAGGGAAATGGGGAGGAGGCTGCAGATCTGAATGTCACTGGAGCAAGTGGCACTGGCCTTCCTCGCCCATCACTGGATAGGAAGAGTTTCAATACAGAATCAGCCCTGGAGAGGAGCTAAGAGTTCATTCTATCAGGGATACAAGCAACAAATAGGAGGGACACTGGGTGTGGAGGGGGTGAACTGGAGGGCAAATGTCCCATCCAAAGGGAGCATCTGCTATTCCATTCCAGTTGATTGTTGATAGGCAGAAATACTGGCTCCACATTGCTAGATTTTCTGATTTTTTAAAAGAGAAGTGGAAAACTCTGAATTTTATGTGATATCTGATTTTAAAGGCAGGACAGGTCTCAGACTAGGAACGCTGCAGTACCAAGCCCCAGAAGGTCACAGGTCCCTGAATCCACGTCCCTCCAGAGAGGAGGTCCCTCCCCCCTCCCCCCCGCCCCCATCCCCACACGCACATATGCAGTGGGTACACACACAGAGACAACGTTGGACCAAGGCTGAGAGAGGGGATAGGAGCTAATGACTCTCTTTTAAGTAGCCTGTCTCATTTCTCTCGGTTCCTCTGCCTGATCTCCTCTGCCCCTTGGGCTACATGGCACAGGCAGGTCCTATTTGGAGGCCCATCACTCTGCACCGGCAGAGCCGGCAATGGGAACTGCTGGCAGTGATCAAGGTCTCAGGCATCCATGGGGGTGAGGGAGGGCATTTTGTCTCTGCCAGGGTCGGGGTGAGGGATTCACATTCATGACGTGCCTGCACCACCTGCCATGCGCCAGGCGCTCACTGACTCCTCACCACAAGGCTAAGAGGAAAGTAGAATTATTCCCACTTTATGGGCACGGACAGGTTAAGGGTCTTGGGGTTACAAACCTAGTCAGTGAGCGAAAGGTTTGCTGCTCAGGACTGGGGATCTGGAGGGCAGAGCAAGGCGCAGGAAGCGGAGGTGTGTAGGGCACAACCCAGCTTGGGGAAGGGGTGGAAAGCAGAGGCAGAGTCTGTGACCCAGGAGAGAGGCCGCACGTGCTAGGTGGTCCGAGGAGGGGAGGACAGACTGGGGAGGGGAGCACGGCTAGGGGTGGTGCTGAGGGCGGGGACTCAGTCCCCCCAGAAGTCTGGAATAACTTTCACCTTCTTCCCTGCAACACTATTTGGATAAATTGGTACCCGGTCCGGGGCCGGATACAGACCCAAAAATGTAAACCATCCAGATAATTTCTCATTAGCCCTCCCCAGGACCAGCTACGGGTGGAGAGGGCTGCAGGCGGGGGCAGAAGAATTGCTGGGCTGGGGGCGGGACCTAGTACGTGCCGGCCCGACCTGTCGGGATTAGTGTGTCTGCCAGAGCCAAGCCAGGTGCTGGGGCCGACCGCCCCCACCCCCCAACGCCAAGGGCAGCGGGGAAAGGCTCCTTCGCGCCCCTCCATCGCGACTCCAAGCGCTCAGAGTCTTCCTCCCTATTACCGGGAGAGGCCCAACAGGTGCAGGGGGAGGGGAGGTGGACCTGAAGTCCCCCTGACTGCCCCCCAAAATCCAAGAGAACTCTCCAGGTCCAAGAGGTGGGTTTCACAAGAAAACCCTTGCCCCAAGCTCGCGCACCCGGAATCCGACCCGGCGCTCCTGGGAGCCGTGGGTTAACAAACAGCCCCCACCTTTCCCCAGGCAAGCAAGACCGTCTGTCCCTCAGCCCCCCGAACCCGCGGGACAGTGAGCCGCGCCACCTCGCAGCGCACCGGGGGGGGGGGGGCGCGGCACACACCGCCTGCCACGTCGGACCCGGGCCCGGGCTGCGGCACTGGGGGTGGTAGCTAGAGGCCGTGGGACTCGGGAGAATCCGAGGCGAAGACACCGGGAATCAAGAGCTTCTGGCTCGGGGGTGCTGGACAATCCGTCTGGTGGATTTGGGGAGTTCAGAACTTCGAGTGAGCACGATCACCGGGGGCTGCCGGGTTGAGGGCAACCCGAGGCGGCACCGCGAGGAGGCTGCCCACTGGCTTGAGGGATGCCGGGGGTGGGGACGGCAGGACTCGCAGGAGGGGCTCCAGAAGGTGCCTTCCCCCGCCCTCGCCGACCCGAGAGCAGTCATAAGTCCCCTTCCTCGGGCGGTCTCCCCGCCCCCCCCCACCCCCGCACTCAGCTCGGTCAAGCCCAGATGAGAGGGCCCACGGCGCCCCAGGTCCCAGTGGAAGGGGGCGCTAGGGAGGAGGACGGGGCAGCTCCGTGGGGACTCACCTCCGCGCTGCCAGCCGCGGCGGGGGCAGGCCCGGGAGGGGCGAGGGCGCGGCCGGCTCACCCGCCCGCCGTGGAACTGTCCTGGGCGCCCAGCGAGCCCGCGCTCCGCCCGCCGGTTTCCAAGTTGCTCAATCTGCGGGCGGCTCACTCCCTCCGGGGCCAGCGCCCCACCCGGCGCATCGGTCCTCCGGGGCGGCCCGGTCCGGCCCTCCTCTCCACAATGCCCCACTCGGGCGATCCGCCCCCGGCTCTCTGCCCGCGCCGGGGCTCTCCGTCGCGCCTCGGCTCCGCCGCCGGAGCTCCCAGCCGGGAGAGGGGCTAGTCCTCCTAGCGCACGAGGGAGGGAATCCCCCCCCCCTTTGCAGTCCCACCCCCGAGCCGGCCCCCCTTCCCGGGATCCGCAGCAAAAAACGGACTGGAGCGCCAGGCCCGGGAGTTCGTAGCCCCCCTCCCGCGCGCACTTGCCCCCAGCTGGGGCGCTGCGCTTGGAGCGCAGGGCCGGCAACCGCACACTTGGTCTGGACCCTGGCGCAGACCCTCTGTCCTTGCCTCCTCCTCCCCTTCTCCCACTCCGCTTCCTGGGGATTGCACTCAGCCGGAGCACCGGCTGCAGCTCCAGGCATCTTGGGGTCAGAACAGGGACGGAGAGCCTCTCGAAACCTCAGTTTCCCCATCAGGAACCTGGAAAGTGACAAGGAACAGGCTCAACGGGGCCTGTGGTCCCGGCCACGCCCTCCTCCTCTCAGAATCAACTCTTCAGAGCATCTTCCCAGTTCAGAGGAAATGTGAGGCTATAACGTCCCGGGAACCCAGGTGAGGACCCTCCACTGGGACCTGGTGCAGGAGAGCGAGGTAGATTTTGAAATAAGACCGGGATTCAAATCCCTGCTCCATTACTTACCAGCTGTGTGGCCATGCCCGAGTTACTTAACCTCTCTGAGCTTCAGAGTTCTCATCTGTTTTGAGGGGCAGTGAAATGAAGGATGCAAATGCCCGGTAAACGGTAGGGACCCTATGCATGTTTGTGGACTGGGTCTTGAAGGGCTGCAGACACCTGCAGTGACCCAGATGCTGTTGAAGTCAAGCCTGAAGAAGGGAGGGAGGAAAACACTTCTTAGGGTGGCAAACAGCTGTTCTCCAGCGTCATTTCAGATTGGGTAAAGGGAAATGGGCTAAAACTATAGTTAGCAGGAGTTAAGTTAGAGCAGAAAAGCTATACTGATGGGGGGGAGGGGAGAGGGGAGAGGGTAGGAGTAATCAAGACAGGCTGTGGAATCTCCTTCTCAGGAGAGGAGGGGGAAGCCCTAACTATGGAGACAAGGGAACAGGGTCTTTTACAGTGACAGGGGCATGGATGGAATGACCTCTGGTGTGTCCTGATGGCCAGGGAGCAGAGCTGGTGGATGGCCAGAGAAAGTGGAGCAGTTGGGTCCCAAATACCAGGATTTGGGCTCATTCGGCCAGATCCTTGCCAAGTTTGCAGGGGGCAAACAGCCATTTCTGAGTTGGTCCTGGGCCCCCTCCACCCCTGCTCTCCAGCCCCTCCCCTCTCCCCTCTGCCCTGAGCCTTTCCTCCATCTCACCGGCCCTTGGCTCTGCTCTGTGCCTAATCAAACAGCCCCAAATGCCGAAAACTCGATGTTTATTTTATTTTATTTTTTTACACACTTGCATAACTCCCTGACAAGCCACGCCAGGCGTTGGGCTTTTTGTTTGGTTTTATTTTGTTGCATTTAGGGGAAAAAAAAAAGAAAGAGAGAGAGAGAGAATGAATAACACAAACCACCCAGCCCCAGAAGCTGTCCCAGGCCAGGCAGTGGGTCGGGTTTCCTGCCTGAGGAAAAGTCTGCGGGAGTTGGGGGGCCTCGCTACTAGGCTCAGGAATGAGTGAGAAAGGGAAGAAAGCCACCTGGGTCAGAGAAGATAATGAATTAGAACCATGTGACAAAAATGGATGAATAATAAAGAGCATTTCTTGTGCACCTAATATATGCCAAGCACTGTGCTTTCCATCTAAATTCCGTTACCTAATTTTGCAACCATTTTACTTTCTTTTTTCTTTTTCTCACAAATGTGAATTCCAAGCCTCAGAGACATCAGGTAATTTGCTCAGAGATACACAGCCTGTAAGTGGCCAGCCCGGTTCCCATTATGCTAAATAACTTGTAACTTCCCTGAAAGAGTCATGGTCCCCTGAGTTTGCATATGCTGGTCATTCTGCCTAGAAATGCCTTTTTCTCTGGCCCTTCTCTTACCATCCTTCAAAATGTTTATGTGAAGTTTCACCCAGCCACCTTGCACATCAGCCTCCGGACCTCGTGTAGACCTATTCATCACTCATCACTGGCCTGTGGTCATCTCTCCCACTGCAGTGTGAGCCCCTTAAGGGCAAAGGCTGTGTCTGATTCAGCCTTATGATCCCAGCACCATAGACATACTTAACTGATGTTTGGTAAACTGAACCCCTAGACAGCCAGGATTGCATCTTTTGTAGCTCCTGCAAGCTTATTCAGATGATGCCCCAGGTCACTGTTACTATTCACCCAGGCCAAGATCATCATTCTCATTAGAAGACCTAAGGTCAGTGGACTCAGGCCAGGGCAGTAGCTCCTAGAGATTAGTGAAATTCTTTATACTTCATGTCGTCCTCTAACAGGCAAGAACTATTGTACTACCTGCAGTGTCAGTATCAATATACTTTTAGCTACAAGTAATAGAAGACCAGCTCAAAATGGCTTAGACAGCAGGGTGGTGTATTATCTCATGTATCAGGAAGAGCTGAGGTAGGAATGATCCAGCAGCTGAGGAACCACACACATCAGATTCTGTCCTCTAGTCTCATTCCACCACCCTCAGTATGTTGGCCATTATCCTCATGATCACAAAATAGCTGCAGCAGCTCCAGGCACTACATCTTCAACCAAGCCCAGCAATAACTTAAAGAGTTACGTGGCACTCTAAAATGGTTAAAAAGATAACACTGTGCTATTTTATCCCAATTAAAAAGAAATTTAAAAGAGCTAACTGGATCACATGCCCACCACTGAACCAACCAGACAAGAGGGATGATGCTACTAAAATTAGCTTAGACCAGTCAGGATTTACCTGAATTATGGGGGGAAGGGTGTTCACAGACAAAAGCAAAACTCTGACAGCACTGAAGAAAGGGAGATGGGCTTTTGGGTAGGCAACAAACAGTGCTTGTGATCACACTGTGACTCAAAGAAAAGATGACTTTGTTATTGTCAATTTATTGCAGACTCCCCTGCAAACCTTAGTCTCCGTGACCCCATTGTCCTCTGAGATCTTGTCCTCTGCCTCTCTTTCATGGAGGCAATATAGGATAGTGGTCAAGTGCACCGACACTGGAATTAGGCTTGTCTGAGTTAGAAGCCCATCTCTACCACCAGCTAGCTCAATGTCCTTGGACCAGTCACTTCACCTCCCTGAGCCTCAGTGTCCTCATCTGTAAAATCAGTATAGTAACACTACCTGCTCCACCACAGTTCTTATGGGCCTAACATAAGGAAATGCATTTAAAGAGCTCACCGCAGTGCTAGGAATCTTAGGGAGTATTTAGTACATGCTGGTTTTTTATAATTAGCTATAATTTTGTCCTGTCATTCATAAATATTAACTGCTGTTGTATCCCAGGCATTGGGCTGGGAATGGAGGATAGAGAAATGGATATAAGGGAATTCCCTGGCAGCTCAGTGATTAGGACTCAGCGCTTTCACCACGGTCCTGTAAGCCGCATGGTACAGAAAAAAAAAGAGAGAGAGAGAGAGAGAAATGGATATCATACTGTCCTCCTAAGGCACTCCTGGTCTAGTTGGGGAGATAGATTTATGAAACAAGGTAGATGAGGAAGAGTGATGGCACAAAGAAAGGGGCAATCTTGACTCCTTGAAGGCGTCAGAGAAGCTTCTCCAAAGAGGAGATGCTTGCTTGAAAGACTTGGCATTTTCTAGGCACGTGAGATGAAGAAGGCATTCCAGGCAGAGGGAATGGTGTGTGCAAAGGCCCAGAGGCCTAATGCATCACAGTGCCCTTAGAGGTATAAGTTCATCCTGCTTTGTGGGGATTTAGGATGAGAGAGGTGGGAAGGAGGGCAGCAGGTGAGATCCTTCCAGAAGGGCCTCCTGGACCAGGCTAAAGAACAGGGACTTTACCCTGAGGGCAGTGGGGTTTATGAAGTGGATAAGAGGCAGGATGGAGTTGTGCTTTAGAAGGAGTGCCTGGCACCTCTTGTGAAGGCTGGCTTTGAAGGGGAGAGTCTGGAGGGGGTGAGGAGCCCCAGGGAGGGAGGATCGGGGGGAAATTTCCTGCTCTTCCCCTTTCCTCTCTCATTCTCCCTTCCCGAGGGCCGGTGTGTCCTCTGGAAGCCTGCTCCCACCATAAACCCACCGTCCCAGAGTCTCTGCCTTGTAGGGAGCTTGGGCTCCCCTAACACACCTCTGGGATGCCGCAGCCCTCACCCCGCTGGGTCTGGAAAACCCACCGATTCTCGCCCGGGGGGGTGGGGGTGGGGAGCACGAGCCATCAGCCTTCTTCCCCTCGCCCGCCCTTCGTGGCCCTGCCTGTACTATCCTGGGAAATTCCTGCTCTTTTCCATTCCTGCTGTTCTGCATCCCCCCTCTCCTCACCAGGCTTACCTGCCCTCCAGTGACTTCTTTGATTACCCAGGATGCTGATGTCTGTCTCAAGGTCCTCTTCTCCATCGCAGGCACAAGCATCATCTCGGGGACCTCACGCTCCATGTCAATGCCATGTTCAACACCTCCCGGGCCTCCCAGACTGTGTCAATTGTCCGCTTCAGCCTCCTGCTCACATGGCCACTCCCTCCTCTCGGCCTCACCCAAACTGCTCCATCCCTGAGATCCCAGACTCCCCCCCACAGGCCCCCACCATACCCTCCTCCTCCCTCCCCCCTAATTCAGATTCTTGACGTTTTGACTACTGGATAATGATTTCTGCCCTGTCCTCACCTCAACATCTCAACTGCCCTGCAAACCCTCAGCCCCTTCCCACTGAGCTCTGCAGAAGAATCCCCCAGCTACCTGCCAGCCTCCACTGGGCACTCTGCCACCAGTGTTCCCCCCTCAAGCCACCCAGGCCCACCCTCATCAAGACAGCTAAGACAGCCAAGAGTGACTCCTTCAGTGTCCTGCCCCTAAAACTAAACTCGTGACCCAGAACCTCTTTCTCTGCAGATTTCCCCCTTCTTGGTAAACAGCAGTGAACCTGACAAACAGGAAACTGGGAGTTGTTTTTCATTCTTCTCCGTCTCTCACCTCCCACATCCACTCCATCGGCAAATTCTGTTGGTTCTACCTCCAGACCATTTCCCAAACCCACCTACTGCTTACCTCACTGCTACCCCTTTATGCCATCTATGCGGCTTACCTGGTCCATCGTAAGTGTCCCTGACGGCTTCCCCTCTATCCCCGCTCCCTCCCCAGCACAGGCTTCACACAGTAGCCACAATAAACTTTAAAAATTATAAAGCAGATCCCATCACTGACTTCCCTGCTTAAACCTTCTAGTGATTTTCCATCACACTTAGAATAAAATCCAAACACCATCCCTTATAAGGCCACAACCCTCCGGCTTCATCTATTGCCCCTCTCTCGGCTTCAGCCTTACCGAGCTTCTTTCAGCTTGTTGATCACTCCAAACTCTTTCTCATCTCAGGGCCTTTGCACCGGTCCCCTGCCGGCTCATCCTTCCCACAGAACTTCACGTGGGCAGCTTCTTTTCTTCCTTCCAATCTCAGCTTAAACATCATTTTGTTTGAAGGGCCTTTCCTGACCTCGCCATCTAAGTAGTTCCAGTAACATTCCCTATCACAGCTTCCTTTCTGTTTCATTGGATGTTGTATTTTTTTAAATTTATTTTTTAAATTAATTAATTAATTTTTAAATTATAAATTTAAAACAATTTTTATTGGAGTATAGTTGGTTTAAAATGTTGTGTTAGTTTCTGCTGTACAGCAAAGTGAATCAGTTATACATATTCATATATCCAGTCTTTTTTAGATTCTGTTCCCCTATAGGTCATGACAGAGTATTGAGAAGAGTTCCCTGTGCTATACAGTAAGTCCTTATTAGTTATCTATTTTAAATATAAAAGGGTGATTATGTCAATCCCAATCTCCCAATTTATTTCTCCCCCCTTCCCCCCAGTAACCATAAGTTTGTTTTCTTCATCTGCGGCTCTATTTCTGTTTTGTAAATAAGCTCATTTGTACCACTATTTTAGATTCCACATATAAGTGATATCATATGATATGTGTCTTTCTCTGTCTGACTTACTTCACTCAGTATGACAATCTCTAGTGGGCATTGTATTTTGTAATCATTCACTTGCTGTCTCCCCTGTGGGACTCGAGTTCCCATTGCTTGCATGTGAAGAGCCCTTCTTCCTTTCATAGTCCTCACTCTCCCTGCGTAGTCCGTTGCTAAGGTCACCAGCAACCTCCTAATCGCCACATTCTGTAACTCCTTTGTCTTCCTTTTCTATCTCTCTGCAACTCTTTTTTTTTTTTTTCTCTTTTGGCCGCACCCCGCAGCATGCGGGATCTTGGTTCCCAGGGATCGAAACTGTGCCCCCTGCAGTGGGATCTCAGAGTCCTTAGTTCCCAGGGATCGAACCTGTGCCCCCTGCAGTGGGATCTCAGAGTCCCAACCACTGAACCGTCAGGGAAGACCCTCTCTGCAACGCTTGATACCCCCTCCTTCTTGGAAGTCTTCTCTCCACGGTCCTGGCTCCTGTTCTCTGTCCTTTGCCAACCTCTTCTCCCAGCCCTTAAGGGTTTTTCTTGGCCCTCTGTGCTACTCTTTGACCAGGAACTAATATAGATAAAAACCACAATGTCTGATAGTAAGAAAAGTAAGTGTGATGGTTAATTTTGTGTGTCTACTTGGGCAGGCCATGGTGCAAACATTATTCTAGATGTTTCTGTGAAGGTATTTTTAAGATGAGATGAACATTTGAGACTTTGAGGAAAGCAGACTACCCTCCATAATGTGGGTGGGTCTCGTCCGATCAGTTGAAGGCCTTAATAGAATAAAAACTGACATCCGCTGAGCAAGAAGGAATTCTGTCAGCAGATGGCCTTTGGACTTGAACTGCAACACCAGCTCTTCCTTGGGTTTCCACCTTCAGCCTATCCTGCAGATTTTGGACTTGCCAAGCATCCACAATTGTGTGAGCCAATTCCTTATACTACACACACACACACACACACACACACACACACACACACACACAGACAAAACACATTTGTTCTCCTTCTTTGGAGAGCTCCACTAATAGAGTGTTAACTAAATGTTAACTAAAAATCCCCTAAACTCTTTTCCTTAGTGAGATCATCCTCACAGATTCAAACATGTTGGGGCTGAGAGTTCTAGTCTTGGCTTTGCCACTTTCTGGCTGGGTGACCTTATCCGAGTCCCTGGACACTTCTAAACCTGTTTCTCCCACAGTCTTTCCCATACCAGTAAATCCAACCGCTGAAGGTAAAACCCAGAGGCATTCTGGATTGCCGTCTCCTTACTCCCCACCTCTGAGCCGTCAGCAAGCTGTTGCACTTCTGCCTCCAGAGGGTGTCTGAATCCATGCACTGGGATCCACCTCCTCTCCCATCACCCTGGTCCAGGCACCGTCATTGCCTGCCTGGTGATGCTGGTCTCCTGGCTTCCCTTTTGTCCCCACAATCCACAGCAGCCAGGGTGACTTTTTAAAAAATATAAATCAAATCATAGCACTTGTATGAGTTTCCTATTGCTACTGTAACAAATTACCACCACCTCAGTGGCTTAAAATAACACAAATTTATTATCTTACCCTTCGAGAGGTCAGAAGCCCAATTTAGGGCTGCATTACCCCTGGAGGCTCTGGGGAAGACTCTGTTTCCTTGCCTTTTCCACCTTCTAGAGGCCACCCACATTCTGTGGCTCGTGGCCCCTTCCTTGCATCACTTTGACTTCTGGCACTGTCATCACATCTTGTTCTCTGACTCTGAGCCTCCTGCCTCCCTTTTATAAGGACCCCTGTGATTATACCGGGCCCACCTGGATGATTTAAGATAATCTCTCCATCTCGAGAGCCTTAACTTAGTCAAGCTGTGAAATCCCTTTTTCCAGGTCAGGTAACACATTCACAGGTTTTGGGGATGCATGTAGGAATCTCTGGGGGGCTGTCTACCATGGCACTCTTAAATCTTCCCGCTGCACTTAGAATTAAGGCCAAACATTTCCCCTGATTCACAAAACCCTTGGTGGCCTGCCCCTGCTCTCTTACTCTGCCCATGGTAGCCTCTTGCTGTCCCCTGAGAGCCCCAAACTCAATCCTGCCGGAGAGCCTTTTTCTTGCTTTTCCCTCTGCGTTGAATGTTCTTTTCCCAGGTCCGTACATGGCCTGCCCTTATTGTCATTTATGTCTCAGCTCAAGTGTCACCTCCTCAGAGAGGATTTCTCCGGCCTAAAGTAGTTCTAACAGGCCGTTCTGTATTATTTTCTTTCTTTTTTTTTTTTTTTAATTAATTAATTAATTAATTTTTTATTTTTTTTATGGCTGTGTTGGGTCTTCGTTTCTGTGCGAGGGCTTTCTCTAGTTGCGGCAAGCAGGGGCCACTCTTCATCACGGTGCGCGGGCCTCTCACTATCGCGGCCTCTCTTGTTGCGGAGCACAGGCTCCAGACGCACAGGCTCAGCAATTGTGGCTCACGGGCCCAGTTGCTCCACGGCATGTGGGATCTTCCCAGACCAGGGCTCAAACCCGTGTCCCCTGCATTGGCAGGCAGATTCTCAACCACTGCGCCACCAGGGAAGCCCTATTATTTTCTTCATAGCACTTTATTTCTGCCTGGTGTTTTCTTGTTTATTATTTGTTTGTTCGGTGTCTGTCTCTGCCATGGGAATACAGGCATCTTCAAAGCCAGGCTCTTTTCTCTCCAGTATCCCCAGCACTGGAACTCAACTAGTATTTGTGGAATGCATCAGTGAGCCTCAATTTCCTAATCTTTCCAATGGGTATAATACCTTCTGTCTTATCAGGTTACTTTGAGGAGTAAATGAGATAATAAGAGCTACCATTTTTGTTGTTGCCAGTAATGAGCCAAGCACTACACTAGGCACTTTACACTTAAGACAGAATGTTCATGTGTCAATTCAATGTCATTTGGTGGCAAAGAACAGAAACCCTCTTAAGCCAGCTCAAGGAAAAGGAGGTTTACCAGAATGCTGCAACTGATAATCTGGTCAGTATCCAAGGAGAGGAATCAAAACGCAGGAGAGATGGGCTGCCTCCTGGGAACCAGAGAGGTGACAGTCATCGGTCTCCATCTGTCCCTCTATGGGGTCACATGGTACCTTATCACCACTTCTGTCTGTGCAGCTGTGCCTTCTCTCTGAAGACCAGCTTCTACAAGGCCACTTCTGTCCCAGCCCGGCCTCAGCTCTCTGTGACCTAACAGTGTGGCTGCCCAGGATCTACTTCTGTCCCCAGGGTCCCAGCCCATTCCAGGGAGAGAGCGTTCATGTGGCTGCCTGGGCACGTGCCTTCAGCAGGGATTGTGGGGAATTCCCTGGCAGGCCGGTGGTTAGGACCTGGCGCTTTCACAGCCGGGACCCGGGTGCAATCCCTGGTCAGGGAACTAAGATCCCGCAAGCAGCGAGGCATGGCCAAAAAAAAATTTCCTTCCAGGAGGGATTGTGGATAGAGGACAATTCCAAAGAAAGGGACGTGACTGGGCAGACACTCCAAAACACAGCTGCCATAAAACAGAGTACTTAGCACGTTCTGGCACGTAGTACATCCTCAACAAACACTCTCCCTTCTCCAACTGCCCTGCCATCTTCCTAGTCCAGAGCCCTCTGTCTCCTTCATATATCCATCTCCAGCTTGGTTCTCCTATCTTCCCACCTGTCAATACTTCAAGCTGCCGGCCATCTCTCTAAATTCAACCTAGAAAAAGTCAGATTACTCCTTCCCTAGAAACGAGCCCAGCTCCCTAGTCCTCTGTCTCTGACCCAGCTGACCTCTTCCAGACAGCCCAGCTCCAAGTCCCCACGCGTCCCGTCACCCGTCTCAGGGCTTCGGAAGAAGTCCGTGCCTTCCTATCCTCTCCGCAGCCCCCGTGGTTAGTCATCTCTCCATCTCTTGTCTCCAGCACCAGGGAGTTAGCGAGTGTTTGTTCTCCCACCGCGTGGCGGGCAAAGCGGCTGAGTCCAGTGATTTGCAGCCAGGCTAAACCTGGGTTCCAATCTCAGCTCTGCCTGTTAATTCTGTGACCTTGGCAAGTCTCTTGAACTTGACAAGTTCTGTTTCCTCATGTGTAAAATGGCGGTAATGATAGCTCCCCGCTTACAGGGTTGTTGGGAGAACTGATAAGATGCGTGTAAAGCAGGCATATAGGTATTTTCTCAATGACGGATTGATTGATTAAGATCAGCAATGTGCTAGGAAAACACAGATAAGTAGGAAATGATCCCTGGCTTTAAGAAACCTGAAGTTTCTTGACCGGTCTGCATTACTCACTCTGATAGCTTTTTTTTTTTTTTTTTTAATTTTATAGCTACTTTTATTTTTATTTATTTATTTATTTTTGGCTGTGCTGGGTCTTCGGTTCGTGCGAGGGCTTTCTCCAGTTGCGGCAAGTGGGGGCCACTCTTCATCGCGGTGCGCGGGCCTTTCACTATCGCGGCCCCTCCCGCTGCGGGGCACAGGCTCCAGACGCGCAGGCTCAGTACTTGTGGCTCACGGGCCCAGCTGCTCCGTGGCATGTGGGATCCTCCCAGACCAGGGCTCGAACCCGCGTCCCCTGCATTAGCAGGCAGATTCTCAACCACTGCGCCACCAGGGAAGCCCCTCTGATAGCTTTTTGACTCCCTGCCTGACAAGGTCCTCCTGGCAATATGTCAGCTGTGAATTATATAACATTAGTTATGTATAACTAGTTCCCAGTTATAGGAGCCATTATGATTATTTACAAAACAGAGGAGGAGTAGACTCATTGTGGTAGAACTCATTCTTTCCAGGGATGCTGTTTTGCAGCAGTTATGTCACTTGTCACATACCATCAATTGTCACTTTGCAAATATTGGGCTATGTCACTAAAGATCCTTTGAAGTACCATTTTGAGTGGCTTCTATACGTGATGTGGTCAATGTAACAAGATATATTTGCCACTCTTCCACTGTTAGACACTTGGTGGGGGAATCCCCCATGATAAACAATGCACAACGGACGTCACGTGTCCATAGGCTCTGCTACTGACGGGGCAGTCGCTTGAGGCCTGGCGTCATATACCTGTTGGCTTGCTTAGTGCTCAACAATGCTGTGGGCTGGATATGATCATCCTCATTGTACAGACAAGGAAACAGGGCATGGCCACTCAGGCAGCTCCCCTCAGGTGCCACAGCCACTAATGACACACCCAGGTTTGCATCCACGTCTCTGTGAACCGTCACCCGGCTCAACCATGTCAATCAGCGCCGTAGACACGACTTCTAACTGCACTGCTGGTGTGCGTGCTTGGAAGGCTCTTGTCCACATCGCCAACCCGCTTCCCAGCACACAGAACGGTGCCTGGTGTGTCATGTGTGTCTGAGAAATATTGAACGATGGGCTTCCCTGGTGGCACAGTGGTTAAGAATCCTCCTGCCAATGCAGGGGACACGGGTTCGAGCCCTGGTACAGGAAGATCCCACATGCCGTGGAGCAACTAAGCCCATGCGCCACAGCTACTGAACCTGCGCTCTAGAGCCCGTGAGCCACAACTACTGAGCCCGTGTGCCACAACTACTGAAGCCCACGCGCCTAGAGCCCGTGCTCCACAGCAAGAGAAGCCACGCACTGCAATGAAGAGTAGCCCCCGCTTGCAGCAACTAGAGAAAGCCCTCGCGCAGCAACGAAGACCCAACACAGCCAAAAATAAATAAGTAAAACAAATAAATTTTTTAAAAATAATAATAATAATAAATATAGAATGATGAATGGAAAAGGTGGCTGTGTTTGGGGTTGTTCTCATTATGATTTTACCTCCACTGGGTATTCCCTTTAAAGAAAAAAAAATACTTTGCTAATTTGATAGGCAGAAGTGTTACCATTGCTTTAATTTGCCTTTCTTTGATGACTGATAAGATGGAATATATTTTACAAACGTCTGCCACTAAACATTTATAATTTCTCTTGTGAATTAAAAAAAAATTTTATTGAGGTATAGTTGATCTGCAGTATTATATTCTCTCCTGTGAATTTTGTATCTGTATCATGTGCCCATTAATCTATGGAAGTCTTTGTGGGGTGTTTTCCCCTTGAGTTGTATAAGATTGTTAGACGGCAAGAATATTCATTATTTGCTTGTCATATTCTTTGCAGCTATTTCCCCCAGCCTGTCCTTTGCCCCTTACCTCAGATGACATTTTTTCCCACGGGGCTCCTGGGTTTGTATCCATTCTCTTGGTTAGATCATGAGTCCCCAAGAGTAGGCAGCAACTTTCCCAAATCTCTCAGCTCCTTGTCAGGGGCCTGAGCACAAAGCAGATTTCTAATGAATCATTCTTCAGGGTCACACGACATTCAGCGTGCTTTGCAGACACTTGCTTCCTTTGATCAAAGGCGTCCCCACAGGGAAGGTGTTCCCATTTACATCTTTCTGATGAGGACACTGAGGCACAGAGAGGCGAAGTGCCCTACCCAGGAGTGGCCAAGCCTGGACCTGAACTCAAATCGTCTGACTCTGTAGCCCGTGCTTCCTCCGTCTCACCGAGATGCGGATGGCGGTTCAGTAACCAGCAGCTGGTACAGCCCTGAAGCCCCTTTTTCTTGTGGGCCTGTTGTTTTGCCTGGTGTCCATGAGTAGGTGTGTGTGTTTGTGTGTGTGTGTGTGTGTGTGTGTGTGTGTGTGTTGCATGGGGTGAGGGGAGGGAATGAAATAAAGAAGCAGTTGGGGCTGAGACTGGATGGCAGAAGGCCTTGAATGCCAAACCAGGGTCAGACTTTATTCTGTAGAGTAAAGGATACTCAGATTCTCCACTCATGTCCCTGCCCCTCCCTGAAAACAAGGGCCAGCACTGCCCAGACTGCAGGGCCCACGATTGGTGGCAGAACTGGAAGGACGTCAGGAAGCACCTGGCCATCAGCTCTCCTGTACCTCATGGAGGAGGGGACCAGGCCCAGCGAGGGGAGGTGAATTGCCCAAGGTCACTCTGCCACTTAGAGATTAGAAGCCAGGTGTCCCGATTCCCAGCTGAAGAGCCCATCTTCTATCACCCAGCCCCTCCAAGCAAAACCAGAGTGTCTAGAAGGAGATTGGGCTGAAGCTCTCATTCATTCATTCACTCATTTCATGTATTCAATTAGTATTTATGAGGTGCTTACTATATGTCAAGTTCTAAACTAAAACAAAACAAAACTAGAAAACAATGACAGATAAGACAGATTGGGCCTCTCTCCTTGAGGGCAGCCCAGAGGAGGTGAGGAACAAGTCATGCAGCAATTACATTTCAGAGGAAAGGTGCACCCTTTGGGACGAATTGGAGGCAGTGGGATTCCCAAGCAGAGGTGGACAAGCCATAAAAATTCCTGGAGAAAGTGACTCTCAGCTGGGACCAGAGAGCACAAGTTGGTTAGACCAAGCGTGGGAGGGAAAGGTTCGTATTGAGAGCAAGAGCTCGTGGGAAGTCCCAGAGGCTGAAGGTAAGTCATCGTCAGAGACCCAGAGGAAGTAGGACATGGCCGAGTGTGCACTGTGAGGTTGGCGTAATGAGAGATGATGCTCCACAAGTCCCCGCAGGACTTACACAGAGCAAGCTGGACAGCCAGTGAGGTTCAGGTGCTCCGGTCCCTGGACTCTGTGGGGAGGGGATGGGCAATGGAGAGCCCTCACTCAGCCTGCAGAGTAAACCTTCAGTTCAGTCTGGCCCAAGCAAGCTCAGGGGAAAGGAGGGTATTGGTGGAGGGAGAGGGTGGATGGGGCAGATAGAGGAGTCAGGCAGGGGCTCATATGATGAGATTGGATCTGTTCATTGTGATGTGTGTGTCTGTGGATCTGCGTGCTCATCAGGGGTGTGTGTGTGTGTGTGTGTGTGTGTGTCTATGTACATGTGTGTATGTGCTCTCACTTGACCCTACCTCTGATGTACCCCTCCTTTTCGGGGATGGAAGGAGGAGGGTGGGGATTTGCTAACCCCCAGCCCAAGCATTACTCCCTGCCCCCTGGCTCCCTGAGCTTGTACCCATCCCACTGCCTGCTCCACGATGCACTCCCACCCAGGCGGCACCAGGCCGAGAGCTGACTTCTTCCAGCTCCTCCGTCAGCCTTCCCAGGACCCCATTTTGTCTGTGAAGAGTTGGACCCTGAGGTAGGGCAGGCCAGGGTCTCTGAGGCAGAAGCAACTCAGGTTCACATGCATACACACGCACACCCAACACACACATGCACGGAAGTGTGTGCACACATATGCACACCGTGCACAACTGAAAATATGCACACGCAATCACATCCTCTGGGCACTGGTCCAAGAGAGACAGGAGAAGCCAGCTAGGTCCAGTGTGGCCCAGAGAGGCCTGGGTGCCCTGTCCTGTGTCTTGCACCTTGCATCCCGTGTCCAGTCCATATTCAGTGGGTGTCCAGGTACCCTGATGCTGGGGCTGGTGGAGGGGCAGGTTTCTGAGTGCAGAGCAAACACGAGAGCCCTCACAGGTACCCTGAGGCACCAGAACACACAAGAACCTCTATGTATGTTTATGAGACTGTAGGGGCAATGCGCCCCGTGCCGGGGCACCTATGCACACAGGGTAACTGTGGTCATCTGGGCCTGCTCATGAGTGAAGTGGACAGAGCAAGGGCTTTGACAGCCAGACAGGCCAGTTCTTCTCTTTACCTGGCTGTGTGACCTTGACCAAGTCACTTACCCTCTCTGAGCCTCCGGTAAAGACAATGTAACATGGAGATAATAACTGCACCTCCCTCATAGAGTTATGAGAGAATGACAGGTACAAACTCATTCATTCAGTGTATATTTATTGAGTGCCTACCACTTACCAGACACTGCTAGACACTGGGGTTATAACACTGAACAAAACAGAAAAATCTCTGCCCTTGTGGAATTACATTCTGGTACATGCAGACTAACACGTGCATTGCTCTGGGGCAAGGCCTGGCACACAGTAGGTACTCAATAAATATTTACTTCTTACGCTCTCCTCCCACCTGATGTTATTTCCCGGGTGAGGAGCATGGCAGGAGCCCCTCTACTGGCCCACTCTCCTCCTTCTGCAGTTTTTGACTCCAGCTCAAGTACCTGCAGAAGCCTTCTTCAAGGGTAGGAAAAGGGTAGACACACAGATGCAAACCCTGCAGATGTGCAATAGTTAAAAACATAGCGGTAGCATGTGCTGCCCTTGGCCTTGGGATGGGGATGGGAAGGAGGGCTAGGTCCTGACTGCCTGCCTTGTGGCTGGGAGGAGAGATCCGTTTCAGAGGGCACTGGGCAGCTCCAAGCACCACCCAGCAGCACCCCTCCTTCCCCACGGGCCTGTGGTCCTTCAGATTCGGGGGACTGACAGGAAAGCTGGGAGAGCCAGGGAAGGCTCTTTGGGAGAGATGCTGCCCTTCTTCATCCAGGCAGAGCCCCTCCTACTGAAGTGGAGGCCCAAATGGGAGTGTCTGCTGAAAGAAGAAATTCCCAAGGGTGCAGTGTCGGGACAGGTCACCTGGCTTCAGGATGGAGTCTGCAAGCTCTCACTGAGCACCTACTGAGGGCCAGGCCCTTCGGTGGCCATGATCTCAATGGGTCCTCACCACAAAGCCTATCATTTGCCCATTTTGCAGGGGAGCAAAGCAAAGCTTGGGGAAGTTAAATGCTTTGCCCCCAATCACAGAGCAAGTCAGCGGCTGAGAGGATCTGAACTCGGGCCTGTTCTGATTCCAAGAGCAGAGGAGAGAAGAAGGAGGTGGCCCTAAAGCTTGGGCAGGGAAGGGAGGGGAGCTGGGGGGTCCCTGGCAGCTGGGCTGTGACTCAGACCCCCCCAACACACACATGTGCTGAGCTGGCTGCTCTGAGCTCATGGGGGTCTAACAAGGAAAACCCCTCCTCCCACCTGCTTTGGGGTCTGGGTTGAAGGAGCAAAAGTGCTGTGACTCACAGACAGCTGGAGGGTCAGCTTGGAGCTGAGGCACGGTGGGCCTTGGAGACCCCCTCTGCTTGCTCTCTCGTGGTCAGAGCTCCTCTGCCCTACAGCACTCCACCGCCAGGCCCACCCTACCCGGGGCTCAGGGGAGCTGGTGGAGGGATGGGCTAAGCCTGCCTGGAGCACCCCAGGCAGGAGCGGCCCTGGGCTGGTCCGGCTGAGCCGTGATGGAAGCCACCTGTGGTTGGCGGGAACAGGGGTAGATGGGAGGGCAGAGAGAGAGGGGCTCTTGTTTCCAAGTTCATGGCCCAGACCTGGGGGCTGGGGTTGGTGAACAGGAGGTGCCAATCAGTGGACCATCTGGGCAGAGAAGTCATCACCCTGACCTTTCACCCTACTGATTCGTGCCCCCCTCCCAGCCTCCCTTTTCCCTGGAGCTGCTTGAGAGTTCCTCCAGAGGTGGGGTGACCGGGGTGAGCACTGCCAGGCATTAGAGAGGCGTGTGTCATCTCCCTGCCCTCCCCGCTCCGGGCCCCCGGAGTTGGTGGGGCTGTCCTCCCCTTCCCCCCTTCAATAGTGCTCCCAGCCTGCCTAGGAGCGGGAGAGGTGACTTCCTCCTTCAGCCCCAACCCGGATGTCCAGCCCTAGGCCCTAGGAACCCAGACCACCCCTACCTAGCTGATCCCCAGCCCCTCCCCCAGGCATTCCGTGTGTAACTGGGTGTGAGTGTGTGAATCCGCTGAGAAGGGAGCGCAAGTGTGCGCCGCGGCAGTGGCGGAGGTGCGTGTGAATGTGTAGGGAAGTGTGGGTGTGTTAAGGATTGTGTATGGGAGGGTTTTGCTTCTGAGTGCACATGCCTTTGTTTACGCCTGCACGTGTGTGTGTGTTGGCCTGGGTTGCTGAGCACACAGCCACGTCCAGCTGTATACATTTGGGGGGCAGGTGTCAAGAACTGCAGGACCTCAAGGTTCTCAGGGACCCTTGAGATCTTTCAGTGCCACCCCGTGCCCGTGTATTCAGCATAGGAGCAAATGCGTGTGGGGGTGCGCGTGTGCGTAGGGGAAGGCGGAAGCAGCAGCGGTGACAGTGATCTGCGTTCTAGGCCGGGAGCACCAGCTCGCTGCTAGGCATCAGGCCAGGTGCTCATGTGCAAGATCTGAACCAGCACGATAGCCCCCTGAAGTAAGGAAGGAGACGACATCCTTCTGTAAACAAGGGGACTGAGGCTCAGAGGACGGGCATGGTCCCTGGGCTCAGAGGGTCAGCGTCTAGACCGGAAGCCAAGACTTGATCCGGGCCACCCCTCCACCCCACCGGGGGGTTGTGAGGCTCACCCGCAACCTGTCAGGTGTTCAGATAGTGGAGGACCTGCGGTGGGGAGCTACGAGGGGACAGGTGCAGGGGGCGCGTGGGCATGAGCGTGCACGCTAGGGCGTGTGTGTCAACTGGGTGTGTTGCTTGTGAGCACATCTGTGGAAGCTGAGCAAGCACGAGCATGTGGAATGAAAGTAAGTGGGATGTGAGTGTGGCGAGGATGCAGGGGTGGATTGTGAGGGTCTCTGGGAGGGAGGGGGGTGTGTGCCAGTCCATGTGCATTTGAGTGAGGGTGTGTGAAACACATCGAGTTTTCCTTTTTGCTTTTTAGTCTCTGACTTCAACCAGGAACAGATGTGTGAGCAGGCTAACGAATTGGAAACATCTGAAACAACTGTCCGAGCTGAAGTATAATAAATAGGGCTTTCATCACATTCCCTGGAAGGGGGTCGCTGGGGACCAGCTCCAGGGAGCATTTAGAGGGGTTGGGGGTTGAGAGTGGCTTGAAGATGGGTGGGTGGAAGAACAGACAGACCAGCTTCCCTTTCCCTGCCCCGGGAAGATGGAAAGAAAGAACTGCGCCTGGCCCCTCCTAGCAACCACAGGCCTCAGTTTTCCTATCTGTGTAGTGGGCTTGGTGTTTGTTCTGGGGTCGGAGACCTGGCACCCTAAGGAATAAGCATTTTTAATTTGGAAACAGGTTGACAGTTGGCCAGACATGGGGCTGAGGGCCATCAGACAGGCCGAAACAACCATCAGACATGCTGGTACCCTGGCCCCCTGGCCCTGAGCTCCTTGGGCCTGGACTCTGTGCTCCCCCACAGTGCACACGAGGCCTCCTCCTGGACTTCAGCTTTCCAAAGGGAGACACACTGTCGTTCCTGTGCCCAGATGTGTCACTTTGAAGCATCTGATAAGAAAATTACAGCTGGGCCAGAGGAGGCAGACAGGGGCTTGGAGAGGGGTACTGGCCATGGGGTGTCCTGGCAGGCCTCACCCTCACCCCTCATGATGGCTTCGTCCCAGGCCCACATCTGCCACAACTGCAGACACACGTTCCTGAGCACTGCCCAGGGAACAGAGGCCCAGAGGCCTCGTTCTGACAGGAGCCAGATGCAGCCCCCAGGAATTCCAGGGAAGGAGAGGTGGGAAGGGGTGGACCCTCTGAGCTGGGGTCTCCAGCCTAGGCCATCGAGAGGCTGAGTATGGGAGGAGGTCAGACCACAGGCTCAGGATGGACAATGGTGGCCCAGACATTTGGGCTCCAGGCATTTTGATCTCAGATCCCAGGGGCTGCATCTCAACAGAAAGGGCCTTGGGGGCCTGTCCCCAGCCTGCCAGGTCATGCCTGGGTCTTTGTTCAGGGCTCCTCTGCAGTAGCAGCAAAGAAACATTCCCATGACCCTCCAAAGCCAGCTGAGAGATAGACTATCCTGAGTCTACCACAGAGTCACCGCTAGCTGTGTGCCCTTGGCCACCGATGCAAGGGCCTCAGTGTCTCTCTGTGAAATGGGATACGTTAGCCCCCATCTCACAAGGTTGCTACAGAGATTCCGTGGGATAAAGTGTGAGTGTCCACTGCAGGAGCTAGAAAAAGATCAGTGCTCGGTCAACAAATAACGACTGAAGACTTACCCTGGGCCAGGCTCTGGCTAAACCCTGGAGCTCATAACAGTGATCTAGACATCCTGCCTCCAGGCCTTTGCACACACTGTTCCCTCTGCCTGGAACACTCTGCTTCTGGCTCTTTACCTGACTATTCCGACTCACCCTCCAGGTCCTACCTTGAACATCCCTGCCTTAGGAGGCCCCTCTCCAGCCCTCTGCCCAGGTTGGGACCCCATGACTTGTGCTCCCCTAAAATCCTGCCTTCACCCATTACAACAGCCATCACACATTACTGTGACTACTGGATCAAGGATGACACGCCATCCCATGCCCCGGCCCCCAAGGCTTTGAGCTTTGTGTCCACCTTACTCACTCCTGTGTCCCCAGCCTTCCGTGTCTGGTGTGCATCTGTCATTTTTTAAGCTAGCATTTACACAGCACTTACTCTGTGTCAGGTGATGTTCTGTGAGCTTTACGTATATAATAACTCATTTGATCTCAACAATCCTGAGGAGGGTGCTATTATTATCCATCTTTTAGAGAAGAGAATGAATGGCCCCAGGTTACACAGCTAGTAACAAATGACTGACTCACTGACTGAATGAATGAATGAATGACATAAAATAAGGTCACCCTCTAGTGAGGGAGGCAGGTAATTGTTTACAATACAGAGAGATACTTTGCAGTCCGGGAGCCGTGGGAGCCCAGAGGGAGGCTCTAACCCAGGAACGAATCAGGGTGGGGGAGTAATTAAAGGAGCCCAGGTGACTTGGAGCTCAGGCCTTGGGCCCCAATAGAAGCAAGTCTTATTCGAGATCACTCTCAAGGTGCTCGTTCTGGACCCTCTGGCCTCGGACGAGTGGGGCCTCTCTTCCTTTACACAACACTGGTCCCTTCCCTCCCTGCTCCCTCAAAGCCCAGGACCCTGCCTCTCCCCTCCAAGCCATGCTGCCCAGACTGGGGGGCCTGCACCAGCCGTCCTGCTCAGGTTTGCTGGCCTGCCCTTACCTTGGTCCCCACCCCACATTTTCCCCGTCTGCTGACAGCATCATGGGAACAGGCGCCTGGGCCACTTGCTCCTCCTCCTTTTGTCTAAGCAACCAGATAAGCCCAATATTCTCAGCTTGGATGGGACAAGGTGTCCTCCCTAATCCAAACCAATGCTTCTCTTTGGCAAGGCCCCCTGTGAATCCTCCTCCCCGCCCACCTCCCCCCAGAGCCCCTTCTTTTTGAGAGCCAGCCCCGGACTCTAGCACCTGAGGTTTTGAGTCACCGGAGGTGATTTCCAAAGGACCAGATCAACAGGGTCCATCTGATAAAATTCAGATGTCGTGAGAACTCCTTGACCTTGGAGCCTGGACCGAGAGCTGGGTCTCTCTGTGGGTGCTACTGCAGCCGCTGGGCAGAGCTGGCGAGGGCCTGCCAGGAGGGGGCTGGGCAAGTGCATTTTCAAAGTCCCTTCCCGCCCTCGAACCCTAGGGTTCCTCGCATGTAATCCTGCCCTGAGAACGAGGACACTCCTGCGTGCATCTGCAACGGATGTCAGTGTGTGTATCTGCAAGTGTGCCTATTGACGTGTGTGCCTCAGCGTATGCTCCAGAAGTGTGTTTGAGTGTGTAAGTGACTCTCAGCGCCTACATGGAGTGGCTGCGTGTGTGTCCGTGTGTTAGCACACGGCATTGTGTTTGTGTGTCGGGAAGTGCAGACATCTGTGTGTCTGGGGGGAGCGCATCTGTGAGGGCAGGTGTGCATGTGCACATGTCAGGAACTGGGAGTGAGGGTCTCGTGTGGGTCTCCGTGTGCCTCTGCGGCTGTGACAGGCGTGTGTGTGCCCTGGGAAGTGACGGGAGCTCGGGCAGCTTAACAGTCACACCCTGCCCAGTCCAGGCGGTGGGGGAGGAGGCGGAAGGGTCTGGCTCAGACTCACAGAGAAGATTTCAGAACGTTCAAGCAGGAGGCATCCCGGCCTCCTCGCAGTCCCCTCGACAGACCCGCTGGGTGGGGAGGAAACCGGAGCCTTCAGAGCCTTCGTTACACAGCTTCTCCACTGTGAACCCAGCACTGCGAAACGGCGCGGGGTGCATGTCCTCCTGCTGGGTGTGGGGAAAGGTTGAGGAGGGGGCCCGGGTCCTGGAAGACTGTCCCGAGGGGCCCAGCCCTGCCCTTGGGGAGCCCTAATCAGAGGCGAGGTAACTACAGGAGCCTAGAGCCGATGCCTCTTCCAGCCCCCGATGGGTGCAGGTGAAGGCAGTGTGGCCTAGTTCGAAACGACTTCTCTGGGGAAGGCCGTCCCCTGCCCCTCTGGGCTGGCGCTAGGTGAGGGCACGGGCACAGCTGTGCCCACCGTGCTGGGAGTCCCCTCCCAGCCCCCGGGAGGTGGGAGAGGCCTGACTGCTCTTCTCACACGAGATGTGCCCTTACTCCCCCAACCCTTTGTAATTAGTGCGGTTTGCAAACCCAACACCAGCCTGATGAGAAGCACATTGGCTCCCAGAAGCTGGGAGGACAGGAGAGGGCAGCTCAGCACGCTGCCGCCCTAGGGAGGGCCTCGGAGCCGAGCTGGAGGGAAGAAGATCAGGCGGTCCTTCGGCCCACCCCCTCCAGCCCCCTTCCCTCCCCCTGCAGCGTGGTCCCCAGGCCTTTGCCTTCCCTCCTGGGGGGTCATTTGGGAGCCAGATGTAGAGCTCCAGCCTCTGCAAGGGAGGGGAGCAGAGGGAGAGAGAGAGAACGGGCTTCGGAATCAAACAGATGTAGACACTGGAATTTGGGCTTCACCACTTGCACACAAACTGTGTGATCCTGGGCAAGTTTCCGAACCTCTCTGAGCCTTTGCACCAACACTCAGGGGTTGCTGAAGACTAAAGTAGATTGTGAATGCCACACCTGTGAAGCAGTGCCCGACACAGTAGCCAGACGGTGCTCCGCAGGGACAGAGACGAGAGAGGAGACGTGGGGTGGGGGTGGGGTGGATTTGTAGCTAATTGCAGCAGGCCCTGTGGGTGGAGGTAAGTGCTGGGTGCTGCGAGCGAGGGGCTGGTGGGATTTCCAGCTCTGCCCCTGATGCTCTCTTGGGGGCCGAGTGCAGGTCCTGGACAGCGGAGTAGCTGCTGCAGGGCTGGGGCCAACTGCACAGGCTCACACGGTCCCAGCTCCACACTTACTGGGTGTGATCACAGACAAGCCAGTCTCTCCTCCAAGCTGTGGTTTTCTTCTCCCTAAAGCAGAGAGGATAGTAGAATGACCTACCCCGGGTGGTGATGTGAGAAGCAAATTACTACAAAGGGCTCCCAACTCTGACTGCCTTGGTAAGCCTGCAAGGAAATTTCTCTCTCTCTCTCCTTAATCTATTTAAAATTATCTGATATTGACTGATCTAATCACTTTACACACAGTATCATATTTAACTCTTTTTCTAAAAAATTTTATCTGTCTACTTATTTATTTTGGGCTACGTTGGGTCTTCGTTGCTGCACGCAGGCTTTCTCTAGTTGCGGTTAGCGGTGGCTACTCTTTGTTGTGATGCGCGAGCTTCTCATTGCGGTGGCTTCTCTTGTTGCGGAGCACGGGCTCTAGGCGCCCGGGCTTCAGTAGTTGTGGCGCGTGGGCTCAGCAGTTGTGGCGCACGGGCTGTGTGGGATCTTCCCGGACCAGGGCTCAAACCCGTGTCCCCTGCATTGGTAGGCAGATTCTTAACCACTGTGTCACCAGGGAAGTCCCATATTAACTCTTAAAATACCCTTTGAACAACCCGTGTCCATCAAATGATGAATGGATGGACAACATGGGGTACACCCATAAATGGAAGACTACTCAGCAGTAAAAGGGGGTAAAGGCCTGCTACCTGCTACAACACAGATGCATCTCAAAACACGATACTAAGTGAGAGAAGTCAGACACCAAAGACCACACACTATATGATTCCATTTATAGGAAATGTCCAGAAAAGGCAAATCAGTAGAAATAGAAAATAGATTAGTAGGTGCTTGGTGTTCAGAGTGACTTACACGGGCATGAGGGATATTTTGGGGGTGATAGAAATGCTCTAAAACTGGACTGTTGCACAACTCCATACATTTACTAAAGATCACTGAATTGTACACTTAAAGTGGCTGGGTTTTACAAGGGAATTTTATAACAAGATTTTTTTTTAAACCTATGAGATAAACATTATTAGCCCTTTGCCCTTAAAAAAATTCATAGTAAATTTCTGGAATTCAGTGCCAGGGCTGTTTTCTTCCAAAGCCTTTCATTTGGGAGAGAAAAGAAAAAACAAACAACCTGAGATGGATGATCTCTGACTCCAGTTTCCTTCCCACTCAGGAACCAAGAACTGGCTCAGAGAAGTGAGGTGAGGAACAAGGAAAGGGGATTGGACCTGAGAACAGTTATTCCTTGGGTGAGGCATTCTGACACTCCCAGTCCTGTCCCGTGGGCCGTGCCTGGGCACTTCCCCAGGCACCACTGAGTTCTCGCTGCCGTTGTTCCCCCGGCCCATACATACACACAGAACATGTAATATATATAAGGCCATGTTTTGAGCAACCATTAAGCTCCAGGCTTTGCACTCAGTATTGTGCAGACATTATTTCTACGTGACAAGGTGATGCTACAAAATAAGAATTATTATTTCCATTTTGCAGATGAGGTAAGTGAGGCCCAAGGAGCTGTGACTTGAAATGCCGCCAAAAGTTCCAAAACCTCCTTTCTCCCTCTTACACCAAGTGGCCTCGGATCTCTCCATCTATTTCTCGCGGGCTCTAGAAGTCTCTATGCGAACCTCCTTCTGTCTCTGTCTTCCCAGCTCCCTCTTCGATCAGTCTGTCTTTTCTTTGTCTCTCTTTGCTTGCCTCTGTCTCTCAGTCTCTCTGTCTCTGTGTGTGTGTGTGTCTCTGTCCCTGGCTCATTTATTTTTTAATAACCACAATAATGAGAAAAGCTCCTTTCCGACCCTCCTGGGGAGGGAGACAAAAGGAGGGGAGCCTGGGGAAGAGGGGGAGGGATAACCTCCCCTCTTGCTCCTGAGAAATTTAATAAAGGGCCTGAGAAAGTGCTGGGCTCCAGGGCCGGCCAGTACCCTGGGAAAGGGGGCAGCCCCTCCCCCACCACAGACACGGCTCTGCACGGGCCTGGGGTCAGGGGAGGGAATGTCTCCATGCTGGGCCCCCCTTCTCCAGCTCCCAGGCTTTATCTCTCCCCTCCCTGCTGGTGGGAGCAGTTCCCCCAGCTAATCCGCCCCTGAATATGGTCCATACCAGACTCCCTCCCCTTGACCCAGACCTGCCAGCTTTCCCAGGAGAGCTGCTCAGAGGGGAGAATCACTCAGGAATTGCAGCCTCTGGGCTCACGGGAGGTCAGGCGGTCCAGCCTCCTGCCTTCTGCCTCGTCCAGGCCAGCTCCCCACAAGGCCATGCCCAGCCCCCCACCAATGTCTGGCAAGAGGGGGCTGGGCCTGCCCGCCCCCATCCTGGCCTGCATGGAACTTGAGGCCAAAGTATCCAGCTGGCCCTGATACCCTCCCCAAAGGCCCCAGGCCCTGGCCAGAGAGCCCAGGATCCCGGGAGGGAGAAGACCCAGCCCTTCCCCTGCTCCCTTGAGGACCAGCACCAGCCAAGACAAGAGAGAGCGGGTTCTAGGTGTCCCTCAGCCAGTCCCCAGCCTCACCTCACCCTCCACGGGTGACCTGGAGAGGGGATTAGCAGCTCAGAGGTGGAAGAATGCCCTCGTCTCATCTCCTGCAACTTTTGGGGGAACCAAGGTGGTGAGAGGGGCTGGTTGATGAGTGAGAAGGGACTTCTCACTTCTGATAGTCAGGGAAAGGAAGGCCAGGTCCTGCTGCGCAGCTGACACAGACCCACAGCGAGGGGCAGAGCAGCGGGTTGGTAAGATGCTCCAACTCATCAGACAACGTTGAGGCCAAGTTCAGTGGTGCAGGTGGGCACAGCCAGCTCCCCACCCACGAATGTGCTCCAGGGTCCTGTCTGCCCAGGGAGGCTGGGGGCCCTGAGGCTGCCTGGGTGTAGCCATCCTGCTGCTCCCAGGTGTCTGGACAGCCTTTCCCAGGCCGGGAAGCCACACTCTGGCAGAGCTGACAGCATCTCTCACCTGGCCAGGAACCGGAAGGAGGGGCTGCGGAGCTGGGACCTGGGGCCTGGGGCCTGGGACTGAGTCTGGGGCTGCATATTCGCCAGGCCTGGTGCTGTGTTGCAGGGCTAGGGGGAAAGTAACAATAGCAGCTTACTCCTCGGAGGGCTTGCAAAGTGCAAAGTGTTGATGCATTATCTCACTAGATCTTCATGGCAATGTGCTATTTGCACTTTAAAGATGAATGAATTAGAGGTACTTACGGAGAAGTTGGGGCTCTTGTCTAAGGCTACACAGCCCATTAAGAAGAGAGTCACAGGGTTTCCCTGGTGGCGCAGTGATTAAGAATCTGCCTGCCAATGCAGAGGACACGGGTTTGAGCCCTGGTGCGGGAAGATCCCACACAGCCCGTCCACCACAACTATTGAAGCCCGGGCGCCTAGAGCCCATGCTCCACAACAAGAGAAGCCACCGCAATGAGAAGCCCACGCACCACAATGAAGAGTAGCCCCCGCTCGCCGCAACTAGAGAAAGCCTGCGCGCAGCAATGAAGACCCAATGCAGCCAAAAATAAATAAATTTATTAAAAAAAAAAAAAAAAAAAGAAGAAGAAGAGAGTCACAATTCAGGCTTGGCACTGAATGGCACTGGATGGAACACGGCTGACTCCAGGGCCCAGGCAACACTGCTTACCCAGGGATCACGAGATACCCTTTCTGTCTCAAGAAGCTCACAGACAAGAGAAGAAGTAAAGTGGGGCTGGGGTGCTGGGAGGGATAAGGAGGGGCACTAGGGTGGGAGCCAAGGGACAAAGTGTTTCAGAGATGGCTTGAGGCGGGACTTAGTCCTATTTCATTAGAAACTGGAAGGCAGAGCAGTGACCTCACAGGCACTGCCGACAGATGCCAGCTGCCGACAGGCTCTGCCCAGACTAATAGAGCTGCCTGGTGCCCGGGGGCAGCCAAAAACAGCCCACACTCCTGCACACCTGGGCCGAAGGGCTGGCCTTGCCTTTCCTGGGCCCTCTTGCCTGGGGCCACAGGCAGAGGAAGGGAAAAAGGGGCCAAGAGATAGAATGAAGAGCCAAACACATCCCCAGCTCCCAGCCTGACTCTGCTCTGTGCCAGGGCCTGCCCGGGGCATTGTGCGGGTGTTAGATGAGGCCACCGGGCAGCTCCCTGCCTGACCTCGAGGAGCTGACGATCTGGCATCCTAGAATCTTCTCAGAGAGCTATGGCCATGGGAAGTAGAGTGTGGTAGGCATAGAAGGGAAGGCCGATGAGCCAATGCCAGAGAGTCTGAGCTGCCAAAGTCCCCTCTTCGGCTATAGGGAAGGCCTGGCTGCTTCCTCTTCTAAATCTGTAGGAGCAAAGGTCAGAAAAGTAAAATATTTCCCAAATATCCTACCCCACTGGCAAAGTACTTTGTGCCTTTTAAGACCTTCCCTGGTTCTCTCAGATTATTTTGGTCCTCCAATCCTTCAAGCCAGGGATTATAAACTCCATTAAAAAAAAAAGAATCTGAGGCCCAGAGAGGTAAAGAGCTTTGCCTGAAGATGCACAGCCTGTGAGGAGAAGTGTGCAAAAGCTGCCTCTCCCAGATCCTTGTCTGGTGTGTTTGGGGTGGGGGGCTGGTATATGCCGAGCTTGGCAGAACTCGGGGGGAGCTGAGCTGGTTCTGACCCCACCTCTCCCCAGGGGGTGGCTGCAGGTGGATGGGCACAGCTCCCACCTGGAGTTTAGCACCAGCCCCATAGCGGCTGATGGGCAAGCGAGGCTCTTCAGGACACGTGTTTCCACTTTCACTGGAGTTGAGAACTAATAGCAGAAAAACCTGTGAAGCTGCTAATGGGATAATAGAGAAAGTATTTATTTATTTTTCGAAGGAGGCCTGAGAGGATCTGGGGCAGGCTCAGTGTGAGGCCACGGAGGCGGGAGGTCAGCCTGCTGTGAACAGGGATTAAGCAGACACTGTGGAATGAGGGGGTTTCCGGAGAGGAGGCTGGAGACAGGGTCTGGTCGGGTGTCTCAAAGTCACTCCCCCTGGAGGGGGCAAGGCTGGTCTGAGGACTCAAGTCTCTTCTTGGTAGGGGCGTTCCTGCTCTGAGCTTTCCTCCACACCTGCCATCCCCACCCAAGGTGTCGGGCCCCGGGAGGCCATCAAATCGATCTCCTGACTCTAGGCAGTGTGTCCTCAGCCCCTCGAGGGGAAAGCCCGGGGACCCGTCTCCCTCCGTGCGCTGCTTCAGGAGGGTGGCGGTTCTTATTACTCCTTCAGCTGGAGCTGGGACCATCTGCAGGAAGCTAGTTCTATTTCATGATCAAGGTACAACGAGCCTAGCCTCCCCCATCCTGCTGTTGAACTAGTTGTCAACAACTTTCCAGCTGATAGCACTGCCCTTGGACCTCCCAGTCCTAACCCGCTTAGGAGCCCCATTGAACTTGAGGGCAACAAGTCTCTTAGAGGTCATGAGGTCCTGTGACTTTCGGCCGTGGGTTTGGGGGAGGCTGAGCAGGTGGGGGTCCCAGACCCTTCCCCCACTCCAACCAGAGCAGCTCTGCTTTTCTTTGTTTTAAACATTGACATTCCAACTCAGATTTTTCGCCAAAATACTGGTGTCTGTTACTGTAAAAAACAAAAAGCATGTAAATATCCTTGTCCTTGCCCACTCTGTGCAGGGAAATAACTCAGGGCTCAGAGAGAAGAGACTTGTCCAAGGTCACATAAAGCAAGCCACTCGCCTCCTGGCCCTGAGCTGTCCCTCCATCCTCTGCCGGAGTAACCAATGTGACTTTGGGAAAACCAGAGAAAGATGGAAAACAGCTCTTTAGGGCGCGAGGAGGCAGGAAGGAGTGTGTGGGCTGGTGTTCCCCGGGCCCTTGTGAGTACTTTGCTTCATCCCTGCAGGCCGCAGGAGGCCCGCGCGGCAGAGGAGACAGTGAGCACCGGGGTGAGGGCAGAGAGGACGCAGTGGCCCGTCTGTAGTCTAGCTGCGGGGCTTTGGGGTTGACCCAGACTGAGGATGGGGTCCTTCCTTCTTGTAGTCGTCCCTGCCAGAGGCTCCTGCTCGCTGGCCTGCTGGGTGGCAAGTTGTCCTGGTCCAGGCCAGGCTGAGTTTCTCCTTTCAACCTCAGCCCAGCCTGGGAAGGCTGAGTTTCTGGAGACTCCCACTCGGACTCTGCCCGGTAGGCATTCCACGATTCCTGATGCCCCACACCGGGCACCCAGCTGGTGAGAGCTCACCCCTCTTGGTTGCCAGTGCCTCTCCACCAGGAAAGCTCTTAAGATTCTGGTCAGATGCAGGTCCGAGTCGCCAAGCCCCACTCACCACAACTACATTCTGTTTCCTCGGGGACATGTGCTTGACCTTTGTCAGTCCCATTTCCAACCCACCCCCACCCCCAGTCACTTTCCTGTTCTGGTCCCTCGTGCAGTCTTTTCCTTGGGGGAGCAGGGAGAGGCATTCAGGGAGGAGGCCCGTCTGCCTCTGTGCTGCCTGGCTCTGGGACAGCAGGCTTAAGTTATTCCTGGAGATATAGGCAGACATTGGGAAGAACTTCCTGACCAACAGGGGCTTAGCAGCTGGAATGGGAGCCAGAGGAAGACAATGAATCGTTGGCCCTGGAGACATTCCACAGGGGCTGGGCAGGGGGGGAGGTCCGAGGGGTGTCCAAGGTGGAGGTAGGTTACCTCTTAGAGGCCCCAGTCCTACACCTGACCACAGGCCCAAAGTCCATGCCTCACCCGTTTGTTTGACAAATACCTGTCGAGCATCTATTCCACGCCAGGCATCCACTAGGTTCTGCAGAAGAGCAGAAAACAAGAGACATGGTGCCTGCTCATCCTAGGTCATGGACAAAGTACCGGCAACTTCAAGATACGCGTTGTTAGCGATAGACAAAGAATCAGGAGCTAAAGACAGGCCACCTGACCTCAGCTGAGGATTCTCAGCTAAGACTAGAAAAAGAGGGAAGGCATAAACAGAGGAAGATCCTAGAAAGATGTCACCCAGGACGTGAGCCCCATGGAGATACCCCAGAAGCTCATCTGGGGTGGTGTCAAGGAACCTCTTTCCTTTCACTGGTGATTTTTTAAAAAATGGATAGCCCAGCGAAGAGAAAAATAAAATCACCAGATCACACGAATGTCAGTAATCCGGATAGGCGTTCCTATCAACGCTACATTTTTAGCCGAGTGCTTGGCACACAGTAGTACCTCAATAAACATTCGTGAAATGAACATTTGGTCAGTCTGGAACTCAGCCCTCCCACTTGTCCTCTTTCTCCTCCCAAACTGCAACTTGTCTCAACTCGGAACCCCACCAAGGAGAGGATTAACCTCCAAAGCATCCCAAATAACACATTGACTAGGCCTTTCTCCTATAACTGTGACCTACAAAGGAGTAAAAACAATGACGACTAATGTCTATCAAGGGCTTATCACGTGCCAGGCACCCTTCTAATCACTTTGCACGTGTTACCTCATTTAGTCCTCACAACTGTCATATGAGATGGGCTCTCTCATGGTCTCATTTTACACATGAGGAAATCGAATCCCAGAGAAGTTATGTATGTCACCCAAGGTCACACAGCTAGTACATAGGTGGAAAGAAGCACTTTCTGTGTATCTACAGGGTGTCAGGCATAGTTGGGGCCTTTATTCTTAGGATAATTAAGAGAAGTAGGTATCATCCTGTTTCGACAAATGAGAAAACCAAAGCTCAGAGTGTTAAGTAACTCACCCAACCTGGACTACTCCTCTGGAATTTGACTCCCAATGCAGTGCTCTCTCTCCCCTTCACCCCGTCAGTTTCCTGGGGTCTTTCCTGAACTGGGGGAGCAAACAGCTGCCCCTGGCGAGCTACGGGGAAGAAGCGGCTCCAGGAGGAGAGCTGGCCCAGTGACTCGCCAATAGGATTTATGTCCTGTCCAGGGTGGACATTTTGGCTGCTGAATGAAAGGCTGAACAGAGCTCAAAGATGGAACTTATTCCCATTAAACGATTGCAAATGTCAGGCAGCACGGCCTCGGAGCTCCTTGCGCACGCACCCAGGCGGCTGGAGGCCAGGCTGCTCATGACAAGCATGCCCGCTGACCCCATGGTTACTCCTGATGCAGTTAGAGCCCATAGGAGACAGCGGGTTCCGACGAGAGCCTGGGCAACGTGCTGTCCGGGGGACACTGGGGCCCCTCCTGCCTGAGAGATGGCACTGGGACAGAGGGTGTTGTTCTAATTGATTGAATGAGATCTGTTCCAGTGCAGATGCATGCAGAAATTACCTGCAGATGTGACTGTGCACAACCATCTTAACTGCCTGGGCTGTCACGCAGCCTCAGGGAGCCAGGGCCTCTTAGAGCAGGATTCATTTCACGCAGCCCCCTGCCTCTGGGCAGGGCAGACTGGTGCCAGCCTGAGCTGATGAGTGATGACTACCTCTCTAGGGCTTCCCAGCCATCAGTGCTTCTCGGTCCTGGGTTGTCCAGAGGCCCAGCTGGCAGGATGGGACTCCCAGGGGTCCTGGCTAATGGCCTCGTGGAGAGCTTCCGCAGGGGCACGGGGAAAGCCAGGTGCCAGTTGTCCTCTGTGCAGGCTCCCGAGATTCCTCTTCCGTGGGCTCTGCAAAGCCCACCTCCCTGGGTCTTTGAATCCCTATGCATTTCTGGGTTGTATAATACTGGATAACGCATTTTTTTAAAAAATCCATATAACTATAGCAGTGGTTCCCACACTGATGACAAAAGATCCATGAGAATACTGACTCATTCATTCATTTCAGCACCCACGAGCCTCCAAACTCTGTTCCTTGCTGGGACGTAGCAGAGGATCAGCCCTGGCCGCTGTCCTGGAGGAGCTCACAGTCCGGGGAAAGGAGATGTATGTATAAATAGCCGGTTATCACAAAGCGGGATGGGCTCTTCTACTGGAGTACAGGGTACTATGGGGACTTAGATGAGGGAGGTGACTCAGCGTGGGTGGTCAAGGCCAACTTTACGAAGGAGGTGACATTTCAACTGAGCCCTGAAAGGTGAATAGAATTCCCCCAGCCCCGCAGATGGATAAGGGGAGTAGGGTTTCCCTGGCAGGAGAACCCCCATGAACAAAGGCATGGGGGCAGAGGAGACCTGAGGAGCGCTGGGAGATGAAGTGGGGTTGGTGGGCCAATGAGGGGCCTTGAACACCACGCTGAAGAGTTTGGGTCTTGGGACTTCCCTGACGGTCCAGTGGTTAAGACTCCGTGCTTCCAATGCAGGGGACGTAGGTTCAATCCCTGCTCGGGGAACTAAGATCCCACATGCCACGTGGCGTGGCCAAAAAAAAAATTAAATTAAAAAAAAAAAGAGTTTGGGGGACTTCCCTGGTGGCTCAGTGGTTAAGAATCCGCCTGCCAATGCAGGGGACACGGGTTCAAGCCCTGGTCCGGGAAGATCCCACATGCCACGGAACAACTAAGCCCGTGCACCACAACTACTGAGCCTGTGCTCTAGAGCCTGTGAGCCACAACGACTGAGCCCGCGCACCATAACTACTGAAGCCCACGTGCCTAGAGCCTGTGCTCTGCAACAAATGAAGCCGCCGCAATGAGAAGCCCGCACGCCACAATGAAGAGTAGCCCCTGCTCGCCACAACTAGAGAAAGCCCACATGCATCAATGAAGATCCAATGCAGCAAAAAATTAATTAATTAATTAAAAAAAAAAAAAAGTTTGGGTCTCTACCTAGACACCCTGGGAATCTTTGAAAGACTTCAGGAGTAAGAGGATACATGGTTAGATTTACGTATAGTCTAGAACAATCCTCTTGGCAGAGGGCGGACCGGAAGGACAGACCGGAGGCTGAGGCCAGCAGTAGCCCCGGCACTGAGAAAGGAGGGGAAAGGACAGACTCGTGAGGGGCGTGGACAGTGCCACCATCTTGGGGACTGATATGCTGGAGCTGGGGCAGGGGTACGGGGACCAAAAGGCAGAAGAGAGGGAGGTGTCAAGGCTGATGAGCCTGGAAGGATGGTGGGAGGAAGGTGGCCACGGAGGGAAGGAGGAAGAGGACCATCAAAGCACTGCTGCCCAGTGGTCCGGTTCAGGGAACCAGGATTTCCACATTATGATCCTGACTGCTTTCAGAAGTGTTTTGAGAGCTTCTCTGCTCTTTCCTCACATTAAGCAGCATGTTAATCCCCACTCCTCTTCTATGCATTTCCTCTCAATATGGTGAAAATAACTGGGAAACATCTGGGGAAAAGTACGAGGAGCTCTTTGAGGGGAATCACTGCTTAAAGGCAGTCTATCTGGTGTTTTCTGAGCCCTCTGGATCCACTCTGGGTGAGGGGCAGAGAAGTCCCAAGCTCAGCCTTGCCGCTGAGCCCAGAAGCTTCCTCACCCAGCATCCTTAGTGGCGGTCCAAACCTTCCCCTCCCTCTCCAAGCCTCCACCTGCCGGATCGCCCCTTCTACAAACCACCTTGCCTGCTACCTGCCACTCAGATGACCCTCCCTCCACTATCTACCTTCCAGCCAAACTCACTGTAACTGTTTCTGTTCTTCCCTCCCCCGGCCCTGAGCCAGCCTCTCCACCAGTTCCGGGACTTTGTGCCATCAACCATCCCCTCAGCTTACATAAAATTTCCTATTTCCTCCATCCTAAAAGACCCCCTCTGCACCTCCTTCAAGCTATTTTCTTCCTTTCCCTCCTGGAAGTCTTTCCGCACACATCACTTCCATGTCCTCATCTCTTTTCACCCCTCAACCCACTGCAAACTAGCATTCCTGCAACCCAAGAAACTCTTCTTACAGAGGTCACAGCCATCCTCATCCAACACGACCCCTCTACACTCTTACCAGCCCAGACCTTCCTTCATTCTTGAAATGGTCTCCTTCTTTGGCTTCTGGCTCCCAAGACCTTCTGGTTCTCCCTCGACCCGCTCTGACATCAACCTGTGCCACGTCCTGCAGGTTGGGGTTCCCCAGCAAAGTTCTTCCTTTCTGCACACCTTCTCCCAAAGCTTGATCACTGCAGCCCTGACTCCTCCAGTGACATCCAAACCCACCTCTCCAGAAGCCAGCTGGACATCTCCCACCCCTGACACCTCTCAAATTCTGTCCTCCACCACCCACCCTAAAACTCTTCCAGTTCCTGTGTCCCCTGCCTTGACGAATGGCCAGCAAGCTGGAGCCATCCTCCTCCATTCTACACTTGATTTATCACCAGGTCCCGGTGACTCCACCTTCCAGACATCTCTGGAATTGACTTCTCTCCGTCTGCACGGCTGTCATCCTGGTGACACCAGGATGTGTCACACCTGGACAGCCTCCCAGTCCTCCTGTGCCTGCAGTAGTCCTCCCTCCAGATTCCTGCATGCCTGGTCTCTACCTTCCCCTCTGACCTCATCTGCCACCAACACCTTTCTCTCTTCACTCTAGTCTCCTTGCCTTCCTTCTCTTTCCTGGACACACCTAGCTGGTTGCCATACCTCAGGACCCTCAGGAAGCCTTTTCCCCTGGATCAGCAGTTTTCAAACTTTTTGGTCTCATGACTCTATTACATTCTTAAAAATTGAGAACCCCAGAGAGCTTCTGCTGGTGTTCATATGGCTTGTATCTATCAACATTTGCCAAAATAGACATTAAATCTGAGAATGTTTGAAAACACTGGAACACACAAGCACACGCCTCGTTAGCTGTCAGAGTGAGGATGTCATTACACACCACAGGGCACCTGAAAACTCCCCTGTACACTTGTGAGAGAATGAGAATAGAAGAGGCAAACAGTGTCTTAGTACAGTTAGCCCTCCGCATCCATGGTTCTGCATCTATAAATACAACCAACCAAGGATCAAAAATATTTGGAAAAAAAATGCCAGAAAGTTCCAAAAAGCAAAACTTGAATTTGCCATGCTGGCAACTATTTACATAGCATTTACGTTGTATTAGGTATTATAAGTAATCTAGAGATGATTTAAAGTGTACAGACGTGAGAATGTGCGTAGGTTATATGCAAATACTATGCCGTTTTATATAAGGGACTTGAGTACCTGTGGATTCTGGTATCCTCGTGGGTTCCGGAAACAATCCCCCACGGATACCAAGGGACCAGTAAGTTATAAAACGTTTCCACCTTGCAGATCCCCTGAAAGGGCCTCGGAGTCCCCAGACGACACTTTGAGAACTGCGGCCGCAGCTAATACCCATCTCTTTCACTGCATTACCGCTCCATGTCCCTTATAGCATTTATTACCGTCTGCAATTACCCACTTTCTTGCTTGCTTATTTTGTCTCCCCACTAGAATACAGGGCCCGTGAGGGTAGAGGCCCAGACTCTTGCTCACCTTGGAGCCTAGCAGAGTGACACATGGTGACATTCAAAAGCAAGGTTCTTCAATGAATGAGTTGTATCAACGCAGTTGTTCTCTACCTTTGCTGCATATTGAAGTCACAGGGAGGGGGTGCTTTTAAAATGCCTGCATCCCAGCCAATTAACCCAGAATCTGGGGGTGGACACAGGCATTGGTGCTTTACAAAGCTCTCCCCGTGACTCCCTTTGCAGCCAAGAATAAGAACCACTGGTCTCAATCCTTCAGTCCTCACCGAGGGAGAGACTGTTTATTCCTTGCTTGTTCAGAGTTACACAGGGTCTAAATGATGGCCGCTCCACATCTTGCCTGTCTCCTGCCGGGCCAGGCAGCCAGGGCGAGGGGGACTGGATAGATTATGCTACTAGGCTGGGGTCCTCAGCCAGAAAGAAGTGCCCTCCTCAGACGCCGGGCCTTGGATCAGCGTGCTGGGGTCCGCGGCTTGCACAGGTGGTGCTGGTTATTCTCACAAACTGGTCTATGAGGCTGGCTCACTGGGTGCACTTTCCCCCACGCAGTGGTGTGGAATCCTGGTACTTGGGCGACTCGTGGAGCCTGATGGAGATTTCAGTGGCTGCAGACAGAAATGAGGCAGGTCCCAGATTGCCCTGGGCAGCGGGGTGTCTCACAGCCGCCAGCCTTGCCTCTGAAGAGTTGCCAAGCGTAGCCAGGAAAGGACACACCTTATGCTCCTACCTGAGCCAGGCTTCCCTCACTGAGCGGTGCCCAGGAGCCCTGCCTGTGATGGGGGGTCGCAGGCCTTGCTGGGAACCACTGCTGCGGGCAGAGTCAACCACCTTCCCACCCGCCCTGCACTGTGCCAGCCACACTCCTCTCCTGGGCTCGCTTCCTCTCCTCCACTGTGCGCGGGAGGGAACCAAGGCACAGAGGAGTCTTCTTGACTGGCTAAGGACACTGGCCAGGGCTGTCTTAGATGGCTATGTAGTAGATAGGAACGCTGGAGCTCCTCAAGGATTAAATCCCAGACCAGCTATGTGACCTCCGAGAGTCAAGTCACCTGAGCCTCCTAAATCAGACTCATCTGTAAAACCGGGGGAATAAATCTACCTCACAGGGCGCTTGTAATGGATCTAAAAGCACTAGACATAAGCCTGAAGCAGAGAAACTGCTCAGTAAATAGTGATTATGGTATAATTCTTATTGGACTTCCAAATCCCTCTTCTTTCCATCACACCCTGCTGCTTCTCAGAGGAACATTACTTCTATTTGTATACGATTTGAAGCTCTTTTACATTTATTAGCCCATTTAATTCTTGCAGCAGAATTCTTGTGAAGTTGAAACTTCTGTTTACTATCCCGCTTTGTTTTTGCTTTTTTGATGAAGACACTGGGGTCCAGAGAGGTCGGGTCACCTGCTCAGGTCCCACAGGGGCGAGTGGCGGATGTCCTGACTCCCTGTCCAGAACCTTCTCCACTGCACGGCAGCAGCTGCCCCAGGGGCCTGTGGCTGACCCCGGCCCCAGGGAGAGGTTCCACCCTGGGTTCTCTGGGGAGGAGAGAGGCGAGGAAGCCTGAGGTGGGAGGGGGTGCAGGAGAGAGGGTGGAGCTCTGTGCTTGATGTGGTGGCCAGGCCCAGTCAGGGCTGTCGCCAGAGTCCTGGGGTTTGCCCATGCCCACCATGATAAGGCAACCACCATTTCCGCTGGTGTGGCAACGCCGGGCGGACCGGGGAACCCAAGCCAGGCAGGGCTGGGGAAGGGAGGAGGCCTGCGGCGCTCTGTCACCGGGGTGGGGGGTCCGCTCCTGCCTTGTTTCACTTCTGTCACCAGCCCAGCTCCCAGACACAGGTAGCCAGGGACCATACCCTCAGCCCAGCCGACACCTGACAAAGGAGGAAAGGCCTCAGCTTTAAGTCCTCCAGAGGGTGGAGGAGGGGAAAATAAAACAGTTACTAAGAACCTACTGTGTGCTGGGCCTTATCCTCTATGCTTTGAATAAATAATTAGCTCACTTAATTTTCCTAATAGTCCGGTGAGTCAGGTATTATTCTCATTTCACAGGAAGAGAGGTAAAGCCAAGGCCCCACAGTCCTAGGTGGTACAGCCAGGATTCTGCCAAAGCTCGTGATCTTTCCAGGACACCATGGCTTTGTGGGAGGCCACGGCCACCGGTGGCCGGTCAGCTCTGCCTAGGACCAGCCCCCCGACCCCGCACCACCCCACCAGGTGGGGCAAGTCCACCTTCTCCGAGCCGGGCAGCTGCAAAATCTCTGCAGCATTTCTGCCACTCGGTTCAGTCCCCAGAGGTGCTGAGCACCTTGCTGGGCCAGTAGGGGTGTAAGGATGGATACAAAAAATGAAGTGATAGAGATACGAGGAACATGCCGGGAAAGGAAGGGTTGTTCTGAGTAGGGGAATAAGGGAAGACATCACGGAGTAGATGGTGTCCCAGCTGGGCTTGGAGAAAGAAGGTGGGTTCCCCCTCCCGCGCAGGGAACTGTGTCTTGCCTTTGGCACGGGGATGGGGATTAGCAGCTGTTTCTTTCTAGCAGAGGCTTCAGTCCCTCCATCAGAGCAGGCAGCTTCCTCCTAGCAGAGTGCATTAACCCGAAGTCTTTTCTGGAAGGTGAAGGTGATGAAGGGCCAGGAGCAGGTGACGACACTCAATGAGTTAGGATTGGAAGAGGCCTCTTCAGGGCTTTTCGAGATGCTGTCACGTGATAGGAAGTGGCTGAAACCGGAAGACTGGGTAACGGGAGCCCTGGGGAGGGGGGCAAGGCCAGATTCCTCATGGACAGGCAAGGAACCTGCTCTCCACGGTCTCGGACTTGGACTTGGGAGGAGAGAGAGGGTCTGTCCACAGACCTGGGGCAGCTCCTTGCAGCAGGACCAGAGGGAAGTGGGGCAGGGCTGGCAACGTAATTCGCAGGGCCCCATGCAAAATGAAAATCCAGCCTTTTGTTCAAAAACTATTAAGAATTTCAAGAGGGTGACAGCAGAGCCTTAGGCCGAGCTGGGGGACCCTTATAAGCACGGGTCACACGCCCAGGAAGCTGCCCTGAAGTGGGGTCTAGGGAAAGTGAGCAAGAGATGAGGCCACATGAAGGGCAGCCCCAGGGGTCTTCTTCGGGCCTAGTGGTCGCCTGACCAAAACCAAGAGACCCTGTAAACAGAGAGGTGAATGATTCTGAGAGCACAGCCTTGGGCCACATAGCATTTCCTAGACAGACAACCGGCTCTGCTGAGGCGTTTGTAGCTTTCCCGAGGAACCAGTCCGCCTCTGCCAGCCGGCATCCTCAGAGAGGCCAGGTCTTGCCTTATTTGGAGGAGGGAGGGCATTTAAATTTCCTCTCTGTGTTGGGGGAGCTCTCGAAATGCTGGGAAAAGATGTCATGCTTGGAGACCATCTGGGGAAAAGGCCTCTGGAGCTGCTCCTTTAATTTACAGAACTGACAACTGAGGATTCGGGTCTTAGGCAAGTACAAAGGGTGATGGCCCAGAAAAGAATCAAAGTATTAACAGCGGACTCAGTTGGCACTGTCCTTCAGTCCCTGGCCCTGGGGTTCGTGTGGCTGGGAAGCCTGATCTCTGTTTCAGCAGTGGGATCAAAACCAGCTTTCAGGGCAACATAAGCCAGACGTAATTTTTAGCACAGACATAACTTTCTAGTTCCTTTTTCCTACCCCTCATTTTTCAGTTGCCTTTAAAGAGGCCGCAGAGAGCTGAAAAACAAATCCAAGTTTAAAGAGACAAGTGCAGAAATGCAAACTGGGCAAGGGGACAGAGCCGCCAGCTGGACAAAATGTGCCTGGAAAACAGCATCCTCTGCTTGGCAGGTGCCGGGGATTTATGGTTGAGTTTTGCAGACGTTTCATCGCGTTATGAGCCAGCTCAGGAGACCCTCATAAAACTCTGCTTATGTGAAAGAACAAACGAGCTGATAAAAGTCAGCTGCTGCCTATAAACGCGCCGTGGGGATTGCAATTGAGTAGTGGATTTATTAGTCTGGGCTTTCTGTGCAAATTAAGAACTATTGCGCACGTCTGAACCGGGAAGACGAAGCTCCCTGCTCACATGACGGCAAACGGGCCGGGCTGACCCCCTCCCCCAGCTCTCAGTCCCTTAGAGACCAGAGTGAAGATTCTCGCTGAATTTAAGCTGCTGGAGACCTACTCTTTCGTCCCCTTTTCTTGCCTCCCACAAACGCCCAGAGAAAGGATCCGTCTCTCTCCATCCACTGCATCACCAGCACATCTTTACGACAGCACATCTCACAATGGGCTTACGTATCTGCCAGACCTACTAACTGTGTACTTCCCCCTACTTATCTCTGTATCACCGGCAATTTGTTCTGTGCCGGGCACACAGGGAGGCCTCCGAATGAATGAATATGGAAGTGGCAGACTGTCAGGTGCCGTGTAAGTAAGTTACTACTACCTCGCTCCAAACAGCACAGAGGGGTTGGGGGAACACAGCCGAGGTGTCTGTTGGAATTGAGGACCAGCTAGGTGCTGGGAAGCCACAAAAAGGGAAGAAGAGGTGCAATGAGAAAGTTATTAAGTCTGGTTTCTTCCCCAGAGAAGCACAATCTTTGTGGCTATCCTACCCAGCTCTCTCTCTCTCTGTCTCTCTCTGTCTCTCTCTCTCTGTGCTGCTGCTTTTTCTCAGGACTAAGGCTATTTCTTCAAGAATGACCCTGCAAGAGAATGGGGGGGTACTTGATAAGAATACAGCTACCTCGCCCCTGCCCACACATACTGGATCAGAATCTCTGGGGCTGGGACCCTCATATGCTGTACCAGGTACCAGTCTCAGAAACTTTCCTTTGCACTCGGTAGAAACCAAGAAGGAGACTTCCAGGAATGATGGGGAGGAGGGAGAGTGCCTGGAAGGACTGGCTTTCTCCTCCCAGTCCCTGGCATAAAGGGCACAAGTGTAAGACTCTGGCAGACGGCCCCAGGACGCACGCCAACCCTCCTGGCTATGGGATCAGAAAGGAGGGTAACTGGCAAGGTTGTAGCGCCCTGAGCCTTGGACGCCTCATGTGCCCCTGCCAAGCCAGACGGGGGCAGCGCTGCACTCACCGCTGCATTTGGAGGACTCACGTCCCAGGCACGGTGTTCGGGAAACCAACTCTTGTCACAGCTGAGGAGGTGTGAGGGAGCTTCTGCCTTCTGTGGCAGAGAGGAAACAGTGGTGTACGGAAAAGACCCCTTTCACCAGAACCAAGAAAACCCTGGTACGAATCCCGGCAATGCCACTGATAAGCTGTGGCCACGTAGCAAACTGTTTCTCAAAGCATACTTATTTCACGGCTTGTTAAGGGTTGAGGAACATGCTAAAGGGCACAGCCCAGAGCTATGCACTCAGTAGGTGACAAATCAATCTCAAGTGAATTTCAGCCCCTTCAATGTTTATAAATTTACCAAAAGCCCTCACATATCTCCTCCCACTTGAGCCTTACAACTCTGTAAAGACAAACGTCATTATTTCATTGTATAGATGAAGAAGCTGAAACTTAGAGGAGGGAAAACAACTCGCACAAGATCACCTGTCTAGTAAGAGGCTGACCTGAGACTTGGACCCAGGTCTGGGTTACTTGAATTCAGCAAGGTTTCCCCAGAGTTGGTTATCAACACACTAGCTCCTTCCCCATATCCCTGAATCTGCTCCTCCAAATGTGCGCTCTCCCCACCTTCTCACAGGGAGAAAGAATTACAAACAACCCAATGCTTGAACAAGCTGGAGCCAGTACCTGGCCCCCAACATCCAGATTAAAGTCAGAGAGACCACACAGCCTGGACTCTCCCTAGGCAGGGAGAAGTCCTTTTCTTCAGGGCCTAGGATCCCACTGGCTTTGAAAACCCCCTACTCTGCCTGAGAGAAGAATCCTGAGGCCCATTCTAAATGTGGATGGGGTAGAGACAGGAAAGAAACAAAAATTCTTCATTTCGTCCCAACAGATTGTCTCACAGACAGGGAAGAGGGTTCTGAACACCAAGGGTCTATTTCCCCTCCTGAGGGAAACAGAGAAAAGAACTCACATTTAATATCTCAATCCATGAGCCAGTGGCATGCTTCAAGGAGAGCCAGAAGGATTCCCACTATGACGATTCTCCCTAAATTAGTTTATAAATTTAATACGATTCCAGTAAAAATACCAACAGAATTCTTTTTTTATTGGGGGTGAGTGGGTGGGGTGGTATTAACTAATTGAAAATTCCAAGGGAAAAAACCATGAGCAGGGGTGGGAGTGAGAGGGAGGGCTACCAAAACCTAACAAGTATTAAGACTTTAGAAACAACCTAAATGGCCATCAGTAAGGGGCTAAATAAATTATGTTATACCCACACAACAGAAAACTATGCAACAGTTTTTAGAAAAAATTAAGGAAGCTCTTTACGTATTCATATAGAATGATCTCTAAGATACAGTAGGTGGAAAAAACGAGGTGCAAAACTGGATATACAGCATGCTACTATTTGTATGAAGTTATGGAGAATACAAAAATACTTGCTTGTTGCATTAGTCATCTATCATTGTGTAACAAATTACCCCAAAACTTAATGACTTAAGACAAACATTTATTATCTGTTTCCATGGGTCAGGAATCTGGGCCCAGCTGAGCCAGGTTGCCTTTGGCTTAGGTCCTCATGAGGTTGTAGTCAAGCTGTTAGCTGGGGCTGTGGTCTCATATGAAGGCTCAGCTCGGGGAGAGGGTCTGCTCCCAAGTTCACTCGGGGTTGCTAGCAGGCGTCAGGCTCTCACGTGACCTCTCCACAGGGCTGCCTCACAGACAGCTTCCCCCAAGAGAGCAAGTGACAGCACCCGCCACGGAAGCCAGTCTTTCTTCATAACCTAGTTCCAGAAATGACCACCACTACCAGTGTCTTCTATTCATTAGAAGCGAATCTGTAAGGTCAGCCCACACTGAAGGGGAGGAGAGTATACAAGGGCATGGATCACTGGGCTCTATGGGGCTATCCTGGCGGGTACCCACCCCTGCACTCATAAAGGCAAAGAATATTTTTGGAAGGACACACTGGAAACATTTAACATTGGCTGCCTCCAGGAAGGGGGACTGAGTAACGGGGAACTCTTCACTGAATATGCACTTGCACTTGCACCCTTTGAATTTTGTACAATGTGAAAGTATCACTTACTCAAAAAAATAAACCAAATTAATTGTAAATTTAAAAAGGACAATTAGAGGGACTCCCCTGGTAGTCCAGTGGTAAAGAATCCACCTTCCACTGCAGGGGACACAGCTTCGATCCCTGGTCGGGGAACCTACATGCTGCAGGGCACCTAAGCCTGCGTGCTGCAACTACTGAGCTTGTGCGCCTCAACGAGAGCCCGCGAGCCACAAACTACAGAGCCCACGTGCTCTGGAACCCACGCACAACTAGAGAGAGAAGCCCGTGCACTGCAGTGAAGAGCCCGAGCCACAACGAAAAGATCCTGTACACCTCAACCAAGACCCCGAGTGCCGCAACTAAGACCCAACGCAACCAAAAAAATAAGGAAAATAAATAAATAAAAAGGACAATTAGGATAGCAATTTAACAGCAGAAGAAAAGCTAAGAAGGAACAATTATACTTAATACATAGTTATTACTTAGCACCTTAAACATACTTGTGTCTATTCAGTCATGATTACTTGCTTCAATGAGGGAGGTTTAAAAAGCTCTTTATTATACACACACACACACACACACACACACACACAACTCCCATTTGCAAAATACATACCCTTGATCATGGCATTCACAAATTCATTCCAGTTTACCTTTACAGACCCGTTTCCTGCCACTCTTCTGTCCCCCTGTGAACTCCAGTGACTTGCTATAGTCAACTGTTAATGCTTCCAGTTCTAGGGCGTACAAGCCACAAGCACGATGCCCGCACACTCCAGGAGGTATCAGCTTCCATTCTTTCTCAAACACTGCCTTTGCTTAGACTGTCCCTGTACGCGGAGCACCCTGCACTCCTTTCTGAGCCTCAAGGCCCGACTCAGATGTCACAGTCACCACGAAGTAGTCCCACAAGCAGTTGGTTGTCACCCCTATTCTCCCATGGAATTCTGTTCTGATCTCAAATACAGCTTATTATATTACAGTTTAAATCTCTTCACGTAAAGTCTGGTCCTTGGATCATCAGCATCACCTGGGACCTCGTTAGAAATGCAGAGTCCAGGGCCCCACCCCAGGACCTACAGAATGGGAATCTAAATTTTAACAAGATACCAGTGATTTATATACATTTTCAAGCTTGAGAAACACTGGTTTAAATCTTTCCCTGGTTGAACTATAAATCTTTCTAGGGCTCTCCTTCACCTCTGTACCCACAGCACATCATAAGACCTGATACCCAAATGTCTTAAGTTAAGTGTTATTTACAATTATTATATATGTGATAGAATAGATTTTTTTAAATTCCTGGAAGAAAAGAAAAATTCCTGGAAGAATATACACCACATTATTAAAAACGATTACGTATCTGGTAGGTGGATATTGTGCATTTTTCACTTTCTGTAATACTTCAATTTTTCACAGCCAGAATGTATTATCCTTACAGGTAGAAAAACATGATGACTTAAAAAAATACATGTAAAATATAACATTATAATACATTCATAAAATGGTACATAATTGTGTTGAGCTATATTCACAGATATGAAAAACTGGCCAAACTATATTAAGATTTTTTTAAAAGATAATTTAAACAACAGTATTTATCAATGATACCCTAATTGTTTTGTTAAAAAAACTTGTGAATATGGACACTAAAAAGATACTTAACAAAATATCTCTGGTGGAGCTTGTTTTATACTTTTCTGCATTTTAAATGTTTTCTACAATTTTTCTACTGTTTTTTAAAAAGCATATATCACTTTTGTAATACGAAAAAAGTCATTTTCATTTTGAAAAATATCTATATTCTTCATTAAGCCCCTTTACATCCAACGACCCAGATTTTTACACCAGCCCAGGAAGTTGACAGGTCTGGAAGTACCACGACCATTTCACTGATGAAGGCACTGGGCCTCAGAAACCCAACCCTGAACGCCTGACTGTGAGCTGGTGTTCTCCCATCCATGCAGCTACCCCAAGATCAGAGAACTGTAGCAAGTCAGTCACCAGCTTTGGTTTAAAAAAAACCAAAAAACAAAAAACTGTTATTTTAGGAGTCCCACTATCCCCAGTTACTTACTCTCAGATAGTAAGAGCAACAAGGGAACCCCTCCAAACACAAAGCATTCAGAATAATTCATGCTACACCATCTCCCCCTGGTGGTAGGCTCTGGAAACTGAAATTGTTTTGATGATAAGGAGTTACTGCAATTCGAAAACAGTAACTGTTTTCCACCAACATCACCTCTACTTCTTTATTTTTTTTTTAATATTTATTTGGCTGTGTCAGGTCTTAGTTGCGGCACATGGGATCTTTCGTTGCAGCACGCGGGCTTCTCTCTAGTTGTGGCACGCAGACTTAGCTGCCCCTCGGCACGTGGGATCTTAGTTCCCCGACCAGGGTTCAAACCTGTGTCCCCTGCATTGGAATTCTTAACCACTGGACCACCAGGGAAGTCCCACCCCTTACTTCTTTAAATCATCAAAGCCACTTTTTTTCATCAAGGAGGTGGGTACTGACACAAATACACGAAACCAGGACCTGGTGTCAACGAGGCTCAGAGCTTTGGATGATGCTGGGGCCAGCGGCACTCTCTACCCGTCCTTTCCTTCCTTACCACTTCTGTGGCTGTGGCTTCTGCCCCCAGTGTTCTTCTGCACGGCCTTTCCTGCATCCTCTCTGTCTCCGTCTACTCCCCTGAGCCTTAGGAAAGGGCAAGGTGTGACCATGTGCCCTCACCCATGACCTGGCATGAAGAAGACCCAACATCAGAAACATCCAGCACAATCCTCAGGCTCTAGGCACTGACACTTCCAATAAGTCCAGTTGCAATGCTGACATTTCTTTAGAAATATCAGAGCGCAGCAATGTCGGTCTTCAACTGCGTCCCCCTAGTCTCCCGATGAACACACGGCTTCTTCACTCTTCCAGGAAGAAGGAAACACTCAACAGGATATCTGGAACAGAAAGAGAGAGAACACATGGCATACCACCTCTCCAGAAAACACAAAACATCAGATTTGCAAAAGCTACAAAGGCACCATGAGGGCATCTCTACATGCTTTCAAGGAGGTGAGACACAGAAAGAAAGGAGGGGAAGAGACACGAAGGACTAAATGAAAACCAGTACCTTGTACAAGGTCTGGGTGTTCGTCTTCCGAAATTCGGTCCCAGGCTTTGGGCAAAGCTTGGATGTTTCCCAAGTCTCCCCACTGGATTGAGGACAGAAGGTACTTCCTCTTCAGGTACCTTCCTGGGAGTTAAGGAAGGTGCTCAAAAAGAAAATGAAATATGTTGAAGGAAGAAAATATCCTGGAGAGAGCTCCTGGGAGCTAGAAAAGTGAAAGCGCAGCTACTGCTATATTTACCAGGTGGGCAGGACTCGCCTCTGCTACACATCTTTACCGAGCCCCTCTTTACACACATGGCTCTGGGCTACAGGGAAAAGGACAGAAACACTGTCCCTGCAATCTGGGATCTCACCATGGTGAGAAAAAAACAGAAACTGAAAAGACCCTAAATGACAGGAAAGATAAAACTCAGTGGAAGTTCAGAGGATGACTTCACCCACTTCAGAGGACAGGCGGAAGATTCCAGCTGGTAGGAAGAGCTTAAGCCAAGGCACAGAAGTGGGGAAGCACGTAATGGATTCAGGGACAGGACGTTTCCAGTGCGGCTGGCATGGAACGACGTGCAGAGTAGCAGGAAAGGTGGCTGAGAGGGCAGGTGGAGCCAGAACACCAAGACCAGCATGGGGGTTCTCGTCCTCAGAGCACCAGAAGCTACTGAAAACTCCTACACAAGCAACAGGATCAGAACGAGACTTCCGGAAGATAGATCTGCGGAGTGTGGCCACTACCTGGGGGTGGCTTAGAGGGAAAGAAGCCAGGGTCAGAGAAACCTGTCTAGAGACTGCATGTGACTAAGGGTCCAAGTGAGAAACAATGGTAGAGGCAGTGGGGATAGAGAAGGAAACTACAAGAAGCACCAAGGAAACAGAATGGAAGGACTTGACAGCTGAGTGCAAACATTCTTACAACGGCACCTGGCACACCATAAGCGCTCAGTGAGGGTGGCCCCAGTTACTGCTCTCACTGCCCACGCTGCTGTTGCCACCACTGTGGCCGATGCTGCTACGTTGCAAGCAGAAAACAGCAGGAAAGGGGGAAAATGCTGCGTAAGTTTCCAGACTAAGTGATCAGACAGGTTTGATGCTACAACTTAAGGAAACAGGAGCTGAACAGGAGGGCTGGACAGAGGATTTCAATTCTCATTTCAGCTTGCAGTTCCGTGAGATTCCAGTGGGAGGCATCTGCAGGAAACTGAAAATCAAAACTAGAGGCAAGAATAAAGGTTGGCTTGGGAGTGATTCAAATGAAGGTAGAAACTCCAGCCAGAGGGGAGATGCGACTATCAGGCAAGAATTGAGAGGAAAAAGGTGAGAGAACTCCAACTAACAGGTCTTTCTGCTTCCACCCAAGTCCTTCCTCAGAACATAGCTGGGTGATACTGTTGAAAACATAGGTCTGATCAGGTTACTCCTCTACTCAAAACCTTCTATAGCTTTCCATCTCACTCAGAGTAAAAGCCAAAATCCTTTCGAAGACCTTGGAGGCCCTACCAGGCCTAGCCCTGCCTCTCTGACCACATCTCCTGTTAGACCACCCCCCTTTCACTCAGCTCGAGCCCCACTGGCCACCTTGCTACTTCCTGAACATACCAGGCTCGCTGTCACCTCAGGGCCTTTACACTTGCTGCTTCTTCTACCTGGGACACTCTTCCCCCAAATACCCCCATGGTTCTCTCCCTCACCCTCTTCAGGTCTTTCCTCAGATACCACTTTCTCAGTGAGGCCTGCCCAGACCACCCTATTTAAAACCACAAGCCCACCCTCACCCCTCGCTTTCCTCATTCCCGGCTCTATTTTTCTCCAAGGCACTTATCACCATCTGACATTCTATATATTTTCCTTTTTTTAATGCCTATCTTCTAGCACCTAGAGCAACGCCTGGCAGGGAGCAGTTACTCAATAAGTGATTTAAGGAATGACTGTACAAAGGAATGCAGAAAGAATGCAAGTTCAAGAACCAAAGAGAACTGACCCATACTATATATTTTTGGGCAATCTTGTGAAAACTGAAATTAAAAAGACTTCCTGGAACAGCTCTGGAACTACCTGAAATGTGTGCAAAGGATACAAACTTCGATAATGTCTCTCGATATCCTGTAACCACTCCAACATTTCAGCCACAGAGGGGCTCGCAGCCGAAGCCTGCAGGACAGCATCGAGGCTGATCATGTCTGCATGCTGCTCATAGATCTGAAGCACGTGTTCCACGTGGCTGCTGACTACATCACGCACCTTGAGGAGGGCGGCTCTGGGGGAAGAGTCTGATATTAGGCAATATCATGAGAAAGGCCTAAGGCCAGGTTCCTTAACCTCAGCACTAAGGACATCTTGGACCAGATGATTCTTTGCGGTGGAGGGCTGCCCTGTGCATTGCAGGATGTTCAGAAGCATCCCTGACCTCTACCTACTAGACGACAAGAACAAACCATGCCTCCACCATTCCCAAGTTGTGACAATCAATAACGTCTCCAGATATTTATTGCCACACATCCCAGTGGGAAAAACTGCCTCCAAATGAGATCCATTGGTCTACGGAGATTGATGATGGTGCCTTGGAGGCAGAGGTGGCTCAAGAATTAAGAACTGACTTAAAGATGGAGAGGCTGAAGTTACATGGCTCTCAAAGCTGTGTGATATTATTCCCAGCTGCCAAAGAAAGTAAAGACCAAGCGGTCCTTCTGGGGCTGCCATACAGGAGAGCAAATGCTCACACACAGTCCAATGCAATGTACTTGAAAGGAATAAGCAAGAGAAAACTGAAGCAACAAACCAGGAGTGCTCTCATGCTCCCTCGTGCTCCATCCTAGTGAATTCTTGAACAGGTTAAGATTTGGGCTCTTGACACACCCAGACTACTGTGGATCTTAGGAAAGTTACTTATTCTCAATCACGAATAAAAACAGTCTCTTTTGTTCACTGTGCATCCTAAGTACCTAAAACGTCGAGACCGGCAGACAGAACAACAAACAATTGTCCAATGAATGAAAAGGAATGTTGTGAAGAGTAAATGCAACAATGCATATTCAGTGTTTCGCGAAGTGCCTAGCTTATGGTAAATTTTGTTATTATTCCATTGGTGACTCCAAGGGGCCCAGCCACCAAGACGAAGGCTACAACTTCCCAAAGGGCAAGGCAGTCCCTAGCCTAGAATTGCAGCTTTCAAAAATGTTTGACTGTGACTCACAATTAAAAAACAGACTTAAAATTAACAGCCCGATACTCACACACAAACACGTAATCAATTGAAATAAAAGTTCACTATCTTAGAATGTACCGTGACCTAATTTAATTGATTGTCTTGTCTCTCTCTTTTACTCAGCTTAGGAACTAACTCTGCTTCATTGTTGTATTCCTAGCACCTGTGCTTGGCATCCCATAGGTGCTTAATAAATGCTTTTTTGTACAAATGAATGCAAAGAAGGCCCCATCTTTGACAGTTTCCTATTAGTCTATGGCACAGACTCTACACACTAGAACCTTCTTTTGTCCTGGTCAAGGAAAGGCCACACGTGCCCTGTCTTTTCTCTATCCTCAATTACCTGTAACTCTAAGGTAGAGGGTGTAACATTAGGCATAGTAAGAGCTTAGAGATATGCTACTACAGGCACGCAGACACCAATGAACAGCAGAACAAGTGGCCCTGGTGCCAGGCATACTTGGGTTAGAATCCCAGTTTTACTATTTACTAACTGCACAACCATAGGCAATCTGCTTGAGCCTCAGTTTCCTCACCTGAAAAATTAATTAAGTGAGGTTAAGTCAAAGAGGTGTTGAAAAGATTTTATGAGATAATGTATGTAAAACCCTTAGCTCTGGTACCTAATAAGTTTACAGTATAGCTCTTCACTGCTTTTTACCTAAGAAAGACTATAGAGGAGGGCCAATAAGCATTCCCCATTGCTCTTCTGTTCTGCTTTGATAACTTCTACTAAGTCCACCACTGTCACGCCTAGTCTGACAAGGGAAGTGCCAGAAAATGGCTTCTTGACAGAGATCCCACTGCAACAAACAGAAAGGAGGTAAGGTTGACATATCCCTAAATACCACGCTCTCAAGTGAGAAGAAGAACATCCTTCCGACTGATCCTAGCTTATTAAACACCCAGTTTTAAAATCTTTCCGCCAAGAACGAGCGCCACTGAGCCTCTTACAGCCTCTCCTCTAGCCTGTCCAGGAGAGTGTCACCAGCCGCCAGCTGCTTGCGCCTCAGCCGCTCCTGTAAGTCTGGGAAGGCCCGAAGTGACGGCACATCCTCAAATCGCAGGTTCTGTGCGGCCTGCAGCTGCTCTGCCAGGTTGCTGAGGGAGGCCAGGAGGGGCGGGCAGTCCCTGAGAGCGCTCTGCCACAGGCCCTGCTGCTCCTCCACCACGGGAAAGCACTTCCTCAGGGCCTCCTGCACCGCGAGCAAAGGCTGGTCTTGAGTCATCCTCCGTTGGGGAAAGAAAAAAAAAACCCACAAAAAAAGCATTAGGGTTCCAAGTCGATAGGGGAAGGACCGGGTCATGGGTGGGAGTTATTTCCGTTCGCAGGTGAGAACAGGGTTTCCTCAGGTAGGGCCGTCTATCCCTCCCGACAGGAGTTTCTAGCGCGAGGCGTTGTCTTACCTTTAGAGGGGCTCTCGGAAGGCAGGACCCTTGTTTCCCACCTCGGGAAGCGTTTCCTGACTATCCCTTGGAGGAAGCTCGTCCGGGTTCGGGCAGTTTCCTGTTTCAGACTGCGGGTTCCCCGGGCCTATCCGTGCGTCCGGAACCAGAAGCTTGTCTCCTCTCCTTGAAGCTGCGGGTCGCTTTCCCTAAACCAGCGGGAAAACTTAAAGCTAAAGCAATCAAAGTTTAAAGACCTTCCCAGGGCCCCAGCCTGCCTCCGAGTCTCTCTGCGCATGCCCCAACGTGGCTACCGAGTCGCGAAAATATGCCGTCAGACCGCAATGCCTTCTGGGTACTGTAGTCCTACATGTGGACTGGCTGTCCGATCGCGGAGCTTCCCTGTGATTGGTTATTGTGGGACCCTCCTAAGACGGCGGCTTCTCACTGGTCAGCCTGTGGCAGTTTGAATTTGGTGGCGGCGGTCGCACGTCCGATTAGCCCCGGAGCTGCTCCCTCTCAGCTGAAGCAGCCAGGTTTCTCTCAGCCCCTGTTTCGGGACCCACAGGTGCGTGCCTCGCAAATCTTTTATGCCCAGGCCCCGAAGGGGAGGGGTCCCCCTCCAAAGCCCCTGGGGTGCCCTCCGCCCTCTCCCTCACCCTTGCGGCCCCTTGTCCCGCCCCATCTCCGCCGCTGACGCCTTGTGGCTCGGCCCCCTCTCCCCGCAGCCTCCATCGAAGCGCTATGGCTCCGGCTAGGAAGGGCGGCAGTCGGGTGGCCAAGAACAACTCGGTACGGAGCCGAAAGCTCGCCTCTTTTCTTAAGGACTTCGACCGTGAAGGTAAGGGGCGGAGCCTGGGGGGTCGCTAGCACCTGGGGCAGTCGCGGGGTGCTGGCGGATTGGGGCGCTGGCAGCACGGATTCCAGGCCGCATTCTCCCGCCGGGTGACTCGTGTCCCGTCCGCTCTGCCCTCTCGCAGTGCAAATACGATCCAAGCAGATTCAGTCAGACAGGCAGAACCTCCTCAAGGAGATGGATAACTTGTACAACATCGAGATCCTGCGGCTCCCCAAGGCGCTGCGCGAGATGAACTGGCTCGACTACTTCGGTAAGAGCTGCTAGTCTTTCCCCAGGCCTCGGCCTGCAGCCCTTCTGTGGTTACGATGGCAGCCTTCATCTTCTTAGTGAGGTCTTCCAAGATCACTGTAGGAAACTGCAGCCCTACTCCTTCCCCCCACTCCCTGTCTCACCTCCCGGCTTTATTTTTCTCCTTAGCTCTTACCCTCATCTACCTCTGCAGGCAGGCAAACGTTTTCTCTAAAGGACCAGATAATAAATATTTTAGGCTTTGTAGGCTAGAGGGTTCTCTGTCGAAACTACTCAACTTTGCTGTTATAGTTCCAAAACTGCTGTAGTGAATGGGCATAACTGTTTTACAATAAAAACTTACTTACGGACACACTGAAATGTGAATTTGACATAGATTTCATGTGTCATGAAATACTCTTTTTTTGGGGGGGCGGGGGGTATATTTTATCCAACCATTTAAAAATGAATGGGTGAATAGCTTGGTTTGTTACCAGACCTCAGATGGAAGGATAATCCCAAGCAGCTCTTCCTGCAGCTTAGGGAAAATGCCAATTTAAAAACGGGCATATCAAATTGTGAAGTGCCAGGACTCAAGGGTTTTCCTGGCCGGAGAAAAATCCCAGCCTGTTCCCCACCCCCTTGTTAAATGTCCAAGGAAATGCAAGAGGCTGTCCTTTTGCTGGGTTACCCTTACTTTTACTATTTTCCTTATTGTTAATTACCCAGTACGTAGCCTCCTTCCCGGATAGAAATGCATGTTCTGCTCGCATAGTAGACGTTCAGTGATGCTTTTGACTTCCCCTGTTATTTATTAACCTATCTGTGCATTTCTGCAAATATTCATTGAGCATGTGTTAGGCATGCTAGGTACTGAAGATGCATTGGGAAATAAAACAGGCGTTGTCCTTGCCTCCAGGAACTTACGAGTTAGTAGAGAAGGATCATTTTAAAAATTTGGACATGATTATATGTTTAAAATTATGAGTACTACAAAAGAGAATAGAGTAGTGGTCAATGAGCACATTTATATAGTACTTTCTATGGCAGACAGGCACTGTACCAAGTGTTTTCCATAGATTAACTAATTTCCTCCTCATCACAATCATATTAATTGTTAATATTATGCCTGTTTTATAGACAACAAGATTAAAGCACAGAGATTGTTTACTTTGCCCAAAGTCTCACAAGCTAGTTAGTGACAGAGTCTACTTGAACCTAGGCATTCTGGTTCCAAAGCCTGAGTTCTTAACTATTATAGGGGATACTACCAGTTTTTCCAGCCAGAGGACCTAGCCTAAGTTTTTATTCTACATCTAAATCTGCAAAGACCTCTTCATTCAATACACATTGACTCCATACCTACTGTGTGGCATGTTTTTGCCAGAAGCTATGGGTATTATCTCTGTCCTCAAAGAGTTCAGTTCAAGGCAGGGGTGGGTACTTCTAACAGCTTTGAGTAGTTGTTGGATATGATGATAGTGAGCAGCTAACAGCACATTGCAGCGATCTGCTGAGAGAGAAGAATAAGCAGAGTTTGGGTTTGAGCTGAGTTTTGAAGGATGAATTAGAAATTTGTTGGGTGCAGAGGATTATTTCGGGCAGAGGAAATAAGTACCAGGGCACTGAGTCATGAGAGACAGTGGCACATTTGGGAAATAACAGGCACTTTGGTGTGGTGGAACCTAGAATAAGCCATGAGGGGAACAGTCAAGCTTGGAGAAAGATTAAACTAGGTTGTAAAGGCTCCTGAGTGTTGGATCAAGGGCTTAATCTGGTCCAGTGTAAGAAAAGTAAGTGGTCATATTAGGGAAGATGGTTTATTATTTAAATTATTAAAATCTGATGGTAACTAAACAAAACGTTCTTTTCAAAGCCCTTGGAGGAAACAAGCGGGCGCTGGAAGAAGCAGCAACAGTAAGTGACTTCTCCTATTTTTGAACTGTTGGTTAGTTTTAAGTTTAGTCTGTTCACAAAATTCAACCAGTGGGTGCTGACTGTGGAAGAGGTTCCAGAGGGGACATTATCTGTGTCAACAAAAAAATTATAGTTGTCAAATGCTGAGTACATGAAGCCCAGATAATTTCAAGGTTTATAAAGAGAGGTAGTTCTTTTTTTGGCAGGTTCCTTGCAGCTCTTTGCCCGGACCTTTGCAGGGGAAGTAGAAAGCCTAAAGTCCAAGTTCCTTTAAGCCCCTGCATCATTACACGGTGACCTGGCCTGCTAAATGAGGCAGGATAAAGAGTTTAGATCTTTACTGTGTGTTACAGTGGCCACCAGCTATGTGTAGCTCTTCAAATTAATTAAAATTAATAAAATATTTAGTTCCTCAGACATACTAGTCACATTTCAAATGTTCAGTAGCCACTTTCCATTCCATCATCCGTTTCAGACAGCACTCATCTATCTAGCACAGCACTGTTTCTTGCTAAGTCCTGACAGCTTCAGAATCCTTGTCTGAGTACTCCAAGTAGTCTCTGCCAACCCAGAGATGAAACCCGTGTCATTCCTAGTCTGTAAGGACTATTCTGATATTTACACATGCCCTGCAAGAAAAGGCCTGTGAATCATGCCTGCTTTTGCCTATTCCCATACATATAGTTACCACTGGGAACAAATTTAATTAGAATGGCGACCGGAAGCCTTTTTGAAGGCCCCAGGGGCATAGTAGAAAGACTTTTGGCCCTCTAGACTTTAAAAAATAAAAAAAATTTTTTTAAGGTAACTATGTGAGGTGCTGAATGTGTTAATTAACTTGATTGTGGTAATCATTTCACAATGTGTATGCATCACAAATCCTCATGTTGTACACTTTTAATATGTTAGAATTTTATTTGTCAATTATACCTCAATAAAGCTGGAGGGAAAAAATGAGAAGGCTGACATAGCATCAAGTGTGGTAGAGAATATGGGTCATTAGGAACTTGTTTGCTCCTGGCATGTAAACAAGTACAATCACTTTGGAAAACAATTTTGCATAATATTAAGGCTGAACACTTGTGTACCCTACAACCCTGTAATGCCCCATCCCTAAGTATATAGCCAAGAGAAAACTTGGACAGGTGTGCATCAGACACATGTAGAAGACAGTTGAAAGTAACAGTGTTTGTAATAGCAAAATACTATTGACAGGAGATTGGACAAATCCATCGTGATATTATATAGCAGTGAAAACAAATTAACTACAACCACAAATAGTGATCGAAAACAAAAGCAAACAAAATATTGTTTAAGCACATACACATTTGTGGAGAAACACACACACACACACACACACTTTCTTTCAAGCAAATGGAATGATGATAGTGGTTATCTCTAAGGAATGACAGAATTAGGAGACTGGTCACCTTTCGAGGAGAGGCAAGGAAATAGAACAGGGAAAAATACATAGCTAGAAGCAAGTAATTGGCAATGTTTTAAGCCTTCGGTTGTATGGTGGGTTTATGGAAGTTCAATATTTTGTATTATAACTAACATAACAATCTTTTGTGTGTATCAAAGAATGTTTTAGGATTTTTTGTTTTTAATATTTATTTATTATTTAGTAGCGTGGGGTCTTAGTTGCGGCAGGCAGGCTCCTTAGTTGCAGCTCGTGGGCTCCTTAGTTGCAGGAGATGGGCTCCTTAGTTGTGGCATGCGAACTCTTAGTTGTGACATGCATGTGGAATCTAGTTCCCTGACCAGGGATCGAACCCGGGCCCCCTGCATTGGGAGCATGGAGTCCTATCCACTGCGCCACCAGGGAAGTCCCAAGAATATGGTTTTTAATTAATGTTTTTAATCTTAAAATATTGTTCCTCATATTTGATGGAATATACCTGTTGTTTTCTGGCTGTGTTCATCACAGGCTGACCTGGATATCACAGAAATAAACAAACTAACAGCAGAAGCTGTTCAGACACCCCTGAAATCTGCCAAAAGTGAGTACTTTTCAAAACCCCTTGTTGAACTGAGAGAATGAAAACCTAGTGTGGTTGGTTGGCTGCTTGGGGAGGCCTCACTGGAGGAACCTCTTCCCTCTAATGCCTGGTCCTCAGTCTTGCAAATCCAAAAATTTGATTTTGGCCTCTGCATTCAGTTAATGATATGCAGGACTGATAACTAACCAAACTCTTTAGACCAATGTGTGAGCTAAAGTGAAAGTGAAAGAAGAAAAACAAAAGCTGTGCTGGAAACCAGTGTTGCCTGCTTGCTTCCCTGAGTTAGAGAGGTGAGCAAGGTTTGGAGAGGTGCTACAAGACACGGTAGTGCCAGCCAAGACGCTCCCTGATGTGATCAGAAGGGTTCAAAGAGAATTGTGAAAGGACCAGCTGTCTCAGCGTGTCATTCCATGTTACTCAATTCACTGACCCATCCGTGGAAAATTCTCTCACATACACGTCCAACACTCTGAGAAACACTATCTTAAAGGGTAAATTTGGGGGAAGCTGGGTTGTAATTAGTGAGCATAGACTCAGGCCAGGGTGAGTTCTGTTATGGACATGATGTCACTGTCATTAAGCTCCAGTAGCTCAATGCATCCAACTCCAGTGAGGATGGACCTGACCCAAGACCTGGAGTTTGGGGCTGCCCACCAAGCAGGCACCTTCTCCACTGGGCCAGGCCAGAAACACCGCCCAATTCTTGTTCCAGCTTGCCTTCCATCAGAGTTGTCTTGTAGCATGAAGACAGCATGATGGGATTTTCACTTTCCTAGTGTCATATTCCAGGGCTGCCCCCCCGAGGTTGTGACATAATTGGACTTGGGTGTTCCTAGAATTAGTTCCTTAGCTGCAAATCTGCAATCTGTTAGGTCGCTTTGGGTTATTTCTGCATTTAGGTAATGTCCAATTTCTCTTCTGAATTCCACTTTATTTTTTTTCTCATTTGGTGTGTGGGGTGTGGGGGGCTGGTCTTCCGATTTCACCACTGGGAACTGAACACACTGGGACCCATGTCAAACAACAGTAGAAATTGGTTTTGTGTCCTCTCGACCACTGGACTTCAACTACATTGTAAGCTATTTTTTTTTTAATGTAAATATACTTAGATTCTTATTTGTGTCAGGGAGAAAAAAAAGCTTAAAAGTCATTAAGTCTGATCTCTCCTCCCATAATTAAATTTCTCTATGGAATCCCTGCTTGGGATTTTCTAGCCCATGGTTGTACGTATTTAGCAATGAGACTACCTTCCACTGATAGACAGCTGTAATGGTAAGAACGTTTTCTCTAATTTTGAACCAGAGTTTCCTGTGGTTTCTACATATTGATACTGGTTCTGCTCTTTGAAGTCCCATAGAGCTGTCTTCCATATGGCAACCCCTTAAATATTAAAAATTGGTATTACTTCCTCTGTTATCATCCATCTTAAACATCCCTCATATCCCTTTTCCTTCTAAGATGATAATTGTAATAATTTATTATTTATAAGTAGTATTTTATTATAATAAATAGTAATACTTATGATGTGTTCAGTACCGTCCAAGGGACTTTGCATTCATTCGTCCCACAAATATTTAATAAGCACTTATACAGTAGGCACAATTCTAGGGTTTGGGATGAATAACAAAGACCGTATTTTTTTGTTGAGCACACATTCCAGGTCTCATCATATCCCTGGCTCCTCCCTTTTACAGATGATCACCATGAAAGCCATGTGACCTAGTCAGAGGCAGGGCCAGGCCTCAAGCTCAAGGCTGTCTGACTCCAGGGTCTGTACTCTTATTCAGAATGCTGGGCTGCCATACAAAGCATTATATGGGGTGTGTTAACCACTCTGGAGACCCGATTTTTTGTCTAAACCCTCTTTTTTTTTTTTAAGTCATCTTTATATTGGATCTATTTCTTGATTACAGCCTAAGATTGCATAAGTTTTATTTCCTATAAGAAATGTGAATGCATAAAAGTTTATTCCCATGAGAAATATCACTCTGTTAAAACTTTCTTATAGCACGAAAGGTAATGCAAGTGGATGACATGATAATGGAAGAAGAAGAGGAAGAAAATAAAAATAAGAATCTTCGAACTGCAAGAGTAAGTAGGCACTCAGATTCAGGGCTGGAGCCTGTCAGGAGAAAAAGGAAATACTTAAAATACAGCATGCTCCCCCAGCACCCTTAGGCACAGCCTTTAAAATGAGTGAGATTTCACTAGCTGGAGAAGAAAGGGAAGGGAATTCCAGGAAGAGGTATGAAAGTGCCCTTTACGGAACAGGAAACAGTTTGATATGGCTGGGGTGTAAACTGTGAGGGTGATCTGGGGAGAGCAGGGGCCAGAAAATGAATGGCCTTGTGCGCCAAACTTGGAAGTTGCAGTTTCATGAGGTAGGTCTTGGTAAATGACATGACCAGATAGGTATTTCAGAATAGGATTCAGGATAAACGGGAGAGAGGAAAAACTAGAGACAAGGGAACCAGTCAGGAGGCTACTGTAATTCTTTTTAATTTTTTTTTTAATTGAAGTTTAGTTGATTTACAATGTAGTGCCAATCTCTGCTGTACAGCAAAGTGACTTGGTTATACACATAGAGACATTCTTTTTTATATATTTTCCATTACAATTTATTACAGGATATTAAGTATAGTTCCCTGTGCTATACAGTAGGACCTTGTTGTTTATCCATCCTATATATAATAGTTTACATATACTAATCCCAAACTCCCAGTCCTTCCCTCCCCCATCCCCCTCCCTATTGGCAACCACAAGTCTGATCTCTATGTTGTAAGTCTGTTTCTGTTTTGTAGATAGTTTCATTTGTGCCATATTTTAGATTACACATATAAGTGATATCATATGGTATTTGTCTTTCTCTTTCTGACTCTTACTTCACTTAGTATGATAATCCCTAGTTGCATCCATGTTGCTGCAAGTGGCATTATTTTGTTCTTTTTTATGGCTGAGTAGTATTCCATTGTATATATGTACGACATCTTCTTTATCCATTTCTCTGTCGACGGACATTTAGGTTGCTTCCATGTCTTGGCTATTGTGAATAGTGCTGCTATGAACATAGAGGTGCATGTATCTTTTTGAATTACAGTTTTGTCCGGGTATATGCCCAGGAGTGGGATTGCTGGATCATATGGTAATTCTATTTTTAGTTTTCTGAGGAACCTCCACACTGTCTTCCATAGTGGCTGTACCAGCTTACATTCCCACCAATAGTGTAGGAGTGTTCCCTTTTCTCCATACTCTCTCCAGCATTTGCTATTTGTAGACTTTTTAATGATGGCCATTCTGACCGGTGTGAGGTGGTTTTGATTTGCATTTCTCTAATAATTAATGATGTTGAGTATCTTTTCATGTGCCTACTGGCCATCTGTATGTCGTCTTTAGAGAGATGTCTATTAAGGTCTTTTGCCCATTTTTCGATTGGGTTGTTTGTTTTTTTGTTGTTGAGTTGTATGAGCTGTTTGTATATTTTGGAGATTAAGCCCTCGTCTGTTGCATCATTTGCAAATATATTCTTCCATTCCGTAGGTTTTTTCCTTTTTTTTATGGTTTCCTTTGCTGTGCAAAAGCTTGTAAGTTTGATTAGGTCCCATTTGTTTATTTTTGTTTTTACTTCTGTTGCCTTGGGAGACTGACCTAAGAAAACATTGGTACAATTTATATTAGAGAATGTTTTGCCTATGCTCTCTTCTAGGACTCTTATGGTGCCATGTCTTATGTTTAAGTCTTTAAGCCATTTTGAGTTTATTTTTGTGCATGGTGTGAGGGGTGTTCTAACTTCATGGATTTACATGCAGAGGCTGCTGTAATTCTTGAACTGAGGCACTGACCCTGTAAAAAGAGAAGGGATGGTTCTGAGATAGGTTTTATAATGGAGAGTAGGCAAGATTGGTGGAGGGAAGGAGGGACCAGAGACGACTAGGTGGTTTCTAGTTTAGGGAACTGCCATCCGGTGGAACGTGGGGCACAGGAGGAGGAGTAGTGCTGGCTTAGGACTAAGGGGAGCAGTTCCTGTGTCAGTTGTTTGGCCTGCTGCGTGTTTCATACTTCTCCAGGACATCTAGCCCTGACAGAAATCTCAGCCCGAAGCTCAGGCAGAAGTAAGAGACTGAGAGACACCGACTCCCAGATCTTTAGGTGGTTGTCCCAGCGAGGGAGTCGATGAGGTTGTACAGGGAGAACGTGGAGGGGAGGCTGAGGATGGACCCTAGGAGGGAAGGTAGAAAGAGGAGCTCGTGAGGCAGCCTGCAGAGGGCCAGCCAGAGAAGTGGGGAGGTGGGTGGATCTTAGAAACAAGGGAGGATTGTCAGCAGGTAAAGAGTGATTCCTGTCAGGTACCTCCAAGGACTCAGCAAGGGTGAGGACTGCTGAGAGTTCCTTGGATTGGGCACCTGGGTGCCCTTAGTGACCGTCACAGCAGCACTTTGTGAGGGGGTGGGAGTGGGGTGGGGAGACCAACCAGGCTGCACTCAGTCCAGAAGACACTTACCTTTACTCTCGGTCCAAGGCCTCTATTTTGAAGACTCAGGTGGTATAGATTCTTAGTTGATCAATTATGTTCAGAATTATTTAAGTTACTGTGAATTCTGTGAGATAGACCTTCTGATGTTCGGTATTAGTTTTCTTTTCCAGAGCTGGTACCCCTCTCCCTTACCTTTCCCCTTTGCGGGGCTTTTTGTAACCTCAGTTTCATTTGACTGTGACTTCAGGTTAAAAGGTGTCCTCCATCCAAGAAGAGAACCCGGTCCATACAAGGAAAAGGCAAAAGTAAAAGGTAACAGGTTTTCCAGATTTAGATGTGTTTTTGGTTTTATTGGAGAGCCACATTCATTATGGCAGAAATAGGTGGTAAAAGGGCTTTTGTGACTTGTGTTCAAGTTGAGCTTCACATCATCGAATCCTCCAGTATCCGAGCTGGAGGGGCCTCTAGAAACCATCTGACCCAACACCTTCTCTGGTTCTTCTGCCCACGTTCTCTTATCTTCCCCCACTTTTTTTTTTTGTTTTTTGTTTTTAATTCAAACAAGGAGATTAAGACCCAGAAACAGAGTAAGCACTGCATATTTTGTTCAGTTGCCTGACAGTCCATGTGTAGAGCTACCCACAGTCGGTCACAAAGTGGCTGTCACCTACCTGTAGTTAGTTTCTTGAAAGATTCCTCCCCGTCCTGCTAAGTAATGAGTCACCGTAGACTTGAACTGCTTATGCTGGGAGTTGGGGGGAGGGGCTGCCTCTTAACAGACTCAGGAAAGTAGTCACTGGGGCGTGTGTCTGTGAAGCGGTGGCTCCTCCCATTCCTCCCTGGGCAGTGGGAGCTGTCTGGCAGGAGGACAAGAGCTCCAGCTAGGGGGCCTGCAGGGTGCTGAGCGGCTGTCTCCTTCCCCTCATTCGTTAGCTTGATTGAGAAGTCAGATTCTGGAGGCAGGCTGCCTGGGTTCAGAGTTCTGGCTCTGCCCTAATTGGCTGTGTGATCTTGGGCAAGTTATTTAACTCAGTATGCCTGAGTTTCTGCATCCAGAAATGAGGATCGTGGTGCTTCTCAGAGGGTGGTTAGGAGGGCTGCACGAGCTAATGTGTGTAACGTGCCCAGGATAGTCTCTGACATGATCAGTGTTACCTGCCTCTGCGGCTGCCGTCCCTGGACCTGACAGTTGGCGCACCTAATGGTCATGTCTCACCTGTAGGTCAAGCCATTGTGCCACTGTTACCCCAGCTGTGGGCCGACTGGAGTTGTCTATGGTGAAACCAACTCCGGGCCTGACACCCAGGTTTGACTCAAGGTGAGTATTGACAGCAGCACTTGGATTTCTGTGGGAGCCCAACATGTGATGTTTGCCAGAAAAGAAGGATGTTTAAGAAAATACTGGGAAGCCCTCACAGAGGAGGGTAACCGCCTGGGTTTCCTAATGTTTGCCTCTCCCCTGAGTGCAGGTTTGTGTGTTTTTGGTGACAAAATGATTCTTTATCTGTCCCTGATGACTAGGAGGCCTCTAGTGACTGTTTTGGTCTTTTCTGATTCTGATCAAGTTTATTTTAAATTGGTAGGTACTCTCCCAAACTCTTGGTAGGAGTGAAAATGGACACCACCTTTTGGGAGACCAGTATAAACAAGGATGTTCTTACAGCATAAATTAATCCCTTCCACAGCGCTGGTCAACTAGATAGGACATGGTGTGTAGCCATTAAAAAATAAGTGCATCTGCATGTGCTGATGGGGAAGAGCTTCATGATCACAAGCATCTCCAAAGCAGGTGGCAGAGCAGCGTGTCCTAGATGACCCCGTTTGATAGAAAGTTTCTGGAAGGACACATAAGGAACTGAGAGTGGTTATCTGGAGTGGGGAGAGTGAGGAAGACTTACCTTCTAATTCTCACTCTTCCTTAACTGCTTTTTTTTTTTTTTTACATGAGTATATAGCAAAAGACATTTAGGGAAAAATAGATGACAACATTTTAAAGGTCTTGAGAAAGTCACTTTGGGAATTAATATAATGATGTAATCTCTGAATCATCCAACTTTGACCCTGGAAAAGTCCTCCTGATGGAAGCGCTTAGCCACTGTTGGAAATATATTAACCACAGTTTATTTCTGACTTTGTGGATGGATGGATGGATGGATGGAAGACTGGTATCCATATGGAGCTTTGGACCTAAAATTTACATGGATAAGAACTGACTTTCGCTAGATGTATGTTTGATAATTACAACCTCCTTCCTCCAGCTGTGTTTAGTCAATACTGTTTTTTAACCCTAAATTTAGAATGCGCCTTCTTAGAAATGTGTGATTTGAAAACTGCAGCTTGAGGCCAGATGGGGTTTGGAAGGACTCGTAGCGCCTGGTGTCATTCAGTCCGCTAAGCCATCTTTACAGAGATTTTCCCACTTTATAGGGTCTTCAAGACCCCAGGCCTGCGTACTCCAGCAGCCAGAGAGCGGATTTACAATGTCTCTGTAAATGGCAGCCCTCTTGCTGACAGCAAAGAGATATTCCTCACTGTGCCAGTGGGAGGCGGAGAGGTAAGTGTTCCAGAGGGCCATCAGGCCATGGCGTGCTGCTTACTCAGCATTTCTTTCTCTTGTCCATCACCCACTTCTCTCCCAAAACCCAAAGTCCCTTTGGTTGCATGGCTTCTGATATCCACACTTCTGTAGGACTCAGAACCATTTCCTCTCCCAGGTTAGAGCTCCAGACTGGGAAGATCCTTGCCCAGCTTTGGGTTTCATTTGTTCATCTGCTAACATTTGCCCATCTGTCTTGTAGCAGGTTCAAGATGTAGAAGACATTCCTGCCCTTGAGAAGTAGTTCAGTAGTCAAGCTAGGCTCCCAATTAACTATAACATGTGATGTGTGCAGTAAGGGAGATATTAAAGGGCGTGCAGAGGAGGGCACTATCGGGGTGCGTGCGTGCTTAGTCCAGAAAGGGGAGCTCGAGCTGTGTCTTCCACTTTGTGTAGCTTCGAGGGGTCTGAAGCAGGCCGAGCAGAGCAAGTTGCTGACTTCGGCTCCTGGGACGGAGGGGATGGTTTATCTCAGATGAGGTCTGCAGGGCGTTTCTAAGCTAACGTGCACCCCTTATACACTCAGCTGATCCAGCTATTGGCCCAGTGATAAACACCGACGTCACTGTCTCTTTAGGATTAACTCCCCTCCTGCCTGCCTTGCCATCCCCCTCCACAAGTGCAGGACATCAAGGGACCCCCGGAGCACACTGGGCTGCTGGGTGGAGGTTCCTGCCCTGAGGGACGTGCCACTTTAACCCTCTTCCCTCCACACAGAGCATGCGGTTATTGGCCAGTGACTTGCAGAGGATTGATATCGCACAGCTGGATCCAGAGGCCTTGGGAAGCATTAAGAAGCTCTCTGTAAGTCTCGGGTTCCTCTCCACACACAGGAGGCCTCCAGTAGCCTTCTGGGTTTAGCCGTACTTAGGATTGCCTTTTGGGTCTGGCCTGCTGCTTTACACTTACAACTGTGTGGCCTCTTTCCCCCAAGGGATTTTGACTGTTATCCTGCTTACCGAGCAGCAATTCTGTCCCTAAATTGATGCTGAGTTTTGGTCCAACCAGAGTGCCTGCCACAGAAGTTCCACAAGAGAATCAAATCCTGCCTCATGCAGGCAGTTGGTGCCTGTATGTTAGGGCACAGTTGAGCCCCCGGGAACTGAAACTTCCTCACAACAGTTCAGGAACAGGGTGAGGAGCTTGCTACCAGCAATCCCACAGGATCAAAGAAAGCTCTGAACAGGCAGGCCCTCTGAGTGGTGGGACCCCAGTGCCAGGAGTCGATGGGGCTCCGCTCCAGTGCACCAGCTCCGTCAGCAACTCTGTCTTTGGGGCCTGTGCCCGAACCTCTCTTGCACCTCGTCCTTCCCCCACTCAGCGGGTAACCTGCTCCACGAGGCCCTTGGTTCTGCTCTCCCTTACCTTGAGTCTGTATGTGGCTCTGGGTGGCCACACTCCAGCTCTGGCGCTATTGCTCCATTGCCCAGCGCGCACAGCCCAGTTTCAGTCCTCATTTAAATTCTCAAGAGGAAGAATTGAATTAGCTCAGCTTTGGTCAGACGGGCCTCCCCGGTCCCGTCAGCTTTGATTTTGGCTGGTGGATGGGAACACCTAGTGCAAATGTGGCTGCTGTAGGTCCCCCCTTCTGGGGGGAGGTCTGTGACGGGTACGTCCAAGTAAGGGGACGGGGCAGAGCTGCTTTCCCAAACATGTCGTACAGAACGGAGGCCAGTGCTGAGGTCAGGCACATACCCAGCCCCCAGATCTGGTGACATCCATCATCTAGCTGGACCTACTGCATTGCTGTTCCCAAATTATACCTTCACTGTCTCATTTGAGATGGTATTTTGCTCCTTTGTTCAGATGAGAAATGGAGATTCAGAAAGGTTAGTTCGGTCTGCGTTGGTGGTATAGAGGTGAGCATAGCTGCCTTCCAGAAAGGTTAGTTTGTTCATGTTACCAATAGAGGATGGAGGGCTGAGATTCACTCAGACCAGCCCGGCCCCGAAGCCAGTGCTACCTGAGTAGACTACGTGCTAAGTGGGCAAGCCTGCCCAGCTTCATCCTCTCTAAATGGCCTCTCTCCTTTTCCTTTCAGAGCCGTCTTGCTCAAATCTGCAGCAGCATACGAACTCACAAATGAGGCTGCTATTCCAAGAAGCCAGGTTTGACAGGATGGACCTTCAATGGGCACTTCTGGGACCCTGAAGACACCTCTTCCCTTTGGCTTATCGTCTGTTTGAGTGTGAAGTTCCAGAGCAGGGAGAAGCGTTCCTCTTGGAGTTTTCAGGAAACGTTGCTATTGGCACCTCCCAACCCAGATGACAGACACTGCCTCTGTGTCCATACAGTCCAAACCTCCTGCCATTCTCCCAGCTGAATTCTCCTTCCTGCTCTCAGAGCTGCCGCCTCTGCCTGCTGTAGCTCCACGTCCTCTTCGCCCTGCCCTAACTCCAGCCGAGGCTGCACAGGGGAGCCTCATGTTCTTGGGAAGACTGCCAACTCGCCCTGCTCCAGCTGGCGTTTCCGCCCTGCGCGTGCTTGAGGCTGGGAGCTGGGCTCAGAGAAGTGAGCTCCATGAGAGGGCGGCTCCAGGAAGCTGGGAGGGACTGTGCAGATGGGGCCAGGACCTGTCACAGCAGTGACCACAGGAGGAAACATCTCCCCTCCTGTGCCCATCCCCTCCCTCCTGTGGTGGGTACTGCCAGGGCTCTGCAATCTTAACACCTGCCATGCCCAGTAGTTTTGTTTCAAGCTGACTTGTAGACTAGTATTTTGTATTATCCCTGTTTACCAAAGACCAAAACTTGGTTTGTGGGCGGTTTCTATGTCTTGCTCCTCTGCCTCTGGTGAGTCCAGTTAGTGGGAATCTGGATAAGGGAACTGTAGGGTTTAGGTTAATCTGGGGTTTTTGCATGACTGGCCGCAGAGGATCTCTAAGCTCTCAATGGCCCTGTGGTACCCACCAGGTCTGCAGACTTTGCAGAGAGCACTTCTGTCTTCCGAGGTTCATGGGGAAGTGGGCGTAGCTTGCCTGGTGGCCTCATTCCTCGCGTTTGGCCTCTGCCCTGGCGTGGGCTGTCACGTGGGCACTGAGATCCCTGCGCTCCAGCCAGCACCTCTGCCCCGAAGAATCATTAGATGTGGTCTGAGAACGTGGGAGCTGAGACCCCAAGCCTGAGAGCACAGGATTCTGTGTATGGCTCTTTGTTGTACTTTATATTATTTTCCTACATGACCATTCTAGTAATCCAGTCCTGTTCAAGATGTGTTCTTTTCAAGTTGTTTTATTCTCCCTTTCCTGAGACTTTTGTACATACTGTTTTCCTGAGTCATGGTATCTGTAAGCTGATTTATTCTAATCAGAGCTACTGAAAGGTACCTGTTTTCAATAAATTGTGGATTTGTTTTTAATTGATATTCCGCCTGCCTGTCATCTCCAAGCTGTGCTACCTGGACCAGAGACAGTTTTGGAGCTGAAGCTATTGGAGTGGGGGTCTGCAAGCAGCTACTTTCCTGAGAAGATGCGAAAACCTTTACTTCAGGCAGAACCTCTCTGATACCTGAAGAGGGGGCCCTCTCCCCAAGATCCAGGTCACGGGTAACCGAGCCCAAGAAGCTTTCCCCCAACACCTTCCTTCCATGAGCTAGAAATTTACATCATGGGGGCACAGTATCTAGGGTATCTATAGTTTACTTGTGTAGCAAGTCTCGTTGGCCAGGGACAAAGCAGGGGCCCAGGTGATTCAGTGATCGTGCTTCTCACTGCCCAAGCTTCAGGCTGTGGCAGATCTGCCTTCCTGGAATTCTCTCTTCGCCGAAATGATCAATGTGGGGCTCATGGTGGAAGAGAAGACAGACTGGGGTCATGGTTCAGCAGGTCATCAGTGTTGACAGTTTAGGGGGAAGGCCCTTCAGTCAGTGACAGTATTTAGAGTAGAGGTTACTCATTTCAAGTGATTAAGTCACCAAAGCTGAGGCTTCTACCTTTTCCTTCATCATCTGGTACACTGTTGTTAAGTAGAGCCTGACCAAGAAAACACTTAGGATCCAACATTCTTTACTCAAAGCCACCCTCACCCTAGTTTGGCTCCAACTGCACTACTGCCTAGACCCAATTGCAGGGAATGTGTAGTATGTAACAGGTCCCTAATAAATACCAGTCACATGACAAAGATGGAGCAGTCCTTCATTCCGTATAAGAGTTGGCTTGGAGAAGGTAATGAGCTCCCCATCCCAGGATTTAAGGCATGGGTTGAACTATCACAGGGCAGGGATGCGGCAAAGAAAATTCAAACCTTACCGCCAGCCCACAGACCAAAAAGGGACGCAAACGCTTTTCACTGTTTGGATTTTGTCTTTTCAAATTAATTGCTAACAATTTAAAAATTGTGAGATTTCACAAAAATGGTCACTAGCCACCAAAAAATACCTAGCGACACGGGCCACAGTCAACAGGAGCTGTGTAGCACTTTTCCTTGGCCCTCAGAGACCTCTTCCCATTCAAAGGAATTCTTACCTCATCCCTGTGGGCAATTTACTTTGTAGCCTCTGCTGCGTCTATAAAGTGAATAAAAGCAGAGCTGCTCTGGATTGACGGGAGGATGAGGCCTGGAGTCCTCCCCCTCACCAGGGGAGTTTCCAGGAACCCTAGAGTTCCAATGAACAGTAGTTTCATTCTTTGCCCTACAGGCCCCCCTGATCGTTCCAAAAGCCCTACTTGGGACATCCTGTTGAAAGAAGTCCAAATGTGTTGCCTTATGAACAGTTAGGTTCAATTAGTCATATGAAGAGCTAGTTCTTGTGGAGGCTGTGCTAGGACATCACCTAAGCATCATTTATTCACAGTGTCAGACATACATTGCAGCCTGGTCCAGACCCGAGCTCGTCATTTCCCACACCGCTGCTCAACCTGCTTCCCCTCCCCTTACGTGGTCCATCTCCGAGAATGGCACCACCACGGAGTGTTGCCCCCTCGGGGAAGCCACCCAGTGCTCGCCCCTAGGGTAAACCCTGATCACACTGTCCTGTCGTCTACTTCCTAAATGTGTCTCTTGCCCAGAGATCTCAGACACACACTTCGGAGACCCCTGTGGTGGGGCGGCGGTAGGGGGGGTGGCGAAACCCTCCCATACAAGTTACTTAACAGTTAAGCAACTGTCATTGAGAGGCACCATACCACAGACAAGTTTTTATTACTTTGTCCTGCATATAGAACCCAAGAACTATAAAAACACCTCCAGAATTAGTCAAAGGAAAACACTTTCCCCACCCCCAACCAGCCCCTTCCCTCCCTGGATGGGCTCAGATACGGGTGCTGGGGGGTTGCAGGCCACCTCTCTATCCAGTGAATAAGGTCCATATAAAAATAGATCTGTAGAGGGCTCCCAGGGAGCCATCAGCCTGCATCTTGCCGGCACCTGTGCAGGGCTGAGGCCTGGGACCCATCAGGATGCTGGGACCTCACTCCTCAGTGGAAGGGAGGTCTACCCTGGACACCGAAGTCCTGCCAACACAGCCAGGGGACTCTGCAGGACAGCGGAGGGAGGGGCAGGGGACTCTGACCTTCAGGGCATGACTGCTGTAGCTGGAGATGGGAATGAGGCTCCCTCCACAGGATGCTGGTATGTCCTTTCCAGACTTCCCTCGGGGCAGATCCTGGAGGGCACTGGCAAGGGACCCTCCAGCTCTGTCAAAGGTAGAAGCAATATCTCGGCCTCCCCTAGCACTGCCCAGGACACTGAGCTGGGGCAGGTGCTCAGGAGATGGACAGCGGGGGTTGGGGGATGCCTGCCCTGCTGGCAGAATGAGGCCAAAGGCACTGCTGAGAGGCACCGTCTCCCACCACGGAGCGCTCCCCAAAGATGTGCTGCATCTCCCACCCTCCAGGCTCCTTCTCATGCTGGCCCCTCTGCTTGGACTCCTCTTGTCCTAGGCCCTCCATCTTGGCCTGCGGAAAACTCCACCAACCCTAAGGAAAGAGTCCTCCCCCGGCTTCTCCAAAGCCCTGTTCAATGAATGCATCAGACTCTCAGCCAAGGAACCTTTCCAGACACCCCTCCATATACACACATCAGAAGTGTCTGGCCCGCAGGCCCCAAGGTCTCCCGTGGGGGACGTGTAGTAGTTCTTGGAGCCTGAGTTCACCTCCCCGCCTCGTCTGGGCCCTCCTCCAAGGGCCGGCTGTGTCTCCTTCACCCCTTCCTGTAGCCCTTGTTTCCTTCCCACCCCATCCCACCCGACCCACACGCAGCCAAATCCGCAGCAGGCATAGGTCAGGGGTGACCCTATCCAGACCCAGTTGCCTTCCTTCTGTGCCACAAAAGCCCTGGCCTCACGATCACCCCCGCCTCTGGGAAGCCTTCCTGGATAAGGAACTCTGGACTCAGCTCAGTGCAACTACTTCTGCCAAAGCTCCGCAGAAGAGGGGCCAGAGGGAGGAGGTACGCCATGGGAGGCTGGGTGCAGGGGATGGAGCCTGCAAGAGGGGGTCACCTCAGAGTACCCCTGGGCTGCCTCAGGAAAGAGTGTTGGTGACACAGGGCAGGACCAAGGACTCTTTCCAGAGCCAGCCTCAGCTCTGGATTGGGAGTTGGGCACAGGGGTTCAACCCCAGCTCTGGCCCTGACTCCTCACTAGGTCTTGTTTTCCCCACCTGTACGGTAAGGGTTGGACCAGCCTGTTAGCGAGAGAAGCTCCGTCTCTGAGAGTCATGTCTTCATCACCCCCCAAGGCTGGGGAGCAAAGCTCTTGGGGCCCCAGGGAGAAAACAGCTCTCCTCATGCTCTTCCCAGATGTCCTGGCCGGTGAGTTTATACAAGGAAAGCAAAGGGGGTGGGGGGCACCTAGTGGGGCCTCAGGGGAACACCGGGACCCTCACTCTCACCCTCACCCTGAATGGTCAGCCCAAGGGTGGGGGAAGCAGAAATCAGCTCCTAAGTCCGGGGCCCTCAGGGTCCAGCCCCTGAGCTCAGCACCACCTTTGCCTGCCTGGGCCTCGGGACCAGTGTCCAGACAGGGCCCAGCTGGAATACAGGGAGCTGAGGCCCCATGGCCCATCAGGATTGGCGGCCAGGCAGCCGTGGTCACTAACAGGAGCCCATCCACCAGGGACCTGTGCTGCCTGCTGGCCAGCGGTCTGTGGGAAAGTGGGGCACCCTTTGGAGTAGGCCCCAGACCCCAGGGGGTATGGAAGACAGAAGGGCATGAATCGGGCCATTTAAAGCTACGTCTTCCTCCCTGCCCCTGCCCACCTTGGTCTCTGAGACCCTGCATTTCCTCCCACCGTTATCTCAGGGATCCTCCCCAGGTTTTGAACCTTTTTTCCAGGGGGACTGCGTCAGCCAAGGTGCTCAGACTGGGGGAAATGGGGGCAGAAGGCAAGGAAATGGGGGAAACCGGGGCTCCACACAAGCTCTGGGAGCTCACTTCCGCACGGGTGGAGTGCAGCTGGCGGGGGTCCTGGGCAAGGCTGGGGGCTGGAGCCCCCTGGGGTCCTGGCCTGGAAGAGTGGGGCCGCTCACACCTGCACCCCCCGGCCCTGCAGCTGGAGCACCCGGGCCCGCAGGGCACTGATCCCGCTGAGGAGGTCCTCCCGGTGCTCCACCGATGAGATGCCCAGGCTCACCAGGTCCCTGCGAAGAAGAAGGGCGGGTCAGAACCAGCTGGCTCTTCCCCACCTTCTGCTGTCCCTTCCACCCCCTGCCCGGCCAGGGAACCGGAATCAGGACAGGCTGGGCCTCCCACGCTGGTAGAGAGTTCTGCTACGTCTGGGCCCCTTAGACTCACTGGGCAGTCATGGTGGCCACAGCCTCCAGGCTCCCATAGCCGGCGGCAGCGAAGCTGTCCTTGTAGCGGCCCAGGTCCAGGGCCTCCAGCCACGCGCCCACGGAGCCAAAGGAGGGGAAGGTGGAGAAGGCACGGTCCGCCAGGGGCGTGGGAGGCCTGGGGAGCAGAGAAGCAGTGGTCAGTCGACAGCAGGGACCTGGGGCCCAGACCCGGTCACTCTCCTGAGGAGAGGCCGTCTGAGAAAGGACAGGAGAAGGGGAAGATGACCGAGCCCTACGACAGGCCTGGCTCACACAGGGTTCTAGGTATTCTCAGAGCAGGCGAGGGGTCACGATGCTCAGGCTGGCAGAGAGTGAGCTGCATAGGAGCCAGGTAAAGGCACCGGGAGTATCTGCAACAGTCTTGGGTAGGATGTACCTAGGAGAGTTTGGGAAGTGACTGGTACTGGGGACAACCAATACTAATTTCACTTATTTTATTTATTGGAACTACAGATATGTTAGGACTATTACCACATTTATGTATGTGGTCACCGTACCTGGGATACGTGGGGCAAAACTCAGGACAAGCAGAAGTGACTAAGATGAAAAGTTATATATGCCTAAGGCAGGTGGGAGTATTAGATCTATCTGGGGTACCTGAGCGAGTAGTCGTACCTGGACTGGTGGGGGAGGACAGGTGGGGTAGCTGTACTTGTAAATGGTGGCGGGGGGGGGGGGTGTTTGTGGACAGGTGAGAGTTCTGCTACGTCTGGTATGGTTGGAGATACATGGGAATGTACCTGGGACAAGCGAGGTGACAGCTGTACCTGGCACAGGTAGTGTCGGCACACTTCGGGGGTTCTGGATCCTGCACCATCTTGCTCAGGAGGCCATGGATCTGGCAGAACCTGGGCCGCTCACCTGGGTCCTTCTGCCAGCAGTCAAGCATCAGTCGGTGCAGGGGGGAGGGGCAGTGCCTGGGGGGCGGCAGCCGGAAGCCATCCTCCACGGCTTTGATCACCTAGGCCATGGGGGTGGCGGGCAGACAGGAGGTTTTAGGCCCCCCAATACACACACTCACCCCATCCCAAGGAAGGCTCAAGGGGTGACCAGGCAGAACTGGTAGCAAGTAGACAGTGAAGAGGGGCCTGGGGCTAACAAGTCAAGGGTTAATGGGCAGAGGTCAGGGAGCAACAGGATCGGAAGGCAAGGAGAAGCCACGGGTGTCACTCACGTCTTGGCCAGACATGTCCCAGTAGGGCCGCTCCCCAAAGGCCATCACCTCCCACATGACGACACCGAAGCTCCAAACATCACTGGCGGAGCTGAAGTGGCCAAACTGAAGCGTCTCGGGGGCGGCCCACAGTGCCGGGCTCCGGCCGCTCTGCGGGCAGGCAGGCAGGTCAGGGGCAGGAGGGGACCAAGTCATAGCCAGGGTTCCCCACCCACAGAGCCACAGATCCAGCCCCACCTGCCGTCTCCCCGGCTGCTCATCTAGGGAAGGCCCACAGGCTGACCGCAGGCGAGGCCCACACTGGCACGGACAACTGGATGGAGGGGCAGGAGTGACCCTGACACAGCCAGAAAGGGGGATGTGGGGAGATGGGGACTCCAGGGCAGTTTGCCGAGGGAAGGGCGCCTCACCATGGTGGTGTAGACAGCCTCTGCTCTGTCCCGAGGTCCCCGCCCAAAGCCGGAGATCTTGCAGATGAGGTTGCCGCTGACCAGCACCCGGCGGGCTGCCAGGCCCCGGTGGACGTAGCCCATTTCCGACAGGTACTTCATGGCCGAGGCCAGGCCGGGCAGCAGCCCCATCAGCTGCACAGCCACCAGCTGGCCCTCATGCCGCTGTGAGAGAGGAGAGCGAGGCCAGGCTGCACTCTCGCTTTCCCGGTTGCTGGGTGACCCCAGGGAAGTCAACTGGCCCTCTCTGGGCTTCAGTTTGCCATGTCACCTGCCAGGTCAGCCTGGCCAGTGGGCATCTTTATAGGGAATGAGGCCAACCCCAAGTCCCACCAAAGGGAAAAGTGAGAGACCAAGAATATCATGGTCATCAGTACCCCGCAGGGCCCAGGCCACTCACCCTGAGGAAGCCGTCCAGGGCCCCATGGCTCATGTACTCAGTGACGATCATCAAGGTGCTTCCTGTACCCAGGGAGGGGAACACACGCTAAGGTGCCTGCTGCCCTCTGTGAGCACATGTGCTCCCCCACCTGGGCCCCAGACCCCGCCAAGATGGCCAGAACCAAGGCCAAGCTCCCTGAGTCTTGCCGCCCTCCTGCCCAGCCCAGGACCCTCTGTGCTGAAGAGCAAAAGAGGTGGCGTCTGAGGGGAACAAAGGCCAAGGTGAGGATCTGCACCAAGTTAGCTGAGGGAGATCACTGAAGGTCCAAGTGATCCAACCCCACCGAGTGTCACCACACGTCCAAGGGTCACGCAGGGTCCGAGAGGCCACCCAGAGTCAGCGAAGGAGAGCTGAACCCTTGGTGGGCAGCGTCAGGGCTCCCTCTCATGACTGAGCAGAGGCCCTGGGGGCACGGCACACCTCCACCTCCCACCCCATCATCTCCTCCCGCACTGGTGGAGCACGGGCCCTACCTCGGGTGACGACGCCCTCCAGCCGCACCACATGGCTGTGGTCGAACTGGCCCAAGGTGAGGGCCTCGGCCAGGAAGCTGAGCCTCTGCAAGTCGGAGCAGCCCTCCCTCAGCGTGTGCACGGCCACGGGGAGCTCCTGGCGGCCCGGAAGCTGCAGGCAGCCGAAGCACAGCTCCCCAAACCGCCCTGGGGGGAAAGAGCACCTCAGACACCCCCCCGGAGGCCACGCCCTCGGCCAACCTGGGCAGGGTGAGCCGAGGAGAAAGCAGCTTCTGGATCATGGGCCATTTCTGGCCTGGGACTCGGGTCTCCTGATTTCAAATCCTGGTAAACTGAGTACCAGCCGTGTGACGTGGGCTTCTGCTCTTTCCCTCTTTTGGCCTCAGTTTTCTCCTCTGTGAAATGGGGAGTCCTCCCTGCCTGCTTCGGCGGGAAATTCCAAAGCCTCACAGAGAGGACGCTGCACATGCCAGCACATCCTAGGCCCAGGGTGACCCAGGAAGGGTAACGATGGCATCTATTCTGCCACGCTGCTCCTTTCTGGTCTCTACCCAGCGAGTCTGCTGACAGTGCCAGGGAAGAGTGTCAGGCTCCTGGTGAAAGCGCTGCCTTAGCGCAGGGGCTGAGGGTTTGCAGACAGGGAAAATAGGAAGCGAGGGGACTGACCCTTAGAGAGCACGCACCCACTGTGAACCCGGCCCTGGGCTGAGTGCTGGAAAGCCCCCACATCAGCTCTGTCTGAGGCAGATATCATGCCCATTTAACAGATGAGAAACTGAGGCTCAAAGCAGAAAAGGGACGTACCCCTGGTCACACAGCTGGTCAGTGGTAGAGCCAGGACTAGAACTCAGGTACGTCTGGTCCCCAAGCTTGCAAAGGCCCCTCCCCATCGTCCCTTGAAGGCCTGGGACCAAACTTCTGCCAGTGGCAGTCTGCAGAGCCAGCTCTGAAAGGGCCTGAATGGAGAGAATTCTGACCTTGGGGACAGGCAAAGGGTAGGAAGGCAGGGTCACGGACTCCTCTGCCACCTCCTTCCCTGGACCCTGGTGGATGGAGGTCCAGCTTGATGTGGAGGGGGCCCTTTCTGGACAGGGTGGGGACTGGGTAGAGGCGGGGCCTCCAGAAATGGGGGCGGGACATGGGGTGGAAGTGGGCTTACAGGATAGAGACAGGGTGGGATGGAGGAGGGGCTTCAAGAGAGGGCTGGGAAGGGGCGGAGGCGGGGCTTCCCAACAGACAAAGCTTCCTGGGTGCCTAGCTTGCCTGTTCCAAGGCTCCTCTCCAGTGTGACGCTTTTTGCATCCAGCTCCTTGGCAAACAGATGAACAGCCAGCAGCGGGTCCCCACAGCTCTGGGGATCCACGAATGTGCGGCGAGTTGGGACTTTGACTGGGAAAGCGGGGAAAGAGAGGGGGGTGAGACAAGGGGCCTCCACGACTGGAGGAGTGGGGGTTATGCAATGGCAGCAAGGAAGCGGATTGAGGGGTAAGGTAGGGTGGTGCCGTCCCGCCCCGCGTCAGGCCCAGACAACTCACAGTGGAAATACAGCTCCTCCTCATCATGGGAATCCCGACCTCCTTTGCCATAGCTGCAGGTCCTGGGGTAGGGGGTTGGGGACCGGGGGGTCCGTAGTCATTCTTTGAGCCAGGCTGTCCCAGCCCTTCCCATCTCACCAGCACCCAGGGTGGCACCTCTCTGTCCCTCTAAAAGGATAAGGTCTGTGCCCCAGGGGAGGAGCCTTTTTGTCCTGCTGGTCTGAAAGCTTCTCCCCACATCACACATACAACCCTAGCCCCAGACCTAACCCCTCACCCGCCTCCGCATTCCTAGTTATTTTCACTTTGAGACACAGTGTATTCTTGCAACTCCAGAGGCACCCAAATCCATGCCCTGACTTCAAGCCCAAGCTGCTCCCCTGCCTACAGCTGAACAAAACAGGCAGACCTTGTACCCAGGGGCAGCTTTCAGTCTAGTCAAGAAAACAAACATTGAGAAGGAACCACAAGCCCACTCACAGGTCCAAGCAAAGAAGGGTGGTGCGCTGTGGGGAACACCTAACAGATGGATCTGACGTGGCCGGGGCCATCAAGGATGGCTTCCTGAGACAGAGGCAGCCATGGACCAAAGGACTGCATCATGATCAACAAAGCCACAGGCTGGCATTTGGGGCCCCCTGAGGCAGGGTCTTGCAGGCCCAGATAAAGACTTTGGTTTTATTCTGGGGGCAGAGGAGAGGCCCCAGAACCCCCTGGGGGGTTTTGAGCCAAGGTTCAATTTGCATTTTAGGAAGATCATCCCCACTGCTGCTGTGTCTCCGCAGGAGATGGCAGTGGCTCGGGCTATGTGGTGACCATGGACTCAGAGAAAAGGGGACTCAAGTCACATTTAGGTGACAGGGCCACAGGGCTTGGAGATGGCTGGAAGGCAGAAAGGGAGAGGGGGAAGGTTGGAAAACTCGTGTTCCAGCTTGCCCAGCGTGGTGTGGGGTGTACCAGTTACTGAGATCGGAAGTTCTCATTTAGACATTTGAGTTTGCAGGGCCTCCGGTAAAAGCAGGGACGATCAATGAGCAGGGAGTTAGCTATGTGTGTGTCTGGCGTTTGGCAGAGAGGTGTGCTCTGGAGATACAAGTTCTGGAGCTGGGGGTATTGCCCAGGGAGGGGAGGGAGCCTGAGAAGTGGGACAGGGGACACGTCTGAGGACCCCCACCATTTAAAAACTGGGTAGAGGAGAAGGATGCCATGGAGGAGATCATGAAAGAACCACCAGAGAAACTGGAGGGAAACAAGGGAAATCGGGGGTGCGGGTGGGGGGAGGTGGCGGGCGATATCACAGGAAGCAAGGAAAGAAAAAGTGGAGCAGAGGAGCGAGGTCACGTGAAGGCTCTAGGAGGAGGGGTTAGGGGAGACGGGAGACAGGTGACCACGTTTCGACACCAGTGGGAAAGAGGAGGCTGTCCCGTAGTACGGAGTGGTCACGATGGCGGTCGCCAGCATGGGCTCCGGAATCTGACGACCGGCTCCCTAGGTCGTCCGCTCTCTGTCTGTGGGACCGGTGGCTGGGTTTTCTCTTTAATAAAATCAGGATAAAGACATCCCTGCCTGATCACACTGGTGCCAAGAGCTTACTAAGCACTAAATAAACGTTAGCTATCATGTGGGGAAGAAGTGGACATTATCAATAGTAATGGGTTCCTGAGATGGTAGGAAGTAAGGTCACAGGTAGAAGATCCTGGCCGGGAGAATGGCACCTCCTCTAGAGCAAAAGGAGGGGGAGGATGGATGCAGAGATAGGCAGGTGTGTAGACTCGGGGGCGAGAAGCTGAGGGGTTAAGGATGCTGTTAGAGAGCAGGTGCAGCAGACACGGCTGAGGGAGCGAGCTGCAAGGACGGGGAGTCTGTGGGGCAAAAGCAGAACTGGTGTCAGTATTGGGGGTGATGGCCACGTCAGGAGATGGGAGAGGGCAGCTGAGGTGGAACAGGAGAGAAGGTCCGAGGAAACAAGGGAGTCAAAGAACCCAGAGGCCAAGGGGTGGGGCAGGTCGTCCAATGGCTACTGAAGTCATCCAGCACGGGAACAGAACTTCCATGAATGAGGGGAACACCCGGGAGAGGTAACGAGGGATGAAGGGGGCAAGGTTGAGTGGCTGGAGGAGTGGTGGCAGAGAAAATGAGAAGCTTCCACTGGGTGACGCAAGATGGACTGGGGAGGGAAAGTGGAGGTGAGCAGCCCACTGCACAGAGCGGATGCCGCAGAGACTCCGAGAGGAGGAGACGGCTGAGGGAGACGCTACTGTCCACAAAGCTGGGACACACGTGCTGGAGATGTGTGCCTCTCCGCCCATCAGCGCTAGACCGGGCAGATTCTCATTTTGGTGCCGTTTGATTCTGAGCAGGTTTTGAAATCCACCCCTGGCTTACTCTGCCTGCTCTAGTGCATCTGTCTCCAAGGAGCTCCTGGGCAGCTGCCCCTGTTCTGTAGAGTCTGCCTGAAGAGGCCCTCCTTGCTCACCTCTCTCCCCTTTCCTCCTTCTGCCTCCCAGAGACCCTGAGCTCACAGCCAGGACAAGATGCTCTCAACTCCTGTCCATTCCCGCTTTTCCAACAGGTCTCATATAAGGACCCTTAAGCTCTGTGAGGAAGGAGATTCTGCTCTTGTCCCGCCTTCCTGACTCACCTGGCCCGGGCAGAGCTGGCTCCCAGATTCTCTCCTCCTCAGTCCCTTTCAGCACCTCATTCAAGACCAATCAAATAGCCCCCTCCAAGCCAAGTGAAAGCCCACGGTCCCTCCAGCCCGCAGGCAGCTCCAGGATGCTGACGTGTGGCTCCCGGGCCAGCCCATTTCTCTCCTTTGCTCCCCCAACTCCAGCCTGTCACATGCAGACTTTCCAGCCCCTCCAGTCTGCTGACCTCAGCCCCAGCCTGGAACCCACCCGGGGTGCCTCTGCATGTGGCAGATTGTGGCCCCGGGGAGGAAGGCGATATATATGCCATGAGATTTCTGCTGCACGCCAGAGGGCCGAAATCTTCCCTGAGCCAGACCCAAGCTCCACATCTTTGCCCCTCCTCCCATCCCCTTTCTCTGCCCACTCTGCCAGCTTCCTTCTGCTGGGGGTTGGGGGTTTCTGGCTTATGAATTCCCCTCCCTGTTCTCCCTGCACGCGCGCACACGCGCACACACACACACACACACACACACAATTTCTGCCTTTCTTCCCTTTGCCTGTGTTGAAGGGCCTCCAGATCCCTTGGGGGCAGGGGCTTCGGGCCTCTGAGCACCTCAGGAGGATCCTAATCACACCGGAGCAGCTGGAGCTTGATTCCATCCTCAGCGATGCCTTCTGACATTTAATGAGTTAAGGAGCTAAATCCCCTTCATCCCAGAGCGGCTGAGCTAGCTGCCGTGCTGGCTGCCACGCTGCCGACTGCAGGAGCAGGGGGTCGAGACGGTGGGGGGAGGGCCAGGACCACACCAGCCACGCCTGTATCTACACAGCGGTGTGCTCGCCCGTGCACGTCCGCACAGGTGCAAATGCAGATACAGACACGGGTGCCTGTGAGCACATGTGAATGTGCACAGGGACATGGCCCATCAGGCGTCATCCAGGCTGGGACCAGCCACCTACCTCCTCCAAATGGCCAGCACGCTCATCACAGAGCCCAGGACGAGGAGGGCTGAGATGGTCACAATGGTGACGACGACTGCGGGGCTCTGGTCCTTGGACCCCGAGGCAGCTGGGAGGGAAACCACGAGGTTGAGAGACCCAGAGGACCAGGCTCCCGGGGAAGCTCTAGGACAGACTCCTGTCCTCACGCCACAGCAGGATTCCCCCAGCACCTCCGCGCCCGGCCCGGCCTCCCGGCGGCAAGGGACCAAGGCAGCCCCACCAGCCACGGCGGCACCTGGAGCTTCCTCCTTTCCCAGGGCAAGGCACTTCCACTGCAGCCCAGCTCTGAGAGAGAGGAGCAGGCATCCAGACAGGCAGGCCCAGGCCTCCCTTTTTGCCTTTCTGATGCACAGTGAGGGTAGCTCTGCAGGGGGATGGCCTCTCGTCCAAGCTCCCCAGCCCCAATCCAGAACTGTCCCCAGCAATAGTGATGAGTTAACATTTAATGCACACTTGCTCCATTCAAGACTAAGCGATCCAAGCCAGTAAGGTGTTACTGTTTCCATTTTATAGCTGAGGAAACTGACACCGAGAAAAGTTGTGTAATTTGCCCAAGGTCACACAGCTAACAAACAGGGAACGTAAGATTCGAACCTGATTCCTAAAGCCTCTGCTTTGAACTGTTTCCCCAGGGGAAGAGCCAGGCTCTCAGCCCCATCCATCCATCCATCCATCCAACCATCCATCCACCCAACATGTGTGCCAGGCTGGCACTAGTTCTGGGGAGATAGCAATGGATGAGCCAAAATCCCTGCTCTGGAGGGGTGTACCGACCAGTGCGGGAGACAGAAATGAAAAATCTTAACTGTAGAATGAAAAAAAGAAACAGAGACATGAGCAGAGCTGAGCAGAGGCATGACAATTTCTTCCTAAAGCCAGCGAGGAAGGTTTGCAGAGAAGGCGTCATCTGCACTGGACCTGGAAGATTGAAAGGGTTGTTGATGATGCTTAGATGCACCTGCTGGGTCTGGAAAACGGCAGGTCATCCCGTGTGGCTGGAAAACAGACCGCCGGGAGGCAGAGATGCAGACGCACCATATGAAGCTATGAAGCTGGAGGGCGGGAGGGTGAAGAGAACTGGGGGAGGAGACAGAACCGGAAGGTCCTTGAATGCTAGGCCAGTATTATGAGCCAGGATATCCTGAGGGTAACAGGGATCGGGAGCAATAGACAGAGTTCCTGCCCACAGGGAGAGGAATGAGGGGATCTGTTGGGTCGGGAGCGGGGAGGGAGGGGAGGTGCTTGAGAGAGGTGACAGTTTGGGGTCACTGTCGAGGACGGGGAAAGTGCTACGCAGCCCTGAAGACTAAACTGAGATTAGAAAAATACAACTCTGCAGGCAGCCTTGGCGAGGGACAGAGGAGGACAGCCAAGCATGGGGACTAGCGGGGCAGGTGCAGCATGATGTCCGGGGAATGCGGGCCGGCAGAGGTGGGGAGTGTTTCTGCCAGGAGAATCTGTGCTCACTGGGGAGAGATGATTGTGGAGACAGGAGGGGCTGAGAGCCTGGGAGATGAGGTCAGATCCCAAGAGCTGCTATTAGGATGTCACAGAGCAAGTGAGGAAGAGGGATAGAAGAGGAAGGGAGAGTTAGAGGCCAACAAGGTCAGGGTCAAAGAGAAGATTTCAGAGCCCACATTTTCAGAGATGGGGAACTGGGTCCAGGGTCCAGCTGGTGGCAACAGGCGGTGGCGTTGCCAAGGACTGTTTGAAATGAAGTATCCATGTGGACGCGGAAACTGAGGCTGGAGATAAAAGTGGTTGTGGTCCGCAGCCTCTGCGATGGCCCTCCTGGATTCTCCACCTCCTGGTGTTCCTTCCCCTTGAGTGTGGGCTGAACGTAGTCACTTGCTTCTCATGAACAGAATACGACAGAAGTGATGGGATGTCACCTCCATGATTAGGTTACAAGAGACTGGCTTCTGTCTCAGGTGCCCTCTTGCTCTCTCTCTCTCACAGTCTCTGGAAGAATCTAGTTCCTGGGTTATAAACAGCCCTTGGAGAAGCCCAGGAGGCATGTGCCTGCCTCCCGCAAACAGCCAGCAAGAGCCCAAGCAGGGTGGCAGACGCCCCCTCCCCACTCCACCCCAGGTATGCCTGGAGATGACCGCAGCCCCAGAGGACACCTTGATTGCAGCCTTTGAGAGACCTGAGACAGGTGGCACCCAGCTAAGCCTTGCCCATATTCCTGACCCAAGGAAACCATGAGATAATAAATGTCTGTTGTTTTTGGCCGCTGAGTTTTGGGGTAATTTGCGACACAGCAACGGGTAACTAATACAGCGGTGAAGCACGGTCCTTCCTCGTGATCCTGATTTGGGGTCACAGCTCACTGGAAAAAGTGCTCTGCAGACTGGCAAACCACTCCCCATAGCCAGGGCCACAGCAAAGGAGGCTGGCCGGAAGCTGAGCAGTGTATCTACCAACTAAGAAGCACCAAATTAAGGGAAGTCATCAGCCCTCTTCAGCTACTGGCTCTCAGCTCCCGCCCTCCGCCACACCGACTCCAGCCAAACCCGCGAGCCTTTGTTCTGATGGCTTCCTCTATCCAAAATGCCTTCCCTGCCCACTTCCACACACTCAGACGTTCCCCAGCCTTCAAGACACAGCTCTAATCTCTTGCCAGCACCTGGCCGAGGTCTGGCAGAGACAGGCATTCGAGCAAGAAGTGCTGTTTCCTTTCCCAGAACTCAAACTCCCTCAACATTTTATCTCCACCTCCCTTTGGGCTCAGAACTCTTCCTATCTTGGATTAGACTCATGTAGCAGGTTGGAAAGAATTATTATCTTGACAGCTGGTGCCAGGATGCCTCTTAGGGGGAACTGCCTTTGTCCGGGAAAATACTTTCATGAGCTGCTCGGGGTAGATAGAGGTGAGATCCTGAGGGCTGGCTTAGCAGCAGGAGAACAACAAAAGAGAGCGCTAAATGCTCTGCACGCATCAGGAGGGGGAACTGGGGGTGGGTGGGGAGAAGAGGAACCAGGGGAGGGAAGCCAAGGGAGGAGGGGGTAGCACCATACCATGCCGAAGAGCTGGAGCTGCTTTAGGATTGGGAATATCTGATGTTCAGCTTTTGTTTTGCTTTGTTTTGATAAGAGCTTTATTGAGAAATTATTCTCATACCATACAATTCACCCATTGAAAGTGCACAATTCTCCTGGTGTTTTTTGTTTGTTTTTGGCCGCACTACGCAGCTCATGAGGTCTTAGTTCCCTGACCAGGGATTGAACCCGGGCCCTGGCAATGAAAGCGCCGAATCCTAACCACTTCTCCTGGTGTTTTGTTTTGTTTACTGCTGCAGGTGCAACTCCCTTCATGTGCCCCAACCCTCAGAGAAGTTTGGATGCTAGGATGATAGATGTCAGGGCCTGGCAGTCCAGAGGGTGAGCTGGGCCTCACCCCTCTACTTCACACTATAAGGCCTAGTGGGAAGAGGGACGGGGGCCCACGTTTGAGTCTGTATCATGGCAGAGACAAAGCAGCAGGATGGGAAAAAGAATTTAGCGGTCAAGGGCAAGAAGTGACCAGGAGACAAAACTTTCTCCCAAGAAAAGAGAAGAATCTTGGAGAGGGCACAGGATGTTTCCACGAGACATGGGAGGTCCTGAGAGGCAGGGAGACACCAGCTGAGACCTGGTTTATAGTTGTTCATGGGACCCTCCCCTCTGAGTTCCTCCAGGACAGGTACCCAATCTAAGCCACTAGTTGCTGGATTCCAAATTCATGTTTTTTTTTTTTTTTTTTTTGGCCACACTGAGCAGTACATGGGATCTTAGCTCTCCGACCAGTTCCACCGTGCCCCCTGCAGTAGAATCGCAAAGTCTTAACCACTGAACCGCCAGGGAAGTCCAACCAAATTCATCCATTAATTAGGTTGTGATTGAACTGTTCTGCAGGTTCCCTTAATTGCACAGATAACCCCCCCCACACACAATTTGCCTCCCTGCTCCAGCCCCGGGCTGGGTTTTCTCTTCACTTGACACATCACTTACCCTCCCCCGGGGTCTGCACTTCAATGCTGGGGTTGAAGCTCTGGGTCTCCCAGGAGGGCCCCGGGGAAGCCGCCCGGATCTGAAAGACGTAGCGGGTAGCCGGCTTGAGGTTGGTGACGGTGACCGCAGGCTCCCCTGTCTTCACCGTGGAGTAAGTCTGCTCACTCTGACCCTGGGAAGGGACCGAGAAGTGAGGCCCAGACCCAGGGCTGGCCCCACGCTCCTGGGAGAACGTCGGGGGAAAGGAGTAGGGAGGAGCCTGGGCTGGTGGAATAACTCCACTTGTCTTGGGGAGATCCCACAGCTTTCTTCCATAGGATCCCCAGCCCCTTTCTCCACCACGAGCTCCCACCCATACTCGGTGGTACTTGTAGCTGAGAACAGCCCCACCTCCAAGTAAGAGAAACTTTAGAGAAGATGCTGGCCTTCATAGGGATGCTAGGACGAAGGGCATCAGGGTCTGGCAGTCCAGAGGGTGAGCTGCACCTGACCCCTCAGAGGAAAGAAGAAGACAATGAGGCCTGACACCTGCTCGGCCCTTGTCGGATCACACAGCTTTTCCTTCCCCTTGGCATCGGACTTTCACAATGTCCTGCAAGGCATGGATTCACAGATAAGGAATCAGGCTCAGAGGGGGAGAGAGGCTCTCCCACGGCCCCCAGCAACGGTCCACTCACTGCCCGCTGCTGGGCTAGACCCTATAGGAGCCAACTTCCTACCGTCCTCACAGCAGCATTTCTATCTCCTTTAACAGGTGAGGCTCACATCAAAGAAGGGTTGGGGTGACACCTTCTCGATTCTTTCAGGTCCTGTGCGCTGTGCTCTACATCATCCTGCCCCCAAGACATCTGATAATGGTACCTGCTGGACATGCTACCATTATTTTGTCTCTGCCCACACCACCTTATTAGATCCCCTGCCACACTCACAGCCCCCAGAGGTGCACCTCCCCTATACCTGTGGCTCCAGTTCTAGGGCCATGGTATTCAGGAATCAGGGAAGACTCTGACCCAAGCTGGGCCAATCAGAATCTCCCTTCCGGGCATTTGAACAAACCACCGAAAGACAGTGCAATGACTGCATGACCTATGAGACAGGACAGGCTCAGGGCGGGGAGGGGGAAAGCGGCAAGGCTGCCAGCCTCGGCAGCTGCCAGGTGCTAGGAGCAAGGCCCCTGCAGAGGAGGTGGAGCTGGTGCACAGAGAGAAGTGGGCATGAGGAGCTCGTGACACCAGCCCCACTTCTGGTCATCGGGCTCCATGAGACGCTCCTGAAGGCTTTCAAACAACCCCTTTGTACTGGCTCCTCTTTTCAAGGGTTTTTGTTCCCAGCAACTTCAAACTCCCTAAGGGCCTGGAAGCATCCACCCAGCTCAGTGCTGGGACTGTATCTATGCTGTGATCCCCAAGTGTCAGTTCAATGAGCCCTTTCTAAGCAACTGCTGCGTGCCTAGCTCCTTCCCAGTGACCTTCACTGCGGTCTCCTAGACATCAGGGATCCCCAGAGCTCTGCCCTGACTTCTCTTCTCACTCATGCCCCCCTCCCTCGGTCATCCCTTCTGGTCCCTTGGCTTCAGCTACTATCTCTATGCTGAAAGCTCCCAACTCTCTCTGTCTTTCTCTCTCTGTCTCTCTCTGTCTCTCTCTCAACTCACAGCTCTCCAGACTTCTCGTATTCAAAAACTTTGACTGATTCAGCAAAGAACTCCCTGGAGTCACTGAGGAGGGAGTGAAGTCCTGACACATGTAGTGCTAAGTTGAAAGCAAGGTTTCGCTGTAATGAATACAATTGGCATCAAGGTGAGAAACAGTTTAACTGCAGATTACATGTCAAATTCAAACAGTTTGAATTTAAATTCATAAGTTTATTAACTTATGCGGAAAAGACACAGTGGATCCGGATGTAGCTCCACTTGTCAAACCATGGTTGAGCTGCAACCACAGATGACAACAGATGCAAGAGGTCAGCAAAAATCAGAAAGAAGTATCCTATGAGAACCAATTGGCGATATGGAGTTTACAATAAGGAGCGCTGTATATTTTCTATTCTTATTTGTAAATGATGGGTTACACATTCCTCACGTCAGCAAAATTATAATAATAATGCACACGTTCACTGTTCTGCAGAGCTGGCTGCTAAACGTTTACCAACACGGGGGCCCCATGACCTAGCAATGTGCTCCCACCGTGGTACCTTTCTGTAAAATTTGAAACAATGTGTTTCTGCATTCTTTTTCTTAAAAGGATTGCAAATTGTATGTACATGATTCCGCCACACAAAATCTGGATCAGCCCCCAGAGAAGGCTTCTTGTCAACTGTAAACACTAGGCAGAAGTGGTGAAAATGGACATCATGACCAGTGATGAACGGAGATGTGGGGAAAGAGGGAGAGCAGTGGGGTCCATGGTGAGGAGAGGACAGGAAGAAACCCCAGCTGGGGAGGCCCCTTAGGGGGCCTGTGGAAATGTTTAGAAAGAAAGTAAGAAGGACTTCTGCTGGGAGGTGCTTATGAAGAAAAGGAAGCCGGAGGGTGAGGGGGGCAGATCACAGCCAGGAATGCAGCCCCAGGTCCCTCCCAGACCCCGACTCACCTTCTCATAGTATCTGATCTCATACTCCGTGCCGTTGGCCCCAGGGGCTCCAGCGGGGATGGGCTCCCGCCATGACAGGGACACACTCTGGGGCTCCACTCGGTCCCTGCGGATCTCATCCTCCTCCCATGGTGCTGAAAGTAAGTAATGCAAGGTTCTGGACCCAGATCTGACTGTGGGGCAGGGACAGGGGCTGGAAAGTCTGGACAAGCGGGGATTAGGGGCGGGGCTACTGGAGCCACAGAAGCAGGACCAAAGGGGCTGTGGGGGACAGGATGTTCCTGAGGCGCGGGGCTTGAGGGATAGCGTCTGCGGGACTAGAGGGAAGGGAGGCCCCTCTCACCCCACAGCTGCCTGCTTCCCTGGCTCCTAGGGGGAAAGCATCAGGCCACGTGCTGCTTGCCCACACCCTATACTCCAGCTTTCCTCATGGTGGCTGGTTCTAATCCCCCAGGCTCTTTCTACACTCTCTGCGGTTTGGAGACATTAGAGAGCAAAGAAGGCAGGAAGACGAGCTACTTAACTATTCTAATAGTCTGGGCAAGAGGTAATATACTCAACAAACTAGGGATAGAAGGAAACTACCTCAACATAATAAAGGCCATATATGAAAAGCCCACAGCTAACATCATACTCAATAGTGAAAAACTGAAAGTTTTCCCTTGAAGATCAGGAATAAGACAAGGATGCCCACTCTTGCCACTTCTATTCAACACAGTACTGGGAGTCCTAGACAGATCAATCAGGCAAGAAAAAGAAATAAAAGGCATCCAGATTGGAAAGGAGGAAGTAAAATGATCTCTCTCTACAGATGACATAATCTTATATGTAGAACACCCCAAAGATTCCACAGAAAACACTGTTAGAACTAATAAACAAATACAGCAAAGTTGCTGGATACAAAATCAAATCACAAAATCATTTGCATTTCTACACACTAACAATGAACAATATGAAATAGAAATTAAGCAAACAATCCCACTTACAATAGCATCAAAAAAGATAAAATATTTAGGAACAAACTTATCCAGAAAAGTAAAAGACTTGCACACTGAAAACTACAAGACACTGCTGAAAGAAACTGAAGAAAACACAAATAAACAGAAAGACATCCATATTTATTGGGACTTCCCTGGTGGTCCAGTGGTTAAGAATCTTCCTTCCAATGCAGGGGACGTGGGTTCAATCCCTGTTCGGGGAAATAAGATCACAAATGCCGCGGGGCAACTAAGCCTGCACGCCGCAGATACTGAGCCCACACGCCACAACTACAGAGCCCATGTGCCACAACTACAGAGTCTGCACATCACAACTAGAGAGAAGCCCATGTGCTACAACTAGAGAGAAGCCCACGCACCGCAATGAAGAGCCCGCGTACTGCAACAAAAGATCCCACGTGCCACAGCTAAGACCCAACACAGCCATAAATAAATAAATAAATAAATAAAATCTGTGTTTTTTTAAAAAAAAGACATCCATATTTATGGAGTGTACACTTAATACTGTCAAAATGTCCATACTACCCAAAGTGACCTAAAAAAATTCAGTGCAATTCCTATCAAAATCCCAATAGCATTTTTTGCAAAAATAGAAAAAAAATTCTAAAATTCATATGGAATCTCAAAGGACCATGAACAGTCAAAATGATCTTGAGAAAGAAAAGCAAACCTGGAAGCCTCACACTTTTTTACTTCAAAATGTTACAAACCTACAGTAAACAAAACAGTATGGTACTTGGCATAAAAACAGAACTATAGACCAATGGAACAGAACAGACAGCCCAAAAGTAAACCCTCACATATATGGTCAAATGCTCCTCTACAAGGAGGTCAGGGCCACACAATGGGAAAAGGAAAGTATCTTCAACAAATGATGTTGGAGAATTTGATTTTTGTTTTGTTTTGTTTTTTGGCCACGCTGTGCAGCATGTGGATCTTAGTTCCCCAACCAGGGATTGAACCCATGCCCCCTGCATTGGAAGCGCAGAGTCTTAACCACTGGACCACCAGGGAAGTCTCTAGTGCTGGGGTATTTGAATATCCACATGCAAAAGAATGAATTTGGGCCCTTACCTTCACCACATACAAAAATTAACTCAAAATGAAATACAGGCCTAAATGTAAGACCTGAAACTATAAAACTCCTAGAAAAAAATATAGAGGAAAAGCTTCATGATATTGGATTTGGCAATGATTTCTTGACTATGACACCAAAAGCACAGGCAACAAAAGCGAAAATAGACAAATGGCACTACATCAAACTAAAAACATCTGTACAGTAAAGGAAACAATCAACAGAGTGAAAAAGCAGTCTATGGAATGGGGGAATATATTTACTAACCACATATCTGATAAGGGGTTAATATCCAGGATATAAAAAGAACTCCTACAACTCAACAATAACAACAAAAACCCACAAATAACGCAATGGGCAGAGGACTTGAATAGACATTTCTCCAAAGAAGATGTGCAAATGGGCAATAAGCACATGAAAAGATACTCAATATCACTAATCATCAGGGAAATGGAAGTCAAAATCACAATGAGATATCACCTCATACGTGTTAGGATCAAAAAGAAACAAACAACAACAACAGCAAACAAAACAAAACAAACAAAAAAACAGAAAATAACAAGTGTTGACGAGGCTATGGAGAAATTGGAACCCTGTGCACTGTTGGTGGGAATATAAATTGGTGCAGCCACTATGGAAAACGGTATGGAGGTTCCTTAAAAAAATAAAAATAGGATGCAACTAGAGATTATCATACTAAGTGAAGTAAGTCAGAAAGAGAAAGACAAATACCATATGATATCACTTAACATGTGGAATCTAAAAGATAACACAAATGAACCTATCTATGAAAAATAAACAGAATCAAGGACATAGAGAACAGACTGGTGGTTGCCAAGGGGGAGGGGGCAGGAGGAGGGGTGGAGTGGGAGGTTGGGTTTAGCAGATGTAAGCTTTTATACATAGAATGGATAAAAAACAAGGTCCTACTGAATAGCACAGAGAACCATATTCAGTATCCTATGATAAACTATAATGGAAAAAATATTTTAAAATGTATATATGCGTATAACTGAATCACTTTGTACAGCAGAAATTAACACAACATTGTAAATCAACTATACTTCAATTAAAAAATTGATAAAAAATACAATAGGGCTTCCCTGGTGGCGCAGTGGTTGAGAATCTGCCTGCCAATGCAGGGGACACGGGTTCGAGCCCTGGTCTGGGAGGATCCCACATGCTGTGGAGCGGCTGGGCCTGCGCGTCTGGAGCCTGTGCTCCGCAACAAGAGAGGCCGCAATAGTGAGGGGCCCGCACACCGCGATGAAGAGTGGCCCCCGCTTGCCGCAACTGGAGAGGGCCCTCGCACAGAGACGAAGACCCAACACAGCCTAAAATTTAAAAATTAAAAAAAAAAATACAATAAAATAAAAATAGAACTACCATGTGATGTAGCAATCCCTCTTCTGAGTATATAGCCCAAGGAAATGAAATCACAATTTTGAAGAAAGTTCTGTACTTCCATGTTCACTGCAGCATTATTCACAATAGCCAAGATATGGAAACAACATAAGTGTCTGTTGACAGATGAATGGATAAAGACAAGAAAATTATATACGTATATATTTAATGATATGTTTTTCAGCGATTAAAAAAAAATATCCTGCCATTAGCAAAAACACAGATGCACCTTGAGGGCATTATGCTAAGTGAAATAAGACAGAGAGAGACAAATACTGCATGATCTCACTTATATGTAGAATCTAAAAATGCCAAACTCGGGACTTCCCTGGTGGCGCAGTGGTTAAGAATCCACCTGCCAATGCAGGGGACGCAGGTTCGAGCCCTGGTCCAGGAAGATCCCACATGCCGCTGAGCAACTAAGCCCATGCACCACAACTACTGAGCCTGTGCTCTAGAGCCCGCGAGCCACAACTACTGAAGCCCACGTGCCACAACTACTGAAGCCCGTGCACCTAGAGACTGTGCTCCACAACAAGAGAAGCCACCGCAATGAGAAGCCCGTGCACCACAACGAAGAGTAGCCCCCGCTCGCCGCAACTAGAGAAAGCCCTCATGCAGCAACGAAGACCCAATGCAGCCATAAATAAATAAATAAATATATAATTTTAAAAAAATAAAAAATAAAAATGCCAAACTCATAGAAACAGAGAGTAGATTGGTTTTTGACAAGAGCTAGGGGGTGGGGGAAATGGGGAGATGTTGGTCAAAGGTAGGAACTTCCAATTATAAGATGAATTACATCTGGGGATCTAATGTATGGCATGGTGTACTTGAAAACTGCTAAGAGAGATCTTGAATGTTTTCACCAGACTCATAAAACATATGTATGTGAGGTGGCGGATGTGTTAACTAACCTTCCCATGGCAATCATTTCACAATACACACATACACCAAATCATCACATTGTACACCTTAGACTTACACAAAGGTGTAATTCAATTATATCTCAATAAAGCTGGGGGAAAAAATAATGTGATGTAGACATACAGTGGAATACTATTCAGCCTAAAAAAAGGAAGTCCCATCACATGCAACAACATGGATGAACTTTGAGGACATTATGCTGAGTGAAATAAGCCAGTCACGAAAAGACAGATTCTGCATGATTCCACTTCTATGAGTTATCTAAAGTAATCGAACTCTTAGAAAGTAGAATGGTGGTTGCCAGGGTCTGGGGGGAGGGGGAAAGAGGAGTTGTTGTTCAAGGGGTATAGAGTTTGCATTTTGCAAGATGAAAATGTTCTAGAGGTCTGTTGTACAATAATTGCATATAGTTAACACTACTGTACTGTACACTTAAAAATGGTTAATTTGGTAAATTTCATGTTATATGTTTTTTTACCACAATTAAAAAAAGTATTGATGCCCAGGTCATAAACCCAAAGCAATTAAATCATAATTTCTGTGGGGTGGGACTCAGGCATTAGCATCTTTTTTAAAAGCTTCTCAATGATTCCAGTGTGCAGACAGATTTGAGAACCTAGTCTAGATAATGGGGGGACAGACAGTAGCAAACAAAAAGAAACAAACAATAGTGTAATCATGCCAGAATAAGGTACCACCAGGTTACTGGGAGGAAAGATCATGACTTCACTTTAAGTGTGTTGAGCAGAGAGATTCCCAAGAGAAGATGCCAGAAAGGTAGCTGGATAAGTGGTTCCAAGGCTCCCAAAAGGTATCTGGGAGGGTGATAGAGATCTGAGAGCCATCAGGAGGTGATTCGATGAAACTGCCCAGGGCAATGCACAGAGAGAGAGAAGGCAAAGCTTTCAGGAAACAAGCCCAAGAAAAGGCAGGCAAAGGAAGAGGAGCTTGGAAAGGAGAAGCCAGAGAGGTAGGAGGAAAAACCAGGAGCAAAGGAGGCTACAGAAGCCCAGGGAAGAGAACATTTAGGAAGGTTCCTTCCTGACTCTTCCAGTTATTAGCTATTGGGCCACAAGCAAGAGCCTCGGTTTCCTTATATGTAGATTGGAAACAATAATGACCTCCTTAGGCCTGCTGTGAGAATTTTATGAATTAATGCATATGGAGAGCTTAGCACAACACACGACACAGAACAAGCATTCAATACCAAGTTTACCAGCAAGAGGAGCCGCTGGTTGGCAGTGTCATATGCTGAGCAGAGACAGGGCAAGATGATTCAAAGTGCCCACTGGCTTTAACAATGTGGAGGTTCCTGGTGACTTCAGGGGATAGAGGGGAAGTGGACAGCAGGTGGCACCGGGCCGAGGAAGTGGAGAGAAGGGCACATGGAGCTCACTCTTAGAAAAGCGTATAAACATGGCTTCCAGTTTTAAATGGTAACCATCTAGCAGGCCCCACCTCCAGTCTCTCCCAAATTCTAATTAAAACCCAAAGATACGGGCTTCCCTGGTGGCGCAGTGGTTGAGAATCTGCCTGCCAATGCAGGTGACATGGGTTCGAGCCCTGCTCTGGGAAGATCCCACATGCCGCGGAGCAACTCGGCCCGTGAGCCACAACTACTGAGCCTGCGCGTCTGGAGCCTGTGCTCCACAACAAGAGAGGCCGCGAGAGTGAGAGGCCCGCGCACCGCGATGAAGAGTGGCCCCCGCTTGCCGCAACTAGAGAAAGCCCTCGCACAGAAACGAAGACCCAACACAGCCATAAATAAATAAACAAAAAACAAAAACAAAAAAAACCCAAAAACCCAAAGATACAAAGAGTTGAAAACACAGAATGTCACCGTAAACTAATATTGACAGCTGATTGCCAGAATGGGGTGATGGGAAGTAGAGTGGCATATTTCCACCTACGATAAAGCCAGTGGTACTGGACTGAAAAATACAATTGTAGTACACCCCCAGGCTATGCTGCTCACAGAGTGACATTGCCTCCCATCCTAAAAATAACTTGGAAGATCCTTTATCCTTCCTCCCACTGTCTGACCCTTAAAAAAAAAAAAAAAGCAAGGTCTTTGTCAACTGGACAACGAATGCACAGCCATCACTCTACTGCATAGTTGCTTTGGAGGAAAAGTGTTCTTCCCTATCCCCGGAGAGTGCCTCTCAGCCTAGATACACTTGGAGATGGCAGCTCCCAGAAAAGATGTAGGCACAAAGGGAAGAAGAGTGATGAAACATCCTAGGAAGGGGCACAATCCCTTGTAGATACAGATGGAGGGCAGAGATAGGAAAGAGCCAGGAATGTCATTTTTTAAAACTGCATTTGTTGAAAGTTATCAGATGGCCAGGATATAGAGGTAGGAGAAGGTTGCATTTCAGCCCCGCAGAGCTATGTTAGATGAAAGCCTGATAAATCCTGACAGTGGAGCTAAAACCTGAGCCCAAGCACCTGCCCTCCCACTGTAGATTGGTAATGAGATCAGTTAGCACCAAAGTGGGGCTGAGAGTACAGCAGACACTACTGGAAACCTATTCAACGGCCATGTCCCCCTTCCCTGCTGACTGAGCCCAGTTTTTGATTCAGGGTCTACTGTCTGCCCTGAGATGACTCAGGTTAATTCTGATTGTTCTAAAACAACTGTGTGCACTCATTCCCTTTGCCAATAATTGGGTTAGGGTTGGGTTCATAATCCAGTTCTGGCCAACAAAAGGAGAAATCACCTAAGGGGAGGAGGGATTATGGGAAAGGTTTCTGGCTTTTAAAAAGATACCAACATTTTCTATGTCTACATCTTTATTCCTGCCCTGCAACTGAGGACATGGGGTGGGAGGGCGAAGCTGGGGCAAAGGGAGAGTAGCATCGACACATATACACTACCGAATGTAAAATAGCTGGCTGGTGGGAAGCAGCAGCATAGCACAAGGAGACGGGCTCGGAGCTTTGTGATGACCTAGAGGGGTGGGATAGGGAGAATGGGAGGGAGGCTCAAGATGGAGGGGATATGGGGACATGTGTATGCATATGGCTGATTCGCTTTGTTGTGCAACAGAAACTAACACAGTATTGTGAAGCAATTATACTCCAATAAAGATCTATTAAGAAAAAAGAAATAAAGGAATAGAGTCACAACTAAAAAAAAAAAAGATACCAACAAGGAAGAAACAGTTCTTTTTCTGCCCTGGATGGTAAGGACATGATGATATTTGGAGCAGCTGCATCCAACTTGCCACCATAAGGGAGCCACCCTATGTTATAAGGATGGCAGAGTGGAGAGAAAGAAAGAACCTGGGTCCTTGAGGGCACTGTTGAGCTGCTGAATTAACCAAGATCTAATTCTCCTCTTCTTAGGTAAGCTAATAAGTCATTTCAGTCAAATGTCATTTGCACTGAGACGTATTGTTACTTGCAGCTGAAAGCCTCACAAACCAGTAAAAAGAACAATTCATGTATCTTGTTTTGGTTTTTGTTTTTTTTGGCCAACATCACCTATTTCCTTGTTCGAGAACAAGTAAATAGAAAACACTAAGAAATTGGGCATATGAAAAAATATTTCTGAATAAGCAAAAAAAAGTATTACTCTAAAGACTCAGGAGGGGACTTCCCTGGTGGCACAGTGGTTAAGAATCTGCCTGCCAATGCAGGGGACACAGGTTCAAGCCCTGGTCCAGGAAGATCCCACATGCCGCGGAGCAACTAAGCCCGTGCGCCACAACTACTGAGCCTGCGCTCTAGAGCCCGCGAGCCACAACTACTGAGCTTGCACGCCGCAACTACTGAAGCCCACACGCCTAGATCCCATGCTCACAGCAAAGAGAAGCCACCACAGTTAGAAGCCCGCGCACCACAATGAAGAGTAGCCCCCACTCGCCACAACTAGAGAAAGCCCACACGCAGCAACGAAGACCCAAAGCACCCAAAAATAAATAAATAAATTTTTTTAAAAAATGAAGACTCAGGAGGAGCAGATCTTTAAGAGCGATTAATATGACAGTTAGAAGAACAAGTAAGGAGACTGTTTGGCATCTTCAAGAAGATGAAAGAAAACACAGCCTCCTGAAATAGGAGCAGAAGGCCACGAAGAGAAAACAGATGGAGAAGAAAAAGAAACAGGATGAGATGAGATAAAAGTGGAGAAAGTGAGAAAGGCGTGTAGGAAAACTAAAAATGCATTAGCAAAATCAAAATATTTAAAAGTCATTACAAATATAAGGAATTTAACAAAATTACAAGCAGAATGGGAAAGTTAAACCTCTTAGTCCTTGGAACATCAAGTAGACAATAAGAAGGAAATAGGAGAATTGAATAATATAGTACTTAATATATATGGAGATGGAGGGGGAGAGAGAGAACGCTGCAGTATAAAGATAATATGCATTGCTTCAAGGTAGCCATAGAATAGTTAAAATGTTTACCATACCTTAGCCCTCAAAGAAAACCACAATAGTTACTTTAAAAAGTAAACATTGGGGACTTCCCTGGTGGTTAAGAATCCGCCTGCCAATGCAGGGGACACGGGTTCGAGCCCTGGTCCGGGAAGATCCCACATGCCGCAGAGCAACTAAGCCCATGCTCCACAACTACTAAGCCTGCGCTCTAGAGCCCACGAGCCACACTACTGAGCCTGTGTGCCACAACTACTGAAGCCTGCGTGCCTAGAGCCTGTGCTCCGCAACAAAAGAAGCCACTGCAATGAGAAGGCCGCGCACTTCAACAAAGAGTAGCCCCTGCTCGCCGCAACTAGAGAAAGCCCGTGTGCAATAACAAAGACCCAACACAGCCAAAAATAAATTTAAAAATAAATAAATAAAATAAGATAATTTTAGACGAAACTACAATACTAGAAGAAAACACAGGTGTAAGTCTTCATGACCTTGATTTAGGCAATGGTTTCTTAGATATGAAACCAAAAGCACAAGCAACTAAAGAAAAATAGATAAACTGGACTTGATCAAAATTTAAAACTCTGAGCTTCAAAGGACACTACTAAGAAAGTGAAAGACAGGTGGCTGCCAGAGGTGGAGGTGAGAGGTGGGCAAAATGGGTGAAGGTTAATCATTAGAGAAATGCAACTCAAAACTACAATGAGGTATCACCTCACACCACTCAGAATGGCCATCATCAAAAAATCTACAAACAGGGGCTTCCCTGGTGGCGCAGTGGTTGGGAGTCTGCCTGCCAATGCGGGGGACGCGGGTTCGAGCCCTGGTCTGGGAGGATCCCACATGCCGCGGAGCAACTAGGCCCGTGAGCCACAACTACTGAGCCTGCGCGTCTGGAGCCTGTGCTCCGCAACAAGAGAGGCCGCGATAGTGAGAGGCCCGCGCACCGCGATGAAGAGTGGCCCCCGCTTGCCGCAACTAGAGGAAGCCCTCGCGCAGAAACGAAGACCCAACACAGCCAAAAATAAATAAATAAAAATAAATAAATTTATTAAAAAAAAAAAAAATCTACAAACAATAAATGCTGGAGAGGGTGTGGAGAAAAGGGAACCCTCTTGCACTGTTGGTGGGAATGTAAATTGATACAGCCACTATGGAGAACAGTATGTAGGTTCCTTAAAAAACTAAAAATAGAACTACCGTATGACCCAGCAGTCCCACTACGGGGCATATATCCTGAGAAAACCATAATTCAAAAAGAGTCATGTACCACAATGTTCACTGCAGCTCTATTTACAATAGCCAGGACATGGAAGCAACCTAAGTGCCCATCGACAGATGAATGGATAAAGAAGATGTGGCACATATATACAATGGAATATTCCTCAGCCATAAAAAGAATCGAAATTGAGTTATTTGTAGTGAGGTGGATGGACCTAGAGACTGTCATACAGAGTGAAGTAAGTCAGAAAGAGAAAAACAAATACCGTATGCTAACACATATATATGGAATCTAAAAAAAAAAAAAAGGTTCTGAAGAACCTAGGGGCAGGACAGGAATAAAGACGCAGATGTAGAGAATGGACTTGAGGACACGGGGAGGGGGAAGGGTAAGCTGGGACGAAGTGAGAGAGCGGCATGGACATATATACACTACCAAATGTAAAACAGATAGCTAGTGGGAAGCAACCGCATAGCACAGGGAGATCAGCTTGGTGCTTTGTGTCCACCTAGAGGGGTGGGATAAGGAGGGTGGGAGGGAGATGCAAGAGGGAGGAGATATGGGGAACGTATATATATGTATAGCTGATTCACTTTGTTATACAGCAGCAACTAACACAACATTGTAAAGCAATTATACTCCAATAAAGAAGTTAAAAAAAAATTTTTTTTTAAATGGGTGAAGGTGGTCAAAAGGTATAAACTTCCTGTTATAAAATAAATAAGTCCTGGAGATGTAATGTACAGCGTGGTGACTATAGTTAATAATACTATATTGTATATTTGAAAATTTCTGGGACTTCCCTGACGATCCAGTGGTTAGGACTCCACATATTCACTGCGAAAGGCCTGGGTTCAATCCCTGGTCAGGGAACTAAGATCCGGCAAACTGTGCAGTGTGGCCAAAAAAAAAAAATTTGCTAAGAGAGTAGATCTTAAGAGTTCTTGTAACTATGTGTGGCTGTGGATGATCTAGACTTATTGTGTGATCATTTTACAATATATACCAATATCAAATCATTAAGTTGTATACCTGAAGTTAATATCATGTTATATGTCAATTACATCTCCGTTGGAAAAAAAAGTGAGTGGCAACCCACAGAGTAGGAGAAAATATTAGCAAACCATGTATCATAATGGTCATTATGTGTTAAACTGTGTCCCCCAAAAAAGATATTTTGAGGTCCTAACCCCCAATACCTCTAGAATGTGACTTTATTTGGAAATATGGTCTTCACAGAGGTAATCAAGTCAACATGAAGTCATTTGGGTGGGCCCTAATCCAATGTGACTGGTGTTCTTCTGAATGGGGGGAAATTTAGACACAGAGAGGGACTCTCATACAGAGAAGATGATGTGGAGACACACAGGGAAAAGAGGGCCATGTGACTGGAGTGATGCATCTACAAACCAAGGAAGGCCAAGGACTGCCAGCAAACACCAGAGGCTAGAAGGAAGGAAGGATTCTCCCTTAGAGCAGTCAGAGAAAGCATGGCCCAGCTGACACCTTGATTTCAAACTTCTAGCTTCCAGAAGTGTGAGACAAGAAATTTCTTTTGTTTTAAGCCATCCAATTTTTGGTACTTTGTTATAGCAGCCCTAGGAAAGTAATACAAAGGTATACAGAATATACAGATTAGACAAAAAACCTCTTATAACTCAATGACAAAAAGAAAACCCAGCACATGAAAAGAGGTTCAACATCATTAGTCATTATGGAAATGTAAACTAAAACTGCAGTGAGATACCATTTCATATCCACTAGGATGGCTAAGATCAGCAAGACAAACAAGTGTTGGTGAGGAGGTGGAGAAACTGGAAGCTTTGTACATTTGCTGGTGGGAATGTAAAAAGGTACAGTTGCTTTGGAAGACAGTCTGGCAATTCCTCAAAAAGTTCAGCAGCTCCTCAAAAAGATAAAAAAGTTTCCATATGTATTGGTCAGCTCAGGCTGCCATAACAAGATACTGTAGACTGGGTGGCTTAAACAACAAAAATGTATTTTCTCACAGTTCTAAAGGCTAGAAATCCCAGACGATGCTTGCAGATTCATATTTGTATTCTAGTGAGGGCTCTCTTCCTGACTTGCAGACAGCCACCTTCTTGCTGTGTCCTCACCTGTCTTTTCCTCTGTGTATGCACAAAGAGAGCAAATGAGCTCTGGTGTCTGTTCCTCTTCTCCTAAGGACACTAGTCCTTGGGATTAGGGCCTCGCCCTTATGACCTCATTAACCTTAATTATTTCCTTAAAGGCCCTACCTCCAAATACAGTCACACTGGGGGTTAAGGCTTCAACATAGGAATCTGGGAGAGACAATTCAGTCTATGACATCATATGACCTAGCAATTCCACTCCTAAGTATATACCCAAGAGGACTGAAAACCTATGTTTCCACAAAAACTTGCACATGAATGTTCATAGCAGCATTACTCTAATAGCCAAAAAGCAGAAACAGTCCAAAGTCCATAAACTGATGAATGAATACACAAAATTGTGGTATATCCATACAATGGAACGTTAAGTGAGCCATAAAACGGAATGGCATACTGACACATACTACAACATGGACAAACCTTGAAAACATTATGCTAAGTGAAAAAAGCCAGACATAAAAGTCCACATACTGTATAATTCCATGTATATAAAATGCCCAGAATAGGCAAATCCGTAGAAACAGAGAGTAGATTAGTAGTTATTAGGGGCTGGAGCGGGTGGGAGGAATGGGGAGTGACTGTTAATGGGTTTCTTTTGGGGATGATGAAAATGTTCTGGAATTAGAGAGTTTGTGATAGTTGCTAGGAAAAATGACTGAATTGTACACTTTAAAAGGTAAGTGAAATTTTATGGTATGTGAATTATATCTACAAAGAAAATGACAATATGAGCAATGTGATATATTATGTATAAAAACATACTGGATGTGACCAAAGCTGTTCTCAGAGGAAATTTCATAGGCTTAAAATATTAAAACTATAATATAAAAACTAAGCACTGGGACTTCGCTGGTGGTCCAGCGGTTAAGACTCCGTGCTCCCAATGCAGGGTTCGATCCCTGGTCAGGGAACTAGATCCCACATGCATGCCACAACTAAAGATCCTGCATGCTGCAACTAAGAGCCCGCATGCTGCAATGAGATCCTGCCTGCAGCAACAAAGATCCCACGTGCTGCAACTAAGACCTGGCACAGGCAAATAAATAAATAAATATTAAAAAAAAAAAAAAACAACTAAGCACTGAACTCACCTAGAAAAAGACTTCAGGAAATCAGGAGGATGGTATTAATAAAGATAAAATCATAAAATAAGTGACAAAAGTAAAGAGCAGTGGAAATGATAAGTTCAAGAGCTGGTTATTTGTCATAACCAAGAAAATAAACTTCTGACCAGAATAATTCTAAAAAAGAAATCACAGGACACAACATGAAGAAAGAGAAAGTAGAGTTAACTCCAGATACTATGGAAAGTTTTTAAATAAGCGTTTCTGGGTTAATAAATTAGAAAAAGAGCATCAAAAGATTTTCTATGAAAGTACAGATTAACAAAACTGATTCAAGAAGAAGTTATAGAAAAGATTGGGAACATCAGCAAGGTACAGTTTCCCAGGCAGTTTTGCATGCCTTCAAAGAATGATAATTATGCTATTTAAACTGTTCCAGAACAGAGATAAAGAAGAGATTAGGGCTTCCCTGGTGGCGCAGTGGTTAAGAATCCGCCTGCCAATGCAGGGGACACGGGTTCGAGCCCTGGTCTGGGAGGATCCCACATGCCGCGGATTGGCTGGGCCCGTGAGCCACAATTACTGAGCCTGCGTGTCTGGAGCCTGTGCTCGGCAACAAGAGAGGCCACGATAGTGAGAGGCCCGCGTGCTGCGATGAAGAGTGGCCCCCACTTGCCGCATCTGGAGAAAGCCCTCGCACAGGAACTAAGACCCAACACAGCCATAAATAAATAAAAATTTAAAATCCAAATTTTAAAAAAAAAAAAAAAAAAGAAGAGATTATTCCTGATGCCTTTTTCAAAGCCAGCCCAAAATGCTAAAACTTGACAAAGAACACAATAATTTAAAAAAACTACTCTCTCTTATAAATGTAGATGGAAAAAATATTAAAATATAAGCAAATTAATTCAGCAAATATTAAAAGAATAATACACTCATCTGCAGTAGGGTATAATCTAGGAAGGCAAAAAGAACTCACAATGAAAAAATCCATTAATAGAATTCATCGTATCGAAAGGTCAAAGACAAAAAAACGTGGTCATCTTGAAAGATGCTCAAGAAGCATTTTGTAAAATTAACATCCATTGCTGATTTTTCTAAAAAGTTCAGTAAAAAGTGAAAGCATTAGGGACTTCCCTGGTGGCGCAGTGGTTGGGAGTCCGCCTGCCAATGCAGGGGACACGGGTTCGAGCCCTGGTCCAGGAAGATCCCACATGCCGCGGAGCAACTAAGCCCGTGCTCCACAACTACTGAGCCTGCGCTCTAGAGCCCACGAGCCACAACTACTGAGCCCACGCACCACAACTACTGAGCCCACGCACAACTACTGAGCCCACGCACCACAACTACTGAAGCCCGCGTGCCTAGAGCCCGTGCTCCACAACAAGAGAAGCCACCACAATGAGAAGCCCGCGCACTGAAAGGAAGAGTAGCCCCCTCTCGCTCCGCGCAGCAATGAAGACCCAACGCAGCCAAAAATAAATAAAAAATAAATTTAAAAAAAGTGAAAGCATTATATGGCCAAGGGGCTAAAAGCAGGGCTTTGGTATTAGACAGACCTGAGTTCAAAGATGGGTCTCGACTACTAGCTGGCTGACTTTGGATAATTCACTTGGCCTCTCGGACTTCAGTTTCATCATCTGAAAGATGATTATCATTCGATTTAAATGAGTTAATGTAGAAAATCATATTGCATAGTGCCAAACACAGAGCAGCACTCAATCAATGAAAGCTTAGTATTTTTATTAACAAAATGGAAACAGAAGAGTATTTCCTTAACATGATTTTTAAATCTATCTATATCAAAACAGGATTGTTATCAGGAAATACCAGATAAAAATTTGTGTTACGTATATTATACAAAAGGGATTTTATAGTAGATAGTTCTAGGTATGGATATAGAAATAGAAAAAGATGTGGAAGGATATACTCCAAGATATTAGTAGTTGTATATCTCTGGATAATAGGATTATGGGTGCTCTTTTTCTATTCTGAATTTTTAAAAATGTAAATGTAATAGCAAATGTTAAATCATAATAGAGATAGTAAAAAAAAAAAACAAAAAAAAAACCTGTTGTTCCAGGAAATCAGGCAAGTTGGGAAATCTCTCCCAAAAGGCAGAGGACATGGATTAAGAGCTGAAAATGATAAAGGAAGCGACAAGATTTGAGAATCAGAAAATGGACATATGGGCTTCCCTGGTGGTGCAGTGGTTGAGAATCTGCCTGCCAATGCAGGGGACACGGGTTCGAGCCCTGGTCTGGGAAGATCCCACATGCCGTGGAGCAACTGGGCCCGTGAGCCACAACTACTGAGCCTGCGCGTCTGGAGCCTGTGTTCCGCAACAACAGAGGCCGCAGCAGTGAAAGGCCCGCGCACCGTGATGAAGAGTGGCCCCCGCTCGCCGCAACTAGAGAAAGCCCTAGCACAGAAACGAAGACCCAACACAGCCAAAAATAAATAAATAAATAAAAATAAAATTTATTTAAAAAAAAAAAGAAAATGGACGTAATACTCAAGGTTTAGAAAGAGTCTTAAGAGAGAGATCAGAGTTATCAGAAGTTCTAGTCAAAGTAATAACTGGAAATAAAAACTGAAAAAAAATTTTTCCAGGAATTAAAAAAAGGTATGCAGATCCAAAGTTTTACTATGTTCTAGCCAAACTCAATGAAAAGAGGTCAATATTGGTTAAATTTTATTTTCACCAGTAGGCTAAAGAATTATACAAACATCCATGTGTGTACACATTCATATTCAAGTCACCTACAAAACAATGAAGATTACCCTGGCCTCAGACTATTCTGCAATACAACTGCCATCAGACGGGGAAGCAGAGTCACAAACGGATCATATCGTCTCAGATATGAAAAGACCACACCACTCACTCACTTATCTTTCTTGCAAAGGATACTTGAAGGATTACTTGAAGCTGTACCCCAGCTGAGTGAGACAAATCAAATGTAAATGTCAAGAATGAGGAAGGTGTAGTATAAAAGGATTGTAGGTCTTCATTTATTCATCTCAATTCCAGATTCCGAAATGTGACTGTTATGTGTTGACCAGTGAATTCTATCGCCCCTTACAGTCTGACCCTCCGTGCTTCCTTGCTCTTTTCCAGGACCAGGAAAGAGGGTGACAACGCAGCAAAACCCTTGCAGAGGCCGAGGGACGAAGTCAGAGGGATACACACAGGGTCCCTCTTTCTAAGACAGGAAAGAAGGAGGTATGATTCTGGTTCCCACTGAAATTTTTGAGAAGGGAGGACAAAAGATTGAGTAACCTTCCACCTCTTTTGCCGGGAAACGAGAGGCAAGGCAACTGCAGACCTGGATGTGGCGCACAGGCTTTCTGCGAGGTCAGGAGGAGGAGCACGCACTGGCTCCCGCAGAATCACTAACACTCATAACCTCTCTGGCCCAGAGGCACAGAGTCACCTGCATCCTCAATCTCTCCTCCGTGGCCTTCGGGAAGGGGGCTGACCTCGATGGGGGTCGCCAGGGTCGGGGATTTTTGTTTAAGACCAGCGATCGCAGTTTATCCGGGGTGGCTGCGGGCTGTGGGGATGCTCGCGGTGGGCTGGACGGGCGGGCGCGCGGGGTGCGGAAGGCCTTACCCCCGGCGCCGGTGGAGACGGTGACCTGCGCGTAGGTGGCTCCCGCGGCGGCCTCCGGGCCCGACACTCCGTTGAGCGCGGCTACGCGCACGGTGTAGCGCGCGCCGGGCCGCAGGTGCAGCAGCGTGGCGGCGCGCTCCCGCAGCCCCGCCTGGCGCGGCACGAAGGCCACGCGCGGCCCGCACGGCTCGCACGCGCCCGCCGGGCCCTCGCGGCCGCAGCGCAGGCACAGCAGCGAGTAGGTGACGTCCGAGCGGCCGCCGGAGTCGGCCGGAGGCAGCCAGCGCAGCCGCAGCGCCAACGGCGAGCGGCTCAAGCTGTACTGCAGGTCCCGCGGCGCCGACGGCGGCCCTGGGGGCACAGAGGCGGGCGCCGTCAGGGGCGGGGGGAGGAAGGGCGGGATGGCGGCGGGGCCAGTGAGGGGGAGGGACGGGGGCGTGGAGCAGTGAGGGCCGGGATGTGGGAGTGGGGCGCGGTCAGTGATGGGGTGGGAGGACGTCAGTGAGTGGATGAGGTTGGGGATCTGGGGACCCAGCAGAGTGTGAGGGGCGGGAGTCCCCCGCCTGGCTGGAGAGTTGGGAGAGGTGAGGGCGGGGATGGTTGTAGGCGGCGCACACGGTGATCCCCCAACAAGCCTAACCTCATCCCTCCGTGGGGACTGTCTCTGCTGTCCTGCTTCTTCCAACCCCGGGCCCCGGCCCCCATCACCGCCCCAGGCTCCCCTCCCTCCACTCTGCCGTCTGGGTCGCTGGCCCCCACGTGCGCCCTGGCGCTGCGGAGTGTGGAACCCCTGCCCTCACAACGCCTCGATTACGCCCTTATGGACCGCCCCACCCACCATCCGGAAGGCATTCAGGAGGGGGACTCACGGGTGCAGGACGCCGAGGGCGGGTCGCTGGGCGAGCGCGCATAGCTGTCCTGGCACACGCAGAACGTGGACGCGTTTTCCAGGGCCCGGCTGTGCTCCGGGCACGGCGAGCAGAGGGGCCGCCGCGGGGACACCTTGTAAAACCCTGGGGGACAGGCTGCGGGGAGGAACTGCGTGAGGAGGGGGCTCCGCCACAGCTTCTGGCTCCCCCCGCTTTCCTGACTGCCCCCACTGTGGTGGGCCTTATCTCCTCGAATTATGATGGGGAAGTGGGGGGCGGGGGTCTCAGCTACTCCAGCACCGCCCCCGGGGTGGCAGCTCGTGACTGAACAACGTAGTATTACTTAACCCTTAGTAAGCGCTTAACGTGCAAACACTGCAGTGTTTCTCTTTTAGTAATTCATTAAATGCTCATAACAACCTGCGAGGTATGTGCTTTATCCTCATTTTTTAAATGAGGGAACTAAGGCTCAGAGAGGTTAAGTAACTTGCCCAGTGTCCCACAGCTAGTAAATGGAGGGATTCCAACCAAAGCCGACGGGTTTGAGAGACCACACCACACTGCCCTAACGCCCACTGGAAGAAAAGGAGCCAAACTTTCCGGTTTTGATGTGAGGACAGAAGAGAGAGGCCTCGAAGGGGTGTTCCACAGTTACCCAAGGACAGACACCCACACACTCCCAGTTACAGAGACAAAAACTCTGACGCACACAAACACACACACACTTGTCAGAGCTGCCTCCCACCTCCACTATTTGGGGGTTAATGCATCATAAATCCTCTACTGATGCACTTGGTTCCCATTTGAAAGTGGAGCCAGGCAGGTGGAGAGAGGAGAGGGACAGTGAAAGTTCCCTGGTTCTAGCCCTGGCACCTCCTCAGTTACTTTGCTTCTCTCACCTCCCCCAGGAGTCGATGGTTAAGAGCAAAGGCTTTTATATCTAAACAACCTGGGTTTGCAGCTGAGTCGCACCACTTATTTGCCGTGTGGCCTTGGGCAAGTTGATGACCTCTCTGAGCCTTGTATAGAATACCTACCTCGAAAAGGTGCTTGGAGGATTGAGATAAAACATGCAAACTGCTTAGCCCAGTACAGACAACAGTTATACAACAATGGTAGTAATCACTCTTCCTCCAACTCAGGCCTGAAGTGGAAACAGCTAAACACCCACTTTAAAAAATTCCTCCCCAGCTGGGCCAGGGAGGGAAGCAATGGCTCCTGGCCCTCCTCTCAGAGCTTGGGTGGGCCTCACCTGGTTCCCTGCCCCCGCCAGGACTTCTCTATCCCTCTCCTCTGGTTTAGCTGCTTGTGGAAGGCTGGCTGCTCTCCAGCCCCAAGAAGACATAGTACAGCAGAAGGGATGCAGACTAGCACTTGGGAAGAACTTTCAGCCTGTCTGGGAGGAGAGGGCAGAGGGCTGAGGGTTCCCATTATCTGGAAGGCTTAGGTTTGGCGGGGGGGCGTCCATGTTGCCTAGAGTCCTGGGCTTTGGGCAGCTTTGGGCAGGGTCTCTAAAGCCCAGGAGGCTTTGGAAGTCTGCCTTCAGAATGAAGCACAGGGCTAGCTAACATCGTGGTCTAGTGGGCAACAGCCACCCGGGCTGGGACTCAGGAGACCTGGGTTCCAGTGTTAGCTCTGCCACTTCCTGTGCCTCTCTGGCCTTGAGAAACCATCAGTCAAATGAGAATAATAAGCATGGCCTGCTCACCTCCATTGTGAAATAAGAGAGAGATCTATTTGCGGGGGCGGGGGTGGGGTCCTCACCGCAGGTGGGAAAGAATGTGGGAGGCTCCTTTTCTCCGTGTGTATGTGGGTGTCTGGGGTCCTAGAGATGGGTGGTCCCATCAGAGACAGCATTGCTTATTTCTACTTGGAGAGGCTCTGCTTAAAAGAGGTTGTATTGAGGGGCAGACTCAGGAAGTGACTCCTGACTCCCGGCCCCTGCCTCCTTCAGAGTTATAATTTCAGGGGTCATCTAGTTCAACTCCCACTGGCCCACCCTCCAGCAGCTTTCCCAGCAGTAGCCACAGTCTTTGCTCAGATACTTGGTAATGGGGAGCCCACCTCCTTCTGAGGCCGCCTCTGCTGAACAATGCTGGCAGTTAGAAAGTGCTTCCTTTATGTTGAGTCCAAAGCAGCCTCCCTGCCTGTAACCCCCCTCATGCCACCTCATTGCAGGGGCTTGATGTGCCCTGTAGAGCTTAGCATGTCTGCTTGGGTCCCTCTGCTCCAGGGCAGTCCTACAGAGATTTGAAGACATGAGTCGTACACTCTGATTTTTCCCCCAAGGGAAACCCCAAGTCTTTCAGTAATTCCTCTGGTGGCTGGGAGAGAAGGAACAAGAGTCATGGTCACTAAAAAGAAAAGCCTCCACATCCATCTGCCTTTAGAGAGGGCTCTATAATAGCTGCAGAAGGCACTTGCAGGGTCTTCCCTTTCTAAATACAAATCTGATCGTTTCCTTCCCTTCTTGAAACCCTCCAACAGCTCCCCAGTGCCAACCACCCCACCCATGCCATACTGAACTCTTCCTTTCACACTTCTGGATCTTGTCCTATAATCTTACACCCCTTCTCTTCTGGTGAACTCCTATGTTTCTCCAAATCCTAGTTCAAAATAACACCTCCCTTGTGAAGCTTTCCCTGGCATCCTCCCCACCTCCATACTCCCCAAGGCAGAGTTGATGCCATTACAAATGGCCTTTGTCTGGTCTCAGCCAAAGTCAGAAGCGGCATTGGGTTCCTGAGTGTGTGTGTGTGTGTGTGTGTGTGTGTGTGTGTCTCCCTCTCATTGCCCAGAGTGTGTATCCAAACCCCCTCCTCCAACACCTGATCCAGTCATTCAACAATTTTTTAGCATCGAATATGAGCCAGGTGCTGTTCTAGGCTCTGAAGCTATAGCAGTGAATAAGGCAGACCAGGATTCTACTGTACACTGGTACAGATGCCCTTCTCCTACCTCACAGGGGGAAGAGAGGCCATCAGTTGGTGATTCCCTTCTCTACTAGCTCTTCCCGGTGACAGTACAGGGAGTGGAGCCATAAAAGCAGTCCATTTAGGGTGCGGGCAGTAGGGCACTGTCTGTAGAGTATTTAAAAACAAAGAAACTGACTAAAACGTGGTCTGCTTCTTGTTAGCAGCATGTGTCAGCAATTCTGATCCACGTTGGTAATAAAATACTTCTTCCCCCGAGGCCTACTGCTCCCACCACCCCCCACTAGGTACCCCACTGGCTCCTCCCTCATGTGTAAACAAGGCTCACATCTACAGTAAAAATTCTCTCTCCGCCCAATGTCCTCCTCAAGGTACCATGCCCTCTCCTCCCTTTTCAAACCCCGCCTCCAGAGAGTGTTTACGATCCCTGACTCTAGCTCCTCAGCTGCCTTCGTCCTTCAATCCACTGCAGCTGGTTGCTCTCTCCATCCCTCAGCTGACACTGCTCTCACCAGGGCCACCAGGCAGACACTGGCCAATCCTCGCCTTATCTGACTGCTCACCAACACTGCAGGCCATTCGTTCCTGGGTACCTCCATCGCCCTTGGCTCCCATGAAATCACACTCTCCTCCAGCCTCTGATCACTGCCTTGCAGTCTTTTTTATGGGCCCCATTTCTTCCACTTCCCCTCATATAATGCTGTTCTGTGAGAGTTCATCATTGGCCCTCTTGCTTCATACCCCACACATTCTCCCTGGTCTGTCCCAACCACACCTGTAGCTTCAAGTAGCATCTATCTCTCTGTTGCTGAGCTCCAGACCCACTTTCTAGCTACCTCCACTTGAATGCATCATGGACACCGTCAATTTGATATGTCCATCCACGCCCTGTGTTCTCTACCCCAGTCCGTTCAGTCCTCCAGATGCAGATAGGAGAGATCTGTTCCTGGTGCCCCACAGACCAGAGAGTCCAAAAGAACCCCCAACATGGAGGCTCTGCCCCAGGGGGTGCAGTGATTCTAGTTCAGAGAGTTGGGTGGGATCTTAGTAGTCATCTAGTGCAACCTCGCAATCTCTCTCTCCAGTTCAAGAATCCCCCTGCCTGGGCTTCCCTGGTGGCGCAGTGGTTACGAGTCTTCCTGCCAGGGCAGAGGACACGAGTTTGAGCCCTGGTCTGGGAAGACCCCACATGCCGCAGAGCAACTAGGCCCGTGCACCACGACTGCTGGGCCTGCGCTCTGGAGCCCACGAGCCACAACTACTGAAGCCCATGAGCCTGGAGCCCGTGCTCCGCAGCGGGAGAGGCCACCGCAGTAAGAGGCCCGCACACCACAACGAAGAGTAGCATCTGCTCACTGCAACTAAAGAAAGCCCGAGCACAGCAACGAAGACCCAATGCAGCCAAAAATTAATTAATTAATTAATTTAAAGAAAAAAAAAAAAAGAATCCCCCTGCCAGCCTCTGACTTGCATATTGTCGGTGACAGGGAGCTCACTCCCTATAATGCAACCAACTCCACTAGCCCCTAGCTAATAGAGTTGGCCTACTGTAACATTCTTCCTTATGCACAGGGGAGGCAGCATGGTGTAGTAGAAAGAACTTGAGAGTTGGGCAAATCTGGATTCAAATCCCAGTTCCCCACTTCCTAACTGCAAGTGAGGTGTTAATCTCTCTGAGCCTCTGTTTCCTCATCTGCAAAATAGGGATAATGATGACTTTATTGCTGTGAATAAATGAGAAGGCCTGTGTGAGGTGCTTATCATGGTGCCTAAAATATAGGTCCCTGATGCCCCCTTATATAGAGTCAAATTCACCTCCCATTAACTTCACTCACCGATTCTGGCTGGACCCACTGGAAGCACCGCAAAATGTGTGGACTCCCGGCTCCACATCCCATGGCTTCCGCACTCCCCACCCTGTTTCTTTCATCTAGGACACTCTCTCTCCCAACTGCCACCTGCGCGCTACACTCCCACACCACACCCCCCAGTGCGCTGGATACCTTCACAGATGTCACCACGTTCCTGGAATCCCGCACTGCAGCTGCAGCGGCCCACGGGCACCAGCCACTCGCCATCGGCGCCGCAGTGCATGCGCGGGGGGCTGCCGGGCTCCCCTTCTGAGTGCGCCACGCACGTTCCGGTCACCTCCACCAGCGTGGAGAAGGCGCTCTCGGCTGCGGTGGCTGGGAACGCCGCCAGACCCCGCACTGTGGCGCGGCACTGCTTGTAGTAGACGCGCACAGAGACCAGCGCCACGCATGCGCCCACGTCCTGGAAGGCCAGGTGGAAACCCCGCCGGCTGAGCGGACCGATCTCTCGCACCTCTGTGTTCAGCTTCATCTTGCGCTCGCCCAGGTCGCCTTGCGTGAAGCTCTCGTCCGCCGCGATCGTGTCGATCTTGCGGGGCCGGCTGCCACCTGGGCGGGGATGCCCACGGCCCAGATCGGCCTCGGTTTCCAGATAGTAGACGTTGAAAGTCTCCTTGCAGGTGCCGGCGGCTCCAGGGATGCTGCTGCAGTCGCGCAGTGTGAACTGCAGCTCCACGAAGATGCGCTGCCCGCGGCCGCGGCTGATCCAGCCAGTCTGCAACCAGTTGTCCTGGTTGGGCTCCAGCACGTTGCACACCTGGTAGGTGCGGATGGGACGGTCGTGCTCGTCCACGCCGCTGATCTCCTCCCACTGGGGAGGAGAACAAAGATGTGGGCAGCTCAGAGCCAAGGCGCCCCCAAGAGGTCGAGCCCTGGCGGTGACTCGGGCTGAAACCCCCTTTCCCCATCATTTTGCATTCTCTTCTCCCCTCCTTCTCTATACACAACCCTGAAATTATAAGACGCAGAGCTGGGAGAAACGTTGGAGACAACTGAGTCCAACTGACGGGGAAACTGAGGCTCCAGAGAAAGGTGACTTGAGTGGATATACACGTCGGGTTAGTAGCAGAGCTAGGAAAGGGGTCTCCTGGCTCTCCACCAGTGCCTTTCCACAACACCAAACTGCTGTCACACTGCCACACCTCCCCACCACTACCGCAAGTTTCCAAGCCTCTTTTAGGATTCCAAGTCTTGCTTGTTCTGTCAATCTATCAATCAACAGCGCTGCTTGCTGGATCTATTGGGTGCAAGGCACCGTCCAGCATTGGCTCCATCCAGATGCCACGTTTCTGTTCCTAGGCACAGTCAGTTCTCTTCTTGCTTTTTTTTTTTTTTTTTTTTTTTTTTTGTCTGACTGAAGACTCAACGTTTTCCAATAGGCCACTCTGGCTTGAAGCCAGGGCTGCTGGAGACCACATGCTCTGAGGACCATTTTGACCTGATGTAACCATGGGGAGATAAAGGGACTGAATCCTGGACCACCAGAGGATCCTTGGGACAGGGAAGGAAAGGCTTACACTTACCCCATTACTCGGCAGTGCAGTCCAGCCCAGCTCAGCCTGGGAGGCTTTGGAATCCAGGAGGATGACTAGAGAGAGGGGAGAACAGAAGTGTCAGAAAGCCAGAAGTTCAGGAGTATGAGATCCTTTGGTGAGTTCACTTTAAATTTGCTAACAGAGGGAATTCCCTGGCAGTCCAGTGGTTAGGACTCTGTGTTTTCACTGCCGAGGGCCCAGGTTCAATTCCTGGTTGGGCAACTAAGCCTCGCAGCGCGGCTGAAAAAAAAAAAAATGCTAACTGAGGAAACAGAGAATGTGGTGAAGGACACAAACAAGGTTTTTCCACTCCATACCTCCCCACGAGGTGTGAGTAGTCTAAATAAAAGTAGTCACAATGATTAGGGAGGGAGCCTGTATTAGTTTCCTGTGGCTGCTGTGACAGATTACCACAAACTTAGTGGCTTAAAACAACAAAACTTTATTCTCTTACAGTTCTGGATGTCAGAAGTTGAAAATCGGTTTCACTGGTCTAAAGTGAGGGTGTCGACAAGACTGGAGGCTCAACGGGGAGAATCCATTTCCTTGCCTTCTTCAGCTTGTAGTGGCCACCTGGATTCCTTGGCTTGTGGCCCCTTCCTCCATCTTCAAAACACACCATTCCAATCTCTGCTTCTGTCATCACATTGCCTTCTCTTCTGATTCTGACTGCTCCTGTGTCCCTCTTATAAAGACCATTGTGATTACAACTGGGCCACCCATATAATCCAGGGTAATCTCTCCAACTCAAGATCCTTAACCGCATCTGCAAAGTCTATTGCCATTTATGATAACATACACAGATTCTGGGGATTAGGATATGGAAATATTTGGGGAGTCATTATTCAGCCTGGCACAGAATCCATGACAAGTACCATAAGACTGGCTTTTAAATGGGGGAATCAGTGATCCCCCCGCCTTCCCAGGTTCCCTAAATTATAACTGAGTGTCAAGAAGAGGGAGAAAGTGAGCATATCAGAGGATTCCTGTATACATCCCTGAATTCACTCATACTTGGGGGTTCTTCTGAGGTCTGGGGTCACCAGGGATGGAGAAGACTTGAACCTTTTTAGTTTGACTCCCAAGGCCTCTGGGGAAAACGAAGTAGAGAGACCCTGCTGGCAGCAACAGAGATAAAAACCTCTCATCTCCTCAGCCAGCCCCTTTCCCAGGGGCTGTCACCTCTACTGCCTTTTGGAAGACTGTCAGGGTTCCTTTAATATATAAAGCCATGGCCCCTCCTATACCAGAGAGGCTTGAAGTCACTTTCTTCCCCCAGGAGGCATCTGACCAGCAGTCTGAATTCCGCTCTCAGCATCGGTCCCTAGAAGCACTGGTTTGGAGAGCACAGCAGCAACTCAGAGACAGGAGCCCAGGCCATCCCCAAATCTTGGAAGATTCCTCATCTGGAGCTTAAGCAAGGGGGTGGGGCTCCAAGGTGAGGCCTTTAAGAGTGTTGGCCCCAGAGGCGTCAGAGACAATGGGCAGGACCGCTGACAGCTTCCCGATTTCGGTATAACTTACAGCACATCAGAATTGCATATTAGAAAGCATCAGAGATCCAGCGCCCCGATCAACCCCGAGGCCAACGCCTCAGATTCCAGCTCCTCCGGATTCTGCACCTGGATATTACGCCTCTGGATTCAACTGAGGGTACAGCTCCCCCAAATCTAGGCAAGACGCGGGCTCTGGTCCAGCGGGCAGCCCCAAACCCGGCAACTCGGATAGCGCTGGTTAGTCTACGCTTCAAAATCAGCACTGCGGACAGCTTCCTGGTCAGCACGTCGGGCAACTCCCGGACCCAGACACACCCCGGCCCCCACGCGCGCGCCGCCACCCTCGCCTCCAGACCCCGCGCCCCCGCCGCGGCACCGGTGCTCTACCTCCTGCTCGCCACGCAGTGGTCCCCTAGCCCCCCGCCGTTCGGGCTCCATCCCGTCTGTCCGTACTCTGATCTCACCTCCGCATCTCCCTGCCCCCACACCTCCCACATACAATTGCTCAGCCTGTCCGTCTCACCGGCCCCTGAACCGCCGCCTCTGGCTCCACGGTTCCTGGTCTCTTTCTTCCCCCCAGGTCTCCCAGGTCTCCAGCCCCCGAGCTCCTCAATGCTCCTCTCTTCTCCGTTGTTTAGCCACCTTCCCCTCCGTGTCTCCGGTTCTTTGCTTCCCGCTGCCCGCTTGCTTCAAACCCCAATACCTACTCCAGTCTCTCCATACGACTCCTTCTCCCAGCACCCCAGCTCTCCAGCCTCCTGTATTTTGGCATCCCAGGCTCCAAGAGCAGCCACCAGTCTCCTCACCTTCCTCGGCGGTCCCGGGCCTCCCTGGTCCCAAAAGCAAGGCGAGACAGAGCGGCATCAGGCAGATGAACAGGCGCAGCGGATGTGGGCCGACGCCGGTCTCCATGGTCCGCAGACCGAGCTGTCAGTGCGGCGGCGGCTCGAGCCGCGCCAGCCCCAGCACCGCTGAGCAGTGCCCCCGGACCCCAGCGCCGGCGGGGGGCGGGATCTCGCCGGTGACCATCATCCATGGGGACCAAGCATTATGCACCGCCGCGGGAAGTCCACCAATCCCCGCCAGCAGAAGGTGGAGGGGTGGAGTTTCATAGGCCAGGGGCGGATCAGCGAATTGGAGGTGGGGGGAAGGAAGGGGTCCCGCCAGTCTCCAAACCGTGGGGGTGGGGCAGCGCTGAGAGCCATTTGGGCTCATGGGGAGGGGGATGAGCTGACGTTGGTGGCCCAGAGCGCTGAACCTTAGCCTCTCGTTCCTGAGAAGTAGGCGATGTGGGCGTGGCTTAAAGAGGAGCGAACCTCTGGGGGGCAACGACACTTGCAGCCTCTGAGCTAACCCGGAAGACCCCTTGTATCCAGGACTTGCAGGAGGTTTTGAAGCCTGGTAGCCTGACCCCAAGCTCTGGGAACCTCCTCTATCTCCCAGCCCTCGGTTTCTTCCTGGGTCTTCGGCTTCTCGTATCTCGTGGCTCCACCCCGCCCCCTTTCTCCCCGCCCTCTACACACACACACACACACACACTCACACACACACACACACACACACACACACACACACACACACACACACACAGAGCGGCTGGAGGAAGAGGCCAAGCCCGACCCCGAGAGCTACTCGAGAAAGGAGAGTAAAGTGGAAGACAGAGTCCCACCCTACCAGCAGCCCTTCCCGAGGCTGGGAAACCATGTGGACGCCAGGATGGGCGGTGATAGATTTTGCATGAATGAGTGGTTCCTCAGGTTCTTGCTCCTGCTGCCAGGGCACAGGCAGCCCTCTCCACAACCACCCCTTTCCCCAGTCTGCTCAGAGCCTGGAGTTTCCCCCCACCCCTTATAATCCTTCTCCGCCCACCCCAGGGGACGGGCGAGGAGCGCAGCGGCCGGACTCTCAGGCATCAGCGAGAGAGGAGGAGCAAGCCTCGCAGAGTTCACCCAGCGCTGAAGAAGCCGAAAGGAAACGTGGAACACGACCTCTATCTAGTGAAGGTCATTTATGTGCTAGCTGAGGGTTTAAGGCATTGATGGTGGGAAGGGCTGGGGCCCTCCAGGATGAGGGAGGCGGCTGTTGAGCGCCGCCATCTGGACTGAACTTGAGCGGAGAAAGCTCCACCCACCCTGTGGCTTTTCAGAGCTCTTTTCTTGGGGGACGCAACCCCTCTCCTTTGGAGGCTATAGTAGCCGGAGAAGCCTTGAGAATGAATGTGAGTCCTGCATGGCCTGGATGTCTGTGCACCTTGTATATATGTATTCCACACCTCTTCAGCCAACAGTTACTGGGTGCCATGCTCTGTGCTGAGGATACCTGGGTCAATCACACTGTCTCTACCACAATCCATACCTCTCTGAGCACCAAATAGAATGAAAATTTCTGGCATCATGGAGCACTGGTCATTTACAAGGCACTTTCATGTGTCACTTCTGTGTGTGTGTGTGTGTGTGTGTGGTATGTGTACAAGCACACTTGCTCGCTCACAGACATAGTCGCTGGACAGCAGCAATAGGCATAGTGACTGGGAGGAACTGAGCTCCTTTGCCCATAGAAAGAAAGGTCATCAGGAGGGACTGAGGCTCGGAGACCGCAGAAGACTGAAGCTCGCTGAGGAAGCAGAAGGAGATGTGGCATCCTGCTGGCCCTTGAATGCAGGCGGAGGCTCTGAAATCAGATCTACCTGAAGAAGGGCTCTTACACTCCCACCTCCTTCCCATCTTTATTCTCCGCACGCTCGATTTTCCCCTCCCCCTTCCCCCAGCGCTGGGAGACGGTATTTTTAGAAGCTGCTTGGAGACCCAGGACTCCTTTCATTTCACAATGAGTCCTCACTCAACCACCCCTCATCCCTCTCTTCAAAACGGGGTCCCTTCCTCTTTGGAGTCTCTAAGGCTCCAGCCATGGCTTCTTCAGTCCCTGAGCTCCAGGGACTTCAGCCCAGAGGTTCTGACCATATGCTAAAACAGAATGCAGACTCCCTATGATCCTCACAAGGATCATTCAGAAGGCAAACGAGGGAAATTATCTGGGGAAAACCACATAGGATGGTCTGGTTCCCACCCTCTCCTACAACACACACCTGCAGGTACCTCGGGGAAATCACCAGATTGAGACCCTAGAAATAAGGGAAAGAAGAGGAAAAGAAGGAGTGAAATAAACCTTCTCTTTCTTCGTTTGAACAATTCATTTATAATAAAAGCAGAACGGAGAAGCCCCAGTGTATGTGGATATATGCAAATCAGCCGGATCTTAATAAGAGTTGCTCCAAGGCAACTCTACTCTCACCAGAAGGCTGCAGAATAGACACCTCAGTGTAGAAATTCAGGAGGGCTTTAGATGGAAACTAAATTGTGGTTTATTGCGAACTTTAAGTGCTAGGGGCCAGTCAACCAGGGACCAGGTTAGATCCCTCCCTGGAATAGCAAGCGCGGGGCTGGGGTGGGGTGGGGGCGGTGCTGCAGGGGGTTCTGACCTTGGTGCTTAATTATGAGCCCGAGGGCCAGCGGCAGTCTTGTTTCTGTCCGTGGTGCTGAACCTACCAGCGTCTGGAGCTTCCATTTTCAACTGGACCTGGACTTCTCTGCTGCTGCGCTCTGATTCTCAGCCCAGGTCTCTCTGCCTGCCCCTCCAGCCTATAACCAAGATCCAAATATTCGAGTCTCCAGGAGACAATCAGCCTTACTCCCTGGAGTAAGAGTGTAGGTGCCTGGAACCCAGTTTTTGTTCTCTCATTTGCACTTTCTTTTTGAATGGTTATTATATAGAGACGCTTAAAAGATAATTATTATAGACTAAATGCAATAAAATCTTTTAAAATAAAATAAAATCTTTTCAAATGCACTGCCTAGTATACTGGGAAATACCTCAGAAACAGAATTTCAACTTACAGTTGATTTATCAGAAATTTGAATATGGGGTAAATATTGTATGTGAGAAGCAACCATAGTAGTGTAACATTTTTATTGGAAAAACGGTAGTTCTGTGGGATATTTGTTTGGAAATTTCATTGTTTCACAATTGAAATGTGATAATAAAACTATATTACAAGTACCTGACCAGAATGAGACTAAGGTGGAAGAGAAGAGATTGGGGATCCTCTAAAATTAGGCCACATAAGTTGTCATAGGTAATTTTGGTTAATCACAGAGAGTAGTGGTGTGCTTTATTAGGATATAATGTTGAAGTGATGTTTTTGGATAATACACAATTTCTTGAAATAGTTCTAAAGCTGATAATGAAAGAAAATAAACTGAATTCAGTTCTGAGCATTAAAAAAACCCCAAACTACAGTTTTCTCTTCCACTCCTCTCAAACCCCATATGAGGTAATGATGGCAGGGAAGCTTCTCTCTACTTTTATCTCACTACCTCCAGGATGCTGAGGAAACACCTGCTGGAGCTGAGAGGTTTAGTTCAACATCCAAATATAGAGAAGTGGTCTTCCAGGGAGCAGATCCAACTTTACTGCAACCTCCATCTCCAAGTTTTTGAAAGTTACATATCTAGGGGCTGAAAATTTGATCTATTCCTTTTGCACAGATACAGGAAGTACATTTGTCCTGGCTGAACAGAGAAGGTCATCTCCTTCATAAAGAAGACTAAGATTGCTCCAGAGAAATCAGGGCCAAGCCCTGCTCTCAAGAAAGAGGAGAGGAAGGGTGCAAAAAGCAGTGGGGAGCCCTACTGCTCAAAGAAACATCTCCAATTTGTCTCTTTCCTCTTCCATTCCATCTCCCACTCTCCAGCCTAAGAAAGAAATAAACAGAGCTAAGGTGATTTTTTTTTCCTAGGACAATAGACTCACAGGCAAAAATAATGTTCAAATTTTATTGTCTAAGATAAAGCAAATATAAAACATTAAATTTATTGACTTTGAAAATTAAGCAGTAAAACTTTAAATTATCAAACACATCTGCTTAGCTTTTATGAGCTTCTACTTTCCCCTCTGTAAAATAGAGATAAAAACACTTTTCAGAGTTATTGTGAGGTCAAAATATATTTATATGTATGGCCCAGCGCAGTTCCTGGCACATATTTCTGGTATATTTTATTATTCAAGTCCATGGTTAATTAAGGTGAAAAACAGAAAGAAAAAAGGAAAGGATAAAAGAAAGTTAGGTGGTGAGGTAGGAAGAGAGAGCAATAGAAATAGAGAGACAGTCATAGAGGAAAAGACAGAATGAAGGATAAAGAAAGAGACAGCTGGCTGACATGAATGTGGCTAGAAAACACAGGAGCCTGAAGGAAATGTGCTTGAAGAGACAGGAGTGTCATCAGGGCAAGCTGGCTAGCCAGCTGCCAGGTGGCCTCAGAGGTGATATTTACCTTTGTGAATTCATCATGGTCCAAGCTCATAAACTTCACTTTAACAGCATTAAGAGAGAGCCTATATACTGGGGGGGGTGGGGGGTGGGAAGTAGATCATAGTAACTCAGCTCTTAGCTTGCTATCTGAGCCAAAGAACCAGTGTATTAATATACGATGAGAAATGCAACTGCCAAAGGGACCAGAATGCTCACATTGCCATGTCCAGCAAATTCTTCCCCTGTAGGAAAATGTGCACAGGAAGCCAATTTATGATGTGAAGTCTGCTTTGAGAGTGTGAGAGAAGGAAGTTGGATGGTTTAAATATTTGACAGCATCAGGTTCCGAGAGCCTTGTGCCTCCAAATCCCCAGTAAGGATAAACCTGTTACTGGCACCTGAGTGACCATACTAGGGACCAGACCCAGGAATGGGGTCCATCAACATATGCTTCGGACTGTTTTATTGTTTAAATCCTAGTTCCATTTCTGAGCAGCCCATTTTAAGACTGAAGCAGTCCTTTTAAATTTATTTATTTATTTATTTATTTATTTATTTTTAGCTGCACCGCATGGCTTGTGGGATCTTAGTTCCCTGACCAGGGACTAAACCAGGGCCTCTGGCAGTGAAAGCACCAAGTCCTAACTGCTGGACCACCAGGGAATTTTCATCCTTTTAAATTTAAGTGACCAAAGTAACATAAACTAATAAAAATATTTTAAGTAAAAAGTGAAAATATCCATTCATTCCATCCCATATAGTCCCATTTCAAAATTTAAACCATGTTAACACACTGATACATACCCTCCCTGATATTTTCTATACACACGCACACACATGCATGTGCACACACACACATCTTTTTACAGAAAATAAATGTGTATCTGTTAGTGAGGTAAGCAGCATTGATTATCTACCCAAGACCTTGCTCCTCTCATATTTTTAATTGCTGAGGGAGCCCCAATTTTGTCTGGATGTTCATCTACTGTAGTCCTTTGCTCAGAGAAGATGGCCCTCTCACCAAATTCAAGGATAAGCAAAGATTGTTACTGGCTAATCATTTTCAATCCATTCCAATGTGTCAGGGTCACCTTAGGCATGGACATGTGATACAACCCAGGTCTTCTGATTGGGGATTCTAGAAAGTGTTTTCCCTCCTAATAAAAAGAGTTGCATGAGGCAACATCCCACTTCTTCTCTAAATCTTGTCTGCATTTGACATCTGGGCTGCTGCAACCATCTTGGCACCATGAAGAGAGATATCTCAACACTTTCAGTTAAGAATTTTCGGAGGGATTAACCAAGATGGCGGAGTAGAAGGACGTGCTCTCACTCCCTCTTGCGAGAGCACCAGAATCACAACTGGCTGCTGGACAATCATTGACAGGAAGACCCTGGACTTCACCAAGGAGGATACCCCACGTCCAAGGACAGAGGAGAAGCCAAAGTGAGACGGTAGGAGGGGCGCAATCAGAGTAAAATCAAATCCCATAACTGCTAGGTGGGTGGCTCACAGACTGGCGAACACTTATACCACAGAAGTCCACCCACTGGAGTGAAGATTCTGAGCCCCACGTCAGGCTTCCCAACCTGGGGGTCCGGCAACGGGAGGAGGAATTCCTAGAGAATCAGACTTTGAAGCCTAGTGGGAATTGATTGCAGGACTTTGACAGGACTGGGGGAAACAGAGACCCCACTCTTGGAGGGCACACACAAAGTAGTGTGCGCATCGGGACCCAGGGGAAGGAGCAGTGACCCTGGGGGAGACTGAACCAGACCTACCTGCTGGTGTTGGGGGGTCCCCTGCAGAGGCGAGTGGTGGCTCTGTTTCACCGTGGGGATAAGGACACTGGCAGCAGAGGTTCTGGGAAGTTCTCCTTGGCGTGAGCCCTCCCAGAGTCTGCCATTAACCCCACCAAAGAGCACGGGTAGGCTCCAGTGTTGGGTTGCCTCAGGCAAAACAACCAACAGGGAGTGAACCCAGCCCCACCCATCAACAGTCAAGTGGATTAAGGTTTTACTGAGCTCTGACCGCCACAGCAACAGGGAGGGAACCCAGCCCCACCCATCAACAGTACAAGTGGATTAAGGTTTTACTGAGCTCCGACTGCCACAGCAACAGTCAGCTCTACCCACCACCAGAGCCTCCCATCAAGCCTCTTAGATAGCCTCAACCACCAGAGGGCAGACAACAGAAGCAAGAAAAACTACAATCCTGCAGCCTGTGGACCAAAAACCACAGTTACAGAAAGATAGAGAAGATGAAAAGGCAGAGGGCTATGTACCAGATGAAGGAACAAGAAAAAACCCCAGAAAAACAACTAAATGAAGTGGAGATAGACAACCTTCCAGAAAAAGAATTCAGAATAATGATAGTGAAGATGATCCAGGACCTCGGAATAAGAATGGAGGCAAAGATTGAGAAGATGCAAGAAATGATTAACAAAGACCTAGAAGAATTAAAGAACAAACAAACAGAGATGACCAATACAATAACTGAAATGAAAACTACACTAGAAGGAATCAATAGCAGAATAACTGAGGCAGAAGAACGGATAAGTGACCTGGAAGACAGAATGGTGGAATTCACTGCTGCAGAACAGACTAAAGAAAAAAGAATGAAAAGAAATGAAGACAGCCTAAGAGACCTCTGGGACAACACTAAACGCAACAACATTCGCATTATAGGGGTCCCAGAAGGAGAAGAGAGAGAGAAAGGACCAGAGAAAATATGTGAAGAGATTATAGTCGAAAACTTCCCTAACATGGGAAAGGAAATAGCCACCCAAGTCCAGGAAGCGCAGAGAGTCCCATACAGAATAAACCCAAGGAGAAACACGCCGAGACACATAGTAATCAAAGTGGCAAAAATTAAAGACAAAGAAAAATTATTGAAAGCAGCAAGGGAAAAATGACAAATAACATACAAGGGAACTCCCATAAGGTTAACAGCTGATTTCTCAGCAGAAACTCTGCAAGCCAGAAGGGAGTGGAATGATATACTTAAAGTGATGAAAGGGAAGAACCTACAACCAAGATTACTCTACCCGGCAAGGATCTCATTTAGATTTGATGGAGAAATCAAAAGCTTTACAGACAAGCAAAAGCTAAGAGAATTCAGCACCACCAAACCAGCTCTACAACAAATGCTAAAGGAACTTCTCTAGGTGGGAAACACAAGAGAAGAAAAGGACCTACAAAAACAAACCCAAAACAATTAAGAAAATGGTCATAGGAACATACATATCGATAATTACCTTAAACGTGAATGGATTAAATGCCCCAACCAAAAGACATAGACTGGCTGAATGGATACAAAAACAAGACCCATATATATGCTGTCTACAAGAGACCCACTTTAGACCTAGGGACACATACAGACTGAAAGTGAGGGGATGGAAAAAGATATTCCATGCAAATGGAAATCAAAAGAAAGCTGGAGTAGCTATACTCATATCAGATAAAATAGACTTTAAAATAAAGAATGTTACAAGAGACAAGGAAGGACACTACATATTGATCCAGGGATCAATCCAAGAAGAAGATATAACAATTATAAATATATATGCACCCAACATAGGAGCACCTCAATACATAAGGCAACTGCTAACAGCTATAAAAGAGGAAATCGGCAGTAACACAATAATAGTGGGGGACTTTAACACTTCACTTACACCAATGGACAGATCATCCAAAATGAAAATAAGGAAACAGAAGCTTTAAATGACACAATAGACCCGATAGATTTAATTGATATATATAGGACATTCCATCCAAAAACAGCAGATTACACGTTCTTCTCAAGTGCGCACGGAACATTCTCCAGGATAGATCACATCTTGGGTCACAAATCAAGCCTCAGTAAATTTAAGAAAATTGAAATCATATCAAGCATCTTTTCTGACCACAACGCTATGAGATTAGAAATGAATTACAGGGAAAAAAACGTAAAAAAGACAAACACATGGAGGCTAAACAATACGTTACTAAATAACCAAGAGATCACTGAAGAAATCAAAGAGGAAATAAAAAAATACCTAGAGACAAATGACAATGAAAACACGACGACCCAAAACCTATGGGATGCAGCAAAAGCAGTTCTAAGAGGGAAGTTTATAGCTATACAAGCCTACCTAAAGAAACAAGAAAAATCTCAAGTAAACAATCTAACCTTACACCTAAAGAAACTAGAGAAAGAAGAACAAACAAAACCCAAAGTTAGCAGAAGGAAAGAAATCATAAAGATCAGAGCAGAAATAAATGAAATAGAAACAAAGAAAACAATAGCAAAGATCAATAAAACTAAAAGTTGGTTCTTTGAGAAGATAAACAAAATTGATAAGCCATTAGCCAGACTCATCAAGAAAAAGAGGGAGAGGACTCAAATCAATAAAATCAGAAATGAAAAAGGAGAAGTTACAACAGACACCGCAGAAATACAAAGCATCCTAAGAGACTACTACAAGCAACTTTATGCCAATAAAATGGACAACCTGGAAGAAATGGACAAATTCTTAGAAAGGTATAACCTTCCAAGACTGAATCAGGAAGAAACAGAAAATATGAACAGACCAATCACAAGTAATGAAATTGAAACTGTGATTAAAAATCTTCAAACAAACAAAAGTCCAGGACCAGATGGCTTCACAGGTGAATTCTATCAAACATTTAGAGAAGAGCTAACACCCATCCTTCTCAAACTCTTCCAAAAAATTGCAGAGGAAGGAACACTCCCAAACTCATTCTATGAGGCCACCATCACCCTGATGCCAAAACCAGACAAAGACACTACAAAAAAAGAAAATTACAGACCAATATCACTGATGAATATAGATGCAAAAATCCTCAACAAAATACTAGCAAACAGAATCCAACAACACATTAAAAGGATCATACACCACGATCAAGTGGGATTTATCCCAGGGATGCAAGGATTCTTCAATATACGCAAATCAATCAATGTGATACACCATATTAACAAATTGAAGAATAAAAACCATATGATCATCTCAATAGATGCAGAAAAAGCTTTTGACAAAATTCAACACCCATTTCTGATAAAAACTCTCCAGAAAGTGGGCATAGAGGGAACCTACCTCAACATAATAAAGGCCATATATGACAAACCCACAGCAAACATCATTCTCAATGGTGAAAAACTGAAAGCATTTCCTCTAAGATCAGGAACGAGACAAGGATGTCCACTCTCACCACTATTATTCAACATAGTTTTGGAAGTCCTAGCCACGGCAATCAGAGAAGAAAAAGAAATAAAAGGAATACAAATTGGAAAAGAAGAAGTAAAACTGTCACTGTTTGCGGATGACATGATACTATACATAGAGAATCCTAAAACTGCCACCAGAAAACTGCTAGAGCTAATTAATGAATATGGTAAAGTTGCAGGATACAAAATTAATGCACAGAAATCTCTTGCATTCCTATACACTAATGATGAAAAATCTGAAAGAGAAATTAGGGAAACACTCCCATTTACCATTGCAACAAAAAGAATAAAATACCTAGGAATAAACCTACCTAGGGAGACAAAAGACCTGTATGCAGAAAACTATAAGACACTGATGAAAGAAATTAAAGATGATACCAACAGATGGAGAGATATACCATGTTCTTGGATTGGAAGAATCAACATTGTGAAAATGAGTATACTACCCAAAGCAATCTACAGATTCAATGCAATCCCTATCAAATTACCAATGGCATTTTTTACGGAGCTAGAACAAATCATCTTAAAATTCGTATGGAGACACAAAAGACCCTGAATAGCCAAAGCAGTCTTGAGGCAAAAAAATGGAGCTGGAGGAATCAGACTCCCTGACTTCAGACTATACTACAAAGCTACAGTAATCAAGACAATATGGTACTGGCACAAAACCAGAAACATAGATCAATGGAACAAGATAGAAAGCCCAGAGATTAACCCACGCACCTATGGTCAACTAATCTATGACAAAGGAGGCAAAGATATACAATGGAGAAAAGACAGTCTCTTCAATAAGTGGTGCTGGGAAAACTGGACAGCTACATGTAAAAGAATGAAATTAGAATACTCCCTAACACCATACACAAAAATAAACTCAAAATGGATTAGAGACCTAAATATAAGACTGGACACTATAAAACTCTTAGAGGAAAACATAGGAAGAACACTCTTTGACATAAATCACAGCAAGATCTTTTTTGATCCACCTCCTAGAGTAATGGAAATAAAAACAAAAATAAACAAGTGGGACCTAATGAAACTTCAAAGCTTTTGCACAGCAAAGGAAACCATAAACAAGACGAAAAGACAACCCTCAGAATGGGAGAAAATATTTGCAAATGAATCAACGGACAAAGGATTAATCTCCAAAATATATAAACAGCTCATTCAGCTCAATATCAAAGAAACAAACACCCCAATCCAAAAATGGGCAGAAGACCTAAATAGACATTTCTCCAAAGAAGACATACAGACGGCCATGAAGCACATGAAAAGATGCTCAACATCACTAATTATTAGAGAAATGCAAATCAAAACTACAATGAGGTATCACCTCACACCAGTTAGAATGGGCATCATCAGAAAGTCTACAAACAACAAATGCTGGAGAGGGTGTGGAGAAAAGGGAACCCTCTTGCACTGTTGGTGGGAATGTAAATTGATACAGCCACTATGGAGAACAATATGGAGGTTCCTTAAAAAACTAAAAATAGAATTACCATATGACCCAGCAATCCCACTACTGGGCATATACCCAGAGAAAACCGTAATTCAAAAAGACACATGCACCCGAATGTTCATTGCAACACTATTTACAATAGCCAGGTCATGGAAGCAACCTAAATGCCCATCAACAGACGAATGGATAAAGAAGTTGTGGTACATATATACAATGGAATATTACTCAGCCTTAAAAAGGAACGAAATTGAGTCATTTGTTGAGACGTGGATGGATCTAGAGACTGTCATACAGAGTGAAGTAAGTCAGAAAGAGAAAAACAAATATCGTATATTAATGCATGTATGTGGAACCTAGAAAAATGGTACAGATGAGCCAGTTTGCAGGGCAGAAGTTGAGACACAGATGTAGAGAATGGACATATGGACACCAAGGGGGGAAAACTGCGGTGAGGTGGGGATGGTGGTGTGCTGAATTGGGCGATTGGGATTGACATGTATACACTGATGTGTATAAAATTGATGCCTAATAAGAACCTGCAGTATAAAAAAACAAACAAAACAACTAATACTAAACTTTCATTGGGTTATTTGTATGGAAATATGTTAATATAAATGTTTCAGACATTACATGAAATTTCTAAAAATCTTATATTTGTATTTGTATGGAAATATGTATGGAAATATGTTAATATAAATGTTTCAGACATTACATGAAATTTCTAAAAATCTTATATTTGTATTTGTATGGAAATATGTATGGAAATATGTTAATATAAATGTTTCAGACATTACATGAAATTTCTAAAAATCTTATATGTTCTGGTATAATGTTATAAGTAATAATCCTAGTTATTACTTTAAAATGTATATCTCAGAAATAACTAATTTTCTTGTCAACTGCATTATTATGAACTTTCATCAAATCTTTAACCGTGGTCATTTTTAAGTCTTTTGTCATTTACACACAGTTCTGGGTGTACTCTGATGATTTTGCAAATATGTTCCTATAAAAGGGTTTCATCTTCAAGAAAGTCATGGAAAAGACTCTGACAAGTACAGGTTTCTGGTAACTGACTGTACTGCTGAACTGAATGAATAAGCATTTTCAGAACTCTAATGAAAAACTGATGAACTCATAAAAGTGCTAACAAAAAATCAAGATGAAAAAAAAATGAATTACATGGGACTGAGTGAACTGATGAGGATGAGTATAATTTTTGTGACTTTCTGTCTGAATTAAAAAAAAAAAATCCCACAAGGACTCAGAGGCAAAGAATATACAAATCAATTTTCACTGCAAAGTAAAGGAGCTGTTACAGTGGAGGATTACTGGACTGAATGTCAATATTATGACATAGTATGAGTGTGTTTCATGTTTGGTAATTGCAATCATTGTTGCTTTTGTTGTGGTCATCCATGTACAATGCTTGGTGTCAGTCTATTTATCTCTTGTAAAAATAAAATACAGTGTGTGTGTGTGAAAAAAAAAAAAAAATTTTCTTCTTTTTTCCAGCCATTTAAAGATATAAAAACCATTCTTCTATCACAGGCTGTGCAAAAATAGCCAGAGGGTTGGATTTGGCCTGTGGACCACAGTGAGCTGAACCCTCCTGCTCTAAACCAAAATTGGTAAATAGGATGATGTTCACGCCCCTTTTCACATGAGCCAGATGGGCCTTCTGGTTTAATCTTTTCTCATGTACTTTTTGGAAAACTTGAGAGAAGACAAATCTAGTAAATCTACCCATCCCTCAATATGCAGTTAAGTCATATCAGGTCAATTACACTTTTCCTTCACAGTTTGTTTCATACTGATGTCTTTCTACCCTGAACCCTTAGAACAACACATGTCTGGGCCACACCAACAGCACTTTGCCTCTGATACTCTGTAATTCTCTTTCCTTTGCTACACACATTTTAAAGAATGAAGGTTTTGTAGTCTGGAGATTTTTTTTAAGCCTTTTTGGGGCAGAAGTCTTTTCTGCATTACTTTCTAGTACCCCTCCTGAACCCAAGTAGCACATGGTTGTGTATCATCTACTGAGCAATCAATCAATACATGTTATAGGAAAACAGACAATATATAAATCATACAAGAATGGATGGATATTGTACCTGTGTGTTTAGAGTTAACACTTGATTGTCTGCATATATAGTGTGGCAAACTGAAATTTAAGAGAGGTAGTAATAACAATATTATTATTGTATTTGGCGTCGTATGGTTTATTCTCAGGTGTACATCTGATGAAGAGGGTAATTGGCTTGTCATTTCATTCTTTCTTCCTTTGTTCATTCATTCATTCATAAATGCTTATTGAGTTCCTGTACTGCAGGTCCCAACATTGCAGCAGATCTGAGTGTCATTCTCGTTGCTGAAACATGACACCAACTCTGGATCCAGCATCTGCTGAGTCTGTACCTGAAACATCTCTCACGTCAGTCTCCACTCGTGCCTCCACAAGGCCTTCGTTGTCTCTCAACTCAACTATTGGTCTTTCCATCTCTACTCTTCCATGTCTTCTCTCTCGTATGTAGTTTAAGGAGTGATATTTTTATAAAATGAAGTTTATCATTAAGATAAAAAAAAAAAAGAATTTTCAGTTTTATGTAACTGGAAACCCAACTAAAACTGGCTTGAACAAAACTGAGATTTTTTTTTTCGTTCATTTAACTGAATGAGGTAGATCTGTGTAGAACAGCAAGATTTTGCACTGGGATTGCGGTAGAGTGCTAGGTAATCTCCAAACCTGGATAGTCTACAAAGGAATGCAATTGCAATCCTAGGACTGAAAAATACAATAATGTATTTAACACAATAACTGGACCTAACATCAGATTAGACACAGCTCATTTTAGGATTAAGGAGCTGGAAGATAGATCAGTATATAATATCCATACTGAAGTATTCAGAGAAAGAAAAGAATGAAAAATATAAAGAAGAGAGGGATAGACATATGGGACATGATGAAAATGCCTAAATACAAAAAATTAGAGTCCTAGAAAGATAGGAGAGAGAAAATGGGAAAGAAGCAATATTTGACAATAGAGTAGTTAAAAATTTTCTAAGATTGGTGAAAGACATATACTCAATCCCAAGCAGGATAAATGCAAAGAAAATCACACCTAAGCACTTCATGGGAAAACTGCTGAAAACGAAAAACAAAGAAAAAGTGTTAAAAGCAATTAGGAAAAAAAGATATATTACCTCCAAAAGAGCAACATTAAGACTAACAACAGACTCAACAATATAAATGATAAAATCCAGAAGATGATGGAATGTTATCTTTAAAGTGTGGAAAGAAAATAACAGTTAATCTAAAATTCTATACCCAGTGAAAATATCATTCAAAAATGAAAGAAAAATACATAAGTTTTCAGACAATCAAAATCTGAAAAAAGTTATTCATCCACAGACCCAGACTAAAAGAAATACTAGAGGGAATTTTTCAAGCAGAATGAAAATAAGCTCAAAAGGAAGTATCAATATGAGGAAGGAATGAAGAACAATGGAAAGGGTAACTATATAGGTAAAAATAAGTGAACAACGACCATATAAAGCAACAATGTCTAGTGGAGCTTTAAACATATGGAGAATTAAAACACACCACAAAAATGGCACATAGTGTGGGAGCAGATAAATGGAATTAAAATATTTTAAGATTCTTGTATTGTTCAGGAAGTGGTAAAAGATTAATTTATATTAAAATTTAACAAGTCAAGGATGCATGCTGTAATCACCATGGCAATCATGGAAAAATAGTTTAAAATATATATATAAGTATATATATATTTTAAACTATTTTTTATTTATATATATATATAAAATAAGTGAATGCAGAGAAATATGGAATAATCAAAACAATCCAAAAAAGGTTTAAAAGAAGAGAGAAAAAAGGAACATAGAACCTGTGGGAGAAATAGAAAACAAATACTAGTATGATATTTTGAAACTCAAAAGTATAAGTGCCTCTTTTAAATATAAGTGGACTAAATACCTCTATTAAAAAACAAAGATTGTTAGATTGTTTATTTTTTTAATTTATTTTTAAAATAAATTTATTTATTTATTTATTTTTCACTGCGTTGGCTCTTCGTTGCTGTGCGTGGGCTTTCTCTAGTTGTGGCGAGTGGGGGCTACTCTTTGTTGCAGTGCAGGCTTCTCACTGCAGTGGCTTCTCTTTGTTGCAGAGCACGGACTCTAGGCTCGCGGGCTCTAGAGCACAGGGTCAGTAGTTGTGGCACACTGGCTTAGTTGCTCTGTGGCATGTGGGATCTTCCCAGACCAGGGCTCAAACCCATGTCCCCTGCATTGGCAGGCGGATTCTTAACCACTGCACAACCAGGGAAGTCCCAGATTGGTTTGTTTGTTTGTTTGTTTAAATTTATTTATTTTTGGCTGTGTTGGGTCTTCGTTGCTGCGCACGGGCTCTCTAGTTGCGGCGAGCAGGGGCTACTCTTTGTTACGGTGCACAGGCTTCTCATTGTGGTGGCTGCTCTTGTTGCAGAGCACGGGCTCTAGGTGTGCAGGTTTCAGTAGTTGTGGTTCTCGGGCTCTAGAGCGCAGGCTCAGTAGTTGTGGCTCACAGGCTTAGTTGCTCCACAGTATGTGGGATCTTCCCAGACCAGGGCTCAAACCCGTGTCCCCTGCATTGGCAGGAAGATTCTTAACCACTGTGCCACCAGGGAAGCTCCCCACATTGGTTTTTAAAAAGCAACTCATTACTGCTTTAAAAAATCTGAAATATAAGGATACAGGTATGTTAAAGGTTGTAGAAGACATACTATACAAACTAACTAAAAGAAAATCAGTGAAGTTAAACTAATATAATACAAATTAGACTTTAAGGCAAGAAGCATCACTACATACTGCATAATGAATAAAATGCCAATAAACTAGGAAGAAAAAAATACTAAATTTTTATGTAACTAATAAAATAGCCTCAAAGTATGTAAAAGCACATCATACACACCACACCTCCAGGTCTGCAGTATAAAGGGCGCGAACCAAGAGTCCTGGGAATCAGGGAAAAGAGAATTTGTGCGGAGGAATGAATGTGGAAGACAGAGTACATCCAGGGATATGAACACAGCCGAAGAGTATCCATGTAATTAACTGCCAGCTGCTGCAACAAACAAACCTCCAAATTTCAGTGATTTAATTCAACAAATTTATTTCTAGCTTTCATTACATGTCTGGTAAGGTAGAGACCCTACTTATTCACGGTCCCCAAGGAAAGAGGCTGACAGAGGCTTTGACACCTTGAGCCGGCACCATCGGGAACATGTGACAGAGAAAGAGGGGGATGGATGAGACTCACAAACTCTTAACTACCTCAGCTCTGAAGTAATGCAAGTCATGTCTGCTCACAGATCGTTGGCTAGATCCAGTCACATAGCCCCATTCTAACTGCAAGTGTTGCCAAGTCCAAGCTCGTACTGCTCGCCACACAACAGGCCAAGAAATTGTTGGGGCAAGGAATAGCATCTTTATTCGGAAAGCCAGCAGATTGAGAAGATGGGGGACTAGTGCCCCCAAAGAACCATCTTCCCCGAGTTAGAATTCAGGCTTCTTTTCTACTAAAAGGGTAGGGTGTAAAGTCCTGTTTCCGGCCAGTCTCCGGAGCGGATGTGTTAATTTCTTCCTTCCTGCAGCCATTCACAGGTGGGCCTGGTCAGGATGTTTCCTGTGAGCTAAACAAAGGTATTTTAGCTTAACACTCATTACCTGGGGGGCAGGGCTCCCAGAGATGGGCCATTATGTATAATTTAAGCTTATAGACAACATCCCTTTTAGTGATTAAGTTATAGTACTCATTTATCTTATATTTAAAAGTTTGTACTTTTGACTGCCTTCATCCAATTCCCCCTCCCCTGACATCTGCCTCTGGTAACCACAAATCTGATCTATTTTTCTATGAGTTTGTCTGTTTGTTTTTGAAGTATAATTGACCTATAACATTCCATTAGTTCCCACTGTACAACATAGTGATTTGATATTTCTATACATTTCAAAATGATCACCACAGTGATAAGTCTAGTTATGACATGGCACCTTCCAAAGATATTACATAATTCTTGACTATTCCCCACACTGTACCTTTCATACCCGTGACTCATTTATTTTGTAACTGGAAGTTTGTACCTCTTAATCTCCCTCACCTATTTCTCTCCTCCCACTGCTCTCTCCTTTAAAAAAAAAAAAAAAAGTCTTTTGCTTGCTCTCTTTTCCTCTTTCCTCCTGGGGTCAAATGGTCTTTGTTCCTTCTTATTATAGCATAGTTGCTGCATTTTCCTCTTTGTAGACAGAAGGCTCACCTCAGCCTACTCATAGTATCTGCCCCTTACAATTCTGGTCTGCCCGTGACATTGGCTTGCCATAGTGTCTACTGGCTTCTGCTGTGGCCCTGACTCTGCATTGACCTTTCAACTTACCTTCCCAGAGCTAATTTTGGCAAATTCTTGGCGGAAGAATCTAATTGCCTAGCTTAGGTCAAATGTCTGTTACTGGTCCAAAAAGCTGTGGTCAGGGGAACAGGGTCATATGGTATAAAGGTGGTCACTTACGCAGGAGGGTATGAGTGAGAAGGCACCCCAATTCATGTCTTTTAGTTCATTCCATTGCATCAAACTGGACAGCAGCAAATGGAGGTGACTATCCTTGCCAGAAGTCTCCACCTGCCCTGGTAGCTGCTCCGGTCATTGCGGCATTAGACAAAAACCCCATGAAGGCACGCAGCTTATTTGCCTTGTTCGTTGTTGTATCTTCAGTAGCTAGAGCTATGCCTGGCACATAGCATGCACTCAACAAATATGTATTGAATGAATGAATGGGACTTTAATAACATGATTCAGTATTGCCTCCAAACTCCCTTTCCTAGAAATTAAATATCGCAGGGAAGTCAATTACTTTCCCTCTGAACTACAAAATCTGATTGTAGATTTCACCGCTCCCTTTTCTCAGGGTTAAGGGTTGGGCTGAAGTGGAAGCATGATGGGAAGAGGTATGTACGAGTGTGTGTGTGGAGAGTTGGTGAGGATAATTACTCTATTGGGTGAATTGGGTTGAAATAAAAATCTGGAGGAAGGGGCGAGAAGTAGGAGCAGAAAGGCCAGGGGTGAATGTACCATTTTTCTGTCTTGGTGGAAGCCAGAGTGATCTCTAATTATCATAGCTTGTTCTTATGACATCTCTCAGGTAAAATGAACCCATCCTGAACCTTGAGCCCATGTCCTGCTTCATGTTATAATAATAATGCTTGCTGCTGGTTCTTTGCCAAACATGTATTAAATGCCTTGTTCTGTTTAATCCTTACTACAAATGTATTAGATGGCTCTTGCCTTATATTTCCTTCTTCCCTTCCCATCCAAGGTTATAAAAAGGTTATTTACATCTACTTATCCATTTAATTTGTTTAAATTCACTTTCATTTTTAACCAAAGTGATATTGTATGTAGTATTAAATGTCAAATAGTACTATAAGGCTTATTATAAAAATAGAAAGTCCTTGCCTTTCCCCTCGCCCCATCACTGAGTTTCATCCCCCAGAGCCAACTGCTTTCAACACTTTTGGTTGTATCTCCTGGTATTACCTCACATTCACTGAAGATGGTACTGAGTCTGGCACAAGGTGGGCCCTTTGTAAGCGGGGTTCTTTCTTGCTCTCACTCTGCTCTACAAGCCTAGGGCTATGGTCAGTTGGGGTGTGATGTGGTCACTAATATATACAAAGCAGTTCATAAACAACTCAGCTAATATTTACTAGCTCAGGAGACAGTATTGCACAACGATTAAGAGCACAGGCAGACATAGGCTCAAATTCTAGCCCACTCTCTTTCTACCTCTCTAAGCCTTTGCTTCTTCACCTGTAAAATGGGGAAAGACAATACTCATGACACAAGATTGACACAAAGATAAGGGTGTGGGTGTGGAAAATCAAGTACCCTAAAACATGGCTTCTGATCCATTCCATCAGACAGAGAAACCATGTCTGGGAAAGGTCTTGAAAGATAGGTGAATTTGAACAAGAAGGAGAAAGAAAGGCTATTACAGAAAAGAGAAGAATTGAAGTGCAGACTTAAAGGCAGAGATGAAGATAGTGTGTTTGAGGAATAGTGAAAGTCGACTGATGTAACTTGAATGTTGGGTTCTTTTTAGGTGTAAGAGGTCATGTCAGATAGGCAGCTGAGGAAAGCCCTGCCAGGGTAGACCCCCAGAGTATTACTGTAGGGTGGGTAGGCAGGAATAAGTCAGCGTGCAAGGAGCACTTGTTGGTGAGCAGCAGGCAAAATGGAGTGGACGCAGGCAAGGGGCAGATGCAGGTATGATGTAACCAAGCTTTGCCTGGTACTCCAGAGACCTGACTGAGAGTTCTCAGAGAAGTAGCTTAATTTGAGCCTCATAAGATAGAGTTATACTAGATGGTCTTTAAGAGCTCTTTCAGTCCTAATGTTCTATAATTTCTATCTTATAGTATTTATATAGTGACAGTGGAAATATAGAAAAAGAGAAAGAATTTAAGTGTTTTGCAAATAGTATCAATATGACTTCGTCACCATTTGGACACTGAGAATAAAAACGTGTACCAAGAGTGACTAAAGTTTGAATATGGGTGCTTGAGAGGTTGGAGTGCCCTTCAGTGGGGAAGTGGGTAGTGGAAGTGACTGTAAAACATGCAAAGGAAAATTCTAGTAGATGTATGAAGAATAGACCAGGCATGTTCCTGTCTCTAGGACTTTGAACTTGTTATTACCTCTGCCTGGAACTCTCTTCCTCCAAATGTCTGTATGGTTTCCTTTATGTCTCCCTTCAGGTCACCCTCGCAGTGAGGTCTTCCCTGACCAACCAACTAAAAATTACAAACCTTCCCCACCCTGGCACTCCCTCTCCCCTACTCCTGCTTTGCTTTTCTCTATAGCATTGATCATCACCTGGCCACTCCATTTTATTCATTGACTGATGGACATCCTAATATGGAAACTCTGTAGAAACAGTATTCAAAGGATATCATTGTGTTGGAGAGTTTAGGGAAAACAAACAATAAAGATACAGAAAACAAAATGGTGAAAAAAAAGGGGGAATTGTTAACTCCTGGAGAAACAAAAATTGAACAAAAAAGGAAGTGTGATCATGGTTCACACTTGGCCCAATAGTGAAAAATATTATAGAAAATATTGTATCCACTAGGGATTTAACCTAAAATAATAATACTGCCACATGAGGGCACTGAAAGAGGAAACTTGTGAGAGGGATGTAAATCAGGATATCTATCAATTTCAGTCATTCCTAGAGATACCTGTCCTGGGTGTCTTCCTGCTCCTATCGGGGGCAGACTGCCTTTTGGACTTCCACAGCTGTCATCCTGGGGCTCCCTGGAGCTTTGCTTCTGTTGGATTTCCTTTTTACAAGATCCCAAGTTTCCCCTCACTTTTTTTAGTTACCCCCTCATTATACCCTTGGGTGGCTTCCTCTCTTCTTTCTGATTTTGTTCGCCCTTCTCTGAATGGCTTTGGCAAGGGATTGGCTTAGGCATGAGCCTATGACACACAATTCTGGTCAATGAGAAATGATGGGACATTGCCTGGGAGCTTCTCAAAGAGTTTCTCTTACTCTTTTTTTTTTTTAAAGAAATTCACGTTCTTTTATTTATTTATTTATTTATTTATGACTGTGTTGAGTCTTCGTTTCTGTGCGAGGGCTTTCTCTAGTTGCGGCAAGTGGGGACCACTCTTCATCGCGGTGCGCGGGCCTCTCACCATCGCGGCCTCTCTTGTTGCGGAGCACAGGCTCCAGACGCGCAGGCTCAGTAATTGTGGCTCACGGGCCCAGTTGCTCCGTGGCATGTGGGATCTTCCCAGACCAGGGCTCGAACCCGTGTCCCCTGCATTGGCAGGCAGATTCTCAACCACTGCACCACCAGGGAAGCCCTCTCTTACTCTTTAAAAGGGTTATAAGACAGCCATTTCCTCCTCTGCATCTGAATATTGTTACGTGGGCATGTGATGCTTGGAACTGCTTCCGTCCTTTTTCAACCATGAGGAGAAAGCCAAAGAAACCACAGACAGATGATCTGATGCCCCAATGTCTTTGAACCACTAGATTAACCATCCCTAAATCTTGCCTACCTAAAGACTCCTCAAGGGATTTCCTGGAAGTCCAGTGGTTAACTGCAGGGGGCTTCCACTGCAGGGCGCACGGGTTCAGTCCCTGGTTGGGGAACCAAGATCCTGCATGTTGTGTGGCCAAAACAAAGAAAGTGGAGTAATAAGCCCACTATATTTTAAATCCCAAAATGTGGTCTGAGACCATCAGAATCAGCACCACCTGAGATCTTATTAGAAACGCAGAATCTTGGGCCTCACCCTTGACCTACTGAATCAGCATCTGCATTTTAAGCCTACTGAATCCAGAATCCAGAATCTGGATTGATATGTTCGTTAAAGTTTGTGAAGCACTGCTTTAAGACATCTTTAGCTATTTCTCTTCTTATTTGCAGCCAAACACATTCTAACTGATAGAGTGGAGGAAGCAGACATCTTTCAAGCCATGTGTCACACCTCCTCAGCCCACTTTGATTTCAGCAGGAGCTTCTGTGGTAGGCAGAATTCTAAACATGTCCCCATCCCCACGATCCCTGTCCTCTGGCTGTTCTAACACCAATCTAGTTAGTGCTGTGAAGGGATTATGAAGATGGGATTAAGGTTACTAATCAGCTAACCTTAAAATAGGGAAATTATCCTGGAATATCCAACTGGGCCTAATGTGTCACTTGAGATCTTAAATTTTTTAAAATTTTATATATTTATTTTGGCTGCGTTGGGTCTTCGTTGCTGCGCGCGGGCTTTCTCTAGTTGTGGCGAGCGGGGGCAACTCTTCATTGCGGTGCATAGGCTTCTCCTTGCAGTGGCTTCTCTTGTTGCGGAGCATGGGCTCTAGGCGCACAGGCTTCAGTAGTTGTGGTGCACGGGCTTAGTTGTTCCGCAGCATGTGGGATCTTCCTGGACCAGGGATCGAACCCGTGTCCCCTGAATTGGCAGGCAGATTCTTAACCACTGCGCCACCATGGAAGTCCCTTGAGATCTTAAAAGTAGAAGAGGGAGGTGGGAGATGAGCCAGAAGAGGAGGTCTGAGAGAGTCTAAGTGTGAGAAGGGCTGGACCTGATATTGCTGGCTTTGAAGATGGAGGAAGGGGGCTACAAGCCAAGACATGCAGCCAGCCTGTAGGTGAGAAAGATCCCCAACTGATGGTCAACAAGAAAACAGGGACTTCAGTCCTACAGTTGCATAGAACTTGAATTCTGCCAATGATCTGGGACATGAATTCATTCCTAACGCTTCCACAAAGGAGCATAGTCCTGCCAACGCTTTTGTTTTGGTCTTGTGTGACTCTAAGCAGAGAACCAGCTGAGTCACACTTGTGCCCAGAATTTTGACTTCCAGCAACGGTGTGATAATATATTTCTGTGCTGTTTTAAGCTGCTAAATTTGTGGCAATTTTTTATAACAGCACAGTCAGGGTAGACAGTTCTGTGCAAGCCTAAACTTACTTCTCACTGGCAGCAGCCCACTTCAAACATACAATGTGTCTTTCTGTCTTAATGCCTGCCTCAGGACCTCCTCTGATATCAGGGAGCCCACTTGGCACAAAGGAGACCAGACGTATGAGGAAGTTATCAGCCCTAGAGAAAACACTCACCCAGCAGATCGGGGACCAGTAGATAATTGCTTTAGTCTTGAACCTCTTAATTCTAAATGGTATTTTATTTTGTTTTATTTTTTTCTTCTGGCTGCACTGCACAGCACATGTGGGATCTTAGTTCCCCAACCAGGGATCGAACCCACACCCCCTGCAGTGGAAGCACAGAGTCTGAACTGAATGAAGCCTATTTCCTACAAACAAGAAACGGGGGACACAGAAAGGCTTTTGTGCCCAGGAGCGCCACAGGGTCCTGCTCGGTTTCAGCAGTAACCTCCATCATGCATCATTAGTTTGGCTTTTCTTTCTTTCTTGTCTCATTCTTTTCAGGTCCTCACTCTTGCTTCCTAGAATTACCTCTTAAATGACCTCCCTGCTCCCAAGTCGTTTTCTCAATCTCTGCTTGAGATTGACAGGTGTACAAGTTAATAAAGGGAAACCTAAGTAAAATGGAGTCAGAAGACCAGAAGGTGGAGCTCTCCTGCATGTACCACTTTGCATCAATACAGATCCCAACAGGAAGAGAGGGTACCTTGCTTCTCCAATAGGAAGTGACACTACTTAATTATATTGCCAGCTGGAAGAATACAGATTTTTCTCCTTGCCTGGCAACAATTCAGCCAATAAGAGACTAGCACAACTCAGCCAATGAAAAGCCACTATACTTCAAACTCACAGTATCCTCCAATAGATTTTTTTGCCCCTCCCAACTTTCCCCTCTCTATAAAGTTTCCTCTCCTTTGTTTTACCAGGACTTGCATGTGGTTCCCCAAATAGTTGTTTGTCCCAAATTGCAATTCTTTGCTGCTCTTGAATAAAACCTGTTTTGCTGGTAAAACAACTGGCTGTTTCAGTGTTTTAGGTTAACATGGGCAACCAATAAAGTCTTCTCCATGAGCTCATCTTGCTTAGAATAAAATTGTAATTTATTAGATTATTTCAGGGTTTCACACTGAAACCAGGCCTCGAGGAAAACAAATCAGGAATTCCATACCACTAAGTTCTTCTCTTTTTCCTTCTCTTTTAATGGCATTGCCTTTTGAGAGAAAGATTGAATCTATCCTCAGCACCAGAGAGAAAAATCCCGAAGAAGGATTGTAATCGAGGACTCTTGGGTCAGTGTCCATCACTGATACAATGGGAAACAAAGCCCTATTGTCAGTTCACCTTGGGTCAGAGTTCTAGCCCTGAGTCAAACCATTAGGGATGGGTGGTAGTGTCAAGGACTCCAGGCATGGCCAGTGGGGACCACCACTGTGTTGCAAAGCAGTCCCAGAAATAGTGGAATAATTGAGAGCTGGGGAACCTTCCCACTAGTTATCTAAGACCACACTACCCACCCCCAATTCTCTTACTTCCTCTTTAATGATTCTTTCTCAGTTTACTTCACGTGTTCTTCCTCTGCTCAACCCATAAATGCTGGTGTTCCTGAAAGTTCCATCCTTATTCTTTTTCTCTTATTCATTCCCAGGGTCATCTGATTCTATGGTAGACATTATGGTCTTCTTCCCAACATTTAACTCAATGCAAAAATTTAATCTAATCCAGTCATGGTCATTCCATTCCCCCTTGGCAAAAATCTGTGTGTTGAACAGGCCTAAATCATATTAGACCAATGTGATTCAAGGAAATGCTTGCTTAGGACTTCTGTAAGGCAGCTATGCTCACCACTATACCACCAATGCCGCTTAGGACTTCTGGGAAAGAGAAATCAGTTTTACCGTTGTCTGTTGGATGGCAAAAGGAAGCATGCAGCCTCAACTACCTGTGGCAGTCATTTTGTGTTTTGAGTGGAGCCAGTTTTGGTGTGAAGTCAATGATGGGGACAACAGAGCAGTGAGATGGAAGCATCCCAGGTCCCTAAAGACATTGTTGAACCACGGCATCTACCCACTCTGCCCTCCCATTGGATTTCCTGCACTGTGAGATATGGTTCCACATTGTGTAAGCCAGTTTGAATCAGGTGTTTGCTATTGGAGCTGAAAGCATTCTACTTAATTCACACTTTTTTTTTCTTTTTTATTTAAATTTATTTTTTATTGAAGTATGGTTGAATTACAATGTTGTGTTAATTACTGCAGTATGGCAAAGTGATTCAGTTATACATATATATACATTCTTTTTCATATTCTTTTCCATTATGGTTTATCACAGGATATTGAATATAGTTCCCTGTGCTATACAGTAGGGCCTTGTTTATTCATTCTATATATACCAGTTTATTTCTGCTAATCCCAAACTCCCAATCCAACCCTCTCCCACCCCCCTCCCCCTTGGCAACCACCAGTCTATTCTCTGTGTCCCTGATTATGTTTCTGTTTCATAGACAGGTTCCTTTGTAACATATTTTAGATTCCACATATAAGTGATATCATATGGTATTTGTCTTTCTCTTTCTGACTTACTTCACTTAGTATGATCATCTCTAGTTGTATCCATGTTGCTGCAAATGGCATTATTTTGTTCTTATTTATGGCTGAGTAATATTCCATTGTATATATGTAGCACATCTTCTTTATGCACTCATCTGTTGATGGACATTTAGGTGGTTTCCATGTCTTGGCTATTGTAAATAGTGCTGCTATGAACATAGGGGTACATGTATCTTCTTTTTTTAAAAAAATATTTATGTATTTACTTGGTTTGTGCTGGGTCTTAGTTGCAGCAGGAAGGCTCCTTAGTTGTGGCATGCAGGCTCCTTAGTGGTGGCCTGCACACTCTTAGTTGCGGCATGCCTGTGGGCTCTAGTTCCCTAGGCAGGGATGGAACCCGGGCCCCCTGCATTGGGAGCACGGAGTCATAACCACTGTGCCACCAGGGAAGTCCCAGAGGGTACATGTATCTTCTTGAATTACAGTTTTGTCTGGATATATGCCCAGGAATGGGATTGCTAGATCATATGGTAATTCGATTTTTAGTTTTCTGAGGAACCGCCATGCTGTTTTCCACAGTGGCTGCACCAACTTAAATTCCCACTAACAGTGTAGGAGGGTTCCCTTTTCTCCACACTCTCTTCAGAATCTGGTATTTGTAGACTTTTTAATGACAGCCATTCTGACTGGTGTGAGATGATACCTCATTGTAGTTGTTTTTTTTTTTTAATAGGTTATTTTATTTTATTTATTTATTTAAATTAATTAATTAATTCATTTATTTATTTATTTTTGGCTGCATTGGGTCTTCGTTGCTGCATGCGGGCTTTCTCTAGTTGCGGCGAGTGGGGGCTACTCTTCGTTGTGGTGCGCAGGTTTCTCATTGAGGTGGCTTCTCTTGTTGCAGAGCACAGGCTCTAGGAGCACGAGCTCAGTAGTTGTGGCTCTCGGGCTCTAGAGCACAGGCTCAGTAGTTGTGGCGCACAGGCTTAGTTGCTCCGCGGCATGTGGGATCTTCCTGGACCAGGGCTCGAACCCATGTCTCCTGCATTGGCAGGCGGATTCTTAACCACTGCGCCACTAGGGAAGCCCCTCTCATTGTAGTTTTGATTTGCATTTCTCTAATATTAATTCACACTTAATGCTGTGAAATAAAATTCATATTTTATGGCAAGACCAGAAAAATTTAAGCATAAAAAATTTTATGTGCCCTTTGGCCTCCTCTCTCCCCACACTGTGCATTGTATAACTGCTTCATGCATCGACCAAACCTTCCCCATCAGCAGAAATACCTGCTCAACTATAAAGAGCAACATTCTCCTAGCATCAATAAGGCAACTCCTTAAAGATAACATTCTTATTTTTTAAAATTCTTTTCCACTACGGTTTATTACAGGATATTGAATATAGTTCCCTGTGCTATACACTAGGACCTGTTGTTTTTCTATATTATATATAGTAGTTTGTACCTGCTAATCCTAAACTCCTAATTTATCGCCCCCCCTCCCCCTGCTACCCCCTTTGGTAACCATAAGTCTGTTCTCTATGTCTGTGAGTCTGTTTCTGTTTTGTAAATAAGTTCATTTGTATCATATTTTAGATTCCACATATAAGTGATACCATATGGTATTTGTCTTTCTCTGTCTGACTTACTTCACTTAGTAGGATAATCTCTAGGTCCAACCATGTGGCTGCAAATGGCATTTTTCAATCTTTTTTATGGCTGGGTAGTATTCTGTTGTCTGTATACACCACATCTTCTTTATCCACTCATCTGTCGATGGACATTTAGGTTGCTTCCATGTCTTGACTATTGTAAATAGTGCTGCTGTGAACATTGGGGTGCATATGTCTTTTCGAATTAGAGTTTTCTCCAGATATATGCCCAGGAGTGGGATTGCAGGATAATATGGTAGTTCTATTTTCAGTTTTTTTGAGGAAACTCCACACTGTTTTCCATAGTGGCTGCACCAATTTACATTCCCACCAACAGTGCTAGTAGAGTTTTCCCCACTTTCTCCAGCATTTGGATAACATTCCTTCTTGCTAAGGGATCACATGGGGCTGTGATCTGGATTATGTAAACGGTCAATAATACGTCATTTAATGTACAGCCCTCTGTCTCAAAAAACTTATATAACTGTGCCTTGACTTTTAATGGGCAAAACAGCTCTCAGAGCTTTCTGAGATGCTCTTCCCAGGTTATAATCCTCAAATATGGCTCGAATAATATTTTCCATTTCTGTCTTAGATCGACTGGTTAATTTTTCGTCGACACTCCCATGAATTCTCTTGAATGTACTTTCCTGGGCTCCAAACCTACCCACATTTCCCAACCTTGCTCCTCCTCTTCCTGGGTTTCCGACAATTCATTTACTTAAGAAATGAGAATCTGGCGCCTACCAGTGTGCCAAGCCCTGTTTTAGACACTGCAGATATAGTGGCTGATGAAACAGAATTGTTGTCTTCATGGACCAGAGAAGGAGGAAGACGATAAACAAAACTTTTTCTTAATGAGTCAAATAATGAGTAACGCAGAGTAGGAACTTAAATCAGTGTTGAGTGAAAAACTTAACATTGTCTATAGAATATCACATCAGAGTCTGTTATTCACTCCACAAGCAACCCTGGGCACTGAGTGTCACATACTGTTTTCCAAGCCCTTGGAATCTAAAAAGGTAAAGGTAACCCAGCGCCTGCTCTCTGGAGCTCAGCGTCCAGAAGGAACTTCGAGCAAGCGTTGAGTGCTAATTTTGTTAGGCCCTGTAAAAAGTGCTTCATGGTAGCCATCTTATTTAGTCCTCACTGACTATAGGAGGTTGTCCAAGGACAGAGAGCTTGGGACAACCGGCCCGAGAGCGGGCAGGCTGAACAGTGACAAGAGCTCTGGCGAGGAGGCAGTCCTGATCCTTGGACTTAGGCCCAGTCCCTGTGACCTTGCGCAAGTCACGGTCTCCCTCGTCCTCCCACTCTAGCCAGTGTCTGTAGTGTCTGACTCCTAGCGGGGAAGGAGGTCGTTGGAGAGAGGGACAACCACAGACACTGCTTTCTTCCCCACCCTGCCCTATGCTCCCACGCCCTCCAGCGCCACCGCCCGGACCTTCTTCTCCTGGGTTGCTGGAGGAGGGCATTCCCTTTCCCCCAGCGGGCTCCTTCACCGCTGCCCCAGGCTGGAAGGCGACAGATCCTCCGCGAGCCACGCGCCTTGACTTTGGCCCCTGCTCCTTTGGCCCGGGATCTCGTAGCTCTCCCCGTCCACTCCCCCCGCGGCTCGCGACCACTTGGTCTGCGCCGCCTGCATTCTCTGTGTGCCGGGCCCGCCCGCACTGCGGGGGAGAGGCCGGGAGCCGCCCACGCCGCGCTCGGCGCTCGGAGTCGCCGTCTCCCTGGGACGCGCGCGGGTTGCGCGACGCGCGGGAGCCGGGCGGGCAGCCATGGCGCGGCGCGCCGGGAGGTAGCCGGGCGGGACGCGGAGAGCGCGGGGGCCGCCATGGCCCGGCGGCGGCGCCGCGCCTGCATCGCGCTGTTCTTGGTGCTGCTCTTCGCCTTCGGCACTCTCATGGGCCTGCGCACGCTCAAGGCTCCGGACGGACTCCCGGCGCTGGGCCCCGGCCTGGAGCTGGCGCCCTTTGAGCGACGCCCCGAGGGTGGCCCCGCGCCGGCCGCCCGGGCCCCGGCCGCCCCCGCCGCGCCGCCGCCGCCGCCTCCGCCTCCACCCCGTACCGCGGGCCCGGGCAGCTCCCTGGGGCCGGCCCCAGCGGAGGCCGAGCCCGCCCCCGGGCAGAGTCTGCGCGTCTACTCGGACCTGCACGCCTTCTACTACTCGTGGTACGGGAGCCCGCGGCGCGAAGGCCACTACATTCACTGGGACCACGTCATGGTGCCGCACTGGGACCCCAAGATCTCGGCCAGCTACCCCCGCGGCCGCCACAGCCCCCCCGAAGACTTGGGCTCCAGCTTCTACCCGGAGCTGGGGCCCTACAGCTCCCGGGACCCCGACGTGCTGCGGGAGCACATGACCCAGCTGAAGGAAGCCGCCATCGGTGAGCTCCCCCCTCCCCCGTCGCTGGGCCCCCAACCTCGCCTTTCTTCGTTCCCACACCCCAACTTCCACTGCTCCTATCACGGGGCCTTTGGTCCCACTCACTCGTCAGCCTGGCTTCTACCTCTTCTCTTCGAGAACTCTCATCCCGTGCTCACCAGGAGACCCCGCCCCCATCTTCTAGTTTTCAGACTCCTCCACCTCTGCCTTCTGACCCCTTACCATTCCAGGGCCCTTTCCTAGAGCAGAGCTGCTGGGAGGGCCAGTGGAAGGCGTTTGCACCAGGGCTGTCCCAGGTAGGGACAGCGAGGAGAGGAGGGCAGTCATTGGGCTTCTCGGTTTGGGTAAGTGAGGCCTGGGTACCCTGGCCCCGCAGGAGTCTGGGGTTCAGAGCAGTAGTGCCTGGGATGGCCTCTGCTTTCACACTAGGCACAGGGTAGGGCAGCAGCCTTTCCTGAGTTTGCTGGCTGCAGAAAGGAAAGTTTGCCTGCGTTGTATGATGGACCCTGCTCTATTTGCAGTAAGGGGCCTGGGAGCTTTTCAAGTACTCTGCTTGAAAAGAAGCCCCTCTGTCGGCAGGCTGGGGTGGGGAGGCTGACTTATTTCAGATTTTGTCACTGAATTCTGCTGGATTTTACAGTACATTTCAATTTCTCTGGAAATGGTTAATGAGTGGGGGGAAAATCGAATGCCAGAGACAGTGGTGGGAAGTATTCACAGATAAATAGCACAGAGGCCATCCCTCAAGATTCTACCATCTAGAGGGGCAGACAGTTGAGTCAAATGTTATTTCCCATGGGAAGGGTAAAATGACCTCTGCTCAGGGCTCCTCTCCCCGAGGGACCTCAGAGGTGCTCCTCTCCTCCAGAGACAGGACTGTGCCTTCCGGCTGGGTGTGTCATTGTCCACCCATTTCCCTTTGTTTAACTACTTGCTAATGCAGGCCAGAGGCTGCTGAGGCTCTCCGGCTCCTTCCTGGCCTGGCACGTTAGGGTTCCTGCAGTCACTGAGCTTCAGCACCGCGGGCGTGGACAGCTCCAGGACTCACAGCTCAGGGATCTGATCTGCAAGAAGAGAACCTGGCAGGAGTCTCCCACAAGGTTTCATTCAGAAACCATTCTGCAGTTGGAGATGGTTTGTGAGGAAGGAAATCTCTGTTGTGGGGTACTGTGTGTCTCTGAAGTAGCCTCTGTGTTGTGTCTCAGGCGTCCTGGTCCTGTCCTGGTACCCACCTGGCATGGCTGATGATAATGGGGAACCCTCAGATGACCTGGTGCCCACCATTCTGGACACTGCCCATCAGTACAACATCCAGGTGAGTCTCCAAGATGTCAAATGCTCTCGGGCCGATTCTGGAGATGTCCCCTCCTCCGCCCACAGGGATAGTGCCTCTACCAAAGTTCCTGGCGTTAGCCCAGGTATGCAAATATGCAGCAAGTGTGGTGTTGGGGGTAGGGGTCTAATAAATAGTGCCTATGTCACTCTTTTTTTTTGAATTTTATTTTTTATAGTGCAGGTTCTTCTTAGTTATCTATTTTATACATATTAGTGTATATATGTCAATCCCAATCTCCCAATTCATCCCACCACCACCACCCCCGCCACTATCCCCCCTTGGTGTCCATACGTTTGTTCTCTACATCTGTGTCTCTATTTCTACCCTGCAAACCGGGTCATCTGTACCATTTCTCTAGGTGCCTATGTCACTCTTATTTTTTGAGTTCTGAAAAAATATTTTGGGAAAAATAAATATAGGATAAATGGGAGACTAAATTAATATCACGGTGATAGAGGTTAGGTTGGAGACCCTGATCCTGGAGAGAGGGCAGGCAAGGGCCAAATGGGCCCACAAACTAAACTCCAGCCTCAACTCCCTAGTGGGAGGCAGAGCTGGGCCTCAAGGAGTAAAGCACAACACGTGCTCTCATCAGGCAGGCTCTCTTTCAAGAGGAATGATGGAGCTGGCCAGTTATTTTCCCCACGTGTACCAATCAAGTAAGTCATTGCCCTTACCTGGCTGTGGCAAAAGAAGAAAAACGACGAAGAGGAGCCCCACTCCTGTTCCTGAGCCCATCACTGGCACATTAAATAGATCATGGCACGTTTTCCTATGGACACTTCTTCCCATAGTTTCAGGCAGCTAGTGCCGATCACTGGGAGCTGGCACATAAGTTGAAACCTATTGGCCAGCCTGCAACAGCCCATCAGAATGATTCCCAGAGGCCCTGCTGTGGGAGGTGGGAAAACTCAACCCTGTGTTTTGGGCCCTGAGGGCAGTGGTTGGTTTTATTTACACTGTGCCCACAACTGCCAGGTCTCTCCTGAACTCAGCCTCTTCTCCAGGCCATAGTTGAAGCACGAGCCTTATAGGTTGTGGCCCCTGGACAGATACTCACCTGACCAATATCTCCTCTGTTTGTGGCAGGTGGCCTTCCACATCCAACCCTACAAGGGCCGAGACGACATCACTCTGCATGACAACATCAAGTACATCATTGACACGTAAGGCTGCTCTGGGACCTGGATTTTGGTGGGGATCAAAATGGGGGTAGGGCTAGAAGGTTTGGAGGCGCAGGTCAAGAGACAAAAGGGCAGAATGCCCGTGTCCCCAGCATCTAAAAAGAGTAAAAGAGTACTGGGCTTGGAGACAGCAACCTGGGTTTGAATTCTGGTTCTGCGGCCTCCATTCTGTGATCAGAGGCAGGCCTCTTAACCTTTGAATCTTGTGAGAGTTACGTGAGCTACTATATGTGGAAAGTGGCTTGCAAATGGCTTGCATATATCATTCATTCATTCATTCACAAAATATTTATTGAGTGCCTTCAGGTGTCCAGGCACTGTCCTAAGTCCCAGTTGTACAGCAGTGGGTAGGGCTTGCAAAGTTTACATCCTAGGGTGGGCGTGCAGTGAGCAGATAGTGGTTATAGATGACAAATCAAATAGCGATCCATACTATGAAGAAGTAATAACAGAATAAAGCAGGGTGTTAAGAGTATGCCCAAGAAACAACTTTAGAATGGGTGGTCCAGTGAGCCTCTCTGAGATGACATGTAAGCCTGCACCTAAAGGAAGAGTCAGCTCTGCAGAGATCTGGGGCAGGCAGAAAACTCCAGGCAGAGGGCTGCCAGATCCAAAGGCTGTCTGATGGGACAAGCTTGACAGCAGCCGGTGTAGCCGGAGTGAAGCGTGAAGCGATAGATGGGGTAATAGCAGGAATGGCGGTGGGCAGGGCCAGATCAAGTAGGTGGGGCCTTGCTGGTCTCGGTAAGGAGCAGTCAGATCTGATTTACACTTTAAAAAGAGACTGGGTTATAGGGAGGTGGAAGTGGCAGCCTGGAGACCAGTTAGGTGGCTGTCGGTACAGTCCAGATAGAAGATGGTGGTGGCTTGGCCTGGGGCAGGGAAGTGAGGCTTAAATAGAGGAATGACAAGGCTCGGGGGAGGGTGGGAGGGAACTGGGTTCTTGCTTAGAGGCATGATGAGTCCAACTGTGGAGTCCAACTGGATTCAAAATCGTGCTTGGACATCAGGAAAGATCTCATTCATGGCCAGCCCTCCGGCTGTGCTGGCTTCTTTTCTCTTAGGCTGCTGGCTCAGCCTTTTCTTCCTCCTGCTCCTCAGGTATGGCTCCCATGGTGCATTTTACCGCTATAAGAACAGCATGGGTAAGAGCCTCCCACTCTTTTATATCTATGACTCCTACCTGACATCCCCTGAGGCCTGGGCCCACCTCCTGACACCGAACGGGCCCCACTCAATCCGCAACACCCCCTACGATGGGGTCTTCATAGCGCTGCTGGTGGAGGAGGGCCACACCCACGACATCCTGGCCGCCGGATTTGATGGCATGTACACCTACTTTGCCTCCAATGGTTTCTCCTTCGGCTCCTCCCATCAGAACTGGAAGGCTGTGAAGAACTTTTGCGATGCCAACAACCTCATGTTCATTCCCAGCGTGGGGCCTGGCTACATTGACACCAGCATCCGGCCCTGGAACAACCACAATACGCGGAACAGGGTCAACGGCAAGTACTATGAGACGGCCCTGCAGGCAGCCCTGACCGTGAGGCCCGAGATCGTCTCCATCACCTCTTTCAATGAGTGGCACGAGGGCACCCAGATTGAGAAGGCCATTCCGAAGAAGACGCCGACTCGGCTGTATTTGGACTACCTGCCTCATCAGCCCAGCCTGTACCTAGAGCTGACGCGCCGCTGGGCGGAGCACTTCATTAAAGAGAAGGAGCAGTGGCTGATGTGAGGGGCCTGCAGGCAGGGGCGGGAGGTGCTGACGTCCCAGCCTCACTGGAAGATGTCACCACATGGGGCTCGGCTGAGGTTGTGGGCACTCGCTCCCAAGTCAGCGCCTGGGTGCTTCTGGGCCCATCAAGTCAGGGCCCGTGGAGAACAGAGCTAGTTTCTGAGGCAGGTGGGTGCCAGGGTGTCCTGCAGGGACAGGAAACTAGGCGGTGTTCCAGAGAGGGAACCCCAGGGGCTGGCAGGTGGCTGGGCTTAGCCCAAGGCAGCTCCACATCCTCAGAACACTTTAAAACAATCCCTTCTAGCTTGGAACTCGGCTGGTTGGTGTTCTGGAGTCGCCAAGTCACTGGTCTTAGAAGGGTGTCAGGGCTCCGGGCTAGCATGCACCCTGCTCTCTGCCAACCGGCGTCCTCTCCAGGCCTCCTTCCCACATCATCTGTCTTCCCCAAGTTAGGGAACCACATTTAAGACTTTCTAAAAGGGAAAATTCTCAGTTTAAGCTCTTCCCAGTAGATTCCCGAACCCAATTATCAGGAAATAATTCTGAGCATTCACACATTCATTCAACACATACTCAGTGAGCACCTTACCGCGTGCCAGGTGCTGGGGGAAAACTTGACCAGGAATGGCTCCTGTCTTCCTAAGCTTACAGGAGCCAGCTTTCCTCATTTGGTGTGGCCTTGTAGCTAGTGCCTAAGCACAGCTATAAGTTTTTCCTTTTTGCTGTTTTTGCCCAGTGCTGGGAGTTCAGTTCTTTTTCCTCGAAGAAAATACCTCTGCGCTCCAGAGCCTCCGTTTTCCTAGATGAACATTTAGCTCCAGGGGGAGGACCAGGACACCCCCCTCCCTTTAGCTGCCTGAATTGAATGAGGCCCACTCACTAGAGCCGTTTTCAGTGCTACTGTGATTTGTATTAAAAATGACATGTTGTTCCTATTCTCAAGTCAGCTTTCCTTTTGATCCCTTCAGGACCACAAACTCTTGACTCCTCTGATTCCGTGACAAATTGACATATGGGATGGGCTGGCTACAGTGTTAGCACAACGAAGAGTCGTTTGCTTAAGAAATTAGTTTCAACAAGATTTCTAGAGGGAATATTTAACAAACCAGTGATTATTTACAAATAAACTAATATGCTAATTGCAGGGACTCTCAAAGCAGGCCCTGGGACACCCTCTTGGCAAAATTCTTAGGATCTACTTGAAAATATGTGCATTGGAAACGACGGTATTGAGAAGTTTATGGGCTCAAGACTGAATCCTAGTTCTGAGAACGGGGGTGTGAGGGGAGAGGGGAGGAAGTGAGCCCTACTGGTAACCACAAGGACTCTCAGCTCTAGTTAGGTAACAGGTACTAAAACCCACCAATGGATGGAGCAGGCCTGGTCCCCTTGCTGTGACTCAGTTGGGGAAACCAAGGCAGGCAGGGACAGGTGAAAAGGGCTAGATGGTGACCTGGAATAATTTACAAGGGAGTGACACTGAGGCTTCAGTTCACATATGCAAATTTTTAAAAACACTAGAAGTATGGCCAGACCCGGGGGGCAGGGGCAGTAATTCTCACACACTGCTGATGGCAATGCAACTTGATTCAGTTCTTTTGAAGGCTAACCTCTATCAAGAGCCAAAAAAATGTCCATACACTTGGACCCAGTAATCTTACCCCAAGGAAATAATTCAAAAGAAGAAAAATAAAGCATTTACAAAGGTGTTTAACAGCATTTTTTTCTATTGAAGAAAAAACAAAGTTCAAATGCCCAACAGTTAAGTATGTTTTTAACACTTGTATACATATGAATAAAGGTAAAGGCTGCTGAGTAGACACTGGATTTAAACAAAGGTGTTGTAGGTATAATTCATTATAATTTATATTATGAATAAATAAGAAAAAAGTGGCTGAACAGGACAGTAGAGATTTATTTTCCAATATTCCTTAATTTGGACCCCCTCCCACCCCTGTGCCAGCTGAGCTTACTTCCCACCATTAGACCAAAATGATGACTCTCCGCCAGGCAATTACAGCAAAGAACCAGCCCCCTGGTTCAGAGGAAGCAGTCGATGGCTCTACAGTTATTATTTTTATCCTAAACTGGTTCCAGCTTCAGAAGCACAAAACTCATGCATCTGGTCACTTGAGACTTTTGAAAAGCACCAACCAATGTGTTAGCTGATTTGGACCTTAAGTGCCACTACCCACCAGAGAAGAAGCTCTTACTAGATTCCAAATCTGTTATTTATTTTTCAAAGATCAAAAAACGAAAAAACTTATCAGAACGAGGCCATCCTTGGAATGCTCTTAAAACCTCTATTCAGCTTTTGGCTCATATATGAAATTATAAATAAATACAACCTCCCCAACCAGGTGTGAGGCTTAACCAGCAGCTTCTGAGGCCTGGTCTATAGTGTTCAGAAAGAAACTTTGCCTTAAAAGGTCAGACCAGTAACACTGTAGCCCCAGCGGCCTCTGCCAATGAGGCCTTGCCAGCCACCAGCAGTCGGACACATAGTGTCCAGCACCAGTCCTTGGGCCCTCCCTCCTCCGGAGTTTCACAAGCAGGACCCACGTAAGGGGAGCAGCCCATACTTCTGGAGGATGGCCGAAGTACTTTCTAGGGCACTGGGGAGGAAATGGAGGACAGTTAGGGTTTGACTTCTCAAAGCCCCAAGCCCACCAGATTCTGGAGATCAGGGACTTCTAAACTCTTCGATCATACTATGCTCTATTCATCAAACCCTTGATGAATCCTTTTGAATCCTGAAAAAGCCAGCAAACACTAGCAAATTTAGTTCCACTCCACCCACCACATCTCCAAACCTGCCCGCTCCCCTCAGGGCAAGATGGGAGTGACAACCTTTTTTTTTTTTGCATCTCCCAACCTGCCTCAAATGCTATCCCTGTGCCACAGCAAAGAGACTCACCAACCCGGACGAATGATGCCAAACTCTCCAGGCACAGACAAGTCAACCACAGTTGAGCCTAGTCGACACTCAGGGCTCTGGCCGTCCCCAATTGGTCCCCCATCAATGACCAAGGACAAGCGAGGCCAGAGGTCCTGAAATTCCTGAGAAGAGGGAGAGGAAGAGCATGGACACCACCTCTGGCATCTGCAATGATGTCATACCGCACACAGGGCACCTAAGACAGAAATCACACAGCTCTAAAACAGCAGACATCTTCCTCTAAGCAGGGGAAGGAACCTCATTTAGTTAGGGTCAGCTGTGGCAAGGACACTGCATTTGCACCTAGGACACCACATCCTACGAGGTTTGGTGCCCCCCCCAGGTTAGCACCCCACGTAACACCTATTAGAGCTTAAAGAAAATCTTGCCGTGCCCAGAGGAAATGCCACACGGTGCTTCGGTTCAGGAGGGAGAAATACAGTGACTGGAACCCTCGGTGGGAGTTCAAAGACATGGGCTCTAGCCTCGACTTTCCACCAAAACTGTGTGTGACAATGCAAGTTACTTTCCCCAGGGCTGTAAATAAAAGGGCTGGACTAGATGGTCACTAAGGAAGGGTCCTTCCAGCTCTACCACTCTCACCCTGAATCTCAGCAGAACCCTGGATCAGGGTAGGAGAAACAGGGGGGACTCTGCAACTGCACGCCACTGGCGCTCAATCCTTGGGCTATGGAAAGGAGTTCCGCTTCACAACTGCGGACTGAACTGTTAACTGAGCCAGAGCACCACTCTCCACCCTCGCCCCGCATGAAGGCACTGCAGTGGCAGTTAGGCCTGGGAATTTGGGACGGGGGATCATAAATACCAGTTACTGTGCTGGACAGGTAAACTGTTTGCCGAAAAGGTAAGAATCCCCATCCCCAATGCCTAGGATACAGCCACCAGGATCAAGTAAAGCCTGAAAGTAAGAAGGGGTGCTGGGCTCTCACTTTCCAAAGCCCCTGAACCCACTCTCTAGATCTGGATATGGAATCACTTTACTATGAAAGTAAAATCACTTTGCTATGTTCTGCAATTAAAACCAGTAAGGAGAAGTGTGCTCAGTCAAATTTCTTTGTGTCCTCATTCATTCTAAGCTTCTCAGCCAAGACAGGATTAGGACGATCCTTTCTTTCTTTTTTTTGGCCACACTGTGCGGCTTGCAGGATCTTAGTTCCCCGACTATTGAACCTGGGCCCTCGGCAATGAAAGCACGGAATCCTAACCACTGGATGGCCAGGGAATTCCCGTGGGTGATCCTTTCTTTGACCTGGCTTGTGGCAGAGGTAAGAGAACAGGACCAGGAGTCCCTGGGATAAGTGATTTAACTTTTCAGAGTCTTAACTTTCTTTACAGCAAGTTGTGAAGACTTATCACCCAACTGTATTCCTCAACGACTGCTACCCCAACAGAATGAGAAAAAAACGTACTTATGATGTCTCTTATTGTTAAAAAGACAGTAGGAAAACAACACCAATTCTCCCCCTCGCCTCTCAAACTTTAAAATAAACCTTTTCCAAGATCATTCTGTATTCCCCCACCCCGGCCACCTGGGCAGACTTCCCAACATCAGACCAAAAGGGCGGCTCCCCTGCCAGGCAATTTCAGTGAACCATCAGCCCCTCTGGTTCACAGGAAACTGTGGCCTGGTGACATTTCCGGGGGGAGGACTGAGTAACTCACCTCAACATTCAGAGAGCTGGCCTGGGAGCTGAGGTTGGCGCTGGTGAGGGCAAGAGGTCCCCCAAACACCTGGGCCAAGTCCTGCATGAAGGCGTGGTCAGGAATCCGGATGCCTACAAGCTATGAGGCAAAGAGAAAGGGGATCATCAGAAAGGTTGAAGGGGTGGGGGATGGCTCTGGCCTGGATCCTAGCAAAAACCGAATGGCAGGAGTCTGGGGACACAAGAGAAAATCCGACTCACAGGAGTGAAGGGGTTCAGGTCCTTGTTGAGCTCCTCTGAGCGTTCCATCACCAGGGTCACTGGTCCTGGCAGCAGGTCATTCAGGAGCCCCTCAGGTACTCTCACACGGCAGTACCTGGGAAACAGAGGGGGCACAAATCCAACCAAATGAAAGGCACTGCTAGTCCTATTCCAGACTCTAGGCAGATCTAGGAAAGGTGACCCGAGGGACCACAATGGGATCCACCTGTCTTCCCTCTTCACCCACAAGAGCTTGAGCAGAAGGCAGGGCTCCAGAGGGCCGCCCCAAGCCTTGGACCCGCAGGCTACAACAGCTGCACCGCTTTCACGCTCCGTATTTTACTTTCTTCAAGGCACTCCCTACTAAATTAAGCTACCGTGTTCCCCCTCTTTTATCTTAAACCGTGGGCGTCCCCCCCCCGCCGCCCATTATCACAAAAACGCCAGAAGAGTAGGGACCCCGCCTGCCTCGTTCATCGCTGCGCCCCCATCTCGTTCAAGGCCTGGCAGACGCTAAGCGCTCCACACACGTTTCCAGTTCCGGATTCCCGGGTGAGCCTGGAAAAGCCCCTCCCGCTCTCCGCGCCTCAGTCTCCCAAGCCTGTCACCGGAAACCCCTCCCGCGGTGCCGCCCCCAACAGGGCCGGGTCGGGGCGTCCTCACCTGTAGACGTCGGCCACGCGGCCCAGGCACACGGCCAGCGGCTTGGTCTCGCTGCGGCCCTTGACGCGGTACACGACGCCCAGTGCCTCCGAGCAGCTCGCCGAGCAGGCCAGGCCGTACAGCGTATCGGTGGGGACGGCCACCACGGCGCCGGCGCGCAGCTCGGCCACGGCGGCCCGCAGCGCCTCGGTCCAGCCGGCGCGCTCCGGGTTTGCGGCCCGCACGGCCCCGCTCCCCGGGAGCCGGAACAGCCGGGCCCCCGGCGCCGCCGGAGCGGGGCTCGGCGGACGGAGAAGGCGCCCGCTCCGGGTGGAGCCCGCCGGACCCTCGCTCAACCCCATGCTGGCAGCCACCGCGGCCCTCAGCCCCGTGCACGAACGCGCCGGAGACATCCGCCCAGGCCTGCTTCCGGGAGGAAGTGACGCTCCCAGTCATCTTCCGGTCTGGGAGGCTCCGCCCCACCACCGCGCTGGGCAACTTAAAGGGACCGCGACCCCCAGGAGGATTGAAGGAGACCGGTGGGGACGGGGCGGGGCGCAGCTTTGCGGAGCCTTAGCGCAGCGCTGGGGAGGGGGGGCGGCCGAAAGGGGGGCGGTGGTCGGGCCGCGCAGGCGGAGATGGAATGGGGCCCGGGCTCAGACTGGTCACGGGGGTGAGAGGGGGCCCGTTGGGGTGGGGGGAAAGGGGCTCTGACCCCGCGCAAGCGCCGGCCCTGACCGTCTGTCTCGCTCTCTCCCGGGCAGGGAGGCTGCCGGCGTGGACCGTGGGAAGGCGGGGCTGGGGCTCGGCGGGAGGCCACCCCCGCAGCCGCCCCGGGATGAGCGCGCCCAGCAGCTGCTGGATGCGGTGGAGCAGCGGCAGCGGCAGCTCCTGGACACCATCGCCGCCTGCGAGGAGATGCTGCGGCAGCTGGGCCGCCGGCGCCCGGAGCCGGCTGGTGGCGGGGTCAGTGCCCACCCCGGGCTGGGCCTGGGAGGTGGGGACTGCCCACTGGCCGCACTTGCTAAGTTCTGGCTTCCCCTGGAGGGTGGAAGAGTGTCCCCACCGCTTTATCCCCCACTGCCTTTCAGCTGGGCGAGAGGCTTTGGAAAAGTTAAGTGCTATCCAGATGCCAAGTGGCCATCTCTTGCAGGGCCTAATCCAAGGCCTTTCCTCCCAGCCTCACTTTTTTTTCTTTCTTCTGTTCCAATCAGAACGTCTCAGCCAAACCTGGAGCACCCTCCCAGACAGCTGTCTCCGCCAGAGGTGGCTTTCCAAAGGATGCTGGCGATGGAGCTACGGAGCCCTGACCATCCCCGAGCCGGGCGCCCTGACTTCTCTCCCTCCCCAGGGCTGGTGGCTGGACTGTGAACAACTCCCTTTCAGTAAAGGGGCCAGTCTTCACTGGCAGTGGCTGGTACTTGGCTCTCAGCCTGGGTGGCAGCTCTGCTAGCAGCTGGGTTCACTCCCACTTCATCCTGGCTGAAGGCAGTGCTGAGCTCTGAAATGTAGCCAACGAATACCCAGTCTGATTACCCAGATTTGGGCAGACCAGCAGTGCTCGCCAGAGTGGTTTGGCCTGCTTTGGGGGATCCAGGTCGTGTTACATGTCCATTTCATGCTTTGGGGGCTCCTAGCCCCACAAAACACTTTTAGCAGAGCCTTGATTAAAAGGAAACCTGCAGACTCTCCTGGTGACCGACCTTTCCTTTCTGTCCCCTAAGACTCTGATGGCTGGGGAGGGGTGAAGTGGTTGAAAATTGTCAACCATGGGTAGGGTTGGGAAGAAATGCCACAGATACTACCAGATTTAAATAAGCATTTAATTAGGATTTCATTAGTATTTAATATTGCTTTTTCAATTCCAAAAAGTTAAATTTTCACTTCTTAGCAGATATTTTAAAGTACAATATTAAGTTTATACAAAATGAGCAATTAAGCAAACACCATTATTTCACATTCTTCAAAAATACAAATTCATATTTATTCTTTTTTGGGTTTGGAGGTTTCTTCCTTTGGAAGTACTGAACCTGTAACGTTTTCATATCGCTCAGTGGAAGTCTGTTGTTCCCATGTTTCACACTTAAATAAATTTGATAGGCTTTTACATAATCCAAATAAAATTATTTGGGATTTAACCAAGACCTCTGGCCAATGACTAGTGTGTGTCAAAAAAAAGAAGGCTCTCGTGGGTCTTGCTTCTCCTGGCCAGAAGATCTGAGCCAGAGAGTCAGCAAAAACCTGTTTCCAGCCACCTTCCCCAAACAGGGACTAGGAGTTTACGGGGAAAGAGAACAGCTACCTTGAACTCTGACCCCCCACCCGCACATTCTCCAAAACACAACAAAGGATGTAGACTGTTGAGTCAAAGAGCGCCCTGGGGAGGCCTGAGGACACGGGGAAAAGGGCAAGAGAGGCCTCTCTGACTTGGCACCAGTATAAGGATAACAAGAGTATTGCAGAAAACACCCCTGGGTTTTGGTGGAAAAAAAAGGTTTTATGAAAAATTTCCCCGTAAGAAAAAGTAGAACCTGCATTGAGCTGAGAAAGTGACACGACATCATCACCCAATTTGGGGCCCAGCAGGCACACCACCAAAAGGGCAGTGTGTGGTTTTAAACTTTGCTTCCAGTAAAAAAGCTTGTACTATGTACACATTGACATAAAGATCCAGTTTAATTTGCATTTCTCAGTGCAGACTGAGAAGCCCTCTCTTGAACAGGAGTAACAATGAGAAATGCCCAAACAGTGATCATCAGCTTCCCCAAAGGGTGTGAGAAGAGACAGGGGACCCTTTCTCTTGCCCCGCCCCCAACATATGCCAGAGCAAACGGGCTAAACTGACTACCAATCAGAAATATGCATGATTCAGTTTTGTTGCCTCTCCCCGCCCCAATATTTAGGAATGGTCAATTTCAGATCTATGTCACAGCAGAACCATTTGCATATTGGATCTATGGAAATCTTTCTGCTTTGGATGAAGTATATTTTAAAACTTCTCTATTCTTTAGTAGCCTGAGAATTGAAGATAAAATGGGGGGGCGGGGAGGGAGAGGGGAGTGAGGGGAAAGGAAGAAAGTTGATAAAGCAGATTATTAACAGCTTTGTTTACTGGATTCAATGAGGGCTGGAGGCTTTTGCTTAAAGAGCCAACAGGGGCAGTAGGGGGAGCAGTATGGAAATGGCTCGTGTTGCCCCCCCCCGCCCCCCCACGACTGCCACAACCTTCCCCAAACATATTTCTGATTGGTGGTATAGGAAAATTGTAAACTCATTAGCAATACTGTTGCAGTTCCACAAATCAATGGTTTCAGTGACTCTGGAGAAGTCTTTAGGATTAAGGACAATGGACGTGATTATAAATATAAAAGTCTAGAAGGTGCCAGGTGTCTACCTAGGAACAACCAGTTTCTTCCTTTCAGGCATCACTTTGTAATGGTGAAGAAGGGGGAAAAGATGGCAAGGGACCAAGAAGAAGTGATGAAAAAGGGCCTCAACAGCAGAAAACAGGACCCGCAGCAGTTCTTCAGAGAGCCTGAGGGGGCGCCCTTGGGCACACAGGGAAGGCTTGCATAGATTGAGCAGTTGCTGAGAATGCATAATAGTGTTTCCCTATGGACAGCCTCATGGCACAGGGCTGATGGAGTGGAAAAACGCAGCCAGGCCAGGGCCACATGGGACAACCACCATCAAGCTACACATATTGCACCAAGGTAAGTGCTTTTCTTTTCCCACCTCAATTTAACTTTTTTTCTGAGCAAAAAATAAAACTTTGTGGAAAGTATATATGTGTGTGTGTGTGTGGGTATACACACACACACGAAAGAAATTGCAGCAATTGGGTTAAAGATAAAATAACGTAAAGTGCTTTTTTATTATTTCTTTAATATACCAATATGAGGTTCTGCAAACTTGTCCCTTTGGACACATTCAGCACATTATACGAAGTCTCTCAGGAAAACCCACCCACCCATTATCCCCATCAGTCCGCTGCCTTGACCCTGAAAGTAAACTCTCCAATCTACTGACTCTCCCAGAGGTGGTGAAGAGAAGTCCCTTGCTTCTACCCAGAGAGGCCTTCACACCTTAAGGCCCCTCCTGGACTTTGTACCATGATCTCCTTCTGAGAGGGGCGGAGGGGCAGGGGTGGAATTTAATGAATGACACTAATTCCTGTCATCAAACTAGTGATACCCTCACGAGGTTGGCCAAACTGCCAGGAAAGGCAGGGCCACTTTCCCTCAATGCCTCACCCACCTGCCTGGGAAGGACCAAATTCACTAAGGCAGTTTGGCGGTGCCAGCCAAAGTTTCCTGCCACCTGCCAAGCCCGTGAACTCCACAATTCCCCAGGCTGACTAGCATTCTGTAAAGGGGCAGTATAACTGGAGATGCTAGTGGGAGCTGGAAGTCTCAATCTACAGGGTGAAAATGATTAAGGTTACCATGGGAAGAAAAAAGGCGTGATTTTACCTGAAGTCTGCACACCTTCCCTAGCCTCACCCTAGGTTTATTCCTGGGTTTGAAAACCACTCTCCATGAAGGCTCTTTGTGGCTCCACTTTAGCCAGCACCCTCTCTTCTCCAAGGTCCTTGACACTAGGGGCCAGGCTGATAGAAGGGACAGGGGCGGGGAAGAGTGCTAGAAGAAGAAGGAAAGGAGAGACTGCCTACCGTGTGGAGTAAAGGTACTCTTCACAACCACTCACTAGCATTTTAAGCACATTCTTGATGTTTTCAAAAGCTGATTGGATCTGATGGTTCCCCTTGTAATCTCTAGTACCCTCAAAAGGCAGATACTTCAACTAGGAAAATCTGTCAGTCTATACACAGTTTCTTCATCACCCCTGATCTTTGGAGCAGAAAAGCCACTGACCTGGGCGGACCCCAACACAAGCACAGCCCGGGCTGGCGGGAGGGAAGCAATATTTCAACCATGGCACTTCCGACGGCCTTCCCTAGGCTCCTGCTTTCCACCTCAGCTCCCAGGGAGCCGAACCTCAGGTGAGCCTAGGATGGGCACGTGGGGAGGTCATTTGGGACCCACATGCTGCTCTCTCTCTCGGAAGGTGTGGAGAAAACAGCCAGGGTCCTACCGCAAAGCTTCCTATGGGTGCAAGGCCCAGAGACGGCCATGCTCAGCAGCTGGTTTTCCAGGAAGATGAACCACTGTGGTAATAGAAGGTCCCTCCTGCCTCATCAACTTCTGCTGAGGCCAGTGGCCGCCAGAACCCACCAGCCTTTTGGACAGGAGAGTGCAGAGGGTCAAAAAAAACCCGATTCTCGCGACTAGACTCCTGCAATGAGAAACCACCAGCTGCTTGTAGTTAAGCCCATTTCTCCTCATGGCAGTAACATTTACCACCACTGCCCTCTTGTCCAAATCTGTCCCTGAACATCCTGTTAAGGCAGGGCCTCTGGCTCCCAGGTAAATGATCTACTCTGGATACTGTCTTGGCTGGCCCTGAGTAATGGCGCAGAGAACAGGAGAGTGACAGATCTCTCCACCTTAGGGACTGGAAAAGGAAGGCAAGTTACGGCTGCTTTCTGCCCGACATCGTTGACTCAGAAGGGCAGCCCTGTTTGTGGCACCCTGCCCCTCGCTCAAGGCAGGGAAGGGGCCCTTGGGAGGCAGGGGCCTAGTCTAGACATTGGGCCATGCCTAGTTTCTGAGCTCAGTGAGTGGGCGGAGCACTCATGACTACATTGATATAGCCAGTTAAGAGAAACTTTCCATTTTAGTGTGGATTGTATTTTATGTTTTATTTTAAGAGGCAATGACTGACTCAGAGCCAAAGGCAGAGAGATGGATATAATTCTATACACAAATCAAAAAAAATTTTTTTCCTATAATACAACTTAATGAAACATTCCAAATGAGATAACTTATTGCAACATTTCAGGCTTTTTGGTGGAAGGGGAATTTTTTTGTTTTACCCTGAGTAGAAGATCATCGCTTTGTGGTTTTTTTTTTCTTTTTTTGTTTTTTTGTTTAGAAATCATATGACTAAGCTGAGCAAGTCACATCCTTCTTTGCACTGTACTAGGCTGTATGCAAAATCCAGAGGGGTGAGAGGCGGAGATGGGAAGGGGCAACCAAAAGCCTGGCTGGAACCCGGAACCAGGACACCCGGCCTGCTGATGACATGCCGCCTGAACAGAACTCCTGTAAAGCTGCACCTTCTCCTGATCAGCAAAATGCAGCTCTTCTGCTCTGAGGAAGAAGATACCCTTCAAGGAAGGCAGACCACCAGCCAGCGACTGGCCATAAACCACATGTCCACTCTAGGACAAAGCAGGGATGTTCCCCGAGAAAAATTCACTGTGATCTGCAAGCCCTGGCAACCAACGGAGAAAGAGAGAACCCGAAGGCAAAGACTGTGATCACATCACTAGAGCCTGTTCTGCACATGCGTCATGGACAGAGAGCAGTCAACAACTTGCCTGGGGTCCCTGCGGAAGCGGACCGTCCCTGCGGCCTCGGGCCAGGCTTTTAGCTGCCCATTTGGGCTGCAGGATGACACCTGCCATGGTCACCCTGAGCTCCACCAACACCAAGCGCAGACAACGAAACCATCTCACTTGATCCCTGTCCAGCTCACGGCTGTCTGACCCGCCTTTGCCACTTCCCTCTCTGATGGAGTGAGGGTCTGGCCTTCCAAGCAAGCTTCAGCCTCAGACTCAAAAGACACAGAAGGAGCAGCAACACCTGACACACTGAACTCTACTGCCCAGACTACAAAGACCCCAGTGCAAGTGATGGGCAGCATCAGATTGATGGAAACCACACCCTTTCATTTAGAATTTTTATGCATACGAGTAACCTTAATTTCCACGTTCACATGACAATAAGCAAAAGTGACATACAGTGCAGCCAAACAGTTCATTTATAACTTAGCTTTTTTTTTTTGTTTTGTTCCGTTTGTTTTTTTTTTTTCTCCAAAGATCAGTTCCTTAAAAATGGATGCTCCTGGGATATGAATAAAGAAAATATGTCTGAAAGGTGAGGATTTCAAACAGTAGATTTCTTCCTCCTTCAAACTGCTGACCCCACGATGGTAGGCATCGCACCTTCTGCCTCCTGCTTGGCCTCTGTTCCTCGAGGTGAGCACATCTGGGCCTTTCACTTGGAGAAGCTGCTGGTCAGGCCCATCTCCTCCTCCTCCTGCAGTAGTGCTTCAATGGGAATCAGATTGGACGGCGTGTCCAGGTTCTGGAGGGACAGAAACTCTGACATATCCATGGCACGTAACGTTTCTGTCTGAGGGTCTGAAGGAGTCACTGCTTGTCTGCTTTGCTCACAGGAAGAGGATGCGGCGGAGGAGGACGACAGGGGGATCGGGGGCGGGGAAAAAGTCTGCGGTGGTAGCTTCAGGCTGGGCTCATCCGGAGGCTGGGCGCTCAGCGCTGGAGCGGGAGGGGAAGGGCAGCCCTTCCTCCTGCTGGCCGCCCGCTCCTTGGCGGAGTCCCGGCACGCACACTGACACTGACAGGCCTCCTCTTGTTTGATGATGATCACAGGGACGCTGAGGCCGATCTGCTGTACAGCGCTCCCTGCGAGAGGGCGAGAGAGACTGCTCTTCAAGTAGCCGCAGGGCAAGGGCAAGAGGGACGGGAGGGTGGAGGACTAGCTCAGCGCCACGCCACGGAGGCGGGAACGATGGAAAGGGTAGATGCCGTGCCACGCTCCACGCTTGGTTCTGCTTTAAACTGGACCACGTTCCTCCTCAAGTAAGAAGCCTCTGACACTCCCCATCCCCTCCAAGACAGAAAAGCCACACACCATCTAGATGCACCCTGTATTTCCAGCTTCATTTCCGGCCCCTCTCGCAGGCACCCTCCACGCCAGCCACGGTGGATGCCTCCCTTTTCCTGCACGTTCTTCATAGCTCTGGGCTCAGGGGCTCTTCTTTCTACCTAAACTCTTCTGGAGAACTTACTCTTACCTCTGAGCACCCAGCCCACTGCCCTCCTCTCCCAGCGCCTCCAGGCAGTGCTTTCAGCAGGCTTATACCTCAGGGATGGCCCAAGGGCAGCTGCCGTGTGCAGAGCTGTTCCATACTGTACCAGGCCATTTAGTCCCGCCTGCCCCAGAGGCTCTGACCTCCTTTAGGGCGTCCCGCTCACCTTTGCAGCCCCGTCTCAGACACACAGCCAGCCTTGCGTGCACGCACATTCCTTCTCTTTTGCATATGTGTGTTGTGCAGATGCACACTGTGAATTCACACAGGCTTTGTGTGTCTCAAAAGAGCTAGAGACCAAGGGGCTAAGAGAACAGAATGGGAGGGAGTCAGGAGGCCCAAGACCTAGTGCTTTGGCTTTGCCACAAACTCACTTATGAATTTGGGGGACTCATTTAATCTTTCAGGGCCTGGGTTTCTTAATCTATAAAATGAAGAGTTTGAGAGAAAGGACCATTTAGCTCTATAAGAGTCTCTGACCCAGATGCTGTTTCTTCATTACTGTAATTAGAAAAGAGTCCAGTGAATTAACAGCTGCTCTCTTTAGCATGAACTGTGATTCCGACTTTTTTCTGGCTACATTAAAGCCTATATCTGTTTTTTCATTATTTTATTTTTTTGGCCGTGCAGTGCGGTTTGTAGGATCTTAGATCCCTGACCAGGGATCGATCCCAGGCCCCCTGCAGTGGAAGTGCAGAGTCCTAACCACTGGACCACCAGGGAATTTCCTAAAGGCTATATCTGAAAGGGAAAGAACCGTTACTAGTTAAAGAATGTTACATGTGGTATTTATGCTATAAGTCCAGTAACTTTCAATAGTTGTAAGAATATTAAATACTCTAATAATACAAACGTGATAAATTTAATTTAAAAAATGTTTAAATCCCGGGCAAAGCAACAATTAACTAACTGTGCCCCAAGGGGCCCAGAGAGTTGACTTCCTTTTAAAGCTAACACAGAATTTCATACCTGTGCTACTGGCTACTGGTACTGCAGTGGTAAAAAACACCTTCTCAACTTTAGATGCTTGCTGCTGGAAAAAAAAAAAAAAAAAAAAAAATCACATTTATGGCTACTCAAATATGGCAGATCTCCAAGGGCCTAAAGCCTCCCCAATTGTAATGGTCATCCAAGAGGACAGAAAACCCTCAGTGTTCAGGGATTTTTGTACTGAGCGGTGTTTTTGTTTGTGCTCTGACATGAGGTCACCGCACTGTTTGACATTCAGTGCTGACAATGTAGCCGGCTTTGTCCCCTCCCTACTCCTTGGCTGTCTCCCAGCTGCCTAATCCAGTAGGTTCTGTGCACCCAAGGGCTCCTCCAAGGTTGCTTTTCTCACGTGGATGGTCTTCTCAGAGGGGGCCCCAGGGCTAGCTTCCCCTCTAAGCTCTCCACTCCCTGCCAACCCCCAATACTTCTAGGAGACTGGAAAGTTCTTTTTTCCCCTCAAGGACTAAGCTGCATGCTAAGAAGAGGCTAAGACTCCCTCTCACAGGCAGAGGACCTCCTGTGAAGGCCCTGGGCAGTGTGCTGTAAGCTGCATGGGGCATGTGCTCAAGGGTAGGCCCTGGACTCAGTCACACATGGATTCAAGTCCAAGCTCGGCCACTTAGTTGTTGAGGTCAGGCAAGTAATTTAACCTCTTAAGAGTCGCAGTTTCCTCATCTGTAAAAACAGTGACGCCAACCAAAGACTCTCCCAAAGGCCCCCAAAAGCATGAAATGAGATGATGTGTGTGGAGCCCGGGGCACACGGTGAGCATTCAGCAAACACTAGCTATTTATATGATTACCAAGTAGGACTATCGGGCCATGCCCAGAAATCACCCCTCACTTTAGTACACTTCCGATTCAACTGGCTATAGGGTTTCTGCTTTCTTCAAGTCTTATTTTAAAAAGGGCTTTATCTTTCATCCTTTTAAGGAAAAAAAAGTGTCTCTAAGATGAGTCTGGGAGGAACGTGAAAGCTTCTGGCTAAGTTACAGGAGAGGACACTATAAAATAATGATGGAGAAATGAGACCCATACTTAAATACATGAAAATGAATTGGGTGGAAAAGGAATGAGCTGTTCCATGTAGTTCCCCAGGGCAGATCCAGGAAAAGAAGATTAAAAACTACATGGAGGCATGTGGCTGCCAGAGGGGAGGAGAGAAATAGGTGAAGGAGAGTAAAAAGTGCAAAAATCCAGTTGCAAAATAAATGAGTCACGGGTAGGAAATGTACAGTGCAGGGAATACAGTCAATAAGTATCTAAATCTTTGGATGGTGACATGTCGTAACTAGACTTAACATGGTGATCATTCTGAAATGTACAGAAATACCACTATGTTGTGTAACAGGAACTAACACAGGTAGGTCAACCATACTTCAAAACAAACAAACAAATTCATTGAAAAAGAGATCAGATATGTAGTTAGCAGAGGCGGGGTGGGGTGGGGAGAGGGGGAATTGGATGAGGGCAGTCGAAAGACCCAAATTTCCAGTTATAAGATAAAGAAGTACTAGGGATGTAATGAACAATGTGATAAACATGATTAACACTGCTGTAGGTTAATATGAAAGTTGTTAAAAGAATAAATCCTAAAAGTGCTCATCACACGCACACATTTTTTTCTATTTCTTTAATTCTGTATCTCTATGAGATGATGGATGCTCACGAAACTTGTGTCATTGTGCTGTACACCTTAAGCTTATACACTGCTGTATGTCAATTAAATCTCAATAAAACTGGAAGAAAAAAGAAAAAAATGCCACTGTCATAAATGAGAAAGTATGATCACTTTCTGTACATAGCCATCAGCAAATATATGAACAATAACAATAATGAAAATAATTTTCTTTTTTTTTTTTTTTTGGCCTCTCCGCACAACATGCGGGATCTTAGTTCCCCGACCAGGGACTGAACCCGCGCCCCCTGCCGCGGAAGCACAGAGTCTTCACCACTGGACCGCCGGGGAAGTCCCTGAAAATAATTTTGAATAATGAAAACAACAGTACCAACCAGAAAACCCAACTACATGGAGGCAGATTGATTGGGTCATAAGGCTGAAAAGACCCTTCCAGTGACTCTGGCCACCTAAGACTGGAACCAGGTTGCCTCCAGAGGTGGTTGGCACCCACCCCATTTATGGAATTTGAGTACTCACTATTTAGCTCTAACCTACCTTTCCAGTTTGTTTGATTGCATCATACATCCACCCAGACTTTCTCCCACTTAGTATATCCTTTTCTCCATCTAAATCCTACTCATACTTCAAGGCTCACCTGACCTGTATGCCCACCCAACAAGCCTTTAGTCTCTAAACCCCTCATCTGGCAGCACAATGTAGCAGTCAAGAGCATGGGCTCTGGGATTGGTCTGTCTGTGCTTCGCCACTTGTAAGCTGTGTGACCTTGGGCTAGTCAATTAACTTCTCTGGGCCTCAGCTCTCCACTGGTAAAATCATATCTACCTCCTAGGCCTGTTGTGATTAAATCATTAAAAAGTACTTAGCATGGTGAGTGACATCTAGAGATACAGACATACAGAGACAATAAAAAGATCAGTGGTTGCTTAGGGAGAGGGGGAGAGGGAGATGGGATGAAGAAGTGAAGCAGAGGAGATTTTTAGGGTGGTGAAACTATTCTGGATACTGTAATGGTAGATATATGCCATCATGCATTTGTCAAAACCCACAGAACCATACTATACCAAGAGTGAACCCTAAGGTAAACTATCAACTTAAGTTAATAGTAATGCATCGATATTAATTCACCAATTATAACAAATGTACCACACTGATGCAAGATGTTAATAAAAGGGAAAACTAGGCTGGCGGGGGCAGGGAGCAGGAAGTGTATGGAAATTCTCTGTTCTATCTGTTCAATAAAACCTAAAAAAAATATAATCTAAAAATAAGGTACCTAAGGTACTGACTGGCACATGTTAGACCCTCGATTTTAAAAAGTGCTTAGTTAGCACAGTAAGCCTATACACATTAATAAGGGCTCAATAAATTACAGCTATTGTTATTTTTTATTACCATTATTTTTATTTGACACTTTACCTACTGGTAGTGTTAACTTTCTTTTAGGCATTTTAGCCTTTTTAACTAGAATATAGGTTTTTATGAAAAAGAGATCGTGGTTTTTTCACTTTTCCATATCCCCAAGAGTATCCTGTGTGGTATCTGATAAGTAGCAGGCCCTCAAAATATATTCAATTGAACGACCAAGTCATTTCCTTAGTCATCAAGACCACACACTTTGGTAGAAAATGGCTCTACGGTTTGCTCTGGGAGCACAGATCACTTCTCTGACTTGGCTACTGCTGTCTGCTTCCATCTGATGGGGTCACATCAGTCCCTCATCCCAGTCTGGACTCTGTCTTGGACAAGAACCCGCTTTCCTGAAATGTTCTCAGGCTCTCCTGTCCTAGCTGACAGGATTAGACCACAGCTGAAATATCCAGGTAAACTTGAAGGCTGTTTCTCTGCCCCGACCCCTCCACTGCAGGTACTGACTGCAGCATTCCTGGGTTTATACTTGCTTGATTATGGGGAAATGACTAAGTGTTAGAATGACATGTTTCAGGGTGGATATGACAGCCATTTTGCTTTTTGAAGTAAAAGCCTCTGAACATGTCACCCATGGAAATACACTTCACCCCACTGGATCCATTTCCACATAATACTTACAATTTGTTCTTGGGTTTGTGGTGAGCTGGTGGCACCATTCAGTATCCACTGTAAGTTCTGTTCTCCCATGACGAGGCTGGGCTGCAGGAGAGCCGTGCTGGGAGTCGGGGTGATGGTTATAGTGGGATTACTAGTTAGGACGGAGTTGGCATCCAGGGGCAGAGTCTGGACCATGGCCGGCAGGGGCTCAGTAGTACTCTGTGGTTGAGGCGGTGCTGCCATGGCTGACGCCACTGCCGCTGCTGACGCCAAAGCCCCAGCGACAACAGAAAGTCCCGGCACGATGGGCTGCGGTGCCTGGGGGTGCGGAAGAAACTCTTGATGATTAGCAGCAAACTGTGTGCTGTGGGGAACAGGCACTTCTGGAGGTTGTAAGAGAGCAGGGGGGTTGCCAAATGCAGCTTGCTGGGAACCAGTTCCTAGGGAGGGAGCAGGCAGAGGAGCAGACGGTGCTGAGGCTGGTAGTAGAGGCTGGGGTGGCTCGGAGATGCCAGGATGCAGTACAAGTGGAATAGATAAAGATGCTGAATGTCTTGTGGATGGCAGAACATCACTGACTGACTCTGCATCACCATTAAAATTTTCAATCAAGGCAGCTGGCAAGAAAAAGAAATAGAAATATATATACATATTCCAAGCCTTATATGAGCCACAAAAACACAGTCATTATGGGCTACACCAAAGACAGCTGAAGTCTGTTACAGTTGATTCCTCCAATGCTGGCAGGCTGGCTTTCTGCTTTTCATTTAATGACCCCTCCAGTCAAAGCACCAGGCTTCACGATCAACCTTACTCTCTAAACGTGAAGACCTAGTATGGGTCTAACCATAAAAAAATGTGTCCTACAGCTTTTCTGGAAAAGAGATTAGACATCCTTTTCTTGGCATATGATCAGTGAACACACTTTCTGACTACTGTGAAGCTTCACGGACAGATTTTCATTCAAACACAATCTGATCTACGCATCTGAAGTTTGGTTTGTGGATCCTGCCCACTCATGAACGGAGGTGTCACATCAGGAGAAAGAGCTCACAACTCCTCTCACTTTTTAAAGCCAACAAGAGCTTTTGGAAAAGGGGACCCTCTTCTTTTGAGGGTCCAGGGAAAGTAGATCCTCAAGTAAACCCTTGATGAGGGAAGTAGGGGAAAAAAAGATGGATTGAACTGAAAAGCCCATCCTTTTCTGACCCCTCACTGAAAGTACACTTCATTAAAGGAACTGAAATATTTCACTGTGCTTGACATCTACACTGTGTCAACAAGTGTGAATTCCCATTCCCAGTGCAGAGATTTGGGCAGGAAGAGAGTCTGTATAACAAACCTGTCTGTTGAGGATCTTCCTGAATTGCTGGATCATCTGACTTCTGGAACATTGGTTCAAAAATGATTGCTGGTGAAAGTGTGCTGAAAGTGTTCTGGCCCTGTGTCAGAGACAGAGACAAAAGTGTAAGGCTCGCCATCCAAAAGCAGGTCTTCACCACGAGAGAACACAGAGCAGCAGAACTAGAATAATCTCTGGGGCTTCCCTGGTGGCGCAGTGGTTAAGAATCCGACTGCCAATGAGGGGACACGGGTTCGAGCCCTGGTCCAGGAAGATGCCACATGCCGCGGAGCAACTAAGCCCGTGCGCCACAACTACTGAGCCTGCGCTCTAGAACCCGTGCGCCACAACTACTGAGCCTGTGTGCCACAACTACTGAAGCTCGCGTGCCTAGAGTCCGTGCTCCGCAAGAAGAGAAGCCACCGCAATGAGAAGCCCGTGCACCACAACGAAGAGTAGCCCCCGCTCGCCACAACTAGAGAAAGCCTGCGCACAGCAACAAAGACCCAACACAGCCAAAAATGAATAAATAAAAATAAATAAATCTATTTAAAAAAAAAAAACTAAATTACTAGAATGATCTCTGGATATGCTTCCTGTTTCTAACTTCTCCTTTCCCAAGGTGACATTTATTTCCCTAAGCCTCAGATGCTGAAGATCTGGGTCCTCAAACACTCTAAAGCAGGAGTCGGCAAACTGACTTGCTGGCTGAATGCCTGTTTCTGTAAATAAAGTTGTGTTGGAACAGGTACTCCTGTTCATTTCTGGATTGTCTAGGTTGCTTTTGCACTGCAGTGGCAGATTTGAGGAGTTGTGACGGGATGTATGGGCCACAAAGCCGAAAATATCTATCTGGCGCTTTACAAAAATTTTGTTGACCCCTGCTCTAAAAGACCAAATTCTACATAAAAATGGGGTTGTATAATATTTATTACTTGGAACTTGCTTTTCTCATGTAACAACATAATAATAACACAATAATAACATATTGTGAATATCTTCCAAGGATATTACACAATGTCTATGCTATTCTAATATGTACACATGGTAGTGAATCAAACAATATAAGGAAACTTAAAATGACAGACAGTAGTGATGGCCTTAGACTCACTACTGTTTGTCATTGCAAGTTTCTTTGTAACTTACAACTAAGAAAAGGTCAGAGGCATTTATGAAAAAATAAGATATGAGAAAACAAAAGAGAGCACCTAGTGACCCGAGGGCCTGACTGCTGATAGGCACCACCTCCAGGCTTCCCTTCAGCTAAGGGAAGGGGAAAAACAGCAATTCTTTTCTCTGCAGCCCACCTCCACTTCGCATTTTGTGCAGCGAGGGTGGCAAAGGCAACCACGTGCAAGAGCCCAGGGAGCAACAGAAAGAAGTGAAGCAGAGGGCAGGGGCTGTGGCAAAGTCGCGGCCACACTTGCGGGCTCAGCTGAGGGCGGCCACGGGCCACACACACACAGCGGGTCACCAGAGCTCAGGGCCGGTTCGAAACCTGGACTTTTACGTGAAACCTACTGATTTATAATTGAAAACAAACAACTGAAAACAATTTAAAAGCACGGTATAGACTGCACAAAACCTATCTTCAGGCTAGACTCTGACCTGGTGCCAGCTTGAGCTTTAAGGGCATTTTGCATCAACTTTGCTTCTGGGAGGGGGAAGGATCTCTTTGGGGCTGGGCGGAAGCACGGCGAGTGGAGCTGTCCAGCAATCTAGAGGGCCTCCGAGATGAACTGCCCACTTGAGCCAAGAGGGGCCAATTATTCTAGCATGACTCCACAACTGGCAGAATGAGAGGGGAAGTTCAGTGAAGCTGATGGCCAGCATGGTAGAAGCTGAAGGCAGAAACCTATGTAAGGCTTCCAGCTTCCAGTCCAGAGGGAGTTAAGAATCACAGGCCAAAACAGTGCCTTCAAACTTTTCATCATGACACAAAGTAGGAAATATATTATATATATATATGTTTCATGTTACATACATATCTGTATGTACAGCTGAAACAAAAGTCTATGAAGCAGATCCTATCCTTACTATGTGCAATGTCTTCTGATATTTTCTATTCTACTGATGTCCTTAAAGTGTTGATTAGAAGCCACTATTTTATAACCCAATAAAGATGTGCCACCCACTTTGAAAAATGGTGAGCTAACAACTACCACTAAGCTATAATTACAGCTTTGCAACTCCTTCATGGTTGTTTTTTTTGTTCTACCTGTTTACGAATCATTATCAGGAACAACACTGTTAAAAAAAGGAATGAGTCTGTGTGACTTCAAAAGATTATGCGCAAGAATGTTTACAGCAGCACTATGGTAATGGCTCCCAACTAGAAACTATCCAAATGCCCAAGGGCAGTCGACCAAACAAACTCTATTATATTCATTTAGTGTAATACTGTTCAACAATGAGAATGAATAATCTATTACTAAATGCAACAACATGGATTAATTTCTCAAACAAAATGTTGCAAGAAAGAAGCCAGCACAAACGAGTATATACCACATGATTCCAATTATACAAAACACAAAAACAGGGAAAACTCATCTTAGGTTGTGAGAAGTCATGACAGTGGTTATCCTTAGGGAGAGGTAATGGCTGTTAGGGGGACTGAGGGGGTCTTCTGGGGTGCTGGGAATGTTCTGTTTCTTGATTTGGGTGCTGGTTACCTGGATGTGATGAATTGTGATGATTCATCCAGGTGTACTTTTCTGCATGTACATTATACCTCAATAAAAAGTTTTTCTTGGGGCTTCCCTGGTGGCACAGTGGTTAAGAATCCGCCTGCCAGTGCAGGGGACATGGGTTCGAGCCCTGGTCTGGGAAGATGCCACATGCTGTGGAGCGACTAAGCCCGTGCGCCACAACTACTGAGCCTGTGCTCTACAGCCCGTGAGCCACAACTACTGAGCCTACGTGCTGCAACTGATGAAGCCCATGTGTCTAGAGCCCGTGCTCCACAACAAGAGAAGCCACCACAATGAGAAGCCTGAGCACCGCAACGAAGAGTAGCCCCTGCTTGCTGCAACTAGAGAAAGCCCGCGTGCAGCAACGAAGACCCAACGGCAGCCAAATAATTAATTAATTAATTAATTAATTTTTTAAAAAGTTTTTCTTAACTAAAAGAAAAAAAGAAAGAAAAAAGTAAGGTGCTGAGGGGCCCGTGACTCAGCCACTACCAGGCTTTAGGGCAACAACCCTGGGGGCAGAGTGAGTGGGAACTGCCCCCCAAAGTAGAGGAGACAGGAACAGGCTAAGCCTCTGGGGCCTGGAGCAAAGAGACACAAGAACACTGAGCCGTCTGGGAACAGGATGGATCCTGAAGCTCAGGAGCCAAAAGGCCCAGCGGGCCACTCCCCAGCACTTCAGCCCAAGTTCACTCCTCGGACACACAAGCATGTGGCTGCCCAGGAACCTGGAAAATGATGATCTCATAAAAATATATCATTTGATTTTAACAATTCATCATCATTTTTTTTTTTTTTTAAAGCAAGCAGAGCAAAATTAATCCTATTACTTCAAGGAACTGTGGTCTTAGTTGAAAGACTAAAAATGAGCCTATTTCCAGTTCTGGGATAAATGCTGGGTGACAAGGAGACAACATATAATTTGATTCCAAGGGAGAAGAGCAGGCCTCTCTCTTGCTGCTGTAAATTATGGCAGAAAAAGCTTTCCTTTTTTTTTTTTTTTTTTTTTTAACAAGTACTCAATGTCCCCTCATATGATTCCTCACCTGGTGACCCCAGGGCTTCAGAAAGCTCCTCAGTCATATGTCACAGCCCCAGCCAGGGAGTGGATGCCTAAACCATTTCATACGATCTCTTGAGATTAAGGAGATGTTATACCCAGAAATTTTAGGTTGTGTGGCTTAGAGGGCAACCTTGGCCACGCAGTGCTTTAGTTTCATTTAGAGCATTAGCTCTGAAATGTGAATATGCCAAACAATCATGTGAAGTGCTTCTTTAATGTTTTTCTTTGTTCTTCAGATTGGTTCATTTCTACTGATCTCTCTTCAATTTAACTGATTCTTTCTTCTGTCATTTCCAACCTGCTGTTGAGCCCATCCGGTGAATTTTAAAATTTCAATATATTTTCAGTTCCAGAATTTCCATTTGGAACATTTTTTTTTATAGTTTCTATTTCTCTGCTGAGATTTCCTATTTATTAAATCATTACAAGCATATTCCTTTATGTGCTTGAGCATTTAAGAGCTACTTAGAAATGTCTGCCCACTAATTCTAATTTCTAGCTCATCTTGGGGTCAGTCTCCATAGATTACCTTTTCTCTTGAATAGGGGTAATGTTTTCCCATGTCTTCTTTTTTTTAATATTTATTTATTTATTTGGCTGCACCAGGTCTTAGTTGTAGCACGTGGGATCTTCGTTGTGGCATGTGGGATCTAGTTCCCCGACCAGGGATCAAACCTGGGCCCCCTGCATTGGGAGGGTGGAGTCTTAGCCACTGGACCACCAGGGAAGTCCCTTCCCGTGTCTTCTTATGTTTACAAATTTTGGATAACCCTGGACATTGCAAATGATATGTTGTAGAGACTCAGGATTCTGTTACACGTCTTGGAAGCGTATCTGGTGTTTGCTTTAACATTCCGCTGACTTGGCTATGCTCCAACTCCAAGCTCTGTCTTCCCTGCAGTGGATGGCAGCTATAATCTTTGTCCAGCTCTTTAGCCTCAGCTGGGCTGCTTAAGTGTCTGCCCCCCACACACCCACATTTCAGGGGTCAACTAGAGATTTGGACAAAGCTTATACACAGAACTCAGGACCCCCCACCATTGTGGCTCTCTCCTTTCCAGGCCATCCCCCCGACTTTCCAGGTGCTGTGGTAGCCCTGAACTCTGTCCTCTGGTTAGTCAAGCCAGTAAGACGGAGTGTTTACTGAGCCTGGGCCATCTTGTTTGGTATCAACCAGGACTTGCCCTGAGATGGATAAACCATAAAGCCTGAAGACCCATCCAGTGCCTTTGCTATCTTCCCAGAGGCCCCTTCTTCCAAGCGTTACCTCTGCCTGTTTGGGTTGCTCTCTGGTGCCTTCAAGTAGTTGTTTTTATATTTTGTCCAGCATATACAGTTGTTTTCTGGGGGAGGGCTGGTCTGATAAGAGCAGTTCTGCCATTACCAGGAGAACCCAGGCCTTGGTGTGCTAATATAAAATTGCAGTGTCAGGTGCCCCTCCTGGAGGATACTGACTCAGTTGGTTTGGGAGAGGCCCAAGAACCTACGTTGCAGAAGAGCTGCAGATGACTCCACCATTAACACTTTGAGAAACACTTTTTCACAGCATTCCTGAGTCGCTCAGTCTCTGTTCAAATCCTTCCTATCACATTGATTCCTCCTTATTTATTATGCATATACTCACAGAAAATCTGACCTAAGCTGTATTTACTTACCAGAGAAAAACAACAAAAAATGCACACTTAACCACCAGTGTCGGTGGTGACCCAGTAAAGCTCACAGACCCTCTTGAAGGAGCATAAGCTCAGGACCGATGCGGCAGTTTGCAAGATACATCATGGAGCCACGGCAACGGCAGAGGGAACCAAAGCAAGCAGATCAAGAGACACTGGCGCTCTCCCCTAGCAGAGGGCCTGTAGAGGAGGTCCTCCTCAGAACCCCCGTGTAGTGAGCTCAAAGAAAGGAAAAAACCGACTTTGGTCAGACCGGCAGGGCTTGAGAAAAGTCTAGAAACGGAATCCTGGCTCCCCCTTACAGTGGATGAATTTTAAGCTCCTCAAGGACAGACCACACCTACTTCACCACCACCACAAGCTCAGCACCAGCACTCTGCCCGACGGAGTAGCCACTCAAGAAATATTTGCTAAGTGAATAAAGACAGACATTTTCTGGGGCAGGAGGTTATCAAGTGAGTGATCTAGGTCAAAAGGCACTACATGTCAGAGAGAACAACCTCTCCAATGAGAGCTCTTATCAGGAAACAAGAGCACAACACCCTAAATGGTTAGTAATTGAACACAACTCAATCTGAAAGACTTCAAAGACTGGCCTCCCTCAATTTTCCCACCAAAGGGAGGGCTCAATTCTTGCACTTATTTTAATGGCACCCATATCACAGGTACACTTACTGTATTGGAATTTTCTTGAAATTCGGAATCTGTGGACAGAAGGCTTAAATTCCTCAGACAAAGTGAGTGATTTGTATCCTGTGAAAGAAAAAAAAAAATTCTAATTAAGTAACAAAAAAAATCAGGATTTATAGTAGCCTATCAGGTAATAAAACACTTGATTACAGTGTCCCTAAGGTTCCAAATGTCTAGAGAGTAAAAAAACCATTCAAAGCAAGGGCTATGTGAATTATTTCAATTTTTAAAATCCTGATATTCTTAAGAAGAAATCTCTTACATTCTTAAAGATCGTTAATAGAGTTTAAGAATTACCTCATGACTCAGGCTCCAGAGTAACAAAAGCTATATAGTAATATGAAATGGATAATATCTGTACAATTGGTCTTACCACTGATAAAGCAATTTCACATGACCTCATTTACTATTCATATAAACCTTTGAAGTATTATTTCACACTCCCATTTTAAGTATGAGAAAATTAATGCTAAGACTAGCAGTGAACTGTCCAAAATCACACAGCTAATTGGCATAACACAAACCCAGTGCTTCTGACTGAAAGTCCATCTTCCTTCCATTACATCACTGTGTCCCCAGCATGGGCATCTCAGGGACCCTTACTCAGAGTGGTACTGAGGGGTTATTATTCATATATGGCTGCCTGGGCTAACTCTGAATTCTGGATTCCTAGAATGCCAGCTGGAATTCACATACTTCATGTGGTAACCCTGCTTTACCTCACAGATCAGTTGTTCCCATTCACACATGCATTCAACAAATACTCACTGAGCATCTACTATGTATTAGGCACTGTTCCAGGCCCAGGGATACAATAATAAAGAAAACAAAGTCCCCGCCACCAGAGAGCTTACATTCTAGTGTGGGGAGGGGGTGTGGACAAAAAACCAAATAAATATACAGTATACAAGATGAGGATACATGCTACGGAGGGTAAGCAGAGTAGGGAAGGCCAGGGTAAGAGCTGCCCTTTTATTAGATTAGGGAAGGCCTCTTAGATAAGGTGGACTTTGAACAGATACTGAAGGAAAGAGGGCATGGGCCATGCACATACATGGGAGAAGTGTTTCACAGAGTATAGCAAGTACAAAGGCCCGGAGGCAAGAGTGGGCTTCCCTTGTTCAAGGAACCACAAGGTGGATGGTACGGCTAAAGTGAAAGGAAGTGATGTAAATGAGGTGAGAGAAGTGACCAGGACAGAGTGTCTAGGGCCTTCTGGACCATTGTAAAGATTCTTTTACTTTAAGTGATACAAGAAGCTACTGAAGGGTTATGAGCAGAGGACAGACATGGACAGAGTAGCAGTGGGGAGAAGAGGGGGAAAGGTGCTAAGGAAACCACTTAGCAGGTGACTGCAGTAATCCAGGCCAAAAAAATGACAGTGACTGGAATGAAGTAATCAGATCAGATTCTAGATATATTCTCAAGGTAGGGCTGATAGACTTTGCTGGTGGGTGGGGGGTAGGAGGGAAGAAAAGGAGTCAAGAATGACTCTAAGATTTTTGGCCTGCTCCACTAGAAAAAGAGAGGTGCCATTTACTAAGATGGGATAGATTGCACCATTTACTAAGATGGGGTAGACTGCAGGAGGAACAGGTTGGGACATGTCAAGACCGGGAAACCTAGGTGACAGCTGGGTGGAGACATCAAGTGGAAGGTTAATCCGGGCTGGAGATATAAATTTAGGACTCAAAGGCAATCTCGATGGCATTGAAAGCCTGAGACTAGGAGAGATTCCCTCCCCTGGGGAGCGAACAGCCATCCAGAGTAGGCGAGGTCTGGGCACTGTGCACTAGGGCCCTCCAACGCATAGAGACTGCTGGCAAGAAACTGTCCTCAGATTGTTACAAAAACAAGAAAATTGATCATGACTTCACAAATGCAGCTTTGTACACAAGGACTCTCAAATCTTACTATTTTCATCTGGTTTTACAGAGGAAGAGACTGAGGCGCAAAGAAGTCATTTGCCTAAGGTCATGTGACTAGTTGTGGAGCCTGGATGTGAATTCACACTCTTCGCAACCAGTGCTGTTTTGCCTCTTACGACACAGGGGTCAAGAACCAGGCTCTGGAATCAGCCTGCCTGCCTAAAGGGGACTAATTACAAGCTTTGGATACTTAGGCAAGTTATTTAATTTCTCCTTGCCTCAGGTTTCTTTATCAGTGATATGGGAATAATAACAATACTGACCTCTTGTGAGATAATTCACAGAAAAACAGCACAGCACTTGGCATATAGTAAAAATGCAGTAAATATTAGTTATTGTTACTAATAAAACACAGGGGGAGTTATTACTAATAAAACACATTCAAAACACAGTCCTTTTAAAGGGATCCTTTGTTCTTTAAAAATTAGAAACCACAGAATTAAATTATGCTGCCTCTCCCCAGATCAAAACTGTATTACATACTTTAAGAACTGCATTATTCAAAAGGGGGTCAGTGTGCTTCAGTTTCTTTATCTATGAAACAGCAAAATAATAACAGTTCTCAGTTTCTGGGTTCAAAAGACATAAGGTAAGTTACCCAATACAATATCAGAAGTAATAACAGTAAATTTATCCCAGGACCTCTCCGGAAAGCAGCTGTAGGGGAGAGGGAAATGTGGTGGAAGGGCTTGGTGAAGAACAGACAAAACCACCTAAAACTCTGCAGAGTCTTGCTCTGTGGTTCAGTGCCTTAAGGCGGTGGCTCTCAAACCTTTTGGTCTGCAGACAATTCAAAAGGGCAGGGGACCCCCCAGACTCCGCCTGGTTCTCCAGTGATGGATTAATGAACGTGTGAAGCAAATCATTAACTCATGTCCCAAACTCAAGTGCAGACGTACCATTTTATAGACATGAATGGGAAAATAACACCCTTTGAGAGCACCTGGCTGACACTTTGGAAGCCATTCTGAGATCTCTGGTTCCAAGACATCTCTTCCACCATACCTGACGGAGGGGAGGTGGAGCCGAATCAGGGGCTGAAGCACAGGGAGCCTGGTGAAATTTCTGGCTTCCACCACCTCATCACAAAGACATAGATCTTGACACTGATTTCTTCTCTCTCACTAACAGATTTAGAGAGAAGGCATTTTAACCTTTTATTTTGATATACACACAACTGTTGCTGTTCTATGGTGCCCAGATCAAAACAAGAGACAAAACACTGCACACCTCTGATCCACTGTGATTTAGAAGTGCACTGTATGAATTTCCTTTGTTATCGTGACCTTTCATGTGACTTTTGAGACTGTATTGAGTGCTGAATGTTTTCTCACAGCCGTTACTGGGGCAGAAAAAGGGTCTTTCACCTGCAAGAATGACAAGAGGTATTAATTTTACCATAAAATCATTTCACTGGATTAAGACATCTACTTTCCCCTAACAGAGGGAAGTAAATATTCTAATAAGGGTTCAAGTAATAAGTTGGATAAATTACAAGTTAATCATTCCAGTCCTAAAATTTAATGTAGAGCAAAGCACGGAGAATGGCCTGCTCCTGGGAAGTTAAAAGAGAAGATTAGTTTTTTTCCCCCAGATTCTTTTCTGAGAATCTCTGCATTGGTTTTATTTCTTAAGGTTGGACTCCTAAGTCCAATCTTTAGATCCTTTTTACCTCTGAAAGAAACTCAAACATTATAGGTGAAGGCCAAATGATTAGGCCTGCTCTCTCCACAAAGCTCTACAGGTCTCAGTGGAAGTACAGATATTTACTGACTCAATGAAGGTTAAAAGATAAAAATTAGCCTAAACTCACCAGTATGTGTACGGACGTGAGTTTTAAGGTGGTGGCTTGCTGCAAATGCTTTTCCACAGCCATCGTGATCACACCTAAGTAAGTTGTTTAAGCAGAGAGGATAGCAGTCATTAGCTAATAGACCTTTATCTTCAATATCTCTTGTAAATACAAACTTAAATTAGAGCAACTGCTCAGAACACTATGATCAGCTCAGTGAAACTGGTTTTACAGATGGGAATGATGACAGGTTCCTGGAAAAGTAAGGTCAAATCTGGGATCAGAGGGAGAGGTTGGCCCAGGATAAGTATTTCTTGTCCTACAAGTAAGGCACATGTTGAGAGCCCTAACAATACAAGCCTTCTGATGAATTACACAACAGAATTCTATTGACAGTGAGAACACATATGGAAAATCTACTGCAAATGGAATATAAGGAATAGCAGTGGTGGGTACAGAGGCTCTCACATAGGCATGGGGCCTGAAATACAACACTAGAACAAAATCAGTCAGAACATACTGGCTGTAATGTAATTATCTATAATCTTCAGAGAGCTTTTCTCTTTTACTTTCTTGATAACCAAAGCTAGAGGTAATATTTTCCTCCTTAGAACTCCGAGGGCATTTATCTACATGCTGCTTTTATGGCACCTGTCATTCCCAATCTTATTTTATCTCTATGTGTATACATTTGTTATCTGTTCTCCTAGATTATAATTCCTTTGAGGGCAGGGTCCATGTAGTTCTTTACATCTGCTGTAGTCTTGCACATAGCAGGCATTCAGTAACTATTTACATGAAAATGAATGCATTTTCTTATAAGCCAACATATTTTATTTCTTTAAATAGAAAGCTTCTCTAAAGTATTTTACTTTTTAAGTACATAAAATCATTGTGTCTAAAGCCCCATCTAACATTCAAGAAAAATTAGCAGTTTTAATCATGACAAAAATGCGTGTGATTGAATAGAAATCAGAGTCCCCTTGACAGCCCTATGGGGAAAAAAGTAACCCAAGCTTCACAGCAGCTGGAGAGTAACCAACTAGAATCTAAATACTCTTGCTTTTAGAGGGGCCATGACTCAGGAATGCATCTGTAATTTTTGAAACACATTTCCATTTAATTGGTGTTTAAGAGTTGACTGTCCCTGAAGACTTTTCAATTTCTAGGTATCCTAATGAGATGAGTGATTTGAGAACAGAAAGGTAGCATATTTAATGCCATGAACGTAAGAGCAATCCCTCCTGTCAAATTCAAAGACATTGTTTATGGGCAATTTTCAGTAATATATCTATATTACATTTAGGGGGAATCCTTACAAACTGATTACCTTGTTAAAAATGTCATATAATCATCCCAAAGTTGTTCTTCAATCCCTGCTGAATGCCCAGAACCACGCTAAATGCTATGAGCAGAGGAGAAAGTAGATGATACAATTCCTTCCTTCAACCTTATATTTATACATGCATCAATTAAATATATATGTGTGTGTCCATATATGTATATATATATATATATAAATTGAAATCTATAGATAAAAATGGATGCTCCTATATGTCTGCATGTACACATGACATAGTACAAAGCAACAACCGAACAAGTGATAAAAGAAAAAAATATCTGCACCAGTAGCCTAAGCATCCCTACCCCTCATTTCCCCTCATTTCCTCCTTCCCTCCTCACCTCTTCTTAGGTACATATCCCTGCCTCTGTGCTCAAAGCTCTTCTAGCATCTCAGTCTCAGATACTGTCTGGTTACTTGTGGTTCTTTTCCACCAGGCTAAGTTTCTCAAAAGGAGAGCCGGTATCTTAGTATTTCTCTAGCACTGATAAAAGTACCCACCACGTAAGTGAGTTTCAACAAATGTTTCTTGAAAATAAAGGGGTGGGGAGGCTTCCCTGGTGGCACAGTGGTTAAGAATCCACCTGCCAATGCAGGGGACATGGATTCGAGCCCTGGTCCGGGAAGATCCCACATGCCGCGGAGCTACTAAGCCCGTGCGTCAAAACTACTGAGCCTGTGCTCTAGGGCTGGCGAGCCACAACTACTGAGCCCGCGTGCCACAATTATTGAAGCCCACGTGCTCTGCAACAAGAGAAGCCACCACGATGAGAAGCCCGTGCAGCGCAACTAGAGAAAGCCCGTGTGCAGTAACAAAGACCCAATGCAGCCAAATAAATAAATAAATAAATAAATAAATAAAATAAATTTATTTAAAAAAAAAGAAAGAAAGAAAGGGAAAGAATGAGGCAGAGAGGCCACCATCCGCAGAGTAGGTAGGGATGCTCTTGGAATCCATCGCCACTCCTCCAATCTGCAGTAGTTGGTTACAAATATCCTGGGGAAAGCAAACACTGCCCAAAGAACCAGCGAAGGGAATTTCCTTTCCACTTTGAAAAATTTTAGAGTACATCAAAACACTCAGCTGAAACTTGGTCAGTGACAAATAGAAAACAGCAAGACCCACCGAAATGGCTTTTCTCCTGTATGGGTTCGAATGTGCTTCCTCAGATCACTGAGCGTGGTGAAGTACTTGCTGCAGCCTTCAGATTCACAGTTAAACGTCTTCCCTGTGTGAAGCCGCTGATGTGCTTTCAGCCTGCAAGATACCCCAGAGAAATCCCCTTTGTCATAATGTACTACAGAGCCTTCCCACGTCAGCTTAATGTGCGTCAGGGTCAAGTGCATAAGAATTCTATAGCCGTAATACATTAGCAGCCACCATTGAGTGCTCAGAGAGAAATTCAGAGAAGTACACGGCGTAGAGGTGTGAGTGTGACCCTGGAGCCAGGCTGCCTGGGACTCAAATTCTGTTCTCTTCTACCAGAAGGGGGCCTTGAGCCAGTTACAAAGCCTCTCCGTGCTTCCATTGCCTGAGCAGTGGCTGTGAGGATCAGCACTCAGGACACTTCCTAGCACACAACGAGCGCTTTTTAAGTGTTAGCTAGTATTTATTATGTGTGCTATTTTATACGCAATGTTGAACACTAATGTAAGTCTCTTGACACAAACGGGGGAAAAGGGAAATGGCTGAGTGGACCACTCCCCATTTCTTGGGGCTAGAAAAAAGTTAATCTTTAAGGTGAGGCAGGGAAGGAAGTGAAAGAAACCTTGGTTCCAAGCTCCTGAGCCAACAGGAGATATTATTCTATGCTAAATACTAAAATCCTGAGGCCAGGATGTCATTCCAGGAGATATGAATCCGGACACAAATGGACTCTGATTTTTAACCAACCTAGTATGTGTCAATCTTTAAGTTACAAGTTCCTCTAATGAACTGTCAACAGTTGAGCATTACTGTCCTCTTTAAAGCCCTGAAAGTGAACGTCTGTACTGTGCAGGGAGAGCTCTGCAGTCAGGACAGAGCTGCGGTCAGAGGCTGGTGGTGCAGGGAGGAATGGGCTGACCTGTACAGCGTGTTGAACGCCTTCTCACAGCCCTGCACGTCGCACTCAAAGGGCTTCTCCTTCGTGTGCACCCGCACGTGGATCCTGAGGCTGTAGGAGGTGAGGAAGGCCTTGCCGCAGCCCTCCTGATTACAGACAAAGGTGTACTCTCCCCGGTGGGTCTTCTGGTGGGTGCGCAGGTTGCCTGCTGTGCTGTAGGTGCGGGGACAGCCCTCAAAGGTGCACTGGTACCGCTTTACCTGGCAGACAGAAGACACCTTGTCAGTGGGACAAAAGAGCTGCTCAGGGCCTAACTCCCTCCAGGGCTTGGCTCTCAGGAGATGCAGATGAGACACACAGGTTTTTATCAACACAGAAAACACCCTCTAACAAAACTGAAGAAAATCTTCCAGTTGACCAAATTACACCTGGACGACAAATGATGAGAGTAATGCCCAAGAGACAAGCTTGTAGGTAGGTAAACACTCTAAATGAATATAAGAACAGTGTTTTTGGACTAGTAAACGTCTACCCCCATAGGTGGGCACATACTTCTACACTTACCCATATTCAAATACAATTTGACTTTAAGGCTTGATTGAACATCCTGCCCTCTGGCACTATATCTTTTTTTTTTTTTTAATTTTTAATTAATTAATTTATTTATTTATTTTTGGCTGTGTTGGGTCTTCGTTTCTGTGCGAGGGCTTTCTCTAGTTGCGGCAAGCGGGGGCCACTCTTCATCGTGGTGCACGGGCCTCTCACTATCGCAGTCTCTCTTGTTGCGGAGCACAGGCTCCAGACGTGCAGGCTCAGTAGTTGTGGCTCCTATAACCCTAACCCTAACAGGCCCAGTTGCTCCGCGGCATGTGGGATCTTCCCAGACCAGGGCTTGAACCCGTCTGGCACTATATCTTGATTGGAACTGACCAATGTTAAATTGAGTTTAAAACATTCTGAAATTTATATACTCAGTCATAGGTATACTAGCACAGTTACGTACTAGCATAATTTCCACTGCATTATTTTCAGGTCTACAGAATGAAAAAAATGTACCATGAATTTCTGGGAATATTTGGTAGTACGACGTTTCTCAAACTGCCAGCCTATTGGTCTCCTTCCCACCATCACCCTTCTGGAAAGGGTGCTATCCACAGGTGCCTCCACCTCCCTCAATGCCTGTGGAACCACTCGGCCAGGTGGGCTTCACCGGACGAAACCATTCTCTTGAGCTTCCTGGTGGTAAAACTCTTTCCTCCTTCCCAATTTTCCTTTAGTATTTGAAAAAAAATCTCATCGACAATGCTTCTCCTTCTGAAAACTTGTCTTTCACCATACAGTAATTCTCTGGGGCTCTTTATCGTCTTCCCTGAGCCACTCACTCCTTTTCTTTAACCTCTAAATGTAGGTTTAGCCCGAAACGTCTCTCTCATCTCCCAAACCTTCCCCATCTCTCCATTGGTTCAGGGGAAGCATCATAGCCTTGGCTGGAGAAGACTGAATTCTGGCACTTAGGTTCAGGACTTTGGGTAGGTCTTTTCACGTCTCTGAACTAAAGATTCTTCATTTCTAAAAGGCAAAACTGAATGCCTGCCCTGTCTGACGGCGCTTCTGAGCAGAACAAAATGAGATAAAGCATCTGTGGAAAGACTTTGTCATTGATCTGATGCTATACATATCAGGGTGCTAGTTCTGCCTATTCTTCAGCTTTAGCAAAAATCTTCATCCCTTAATCCTCATCTTTCTCCAAAGCTTCAGTCCATAGCTCTCACCACACTACTGGTATTCATTCAACAGTTAATGAACTACTATGTCCCAGGCAACAAGTTAGATACCACAGATAAAAAGGCGAACAAGACATAAAGCTCTGTCTTTAAAGAGCACCATTTTAATGAGGTAGATGCGCACAAACTATTACACACTGTGCTGAGTCGGACAACAGATACACACCCGTGGTGCTTGGGAAGCATAAAAAAGGGAAACCTAACCCCTCTAAGAAAGACTGGACACAGTGAAGGCTCAGAAGCTGAGGCAGTCTCTCTGAACTGAGAGTGTTTTTTGGTTTGCCTATTTGTCCATTTTGTAGGGATTAAACTGAAAAAATGCTCCTCAGACAAACCGGAAGAGATGGGCATTCCAGAAAGAAGTAACACCTTGAGAACTACATTGGAGAGATATATGAGTACGCTGGTACAGGGGACCACAAACACACCTGAGTAGGCAAGAGACTGGAAAAAGAATCTAGAAAAATAAGGTGAAGCCTCCTTAGTTAAGCTATAGAGTAGAGGAATAGGACAATGGGAGCCATCAGTAGGTTTTAACCAAGATAGCAACACAATCAGATGTGGGGTTTAGAAAAGATCATTCTGGAAGCTATGGAAGACTGGAAGGCTAAGAGAATAGAAGAAGGGGTAGAGATTAAGAGAAGGGAGACAATAGTCCAAGATAGAGATGAGAAGAATCTGAACTAGGGAAGTGATAGTGGACATCATGAGAGATGTATTGCAGAGAAATTAAAAGGGGAGAAATGAGTGGCTGTAGTGACAACTGGGTGCTGAGGCATGGCAGCAGTCAGGGAGAGGCAAAGTCAAGATCAACTCCCGTGATTGGGGCCTGGATGACCAAAGAGATGGTCACATACCAATTTTGGACTGGATGGGGGTTGGGGAGAGACGATAAGTTGGGTTTGAGGTGCTGCCAGGTAGAAATGTCTAGTAGACAGACATATAGGCTGGAAGCTAAAAAGAAAAGCTACAGCAGGAGTCTCTGGTACACAGATAATAGCTGACTTGACTTTACACTAAAGCAGGCTGGTTCAAGCCGCAGCTCTGCCACTTACTGTGTAACCTTGGGAAAATTACTTAAGCTGAGTCTCAATTTCCTGTATATAACAAGGAAACAAAATCGATCTTTTTGGGGTTGTTGTATTAACTAGGAATAATCTGCATAAAGTATTTCAATACAGGGACTGGCATATAGTAGATGCTCAGTAAAATCTTGGCTACAAGGACAAAAGACGGGCTCCTGAATGTCACCGGCGTTTAAGGAACTGGTCAAAGAAGAGAAGCCATTGATGGATGAGTGCGAGACAGGGCTGGGGAATTAGGAAGAGAAGCAAAGGAGACGGATGTCACAGAAGCCAAAAGATAAAGAGTCTCAAGGAAAAGAGAATGATCAAAATGTTAAATATCAGAAAAAACAAGGAAGATAGGACTGGGGAAACTACTGGATCCAGCAGCTAGGAATTCACCAATGACTCAGCAAGACTAATTTTAATGGACTGATGAGGTCGAAGTCTGGATGAAGGTGAATAATGAAAGGCGGGGATAGATGAGGTCAGAAGTCTGGATGAAGGTGAATAACGAAAGGCGGGGACTGATGAGGTCAGAAGTCTGGATGAAGGTGAATAACGAAAGGCAGGGACTGATGAGGTCAGAAGTCTGGATGAAGGTGAATAACGAAAGGCGGGGATAGAGACTGGAGGTGGAGAGCAGCAGCACAAGTGGACTTTTGAGTTGATGAAGTGCTGTTTGTCTGTTTGAAGTAAGATAGGTCTTGAGCATATCTGGAAGGAGAAGTGTCCTGGAAGAAAGAAGCTGAGGATCTGGGAGGAACACGAAGACCACAAGGATATTTAAAAGCCTGGGCGGAGGGAAAAGCCTCAGGTAGGGGGAAGGACATTCAGTTTCAGAGAAGGAGGATCCGAGGTGAGGATGGGTATGACTCAAGGGCCCTGTGGGCCATGCGGTCTCTCTCACAGCCACTCAACTCCGCTGCTGTATGTGACAGTAACCATAGACAATAGATAAATGGACAAGCAAGGCTGTGCTCCAAAAAAACTTTATTTATGGACAATGAAATCTGAATTTTGTATCATTTTCATATATCATGAAATAATGTTCTTTTGATTTTAAAAATAACTTAAGAATGTGAAAACCATTCTACAAAAACTGGCATCTGTATGGATTTGGCCTGTGGACCACAGTTTGCCAAACCCTGAAAACCTGTTGGTGTGGGGAAGGGAGGGGCCCATCTCCCCTCTGGCTCCTTGTCCTTCTCTCAAAATCCCATCTCCCGGGTGTGGAGAAAAGGGAACCCTCTTGCACTGTTGGTGGGAATGTAAATTGATACAGCCACTATGGAGAACAGTACGGAGGTTCCTTAAAAAACTAAAAATAGAACTACCATAGGACCCAGCAATCCCACTACTGGCATATACCCTGAGAAAACCATAATTCAAAAAGGATCATGTACCACAATGACCACTGCAGCTCTATTTACAATAGCCAGGACATGGAAGCAACCTAAGTGTCCATCAACAGATGCATGGATAAAGAAGATGTGGCACATATATACAATGGAATATTACTCAGCCATAAAAAGAAACGAAATTGAGCTATTTGTAGAGAGGTGGATAGACCTAGAGTCTGTCATACAAAGTGAAGTAAGTCAGAAAGAGAAAAACAAATACCGTATGCAAACACATATATATGGAATCTTAAAAAAAAAAAAAAGGTTATGAAGAACCCAGGGGCAGGACAGGAATAAAGATGCGGATGTAGAGAATGGACTTGAGGACATGGGGAGGGGGAAGGGTAAGCTGGGACGAAGTGAGAGAGTGGCATGGACTTATATACACTACCAAATGTAAAATAGATAGCTAGTGGGAAGCAGCCGCATAGCACAGGGACATCAGCTCAGTGCTCTGTGACCACCTAGAGGGGTAGGATAGGGAGGGTAGGAGGGAGATGCAAAAGGGAGGAGATATGGGGATATATGTATGTGTATAGCTGATTCACTTTGTTATAAAGCAGAAACTAACACACCATTTTAAAGCAATTATACTTCAATAAAGATGTTAAAAAAAAAAAAAAGCCCATCTCCCCTCTGGCTCCTTGTCCTTCTCTCAAAAGCCCAACCACCCATAGGATCTTGCACATGTCTTTAGGTTCCCCAGGCAAGCGCTCTCTCACTCATTCACCCCTTTCCCTTCCCCATGCCACACAGGACGTGCTCCATAAACATCTGCTGAACTGAACTACTGACCAGGCATTCTCATGTCTCAGTGCCTAGCTTTGAAGCCAATCACTGCCAGATTTATTCTAAAACAGTGTCCCACATGTACCACCTCTCTGCTCAAATGATTAAGTCCCAATTCCCTAGCCTCGTATTCAAAGTCCTTCCAGGTCCTCTTCTGTCACCAGGCCAAAAGCAGGCTCTGTCGAGGCCTACAGGGGACAGTAACCCCTTCCCTAACTGCAACACTGAATTCCCACTCGCCTGCCTTTGTTCTCTCTCTTTTCTCTCTATTGGAAATGCCTGGTTCCTTTCTTCTCTGCTTTTCTGAGTCTCTCTCTTCCATTCAAGCCTCACTACTTCCGATGCCCGCCACTATCACTCCATATCTATGTGACAGTGCCCTTCTCTGAATTCTAATAATATTTAACTATGCCACTCAGCGTACATGGTTAATTACCCTATCACGCACATGTCCTGATTTTTCATCAAGACTAAAAACAAACCTCTTTGGTGCTGCAAGATAGAGATTTCAAAATGATCACTGACCAGGAAGGAGAACCAGGACCCCATGAATGCTATAATAAAGGAGTCTGCATGTCTCTGTCGTACAGCTTACAACAACGGTGAATGACAAGAGCAGAATTTCATTCTTAAGACGCTACAGCAGTTGATAACTTTGTAAGTAACAAGTGCAACTAACTATCCCTCCCTGTCTCCCAGCCCTACCAACCCCTGCTCCCATCTAGGTTTTCTTACTTGGCCAGTTCAAGCTTCCATTAAGTGTTCCTTCCTCAAGGACCTCTTCCCTGACCGATCCCTACCCTCTCCCCAAACTACAAGAGGTACCCTTATTACAGGTTCTCATAGCATCCTGTATTTCTTTAAAGCACGTAGACAATTTACATGATTATCTGTTTGGAATCTAGGCACAGCAGTAGCTGGAAAGCAGGAGGCACTAAGTAGATATTTGTGGAGTTAAATGAATAAACGGCTACTCTCCAGCTGGACTGTAGGCTCCATGAGAGCAAGAACCACATCCGTCTTGTTCACTGCCAACAGCCTCAGGAACTAGCCTCGTGGAGAAGTAACTCAGATTTGTTGAGTGAAGGAATGGATGACTGAACGAACAAACAAAACAAAACCAACAGGACTTAGTGTTGAGGAAAGTAGTGGCAAGGACTATAAGTGACAAAGCAACAGAGTTTCAAGGAGGATGGTCAACCAGGTCAAATGTAGCAGAGGTGACTGAGGAAGCATTTCTTGGACTCAGCCAACTCACCAGGTCAGAACTGCCCCAGCAAGACTAGCTTCATTGGAGGCGTAGGGGCAGAAGCCAGGATGTAACAGGCTGAAAAGTCAGGGAAAAGGGAGGAGCTACGGCCAACGAATATAACTACTCTTTCACGGAACGGCTGAGGAGAGAGAGGGGAAAGTTAGGAGAGAGGACAAAGAGTGGGGAAGGTATTTGCATTTAACGGGGGGGGGGGGACAGATGACTGTCAAAGCAAATGCTCCCCAAGAGTATGCTGAATAAACGCGCAACCTCACCCCATCTGGAGGAAGGCAGTAAATGCAAGTCTCTATACTGTGTCTTTCAGAATCGTTTCTAAACAGCACCAAATTTCACAAAAAGGGAAAACTAAACCACCTCAAACTGGATCAAAGGAGGAAGTTGCAAAAAACACGTTACACAGCGGAGATGTTGCAACATTTGGTACATTTAAATACAGTTAATGTTTTCTGAATGCATACATGCATGATAAACCTTGTTCCAGGGATTATTTTCTCCCAGGTGCTAGGGATAGAGAAAAAATGGCCCCTGCTCTCAAGGAGTTCAAAGTCAAGAGGCAATTCAAACAGACAAGAACAATATGGTATGAGAAGTTGTATGGATACTAGAATATAGAGAAAAACTTAGGAAAAAAAAACTACAAAAAACTTAAACTTGGGGATGACTAAGAAAAGCTTCTCGAAGGAGGTGATACCCAAGCTAAATTTAAAGAACTTGAGGGAGAGGTGACACATAATAAATTGGCCTATTGAAATTAACTGAAGTATCTGTAATATGAACATAATGTCACCAAAGATTCCATTGGAAAACACATTTCTCCAAATGAGTTTGAGCACTGCATCACTTAAACGGCTGTCGATTATGAAGTTAAGGAGCTCAGAGACAGCACAGTTTGGGCTCACTGAGGACGGACCAGGTCTAATGCTAGGAATGGGCAGGAGGCATGAGCTTTCAGAGAACTGATGTTGATTCATAAAGTGTTCTGAGTAGTTCTAGAATAAAGAAGTATTTAACAAGGATGACTGCCTTGTTAAGTCAACAGGACCAGAGGAGGAAAGGTGAATGAGAGAAGCAAAAATGAGAAAAACACTGGAACTCCAGGAGACAAAAGCTTAAAAAAATTCAGAAGAGAAAAAAGGCTGGGTTTCTGCTGGAGGAAAAAGAAATGAGTCCGAGAGAACTAGATCCTACACACACTAACAGCGTCATTCTCAATAAGGAAAGGGAGCTTCTGATTGTGAGCACCCAGCATCTGAACATTCTTATGAATAAATGATTGGCTTGGCTGCTACAGCTGTAGGAGCTGCCCTTTCCTTCCCATCACTAGGGACTTCCCATCCCTCTCCCCAGTACCAACTCTGTTTCCACACTGGCAGTGATCTCCTTTCTCCCACTCCATAATGTACAACCAAAGAGCTCGAAATAGAAATGGAAGAGCCCTGCAGTGACCTCCACTGCCCATCTCAGAGCTGAATTCACATAGCTGCTCCCACACCTCAATCCTTTACCCTTACAGAACTAATGTCATCCATCCTGTTGCCCCTGATTTCTCAGCCCTTTTCATAGCTAATGGGTTTCAGTGTCTGATTCTCCTCTCTGTCTTTGCAAAGGTGGTGTGTATCATAGAAAAGCACAAAGTCCTCAGTTCAAATCTCAGCTCTACCACTTGCCAGTTGTATGTTTCTAAGCCTCCGTTTTCTCATCTGTAAAATGAGAGCTAACAGTACCTATTTTATAAGATTAGTATGAAAATACAAGACTATCAGAGTCCCTAACACAGTGCCTAGTACACAGCAGGCACTCAGCAGGATGCTAACCATCTAACCCTCTTGCCACTGTCACTGCCAGCCTAACAGGAGTCCTCATTCTTTAGCTGTAAGAGTCCTCAGCTTATGAAGTAAGTAAGTCATGGGAATGTAATGTACAGCATGGTAACTATAGTTAATAATACTGTATTGTATATTTGAAAGTTGCTGAGAGAGTAGATCTTAAACTTCTCATCACGAGAAGAAAAGGTTGTAACTCTGCGTGGGGATGGACGGTAACTAGACTTACAGTGGTGATCATTTGGCAATATATACAATTACTGAATCATTATGTTATATAGTGTTATATGTCAATTTTATCTCAATTGAAAAAAATTAAGAATGATATTGAAAAAGAGCCCCCAGGGCTTCCCTGGTGGCGCAGTGGTTGAGAGTCTGCCTGCTAATGCAGGGAACACGGATTCGAGCCCTGGTCTGGGAAGATCCCACATGCCGCGGAGCAACTAGTCCCGTGAGCCACAACTACTGAGCCTGCGCATCTGCAGCCTGTGCTCCACAACAAGAGAGGCCGCGATAGTGAGAGGCCCGCGCACCGCGATGAAGAGTGGCCCCCACTTGCCGCAACTGGAGAAAGCCCTCGCACAGAAACGAAGACCCAACATAGCAATCAATCAATCAATCAATTAAAAAAAAAAAAGACTCCTCATTTCCTCCTCTTCCCCTTAAAAAAAAAAAAAAAAAAAAGAGCCCCCAGCTTTGCCTCGTGCCCCAACTGCCCACCATGGAAGTAACTTTCGGGGGCCTGCTGCTACGGAAGGCCGAGAAGTCCAAGGCAGCAGAGCGTGAGCGTGGAAGGTTACCTGTGGCAACGGCTGCACCTAGAACCCCTCCAGCGGGACTACCAACATGTTCCCCTTGTAAAACACGGTTCAAAATGGTGGGTCACATTCCACAGCTGTATTAATATGACAGTTCAGCAAATTAGGGGTCACTGGGTTCCAGGGAACCCAAACACAATTTATAACCCTGTTTTAGGAGAAAATGCTTCCCAAAGAGTTCCTAACAAAGACAATTTTAACCTTTTCTTTAACAGAATACCTCCTTCCATACCTCCTTCAAGAACTATGTGGGCCTACGAGGAAGAGAAAGTAAATGAACATTCACCAAACCAGACCAAACCACCATGCACCAGACACTATGCTAAATGTTTTATGCATCCCGTTACATATTTATAAATGAATAAATCTCAGTTCACCGTCACGAAACGCAACGGGATATTTTCATTTCAATTTTACAAAAGGGGAAACAGAGCAGCTTACCCAAGGCCACACTGTATATACCAGAACAAAGACGGAACCTAGGTCTAAATTATCCCTGCGCACATCACAGAAGAAACAATTTTAAGAATAAGCTTGATTTAAATAAGAGAAAAACATTAACATTTGGATTCTTTCTCCAATGTCCTACCACAGCGAAATTTTAGCAATACTCAACAGGTACAGCCTATGTAAAATGTAAATCTGAGAACTGTTATTCCTGCAGCATTATGCTGGAAAACTAGTATGAACATAAAACCACCCTTGTCCCTTTTCCAAGCCAGTGGGCCTCAGTGATGGAAATGCTGAATGCTGCACAAAGGTATGTGACACACATGCAGCCATGCAGGGGACAGCGCTCAAATGGCTTGTCTGCTGGTAAACAGAAAATGCTTCCAGCCCTGGTTTCCTACCGAACCTCGCACATACAGCCTCTAGCGGTCTCCCTGCTAGACTCCCCTAGAGTCCCTCAGTGCACGGATTATTTCTTTGTTCTTCCTGGTATTTGACAAATGTAGATACTCAATAAGCAAAAGCTTGTGGAAAGAATGAATGGATCCTTAACACTAGCATTTCAAGCAGAAACAGTCTCTGTCCTAGTTCTGAAGGGCAATTCCGTGGGTATTCAGAAGGGAACCTGTAAAGGAATATAATCACTGTGTGCAAAGACTAAAAGTGGGTGGGTCCCCTCTGCAGAGTCAGCAACAACCTGGTTTGTCTGAGTGGATCCTTCCACTGCCTGAGGGATTGATAATGAGGAATGAGATTGGAACTGGGTCTCCCAAGGTAAAGGGCACGTTGCAAAAAGGCTCTGAAACACTGGAGTCAAATTTTCCCCCCTATTTTTATACCTAAAATTTGTCACACTAAAAAAACCAGACCCCTTGGAATGTCACTGACCAACGTAGCAAGCAGCCTAATTCATAAAGCATCACTGTAACTGTGCTTCTTGGTAGAAAAAGCTATTCTCTCCCAATCAATACACTGGAATACTCTGATGCATCATGAAGAGCATATTTGGTATGTGATTCCTGGGCTTCTTCACACTTCTTGGCCAACCATGCAGCAGAAAAGTGCAAGATCAGTTGGTGGGGCGGGGGGGGGAACGTTATGTTCACCAATGTGGTTCAGACAGAGGTAGATGAACAGATAACCTAACAGTCCTGGAAAGGTCTCAGGAAGGGCACAGATGCAAGAAAGTTTGGGAAACCATCGACTGCATGAACTGACTAAAGGAAATACAGCTCCTTAGAAATACAGCTGAGTAGAAAGGTTTTAAAAGAGCAATGCTTAAGAATGCTGATCCTGGACTTCCCTGGTGGCGCAGTGGTTAAGAATCCTCCTGCCAAGGCAGAGGACATGGGTTCGAACCCTGGTCTGGGAAGATCCCACATGCCACGGAGCAACTAAGCCCACAAGCCACAACTACTGAAGCCCGAGTGCCACAACTACTGAAGCCCACACACCTAGAGCCCGTGCTGCACAACAAGAAGCTACCGCAATGAGAAGCCCGCGCACTGCAATGAAGACCCAACGCAGCCATAAATAAATTAATTAAAAAAAAAAAAAGAATGCTGATCCTCAGCAAAATGACAATGTTTTGATTTGAGAGTTTTCAAAGCTACCAAATCAACAGGCAGACAGTAGTAAAGTAGCAAGTTCAAGAATAAGACATGTGCAATTTGAATGGGAATGACCAGTGGCCCTGCGGAAGGAGAAGACAGCACCTGTAGCAAGGTTCTGGTTGGTTTATTTTTGCACACGACAAGCATGAGGGAAAAAAATGAAGTAATAGGTAAGCCAACCACACACTATAGGAAACAATGGAACAATCAAGGGTAAACAGGAAAATCAAGCTAAAATCTGACTCTGAAAATAAGCTGCTTCGGAAGCCAAGAAGACTTAACTAGTTATCAAATGACCTGATTTCTCAAGAGTAACACCTGGGCGTAGAGATGGAGAAAAGACCAAGTTTTTGTTTTTCTGGGTTTTCTTTAAAGGTGGGGGTGGGGCAATGTAAAGAAATCATGAAGAGTGTTATCAAATAGTCATAAACACTGGCCTCTTCAGGCCAATTAAATGGATTTAAGTGCCAAAAAATAAAATAAAATAACACCTTTGTTAAAACAAAAGCTACACGTCTGTTAAAACAAAAGCTACGGTTAAGATGGTGCTTCAGGAAGGCGAGTCTCCTGAATGTCTGGTCATTTAGCAAAATTTTCAAAGGCTGAAAGCCACTGCTGCTTCTCCCTCAATCCCCAACCAACCCTGCAACTAATGATTTCAAAAATAGTTTCTAGAATCTTCCGTGTAGATCTCATGGATAGAATGGGAAAATGTGGTGAGAGGAAAGTAGAGTGAGCTAAATCCACGGTAGACTGAACAAGGTGCTTACATGTGCCCTTGACCTTGTCCTATTACATGATTATCAAGGATCAGAAGACATGAGTGGTAAACCAGGCTTGCAAGTAGGACGAAGTGGGAAAGTGACAGCTCATATCACTGACTGCATAATCATTCCTTCTCTACCATCTCCTCCTTTTCTGCCTAGATCAGCATTTCCCAAAATGTGTTCCACAAAACACTGACCGTGGAAATAAGACCTGAAAAATGGTTTCCCAAGTTCCAAATATTTGGAGAATTCTGCATGTCCTTCCTTCTTAGTTATTATCAAAAGCTCTTGAGAAATCCCATACTAATAAGCAAATCTCTGTCTTGATTTAACTTTATGTTTCCCAAACATCTGCTCTTGAAACACTCTCACATAGTAATCATTAACTGAGGATGGCCCAAAGTTTAGGCCCTAAGCCATGTTCAAATTCCCTCTGCTAAAAAAATGATCCAGTCCCCTAGACTTACTACCGCCTCATCACTCTTCTTCCTCCAACTACCCTATTAGAAAAAGAAAAGAAAAAGTTGATGCTTCCTGCCTCCTGTTTCCTCACTGCCCACTCACTTCTCCATCGCTGGACATCTGGCTTCAGCCTCCAGCGCTCTAGCGCAAGTCTTCCCATGAGGTGATCAATTGCACAAGCAGCAGAACTAATGGCTCCTCTTCGGCCCCTCAATCCCTCTGCAGGGTCACAAGGGAATATTCACACTTCTTAAATCTCTCTTCCCTCAGCTTCCACAGCACTGCGTTCCACCCAACCCTGGGACTATGGGAACTCTGGTTCCTCTTTCTCTTTCCAACCCTTCGATTCTCAGAACAATTCTTACTTCTCCCTTGGGTTATTTGCCCACAGTTTGAACTACTGCTCCTTCATGGATCCGCAATTCTAATCCCCAGCCACTTCCTCGACTTCAGGTCCACATTTCCAAAGGGCTTCTCAACTTGTTCACGTTGCTCTTCCCCAAGGACTATACATTCATTATACTCCGACCATCTCATCAATTTCCCCACCAAACATTCTCCTCTTCCTGTCTTCTTGATTCCTGTTGTGGAATCACCATTCATGGAGGGCGAGGGGGACAGAAGAGTCGGCCGCTTTCTCCTCAGCAGGCACAGAGCACTCTGAATGAGCCTCAAAGTACCTATCACAGTGGACTTGAACTACTTAACTCACTACTGAGATCGGAAGCTCCATCAGTCATCCATGTGGCCCCTGTGCTAAGAGACAGAAGAAACTCAACACGCTTGGAAAAACGGATGAATCCTTTGAGTCAGACCCCATTCATGGCTCATTCTTCAAACTCCAATAATATACCAAGTTCTCTTATACTTCAACAAAAGCTCTGGATTCTTTCCACACCATCCTTCATCAGACTCAAAGGAAACCCCAAACCTAAACTGCAACTATCTCCTAACCAGGCAATCAAGCTGCCACGGCTACCAGAGCAACCTTTCTAAAATACCACTCTAACCACATCACTCCTTGGCTCAGACACCTTCAGTGTATTTCCAGAATACAGTCCAGGTCCCTCTGCATGCTGTCACTGCCTTCCATGTCTGAGTCTCTGCTGTACTTCCATCCTTCTCTGCTACAACTCCCTATGTTCTAGACTAAGGGTAGTCAGGGCAGCCCACTGCCTGTTTTGTAAGTAAAATTTTATTGGAATACAGCTAACTGACATTTGGGGCCAGACAATTATTTATGTGTTGTAGGGAGCTGTCCCGTGCACTGTAGATATTTTACAGACCTTTGGTCTCTACCCACTAGATTCCAGTAGCACTTCCCCAGTGCGACAACCAAAAATGTCTTCAGATATTGCCAAATGTGTCTCCTGGGGGACAAAACTACCCCCAGCTAAGAAACACCATTCTAGAGATTTCCAAGTGCCAGCTAACAGTAGGATGTTGTTGCTAATAAAATACAGACCATATCACAATTGTAGTACAGTGTCCAGATGAAGAGATAAAGAGTCGCACAGTACTCAGTGCCAGTTGACTCACACTTGTGAGACTGTGCTCAATTACAAATTTTAAGGACTTTGGAAAACTGGAACTTGTACAATCAAAGGTGACCAGGCTGATGAGAAACTAGAGGAAAATGTCGTAAGAAGAACATTTAAGTAAATGGAGATGTCGAGCCTGCACAGGAAAAGATGTAGAGAAACCCATGATCTTCAATTACCTGACGGGTTGTCGGGTGGGAGGAAGGTTTAGCTTGCTGCTCAGAAAGGAAGCACTGGGGGCTTGCCTGGTGGCACAGTGGTAAAGAATCTGCCTGCTAATGCAGGGGACACGGGTTCGAGCCCTGGTCCGGAAAGATCCCACATGCCGCGGAGCAACTGAGCCCGTGCGCCACAACTACTGAGCCTATGCTCTAGAGCCCGTGAGCCACAACTACTGAAGTCTGTGCACCTAGAGCCCATGCTCCGCAACAAGAGAAGCCACCGCAATGAGAAGCCCGCGCACCACAACGAAGAGTAGCCCCCGCTCGCCACAACTAGAGAAAGCCCGCGTGCAACAACAAAGACCCAACGCAGTCAAAAATAAAATAAATAAATTTAAAAAAAAAGAAGAAAGGAAGCACTGGGACCAGTGGGCAGCAGCTATAGGCAGGCAGATTTTGGCTGCATACGAGCAAAAGCTTTCTAACAATCAGAGCTGGCCAACAAACTCTGTATTAGGCTGGACTGTGAAACACTGTGCTCTCGTCGTTCTGTAAGTGTTCAAGCAGAGACCAGAGGCATTGGTGTCGGAGATGCTGCAGAGAGATCCCTGCATGAGGTGGGAGGTAAGACAAGATGGTCTCACTAGGGTTCCTTCCAGCTCTGAGGTTCCAAGGCTAGCAAAGGAAAACCAAATGCCACGAAAAAAACGATTCTCCCGTTTCAAGACCTGAATTACAGCAAAAGAGGAAAATATTCTGCTAAACAATTTACCCAGTGGCTGTTTGGTAACATCTTACATTTAGTCCCTGGCATTGCAACTACCAGGGATCGGTTTTTTTCCTAGTTGACCTGCAATTAGCTCCCAGATAATGTATATCACTACCTTTAAACCACATCTTTTACTCTGCTAATTATCACCCTTAGTACAATCTGTACAATGCTTTACAGTTTTCGAAACATTGTAATACGTGTTACCTTACGCACATTAGCTAAATATGAGCACGAAAACTTCTTTTAGATAACCTGCTCTCATTTACTGCCTCCTGCCCGAGTTTCTTACAAAAGAAAGCTAGCCTTGGGCTTCCCTGGTGGCGCAGTGGTTAAGAATCCGCCTGCCAACGCAGGGGACACAGGTTCGAGCCCTGGTCCGGGAAGATCCCACATGCCGCGGAGCAACTAAGCCCGTGCACCACAACTACTGAGCCTGCACTCTAGAGCCTGCGAGCCACAACTACTGAGCCCGAGTGCCACAACTACTGAAGCCCGCGTGCCTAGAGCCCGTTCTCCACAACAAGAGAAGCCACCGCAATGAGAAGCCTGAGCACTGCAACGAAGAGTAGCCCCCGCTCGCTGCAACTAGAGAAAGCCTGCACGCAGCCCGCACGCAGCAACAAAGACCCAACTCAGCCAAAAGTAAAAATTAATTAATTAATTAATTAATTAATTTAAAAAAAAGAAAGCTAGCCGTTACTATCCATTAAGCTTTCACTAATAAAGTATAGTCCAGCAAATACTCATCTCTCCAAAACAAGTCATCTTTACACAACTCAGAGATAAGCCAAATCCAGTTATTTCCACATCAGAGACATGGATTTACCTCAGTGAAGTGTCTATTTTATTTATGATCTGGGGAAGAAATCTGCAATTTAGTTTTCCCAGATTTCAATGCGGCCATACACACCAAAAGTTCCAGAAAGCAGTCACAACAAAAAACATGAAGCATATACAGTAAGGAAAGCCATTGTAGGTCCTAATTCCAGGGGCTCCTATACTCCCTGGCTGAAACTGCTGATAAGAGTTGTGTAAGGACTTCCCCCAAAGCCAAACTGGGCCTTCACCCACTGCTTTACTTACTTCTTTACGTTTCGTTTCTGGACATTCCGACTGCAGTGTGAGGGTTGCACCTTCGATATTTCTTGGCATGGGCGTGGAACCAGGGTTTATTGTTAAATGAATCTGATCTGGTGAGATAATGTGTTGCACATAACCCTGGGACATTGCTTCATGATCTATTAGATGAAAGCCCTCTTCACCCCCCACTAGAAAAGGCAAGTGTTCTCCGCACTGTCCGTCGTCATCGTCGTCTTCCAAAGTGCCAGGATCCTGCTCGATAAGAACAGTTGTCCTATCATAAACAGTTCCAGATGAGGAAGGCACCAGTCCGTTCTTATCCACAAACCTGAGCATCTTGTCATCGGGGGTCAGCTCATCTTCCTCTACCTCAAAGTAGCTGATGCTGTCGTCTGGACTGTGTTCCCCCATGGTTCAGTCGTGCTCAGCCCAATTGTGAGAAATGGAAAGGTAGTGACCTGTCTGCAACAGAACAAAGCCAGAGTCAGAGCCATACCATAGGACCCAGGGACCTCCTCAGCAATCACAGGGCTGTTTTTTCCTCTTGTTTCAAGAGCAGGACAAAGTAAATGAAAAACATCTTCCTTGGGACTTTTTTTTTTAAGTTTAAACCCATCAAGTCATTTTGAAGGAAAAACAATGTCTTTTTTAATAAATTGAAGTAATGGGAATTCCCTGGCGGTCCAGTGGTTAGGACTCCACGCTTTCACTGTTGAGGGCCCAGGTTCAATCCCTGGTCGGGGAACTAAGATCAGGCAAGCCGCTTAGCACGGCCAAAAAGAATTTTAAATAAAAATAAAAATAAAAAATGGAAGTAATAAGTAGCAGCTTATAAGACCTTCCAAATGTGCCTTACTGCCAAACACTGTGAAGGCTGGTCAAAACACTTAAGGGGAAATAGGGGCAAACTGTTTCAAGGCTGAGTTGCTATAAATCTTAAAGTAAGGGAACTCCACCTAAATATCCCCCAAATCAGACCGTGAGGCAGTAAGTCTATGCTGGAAGGAGTAGGGCTTTGGAGGCAGGGTCACCTACCCACAAATCCCGGCTTCACTACATACTACTTGGGTAACTTTCTGTGCCTCACTTTTCTCATATGTAAGGTGGAACTGGTAATTCCTGTTCTCAGGAAATTGCTGTGCAGAGTAAAAGACACAATGTATGTTAAAGCACAATGTCTGACAACAGTAGAGGAATCAAGTGTGAATTTGTTCCCTCCTTCCGAGAACAGATGTTTCAGCTTCTGGGTAGTGGGGCTAATCCCTAATCAGGCATATCTAATGAAGATCACTTTATCTATTTATCTCCTAAAACAATCTGGTGTCCACTAGAAGCTATGCTTTATAGTGTGCTCTCTGCAATGAGGGAATGATGAGTCTTATTTTTGTTTCTACTGACCCTAGCACAGTACACTGACACGAGGAGTTCAGGATATGTCAGTTAAATGAATGAAAGACCTGCAGATATACTCTCTTGGAACGATAAACTCTCTTGGGAAAAATATCAAATTTGAAGTTTTCCTGTTCTGGAAGAGTGATTCTTCTTCTACCTGTAAACACATAGGTTCTACAAACGCGGGTCTGGCAGACATAACAGAGAATTTAAAAATAATCACTTTTAGTTTTCAGTCTGGCTTTGCACTTATCTTTCTCTTCTGCTCCGGATTAGAAAGTGAACCTTTACTCGGTAGGGCGGCTAGACAGAGTGGTAGTTACCAGAGACAGGCCAAGGGATCTGAGCCGGGAGGAACCGGCCCGACCCCTTGCTCTGGCTTACGCAACCCGGTAGATGCACATTTCGCTGCATCTGAGAGGAGAGATAAGAGCACCGGGGGCCCCATTGGGCTGCCCCAGCACCACAGGCGGCAACGCGGAGACCAACTGTCCGGAACAAACAAGACCAGGAGGTTTGAGGGTGGCAAACGAGAAATACAAACGGAGCACCCTTGAAAGGAGGATGGGAAAAGGAACCTGTCTGGGATAGTCCCCAGTCCAGGGCTACACGGAAAACCCCGAAGTCAGGCTGGGGGGCTCCAAGCCGGGCGAAGAGGGGCAGGGTCCGGATCTCCATGGAAACAGGGGAGGGGGGCTGGATACCCATCCCCATGGAAACGGAGGAGGGGTGGGGTCCCTACGGTGACCGGTCTGGGGTCCCTACTGGAAAATGCTTCAGGAGGGAGCCTAAGTCCCGCGCCCCCGGGAGGTCCCCAGCCCAGGCCGCGTCTGATTTCGCCTTTTACCTCCGCGGCTCCCGGCAACGGCGGCGGCGGCAGCAGCTTCTCCCCTCCCCAGCGGCACCATGATTGCCCCCACCTTCCCTGAACGTCACTTCCGCTTCCGCTTTCCGGAGGAAGGAGGAGATAGTGGCTCCGCCTCTCCCTGACGCTTCTGGTTGGTTTAGTCGGTGTGGGGGCTGAGCTCGAGCCTCCAATTGGCGAGCGGAAGGGGCGGGACGGGGTGGGCACCAAGGAGACCTCGCGGGGCCACGAGTTCGTCCAGCGCGGGGCAGCGCCCGCCTAGTCCTCCGCCTGGGGGGTGGGGGGCGGGGGGAGTTGCCTGCTGGGAGTCGGGGCTCGGCTCTAGAGGCACCAGACGCAAGGAAGAGTGATCAGACCCCCGGCCACTAATCCAAAGTAGCCCCAGCCCGGCTTGCGCTCCCCTCACCTTAGCAGCCACAACCGCAACGGGAAGGACCCCAGTTAGCTGCCGAATTCGTACCCGGACCGCAAGGGGGAAGCCTGGAAGGCTGTGACATTCCGGCTTTCTCCTTGTGGCCCCAGCTTCCCCTCCTCACCTAACAAAGTTAATATGGGCAGGAGGGTCCCAGTAAGGAAGATTGGACCCAAATGGCAGAAATGGGGAGTATTCCAAGCCTGGCCGGAGGACGCCACCACCTCTTCTCCGCTTCACAGCCTCGCTTAAGACGTCCAACTCCCTTCTTCCTCACACCCCTGCCGAGGCCGTCTCTCCCGGCTTTTTCCCCTGCAGAGGACTGTCGGCTTCCATGGAACTCGTGCCCGGGCCAGGCAACGCCACCTACTGGCCATTCTTTCTTTAACCGTTCACATTGTCATCCTACCGGCCGGTCTCTAAATCACTTACACTGCCAAGGAGTAGTGGTGATCCAAGAAGCGATTTTGTATGTGCCTTTACTCTGCTCCTGACTTGTAAATATCTAGCTGTCAGAACCTCTTAGCAGCCGCTGCCATTTCCCCCATAAGCTATTTCTCTAGACTATTCAAAGTGGGACAATCCTCAGAAACTAGATCAGGGGTCAAGGGGTTGGGGCCATGCCTGTACTATCTCTTGCTTGAAAAAGGTAAATAGTGGCTGTTATCACCAGACTGCCAGGTAAATATCTCTCTGGCCCCTGACCAGCTGCCCCAGTGCTTTTTTTTTTAAATTTATTTTATTTTATTTATTTGGCTGCGTCGGGCCTTAGTTGCGGTGCATGGGATCTTTGTTGTGACGAGCGGGCTCTTCGTTGCGGTGCACGGGCTTCTCTCTAGTTGCGGCATGCGGGCTCCCGAGCACGCGGGCTCAGTAGTTGCGGCGCGCATGCTTAGTTGCCCCGTGGCACGTGGGACTTTAGTTCCCCGACTAGGGATTGAACCCGCGTTCCCTGCGTTGGAAGGTGGATTCTTAACCACTGGACCACCAGGGACCACCCTGCCCCAGTGCTTAAGCCACAAATGTCCAGCTGCTGAGAGCTGCCATTTCTTAAAAGATAAAAGCAACCAACCACTGTTAAAAATACATTTATCATTAAAATATATTACACATATAAGAGAGGGGATGCATTATATACAGTTTGGAGGATTTGTTGGCCCAGAAAATTCCACTTGTTTCACCAGAACACCAATTTCTTCAATATTTTCATTTTCAAGCCACTGCATTGCCCTCGGAGGCTGAGTGGCCAGCTCCAGAGTTGTTGAGCCGTATCTGAGTGGGAAGGGGGGTAGGGTTTGCAATATGTGTAAACACATGTCCTCAGACAGAGAGCTGGAAGCATCTGGGGTGGCTGTGGCCTCTTTATCCAGCAGCTTCCATTTGCATTCTTGCCGTCCAACTCATTCATCCTTCAGGACTCCAAAGTTTGTTCAAATATCTGATCATGGGGAGCCCGGCCCAAGCTACAGGGAAGGCACTATATGCCCTGGAGGCAGGTTGAGTGAGCACAAGAAGTACAGTTGTTTAAACATTAAAAAAAAAAAAAGATCTGTTAAATAACTAAATTTGAATGCTGAATGTCAGTTTTATTGTGGTGGATTTCCCGTCATGTCTTCACAACTCGCAGCAGCATTGAGTGCGACAGTCATGGTGGGGAGGGCAGTCTGGGCTCAGGAAACAGGCAGCTGCCACTCTGGCATCCCAGTGGGCTCACGTGCTCTTAGGGCAGCTCTGGAGCTGAAACAGGTGGGGCTGGTAATTGGCTGCCTCAGGCAGAATAGGAGAGGAGATGGACAGGCTCAGGGTGAGTTGCAGAGGAACTGGTGAATAAATTCTTGAGCCTTCTTCTTCTCTGCCACTTCAAGCTTTTGGTGACCAGCTGGGTTTCGAAGCAGTAAGCTACCAAATATGCTAGCTGTATGAAAAACCCAGAAAACATATGATTCAGCAAAAGAAGTACTACTTATTCTCGTGTTCTTAGGAGTGGGGAGGGGTGCCCCAAAGCAGTACTTTCTGCTTTAAAATAACTATTCGAGGGTAAACTTTGCCCAGAGCTTGAGATTTTAGTTCTACTGCAGTGGACTTGGGACCTTCCTCAACCACATTTCTCTTAATGAGTCAGTTTGCAGAGATGCTTTCCACACACACTTGGCAGCTTACCTAGAATATTACCATCCAAATGATTTTTTGCTGAATTTTTCAGCAGTTCTTGCAAAAACGCCATCAAGTAGATGAAGACATTTCTGTGGCACGCGGGAAGGGTAGCAATGACCTGAAACAGGGAGAACTGGGATTGTCTTTTCATTCATTCAATCGTTTCTCAAGTGCCTGCTATATTCCAGGAACTGAGTACATGATCGGGTACATGAGTAGTAAGACTGTACACTGAAAACCTTGATCACTTGTCACAGGTGCCAAAACAGAAGCATAGATCAAGCGTTACATGAATTTAGAGGTCAAACTTCTAACTGAACGTTCTCAAAAGACTTAAGAGAACCGAAAACATTTTAGTTGCGTCTTGAATAGAAGAGAAGATGGCACTTGCAGAGGTAAGGACTAGGGCATTTAGGGCAAAAGAAAGTGTAGAAAAAGGCAAGGTAAGGAAAACAGTGAGATAAGAAGAGAGAACACATCGTGAGAAGTCTATTTTGGCAGGAGCACAACTGTTTGAACAGGCCCTAAGCTTGGAAGGGCTGATCAGGCTAGAATTCAGTGAGTACTCTGGCTATCTGCATTTCAGAATCGGTTGGGAAGCCTGTACAAAATATATCCCAAAAGAGATTTTGAGGGACCTCCCTGGCAGTCCAGTGGTTAAGACTCCGCGCTTCCACCACAGGGGGCGCGAGTTCGATCCCTGGTCGGGGAACTAAGATCTCGCATGCCAAGTGGTACAGCCAAAAAAAAAAAAAGAAGAGAGAGATTTTGATTCAGTGGAGGTGGGGGGTAAGGCTCTGGATCGTGTATTGTTAGCATGTTTTCTAGATTATTCTGCTATGGCAGGTTACATATGTGAATGACTAGACTAGATCATAAAAAGTCCCGAACATTTGTTTAAGAAAATCCTTAACTGGCAATGGAGAGCGTTTCTGACCAACAGCGACATGACAAGAGCTTTAGAACCCAAAATCTAATGGCAGTACGTAAAACAAATCAGCAGAGGGAGAGCATGAATGCAGGGTCCTGAACCAAGGAAAGTGGAACTAGAATGGAAGAAAGAAGACAAGTGACAGAGCAAGGGGACCGAGCGTGTGGGAGGTGAGGAGAGGGGGAGTCAGAAATGACTCAGGTTTCTGGGTTGAGTCACTGGAATTAAGGTGATGCCATTAAAAGGAAAAGGGACATGAGGGGAAGAACGGGTTTGGGAAGGAAGCACTTGGAGTCGAGTTTCTAAGACACTGCATTTGGGGGATGGTGCCCACTTTGTTCCCTCGGGCCCCACGAGACCCGGGGCTGCAACATGAACACGCCGATGCTCCACGCTTCCCCTCACCTGTTTACTTGCTGTGAGGTTGCCAGAACACTCCAAGCAGTTGTGGTAGACGCTGTAACAGATGACGGGCTCTGGCAGGCTCTCCAGGAAAAGCAGCAGGGCTTCGGCTACGGAGTGATTGCTAGCAGCTTTGGGCCCATCGTTAAGGAACAGGGGATGCCGCTGCCATGGTCATGGTTAGGAAGAGCCCCAGGAGCCAGCATGTGCCAGAGTGATGCCTGCCCAGCCAGGCTCTCTGCTTGGAGCTAGGATGCCAGGCTGACATCTTGATGGGGCCAAGCTGCCTGTCAGCTTCGCCGGGCCCTCCTGAATTCCTGCTATATTGGTTGCTTAAAGTTGTAAAGTCTTCTCTATACAAACTTTAAGTAAGAAAAACATAACAGCTGAGGACACAACATCTGACTTGGAGCCTTAAAATATCATCCTTTCCTTTTGCTCACCTCTCTTTCTCATATTCACAAACACATACACGCGTGCGTGCATAAACATCTGAAGGATACAGAGATTATCAATCATTCCACTATCCAAACAGTCCCTGATATGCTCAAATTCCAACCTCAGGCCTGGCTGCTGAAACAGATCTTCCTGGAAAAGGGAAGAAAGTCACAAAATAATTCTATTTTCAGAAAAGCAGCAATGATTTCCTGACCTAGAAATATAATCACCAGCAGGGTACAAAAGGGGGCAGCATGGTGAGGCCTTTGAATCACCCCAGTAGATAATGTGATGTAGGCTGATGTGGCTAATTCATCTTGCAGGCCTTCCCAGCCATGCCCCCACAATAGGTCTTGAGCACAAGACATCTATTATAAGAGAATTCCCTGGTGGTCCAGTGGTTAGGACACCGCGTTTCCACTGCAGGGGGTGTGGGTTTGATCCCTGGTGATCCAACCGAAGGGAAACCTTTAAAGTAGCTACGTTTCCTGCAGTGTTATGGAGGTATTGACCAGAAAGAGAAAAAACTGAAGAAAATATATCATTTATAAGATGGAGAAGGTTAACAAGGCACCTCAGTGCTTTGAGAAAACGAGATTATGGCAATAAAGGTACTTCTATGAGTCCTAGGATCCCTTATACTTGTTTGTTTTATAAAATAACTTAATGTCCTATAACCGTGAACAATAACAATATTATATGCATTGCTCAAAAGTTACACCTGAAAGGAGCTCTGTAGAGAAGGTAGACTAGCATAGTCCTTAAGAATGTGACTTTGGACTTCCCTGATGGCGCAGTGGTTAAGGATCCGCCTGCCAGTGCAGGGGACATGGGTTCGAGCCCTGGTCCGGGAAGATCCCACATGCCACAGAGCAACTAAGCCCGTGCGCCACAACTAATGAGCCTGCGCTCTAGAGCCCGCGAGCCACAACTACTGAAGCCTGCGCACCACAACTACTGAAGCCTGTGCACCTAGAGCCCATGCTTCACAACAAGAGAAGCTACCATCATGAGAAGCCCGCACACCGCAACAAAGAGTAGCCCCCACTTGCCGCAACTAGAGAAAGCCCAAGCGCAGCAACGAAGACCCAATGCAGCCAAAAATAAATAAATAAATGGAAAAAAAAAAGAATGTGACGTCTATAGACTCCCTGGGTTCAAATCCCAATCCTGCCCATCTATCAGCTTTGGGACCCTGATCAAGTTACTTAACATTTCTGGGAATCTGTTTCCTCATCTGAGTACTACTGTGAGAACTAAATGAGGTAGTGCTGTAAAACACTTAGAACAGTGTTTGGGACATCGTAACGCTCAATAAATCTGAGGGGAAAAGTGGAGAGAGAGTATCCTAAGAATGTATGTTGCTCCAAAGTGGCAGAGCTGTGGTAGATCAGAGTTTCTATTTATCTCCCTGGGACCCAGATAAATGAGTCGGTGAAACTGACCAATCTGATCTCAGAAAGCTTGCCCAACCCACTCTAGAAATCAGGCTTCCTGAGTCATGGCCCCGGGAGTTCCACTAGTCCCCTGCCTGTCTGGCTTGTCAATAAGTTAGCCGCCCCTCCCATTCCTAGAAGCTGGCGAGAGTTTCCGCAAAGGAGAGCAGACAGACATCCTGAGAAGGCTCCAGAGGGTTTCCACCTGGGGGACCCCAGAGGACCGGGGAGGGAACATGCTGTGCTGGGAAGGCCCTCCTGTGTGAGGCTGCCTCCCCTAGGAGGAATCAAGTGCTGTATGTAATAGCAGGGCCTCACAGGGGTGTGGAACGTGAACCTACTGACCTTCACTCCCCGGGGTAAGAACAGCTTTCCACAGGTTCTGCAGGGGAAAAGCTTTTTATGCCCGAAGTTCTCAGGGCTGATGCTTTTTCTCAAGGCAGCATGGCCTCTGCCAGGTGTGCCCACTTCACCACCACCTACCTGCTGGATGGCATTTCGGTACAGGTAATCAACCATCATCCAGAGCTCTTTGGGGATGTCCATGGGTCTTTCCAACTGGCTCCCATCATCTTCAGTCTGAAGTTGCATCAGAGTCTGAAAAGAAATAAAAAGCATGATCAGAAGGGCTACCAATAGAGCTTCTGCCAGGCTGGCTTCAGGAGAATGCAGGACATGGGGACAGCAAACCCATGGAAGAAGGGAAGCGTTTTGATGTCCCTAAGCAAACATTCAGCAGGTAAAAATGAAATCAGGTGACATGATCAAGGTACAAAGGGTGACTTTTGAGAATCGGGAGTGGCTTATGGCAAGCAGTTTCAATCAGGTGAAATATGCATCATCTTAGAAAAACACCCTGCCTATAGCACTTCACTGTCCAAACCAGAGAAATGGTGTGGTCTGGTGAAAAAAGAACAGAGACGTGGGAATACAAAAACCCAAAAGCAAGGTCCAGGTTCAGGGTTAACTCGCCAGGGACCCATGACAAATCACTCCCCTCACTGGGCCTCTGTTTTCATCTATATAATGGAGAGGACAGAGTTCAAGAGTCCCTGAATTTAAAAAATGCAATGGAGGAAAAAGGAAAGCATACCTATTGCCAAAAATCTGCTCCAGACTAGCTCCCTTGTATTAGAATTGTCTCCAGAGGAGCCTTTTATTTATTTATTTTTAAATTTTTATTGGAGTATAGTTGATTTACAATGTTGTGTTAGTTTCTGGTGTACAGCAAAGTGGTTCAGTTATACATATGCACATATTCATTCTTTTTTTTTTTTTTGGCCACACCATGCAGCCTGTGGGATCTCAGTTCCCCCACCAGAGATCGAACCTGGGCCCTCAGCAGTGAAAGTGCTGAGTCCTAACCACTGGACCGCCAGGGAATTCCTAATATGTTCATTCTTTTTCAGATTCTTTTCTCATATAGGTTACCACAGAATATTGAGCAGAGTTTCCTGTGTTATACAGTAGGTCTTTGTTGGTTATCTATCTTATATGTAGTAGTATGTGTATGTTAATCCCAAGCTCCTGATTTAACCCTCCCCGCCACGTTTCTCCTTTGGTAACCATAAGTTTATGTTCAATATCTGTAAGTCTGCATAGGAGCCTTTTAGATCTCAGAAAATTTAGTTTAGGATGATAAACCAAATGATGATTAAAACAGAAAAAGGGGCTTCCCTGGTGGCGCAGTGGTTGAGAATCTGCCTGCTAATGCAGGGGACACGGGTTTGAGCCCTGGTCTGGGAAGATCCCACATGCCACGGAGCAACTAGGCCTGTGAGCCACATCTACTGAGCCTGCGCGTCTGGAGCCTGTGCTCCGCAACAAGAGAGGCCGCGACAGTGAAAGGCCCGTGCACCGCAATGAAGAGTGGCCCCCGCTTGCCGCAACTAGAGGAAGCCCTCGCACAGAAACAAAGACCCAACACAGCCAAATAAATAAATAAATAATAATTAAAGGTGCTAATAATTAAAAAAAAAACAAAACAGAAAAAGGAATAATATCACAGGCCAGGGACATTCCATCATCTTAGTATCTATGGCTGAGTTTCTCTAATATGTTATTATGAAAGACCGAAAAACATGGCAATAACATTTTGCAGCTTTTCCCATCAAGAGGTAGAGTCTTTCCCCATCCGGAATCTGGGCTGACCTCACAACTTGTTCCAACCAATAAAATATGGCAGAAGTGGTACCATGCAAGTTTTGGAGCCTGGGCCACAAGGAGCCTTACACCTTCTGCTCTCAAACTCTTGCTACCACTTAGGGAAGCCCGGGCCAACCTACTGAATGACGAGAGCCCATGTTGAGAGAGCGGCCCAGTGAGCCGCCAACACCAAGAAAGTGAGGGAGGCTTCCTTGAACCCTCTGGCCATCACAGCTGCCGTCTGACTGCAACCACACAAATGAGCCTGGGCGAGACCAGTAGAAGAGCCACACCGGAAACTCACAGTCATGAGAAGCAATAACTTGCTGCTGTTTTAAACCACTAAAAATATCAGGGAGTCTGTTAAATAGCAATACACAACCGATAGAGTAAGCAAACTCTACGGAGACTAAAGAATCCTCAGGTCCCTGGAAAGGTAGGCACGGGAGTATCTTGTTTGATTGGCATGGCTGCTACACAGTTCTGGATGTTCCCCTGTGGCAGGTAACTCACCAGCTCTCTAACAGTTTCTAGCGGCAGGTCCAAGATTGGCTCCTTCATGTAGCACAACGTGTGAATGGGCGATCCGAAACAGCTAGGCAGGTAGTTCCCAGACACAGACAAAAAGTAATCCTTTCCCCTGTCCAAGTGTAAAACGAGAATGTCCTCGATTTTGTCTTCACCCGAGTTGAGCTTTGTAGCTGTGGTCTTATTTACAAAGAGCTCCAATTCAATCTCAATGGCAGAATCTGAAAAAACACGTAAACGGTAACGCTGGTTGGCAGAAGGCCAAGAGGAAAGGGGGAGAGAAGATGAGCAGGAAGAGGGTGAGGTATACAGGGTTAGGGGAGAAAATAAGAGGCATCAGCCAACCAACAAGAATTTACATGCTCAGCACTCAAAAGACACGTGAACAAGGAGTTTACGGTCCAAGGGGGAATATGAAAACAGTAAACAAGAACATGAATAGGTAACTGCTATAAAACTCGTGTTCTAAGTAGTACAGCTCAAGCTAGAAATGATTAATACAATAAGAAGGCGTGGCTCAAAGAGCTTGCCCTGAGCCAGCTCAGATGAAGACACCCTATCCAGTAGAAAATACAGCACGTTATCAGACTGTGAACTGTCCACAAGACAGGCTTAACCCCTCTGCCCCACGGCACTACACAGAGTGCCAAGGAGAAGTTGGGGGCAAGACGCGGGTGGTACATTCTGGGGACAGACATAATTTTTCTGGATGACCACCCTATTACCTTTGCCCACAAGAGCGGACAGTTGAGAGTTGATTATAGTGAGACAGAGGGTGAAAACGGTTCCTCTAACAGCAACACCTGCTTTACAGCACTCCTGTGTCTTCTCTCCCTGCAAAACTGTGGTACATCCACATGACTGAGAATGCTTTTGAAACTGAACTCATGCTCCTTACTATTTTATATTTTATTTATGGATGGTTCATCCACAGGGCTTTGAAAAATGTTCAAGCAGACAACAAAACACTCAGACACAAAAAGCTTATTCCAGGAGAATGAGCAAAGATAGGGTAGGGTGTTCCCCAAACCAGCAACCAGGAACCTGGGAACGGAGGCCTTACCTGGCAGGAGGAACCCTCGGCTGGGGTTGGCCCTCAGCCACTGCTTACAGTAAGACACTTCGTCAGGCTTGTTGATGAATTCAAACTGACACGGTACTTGTCCATTCCGAATGGTAAAGGACTCTACCTGCAGCTGCATGTACTTCACGTTCTGAAAACAGAACTGGGAACAAGCCAGGACCAGTCAGACCAGTGCCCTCTCCGTGGCAACCTGCCTAGCCACCCCAAATGGGCAATCCTTGCCCTTGCTGGAAAGAAAACGAAGGACCATCTCTTTCAAATCATGTTTCTGCTTTTAAGTATTTACCTGGGAGGTCACAGCTACCATGAAAGACCAGTTGTCTGTGTTTAACTCAGAAATCCTAAACTCAAAAAACTCATGTTGTTTTATAAATAAATTTCCTAACAGAATCCAAGTTTAAATCTTCTATATGCAAAGACCATATCCAAAACACCCTTCACACATTCCACTCCCAAACATGAAAATCAAGCTCCTCCTTCCAAGTAGCTGGACATCTAGGGCATTAAAAACACCCTCACCATAAGTCCTCATTTAACTGACTTTTTGGTACAGTCAGTTCTGAATGATCTATGCTATGGCACATCTATGAAACATCTTTAGCCCTAACTTGACTTCTCCCAATGCCCATTACCTTTCCATACTGCCTTCCTTCCCATCAACTCATACGTACCCAAAATTCTGGACTCAATTTTATCTCAAAGCAAAGCATCAGTAGGAAGACAAACCCAGTGCAAGAACACACACCAGCTATACTAAGATCAAATGAAACACATTTTGGATCCTCTGTGCCTTATTTAACTCATGGATGGCCCACGTATGGGTGAAATATATGAGCCACAAAAGGTCACAGGCTTCTGGTTTAGAAGATCAGGAGGTGAACCAACAACCCCTCTCTTGTCAGCTGGCATCATCAGCCTCACTTTATCTAGAAGCAGCTGATCAAGACTAGAGTCCAGTAGTCTGACAGGTGCCTCTTGGAATTCTGAGCCCCAGCAGGTGAGATTTACGTTCTGTGACGAGAAGAGCCTGATGCCTTAGCACGTCCTTCCTACCTCTCGCTTGGAGAGGGACACAGAAGGAATGTTGTCATTTTCCATCTTATCCAAGGAGCGAACAATCTCCTCCAGAGTCTTCCGATAAAGCTCTTCATTTACGACCCTCACCTGGAAGGGAAAGAGCAGAGACTGAGTGCTTTGGCTTCTGCCCATGTCCTCTTTTTCAGTTTAGAGGACATTCATGGCCTTGGGAAATAGCAGTTGATAGCAAAGCAGAAAGTGAATACTAAATAGATTTAATTAACGAACAAAGAACCCAATTAACAATAGATGTAGAAGGGTGCCCCAGAGGCAAAGCTTCTGGTAAAATCAACTGCTTCCTGATTAGCAGAAAAAAGGTGCGGGAGTGAAAGCTTGGTTGGCAGTTCTGCTGGGTCTTATGCCCGGGGCAGAAAGATGCCCAGTGCCTGGCTCTGCTATGCTTGCTGCTGCCAACAGGTCTGCAGTGAGGAGCTTCTCTAGGGCTTTGATTTAAAGCAGCATTTCTCAGGCTTTTTTAAACCTGTATTCCATCAGCCACGAAGATTTTGTCAGGCCTTCCCTTCCTTATTTTGAATTACAATTTTTGTCATTCTCCAGTAATAAAACCTTACCTATAACATTCATTAGGCTTTTTGCAAACCACCCACACCCTTGTAGATTCTGATGTGCCTCTACCTGCACCCTTGAGAATTGGTAATATAAAGAAACACAGAAGTCACTGAAGAAGAGATACAAATGGAGAATACATAAATAAAAAGATGTTTACTGTAAATCAACTATACTTTGATAAAAAAAAAGAAAAAATAGATTACAGAAACAGAAAAAAAAAAAGATGTTCAACTTCACTAGTAATTAGGAAAGTGTAGTCTAAAATAATGGAGTATCTTTCTCTTTTGGCTCACTGGGTCGGCAGAAATTTAAAAGATTGATAAAATCCAGTATTAGCCAGGCTGTGGGAACACAAGCTCATCCAGAGTTGGTAGAAGTGTAAAATGGTAAGGACTGTCGGGAGGATAATTTAGCAGACTCAGATAAATTTAGAATACATTTTTCTTTGAACCACTAATTTCACCTCTAGGAATTCCATTCTACAGAAATATTCACAACAGTACGCAAAGATATATGTGAAGGGTGATCACTATAGCAATGAATACAATAGCAACATTTTGGAAACAACTTAAATGATCAATATATATTGGGGTTGGCCAAAAAGTTCCTTCGGGTTTTTCCATAATATCTTATGGAAAAACCCGAAGGAACTTTTTGGCCAACCCCAATATATTACGGTTCATCCATACTATGAAATATTTTGCAGCCCTTAAAAATAATGAGGAGGGAGCTCTCTCTTTACTGACATGGAAAGATCTCTTAAAACATAGCCAGTGGGGAAAAAAGATGTTCTCAGAACAATATGCATGATATATCTCTTTTACAAAAAGGGAGAAACTTCCTCTGTGCTACATATAGAATACTGACACACATTTGCATAGAAAAAGGTGTGGAAAGATACAGTCCAAAGAGCAAAGGGGAACCTCCACGTATGTAGAAACATATAGTAGAAGTCTACAAAACAATTATGAATTAAATTTAAACAGCTTCCTCACACTCAAGGTAGGAGGAGGAGACCAGAAAGACAAAAGTGGTCTCAGCTGTGGGAACCAATTCCCTAGAGGACGATGACCACAGAGGCACCAGCTGCCCACCTACCCCGATGTCAAACACTGAGCTGACGGGCTTGTGGTCGCTGGTCTTCAGGGCCATGTGGCTCTGGTAGCTCAGCTGAGTGATGTTCTTCCCTTTCCAGAGGACCCGGTCACACCAGGCGGGAGCACGACACTTCTCGCTGAAACGCAAAGTCCACGCTGGGAGCCCTCCCAGGCACAGCAGCGCCCTCACCTGGTGAGCTCCCTGGCTCAGCTAGGGGTGACAGGGCAGTCTTCCAGTCCGTGCAGCTGGAGATCTGAGAGGGCAGGGGCGATTTGGGCCCACTGGGGGGTAATGTGTATCCTGCGGGTATCACCCGGAACAACTGCGAAAGCTCAGAGCCAAAACGCCATTCAGAATGATTCTCTGCCCTCTACTGTCCTATGGGGATCAGGCAAGAGTCACAGCCATCTGAGGGTGAAGGACTCTGTGGTCCTCAAAAGATGGTGGTTAAAACAGGTCGTGAATTCCTACCACCTGGGTTCAAATCCTGTTTCTACGCTTGCTTGCTTGGGAGGCTCTTGAATTTTGGGAGTCTCAGTTCCCCGATCTATAAAATGAGGATAATAAATCATACCTACTTCAATGGGTTACAAGTAAAGTGTATTGAACAGTGCGTGGCATCCCACAGGCACTAATAAAAATATGAACTACTAGGTGAAGGCCAAGTACAAGCTCGGTTTGCTGCAATCATCACCCTAAGCGTAGCTGGAAGGTAAACGAGTCTCAAGAATTCTTATGAAGCAAAGGCTAAGGCAGTCAACAAGATGACGTGCATGAAGGCAGGCTGCTTAATGAACAGATACTATGAGAATGTTTGACCTGAGTACAAAACATGGGGAAGAAGTGACAGGAAACCTATCTTTTTCTTTAGGTCAATGAGGGCAAGTGCTTCCATAACTTTCTGAGTTTCCATCTGCTCAGCCCCCTGAAGCAACCTCTGACCTACCTGGTATCCCAATCGTCAGAGCCAGTGTCATACTTGTAGGTGGGCTGGAACGTGAGCTCACCCTCGCTGAAGCCTTCGAAGACAGCCTTTGCAGCCACCTGAGCTCTCAGCTACACGAAAGGACAGATGGAAAAAAAAAAATCTCAGGATAACTGCTATTTGATGCATTTTCCCCTCTAACCTGCCTTCCTACGTGATAAAAGTGCATTCCCAGGACTTTGATAACAGTAAAAAAAAAAAAAAAAAAAAAATCTCAGGATAATAAGGTCAAACCTTGAATTAGCAGAGGAAAGGAAATCAATCTGGAATCCAATCTGGAATCCGAACTCTAACCCCAAAGGAAAGGCCCATGAGAAAGCTATTCTGTAAGATCTTGAGTTAATTAACTCCTAGGAAGAGAAGCATGCTAACCATCCCTCCACCTGTTATACAGTTTTTAAGGCTCTTTTATAAAAGTGTACCCACATCCGAGGGGCCTGAGTACCACCTTACTGAGATGTCCCTAGGAGGATTAGGTACCAAAGGACATAGAGATTTTTCTCTTCCAGGTATCAACTGTGCTTCATCTGTGTAGCACAGTTGCTCCAATTATACAGAGGGATAGAACTGCATAGAACAAGGTCTGGAAAGAAACAATCCAAAAAGCAAAGGGGAACTTCCATGTATGTAGAAATATATAGTAGAGGTATACCCAAACCATTATGAATTAAGTTTAAATTTAAATAATTTTTTAAAGGAGTTTGTCAAATCAGTTATATGAACTGGGGGAAGCTCTATGCTTTGGTTTCCCCATCTGTAAAATTTGGACTTATAATAGAATCTGCCTCACAGGATTGTTGCAGAGATAAGCTGTCAGCTTAGAACACTGCCTGACACGTTACGAGAGTAACTAGCCCCCTTGTCACTGCAGTGATTCTAAGAGCTCCTTCTCAGCAAGACAGAAACCATAGGTGTTCCCGCCTCCTCCCTGGAGCGCCGAGCTGGCACTGCGTGGACTGGTGAAGAGCTGTCAGCTCCAGCTTTGAGGCAGAGTCAGCTATCCAGGGGACAACAGCTGAAAAACCCCAAAACGTGAATCCCTAAAAAAAACTATTCAGAAAAAACATCAGGAAACTTAAAAAATTTAGGTATTAGTGCAAGATGATTCTTAAATGGGTAAATATAGACCGTAAAACCGTCTGGAAAGCAGAGAAACACACAGACTGGGTACTATTACTTAAGGAAAGACCAGAAAAGAAGGCAAGGGGAGGGACTTCCCTGGTGGTGCCGTGGTTAAGAATCTGCCTGCCAATGCAGGGGACACGGGTTCGAGCCCTGGTCCGGGAAGATCCCACATGCCGCGGAGCAACTAAGCTCGTGCGCCACAACTACTGAGCCTGCGCTCTAGAGCCCACAAGCCACAACTACTGAAGCCCGTGCGCCACAACCACTGAAGCCCATGCGCCTAGAGCCCATGCTCCACAACAAGAGAAGCCACCACGATGAGAAGCCCACACACTGCAACGAAGAGTAACCTCCACTCGCCGCAACTCGAGAAAGCCTGCACACAGCAACGAAGACCCAACGCAGCCATAAATAAATTAATTAATTTAAAAAAAAAAAAGAAGGCAAGAGGAGATGGTATTGAACTACCAGGGAAATGAGAATGCCACAGTCCAGAAAACAGAGGCAAGAGATAGATAGTTACAGAACAGACTGGGTTAAGGCTGAAATGGGAATTAAAGAGAATAATTTACCAAGGAAAAGAGTGGGAGAGAAAAATGGATCGATAAAGAGATTATTCCGTAAAGAAAGACATAACAGACTTGAGATTTTTTTTTTCCCCCTTCAACTGATCTGCACTGGGGGAAAAATAAAGGAAACAGAAAGATTTAGACTAATGACAATACGAAGATGATTGAAAGGGAGATACAGGCTAAAAAGAACAAGGGCTGTAACACTCTGAACAACTCTGACCACTTGAACAGTTTTGAAATCTATTGAGAGCAGTAGCCTGAAGAAGGTCAGAGAGAAACAGATTTCTCTTGTCCTGGGAAATGGCTAGTGCTCTGAGAAAGGAACACTAACCCAAACCATGGTGGAGGAGAGCACGATACAGAACTGCTTCCTGTCGGAAGTGAAGACAGCCATTCAGAAGAAGAGTGGTCATGCACACTGGACAGATCTGGTGAGGAGCAGGGGCAGGGGGAGCAGGAGGCCCATCCAAAACATCAGTAAATCATCTTAAAAATACCAAGTATCTTAGTTATGAGAATAGGCTTGGTTCCCTTTGGGCCCCACCTTGAATGACTGAATGAATGGGCATGCGCGTGAGAGAAAGAGAGCAGCTCTTGCCCCTGGGGGAGACAAGCCTCAAGGGAACAGCCAGGGGGCAGACAACTGTGGGAGAGGGGAACACAGATGGAAGGAAGGAATGATGGGACACCAGCTCCTCAGGGAAACCTCCCAAAATGAGAAAGAAGAGGCTGGAGTTGGGCAGCCAGGCTTTTCTGTGCCCTCCCGTGGCGGGACAGCTGCCTGAAGAGGGCCCAGGTGGCCATCGGTACCTGGTCATTCGCATACAGGGTTTGAAAGGCTTTCTCTTCGATGAGCTTTTTCACTTTTTCCACATCCAGCTCTTCTATTCTGTAGTTGAGGTCCCCCAGCCACAAGATCACACTGCGAGGACAGAGCACAAAGGTCACAGGGTTTAGGAGGGACTTCACCGGCTCTATCCGGTGTGCTCCTGACAAAAGGCCCCCAAGGCTCAGCCTCTGGGGAGCTGGGTGGGGAAGGGACTCGGCTACTCAGGGTCTCTTTTCCTCTCACCATCCCATTTAACACCATGTCTAGCATGCTGCTTACTCAATTATCTTGGTCCGAGTTCACTGTAAACAGTCTTGAGTTCTCCTTGACTATTTTATTCTTGTACGGCTGGAAAGATAGTCTAATAAGATCTAAAAGCAAGACAATAATTTACCTCTCTCCCGGGAAGAGGCAAAAAAGGTCAAGTATTGGGAGTCCTGTCAATCACTCAGGGACTCTAGACCAGATGACGCCACGATGCCGCCTCTTGCCTCCACCCACCCTCCAGTGCACAAAACGCACTCGCAGCCTTTGTTTCTGGAGCTGAGTTCCTCTGAAACAAAGCTCAACCCTTCCAGTGGAGTCTGGCTTTAACCACCACCGTATCATTGGTTGGCTCTTTCCGCAGAGCGTGACAGGTATTTTATTACACCTGCTGCTTTGGGAAAATGATGACTGGATGCTCCCAGGCGACATCGCACATCCCATGAAGACCAATGCCGCTTTATGTGAAGCCAAGAACCAGGGCATGAGAGAAGCCACGCGGCAGCATACACACACCAAAATGAATGCATCCACGAGCTAAAAGCAGACAAACTGACATGCAAGCTGCAACCTCACAAACTAGGATGCTTCAGGGTCAGCGGAACGGGAGACACAGTCCCTGCTGGGCTCCCTGGAGAAGGGAAGCCATCCTGGCAGCTTCCAGAACACCAATCAAGACAGTTCTACCACCACAGCAGGCGGACGAGAGGCTGGGCTCTGTGTACTCCCTGGCAGACACCACAGCCCCAGTGGCTTCTTCCTTGTCATAAAAGAAGGGGCACATGCTCCAAGTGTTACTGTAAAGTCTGAAATTCCAGTATGCCTTGAATTTAGACAGAGAGCAAGTATTGGAGATAAAGGAAATACAGAGAATAGACAAAAATTAGCGCCAGATGCTCCAAGCAGCTGCAACCACGGCTCTGTAAAGTTGAATCAAGAGGCAAAAAAGACTAAGTGAAGACAGAGAAATGCAGCCCAATCCTCAATTACACATGCTTCTGGAGAGAACAGGCAGACAGAATCCTGAAACATACTTCTAAACCTGTGCTTGAGATGCTCGCTCTGGGGTGGCTTTCCTCATGACACTGCATCAAGGCAGACCCATGTTAAAAATAAATCTTACACGTTTTCCAGGAACAGATGGTGTCTGAGAAAGATTCTAGAGGTCTGCCAGATGGCAGGTTGGGAAACGAAAAATTTCCAAGAGAGGTAATCCCTGTGTAACTGAGAGTTGGCTGGAGCTCCCACTCAGGCAGTGGGAAGCCTCCCCCGGCCCCTTGCCTAATGAAACAGAGAGCCCACAGCTTGGCCCGTGGGGCCCGGTGCACCTTGTCGGGGTGGAAGGCCAGACTCACTCGTGCTTGCTGATGGTGAGAGGGGGGAGGCTTGGGTCAACCTGACGAAACTGCATTCGAGAACAAATGTCTTTGTAGTCTTGGTTCCTCCTCTCATACTCCTCCGTGTGGGCTGCCAGGTGGGAATTGACAACGCAGATGCTGGTGTTGTGAAACTGGAACCGGACTGCCACACCTCCTTTGTTACCCTGTGAAAGGGAGTCCAAAAAAAGACCAGTAGTCGTTTAAACCCGAGAGGTTGCAAAATGTTTTCTCTTAATTAGTCTGCATCATAATCCTGGGAGGTAAGTAAAGCAGCGTTACGGTCCACATTGTACAGGCAGGAAAACACATCCAAGAAGGTAGAACGACTAGCTGGCCGGTGGCAAAGGTGAGTCCACTTTTCAGTAAATCACAGGCAGACCACATGCTCTCCCTTCCCCACGGGAAGCTAAGCTCTCGCAGTAGAACCTAAAAGCAGGATTTAACAGCTTCTAGAAGAAGAGAAAATTGCAAACCTATTATTAGCATTCTTTCTTTCTTTTTTCTTTTTAAGCATTCTTTCTTTTCCTTGGTGACCCAGCATAGTTTGTGCAACATATGCCATGCATTAAATGGGAGGACCCACTGGAGGCTCTGGTGTGAAGTGAACACGAGGATTGGGCTAGTTGGGCAAATCAGCCGGCAAGTCACTAAGATACAATTTCTGAATGGTCTGCTCCATCTAGCCCTGCTCGATCACGAGGGTACAGTTCACCTCGTAACGCCAGCACCCTCAAACTGGGACATGTGCAGTCACAGTATCAGGAGAAGTGGGGTCCAAACCTTAGGGACCAAGGCCCTCCATGTGCCAGACGTGCCAACCAGGAACTCACCATCCTCCCCATGATTCCTGTCCCCACCGTCTCAACTTCCACTTCGGAGATGTACGCTGCATGCTCTTGTTTGACATATAACAGCAGCATAATCCCAACCAGTCGGATGAGCTTTACCTGGAAGAGAGACAAGCATTCAAGTCATGGCATTAACTAGGAGTCAAAAGGAAAAGTAGTCCAGAAGCTGGCTGAGAGTATTACTGTATCTCCTCCTCCACACCAGGACACAGGGTAATCACCTGAGTGACTCCGTGATAACCTCAACAGCCTACAAGTGCCAAGACCTGCCTCTTTCACACCCAGAGACGCCTCTTCCAGAGGGCCTGGAACTGAAAATCTCAGGATCATTAGGGCTGGCTTTTGATGAAAGTCGCAGAAGAAGTGAAAAGTTATCTTAGCATTTCCCTGCATAGCAACAAAAAATTAGAAGGTCCCCGACTCCTCTCTTACCTTTGCATATTTGGCAGCTGGATGAAGACCCTCTGATACAGCTTTAAACCACTCTTCCTCCTTTGGGGTATCATGGAAGAAAAAGGCTTCTTTACTCAAATCAAGCTCCTGGAACCTATTAGGAGAAGCAACCAGTCAGAGAGTAGAGAAGGGTAACGTGCGAGATGGCACGTTTGCAGGTTGGTTTGGGTGTGTAAGGCCTAGCTTTCTAGCTAAACTGCAGGACCCTCAAGAGGGAAGAAAAATAAATACTTAGCAACAAGGGACTAAATGTCAAGGAATTTACCAGGTGCTTTCACAAGCAGCAGCCCATTTCTTCTTCATAATGAACCTGAAGTAGTTAGAAGAGTCTCCATTTTATATCTGAGATCACTAGCTTGCCCAAGCACCAAGTGGCAAATGGGTTCAAACCTAGGTCTATATAAATTCCAAATTCTAGGCCCTTTCTGCTCCCGTACAGGCTTCTTTGCTGTCCCCTCCCCACCAATAGTACCCAGTGCAGTGGTAACAAGATAGTAGGTGTGAAAAAAAAAATGACTGATGGATGGGGCCTTTTTTTTCTTTTAAGCTAACCTTCCTTCCCTGGCAAAAGATATTTTTGCTTTGTGACCAACAAAGTGTTGAATGTCTAAGTAATTAAATTCAGTTCAAGGTGCACCGATCTTAACAGAGGGCTGCACTCAAAATTAAATATTAGCATTCAAATGCCAAGCACATCACTTGAATAGTGCCAGAAATTTGTTTACTGGGAGGAAGCACACTAACAGGGGAACAGCTGTTATTAAGCATATGCTCATTTTTCAATCCCTTCACCTGCTGTGAAGTCTCAGTTATAGATCCATGCCCCCATCCCTTCAACCACAGCTACACGTTCTGGAAAATGCAGAGGCAACTAGAAGAGAAGCACTCACCCCACACAGTATACATCTGGGGCCTGGATACCATGGCTGAGCCAGGGCCGGAGGCACTCCTTAGGGGACTGTCCATTCACATTGTATGTTCCCACAAAAAACCTGTTGCCAAAGACAATCAATCGGTCACTTGGGAGGACTATGGACATGACGGGGGAAGCACTGGATGCTGATTCTGCTCGGTTTCAGTCTCTCTGGACTGGAATTTGAAGGCTTAAGAAATGTCACATCTATCCTAGACCAGTGCATGTGGCACCAAGGGGTGACGTGCAGTCTGCCGTGATATTTGTTGCTTTTGTGATAACTTCAAACAGTAGAGGCCCACTCCGAACATTCCTACTTAGCTTTAACAGCCACTAGAGAGCCATAATCCACGAAATGACTGTTTACTGTGTGTACCAGTGAAATGAAAAAAAGAAAAGTACCCTGGTAACTACTTTCCGAAAGAAAGCAACACCAGTGTTCAGACAATTCACTGTTTCTATTCCTAGAAGCAACGTTACTTTGTGTTATAGTCCCAGTGCAATGATTTAAAAAGATCTGGCAGTCATAAAAAGGAACGAAATTGGGTCATTTGTAGAGACGTGGATGGATCTAGAGACTGTCATACAGAGTGAAGTAAGTCAGAAAGAGAAAAACAAATATCGTATATTAACGCATATATGTGGAACCTAGAAGAATAGTACAGATGAACCGGTTTGCAGGGCAGAAATAGAGACACAGACGTAGAGAACAAACGTATGGACACCAAGGGGGGAAAGTGGGGGTGGTGGGATGAATTGGGAGATTGGGATTGACATATATACACTAATATGTATAAAACAGATAACCAATAAGAACCTGCTGTATAAGAAAATAAATAAAAAATTCAAAAATTCAAAACTAAATAAATAAATAATAAAAAGATCTGGCAGAATCCTGCACCCTTTATTCATGTAACTTTCCCTCATCTTGCCTAAAAAGATTACCAAACACTAACTTCCTGACTAATTTCAATTCAAATGACGTTCTTCAAAGGCCCCAAATGATCAAGGGATACACCGAAGGATAAGCAAAAATCAGGATCGCTCTCCTTCTTCTGCACACGTGTATCTCTTTAAATATTTCTGCAACCATTTGCAGGTTGTGTCACTCCCACTACACCACACCTCCCACAGTGCCTGGCCAGAAAAGGCACAGAATAAATGCCTGCTAAGGAAGAGTGAAAGGAATCATTCATTTAGAAAATGATGGGAGGGACTTCCCTGGTGGCGCAGTGGTTAAGAATCCGCCTGCCAATGCAGGGGACACAGGTTCAATCCCTGGTCTGGGGAGATCCCACATGCCGTGGAGCAACTACGCCTGTGAGCCACAACTACTGAGCCTGTGCTCTAGAGCACACGAGCCACAACTACCGAGCCTGCACGCGCTGCAGCTACTGAGCCCACGTGCCGCAACTACTGAAGCCCACGCGGCTAGAGCCTGTGCTCCGCAACAAGAGAAGCCACCGCAATGAGAAGCATGCGCATCACAATGAAGAGTAGCCCCCGCTCACTGCAACTAGAGAAAGCCTGCGCGCAGCAACGAAGACCCAACGCAGCCAAAAAAAGAAAAAGAAAAAAGAAAATGATGGAAGGGATTCTGTACAGGATTTGCTTTCAAATCCAGGGTATGGGGGAAGTGCTTAAATTTCAGAGAGGTGAGTGATCATTTTGCTGTGGAAACAGTCTAAGACCCAGTGAGCTACCTGAAGTTCTGGATATAGGTATAATCCTCTTCTTTCTGCATTAGATGTGATTTCACGATTGTATCTCGCAGTCCAAACTTCTGCATGGATAAAATATGAGCCTTGTCTGATACTGTGACAGTGGAGGAGCGAACCATGTCAGTTATTTCAGATTTGGACTTATTCTGTCTAGAAAAACAAAAAAAAATATTTTTATTAAAAAAAATTTTTATCATATTTTGATGAGTCCTCCTTGACAAAGTACATGAATATAAAGCTAGAAGTTTCCACACATCAGCATCTGAATTTCAGAAGACTACAAAGGCTAAAGTAAAACTTATTTGCTAAAACAACACTATTTCTATGTAGAACAAAGTAAACTTATATGTTGTTGATTGTATAGTACATTGGTCCAGAGATCATAAGTTTGTAGAATCTCAGACCAGAAGGAGACCTGGAAGATAATCTAATCTGATCCCTTCATTTTTCAAATGAGAAAAATGAGACCCAGCATCGTAAATGATTCATGCGGCTGGATGGCAGCAGAGTGTGAATCAGAACTCGGTTTAGACAGTGCTCTTTCTGGACCCTGGGCCTCACGTAACAAGACTATAGAACTATCTAGATCTTTTGACTTGATAATTCCCCTGAATCTCTATTCCACAGGAATACCTGAAATAGAAAGGCAATGAAAATTTATATTTTATTATTATTTGTGTAGTTTTCATAGGCATACTAAAAATTATTCAAATGCCAACATTTAAAGTTAAGCAAAATTTGACATATGTACATAACAGAATCCTAATAAATGCTCAGAAAACTTTTGTTGAAGATTACTTAATGAATTAAGATACATAAAACACTTGAAACAATTTCTGACATTGAATAAATGCCACTAAAGTGCTTAATTTTAGATCGTCATGTACATACTAATTAAAACTATGTAAAATGCATCTATGTATATCAGGAAGGCTCAAAAGTGAACTGAGAATGATAGATTTAGCTACGTTTAAAGTCCAGGGATTGTTCATTACTGTTTAAGTGTGTAATTTAAATATTGACACAAATAAGTTTTTATCTCGACCAGATGATTCCAGCTATGACCAGTAGGGGGCACTGGAGCACACACTAAATATAACAGCATCAGAAAAAAGAAAGTAAATAAAAAAGGGGAGGGAGATGCAAGAGGGAAGAGATATGGGAACATATGTATACGTATAACTGATTCACTCTGTTATAAAGCAGAAACTAACACACCATCGTAAAGCAATTATACTTCAATAAAGATGTTTAAAAAAAAAAAGGGGGAAAAAGAAGTATCTTCAGAGTCAGGAAACTCCTAAAAGAATGGGAGGGAGAAATCAAATGTTTCTAATCTACATTTCCGCGGTAGGGTTAGACTGCCAGTTTCAAATCCTAGATCTGCCACTTGCTAGCTCTGGATCTTGGGTGAGTTATATAACATCTCTTCTTCACCTGTTTCCTTAGCTGTGAAACAGAGAAAATAAGGGTATCTACCTCTTAGGTTAAAGGAAGATAATCCATGTAAGTGTATGATGCCTGGCACACATAGTAAATGCTCAATAAATGCCTAACATTTCCTAGGCCAGCGACTGCGGGACAATGGACATCGTGCACAGCAATGGCCTCAGTTCTACAGTGAGGAAAACCTCAGCCCTAAGAGGCACAAGTGAAGGGAGAGCTGCATTACCTTGGGAGCAAGTTTTCTGGTTTATCCTGACCCCGGGAGCTTCGGTCCACAAGCAGACCCTTCCCATCTGGTCTCGGCTCATCAAAGGAAGAATCACCTAAGGGGAGGAGGAAGGAATTAAAACATACTTACATATGCTTTACCATACAGACCACAGCTTCTCAAACTGTAGTCTGGGAATGACTGGTGGTTTACATATTGCTTGAAACCATAGGAAAGGCCTAGGCTGGTGTCTGGATGAAGCTCCCAGAGAGCAGGACGGAGAGGGGGAAAAAAAGTATTTCATCCAGATGTCTTTACTACTGAAAACATAACTGTCCCAGCTAGTTTGACCCCCTTTTCTTGGAGACGGAGTGCATTATAGAAGGAACAAAGCTAAGAAATCTGCAGACCTAAGTTCTATCACCAGCTCTGCTATTTATTAACCTTTTGACTTTGCGCAAACCATCTAACCTCTCCTGATCTCAGTAACTTGACCTGTCCTGCCTTCCTCTCAGGCTTATCATAGGGATCGAATAGTTGCCACATGAGTAAGCACTTTGAAAGCCACGCAACATATTATAAAATATAACGTAACGATGTTATTACCATTTACTGCAAGTGAGACAAATTCCGAGGAGGAAAAAGGCAAGGGTCAGAGAAGTAAAATTGGGAAGGCCCTAAGTGCTTGCCATTGTCAATGTAGCGCCTTGAAAACCAAGGAGCCCAAGAACTTGCAACAAAGAAATATTTGGGGAAAGTTGTTAAATCAAGACCAACTGGAAGAGGAAAATCAATCTGCCAATTTACTGTTTCTGTGCTCCTTAAAAGCCAGATCCCTTGTCAACAGGGAACAGCATGAAGAGGCCACAGAAAGATGCTGCTTCGATCCACCAGGTACAAGGAGCACCAGGGGCATGAAACATCACTAAGGAATTCTGCTCTGAAGACTATTACTAAACATGGATTTGTCAACCATGCATTCACAAGAACGAGAAAAAACAAACCAACCCTTGGAATTGAAAAAGAAAACACAATCATTTGAAACATGAAAATAGTTACATTTCAATGCCTCCAATCAATCAACAAGGGCTTTCAATTTTGCTTCCTAAATTGCCTCTCAAATCAATCAATATACTCCTATCCCCAATATCACTATACTAGCCTAGGCTACCAACAATTCCCTGGAACTAGTTGAGAGAGACCTCAACTAGTCTCCCTGCTTCCTCTTTCAACCCACCCTCTCTAATCCAATCTCTACACTGTGGCCAGAGGATTTTTTGAAAAAATGACATGACTTAAAACCTTTTCAAAGCTCTCCATTGGATAAATCCAACCCCCTTAATACGGCTGCCAAGCCTCTTCCCAGTCTGGATCCTGCCCACCTCTCCAGCCACATCACTCACCACAGCCCCCTACCTCCTTGAACGCCATACTCCAAGTATACTAAAGTTACTGCAGTTATACAAAGGTCCCATCAGAAACCGACTTCCTTCTTCCTCACTCTGCTTTACATGGCTGGCTCCTACCCATCCTGTGGCCAGGAGTCAGCAAACTTTTTCTGTAAAGGGCCAGAGGGTAAATGTCCTAAGCTTTGCAGGCCACATAGTCTCTGCAACTATTCAACTCTGCCATTATAGTGTAAAAGCAGCTATAAGCATCAGTATGCCCATAAAACTGTATGGTCCCAGATGTTTACAGATTATATAATTTCCACGTCACAAAATGTTATTCTCTTTTAATTCTTTTCAAAAATTTTAAAATGTAGAACCTATTCTTAGCTCATGGGCTGTGCCAAAGCAGGCAGCAGGCTGGATCTGGCCCAGGGGACTGTAGTTAGCCAACCCCTGGTATAGGTACATCTTAGAGGCCATTTCTTCCAAGAAGCCTTCTCTGATTCCTCCCAAACTGGTCAGATGCCCTGACACAGATGTTCCCATAGCTCCCTGTACTTCTCCCACAATAGGCTTGATTGCTGTGTGTTGTAACTGTCTCCCCACTTAGCCAGTAAGCCTACTGAGGACAAGACTATGCCTTAGTACTAAACCATTTGATATTAAATCTTATATATATTCATCGGTTTATTGCATGCTATTTCCGCTAAAGTGTAAGCCCCATGAGGTGGGGACTTTGTCATCTTTATGCTATTTCCCAGGGACCTGGAGCAGCACAGGTGCATAGCAGGTACTCAAGGCGTCAAATGCAAGTATCAGGAAACTTAAGTTGAAGTCTAGCCCTACCATCATCTTCCTGTGTGACAAGTTACTTCCTTTCTTCGTGTCTTACTTTCTTCATCTATAAAGTAGGTACTTAAAAAATATCTCATAGGGCTTTACAACGTGCAACGGCAAACTCAGGAATAACGCTTAGGTGTTGTTTCTGCATGTCAGTGCTTTCTGAGGACTCCGTCAGGCCATCTCCTGGGGACAAGTGGTTTGTCCCTGTGGACTCGGCTTCTGTCCAGGAGTGGGCAGTGTACTGACTGGAAAACCACCTTGCTGACCTGCGTCCCGTTGATGCCCCGACCCCGTATCTTTCTCTGGACTCCGTCCAGCAAGAACTAGAACATCTTCATCCATGACTTCATGTAAGGAAATGTTAAGGCATGGTTGGGGGGATTTCCAGCCACAGGGCAGTCTTCTCGGAATCTCTTCCCTCCTGAATCTGGTACGGAAGCCGGCTGTCAGCAGCTCTTTACCAAGTTTACCATCGCACAGCCCCACGGTCCCCTCTCCGGGCCACAGCTTCCTGCCCTTCCTCCTCTTCTGCTTCCCTACTCCCACGCTGCCCTTTTTCCAACCTCAGACCTGCAGTCCCTTGTCACCCAATCGAAGACGTGACATCAGGGATTTTTTTCCTTTCTTCCCATGTTCGGTCACCAAGTCCTACAAATCGTCTCTCCTAAATATTTTCATACCTGAACTTCTCTCCTATCCCTACTGCCATGCCTTAGTTTGGGCCCTTACTATTTCTGGAGAGCACAGTCAGTGATTTCCCTGCCGCCATTCTCACCCCCTCCAGTGCATACTGACAACCTCTAGAAGAAAACACAAATCTGAGCAGGTCTTTCCTGTGTGTAAAATCCCTTAATAACTTCTAAAACGTTTGTAGTAAAACCCAAACCTCTAAGTATTACATACAAGGACCTTTATCATCAGCCCCAGACTACCTCTCCAGGCCCATCTTCCACCCCCCACTCAAACCACTCCTCTCTCACCCCCCATCCAGTCACATCAGAACCATTTATCTTTTTAAGGGAATTCCCTGGCAGTCCAGTGGTTAGGACTCTGGTTAGGCGCTTTCACTTTCACTGCCGAGGGCATGGTTTCGATCCCTGGTTGGGGAACTAAGATCCCACAAGCCGCGCAGCGACTGGGGCGGGGGGCAACCATTTATCTTTTTAAATGTTGCCTCTTCACCCCACCCCTGATGCTGGGTATAGTGTAACCACCCCTCAAACCCACCTTCACGTATCGAACTTCAAACTCGCCCTTCAAGACTCAGCTCAGGGGTCATCTCCTTCGAAAGCCCTCTCTGGCCCTCTCCTTCTACTCTTACATACCCAGTGCTTACTTCTATCAAGGCATTTATCATAATTGTAACCATGCTTATTTAATTTTATTTGGCCGAGCTGCGCAGCATGTGGGATCTTAGTTCCCCAACCAGGGATCGGACCCGGCCCCGGCAGTGAGAGCGCCAAGTCCTAACCACTGGACCGCCAGGGAATACCCTGTAACCGCGTTTAACTCTTTTTATCAATCTTTCCTCTTTAGCTAGACCACAGGCTTCTGGGAGCAGGGGCTAACGTTCTTCTTCTGTGGCCCCTGGCTTACGGCAACATGAAATATAGCAGGCAGTCAGTAAACACACACAGAGCAAACAACCTCAGGGCAGGGGTTAAGCTCACAGTCATTTCTGGGTGCTTTCTGATGACCACCTTTCACACCTACAATTGAAACCATTTCTGAGTAAGAGCCTACCTAATAGGTCAACCAGAGTGACAACTGCAGCTTGATCTGGATGTACAGAAGTAGAGAGTGCTCCATTTCTCTTGCGAATTCTGTGCATTGCAGTGCACATCTTACAGAACCCAAACCCCTCTCACATGCCCGGCTAAACAGGTAACACTGACCCTGGAGGTTCCTTCCTTCGCCCAGGCAGCACTATAACCTAATACAGACCCACAATCCCTTATCTGAAACCCTTGCGGCCAAGTGTATTTTGGAATTCAAAACCTGGGACATTTTAGGAAGGTAATACATAACCTGTACCGTGTTATACAGCACCACAGCAGTCAGAGGCAACATCCAGAAACCAATAACGTTAGTAGTTCCTCAGTGCAACTCATGAGTAGTAACACTTAGGGGGATAAATAAAGCCTATAAATAGTCTCCTGTCAGTTCAAGCAAATGTTACTGCCAAATTGAGCTTGGGCCAAATTTACAAAAAAATATTTATTTTCCACCTTCAGAGCTTTTAGGACTTCAGAAATGCTGATAAGGAATTAAAGGTGGTAGTTAAGAGTGTGGCCTATATGCATCAGAAAGGATTGAAATATATGTCTATGTACATATATACCACATGTTTATAAATACACATATATAAATTTACACAAATACATATACAGATGGGAAAGTCTGGAAAGTATACACTGAACGTCAACAGTAGTCATTTCTCGGTGATAGGATTGCTTTTTCTTTTTGCTTATAGGTACTTTCAAAGTTAGCTAAAATAAGATGTATTTATATATATGTATATATAAATGCACTATAATTATATATATAATATATATAAGATATATATAAAGATATATTATATATATAAAAGATATATATATATATATATCAATATATCACTATATACAGGCTTTGGAGTCAGACTTAGATTCCATTTCTGGCCCTGCTACTTACTAGCTGTATGACCCCGAACAAGTTATCTCACTTCTCTAAGCTTCTGCTTCCTGAACTGAACAAAGACAACAGTATCCACCTCCTATGGCTGCTGTCTTCTTTTCTATGGTTAATCGAGGCCACCCCTCACTGCATGGCCAAAAGGTCCTCTAGAAGCCAAACCAGACCTGGTGAAGGCCCAGATCCACAAAACAAAGACAGGAGGCATGGCCTCCATTTCAATGTTTCATAGCCAGGCCTGCCACTGACTGGGGGTCTGGGCTTTTCCAAAAACATGACATCACACGAGAAAAAGCAAATTCAAACCAAAACCCAAGTACTCTATTTCTTTTGAGAATTGCCCAAGAGGCAGCAACATTATTTCTTAATTCAATGGCTCCTTCTGTCTCCTCCTCCTGCTCTGCTTCCCCGTTGCAGGTCCCCCAGTTATTTATAGGTACTCCCCAAGATCCAGACCAGCACTAACCAATAGATGATGGAAATGTTCTACAACTGCACTGCCCAAAACAGTAGCCACTAGCTACACTTGAACAGTCAAAATGTGGCAAGAGTGAATGAGAAACTGAATTTTTTATTTTATTTACCTAGAGTAAATTTAAATAGCCACATGTGGCTAGAGGCTACAATACTGGCCAGTGCAGCTCTAGATCTTGTTCTTCTCTTCTACAAGAACCATCAGCCATCACAGTCAATTCTAAACAGAGCTATCCAGCTGTGCCTGAGTTCAGGCCCTGCACTGTCCACTGGGGACTTCTACAAGATGCTCTGTGCACGGGTGGGTCCCAGGTAAAGCTGTGCTGTGACCTCTGGGCCTGCCCCAGAGCTCTCCCTGCTGTCACCAGCACCATCATCACTCTGTCAGCCTGGTTTGCCACCCTGCCCTCCGCTTACCCCTCTCCTTAGGCCCCCAGAGCCAGTCAGCCACCCATCTCTCCGTTCTCACAGCTGCCTTCCTCCAGGCCATCCTCTCCTCACCTGTTACCTCAAGAGCCTCCCAACTAAGAGATCTTCCTGCTTCTCCCTACCCGATGTACCAATTTTGTCTTTGGACTTGGCCAGATTAGACCCTGATTTCATCTCTCCCTGCTCTAACACTTTCAGTATTACACCACTACTTGCAGGTGAAGGTCCGAACTGGTTGGACTGACACAAGAGGCCCTCTGCAAACTGGTCCTGCTCTCTCTCACCATCCACCTCCCAAAGACAGCCGATTCTAAACAGACAGGTTCCCCATGCACGCCGCCCTCACTCTGACTTTCTGGCCCCTCTGCTTCGAAGTCCAGCCTCAACTCCTCCACCCTCCATCACCAAGCCCTCCTCAACCACACTAAAGCTCGGCAGTCATTTCTCCGAATTCTGAACGCCTTCCTGTCTATATGACTTGTCTGGAACTTTAAGGGAAATTAGAGTGTTTTTGGAAAAGCCCTGTGGCTTTGGAATAAAATGACCTAGACATTTCACTGGCTCCATCCATAACCTCATAGGAAACCTCAAGCAAATTAATTTGTTTCCTCATTTGTAAAGTGAGGATAACACCACTGAACTTACACAGAAGCCAAGAGGATAAACAAATGAAATTCTTAATGGGTCAAGAGCCTCGCACAATGCCTGGCACACCGCACATACGCAGGAACGGTTAGCCTCTCCCCTCTGCTCTACTGCTCCTCACCCCCCACTGCTTTGATAATAATGACTGCCATTTATCAAGTCCCCTCTAATAGCTAGGCTTGTGCTAAGTGCTTCACGTGTTATTTCTGATTATTGGCCTCCTTTTACAAATAAGGCTATTGAGGCCCAGAGCAGGTAGCAGACATGCCCAAGGACACAGAGCCAGGCCAGTAAATGGTGCAGCTGACATTAAAAGCCAGATCTGCTAGACTCCACAGCCTCCCCTTTTGCCAACATGAGCACAACATCTTCAATAAAACTATAAACTCTTAGGGGTAAGTACTATATGGAGAGAAGGATTAAGTCCGTTTGGATAATAAAGCCAAAGTACCACCACGGTCTCCACGGGTTGTGTAAGTGTGTGGCTGTCACTACGGGGTGGACATCATGTCCTGCCCTTCCTGAGCATCTACTAGACGGGTCTCGGAGGCGGTGTCCCTTCTCATCTCCTCAGTCACTGGCCTGGGCGTCCCATTTCCAGCACACTAGAAGAACTTGCAAAACCATGTGAGCAAATTACCCGGCAGTTCAAACGAGCAGGATTAATGCTTCTCAATGCTGTGTACACACCACCAGGGGGCCGTCCCATGGCCTCTCCAAGACAGGGCAACACATACCAGTAAGAGATTCGTTCACTTTACAAGGAGATAAACAGACCCCGATTCAGCTACCCAGAATCCAAGTCAGGCTGCGTTAACGATAACGATGATAGTAATATTACCATGAATAATATTAATAGCAAATACTTAAGGCTTACTGCATGCCGGGCATAGTTTTAACCTCTATACGTATATTTAATCTTCACAACTCCTCCATGAGGTATGTGGCATTATTATCACCACTTTACAGACTGAAATAAACACAGAGAGGTTAAGTAACCTGCCCAAGAACACACAGCTAATAAATGGTACAGCCAGGATTCAAACCCAGGGAATCTGGGTGAAGAGACTGTGCTCTTAATCAAAAACTATATTAACTATCAGAAAAATGTGGGGTTCAGAAAGCATTTCTGGCAGAGGAAATAATTTCAGCACAAAGAGACGGCATTATGATATGCTCAGAAATAAGTAACAAAAAGTAGTATAAATAAGTAGAAATGAAAAGTTTTGTTTGAGGAGCATCAGGGGATACAAAAGAAGAGTGCTGGGGTTAGGGCTCAAGCATTAGATTCAAACAGACGACCTGAGTTCTATTCTGTCACTGACCTGGTGAGTGATCACAGGCATGTCACCTACTCTCACCAAGGCTCAGTCTCTCCATCTGAAAAATGGACATTCTCTTACAGAACTTATGTGCTCAGGGTAAGGCCCACAGACCCACAGTAAGTGCTTAATAACTGTTAACTGCTAATGATAATAGTCATAACAGTAATCAATTTTTATTTATAAATACAATTTTATTTTTTTAATTTATTAGGAATAGATTTTTATTATATGTAAGGCCAAACTGTAAGACTTTGAATGCCACGTGGGGTTTGGATTTGACTCCAAAGGAGAGCTAAGTACATAGCACACACTGGGCAGGGATCTCTTGAGAGAAGCCCATAGCACGGGGCACCCAGCATTAAAAAGAATGGAAAGAGCCAATGATTCCTGTTTCAGCCTGGCTACCACCCCAAATAGTTCTGTTACTTTCGTAAAACTCAAATAACCGGGGACTTCCCTGGTGGCGCAGTGGTTAAGAATCCGCCTGCCAATGCAGGGGACGCAGGTTCGAGCCCTGGTCCGGGAAGATCCCACATGCTGCGGAGCAACTAAGCCTGTGAGCCACAACTACTGAGCCTGTGATCTAGAGCCCGTGAGCCACAACTACTGAGCCCACGCACCACAACTACTGAAGCCCGCGCACCTAGAGCCCGTGTTTCGCAAAAGAGAAGCCACCGCAATGAGAAGCCCGCACACCGAAACGAAGAGTAGCCCCCGCTCGCCGCAACTAAAAAAGAAAGCCCGCGTGCAGCAGCAAAGACCCAACGCAGTCATAAATAAATAAATAAATAAATTTTAAAAATCAAATAACCATGCTTCTTAGTCCCTTCCTTCCTTTCCTCCTTCCCTCCCTCCCTCCCTCCCTTTTCTTTCTCTCTTCCTCACTTTCTTTTCATTTTAAACATTTCTCATAATCTCATGGCTTTAAAAAAAGTACCACAGATTTTAACAATTAACATGGGCAGAGACATCTCTAAAAACGCATCCCATGCCCTGCAAACCTGTTAAGCCCCGGACTCAGAATCCAAGTTGTCCCCTGTGCAAATCCAATTTAGGTTAGCAAGGACTAAATATCACTAGTTTAGCTCAAAGAGAAAGACGACGACTGTGCAATTACTTTTCAGCCACAGGCTGCAGTGGTCACAGGCTACTGGAGACATGACTTTTTCCTCCAGGCTCTCTCTTCACTGGGCCTTCTGTGAACTGTCTGTGGTCTGGTGATAAAGCTGAAAGAGAAGTGGCAAGAGCAAACCAGGAAGGGTTGGGGGTAGAAAGAAGTACAGAGCCCGCTTAAAGAGGAAGGGGGCAGGCGTCCTTCAGGCAACAAAGCACTCGGGCTAGGAAATGTATGGGTCTAGAGAGTTCGAAAGACAACAGATTTTTGAGCACCTACTGATGTACGAGGCATTAGGCTGGCATTTGGGGAGGAGAGAGGACGCAAAATACGAAAAGCAGCAAGTTCGAGCCTGTAAAAATGTAGCTGAATGAACAGCCAACAAAGAGATGAAAAAGCAGACGGTTTTACCCAGAAATAATAAGCAGTCGGGTTTGAAGTAAGAGGAAATGAAGGTGAGCTGGGGAAGATAAGACTTGAGAAGGGGGGCTGAGGCCAGGCCACGCAGGACTTGAATGCCACGCTGAAGAATCTGAACTTTATTCCTCAGGCTACAAGGGGTGGCGCAGCATTCACGTTCACAAACAAAATAGTTACATTCTAAGGCGAGCCCCAGGGAGGAGGAGACAGGGGAGGAAGACTTGTAAGGACACCACTGCACTAGTTCAAGTAAGAGGATACCAACATGAACTATGAGGATTTAATTTTTTTTTTAATTTTCAAAAAATTTTTAAATTGCAGAAGAAGAATGGACAGAATTTGGTTATTAGACATAGGAGAGGGAAGAGTCAAGGATGACTGAGGTTTTTAGGGATTATATTGACAGAAAAGAAACTGGAGGGAGGGAAGGAGTGAGGAAGAGAATGAACGTAGCAATTTGGAAGAAACCAGCCTAGGAAAGGCCCTGAAGAGGGCAGCCAGTTTCTAAGCTCTTAGAGGTGGGCATTTGCAATTCCTAAATGTGCTTCCCAGAGGAAACCACCCCTAAATGAGCATTCCTTCGGTCCTGTGAGACCTTCTAGAAGGCAAACATTCACTCCCATTTTACAGATGGAAGAGAGGAAAGTCAAGACACATGTCCAGTATGATACCAAGGTGCAGTAACAAAAATAAAAATTAAAGTATCCAGCCACGTAGACATACACTTTGTTCAAATCCTCATCATTCACATTTGGAGCTTTAGTTCACATACGCACCACTTGTAAAATCTACAAGTTTGTTACAGTAGATTTTAAGCAGCAAAGAAAACAAGTGAGCCAGTGAGCTTCTATGTCCCAAAACTGTCTTTCTGCTAATAAATATTGATGTCTCCCTCTTCCTGAACCTTCTGTCCCCGAGGACTTTTCTGTGCAAAACGCCCCTTCTAAGTGAACGTTTGTGGGTCACCTCGCTTGCTCTAGGCTCCCACTGTAGAATTCCACAACAAACTGTTTTCTGAAGGAAAGAAAAGTCTTCAGGGGGTTCTCCTGTTCTAGAAACAAACACAAGGTTAGATGCGATGAAGAGGGAAACGGAGAAGGGAACAACAGAAGGAGGAAGAAAAAGGAACACCGTTCTCTTTTGTTTAAAGGAACAAAGTGGGCCAAATTAAATTGCTTACGAGCCTGCAGAGCTTCCCACAAAGGTGGAGATGATGGGCAAGATTTCCACGTGTAGGATAATCATCTAGGAAAATTCATTTTCTCTGTGCTAAAAGGGTACGTCAGTCACACAGACTTTACGTATTAAGAGACTGACTAACCCAGGGGCTGTTTTTCTGACATTCTCACTGGCTTCTGCCCTGGTAATCTAGGTTACCCTTTATGCTACCCTGAGTTATAAATAGCATTCATTTCCTTTCTCAGGCCAGACAGATTTTAATGCTTTATTTCTTGGGTCCAAGGGAAAAAATACTCATAGCACATCTCATTCTGAATTTGAGTTACTACCAAGCTACTTCGCTTTCAATCAGCCATGGAATAAGAAAACCACTTCAAAACATCAAAATTTATTCGTTGTTGCCATGTTGTTAAATTAGCCCAGAAAAGCCCAATGGGACTTCTGAGTAGCTGTTTCCTTTCTAGTACCTAGCTCAGAATCCTTCAGAACACAGCTCCAAGTCTTTGCATGTGTCTGGGATGAGGCAGGTGAATATTTTACACAATGACATGGGTGAGTACTGAGCCCGATGAAGGATTCCCCAAGGGATAAGAGGACCTTCAGTTGTTAGACAGAAACAGGAAGGCATTTCTCCTTATTTCTTTTTAAGGAAAGAAAAAGCTACACCAAGAAGAGCAGTTAAATAAGTGAAGAAGCAGAAAAGCCCCTACTTACAACAGCTACTTGTCTGAGACCCATGCAAGGTCTGGGAGTCTGAAGAGGCCAAGAGAATCAGATGGAACAGCCTGCCACTTGACCAGAAGCTTTACATCTCACTTCAGCATCACAACTTAGCTCAAAGATCCTGGTCTGAACCCGAAATGACACCAACCCCAATCTAAAACTTCTGCATTTCACTTTTCTGCAATTCCTACCAAGCTTGGCTTGACACTCCTGAATGCAGGAAAGACAAATCAAGGAAAAGAACGGACATTTTTGGAGAGATGCATCCAAGTGAGATCTTTCCTTTCTCTACCAAGACAAAGGCAAGGACTGAAAACCAGCTTCACTTTGCCCCCCAAATACCTAGGCCTCTGAGGGGCTCTTACCCTTGGCTCGCCTCACAAGGTCCCCCGTCCTGCTGAGCCGATCCCACACTCTCTTACCTCTATGAATCATCAGATCCGTCTCTGTCAGACTGTCAGCTCTTTGGGGAAGCCCTGTTTATCCTGATGTGCATCACAAACAGCATTTTAAAGCAGTCTTTGAGTTGGTTCCCTGGGCTATCAGGAAGTGGGAATTTTGATCATGTGCATATAGGAAGCATCAAATTCGCTATCTGTTGCCCTTGGGGTTCAGGGACATCCAGAGGAGGCCCAAAGGGTTCCCCCAACCTGTTGTAGATGATGTGACTCTCCTCTGAGGCCAAAGTAACTCTGGAAGCAGAGCTGACCGAAACAGAACTGGGGGCTTGGTGCCATTTCTTACCAATTTTAACATGAGCAACTTAGCATTTAGTAGTGTAACCCCACGTATTGTAGGTATTACGATGGGGACAAATCATTTCAAATTAAAAATGAAACCAAAACCTTGACAGTAACTCCTCACCAGCAAGTGGCTAGTTTCGGATTTTTGAAAGGTTACAGAAGATTCTGAGATCACTTTGCATTTATCACCCAGCGGCAGATAACTGCTTCAGAGCTGTCCCGACTTCTCACAGAAGACTTCCCTCTACTTAGGAGATGAGGCGCTCCGACAGGCTCTGGCGTGCTGGCTGAGAAAACAGAACCCACCTCTTTCTGCTGCCATCGAGCCTGTCCTCTGCCAACTGTCTGGACGCTCCCCTTTCGAAGGGGCAAAGGGAAGATATGTACTTAATCTTAAGCTCTCACTTGTCCCAGTACCAGAGCCCAGAATGTCATGGAAACTGATGCAACAGCTCTCTCAAGGTCAGCCCTTCAAATGAGCTAAGCCCATGAGAGATGCAAACTATCAGCACCATCGTGTGCTGCGACTGCACCTTGCAGAGGCTGCAATGAAGGAAAAGCACAAGCACGGAGGAAGTCCTTTGCTCGCTTAGTTTCCTCCCATTTTACAAACTTGTGCAACGTGCTATTCCCCCAGCCCCTCATAGTTTCCGAGCCTTTTAAGAGCAAGTGGAGCGCCGGCCCACACTTACACGGCTACTTGACAGTTCCCTAGCAAATGGCTGAGAAAAGGGGCACAAGTGGGTACTAGTGGTCATGCCAAAGCTCAGACGTAACAGGGGCTGCATGGGCACACCCAGGAGAAAAAAAATACCAGGGAGCCCCGGGCAGAAAACCTAGGAACTAGACAGAAAACAGAGGTCTGCAGGTCCTCCCAAAGCACCAGCCTGACCCAAATTTCAGCCCTGGGCCTCTCACTCTCCAGAAGACAACCTCCTGCTCAACAATTGGCCTTTTGTGCTGCACAAAGTTATCCACCAAGGGCTGGGTGGAAAAAAAAAACCTAATCCCCTTCACCTGTAACCTCACTGTGGCCTCCAGGCCCAGGGTGGACAGGGCTCTCCCGGACTCCGGGTCTGCACACAGCCCAATGTCTCAGAGGGGCTGAGGACCGACAGGAGAGCCAGGCAGCCCCAGTACACACACCAGTCCTCACCCAAAGGAAGGCTCTGTCATGCGGAGTGCACCTCCACACAAGTCAAACTCGAAGGTCAGGATGGAGAAACTGAGGCTCAGAGAGGGGCAGCCACCCGCCCCAGGTCACACAGCGAAGTCAGGAACGGAGCTTTACTACTACCACAACCCCGGCCTCGGGATTCCTGAGTACCCCACTGGCCCCCGCCTGCCCGCATCACGCCCGGCTAAGAATAACTAACATCCCCACAGCACTTCAGCCCCAATGTCTCCGCCTCCGTAGGGCCAGGACCTTGGTCTTTGCCCCGAGCGTCCGCCAGCCAACCCACAGATCCTGCCCGCCCGAGGGTCTGGCCCGCCACCGCCCCAGATCCCCAGCCCAGCGTCCCACCGCCCGCCGGACCTGCAGATTCGCTCTCCCGAGAGCCGGCGGCGGCGGACATTTCTCTGCCTGCTTCCTCAAGCTCTTCATCACGCCGCCCGGAGCCCCGCCCCCCCGTTCCACCCCCCCAGAGGGGCCCGCCCCCGCGTGCCACCCTCGCCAATCGAAGGCCGGTCTGCTCCATAGCTCCGCCGCCAAAGAGAACGGGGCCCGCCCCTGAAGCCTGGCCCTCTCCAATCCCCTTCGCGCCTTCCGAGACCGATACCTGCCTCCGCCAATTATAGCACGCCCGGGCCGGGTGCCCGCGGCTGACTTCCAGCCGCGCGGCGTGGGCGACTCGGGCTCCGGCTCCTTGCGCCTGTATCGAGACAGCCACAGAAACTTAGGATCCAGGGCCGCGGGGTCGAAACCTGTGGAAGGAAAAAGGAGGGAACACTGAGCCACGGACTTGAAGAGCCGGTTCCACCTCCGCAAGGTTGTCTGTCCGTGAGCAAATCGCTCAGCCTCTCCGGGGAGGCTCCAAGCCTGTTTCCCTGGCGCACAGTGTGGGCCTGAGATTCAAATACAATAATAAATATGAAAACGAAAGTGCTGTACCAAGATAGACAAGCACCACTCCTGCGACCTGGTGGTAACTATGTGCCGAGGTCTATGCTTCACTTGTATATTACGTCCTTAATTCTCACAACTAACTTTACGAGTAAGGGAACGATTATCCCGTGGCAACTACTATCCCACGGCAACTGAGCTCAGAGAGGTGAAGTCTGAGGTCGCAGAGTGAGTGGCAGAGTGGGAACTCAAATAGATATTAGTACTAGGGAGCGGGTTGGGGGCTTTAACTACCCATAATCTCCATCAGCAACTCGCAAGCCTCTCCAAAAAACACACTCTAAGTAAAAGCAGTGTGCCTGCTATGAAATATGCCTTCAAGACGAGTCCTCTGGTTCCCTCTGAACAAGATTGCCACTCCTTCCTAGAAATTCTTGGGTCTTCTCTGCCTCTCACTCAAACCCAGGTCTGCCTGACTTCTAAACACTTGCTGTTTCCTATGCTATCCTGCCTGTTCTCCTTGTAGAACAGCATGAACCTGACCGAACTGAATTGGATTTGCAAGGGCAACATAAATGAAGAGACTTGGGTTGTAGGACTGACTATGGCACTGCCAGACACAGCTTTTAAATTATTTTCAGCAGTTACATGCTATTAACCCATCTGATCCTCACAAAACTCTTGGAGTAGTAAGGCAAGTTCATATTTCCACTGTACAAATAATAAAGCCAAGGCTCAAAGAAATAAAATATATTGTTCACATTCACAACTAGGAAGTGGCAGAGCTGGGATCTGAACTGAAATCTCTGGACTCCATGGGCTTTGGAGTTATAACCTGGGGTTCCAAACCTGGTCCTATTACTTCAATTGATGAATGACCTCGGGTAAGTTACTAAAATGTCAGTTTACTCTCTTGTCAGTTTACTCATCTGTAAAACAGGATACTCTTTAGTATTGCTCAAAAGACTAAACAGAAAAACATGGTTGTTGTGTGTTGTCTAGCTGTCTAGAAAAATATATGGCACACAGTAGGTACTCAATTAACGTTGGCTAATTCTTTCCTCTAACTGTGATCTTTTGACCAAGTCACTTCCACTCCCTGACCTTTTGTGCTGCACATTACCCACCAAGGACTGGGTGGGGAAAAACTCGTTCCTTTCACCTGTAACCTCATCCTGGACTCTGATCCTTTTATCTGTAAAATGCAAGGGTTGGGCAGGTGGATTTCCAAGAGTCTGTCAGCTCTGAGAGTCCCATCTCACCCACACCCCTCCCGGAGGAAGTCCACATCATGATAGCTGCTCAAAGAAGCTGAGTTAGTGCAGTTTGCCTGCTGGTTACCCCAGGTGTGGACCCCAGAAGGAAGAGCAGGGAAGGGAACCGACAGACAGATACCTAAGCCTAAAAGAGGGGAATTATCCTCGACTGCTCCCTCTCCTTCATTCTCACAGCCGGGCACCAAGCTCTGTTCATCCATTCAACAAATATATGTTAAGCGCCTACTACGTGCCAGGCACTGTTGTAACCACAGAGAGTAAAGTTGTGAACACAACCCAAACTCAGTGTTCCCGTGGTGCCTTCATTCTCATCGGTTTGATCTCTCCAGTCCATCCTCTCCTCCCCACCCCCATGACTGGGCCCTGGTCCAAGCCTCATTTTTTATGCCTCAACCACTGCAATACATTCCCATTGATCTCCCTGCTCTAGGTTCTCCCCTTCTGTACCAGTTGCCAGAGGAACTTTCCTAACGTGCAAATCCTGCCTCGTTATTCCTCAGTTTAAAGCTCCATCAGCTCCCCACAAGCTACAGGGCAAAATCCAAGCTCTTTGTTGGTTATTTAAGACCCTTCATGCGCTGTCTCTGCTGGCCTGTCCTGGTTCAGCTCATTCCACAGCCTCCTCCCACCCCAACTTCAATCCCACCCAGTTCTCTGCTCTTAACTCCGACTGTCTTTTTTCCCATGTTGGCTGCCTGGGAAAAAAACCTGACTCATCCTTCAAGTCTCAGCTTAAACATCACCTCCTACATGAAGTCTTCCCTGAGCAGTGTAGATGGGATGGGTTGGCATGAGTTTAGGATGAATTAGAGCAATACTCAAGAGCTCAGGCTCTGGAGGAGACTCTCTAATCCTGTCTAATCCTGGCTCTATTATTTACCAGCTCGGTACTCAGGTAAGGCATTTAACCTCCCTGAGCCTCAGTTCCCTCACCTGTAAAATGAACACACTGATAATACCTACCTTGAACGGCTGTGGTAAGGAAAATGAGATAATGTGCTGAAAAGTCCTCAGAACAGTGTCTAACACACAATAAGTCCACAATGAATGTTAGCTAAGGAAATATTTTCTGAGCTCCTACTATGTGCTGGGCACTTTCACATGTATTACCTCATTTAAGTCTCACAATTCCATGAGGAAGATATTCTTTACATATAGAAGTCTACAAACAAGCAAACTCATAGAAGAAGAGATCAGATTTGTGGTTACCAGAGGGAGGGATGAAGTGGGGGAAAAGGGGATTGGGTGAAGGCAGTCAAAGGTCCAAACTTCCAGTTATAAGATAAATAGGGAGTTCTCTGGTGGCCTAGTGGTTAGGATTCCAGGCTTTCACTGCCGTGGCCCGGCTTCAATCCCTGGTCGGGGAATTGAGATCCTGCAAACTGCATGGTATGCCCCCCCCAAAAAAGAAAGATAAATAAGTACTAGGGGTGCAACAACATGATACATATATTTAATACTGCTGTGTTATATGAAAGAAAGTTTTTAAGAGTGTAAATCATGAGTTCTCATCACAAGGAAAAAATATTTTTTTCTATGTCTTTAATTGTATATCTCTATGAGAGGATGGATGTTCACTAAACATACTGTGGAAACCACTTCGTGATGTAAGTGAAATCATTGTGCTGCACACCTTAAACTTACACAATGCTGTATGTCAATTAGAGCTCAATAAAACTGGGAGAAAAAAAAAAGTCTACAAAACCAAGGTTCAGAGAGGTGAGGTGGTTTGCCCAAAGTCACACAGCTAAAGACCAGCAAAGATAGGCTTCAAATGCAAGAGGTTGTATAGCTTCAAAGTCCATGCTCTTTGCTGTTACTACTATTATTACTTCTCCTACAACTACCAATAATAATCATAAAACAGGTTATCCTTATTAGTTGAAGGTTTGGAGATAAATTTCCCCTGCTTATAGGATCAACCCTTTAACTCGGCGTTCAAAGCTCTATAATCTTGTTTCCTTTTCCCACATTGCCCAGTTTGCATCAACAGTCAGTACCCTTCCTGCACACCAGGCAAACTAAGTTGGAGCCCCCAGACATTCAGGCTCCATGATGAGACCACGATAGAAGGGGAGCCCACCCCCAATTCCTGCAGAGCCAAGATGTTAGCTAGAAAGGAAATAAGTGACAGCGTTGGGTAAACAGCTAAGCCCCAGCACCTGGTGGCTAGAATTTGCATGTTCTCTGGCTGATTCTCTGCTCTGAACAAACTCTTCTTTACCTGCCTGGCTGATCGCCCAGTCTAAACAAATTCTGCCCTAGAGGCCACTAACTGCTCACTGTTAGGTTAAAGCTAGACCATTTTCTCAGCTGTGGTGGGGGACAGAGCAGAGTACAAGGGCAGGAGAGCTCTTATGACAGACTTCCTTTGGTTCTAGCTGTGGTTGTCAGGGAGAGGGAAGGTGGGCCTCTAGAAGCTGCTGACCCTGCTAACTTTTAAAAGATTCTGCATGAGAATCACAACTCACCCCGTGCAGCCCTGCCCAGAGCAAGGAGGGCAAAGGGGCCCTGCTGGAGTTAAAACTCGGGTCCAGAAACGGGAAAACAGAAATGCAAACACCGTGGCCGGCTGGTGGCCTGGGGGCACTGTGGCCTCGTGCCAGCAGCTTGGAGAGGGCACAGAAACTGTGGAGTGTAAGTCCAAAGGGTGCAAAGTCAACTGGTGGTGGGGAGGTCAGTGCCCAGCCCCCCCTTCCCCCGGGAGCCTGCGGTCTTACCTACCTGGACAGGCCCTGGCGACTTCCTGGAGAAATGTTCTGGTTTGTGAACCAAAGGGGAGCTGGAATACGAGGCTGCGCTCCGCTGTGTCCAGCTGGACGGTGACATCTGAGCCTGCACAGGGGAGGCAGGAAATGAGCCCTTGGCCTCCAGGATGCTTAGGTGCATCTTTAGGCTGGAGCCCCCAGCATGGAACGTCAACAGCCCAAGCTCCCAAAGCCCCTTTGGCCCTTAAGCTGGGGCAATAAGGGAGCCCTCTGTACCCCCAGCTCCAAATTAACATCACCCTCAGTCTACAAAGGGGGTGGACCTCAGCTCTGAAAATTCAGTAAGCCTCGCCGTAGCCTTCTGGATGGAGCCAGAAGAGACCAAGTTCTCAACCTGTAGTCTACCCCCGCCCCACCAGTGGAATGAAAAGCACACAGAGGCGGACAGGGGGGCCGTCCGTCGGTCAGTCTCCCTGACTGTGCCAGGCACACGCTAGTCACAGGGAACACCATGCTGAAGACATCAGACATGGCCTTGTCTTCAGGGAGCTAGACTGTGGATGGTGTCTGGCTCATAGCGTCACCGCAGCACCCAGCAGGCACATGGCGAGCACCCAAAACACATGCCGAGCTAATGCATGAGTAGGAGCAATGCAGCAGACTGATCAAGAGCGTGGGCTCCAGAGTCTGGATTCCGCGTCTGAATCCTTGTCCCACCACTTGCTAAATTACTTAATTTCTCTGGGCTTCCATCACCTCGTCCATAAAATGGGGATGAAAGCAGTGATGACCTCACAGAAGTGTGAGGAAAGCACCACGTGATGTGTGTAAAGCTCGTTCGCATAGTGCCTGGCACGAGGTCATCATTGATTAAATATTCATTTCTAGTATTATTATTATTACTACCTCTGCTATTACGACTACAGTCTAGCAAAGAACACAGACATTAGATAGGTCACTATAAATAATTAAATCACTGTAGGTGACAGAGAGATGGTAAGGACGAGACAAAGGAATGTGTATGAGTGAGATACAAACACTTTCGGGATACAGACACTCTCAGGAGTTCAACAAAGGCTTCCTGAGGAAAGTCAGTGTGAACTGAAGCCCTGGAGGATGACTGGCTCTGCGAAAAGAGGAGTGAGGGCTTTCAAGAGGAGGAAGTAGCGTGTGCAGGGGCTCCGTGGTGAAAACGTGTCACGTTTGAGGTGCTTGGAATGTAGAGGATTCCAAGTGCAGCAAGCAGGGAAGAGAGTGACTGGAGAGATGACCGGGGCCTGATCCTGCAGGGTCCTGCGTGCGATCAGAAAGTGCTCTTACTTCACACCACTCTTCTCTCTGCAGATTCTGTTCCCCCTGCCCCAGTTGGGACTCAGACTGAAAGGACCACTCACCAAGAAAGTAGACTTCACCATCCAGGGACACTGTGGGCAGGGAAACGAAAGGGCCCTTAGCAACTGAGCATCATACTTCCTCCCACCGCCCCACCCCCAACAAGGGCAGAAATGACCCGGGAGCCCAGAGGAGAGGGATCATCCTGTCCAGCCCCCTGTGGCACCTTCTTCCAGAGCGAAATCCCGAGAGATCGGCACGATCTGGTCCAAGGAGACATCGTCCCCGGTAATGGCCATCCTCCGGTGTGTGTACAGGAAGAGACTGAGGGCAGGAAGGAGAGTGAGGACAGGGGGCCTGTAGTCGTCCCTCAGGCCCATCGGGGAAGCCTCGGGGTGCTCGCACTGTCTCCTTGGTTCCTGGGGCTGTGCTCACGCCTCTCTGCTCATGGCGCCCACCAGAGACTGTTGGGTCATCAAAGCTGAACTTGCCTCATTTCGGGGAGCCCCTGCCTTGTTAGTAAAACCCACGTTTGATCTCCCCCTGGTGCGTTCTAGCACTGCAAGTGACAAGAACAGGGCAATCTTAGCCTCCCCACTCCCTCCCTGAACCTCAGCTTTTCCATCTGTAAGGTGAGGGTGGTGGGTTCGAAAATGTCTAAGGCTCTACCTTCCCAGCTCTTGAGACCCTGAGTTTCACTTTCTGGCTGTGAGACCTTTGATAGATATTAATTATTCTCTCTCTGCTTCTGTGTAATATGTGGGTATTACTAGCAGCATTTATGGAGCCCTTTCTATATGCTGCACAGCGTTTTAAACACTTTACGTGTAGTAACTCATTTTAATCTTCAGTCCGGACACATTGAGGTTTGCTCAGGATGACATGGTTCAGAAGTAACAAAGCCTGAAATTTGAACCCAAGACAGTCAGGCCACGGGGCTCAAGATCTGGAGCAGTATGTTCAACCGTCTTCTTGAGAAGTTTTCTCATCAAATTTTGAGGATTATATGAGCTAAGAATACAGAGGGCTTGGCCTATAGTGGTCAAAAACTATTAATTATCATTATTACAATTATTCTAGAAGCCTCAGACTCTGCCCTAGAGGGCATGAAGTCCAGCTGGAGGGACAGTGGAGAATAATAAAACCCAGGGCCAGAGAGGCAAGGACTGAACCCGTCACTGACGCATGTTCCTCGCCACCGCGTTCCGGGCGGTAGCGCACGAGTCCCAGGAGGCGGCTCCGCCTGCTCTCTCCCTCACACAGCGCTCCCTGCACCGCCTGCTGCGCAGGGTCAAGGCAAACCGAAAGCGAGCCGGGCCCCAGGCCTCGCCCAGCCCAGCCCGCCCCACCTGCCCTGCCCTGCCCTGCCCTGCCCTGCCCCGCCCCGCCCTCACCCACACAGATTCACTCTGTGGTTTCACCTCTCCGACCCTTCCTCATCTGTGAAATGGGGAGAGTAACCCCCAACGTCACAGGGGGTGGGAGGATTACTGAGTATTTAAAGCACCCGGCAGAGAGTCCAGGACTAAGTACTTAGTATGTACTGGTTTCCATCTCCCCCTGAAGGCACAGAGAGAGGGAGGCAAGCAGACAGACACGTAGACACCTGCCATTCCACTTCCCAAGGCCAGGCAGGGCAGGCCCTGGGGCTGGGAGCTCGGCATCCGCAGGGAAGGATATGATGATGCAGTACTCTCCCTCAGCCAGGGTCTCCTGGATCGCCACAGACTGGTCCATGCTGGCCCCTGCTGAGCAGACACGCCCCGGGGGAGGGCAGATGGGAGCCCCTTAGGTCAACAAGTCACTCAGGAGGTTACGGAGCTGCCTGAGGGAGGGCTGGGGGCAGGGAGGAGGGGCTCTGTGCTGGGAGAAGGTGGAGGAGGCCCGATCCGCTCCCTCCTCCTCCCCCTCCCCCTTCCCCTGAGAATGGGCCTTTTAGTTTCTAGGGAGAGGGGCCATCCCTTTGCCTCTGGTGAGAGGTACAATTTGCTGTACCGCCCTTTGTCTGGAAGGGCATCCAGTCGCTTCTAAGTGGGGTCCAGTCTATTTGTTGGACGTGGGGTGCCTTGTTCCATTACTGGAGAGGAGGACAAGTCCTATTGCTCCTGGGATGGGGCTCTGCCTTCCTTTTTGGGAAGCAGTATTAGTCCTGCTGGCACCTCTCTGGGCAGTGTCAGCGGTGTATCTGCACGTATCTCAGGAAGGGAGCGTCTCATCCTAATCAAGGACCCCAGTCCTGTCCCTTTTTCCCTGGAGATGGGAAAGTGTCCCGTTACTCCTTGGCCCTCCCCCAGCCCAGCAGGCCCCATTGCGTCAGCCGAAGGCCGTGGGTGTCCGCTCTGACAGCATCAGGACAGGGGTCCCAGCCCTCAGCTTGCCCAGCCCCTCCTGCCCAGCCCCGCCCTGGTTTCCCTGCTCCGCACCTGCTCCCACACCCCTGCCATCGCCGCCTACCTCCTAAGCTGTCACCGCTGCTGGGTGTGCGGAACACCGCGGACCCGGGGCCCAGCCAGAGACTACATTTCCCAGAAGCCCCCACGCCACACGATGGTCAGCCAGCCTGTAAGTCCCAGCCTGCCCACGCCAGTGCGGGGATGGGGTGGGGGTCCTCCCTGCCCCCGTTAACTCCTTAGGTCCTGGGCTACCCTGGGCTCCCTATTCCGGAAAGCTTTTCCTAAGTACTTGCCTTCGGCTCACCCTCGGTCCTGGAAGTCATGGGGCCAGAGCTCCCCGCCCAGGGCCCGGAAGGAAGATGGTCACTTTAAGGATAAACACTTTCTCAGTTTCATTCTCAACTCCTCTCACTCCAGGCAGGCCAACACTGGCCTCTACTGGAACACTTCCTCCCCAGCTAACTACCCCATCCTAACTTAAAGGAGAACAACACTGTGAAGAACCACTACCCCATTTTCCAGGTGGAGAAACTGAGGCTCAGAGACGTTAAGCAATTTGACCAAGGCCTCGCAGCTAGCAAAGTGGCAAAATTGGGCCTCAACTGAAAGTGTGACTCCAACTTCTGTGCCATGGACACTGCCACATGCCTCCCTTTCCCTCCCTAAGCCTCAGCGCTGTGTGTGTGAGGTGTGTGTGACAGGAGCACCTGGTCCTGCCTGCCTCATGGGGCTGTTTGGGGATAAAGGATGAGAATGCACATTGCAAAGGGTGTGATCCTGTTCATACACAGTACTGTGCTGAGGCTCTATCCTCTCTCCTTCTCAGGGAGGAAAGCGTTCAGGGGAGGGGGCCACTCAGCTCTCAGGACAGCCTGAGGCTGTACTTTGTTGTTCTCTGGCCCCTTCCCCCGATTCACTGGCCACAGGCACCTGGGCAAGGTCTTCCTCCTTTGGGGCCTCGATTTCCCACCTAAGATAAGCAGGCTGCTCCAGATGGACAAAAAGGGCCAGCTCAGATCAGGGAGTCCAGGACCGGTCTCTCCCAGCCTATTGGCCATTTCACTAAGCTGTAAGCTCCCTGAAGACAGGCTGTGTCTTTTCCTCATCACCCCAGGGTAGTTTCTGGCACACAGTTGACCCTCAGAACATGTTTATTAAATTAGTGAATTATCTTAATGAATACTCTTTCTCTCAAGCTTTGACCCAAACTAAAGGGTAAGTGCAGGGGAAGGAGTGAGCATGTGACTTCTAACCCATCCTCACTCCTTTTTCTCTAAGCTTAGAGTTGCTGCCTTAGGTACCAGTTCAAGTTTGTATACGCAAACCTCTTCCAGAAACAGACATCACCTTCTTCCCAATCTTCTTCTTTTCCTGGAAATATCCACAGCATAAATGGAGCTCAAGTTTATTTGAATTTGGTTTCAAAGCTGTGTGGGGGATGAGGAGAAAGGGGATTGATTTAGACCCTTAAAGATAAAGGGGGTGGTGGTCATTGCAGGAGAGCAGGGGAACCCCAATTCCAGCCCCCCTCTTTGTGTCAAAGTCTGGGGAGGATCTGGGAAAAGTAGACGGGACCAGGCATTTTTATAGATGAAGAAACTGTCCCTGCAGGACTTTGGGGTCCTCCTACTTGATGGGGGTCAGACAGGAGACTGTTCTGTTTTTCCAGACAAATCCCAGCCTCTCCTTGGGAATGGGACTAAGGCCCTGCCCACTTGGAGAGCATCATGTTCAGGCCTAGGCCCTGGGAGCCTCTAGCACAGAGTTGTGGACTTGATAAATCCCTTTCACTAAAGATACAGCTACAAGGACTTCCCTGCTGGCGCAATGGTTAAGAATCCGCCTGCCAATGCAGGGGACAGAGGTTCGAGCCCTGGTCCGGGAAGATCCCACATGCCGCGGAGCAACTAAGCCCGTGCACCACAACTACTGAGCCTGCACTCTAGAGCCCGCGAGCCACAACTACTGAAGCCCGCGCACCTAGAGCCCGTGCTCCGCAACAAGAGAAGCCACTGCAATGAGAAGCCCGTGCACCGCAACACGAAGAGTAGCCTCTGCTCGCCGCAACTAGAGAAAGCCCGCGCACAGCAACGAAGACCCAATGCAGCCAAAAATAAATAAATTAAAATAAATAAATTAATTTTTTTTTTAATTAAAAAAAAAGATACAGCTACAGGAATCAGAGCTGGGGGTGGGCCTGGGGACCTGCAGGGCCTATGGGAACTTCCTGCCTGCCGCTCCCTGACTCTGCTGAGCAAAGGAGCAGCAGCCTAGCCCCAGCCAGGGTCCAGGGCAGGGGCCTCCTGGTGGCCCCTGGTGCGGCCCCGTTGAAGTGGAGGTTCTCATCCAGCTGGAGGCAGCTGCCTGAGGCCAAGGCTTGGCAGCACTCCTGGTAGCAGGGCTGAGCCACAGCCCTGTGACACCTGGGCACCCCTGTCACGCAGGCCTGGCTGCGCCCTGCAGTGTAGCCTGAGCTGGACCGTTTCACCTGCAAGGAGAGATGGGACCATTCATCCTCCCCTTGCCTTTGTCCCCCATTCACAGAGACAAAAAATGTTAAGTTGGGTTGTGGGCTGAGCTGAACTTCCTTGGACCCGTCTCTCCACCCCCATGAGGCCAGCCAGCCAGCCAGCCCCCAGAGAACATACAGGGTGATCAGAAACAAGGGGCCATGTCACAGAGACTTGGAAGATTCCAGCCGCTGCCCTGGATTTCAGCATAATGTGGAGCTAAGAGGGTCGAGCAGCCTGGCCCCCAGCAGGTCTAGCTCCAGCCCGATTCGGCTGCTGACCCACTAGTCGAGGTGGGGAGAAGAGAGGCCTGCAGTTCTGAGGGAGGGCAGCACCCAACCTTGGAGCACTGCAGAGGTCCACCTCACAGAAGTCCAAGCCCTCGGGGCACTCGGCCACAGCTTTCTGCCTTGGCAGGAGATTTTCCCCTTGAAGAGAGAGTGAAGGGAAGGGTAAGGGGTGCGGAGCCCTGTGAGCTCCAGACAGAGGCGGGGCTGGAGCCCCATCCTGCCTGTCCCACTGGCCCCAGCCACCCCTCGCTGTCCATTCCTGCTTCCGCTTCCCAGAGCAGGCAGGTGTGGATAGACACTCATGTTTCTCTTGGGGGCTGGCAAGGCGGTGGTCACCAGTGGTGGACTGGGAAGTGTCTTGTCCTCTGGGACGGTCAGGCGGCCTAGGCCTGGGAGCAGAGCAGGGCTGTCTGGGGAAGGGCTATGACACGTCTGCTGGGGGACAATTCCTCTGCAAAGCCCCAGGCCGCCCCCCAGGGGAGGGCATCTTGTGTGTGGACTTCACAACCTGAAAGTCTCCCATCTCTGCCACCTGGAGACGCACAGGAACTTGCTCTGTCTTCCTTGGAGCTTGTGGGGAGGGGAGCACTGCTCAGCTGGGCTCAGCTGGGCGGGGAAAGGTGGGGAGTCGGAAGGGGAAATCCAGAAGGGGTGGGGCACTGAGGAGGAGGGTAGACCTCAAAGCTAAGGGTCAGCCTGACAAGGTTTAGAGGTTGGGGTGTTGATAGAGGCTGGGGACGTTGGGGAAAACAGCTCAGGTGTTGGGGGCCTGTCAGAGGGTGGGCTCAGAGCTGGGTGCTAGTGGGTGGGCAAGGCTCAGGGCTGGGGACAGGTGGGGCGGGGCTCAGAACTTATGGGGCCAATGGGAGGAAGAGTCAGAGTGGAGGGCAATGGAGGAGGGGCTTGGAGTTGGAGGACCACGGAGGAGGGGTTCAGAGCTGCAGGCTAGGGGGGACTGTCTCACCCGAGGCCGACTGGTTGAGCTCCAGGCAGAGTGGGCCGCCACTGCAGCGCTGCAGAGAGCAGGGTCCGGGGCTAGAGGCCTGCAGCTAAGGGCTGGGGCTGGTTTCACTTCTCCCCTCACAACTGAGGCTGCACCAGGCCATGTGGTGGGACGCGTTGAGTTGGATCGGCTGGGTAAAGAGAGTGCCTGCAAGTCCAGGGGGATCAGGGGTGGCCAGCCAGTCCTGGGCCGTATCTCAACTCTCAGGGCAACCCAAACACCGACTCCCTCCCAGCACCTTACTGGAGGTACCTGAATGTCACACCCCTTCCAACCCTGCAGCAGCCCCTCCTGGCAGCACCCTGCCTGGTCCCCCACAGCAGCCCTACCCCTGCACTCGCAGTAGCTCTCCCCCGCGCTGCACTCTGCTGTTTGGTTGAAAGGCTCTGCTTCCCGGTTAGCACGCCTCTCTCCGTGGCAGTGGAAGCTGTGGCACATCTGTGGGAGGGTTTGAACGCTGTGGCCCTCTTCCCACGGGTGAAGGCATCCAGGAGGCTCTCTCCTCCTTCACAGACTGCTTTGCTGCTTACCTGGACAGGAGCGGGGGTCAGCTGGCTTCTCACCAGGTTCTGGGCCACCAGCAGGACCTGCACGAGGACTGGTAGGAGAAAAAGGAGAGAGGAGACCACTGCAGGAAGCAACCAGCTCAAGAGTCAAGGTTAAGGAAAGGTCATGCACTGGTTAAGTAGAAGGGGCCATGACACAGGTGAAAAGAAGGGACAGCCTCAGGGCCCAGGAGTAGTCACAGGTTAGGGTTGGTCACAGGGACCAGGAAAGGCTGGGGTCCCTGGGCTTAGGACAGCTACCTCTGAGCAAAGCAGCCTGATGGCTACTATTGGTCACAGACATCTTCTGAGAGGTACGCCAGGAGCCCGAGAGAGTGAGGGACTGGTCCTGGGCAGCCCAGGGGAGGGCTGCAAACAGAGATTCCCATTATTACGCTATGCAAAGGAGTAAACTAAGGCTGGGAGCAGGGGGGTCAACTTGTATGGAATAAGGGGTCCCAGGGGCTGGGCTTTTGCTTCCCGCAAGTCATACTTTCAGAGTGGCATTGAGGCCGGCACAAAGGGGCCTGCAGCCTGGTAACGGCCCCTCTGAGAGTAAATGTTGTTGGCATGGCAACAGCAGCATTCCCCGGCCCGAGGGGAGACAGAGCTGGAGCAGGTGCAGTGACAGGAAATAGATATCCGGTGCCTCTGATGTGGCCTCATTTGCCTTTGACATCAGAAGGTGCTGGGGGTGGGGAGTGGCGGGTGATGGGCTTCCTCAGAACCCAGGACAGGGAAATGCTGGGTCACAGAGAGGGTCAGAAGTCAGGGCTCCCCTTGTCCAGATTCTTCAGGGTTCAGACCCAACCCTGTTTCTAAATCAGAGCTGAGCTAAAGGCAGGAGGTACCTCTCAGACCCTGGATAGCTGGATGCCAGCTCTGGTTCCCCCAGTACAAAGGGATCAGATCTGTAAGGGTCTGCTAAGCCCAGGTTCAAGTTTTTCCATGCGAGGCAGAAAACTCCTGGAGATGGGAGAGGGGGGCCTTATTCCTATCTTCCCGCCCAACCCTGGGAGGCTGAGCACAACCCAGCCCCCAAATTTCCCAGGGCTAACAGGGCATGTTTCCCTGTTGTCAAGGGTTGGTCCTCCATCAGCACTTGGATCTCACAGGTGATGGCTGCCAGGGTGATGTGATACAGAGGAGAGCCTGGACCCTGTCTGGGCTGGGCCCCTTCTGGCCATGGTCTTTAATGCATGAGCGGGGCTGTGCTCAGAATCCTGGGTGCCGAGGTGAGGCAGGGTAGGACCCCTTGGCAATAGGGGCCACTTCTTTCTCCACCCTCACCCCTCCTTACCACCAGGAGCCTCAGCCCCTCCATTGCTCCCTCCCCTCCAACGCTACACTCAAGAAGTGTTCTCATCCAGCTAGCACCTCTCAAGGGGACTTCAGTCTCCAAAGGCAAATAGGTCAAGAGGGGGGCCCAAAGGTTTTCCCCAGCCCCTGTGTCCTTGTGAAAGGAAGGACCCAAGCCTCCCACACAGCCCACAAGCCTCCCACAAGCCTCCCCTTTCCCGCTTCCTGGTTGGGACAGCTGAGGCTGGAGGGACAGCTCAGGAGTGTGAGGGAAGCAGACAATAAGCCAAATCAGAAAGCCAGGCGGGGGCTTCCCTGGTGGCGCAGTGGTTGAGAATCTGCCTGCCAATGCAGGGGACACGGGTTCGAGCCCTGGTCTGGGAAGATCCCACATGCTGCGAAGCAACTAGGCCCGTGAGCCACAACTACTGAGCCTGTGCCTCTGGAGCTTGTGCTCCGCGACAGTGAGAGGCCCGCGCACTGTGATGAAGAGTGGCCCCCGCTCGCCGCAACTAGAGAAAAGCCCTCGCACAGAAACAAAGACCCAACACAGCCAAAAAATAAATAAATAGCGTTCCCTTAAAAAAAAAAAAAAAGAAAGCCAGGCGAAGCTTAGATGGTTACTTGGTAGTCTGTGTTAGTTCTGGCTCCTCGCCCATCTACTTTAGTCTGTGCATGTCTCCATAAATAGAACATTCCCAGTATTCCCCGAGCCCCACCCCATCCCAGCTGTAGACCTACCTGCGCACCTGAAGGTGTGGAGGGCAACCAGCGTGTGTGCCTGAGTCAGGGAGGCTGCAAGCGCAGCCCCTGGAAGCTGGCGGCTGCCCCGGCTCCCCTCCAGTCATCTGTCAGCTCTGGGAGTTCCCTCTGACGCTGCTGCCGCCGGGGACACAGGCAAAAGAAGGAAGCACAGCTGATGTCCAGACTGGAGGCAGAGGGAGAAAATGAAGTCAACTGGCAGATAGAAGGACCCCACCGGAACGTGTCTTATCTGTGTAGATGAGAAACCGGGCAGGCGGAGCAGGCTCTCAGAAGAGATGAGACGGATGGGAGGCCAGGGTCCTCCCAGGGCCCACCTGCAACGGGAGAGCTCTGTCTGTCTGATAGTGGAAAGGGGAGTGGGTGGGGAGCGGTCACAGGCCCATTCCTACCAAGAGAACTTAGAGGCGAGGCTGCCAGCAGGCAGCATGGAGGGATGAAGGGAGAGGTAGTTATCATGCCAAGGAGAAAAAAATGTAAAAACAATGCAGAGGGAAGACAAAAACCTGACCTTTGTCTGACCCTCACTTCCCAACACATGGGTTACTTTTAGGGCGCTCCCTTTGTAGAGCCTTCCAGCACAAGCTGACCCAGCGAGGGGAACAGAAGGGACGTGGAGGAAAGGGATGACAGTTGAGGCTGGACACAGATTTACTGGCTTTCCTCTCAGAGGGAGGGAGGGAGGAGACTCCCGCTTCTGGGAGGTTCATCCCAAGATCAGCCTCTGGGTTCAGCAGGGCCAATCTGGGGGTCAAGCCCAGATTCCTGCCTGGGCTGGGAGGGGCAGGCAGAGTCCTGCAGTTGCTCTGATGGAGCAGCTTTCCTCCTTGAAGAGTGAGCTGAATCATCTGTTCCTGGCAGGCAGTGCCCTGGCAGAGGTTCAGACTCCAGGTCTAAAGGAGAGATTCTCATAACACTCAGGAACCAAGGATGCACTTCTGGGGATTCATGAGCCCCTGAAATTGTGTGCAAGAATGTATATGCAGGGACTTCCCTGGCCGTCCAGTGGTTAACACTCCCCGCTTCCACTGCAGGGGGCGCAAGTTTGATCCCTGGTGGGGAAACTAAGATCCCACATGCCATGCAGCGCTGCCAAAAAAAAAAAAAAGCATATGCGTGCATACTTTTCTAAGGAGAAAGTCCACAGTTATCTTTGTATTTCCAAAGGAATCTATGATCCTTAAAAAAGATTAAGAACTACTGATCTAAACCCAGGAAGCGCACCACTCCGCTCTCCGTAGCCTGGTCAGGGGGCTCAGCTGTAATCTTGTTCTTTTTTTTTTTTTTTTTTAAACTTTGTTCTCATAGAATTTTTTTTAAAAAATTAATTAATTTATTTATTTTTGGCTGCGTTGGGTCTTCGTTTCTGTGCAAGGGCTTTCTCCAGTTGCGGCGAGCGGGGGCCACTCTTTTTTTTTTTTTTATAAATTTATTTATTTATTTTTGGCTACGTTGGGTCTTTGTTGCTGCACGCAGCCTTTCTCTAGTTGCGGGGAGCGGGGGCTACTCTTCGTTGTGGTGCGCGGGCTTCTCATTGCGGTGGCTTCTCTTGTGGAGCACGGGCTCTAGAGCACGCAGGCTTCAGTAGTTGTGGCACACGGGCTCAGTAGTTGTGGCTCACGGGCTCTAGAATGCAGGCTCAGTAGTTGTGGCGCACGGGCTTAGTTGCTCTGCGGCATGTGGGATCTTCCCTGACCAGGGCTCGAACCCGTGTCCCCCGTATTGGCAGGCGGATTCTTAACCACTGCGCCACCAGGGAAGTCCCGCGGGGGCCACTCTTCATCGCGGTGCGCGGGCCTCTCACTGTCGCGGCCTCTCCCGTTGTGGAGCACGGGCTCCAAACGTGCATGCTCAGTAGCTGTGGCTCACGGGCCTAGTTGCTCCGTGGCATGTGGGATCTTCCCAGACCAGGGCTCGAACCCGTGTCCCCTGCATTGGCAGGCAGACTCTCAACCACTGCGCCACCAGGGAAGCCCCAATCCTGTTCTTCTTATAGCAGACCCCTGAAGGCCAGACTTCAGGGAGTCACCTCTGGGGAGAACCACTGCTTATTTATTTATTTAAAAATATTTATTTATTTATATAAATTATTTTGGCTGTGCCGGGTCTTAGTTGCGGCATGAGGACTTCTTAGTTGCGGCATGTGGGATCTAGTTCCCCGACCAGGGATTAAACCCGGGCCTCCTGCCTTGGGAGCTGGAAGTCTCACCCACTTGTCCACCAGGGAAGTCCCGGGAACCACTTCTGACTGATGCAAGTTTGCCGGCACCTCCCGAGTAGCTCTGTGTCCCTCAGGGCTGGGTGGAGCTGGCCACACAACTCTTCCAGCTGGCCCAGGTGTTACTGCACCTCCTTACCTCTGGGTCTGCTCCCACCATCTCACGTCCACTTAATTCTCAAGATTTGCAAACCTAGCTGTGCCTGGCACGTGGAAGGCACTAAAAAATATTTGGATGAACTTAACAAATGAACAAAAGGAGTCTCTGCCCCCCCAAGGGGCTTGTTTCCTCTCAGGCACCTCTGGCTCAGTTCACAGGATGACTAGTTATCTGGGCAAGGATGACGGCAGGACTCCAGAGAACCTGGTCCCACTGCCCCTCCACACTGTAAAGAAAAAAAACGGGCTCTTGGAATGCTCCATTGATTGACCTTGGCGTCCCAGGTACCCACTCCTGAAGAGGGGGCTCAGAGGAATGTGACGGTGGGAAAGCATCAGGTGTGTCCCTGGGGAGGCCTGATGCTGCTACTGCCCCAGCTGGAAGGCTGGAGAGACATCCCCTCCCATGTTTACCATTGCCCAGGCTTTAACTCTCTTCTCAAATGGCAATGTCTCCTTGCACTTTGGGCCTATTTTCAGGTATCAATGTTTTTAGTTGGCTCAATTAGGTTTTATTATCCACTCGCTCTGCTTTAGAAACTCGGGCTCTGGAGAGGCTGTCCAACTGGGGTTTTAAGCAACTGGAGGAGCCAAAGTACAAACAAACATGTGAGGAGTTGCCCAAGGGATGGGTTGAACCAGTAAGGAAAATCCCAACCTGGTGGTGAAACCCTACTCATGGAGATAACTAGGGCAATAGATGAGTGTGAGGGAGAGGCCAGCTCTGGAGCTGGGATCTTTCCAAGCAGACATATAAGTAGATATATTACAAACGAACTGAAGGTCTGGGTGCTGAGGGGCAAAGGGGGCCTCTGGGGAATCCTGTTCTGGACCCGGCCCTGGCCTTCAGATGACTGTGCTGTGGGCAGATCAGGGCCCCCTGGCTCCCCTAGTTCTTCCCCTTTGGGATACCAGATTCAGATCCTGAGGCAGCTGCTCAACTCCACCCAAATCTTGGCTATCTGGGCTTGGAGAACACAAGAATATTAGCCACTTTTCAGTCAAGTAAGGATCTCACAGAAGACAAAGGTAGACCAAAGACTCTTGTTCTGAAGTAGCAAGCAGGTGAAGTCACTGCTGGTCTTAGTTTCACTGTGTGCCAGGCTGCTGAGGCTTAGAGAAGGGGCAGGGCTGCAGGCTCATTCCAAAATAGCTCAAGTCCTTCCTTTATACAAATAAAAAGGCAACCTTGGTGCCACAACTTTGTCCTTAGCAGAGGTCCTGGCTCACCCTCCCCATCTTTCCCTAGTAGTGTGTGCACGAATGGCTGACTCAACTAAGGGCAGGGCTTACCCTGGGGTGATGCTCATTTGGGGAAGTGGCAGCAAATGGGGGTGGGGAATGAGGCTAAGTCAGAATTACCCAGCATAATATATGTAACATAACAGGCGCTCATTAAACTTCAGTTGCTACTGAAGTTCATGAGAAAGAGGTAGGGAGGTGTTAAGAACTAGAGGACTGAATTAGTACACAATCCCGGGCTTCAGAACAAGACACATTCAGAACAAGGGCTGGTTTTATTTTCCAACAGAATCTTTTTTAATATAAAACAAAGATAAAACACACCTCAACCCTGCAATATGCCAGCATGCCTTGCTTCTACAAGATGCATGCTAGTCCGTAAGACTAAGTAGCAAAGAGTCTTTAGGAGCATTTGGCTGGGAGAAATAGAAAAAGCAGATCTTAGGGAAGACTGGGCTAGCCCCGCTGCTGAGACACATCCCTGAACACTAGAGCAGTCCTTGTCTTTTCAGATCCTCGTACGTCTTCTTATTCACAACATTCCCACTGGAGTCTTCATACTCTTCCTAAAAGGGAAGAGGAACACCATTAGCTACACCTCCTGGGAGAAATGTCTGGAGCCAACCTCTGGATACCTGAGCTCACCCTGGCCTGATTCCATGCCATTCATCTAAGACCGCCTTTCTCAACTGGGGTTCTGCTGTATTGCTCACAGCATCTATTAGACATCTAGGATGGTACCGATTATGACCGATCCTTGTGGATATCTGAGAAAATAGTTCATTCAAATCACTTTCTGTGTTTAAGACGAGGAACCCTGGTTGAGAAAGGCTCACTTAAGACATGGTTTTCAAATGGTTCCCAAGAATCCTAGGCTTCTGCCGAAGAGACCACTACAGGGGATGAAAGGCCAAGAAGGTTGAGCTTCTCCACATCCAGAGCAGTTCTGCTTTTTTCTATTTTGTTTATTGGAGTTCTACATTACTGTCTGAAAAAGGCTTTGCTGCTAAAAAAAGGAACACTGAAAACCACTGACCTAAAAGAGAAGCAGCAGCTACCATACCTCACATACACATCATTCCTCATCTCTGAAATCTTCTGTCCAGGATGACTATCTCAAGACCAGCAAGGACACCTCCCCACCACATGAGAAGATCATCTCTCATCAGATGCTCTCCTCAAAGGATACCTAACGTATGACATGGAGTCTCAACTTCTTAGCTTATGAATCCTCACGGCAGGACAAGACACAGGGCACTCCTGCTTGCCACTTCAAAATTTCAGTGGGAGAATATGCCCTGTCTTAAGACACAGATTTAAAGTCTGACGCATTTAATTTAATATCACAAATGAATTAGGCTTACAAGCCAAGAGCCAATTATAGATATTGTCACATTACACTTGCTACTGCAGTGAACCAGGGACCATCTCTCACCTCCCTTCTACGTGGTGAGGGAGCTCTGTCTCTTGATGCTATCCCCGATGCTACGTTAGCACTCACCTCAGTGTCAGGCTGCCATCGTTCCGATGCCTTCTGCAGTTTCAGCTTGGCCCACACTGCAGGACGAGAAATGATCAGCAATCAGATTCCACTGAGTATCTACTGGGTACAAGGTGTTACAACACATCCCGCATTAGGATCCCCCTGAGTGCCTGCCCTTGAGACTTCTACCTGCCCCAAACTGGAATTTTGGTTCTGGATCGCCTGTGGACAAACCCCTTTCATTGCAAAATTTACCATAATGTTTCTTTGCTGTAAAATAAAATTTGGATCAAATCTAAACAAAGACCTCTTAGAATTGAGAACTGATAACTCTCAAAGGAAAAAGCTAATGTGGTACAACATATAGGAATTATTGGAAAAAGTGACCTTACTGTATTAAAGTTCATAATAGAAGAGACTGAGAACACTAGACATTGTCAAATATGTCTATTTAAAGTCTGGTGCATATATTTCAAAAACTTCAGAGGAAAAAAAAAAAGTGAAATATCATGGCCAAAGAGTCTGAAAGATAAGATGGCTCAACAAACACTGAAGACATTAAAACGAGAATTCTGACAGTTAAATAACTAATTATTCCAATGATCACGAAAAGGGGAAGACATCTACAGACACCACCATAACTTCAGAGGGAGGGAGGATCAAACACGTACAAAGACAGGACAGATAACAAAACTAGGGAAAGAACAACTTAAACCTGTAAGAATGGTGTCAGGAAGGTGCACCCTTAGAACAAAGGGCTACGTGGAGCAGATGGGACAGGTCTGCTGCTACAGAGATAAGATGATAAAATATTAAGATTACAGTGAAAAGGAACAATTACTTGATTCTTATATGCTTTCACATTTCCCATCAAGTAGAACAACCTCTAAACTTGACAAGATTACCAAACTTCTTAAAAAAATTTTTGGCCATACCGCACGGCATGCGGGATGCGGGATCTTAGTTCCCGGGATCGAACCCATACCCTCCACATTGGAAGGCGGAGTCTTAACCACTGGACCACTAGGGAATTAATAAACTTGACAAGATTAGAAGGTATATCCTATAGAGGAAGTTGAAGTCTAAGATGGGTGAAGAAATAGTAAATGAGACAACATATAAGAAAGTGCTTAGCTCTGTGTCTGGTGTACAGGCACTCAACTAATCATCTTTTCCTTCCTTGCTAATTGCCTTAAATTAGCTGAAGTCTTCAGGTCCAGATAATATGCACATTACAAAGGAATGGAGAATTTACCACGTGCCAGGGCAGGGCCTTATCATATTCTTTGTGCAGGCCATTCAGGAATCCAACCCAGAGTGGTTCTAAAATACCAGAGATCAGAAAGGCTGTCATGATTTCCTTTTTTTTTTTTTTTTTTTTTTAAGACAGAGTGTGGGCCATCTCAGAAGGTGAGAGGCCCGGAAATATAGGGTGGTTAGTTTTTTTTTTAATAAATTTATTTATTTTATTTATTTATTTTTGGCTGTGTTGGGCCTTCGTTGCTGCGCACAGGCTTTCTCTAGTTGCGGCAAGCGGGGGCTACTCTTCGATGCAGTGTGCAGGCTTCTCATTGAGGTGGCTTCTCTCGTTGTGGAGCACGGGCTCTAGGCATGTGGGCTCAGTAGTTGTGGCTCATGGGCTCTAGAGCACAGGCTCAGTAGTTGTGGCGCACAGGCTTAGCTGCTCCGCAGCATGTGGGATCTTCCCGGACCAGGGATCGAACCTGTGTCCCCTGCACTGGCAGGCAGATTCTCAACCACTGTGCCACCAGGGAAGCCCCTGTCATGATTTTCTCAAAGAAAAAAGTGGATGTAGGAAACTGGAGCAGTGAGGGAGATGTTACTCTTCAGAGGAATCTGAAAACAATTAGAAAAAAATGGAACCACCTCTGGGCGCCAGCGTGGGTTCACTAAGAATAAGTGAGGCAAATTAATTTGAATTTCCTATTTTTGATGGGATAGTGCCGACTCGATAAAAGGTATAGACACAGGATATCATGATTTTAGCAAAGCGATTGCTCTCATAGGCAATGTCCCTAGAGTTCATGAAAACATTGTAACTCTCATGATACTGCCATAAACAAGATGGTGATATTTGAACCTGATGCTATTAGTTTATTAGTTTAGTAGACTTATACCTAGTGAATATTGGTCAATTGTGACCAACCACCTAAATGGGGAATCTCTGGTGGCAATTCCATAGGGCTCTTTCTTAGCTGTCTTTTGTTCACCTTAAAAAAAATCGTAAGTCTGGAACAATGGAATGATTAAAATAATAAATTTATAAGTGAAATCCTTCATTTAAGTAAAAAAAAAAAAACAAAAAAAAACCCTACTGTAACTTAAATGACAGTACTGAATCTCTCCCTCCTGGCTAAAAGCGCCAAAAGGAAAACTTCAACAGAATGATCTAAAACAAAGACAAGTAAATCCAGTGTGACAGCTGTGTCAATGGTTACTTCCTTGCCCACTCCCATTAGGGAACACATCTTCCCAAGGTGTTCTGGAAGGAGCAGTCCTGGTCTAACAAGTAGCTATTTTTGCTCCCGGCTACTGAAAAGACAGTTGACTGGACTACAGATGTCACCTGACCCAGCTGCGCCTATCTATTGTCTTTCCCAGATATTAGAAATTGGGACACTGAGAGACTGAGCTGGATGATGGCAGGCTCTGAAAACTGAAAAAGGTCATACAGGGCAAGGGCTAGAGTTGTCTTCATTGTGAGCTAAGGCTTAAAGAGAAGACACAAGGAAGTGGAAAAGGCATACATATAGAGGGAAGCACAGCTGGGTAAGCATATACTTGCTAACAGGACGGAGGGCATGGAGTTAGGTTTTAATGGGTTCTCTTCCTCATAACCAAAAATCCTTAAGATGTCTAGTTTTGATGCTTTTAAAAAACCCCAAACCCAAAAACCACACACAAAATCCAGGTTTAATAAAAAATAATTATTCCACCCATAGGAAAAGAAGAAAAATTGCAGAAACTCTACAGAATAGAATTAACTTTGATTTCATAATTAATTGGTGCCTACTATTAGTGAGACAACTGAGATAAAGTCTGTCATGATCTTGTGGGAGTCAAGATATATATAACCATCTATCTGTTACTGAAAGTCCGAAAGGAAGACAGAGAGTTAATCTAAGATACTTAAAGGGAGGAATAATCCCTGGGAAAAAAAAGGGAGGGGGAAGGTGATGATAAATTTGTAATAAATCTATAAATGATCTATTGGGGGGGGGATGAAAAGAGAAAGTGATATTGAGATAGAAGTGAAAGTACAAATGCTATGTAGAGAACCTACAAATATTAGAACCTACAAATATTCAAGGGAAGTCATGATGTGTGGAAATGATACAATAAATCAAAGAAGTGGTAATAATAATAATATGCATATAAGAGAAATTGATAAGCCTAGACACCTGAATAAGGAGATAAATATTGAAAACAATATGGATAATGGAAAAATCATGAACCTGCCAATAATATTCTGGAAGAAAATTTAAGTTTTCTAAAAATCTTTGTGTGGCTAAAGAGAAAATGCATGAAGTTTTTTCTGGAATACCCCTTAATGATCAACTCAAAAACATCTACTTGATGAGGGTGATTTAAAAGAAGGCAGGATAGCACTGTGGAAAGAGAAGAGACTGCTGTAGAACAGACATGGGTTTGCTCCCTGGCTTTCTTCCACTTAAACGCTATGTGACTTGGAAAAACTTACCTCATTTTCCTCTTCTGGAAAATGTGGGGGACCTCCTACCTCACTGGTTGTTCTGAAGATTAAATGAGTGTAAAAATCTCCTATTTACCTGGCATACACCAGGCACCTGGTAAATGGTAGCTAGTAATAGTAAGATTAAACTCCAAATGAAAAGATAAAGGTGACTTTGGATCTCACGCCTCAGACTCTGCAGAGGAGCCCACAAGTGACGCTGATAATGATGGCAGCTTATGTTTCTTCACTGAATAGATTCTACACTGTGGTCAGACAGGCTGTAGCACTTGACCTGCATTATCTCATTTAAACTTTGAGACAACTCTCTGAAGTAGATATATCAATATTATTACCACCCACATTTGATGGATAAGGAACTAAAAGACCTCACTTGTCCTGTGTCCCATAGCCAGTAAGTAAGCAGTGGAGCCATGATTTGGACCCTAACCAGTGGCCTCTCCAGAGTCTGCACACTTAACCATCACATGAAACTATATCAGAAATGTGGTTTTGAACCAACTTTACCCTTGAAGCAGAACATATGAAAACATATAAAACTTGACAGAATCCATCAACCAAGTCCTAGGGAAAAAGATCATGACAAGACATAATGGAAGTAAAACCTACTATGCATAAAATAAATAAGCTACAAGGATATAGCACAGGGAATAGAGCCCATATTTTATAATAACTATAAATGCAATGTGATATTTAAAAATACTGAATCACTATACTGTACACATGAAACATATAATGTTGTAAATCAACTATACTTCAATTTAAAAAAAGTGAAATAAAAGAGATAATGGGAATCTGAAAGCAGAAAAAACACTTTTTATAAACAAGGTGATAAGGATATTGATAGATATAAGATTAAAGACATAATGTCTCCGGAATCATTATGAGAGTAAGACGTATAGAATTTACACTGCTTCAGGACATCCAGATATAATCACCTCCTATAAATAACTCAACTAATAATACATATTAATAATAATAGAAATTTGTAGTAGAAAGAAACTATTAGACAAAACATTAAAAGACTTCCCTGGTGGCACAGTGGTTAAGAATCCGCCTGCCAATGCAGAGGACACAGGTTCAATCCCTGGTCTGGGAAGATCTCACATGCCGTGGAGCAACTAAGCCTGTGCGCCACAACTACTGAGCCTGCACGCCACGACTACTGAAGCCCGTGCACCCTAGAGCCTGTGCACCACAACTACTGAAGCCTGCATGCTCTAGGGGCTGTGTACCGCAACTACTGAGGCCCACACGCCTAGAGCCCATGCTCCGCAACAAGAGAAGCCACCGCACCGCAACGAAGAGTAGCCCCTGCTTGCTGCAACTAGAGAAAGCCCACACGCAGCAATGAAGACCCAACACAGCCAAAAAAAAAAAGAAACATTAAAGTTAGAAATGTTAGAAAACTGTCTCAAAGAAATAGATTCAAGTCTACTATATAATATATGTAAGTGAGAAATCTAACAAGATAACCTTTCCAGCAAAGGAGTTAAATATAAATAGATCAATTAATACACTGAGTGTAAAGAGCTTAATATCCCTATACAAGGATGAGCATTGATGACTGGGGTAAAAAAGAGCCCACATTTGCTGCCAAAATTTTGATAACTGGGGAAATGGTCTAAGTCTATTACAATAGAACAAACAAGCTATCAGGTAATGGGAATTTCAAAAAGAAAATGGGAGTGATCAATAAGGTTACAATACAATATTGAGTTTATGTGGCTCAAATAACACAAATCAAAATATACACAAAACTGGCAGAAATGCAAGAGACAAAGCTTAATTACAACTGGAAACGTAAACATGTCTTTATCAGAATTCAAAACAAATAGATGTAAGTATGAAATTAAAAACCTGAAAACTGCAGGAAAATTAAACAGCCTACAGGTGGAGAGACATACTTCCTTTCAGGTATACATAAATCTTTAACAAATCACTGACTATATACTTGGACACAAAGATAAAATACATTCTAAAGGCAGAAATTCTGTAACTTACTGCATGGACCAAGAAAAACAGAAATAAATGAAACAGAATGAAAAAACCAGTGCTTTTAAAAATAATTACTGAATTATTCTTTAAAACTCAGAAACAACCTCTTTAATAAACAAAGTTCTAAGTATAACATACAATAATGGATATTTCCAATAGATCCCTAACAGAATGATATTGAGTTCTAAATGCCTGTATTAGAAAGAATACAGAACAAAAAGAAGAAAGTTCTTGACTAACCAAAGCAATCTTGAGAAATAAAAATAGTGCTAGAGGTATCACACGCCCTGATTTCCGACTATACTACAAAGCTACAGTAATCAAAACAGTATGGTAGTGGCACAAAAACAGACACCTAGATCAATGGAACAGAATAGAGAGCCCAAAATAAACCCACACACTTATGGTCAATTAACTTATGACAAAGGAGGCAAGAATATACAGTGGGGAAAGGATACTCCCTTCAGTAAGTGGTGCTGGGGGACTTCCCTGGTGGTCCAGTGGCTAAGACTCCATGCTCCCAATGCTGGGGGCCCAGGTTCGATCCTTGGTCAGGGAACTAGATCCCACATGCCGCAACTAAGAGTTCGAATTCTGCAACTAAAGATCCCGCATGCCTCAGTGAAGACCTGGTGCAGCCAAATAAATAAATAATTTTTTTTTTTTTTTAAAGTGGTGCTAGGAAAACTGGACAGCTACATGTAAAAGAATGAAATGAGAACATTTTCTCACATCACATACAAAAATAAACTCAAAATTGATTAAAGACCTAAATGTAAGACCAGAAACCATAAAACTCATAAAAGAAAACATACACAGAACACTCTATGACATAAATTGTAGCAATATTTTTTTTGATCTGTCTCCTAAGGCAAAGGAAACAAAAGCAAAATAAATTAAACTTAAAAGCTTTTGCACAGCAAAGGAAACCATTAACAAAATGAAAAGACAACCTGCTGAATGGGAGAAAATATTTGCAAATGATATGACTGATAAGGGATTAATATTCAAAATATGTAAACAGCTCATACAACTCAACAGCAAAAAAACAAATAACCTGGTTAAAAAATGGGCAGAAGATCTGAATAGACATTTTTCCAAAGAAGACATACAGATGGCTAACAGGCACATGAAAAGATACTTAACATCACTAATCATCAGAGAAATGCAAATCAAAACCACAATGAATGGGGCTTCCCTGGTGGCGCAGTGGTTGAGAAACTGCCTGCCAATGCAGGGGACACGGGTTCGAGCCCTGGTCTGGGAAGATCCCACATGCCGCGGAACAACTGGGCCCGTGAGCCACAATTACTGAGCCTGTGCGTCTGGAGCCTGTGCTCCGCAAGAAGAGAGGCCGCGATAGTGAGAGGCCCGCGCACCGCGATGAAGAGTGGCCCCCGCTCTCCACAACTAGAGAAAGCCCTCACACAGAAATGAAGACCCAACACAGCCAAAAATAAAAAAAACAAAAAAAACAAAAAAAAAACAACCCACAATGAAACATCACACCTGTCAGGATAGCTGTCATCAAAAATACTACAGATAACAAATGTTCACAAGGATATGGAAAAAGGGAACCCTTATACTGTTAGTGGGAATGTAAATTGGTGCAGCCACTATGGAAAACAGTATGGAGGTTCCTCAAAAAGCTAAAAACAGAAGTACCACATGATCCAGCAATTCCACTCCTAGGTATATATCAGAAGATAACAAAAATACTAATTCAAAAAGATACATGCACTCCCAACATTCATAGCAGCATTATTTACAATAGCCAAGATATGGAAGCAACCTAAGTGTCCATCAATAAATGAATGAATAAAGAAGATGTGGTGTATATATACAATGGAATACTACTCAGCCATAAAAAAGAATGAAATTTTGCCATTTATAACAACATGGATGGACCTGGAGGGCATTATGCTTAGTGAAATAAGTCAGACAGAGAAAGACAAGTACTGTATGTTATCACATGTGGAATCTAAAAAATAAAACAAACAAATGAAGATACTAAAACAAATAGATTCACAGATACTGAGAACTAGTGGTTACCAGTGGGGAGAGGCAAGGGTTGGGGAGGCAAGATAAGGATAGGGAATTAGAGGTACAAACTACAATGTATAAAATAAATAAGCTACAAGGACATATTGTACAACACAGAGAATATAGCCAATATTTTATAACTTTTTTTTTTTTTGCACAGCTCATGGGATCTTAGTTCCCTGAAGAGGGACCAGGGCCAGGCCCTCGGCAGTGAAAGCATGGAGCCCTAACCAATGGACCACCGGGAAATTCCCCAATATTTTATAACTTTAAATGGAGCATAATCTATAAAAATTTTGAGTGACTATGCTATTCATCTGAAACTAATATCAACTATACCTCAAAAAAAAAGTAAGTTCTTGATTATAGACTTAAAAAAAGCACAAAGAAACAAGATTGAAGAAAATAATAGTAAAAAGGAAATAGTAACGGGGTGGTGGTGGTGGGATGAATTGGGAGATTGAGATTGACATACACTAATATGTATAAAATAGATAACTAATAAGAACCTGCTGTATAAAAAAATAAATAAAATTCAAGTCAATAAAAAGAGGAAACAGTAAAACTCAGAATAAAAATATTGAGTTTCCTACTTTAAAAATATTGAGTTTCATAATAAATCAAGGAATTGTATTGGCTATTAACTAAAGAATCTTCTCAGAGTGGTCCCCTTGTATGAAGAAGTAATCTCTATTTAAAGTTTCAAATGACAGAAGAGAATGTAGCATGTAATCCCATTGATTTTATGACAAAAATATGGTTTTGATCACTAAATCTGACAAGTGTCTGAAAGGAAAACAAAAAGCACATCTTTTATTTATGAATGTAAAAACAAAACTTCTAAAAAGAATCCTCACAGGGTAAATAACTGCATTAGGGACTTTCCTGGTGGTCCAGTGGTTAAGAACCCACCTTCCAATGCAGGGGACGTGGGTTTGATCCCTGGTTGGGAAACTAAGATCCCACATGCTGCGGGGCAACTAAGCCCGCACACTCTAGAGCCCACATGCCACAACTACTGAGCCCACGTGCTGCCACTAAGACCCGATGCATCGAAAGAAAGAAAGAATGGGCACAAGTCTAATACAAATACTTCACTAAAGAAGACGCACAGGGCTTCCCTGGTGGCACAGTGGTTGAGAATCTGCCTGCCTATGCAGGGGACACGGGTTCGAGCCCTGGTCTGGGAAGATCCCACATGCCGCGGAGCAACTGGGCCAGTGAGCCACAACTACTGAGCCTGCGCGTCTGGAGCCTGTGCTCCGCAACAAGAGAGGCTGCGATAGTGAGAGGCCCACGCACGGCGATGAAGAGTGGCCCCTGCTTGCCGCAACTAGAGAAAGCCCTTGCACAGAAACGAAGACCCAACACAGCCAAAAATAAATAAATAAATTAATTAATTAAAAAAAAAAAAAAAAGGAAGATGCACAGATGGGGATTTCCCTGGCGATCCTGCATGGCGCGCAGTGTGGCCAAAACAAAAACAAAACAAAAAAAACTGCATTAAAAGAATATCTACCACCCAGCCAGTATGAAATAATTCAGGAATGCTGTTTTATTCAAGGCCTGATAAAAGAAAAAGTAGTAAAAATGTTGTCATCTTTCTTTTGAGGAATGTGATAATAAAATCATAAGCCAGTTTTAAAATTAGTGTAGCTGCATCACCATTGTCCTTAAAAACAGCATCCAGGGAAGGAGGACTTATTGCCTGCTTCTATTTAACATAAGACTTGGGGGCAATGCTTAGGAAAAATAAATACACGGAACAAAATTAATTAAAACATCCCCTTTGTTTTTGTAGTTGGCATGATTGTAAGCCTAAAATAATGTAGAGTTCAATTTCAAGGTATCAGAAGTAATAAATTAACTCAGGCAATTTGCAGGACATAAGGAAATACACACAAGGGACTTCCTTGGTGGTCCAGTGGCTAAGACTCTGCACTCCCAGTGCGGCGGGTCTGGGTTCGATTCCTGGTCAGGGAACTAGATCCTGCATGCTGCAACTAAGACCCGGTGCAGCCAAATAAATAAAATAAATATTGAAAAGAAAAAAGAGAAGAGAAGAGGAGAAGGACTTCCCTGGCGGCACAGTGGATAAGAATCCGCCTGCCAATGCAGGGGACACGGGTTTGAGCCCTGGTCTGGGAAGATCCCACATGCCACAGAGAAACTAAACCTGTGTGCCACAACTACTGAGCCTGCGCTCTAGAGCCCACAAGCCACAACTACTGAGCCCGCGTGCTGCAACTACTGAAGCCCGTGCACCTAGAGCCCATGCTCCGCAACAAGAGAAGCTACCACGAGAAGCCTACACACCACAACGAAGAGTAGCCCCCACTCACCGCCAACTAGAGAAAGCCTGCACGCAGCAACGAAGACCCAACGCAGCCAAAAATAAATAAAATAAGTACATTAAAAAAAAAAAAGAAAATACACACAAAAATGAACGGTGATCTATTTACTAGTTATATGCAGCTAGAAAATACATCTAAAAATGAGACTGCATTCAAAATGCAGCATTATGATTCTATGACATTTCATTATTATTTTAATTTCCTCCCAACAGAGTGAAGGGCAAAAAATGAAGAGGCTAATTGGATAATCTGATAACAAGATAAATTTAAATTCTGATTAGAGGAACTGTATATCCCAACTTGTAAATGAATAAAGACAGACAAAACAGCAAGGAGGGCTTCCCTGGTGGCACGGTGGTTAGGAATCCACCTGCCAATGGAGGGGACATGGGTTCGAGCCCTGGTCCGGGAAGATCCCACACGCCACGGAGCAACTAAGCCTGTGCGCCACAACTACTGAAGCCCGCATGCCTAGAGCCCGAGCTCTGTAACAAGAGGAGCCACCGCAATGAGAAGCGTGTGCACGGCAACAAAGAGTAGCCCCCACTCACTGCAACTAGAGAAAGCCGCACACAGCAACGACGACCCAATGTAGCCAAAAATAAATAAATAAATAAAATAAATAAATTTAAATTTTAAAAAAAGTATTAAAACAAAACAAAAAAAACAGCAAGGAGGAGTCCCCAAAGCTGACTCACACAAAAAACTCAATGAAAGAGTCCCCAGAGTCCACAGGTTAAATCAGGGATCAGGGAGCTCTTTAGAAGGTCATTTTTACTTGGCTCTGACATGGAGGATTTGAACAACCCCAGAGCTGGGAACCAAAGGAGTTAGCTGAACAGGCAGTGGAGTAGTGTGATATGCACAGGCAGTGCCTGAAATTTAACAAAGTGGAGTGGTAAAATCACGTTCTTCACAGTCTAACTCACTAACAGTGAAAACATGACAGAGAAGAGATCAACTAGAAAGAAAATAAGCAGCCCGTGAGAAAGATGGCAAAAGCTACCATTGCCAGGCAAACAGGAAGCCTGACTGAGGTCCCTGGGTGCTTCAACAACACACTCCTGGACACACGCTGCACTTGGCTTTTTCTCCAAGAGGTATTTTGCTGCCCTGTTGCTGGGTAACTGCCCTGTCACCTCAGAAATAAGTTTACTGAGACCATTTCTACTTTTTTCTTCATATCTGCAGTTAACATAGTAAAATCAATTCAAAAAATATACATAAACCCATTCACTCAAAATCTTGCATACAGGGGAGTTCACAGACCCCAGTTAAAAGCCGTTTTAGGGAATTCCCTGGCAGTACAGTGGTTAGGACTCCGAGCTCTCATTGCTGAGGGCCCAGGTTCAATCCCTGGTCGGGGAACTAAAATGCCACAAGCCGCACGGCACGGCTGAGGGGGAAAAAAACAAAAAGCTGTTTTATAGTCAGCACAGAGCTCTTCTCAAGGGAGGAAGAATCAGTACTGCTGGCTAATTCATCCCCTCAAAAAGCAGTGAATGTATGTAGGACTGTAGTAGTTTGTACATATCCACAACCTACTGCTCTTAGGCCTGGACACACCAGGGTATCGGGACAGTGAACTGTAGGCCTGACCTCAGGAACAATAAAGCTTACTTACAGGAGACGGCATCTTCAATCTGTGTCACGTTAGCAAAGTGGGCAGTGTTTGGGATGCCCAAACACCTCATGCCATGAGCATGACGCCATTCCTGGGAGAAGCAAGAGGACAATGTGAAATGGGATGACTGAACACTGAGCACTAACTCCATTCTACTCATAAGCCCTACCCTGACCCTTTGCAAAAGGCTCCACCTAAAGGCAGCGTTCCTTTTGTGGCTCTTGTTTGTAGACAGCTGGCTGTGACTGACAAGAGGCCGTCACTTCAAAGCAGCACTGCACTGTTTGCCTCACTGGGCTGGTTTATAAAAAACCTAGATTCCAGATCCAGACAAAACCTGTGTCAAGACCACAACTCACCAGTCACCTCCCAAGCAACGCCCCCCACCAGCATGAGTAAGCGTTACTGATGGCTGGTCAGCGTCATCTTTGGAAGTAAAGGAGAAGACTGTTTATCAGATACAGGCAAGGACACGAAAGAGACCAGGAAGAGACGCTGATGGAATGACAGTTCTGGCTCAGGGACAGCAAATGGCATGGGCCCTGGATACCAATTCTAATTCGTTGGAGGTGGTGTTGAGAAAGATTCAGAGAGTACACAGGAGCTTGGCGGAAAAGACCCCAGGATCAATTAGTAATATGTACGTCTGAGGGAGAGAGAGAGGAGTTCATATAAATTCGCCATCCTTGGCTACATCTAGCAAGTCTTCCATTCTGTAAAATTTCCTTCCAAGTACTAAGAATTGAAGGCAGAAACAAAACAAGGGTGAGTTCACTTACTGGAGTACCACCCAGATAATGCTTTCTCTCAAGAATAGTTTGATAAATGTCATCCTCTTTGTTTCTTTTTTTCAAGAGGCAAAGGTCCATTTAAGACCCAAAGAAGGAGGCGGTCAGCCCTTTCTTTGGTCCTGAGTACTAGCAACAGGATAGAGAAATGACCAAGGAGTCAGAGAGGCAAAAAGAAAAATAAAGAGCAAGCAAGAGGAAACAGAAATGAGGTTCAAACAGCAGAGTGGTGGGATGCCTCCAGAAACCACCTCAGGTACTACCACCACCAAGGCTGGCACTGGTGCCAGAGGCCAAATGCCACATGCTGGACTTTAGATCCACTCCTTCTCTGATTCTCTTAGGCTCTGGACACTAGTGATCCTCTCAGGCTGCTCCTATCCTCTTCTCTAAAAGACTCATGTTTCATGCTTCAACGTCCAAGAGAAATGGCTCTGAATTCCTTACAGCAAAGTGCCGCTGGAAGGCCTTGGGACCCCGGTAGGTGTAGTTTCCACAGATCTCACAGTTATAGTTGATATTCAGGCCATGAAGCTTATACAACCAGTAAGGAATGGGCTAAAAGAAATCAGATAAAAAACAGTATTAGACTAGTGTCTGCATCTGCTTCCAAAATGGGATATGAGGGAAAGATGGTAGCGCTGGGACTGACTTTGCCATCCCAGCCGAGGGGCAGGTTTTTGGGGTTATAAATGATCTCGTTCTCCTCATCTTCACTTTCGCTCTCGCTGATCTGCTCTTCCTCCTCCTCCTCTCGCTCCTCTCCGGTTCTTGCCTGCTTGCGCTGCACATTTTCATGAGTGAGGTGTCGCTGTTCCTAAGCCAAGCCCATAAATGAAAAGGGAAGTCAGAGAACAGTGCAGGACAAGAAGGGAACTTTCCTATTCTGCTATAACCCTTGCTGACCCCTCGCTTCCAAGGATTAGGCTTTCTTTCTTGTCAAACAAAGAGAAAGTCTTGTCTTCAAATCAGAATTCCTCATCAGCAGAGGAATGATTCTTCCCTGATCCTAAAGGAAAAAGTCAAAGGTTTCATAAAGCACTTGCCTAAGTTACTCGCCTGAGGCCACGAACTATCATAGAACAACAGAGAACAGTCTCTTCTCTTCCAACTGTAAAATATCTCCTGAACCGGTCCTTCCTTCTCCTTCCCACTGTTACCGTCCTCACCAAGATGGCAACCTTCTAACTTGCCCTGAGTCTCTCCTCATTCCAGTCCAGCTTCCATGTTGTTCCCAGATTTTTCTGCTCAAAAAAACCAATCTAATGGTGCACTTTGCTTAAAGAACTTTTATTGGCTTTCTGCTGCTTAAAGGACAAGGTCCCAATTTCCAACATAACTTTCCGAATTTCTCTGACCACTCCCTCCCTTACAAGGCACACCCATATACGCTGGTTTCCTCATTATTTCCTTTCATCGTATTTTACCTTCTTGCTTGCTGTTTCCTCTACCTGGAACATTTTTATCTCCCTCTTTCTACTCAGAACACTCAATCTCAATGTACTACAGCAGGTGTCACATTATACTGCAGTTATTTGTAGCCCTCAGCTGCAAAGTGGGCTTTTCGAGGGCAAGAGGCTGTGTCATATTCACTACTGTATCCAAAGATCTAGCATAATGTCTGGAAACCAACAGGTACCAATAAATGGTGAAATAATGGTAAAAATAATATCAGTACATTAACAAGAGCAACATCTAGAAACCATTTTGGCTGTTAACTGGCTGGGATTCGAAAGACAAGAGTGCCACCTCCTGGCAGGGAAAGCAAAATGCTCTCAAAGGAGGGAGAAGTAGTGGGCACACCTGTGTCAGGGGCACAAATTTGCCTCTCAGTCTTCTTCAGAGGACTGGCAACACAGACTGCTGCCCAGCCTAGCACAGTGCAGGTTTACTGTGGAGAATATAAGTACCCCCAGTATCCAATGTCTGGCTAGCCTCCTCTTACCAAAAGCAGTTGTAATAGAAGGAAACAAAAAGATGAATCTTAGTTTTATAAGCTATCATATAAGTGGTCCTCAAACAAGGGCAGAATGAAAACGTCCATGGCAACCGACAGAGACACGTAGACCAGCTCTCTGAGCCGGAGCCACCTGCTCACTCAAAGCACCATGTGAGCATTTGTAGAGGCAAAGGCTCAGAGTGGCTGAAAACTACACAAAGCAGACAATTAGAAAGGCCAGTCCTCTGCAGGACTCCCAGAGACACTGACCACCTTCTCTGGGTGAGTGGTGCCCTTTCCTCCACCTTCTCTTCCCTGAGTCATTGCCTCCCACTCGTCCCCTCTTTCTCTCCGAGATAAGCATCCTGGTCAGGTTAGACCTTTTTCTACCCGCAACCCCCACTTCAGCTTCTTCTTGAAAGAATATTCAGAAAGGAGCAGCTCACAGCCAGCTCTGTACCACCAACCTCCTGGCCCTAAGAAGTTTCGCACAATCTTGTGAACACGTAAGGAATGCCTTTTCAGAATAAGTCACATCTAAAAAGCCACTCTTATCTGCCTTTTGAGTGTCTGCTTCTTGGGTCACCCCTGGGTACACTCCAGAGCTCAGGCAAAGAATCTGGATACTAAGGGAAGTCTATTCTCTCTGCCTAGCCTCACGCGATTGGGCAACCTTGGGAATATCACCTAACAACAGACACCTAAGAACAGAACAGCACCTCAGTGAAGGGCCAAGTACCCTGGGAGAACCCAATTTTCTGCTGAAGTAGTTTGATATGTATCTTTCCTCTTGCAATCCTAAAAAAAAAAATCCTACAAATTCATATTTCTCTTACTTCCCCATGTTGTAGCATTTACAGCCCTCAGCAGAGTCAGTTACTCACCCCAAGAATCTCTACATATTCGTAGATCTGGGCTTCTAGGAAAGCAATGTCTTTGTTCCTCTCAGTGTCTCTGAAAATAAGAAATAAACTCTATCACTCAAGGGTTCTTTTACCCAATGCCCTGTTCGTATATCTGGGAACATTTATTCCATGGGTGCACTAAAAATTACAAGCATGTGAGAAATACCACATTGTGAAAGCAAATGCTCTGTTCAGCTCAGGACTCGCTGATAGAAGTACTGAGGTTATTTCTTAGAATGCATGGAAGCTTCCTCTTTGACCTCATTCTAGAAGGTGAAAGACATATCCAGGTATTTAAATTTCCATGATTATAACATACAAAGGAAATGTGGTACAGAAGAGCAAGCTCTGGAACCAGCAGACTTGGGCCCAAATCCTGACCCTGCTCCTTAGTAACTGTGAGATAACAGACACACTCCAAAACTTTTCTAAGTCCTTATCTGCAAAAAATCAGGATAACTTTTTGGGCTTGTTTTGAGAATTAGGAAAACCACATATAAAAAACACCCTGTACAGGGCTTCCCTGGTGACGCAGTGGTTAAGAATCCACCTACCAACACAGGGACACGGGTTCGAGCCCTGGTCCGTGAAGATCCCACATGCCGTGGAGCAACTAAGCCTGTGCGCCACAACTACTGAGCCTGCGCTCTAGAGCCAGCGAGCCACAACTACTGAGCCCGCAAGCCTAGAGCCCGTGCTCCGAAACAAGAGAAGCCACCACGATGAGAAGCCTGTGCACTGCAACGAAGAGTAGCCCCCGCTCGCTGCAACTAGAGAAAGCCTGCGCACAGCAACAAAGGCCCAACGCAGCCAAAAATAAATAAAAATAAAATAAATTTATTTTTTAAAAAAACCCCTGTACAAGCATGTGGCTCAAGAATAGATTCAACTGTCATTAGCAAAAATGTACTTAGAAAAATATTTTTGAACCTACTTAGTTTCTATAACCTACAGAGGTAACAAAAGGTACCCAGGGCACAGTTTCAACTTTACAGACATCACCCACTCTCAGTCAGCTGAGTACAGACTGTCTTTGGTTTATAATAACAATGAGAGCACGCTCTGCCATTAGCAGAGAGAAGGAGCTGACTGGGTCTCGATGGATCAATAGTGGTGATAAAACAGGCTTTAAAATTTCTGTTGTGGTAAGCATTCTGCATGGGAATAAAAACTTTAAAGTGTCAGCAGAGGTGCGGCCCCAGCCACTCACCGCTTGGTGCCCTTTGACTTGGGATTTTTGGCAAACAGGGAGGTGTCGAGTGACTCCAGGGACTTTCCTTTGGTGCTGAATAGCCTCTGGGCTCGCTCTTCTAGGGTCCTAAGTAGACACAAGGGGCAAAGGATTTCAGGATTACTTTATAGGCTTGCTTATCTTTGCAGTGGGGGATGACAGAAAGAAGGGAATCAGAGCCACTTAGAAGATTGTGAAACACACAGTAAATGAGACAGTTCCGATAGAAAGACCAGCCTCTTACCCGCCGCACTTCAGGCCTAAAGCTAAGAGTGCAGATTTCAATCTGTCCAGACCCAGGGAGGCCAACTCCTGTATGAAAGAGACAATTTACAATTTTATATAAATAGACTTGGAGAAACAACAAATGCTGAAACTTCGTCTTTGCAGGCTGGGGTGTGGGTGTTCCTAAAGCTGTGGCAAGACCACACATTCCACAGCCAATCTCCTAGCAGTACGCCCCAACTCTCCAAAGAGGCCTTGGGGGTTAAGTTTATACATAACCATACTAGTAGTGTTCCATTACCTCCACTACAGCTTAAGATGGTTAGAATTTTTAGTTTACAGTTTTCAAAGAAGTTGGATACACTTTTTATTCTTTTTATCTCTCTACATTCTTTGTAGATGCTTGGCCCCAAGAACTGATGTCTTATCATGATAAGTCTATCACATTAAAAACAGGAGACCAAGTGATCCCTCTGAGGAGTGAACAGGCAAGACCAGCACAGTGGATAAAGAAAACATACCTCCCAGGAGGAGAATGCAGAGAGGTCAAGATGGGCTCCGGCATGGGTCAGGGCACTGCTTGTCTCTTTCTGGAAAGAACAATACGATGTTTATTAACACCCAGGTTTAGAATTGAAGGCAAGGGAGTCATCTAAAGTACAGGCACACCTCAGAGACATTGCAGGTTCAGTTCTAGACCATCACAGTAAAACGAGTATCACAATAAAGCAAGTCACATGACTTTTTTGGCTTCCCAGTGCATATAAAAGCTATGTTTACACTATACTGTAGTCTAATAAGTACACAATAGCATTATGTCTAAAAAAACAATGTACATGCCTTAGTTAAAAAATACTTTATTGTCGGGGTTTCCCTGGTGGCGCAGTGGTTGACAGCCCACCTGCCAATGCAGGGGACGTGGGTTCGAGCCCTGGTCCGGGAAGATCCCACATGCCATGGAGCAACTAAGCCCGTGCGCCACAGCTGCTGAGCCTGCGCTCTGGAGCCTGCAAGCCACAGGGCTGAGCCCACGTGCCACAACTGCGGAAGCCCGCGTGCCTGGAGCCCGTGCTCCACAACAAGAGAGGCCACCGCAATGAGAAGCCCGCGCACCACAATGAAGAGTAGCCTCCGCTTGCTGCAACTAAAGAAAGCCTGCGAGCAGCAATGAAGACCCAGTGCAGCCAAAAATAAAATAAATAAAACAAATAAATTTATTTAAAAAAAAATACTTTATTGCTAAAAAAATGCTAACCGCCACCTGGGGCTTCAGTGAGTCTTGGTAATAACAAAAATCACGGATCACGGACCACAATAACAAAATGAAAAATGGCACTAATAGATTTGCTTGACCCAGGGTTGCTGCAAACCCTCCATCTGTAAAACATGCACCATCGGAGAAGTGCAAGACAGCAAAGTGCAGTAAGATGAGGTGTTCGTGTATCAGGTGCTGGTTGGCCCCTTATACACATGTATGAATAACAGCCAAATGCCTACAAGAGCAGAGCAGAAAAAACCAGATTGAAAAACTCTCCCAGGGATTTCAGGAAAACTCAAGTTTGTCCCCAGGAATGAAAACATAAAGATTTCTAGCATATAATTATATCAGTTTTCAGTCAGTAGGAACCACAGAGCAGTAATGACATGGTTGGTGAAACTCCTGGGCCCAGCCAATGGCAAGCGGGCCCTGACAAATCTCTTTCAAAGTACACAGAGAAAACCCAGCATACTTGGCAGACAACATCTCATGGCCATAACTGATCCCAAGGGATCAGCACCTCATGTCCTAAAGCAGAGGCTCAAGATTGAAGTAAAATAATTAGTTTACGTCCCTGGCATGTCTTCCACCCACACCCCCACTGAAGCTCACCGGCCATCCAGGAAAAGTACCATTCTCCCACTTCTTCTCAAACTCATTCTGAATTTTCCCAAAAAGTTCATTCTGATCTTGGAGAGGTTTCACTCTATCTGTGTAATCCTGAAGGTACTCAAGCAGCATCTCCAGATATCTACAGAGGAGTAAATAACACAGAGACAGCAAGGTTTCTATTTTTGATATACTGTTATGCCCTGTAAAACATACTTATAATTCCAGTGAAACTAGTTTTTTCAAGTAATAATACTACTTTAAAAATTGAGCTTACAATTGGCTTTCTCCTAATATGTCATCTTTTTTTTAAAACATTTATTTATTTGGTTGAGTCAGGTCTTAGTTGTGGCAGGCAGTCTCCTTAGTTGTGGCTCGCCGGCTCCTTAGTTGCAGCTGGCAGGCTCCTTAGTTGTACCACGCATGTGGGATCTAGTTCCCGGATCAAGGATCGAACCCGGGCCCCCTGCTTCGGGAGCACGGAGTCTTAACCACTGCGCCACCAGGGAAATCCCTCTCCTAATATGTCATCTTGATTCTGACCTTTCCTATCTTCTTTCATCCTCATGATACAATTCCAAATACTAAAGTCTTAACTCACATATAAAAGATTTTAGGTAAAAAGAAAATGAGAAAAAGAGAGGAAGGTAGAGTACAGATTACTAACCAGGGGCATAACAACACAAACAAAACTTAAATCTATACATCAGACCCAGGCACTTCACTTCAATCACAATCTGAGAAAGTCTAATTTTTTCCCATTCAACCCCAAAGACACAGAGCCACCTGGATGGGAGACTTCCTTCTACAATGAGACAACATTAAGAACAGTATGGGTCTAAGATCGCAGATGTGCCCATAGACACACATTCTTCCAGAGCCAGAGTATTATGGTTTTGAAACCATGTCATTCAAAATTCCTATCCTCCAACAAACCTGGAAGTCATTCATATATGCCTTTCATGCAACAAAATTCAAAACTGCCCTCAAACCTTCTCATTAAACAACCTTCTAGTTAAATCCAGTAGAGGCCTAGAAACTAGTAATGGCTACCTCTTATACTCTGCATTCTTCCTTTCTTTAGGAATGTCAAACAACTGGTCGAAGATTGACAGGTAAGTGATATAATCCAGCTTCTGGAAAGAGAAAAGAAATGACAAGAGATTCAGTTAGGTGTTTGCACCAAGTTGCAATATAATCTCCAATAAATGAGATTAAAATTGAGTGTTGCCTAACAAAGTAACAAGGCCCAGCTCACTTTAGTCTTTTTCCCCCCCTAACATTTAATTCCTGCACTCAGTGTTAATTCCACTGGACTGAGCAGAATATCAGATACACAATTAACTCTGTGAAATAAAGATCAAGTCAATAAACCATAAGCTAAAAGAAACATCTGTTGCACATTACTACTGGGTTGGCCAAAAAGTTCATTCAGTTAGTGAATATGTTTTTCAATAAAGTTCTTCATGAAAATGAAAAATGTCTTTTATATTTACTTAAAACCAAATGAACTTTTTGGCCTACCCAATATATACGGGCACTTGTTTAAAGACTGACACCCACTACACATCCTAAAATAAGGTCCCAGAAGGTGCCATTTGTTCACTCATTCAATCACTTACTGAATATCTTTGGACCAAGTACATGGATACAGATGAGAACAAGACAGATGCAGGACTGTACTCATGGAGCTTAAAGTTTAGTCACAACTTTTGAGACATGTCCTCACAACCCCAAGAGAAATTTCATCATGTATTTCCTTGTGACCCTGAGACTGTCACATTAAACCTCAGCTCTTATGGTAAGTTATTTTCTAATACCTTTTTAAATATATTAAATAGCCCTCCTGGCAGAGATTATGTTTTTGTGTCTTTCATGTACCTACTACTATGTGTGCCTAACACAGAAGCCTGATGCATACTTGTGAGTTTAAAAAATTTTTTTATTTTTACAAAAGCAAAATAAGTTTGTTGTATTAATAAAATAAAATTTATTGATAAGTAAAATATGCTTATTGTATTCACTGTAGAAACCCGACTTTCACTTTGAAAAGTGTTTCATTCCAAGAAAGCACATCACCTCTTTAATATTTACATAACAGTTCCAGAACACAAGGAAGACACTCTAATTGTTTCAGGTCTAGTAGCCCCAGCCCAGTGTCCTGACTCACCCCTAGAATCAGAACCACTCTCCCCTCTCCTGGGTCTTACCTCAGAGGCCTTCAGGTTAATGTATTTGAGGTAACAGTCATGGAGATCAAGGTAACGACCATATCCCTCTTCATCTGTGAACTCCACCAAATCTGAAGGAATCAGATATCAAGGTTCAGATACTAAAGACCACTTTCTTGGACTTGACTTTTCAAGTGGACTGCATTGTTTCATAATGCAGCCCTTCACCCAAATATCCTCCCTCTAGTCACAAAGTGAACAGACCTCACTTTTCCAGGTGAGTGAATTTGAGCTGGGCTAGCACAAAATCACTATTTTGTCCAAGGCCGACTCAGGATGACAATCTAGTCCAGACTTTTCTCTAGTCTAGCAAAGGGGAAATCAGTAAGGGAACCTGGCTATAAATTTCTCTGGGGCCTTTTTCCAGGACTCTGAGGGCAAGTCTGAGCTCTGGTCATTAACCTGTACTTCTGCTAGTGCTGGATAGAAACATTAAACCCTACTTACTTTGTGCCTCTTCACTTGGATTCTCTCGAGCCTTCAGGAGCTCCTCAAATTCCACTGACATTGGCACACAGATCTGATGGGAAAAAGAGAAAAGCTCAGGTGGGTTTTTCAACATAGAAGTTGCAATATCACAGAATGGACTATAGAGAAAGTTGGATTTCTAACACTTTATTTGGCCTTGATTTTTCATTAGGAGCTTTCTTCTCTTTTCTAATTACCTTGCTTTTTCCTTTTCCTTTTTGCATGTTTTAACTAAAAATTGCTAAAATAACACATGCTCACAAAAACTCAAATAACACAAAAAGACAAAATGAAAAAAAAATCAAGGTTCAGGGCTTCCCTGGTGGCGCAGTGGTTAGGAATCCGCCTGCCAATGCAGGAGAAATGGGTTTGAGCCCTGGTCTGGGAAGATCCCACATGCTGCGGAACAACTAAGCCCGTGTGCCACAGCTACTGAGTCTGCGCTCTAGAGCCCGTTTGCCACAACTACTGAGCCCGTGCGCCACAACTACTGAAGCCTGCGCACCTAGAGACCATGCTCCCAACAAGAGAAGCCACCGCGAGAAGCCTGCACACCACAACGAAGAGTAGCCCCCGCTCGCCACAACCAGAGAAAAGCCCACGTGCAGCAACGAAGACCCAACGCAGCCAAAAATAAAATAAATAAAACAAATAAATTTATATATATATAAAAAAAAATCAAGGTTCCCTTGGACTTCCCTGGTGGCACAGTGGATAAAAGACTCTGTGCTCCCAATGCAGGGGGCCTGGGCTCAATCCCTGGTCAGGGAACTAGATCCCACACACGCATGCCGCAACTAAGAGTTCGCATGCCTCAACTAAGGAGCCTGTGTGTCGCAACTAAGGAGCCCGCATGACGCAACTAAGACACCTGGTGCAACAAAATTAATAATATTAAAAAAAAAAAATCAAGGTTCCCCTTTAATAATTCTCCTGGGAATAGCTAACCACTGTCCACAGACCTTTTTAATTTTTATTATTTATTTATTTATTATAAACTTATTTATTTATTCATTTATTTAATTTTTGGCTGCATTGGGTCTTTGCGGCTACATGTGGGTTTTCTCTAGCTGCTGAGAGCAGGGACTACTCTGTTGCAGTGTGCGGGCTTCTCATTGCAGTGGCTTCTCTTGTTGCAGAGCACGGGCTCTAGACGCACGGGCTTCAGTAGTTGTGGCTCACGGGCTTCAGCAGTTGTGGCTCATGGGCTTCAGCAATTGTGGCTCACGGGCTCTAGAGCACAGGCTCAGTAGTTGTGGCGCAGGCACTTAGTTGCTCCGCAGCATGTGGGATCTCCCCGGACCAGGGCTCGAATCCATGTCTCCTGCATTGGCAGGTGGTTCTTAACCACTGCGGCACCAGGGAAACCCCACAGACCTTTTTTAAATGTCAGCCATTCCCAAACTTTGCTGCACATTAGAATCACCTGGGAGAGTGCTAAAAAATCCTAACGCACTTGATACCAATTTAATCAGAAGTGGTGGGGAGGTATCAGTACTTTTTAAACACTCCCAGATTCAAACACACAGCAAAATTTGGAAACCACTGCTCTATGTATTTAAATATATGTATTCGTGCAAGCACATACAGGCAAGTGCAAGATTATTATTTTGTTTCTCACATAATTAGACTTATTTTTTTTTCCCTTTCCCTTAGTATATCTTAGGCATTCTTCCAATCATTTATTTAAGCACTTATTCCTCATCACCTTCCTACCTGGGCTGGGATAAGGTTAACACACCAGAATGGTACTTGTGCCTTCTCTCTTGGTTACCAAAAGACTTAATACTCTACCTTCCAAAGGGGATGAGGAGACATAGGTAGGTGTGTGAGGGTACATTCATGTACCTCCACTTAACTTCAATAAATAGCCTCTCCTGTCTGGTATTTTCAGTCTCTTCATTTTTCCATCGGCTCCTTTAAATATGTATGCCTCCCCTATTTTCCTTATGATCCTCCTGCTTCTCCTCTCCTTTTTTCTTCCAGTCTTTCAAATGCATGCTAAACACTCCACACTACTGTATCCTCATTATCCACTTGTGCCTCTGTGGCCAGATTTCCACTCCCACTTCTTCAACAGAGTAGCAACCCTGGCAGTTACCAATCAACAACAGCTGATACCAGTGACTTCCTTTGTGAAACTCATTGGCTGAGCTTCAGTAAGACATTACCTGGAGCTGCCATTTGACCTGTGATGGATGGCTTCCCAGACTCCTTTTCAGTTAAGTACCTTATTAAGAGTGTGCCCCAAGGCACACAGAAACTGACAGTCTCCCTTCACACTGTCTCTCCTTCCCAGAGCTCTATGATCCGTGGCTTCAACCATCAAGTACATGTGGTAATTCTCAAGCCCCAGTCACCTAATTTCAACTGCTTATGGGACACTTCTACCTAGATATAATATCACCTGAAAATCTACATACATAAAAATTCATTTCCACTACAAATGGGTTATGTCTTTCTTCCTTATTTCTATCAAGGGAACAACTTTTTAGTTACACAGTCATAAAAGCTCAGAGTAATCACTGACCTATCTCTCTCCACTTATCCTACAGCCATGCCTCGCTCCCCCTTCCCCTGGAATTCCTTTGGTCAGCTGTGTAAGATGCTTAATGGATTCTTCAATAACTGAGATATAATCCCTGCTCCTTATCATTTTACAATATAGTGGGGCAGACGTTCATTGTCATAAAATATGACAGAATCATAAAGATAGGAAAGATTAATTGGGGGAGTAAAGTAGACTAGGAAGGAATTTTCATGAAAGAGTAGGCCTCTGGGCTGAATCATGAAGGTGTAATGATCACTGGAAGCGAGTAAAGCCTTTTTGTGTTAGTTGGATCCTCTAGGTAGCAGATTTTAAGACAGAGTTAGGAGCACAAGTGGTTTATTGGGTGGGTATTATCCATTAAAGATAAAAAGGAGAGAGGAGGATTGGGCAGGGAGAGCCCAGACCATGATGAAGATAGGACAAAATCTTGACCAACCCAATGAGGAACTCTGGAGCAAAAATTACTCACTAGAAGAGTCTCACAATGGGCAGAAATAACCAGGCCATGGTACCCCCACTGTGCTCAGTCACTGGTTGGGGGCTGCCCAAGAAGAGAATGGCCTTAGCTTAAAGCTGAGGGAGATCCTGAAAGCACTGGAGTTGCAGGATGTCACCTAACTTCGCTGCTTGCAGCTAACTGGCGAGTTCTTTTTTGAAGGGACACCTGAGTGGCAATCTCCACTTTCCTTACACCTTTCCTTTGTATGCTCTTTGGACAGGTTTGGAGAAAATACTTTCTGAGGTCATACCTCATTTGGGTGCTTCCGGTGGAATTCCTTTATTTGTTTGAGTCTATTATAGAATTCAGCAAATTCATTGGGTCCTGAAATGGCATTGAGCTCCTCCTTTCGTAACCTGCAATTTCAGAAAAAATCCAGAGAACACGGAACACAAACTCAGTCCTTTAACCATGGCTCCTCAAAAGCAATAATTCCTGGATTGGCTGTGACTGTCACTTACCCATCCTTATCATCATACAAATCCCTCAGGTTCCCACTGACTTCCATATACCTCTGAAAGGCAAACACAAACCCATCAGGATGAAGCAATCTGTACAACTTAGACCCAAGCAACCAACAAAGGCTCTCCTGTCAAAGCCCAGGGAAAGCTCAACAGATATGGTGTTAAAAGTTCCTGTTCTTTCTGGTACCTTTAACAGACAGCACTGGTTCCTAGTTACTTTTTAAAACAGGTCATTTTGAAGATTAAGTGATGTGATTTGAGGTGTGGCAGAAAGTTCCTATATTTAACTCTCCCTAGAAGAGTCATAAAAGAGAGCCATTGTCACCCTTTGGTAAACAGCAGTTCCCACCTAAGACACTCAAAGATAAAAGGATGGTCCAAGATGATTTTCACTATTTCAAAAGGCTTGACTGAGGAGTGCACAGACTAAATAAAACATCACACAATTTCTTTTGAATTCGAACTCAGGATGGTATGAGTACGTAGTCCCTTCTCCAAAACTTTTGGGACCAGATTTGTTTCAGAATTTGGAATTTTTAAGTTCAGGAAGGTACTGCATGCAATATCCCTAGCGGAATCTGGAACACACGTTGATAGTTCTGCAGTGAAACTTATGCATTATTTATTAAATGTGATAAAGACCATAAAAAGCCTCCCATGTTCAGGTCAAGTCAGATTTTTGCCATCAAACAATTACCAGAACAAACAAATAAAAAACCTTTTGTTTTCAGAGTATTTCGGATTTGGGAATTTAGATAAGGGATTAGGGGCTTGTAATATTAATTATCTCTTCCAAATTAGAAACTCTGATTAGGTCTTTTATTCTTTTCTAAACAGATTTCAAACATGCAAAAGTAGAGAGCATGGTATAACGAACTTCCATTTACCTACCACTTAGCTTTAACATAAAAATGGATCAGTATTTTGATCTTAATTACTTTTCTAAAAGTAAGAAATTGAACTATTACTAGGAAAATGCAGTGTAGTAGGCAAAAAATACTTCCAATGCTTCAGTACAGTGTTCTGGGAGGAAAACAGTAATACACAGCATTCTCTTTTGGGGAGAAGGGAGAGTACCTTCTAAGCCTGAATGGTTGACTCCTGGTAACTACTCATTGCACATCCACAGGATACAGAATGCTCTAAGGGGCATCTTTCCGAGTAATTAAGAATGAATGAGAGTTCCCCATTCACAGAAGCGAGCAAGGGTGGTTAAGCACCCTTTGGCAGGCATACAAACCCTCGACTGGCCAACCCGGTTACCTTTGTCCAGGGCTCCAGGTGACCCCCCCGCCCCCTTCTTCCAGCCCATAGCGACCCAAAGAGAAGTGGACAGCGGGGCACTCACATCTTGCATGGCCCGTGTGCGGTGGTCAGAATTGATCTGGTCCCGGAGCTGAAGAAAGGCAAACGGTGACACAAGACACCGTTAGTCGGAGTTCTGGAGTTGGGAAGGCCGCCCAAGGGCGGAGCTTATCCGCTCAGGTCTTAGCGGCCCAAGCAGAGAAGCCTCTGGGCGCTGGGCCCGGGGAAAGGTTACCTAGGCCGGAGCTCGGGTAGGGAGCCCCGGGAAGGGGCGGGCGCGGGGCAGGTCTGAGGACCGAAGAAAACTCTCAGAGGTTGAACCCGGGCATGGGGCCCAGCCTCAGGGGTAGCCCCTGCCCAGGCCCCACTCACCGTGGACTTCTTAGTGAGCATCTCTTTAGCCATGACGTCCATGAGCCGTTCCTTCTCCTCGTGATAGCGCCGCTGCTGCTCCAGAATTGTCTCCATCTTCCCTCCGCCGCCGCCGCCGCCGCCGCCGCCGCCTCAAATCAAGCTAGAACACCGATACGGCCGGAAACAACTCCTGCTGCCTTGCGCGCCCGCGTCCTAAGAGGCGCGTCCGGCGTCACCTAAGTTCCGCGGCTGCCGGAAGTTCCTCGGGGACTCGAGGAAAAGTGAGCACCGCAGGAGACCCAGTCAGTGCTATGGAGACGGCTGCAGTGCCCCTGCTGGCCGGGGGTGTGTGGCGCGATGCCGAACGATTTGCAGGTGCCTCTAGGGGGCATACAGAAATCCACCAGCCTGGCAGTAAGGACTCTGACCTGGCTTCCCGGGGCTTCCCCGGCCGCGTGGCCGGGCGGGTAGGGACCTGGACTGAGTAGTTGAGGAGCATGGATGGGAGCTGGGGAACCGGAACTTGTGTCTCCGGCTCTCAGTGTGACCTGTGACAACGTTTTTTCCTTCTCGGGACATCGGTGTCCTCGTCAGTAAAATGGGGATGATAGCGGGTTTCTTTTCTTTTCTTCTTCCCTCCCTCCCTCCCTCCCTCCCTCCCTCCCTCTCTCTCTCTCTCTCTCTCTCTCTCTCTCTCTCTCTCTTTTTCTTTTTCTTTTTTTTTTAATTTTTATTTTTTTATTTTTGTCTGTGTTGGGTCTTCGTTTCTGTGCGAGGGCTTTCTCTGGTTGTGGCAAGTGGGGGCCTCCCTTCATCGCGGTGCGCGGGCCTCTCACTGTCGCGGCCTCTCTTGTTGCGGAGCACAGGCTCCAGACGCGCAGGCTCAGTAGTTGTGGCTCACGGGCCTAGTCGCTCCGCGGCATGTGGGATCTTCCCAGACCAGGGCTCGAACCCGTGTGCCCTGCATTGGCAGGCAGATTCTCAACCACTGCGCCACCAGGGAAGCCCCTCTTTTTCTTTTTTGATACATGGAAACAACCTAATTGTCTATCAGCAGGGGACTGGTTAAATAAAATATGGTACATTCAAGCAGTAAAATGCTATACAGCTATAAAAAAAAAATGAAGCAAGTCTATATGTCCACTTCTAGGTGGAGAAATGAAAACGTATGTCCATGTGTTCAGACGTTCATAGCAGCGTTATTCATTATCAAGAAAAACATGGACGTAACCCCCAAAAGCCATTAACTGGTAAATGTACAAACCAAATGTGGTGTATTCATACGATGGAATGTTATTCAGCAATAAAGGAATGTTACAGTATGGATGAACCATGAAAACATCATGCTAAGTGAAAGAAGCCAGACACAAAAAATGACATTAGTGTATGTCGGGATGGCAAATCTGCAGAGACAGAAAGTAGATGAGTGGTTGCCTGCTGCTGAAGGTGAGACTGGAAGTAACTGCAAAAGACGCGAGAAATCTTTTGGAGGTGATAGATATGTTCTGAAATTGGATTGTGGTGATAGTGGCACAAATCTATTAAATTTGCTGAAATTAATTGAACCGTACACTCAAATTGGGTGAATTTTATGGTATGTAACTTATACCTCTATAAAACTGTTTAAAAAATCTGTATGAACTCAGATGGAAATATGGCCACACAGAGTGAAAAAAGCTAGAGGCACAACGGTATATATAAAAATAAATACACAAAGAGATTATTTCTGGAAGGATATCCAAGTAACAGTAAACCATTGTTGTTTATGAGGAGACAGACTGGAAGATCTGGTATGGTAGGGACATTTTTCTTTGTATATGTCCAAAGTACAGCATGAAACTTTTTTCGTAACATATACATGTATTACTTTTTCAATTTAAAAACTTCTTCATTTAAAACTAAAAATGAAAATACATATATGCACATGCCTGCTTAACAAAAAAGAACTAGGAGGTTATAATATAACAAGGAGTTATTAGTGATTTACCTTCCCTTTTTGGAATTCTCCAATTTTTCTACAATAAGCATGAATTGCTTTTTGTTTTTTAAAGTTTGGAAAATAACAGAGATAATGACTTTTGTCCTGCCTGCTCATGGGGTGTTGTGAGGGTCATATTTATGTCTAAAAATTTAAGCAAGACCTCAACCTTAGGGAGAGGACCCCCGGACACAACTCCTCCCCAGAAGTTTTTCCTGCACCTCTAGGAAAGAGGTAAGAAATTCCTTTTCTGGATTGCGGAGACTCAGCGCGTGTATCTTTTGGAGGGTAGGGTGGGTGGTGGGTAAAGGTTTGGGATCTACCGTATTTCATCGAATATGAGACTCTATTAAATGTTAACGCCACCATTATTTTACGGTCGACTAAGAAAGAAAGAACAAAAATTGTCAATTAAACTATGTCACACTTGATTAGACGCTGCGTCTGGGTTTCTGAGATGTTAAATCTGAAAAATGTTTATCCTAAAATCAATGACACATTGTTGTACTTGCACATCCCTTTCCTCTTTGGTGGGTGGACCACCTAAGCACCATTCATCTGATGCCTTCCGTCCCTGAAAACCTTCTCTTTCCCCATCCTTTCAAACCAGTCACCGAGTCCTGTCTTTTCCATTCCTGCTGCCACCTGTCTCATTATCTCTCACCTGAACCACTGCACTAGCCTCCAAGTCAGTCTACTCATCTTAGCCCTCCAATCCATTATTCACGCTGCGGCGGAGTGATCATCTCACACCCCTGCTTAAACATTTCCACTGGCTGCTTTACCCGCAGGGTGAGGTCTGTTTAACTTGGCATTCGGCGTTTCATGACCTGGCCGCTGCCTGACGTTTTAGTCTCTTGGCACTTCCGCCGAATGAAATTACTTGCTGCTTCCCCAAAGCACACCATATGTTTTTTTCAGGCCTCCAGGCCTTTGCACTAGCTGTTTTCTATGCTTGGACTACTCTTCCTCAGCAGGTATTTATTGAACATGTAGTAAGTGCCTGAAGCTGAGAGTGGAGGGGTGAGCAAGGCAGGCGTGAGCCCAGCCCTCAGAGGCTGGTGGAAGAAAGAGACAAAAAATGTCTACATACAATCATTAATTATAAGCACACATGGTGGGCATTCGTAAAGGTTTGTAGAAAATGTCAACCACGGCTTCAGAAAGTTTAGGATTCGAATTGGGCCGGGGAGGCAGTGTGGATCTACCTATGTGACTTTGGGGAACTAACAAGTGGAGTCTCCACCTCCGTGAAATGGAAAAATACCCGCCCCATAGGATTTCTGGGAAGATTTCTTTTGAGATACATATAATCACGCGGTTCTGCCGGACCGGAGGGCCCCTCCCCCACAGGGCGCCGAGGGTCCGCCCGCCCGGCGCGCGGCCCCCACCCGGGAAGGCTGCTGGCGGTACGTGAGCGCCTCAGCCTGCGCCGCAGCCAGTGCGCAAGAATCGGGCTCCGACGGTCTGGACCGCGGAGCCCAGACCGCAGGCCGCCGAGAGCGCAGGGGCAGGGGCGTCGGACGCCGGGAGAGGGGAGCAGCGCTCCGCCCCATCTCCCCATTTTGGGGGATAGCCCCCCTCGCTCATTCCCGCCCCCGCCCTTGAATCACGGGGAGGCGGGGCCATGACCCATTCATGCCGGGAATCGGATCCAGATGTTCCCGCGGCGCGTGCAGCTGCATCCTTGCCTTTTTTGGCAAAAAACGTGCGGCCGCGAGCGGATCCCGGGCCGCCTCCGCTAATCCTCGGGAAGAGGGGGAAGGGGCCTGAGGGTCTGGGCCCAGATTGGGGATCCGCACCCGGTGCTCGGCGGGGTTTGGGGAGGGATGGTAAGGGAGGGGGGCGATTTGTACTCGACGGAGAACCCAACGCCGTCGGCCCGCCCTGCTACCGTCCGGAACCTCCCCCAAACCCCTCCCTTCCCCACTCGGAGGAAAAAGCCCTTTGCCAGCAGGGGGGAAGCCAGCTAAGACTGAGAGGGACAGTAGCGGCCGCGGGGATCCCCTTTCACGGGAGAGATTTCCCACCCCGCCTGGCAGCTTCCTCCTCTGCCCTGCATGGAGGAGGTCGAGGTCGGGAAGAGCCTCCGAGTCCCGTGGTGTGCGAAGGAATCTTCCCTGCCCCTCCACCCCCAGACAAACACACAGAGGCCTTCGCTTCCTCATACTGCTTTATTGCAGAATCTGAAAGGGGGGTGAGCCAAACCCACCCCTCTGTCCATCTCTGGGCAAAATGGAGCTGAAATGAAATGAAACGAGAAAACACTCGACAACAAGGGCTGGGCAAAACCCTGTACCCTAGGACCCCCTAACCAGTGAACCCCTGATGTGCTGCCCAGACAGCCCCATCCCTGGCAATAGCGGTGGGATGGGGGTGGGGAGTGTTAAGCCTGAGTATAGTCCACTTCTGAGGACTTCTCAGGCACCCATAGGAGACCTAAAGTCTTCAGGGGAGAAGTCTAGATTGAAGGGGGCTGGGGTCCCAGAGCCCTGATTTAGGGAGAGGGCTTCGTCTGGGAAGCCGGACCATAGGGGAGAGGACTGAGTTCTGGAGTTCAGGCTTGGGGAGGGGATTTGAATGATGGAGCCTCCGTAAGAGCCCAAGTTTGGGGGCCCTGGGTCAAGAAGTACCAGATTGGGGATGTTGGAGTGGGGAGGCTGAATCCTGGAGCCCAGAGGTAGCCCCAATTTGGGGAGGGGCTGGGTCCCAGAGGTGGTTTGGAAAAGGAGCCTTAGTCCTGGAGCCCTGGTTTGGGAGGGCCTGGGCCCAGGAGCCCTGGCTCAGGGCCCCGCCTGGCTGCAGCCCTGGCACAGCACTTGGTCTCCGTCCGGCACGAAGCCCTGGCCCACCAGGGAGGTGGAGCATCGGGCGCAGGAGAAGCAGCTGTGGTGCCAGTGGCGGTCTTCAAAGGACACATACTTGCCTTCACCGAGTCCTGGAGGGAGGCTGGAGGTTAGCTCTGCGATCTGGAGGGCGGTCCTGTCCCTCGGCCTCACCCAGTACCAGGTCCCATTCCCTTGCCTACACTCTACCCACTCTGTCCTTTGACCCTTTGTCCCACCTGTGATGGGGCGCTTGCAGCTGCTGCACTTGGGTGCAAAGAGTTCTCCAAAACAGGCCACACAGTAGGGATCGTCATCTCGGGAGGTGAACTGCTGCCCTGCCAGGGGCGTCTGGCAGCCGGTGCAGACCAGGCATTCCCGATGCCAGGGCTGGTCACGGTATGTCACGCCACCCTGCGTCAGTGTCTGTGGGGTGGCATCTGTCAGCAGGGGGAGTGGGGATTCCTACCCCACGACAGAGCCTTGCTCACCCCACCCCTGTGTGCCGTGGACCTCGGCACCCCCGCCCCGCCGGCCCAGCCCCCACCTTGCTGCAGCGGGCGCAGCGAGGAGCAAACTTGTTCTCATAGCAGGGCACGCAGTAGTGAGCACCCTTGTCGGGCACAAAGGAACGGGAGCCCAGCGGCTGCTCACAGCTGCTGCACAGGAAGCAGTGCTCATGCCATGTCTGGCCTCCGTACTCCAGCTTCCGGGATCCTGTGGGGAACAGGGGTCCCACTCAGAGGCTGAGTCCCGAGCTCCTGAGTGCCACCGTCTGCCGCCCCCCCGAGGAGGGTCCCCGCTGCTCCCACAGCCTACAGGGTGGTGTCCATGCATTTGCAGGAGGATCCCCACCGCATATACTGCACATGCTAACCACCTCCCCCCAACACTGGATATGCTGGCTAAGCACGTGCTAGGCCCCCATGAACTAGACCTGAGGGTTTGGCATAGGTGAAGTCCCCACGTGTACCAGAATATGACGATCTCAGCATACGCCGGGCCTCCAGGTCACAGGCACGATGACTCAGTATATGCTAAGCGCTTATATACCAGATGTGATAGTGTGAGCACACACACAAAGACCCCATATACGAGGCAAGCAAGTCCCTGCCCACACAGAGTTCTGCCCTGGACGTGATAGATTCAGAACATAATAAGCCCCGGCATATCCTAATCATGCCAATATCCACGTGTTCTAAATCCTCACATTCTATTAGCCATGCAGGTTGCCATACGTGTTAAGCCCTTTATTTATAGGTCTTTGCACACACCAAGCCCCAATGCAACAAACACTGACAGTCTCAGCACACTCGTAGCTCCTATGTGTGCCAAACATGCTAAGCCCCCAGGTGTGTATCATGCGTGTCAGTCCCTGTGCGTGCTAAGCTCCCAAGAGCAAATAAGCACGACAGATCCTGCACACAGTAAATTTCCAGGAACGAGCTGCGTGTGCAGGTCTTTACCAAGCCTCCATGTTGTATCAGACAGGCACGCCAGTCCCTTACAAGAACCCTACACAGATGCCAGGCATGCCAGTCCCACGCACAACGAGCCCCTGGGAGCCCCCGGGAACATACCGGGCATGACAGTCTCCCCGCAGGCGGAGCACTGTGAGGAGAAGGCACTGCAGTAGCAGTCGTTACAGAGCAGCTCGCTGTCCTGGCAGGTGAAGGGCTCGTCGGCCAGGGAGCGCTGGCAGCGGCAGCAGCGGAAGCAACCTTCATGGAAGTGGCGGTCTTCGTAGAACAGCTCCTGTGTGGAGCACAGCAGGGGCACTGGCACCTTCGCCCCCTCCTGCCAGCCTCCACCCACTCCCTGCCCTGTGTGGTCCAGTCCTTACCCTCGAGTCGTGCCCGATAAGCTGCTGGCACTCGGCGCACGTGTTGGCGAAGGTGTTGTCATAGCAGGGCACACAGTAGGGTCCGTTGTCTGTCTGGATGTATTTGCGCCCGTACAGGGACTCGCTGCATTTTGCACAGTCAAAGGCCTCGCTCATGATGGCTGTGAGTGAGCCCTGTTAGGGACACAAGGTGGGGCAGGGGTCACCCAGAGGGGCTGTGGCTTAGCCCATTGCATTTAAAAAAGAGCAAGAACTAGGCACAGGAAATGCCAGGTCAGAGCAGGTGGTGATGGGGAATGGGTGTTTCTGGGAACACAAAGAGTCCTGCATGTTTATTTCTGTATTTAACGTTGGGGATGAGAGGGGGTCAGGAAAAAACCAGGAAGCAGAAGTTCTTTTCTTATCTTGGCCCTGGCAGAACTGGGGGGAGGGGGCTTTTCCTGGGTCAGTGACTCATTTCCTGCCCCTGCATTTAGCCTGAGTTTAGCTTCCACTGTCCCTACTGTCCCCAAGGGGGTAAGAGCAAGGACACGGAGCCACCCCACCCTATCCCATATGAACAGCGCTCTCACCCTCTCCTGACTCCCAGGAAGGGACCCTAGGGGTATACCCAGAGCTCTGGAGTGGGGAGCTTAGGGATGAGAATGGGGCTGTTCGCACCCCACCCCCCAAACCCCAACCAGGAAACAGCTGAATGTAAGAAGGATGCTGGGCCAGTGAATGGTGGAGGTGGAGGAGGCTGATGGGAGAAATCACATTGGGCCTCCCCTCCCAGGAGAATCCAGCAACAAGGACTTCAGAGGCTCAGCGTAGGTTTAAGCAGGAAGGAAATCCTGCAAGCTGGACACAGCCAAGCTTCCCCAGCTGGACCCTCTGCCCTCACCCCCTCCACCTCCCGCGGGGTCTCTGGTCACACCAGCCTGGGCAGCCTTGGCCTGCAACATCTGCAGCAGCTGTGGCAGCACAGATGGCCAGATGTCAGGTTTTGCCAGCAACAGGGGAGGAAAAAAGGGAAATGAGATGCTTGGGGACGGAGAGGGGAACTGGACATTATGCAGTGTGCCTCCTGCTGTCTCCTGCCGGTCATCACTCCTGGCAGTGACTGGCAAAGCCCCAGAATCTTTCCAACCCCTGGGTCATTATTTCCCTCTCCCTGCCTCTGGGAGAGACAGCCTCTCCCCAGCTTTTTTAAGGGTTTGGGGCCGGGGGAGTGAAGGGCGAGAGAGTGGGAGCCACTGAAGACATTTCCTCTCCAATCAGGCCCCCCTACGGTGGAGAGTCAGGCAAGGGAGAGCCCTAAGTGCTGTTGCTGCAGACACCCAGCCCCCCACCAAACCTCAGACACTTTCCATTTTCTCAGGAACAAAGCATGTTTGTGGGATGAGGTCATCCACACAGCTGCCTCTGCAGCAGGAGCTTGGGGAGTAGGGAGGGTTAGGAAGTGGGGTTCCCAGTCCCTTCTGCTGCCCCTGATTCCAGTCTCTAGCCCCAAATTCAGAGCTCCCCACCTCCAGTCTCCTCCATCACGAAGCCTGCTCTCTGAGGACTGGGATCCCGGGGTGGGTGGAGAGGAACCACTTGGACCCTAGGAAGGGGATGTTCTCACAGCTGCAGATGAGCCCCAGGAGTACAAAGGAACCCACCAAAACACTCCTCTACATTAGACCCCAGTAACTGGCAGTCCCCAGAGCCCGGCCTGGCTCAAGCTGAAGGAAAAGCCCTCCTTTTCTCAGTCACCCCCCGCAGGAAATTCTAGCCAACAAGCGTGGCTCTGGTTTGGAGTTCAGACTCCAGGCGCCAGAAGACGCCCCAAGCCTAGGGGGCCTGGCTCTTCTGAAGGGGTGGCTCACGAACCCACAGCTGCCCTTCTGTACAGTGGGAGGACACTCAGTTCATACCCCAGGCCAGGGCATGAGGTCGCCAGGAGCTGGGGTCTTCAGAGCCGGGACTTCTGGGCTGGGGGCTATGATGGAGGGTGGAGGGTATCCCTCCACCTCAGTCCACTCCCCGCCATTCAGGCCTGGGTTTCCTCTGGCCCAACATCTGAGGGTTGCCTGGGCTGTGAGCCACTGGGCAGCGGGGGCCACACAGGTGGAGTGTGGCCATGCATCCGTCCACGAGTGCCCTGGGCCCTTCCTTCCTTCCTGGCTTGGCCCCCAACAGCTCCGTCACCTTCCCAGGTCCAAACTAGCCCTAGGTCTGCCCACTGGGAGGCAGTCACCACTCTGAGACAGGGGCACCCCAAATAGGGTATGGGCGTGGCTTCTGTTTCTTTCCCAGAATCCCCTAGTCTGTCCAGCTGGGCTCTGGTGAGGACAGAGTGAAGGGCAATATCAAGGCCCACCTGTCTCTGCCCTTTGTCTGCCCCTCCCCCCACTTTCCCTGGCAGGACTGGGGGACTAAAGGGAGCCAGGCCTGTATTCCTTCACGGCTGGTAGGGGGGTCGGGGGGAGAGCGCTCAGTCTGCCAGATGGCTCTCAGCCGCTGCCCCCAACACACACACCCACCTACACCTGACCCAGACACACACATCGGACCCCTCCCCGTGAACCTCCTGCAGCTCAAAATGGCTGGATAAATGGCCGTGGCATGTGCTGTGTAGAGGCTTGAGCTGTGAAATATAAACCTGGGTGATCTTGGGCAAGTCACTTAAGCTCCCTGAGCCTGCTTCCCCATCTAATATTACCTCCTACCTCCTAGGGCTGTTGCCAGGCTTAAATGTGATGATACTTGGAAAGCACCTGGGAGATACTAAGTAGTCAGTAAATGGTAGCTCTTAGTGTTTTATTATTAGCCCCTCACTCATACGGGGGTCAGTCAACAGTTTCTCAGCCAGGCCTGGGTCGGGGGGGCTCGCCTGGGACTTGACCTTGACATTCTCAGCGGGGGCCCAGGGAGAGAACAAAAAGGGAACCCCCTAGTTCTGCTGGGGGAGCTGAAGAGGCCCAGGCCGTGGGGCTCACTGAGACCAGTGGGGCCAGTCTGACTCCAGTGAGCATAACTCTGAAACCCCCAACACAGGTACACAGGTGTACACACCTGCATGCTGCTTTGCCTCTCACAAAGGGCATTCCCACCCACCCACCATCTATCAGATCGCACAAAGGGCAGGCAGGATAGGGTATCATCCTCATTTTACAGCTGAGCACAGAGGCCAGGGACAGGGCAGGGGCATGCCCAAAGTCACTCAGGTATCAGAGAGCCCAGGTCCCCTGCCTCCCAGCCTGGAGTCCTTTCCCGTTTCCCTAGAAATGGTGGTGGACGGGGTGGTCAGCGTTTAAGAGCAGGGGGACAGGAGATGCTGGATGATATCACTAGTACAAGAGCCTGGCTCTTCTCCCCAGCTGCCAGCCCTGTGACTGGAAGACACCCAGAAGTGTTTCCAAGTACCCATGCCAACCGCTCAACCCCTTTGCCCCCCTCCAACCCCCACTGTCCAGGAGGACCCTGGCCAGGTCCCACAGCTGTGACTCAGGATCAGAAGAGACCCCTCCCCCAGCTTCCAGGAGTTGACAGGGGACTTGAGGGGAGAAATCAAACTCCCCCCACCCTCACCCCTGCTACTAGGCGTCCACCCCAAACTCTCCACTCTCTTCCCCGCCCCCGCCATGGGGCCTGGGAGTCAGAGCGGTTTGGGAGAAGGGGGTGGGAAGCAGGATCCAGCAGCTGCTCTGGGGACAGAAGAGGAACAGTTCATTCACCCCGGGTCCCCCAGGGCTGAAGCAGCGCGTCCAAGATTTGAGTTTAAAAATAAGTTGGGGCTGTCTCAGAGAGTGTGTAGGGCTCCTTCGAGTCTTACTGTCTCATGTCTCAGGTCCTCTGCCTCATGGGGGCTCAGATGGCCCAGTGTTTCTGTTTCCCCACATCCTCCCTTCCCAATCTTTCAGGCCTGAGTCCTGCGGGGTCTGTCTTGAAAACTGTCACTGCCCCTCCATGACATCTGTCTCTTGGCGTCTAGCTCTGCTCCACTCAGCACGTCTGTGTCTGTACACTTCAGCAGCTGTCTGTATGTTTCCGTGTCTCTGTGTCTCTGACTGGCTATCTCCCCACGGCAGCCTCTGTGGATTTCTACCACTGTCTGCCCAAGTCTTGGCATCTCAAGGGTCTCTAAAGGGTGGAATGTCTTGGTCCCTACCCACCGCCCTTCTCTATCTCTTAGCATCTCTGTATGCCTGAGTGTGTCTGTCTCCAGTCTCTGGATGTCTTCCTAGGCCTCTCAGAGGCTGGTTTACCACAAGGCTAATGAAGCTTAAGCTTCGGGGCCCCTCATTTGCCCAGAACCCTCCAAGACCCTGGAAAGGGCTGACAACACGTCTGGGGTCACTGCATGCTTTTTCCTAAAATCCTCCGCTCCACAAAACCTGGGTCGGACCCTATGCCTCGGGTCTGCCTCCCGGTGACTCTACGCCCAAGTCTCTGTCCTTGTTTCGGGTATCTCCGCAGCCTCCTTGTCTAAGCTCGCCGCTCCTGTCTTGTCTCGGTCTCTTGCTCCACCGGGCGTTCTGGAAGCCGGTTTCTCGAACCCTCCCGGTCTCTCTCGACTCTCGCTTTTCCATTTCAAACTTGGCCCCCTGCCCCACCTAACTGGCGTTGCAGCGCCCGGAGCGGTACGGTTCCGGGAGCGCCCCCCGGGGCTCGGCGCCCGCGCGCCACCGGCTCCTAGCGTGTTCCCTGCGCCCGCGACCGGACCCAAGCGGGGGCAGGGGGCGGGGGCCGCGGCTGCCCTTAACCCCCGGCTGGCCGCCTCTCCTTTCCCGCCAGAGGGCGGGGGCCGGGAGCCGGGATGGGGAGCCGGGCTCGGCGGGGAGCTCACCTCGAGGCAGGCGGCTGGAGCGGGGCGCGGCGCTCGCGTGGGGCGGGAGAGGGGGTGGTGGTGGCGGGCAGCCGGCGCCGCGTCCCTCGGCGCCTCCTACCTGCGGGCCGGGCCGAGCGGGACCGAGCAAGCTGCCGGCGAGGCTGCCGGCGGCGCACGGACTGTGTGGGCGAGTGGGAGCGCGGCCCCAAGCCCTCCCCGAGGAAGTGAGCGCGGGGGCCCGCCCCGCCCGGACCCCGCCCCCGGCCTCCCCTGCCCGCGGGGTGCGGACCCCGCCCCCGGCCCTCGTCCTGGAGGCTGGGGGCCAGACCCCGCCCCCACCTCCCTTTTAGGCTGGAGCCTGCCGCAGCCCCCTGGGCCCGCCGGGCCTAACCTGGCTCTACCAACCTTCCTGGGCGGCCAGGACCCCGCCCCTGTCCCCTCCCTGCAGCTTTTGCTGTCCTCCTTCTCTTTCCCCACTCTCCTTACCTCCCCCCACCCCGGTCCCCAGCGGCTAGCTGTATTCAGTCTCAGGCAAGGGATACAGGAGGCAGCCGACCAAGGTCCATTTGGGGACCGAGAGAGTCCTCATGCCCTTTTCGTGTCCCCGCCCCCTCGCAGTTTACCCCCAGGGATCACACTCAGCCCTAATTTGTAAAAGAGGACTTATTCCAGCCTGGAGGAGGGGGTGGTTTTGACCCTGCTGTCGCGGCCCTGTCAGTGGGAACGAAGGTGTTCTCTGCAAACAAGGAGTGAAGTTTAAGGACCCCCTCTATAGGGCCTTGACCTTCAAAGGGCTTTATTCCACAACTCTGAGTGGTGAAAACAGAAGTAACCACCTTTTCACCTCCAGCTGCATCGTGGGACAGAGAAATACTCCCTTGGTCTCCACAGTGCCCAGGAACAGTTTTGACCTTTGAGGCCTTAGGGGAGACCCTAATCCTTGGCCCCATGATTTTTGAGTTCTCAGGAAGGGGTGTGAGGGGTGTGCAAGGATGGGGCGCTGCAGGGGCGGTGGAGGGAAGTCCTCCTCCCCGACCTCTACAGTTTCCAACCTTCTGGCTTCCTCCCTGTGCCCTGCCCGGGCGGGAGGACTGAAGTCTGCCAGGGACACAAGGCCCCTCCAGGTCCTTGAGGCCGCCCCCCCCACCCTGGGATCCTCAGGCTTGTCACTAGGAATAAATAGCCTCGATCTGGAAGGGTGGGGGAGGGAGGAGGCGGCTCTGCTGTGCTGTTAGCAAAACAAGAGACAGCAAACCAACCCTGGAAATACCCTCCTCAGAGTCTAGAGTAGAGATTCAGGTGCCCACAGAGGCTCTCCCATCCCACAGGCTGGGTCCTGCCAAGCTCTCAGAGCAGAGACTCATTCCCTCCCAGGCTGGGGCTGCTGAGTACCCTCCTCTCCCACTTCTGAATCACACGCCTACCTTCCTGGGTCCCAAGTCACACTTGAGGCCAGGTTTCCTTTCAAAATTAACTAATTCCTTATTGTTGTTTTTCCTGATGCCTAAACTGTAGGTGCCATGAGGGCAGGGATTGCATACTTCTGGTTCACCACTGCATTCTCAGTACCTACTCCAATGTCTGGCACGTAAAAAGTATCTGATGAATGAATGAGTGATGGACACTGCTTCCATTTGGACTCCCACACCCCAGATTGGACCACAGGCACATGCTATCTGGAGCCCAGGGAGGGCGCAGCCAGCCCATGGGTGGGCCTTGCTCTGGAATTTGCCTTGCAGGTGTAGGAGACTCCTAGCCCAGGGGAGTGCAGGGAAGACTGCCTGGCTGGAGGAGATGGCAAGAAGGGGTTTGCTCTGGGGTGAGGGGAGGGCAAAGGTGAGCATCCTTCAGAAAGGGAGGAGTTATGAGTGAGTAAGGAAGGTGCTGGATCAAAGGTAGGGTTGGGGGTGGGGTCTCTTTTTTTTTTTTTTAACTGAAGTACAGTTGATTTACAATGTTGTGTTAATTCTGCTGTACAGCAAAGTGATTTGGGATCTCTGGTTTTACTCACGGCTTGAATCTCCGATGAGCAGCCTGAATAAGAGCCAATATTTCCTGAGTTCTTACTTTGCACCAGTCCCTGCCTAAGCACTTTACATATATTAATGCACTTGATTTCCAACAACTTTGTGAAATATGTATTTTTATCCTTGATTTAAGGATGAGAACATGGAGGCACAGAGAGAGTAAGTAACCTGCCAAGGGTGACACAGCTAACAGTAGAAAAGCCTGGATTCAAATCCAGACAGTCAAATGTCAAAGCTCCTTATGCCAAAAAAAGAGCTTAATCATTAGGCTCTATCGCCTCTGTAGTCATTTAACCTCTTGAAGCCTCAGTCTGTCATCTGTTCAGAGTGGGGGACTCCCTGTATCACAGCATTCTTGTGAGGATTGGATGAAAGCACACAGTAGGTATTCAACATGTGGGACACTCCCTCCACTCCAACACTCTCTTTCCTGGTCAAGTGTTAAGATTCTGCTTCTTGGACTTGGAGTCTGGAGGCCCAGAAAAGTTCGGAGACTTTTGATTTGGCCCAGCCTGAGAGAGGGAGACTGGTGTAGGGCAGGTTCTGTATCCTTTCCCCTCCCCATTTCCAGCTCCCCAGTAGGCTCACATTTCCCTGCCGTGCTCTAATTTCCGTTGGCCCAGGTGGACGTGCCCCAGGGAGGTCTAGGGATCAGCCTCATGGACTCCCTGTTCCTGTCCCCCATCAGTCCTCCCCCCCTCCCAGGGAACAGGTGTGTCTGACGGGGGCTGGAAGCAGAGCCTGAGCGCTGGCTGACTGGCCTTGGGTGAGTGGGATCTGGTTGTCCCTTCCCTCACCCTGGAGGCCCCCCGCCCCCACCCTTCCTTATCTTGTTCAGGGTCTCCCAGCTGTTCTCTCACCTTGGAAGGGTTTACAAAAGGAGGCCCTGGGTGACTGACGACTGGCAAGACTCTCATGGTTTCCTCTGGGTGCTGAATCACTCTCTGATGCTTGTAACCACAAGCTCTCCTCCCCCCAGTGAGAAAACTCCCTTCCTTCTCTGGTGTATTGCTCACTCTTGCCCGTTGGGCTGCCTACAGCCCGTGCAGGCCTCCTAGCTGAGCAGACACCCTCTTTCAGATTGCCCAGAAAGACTTGCCTAGTGACCCCAAGCCTGGCAATGGGTCTGTGGGTGCAGAGGGTAAAATGAGTGACTGCTACAGAGCATGGGGGAGGAAGAGTAGAGGGAGAACTAACCTATGCTTAAATGCCAACTACACGCAGGGCACCGTGCTAAGTGGCAGTCATTACTTCCTTCAGTTCTTACAAAAGCTACATGAGGTGGTTATTATTACTATCACTATTTTACGGAGTAGTACACGGGGCTCAGAGAGTTTGACAAGATGGCCCTAAACCACAAGCTGATAGGTGGTGGATGTGCAATTCAAATCTGGGGCTGACTTGAAGGCCCACCCCCGCTTCCAGTGTGCAGAGCTGCCTTCTCCTGGGTATCCCTGCCACTCAATGCCTTCTTCAGGGGAAGTGGCAGGAGCTACTAGGGCTGCCACTTGGTCACTCTGCCTGATGGCTGGGCTTCTTAGTTGAGATGAGGCTGGAAAGGTGGGCATGGGCCAGATCATGAAGGGCCTTGTCTTTCAATGGTTAAGTAACAAATAAGATGGAATTTTGCTAATGCATGTGGCCTTAGTTGGGCAAGCCTCAGACTCAGAGGCAGGAAAAAACTTTTCACATAGCAGATCTCAGCTACTTTCAGCTTTTACACGCCCACTGGCCTACTGGATTCACACCTCTAGGGACTGAGGAGAGGATTTCTCCAGAGCTCCTCAGCTGGAGAGATGAGCACTGTCATGAGAAATGGGTGCAGTTACAGAACTTGCTGAAGTTTAGTTTCACGTGGTGGAAAAGAAGCCAAATGCCTCTGGAATGTTCTGCTGTGCTCAACCCTTTCTCAATCCTTACAGGTAGGTTTAGTAATACTAATAATAACAATAATAGCTCTAATTGATCGTGAACTTGCAGATGGGTGAACACAGTATTAAGGACTTTAAACATATTATTTCATTTAATCCTCACAACAATCCTGTAGGTATAGTATTATTACTTCCATTTTACACATGCGAGACTAAGGTTCAGTGAAGCTAACTTTGTCTTGGCTGGTAACAGTTAGGATTAGAACACACCTCCATGGTTTATGGTCCTAATCATTACATTGTACTGCCTCTGACACTCATTCTGTCAGCCACACCTTGAGGGTGTGAGGGACTTAGAACTTTACAACTAATGCCATGATATAACTCCTCAGTTCAACTATGAGCCCTTTGACGGCCCTATGAGGAGAGCAGTGCGTGCTGTTATTATCCTTGTTTTATGGATGAGAGAAATGATGCTCATTAAAGCCAAGTAACTGTGTGCATGTGCGATTGGGGCAAATTCTGGACCAAAAGATACAAAAAGACCAAAAAAAAACCCAACTGCCACTTCTGAAGAGCCAGGAGCAAAAAACGGGTGCTGGAAGCAAAAGCAGGGTACTGCGCATGGCCCCTGCACTCAACACCACAAAGGCATGGGCAGAACACACCTAAGCCACCCCTCTGGCCTGACCCCTGGACACACCCCTACCCTCACCCCATATAAGGAACCAGCTTACCACGCCCACCGTTCCGGGAGCAAGCAAGGGAAACTGTTACTTGTTTTTGCTCCCTCCTGCAGCTGCAGGGGCCCCAATGAAGCCTTGTCTGAATTTCTTATCTGGCCTCTAGCCAATTTCTATTGACTGGGGAAGGCCAGGAATCCTGGTCCGTATCAAAGCGACCTGTCAGAAGTCACACAGCCAGTACATGGCAGAGCCAGACATGGTTTTAAGCATGCTTGTCTCTCTATAGAGTGCTCTTTCCGGTGCACCAGAAAACTCACAGGGCCCCTAGCTTTTTTTTTTTTTTTAAATTATTATTATTGGAGTACAGTTGCTTTACAATATTGTGTTACTTTCTGCTATACAGCAAGGTGAATTAGCTATACATATACATATATCCCCCTCTTTTTTTTTAAAGCTTGATGGTATTCACATAGCTTAATTTGTGTCATGCTTTATTTATTTATTTATTTAATTTATTTATGGCTGTGTTGGGTCTTCGTTTCTGTGCGAGGGCTTTCTCTAGTTGTGGCAAGCGGGGGCCACTCTTCATCGCGGTGCGCGTACCTCTCACTATCACGGCTTCTCTTGTTGCGGAGCACAGGCTCCAGACGCGCAGGCTCAGTTAACTGTGGCTCACGGGCCCAGCTGCTCCGCGGCATGTGGGATCTTCCCAGACCAGGGCTCGAACCCGTGTCTCCTGCATTGGCAGGCAGATTCTCAACCACTGCGCCACCAGGGAAGCCCTATCCCCTCTTTTTTGAATTTCCTTCCCATTTAGGTCACCACAGAGCATTGAGTAGAGTTTCCTGTGCTATAGTCAGTTCTAAAATAGTTACCTATCTTATACCTAGCAGTGTATACAAATACACCGCATAAACACGGCAAACGGAGCAGAGCTGTAGTTGACTGCACATGCGCACACTCCAGGCCCAGCTCAGCCCAAGGGCAGTGCCAGCCACGGTGCTCCCAGGTGCCAACGGAGCGGATCACGAAGGCGAACTCACCGTACACGTGGACAGGCTCTGGCGAATAAGAACTGGCTGTTGTAGAGTCACGAGGCTAGACCTAGAGAACTACACTTCCCAGAAGCAGCCTGGGGTAGACGCCTTTCGCTAGATGACGTACTTCCGGAAAAGCAGGCGCTGGATAGGCTGCAGAAAGGAAGGGGGCGGTTCTAAACCTCCGGCGGCTCGGCCTATATCCGGTAGGGTCAGTGGACGAGGCGGTGCGGAACCGGCGTTGTCTACTGAGCTTTTCCAGGACTGAGCCGACATGGCGGCGGCTTTTCGGAAAGCGGCTAAGTCGCGGCAGCGGGAACACCGAGAGCGAAGCCAGGTAGGACCGCACAGGCCTCACGAACTCTGGCCGGTGGCCCCATGTGCTATTCTCGCCCCGGCCCTACCCACCTACCCAGCTGCGGGTCCTGGCCTTTTCTGTGCGGAGATGTTGCTTGTAAATACATGCAAATATATGCTGACGACGCAGGCGTGGCTGGGGCGGACCCTCGCGGTTCGGGGAGGAGGGGGTGGTCGTTCTCGCTAGGAGAGCACAGCTGTCCCTATTCCTGGGAGATAATCAAAGCTATCTTGCAAGGTTTCATTGAAGTAGTTAAATGAGATACTGTGTGTAAAGTGCTTGATCCTCTCTGGGGAAGTTGAGGTCAAAGTTCACACAGCCAATAAGTGTCCCCGCTGGAACTGGAATCCACATCTAAAGATGCTCAGCTCTGTCCGCTGCGTATGTGGGCTGATCCCGAAGAAATTGGTGTTAATTAATGTGCTATTATCATCATGCTTGGGCTTTGAGGTCCATGAAGATCTGCACGTACGCTTTTTGTTTATGTCTCACCATGTAGTGTTGGTGTTTTCCAACCCCATTATACAGATGAGGAAACTGAGGTCCAAAGAACAGAATTGACTTGCCCAGTCACAAACACCAAATTCAGACCGAATGAACAATTGCAGGACTTCTGTGGAGGGTGTGTCTGTGTGGAGAGGTTGAGTGGAAATTCATTTAATATATGCAGAGTCAATTTATTCTTCTGTTCTCAGGAATCACACAATATCTGATCCAGAAAGGCCCTTAGGGATGTCTGGTGCAATTTCATTTTACAGATGGGGAAGAGAAAGAGAAGGATGTGTCTAAAGCTGTGTCACTGATGGATGGGCTGGAACTAAGGCCTCCCAACCACAGTTCAGTCTTCCTGCTTAATAGCATTTATCAGACATTTATTGTGCACTTGCTGTATGCTCAGTGGTGTGCTGGGAGTAGTGTATTGATAATTTGCCATCTTGTTTGGACCCCTGTGTGGATCTATCTAAAAATAATAACAGCTAGAAGTGCTTTCTGTGTGCCAGAGCCAGACAAAGTGCAAAATGCTTTACCCTTATTATCTCATTTATCTCTCAAGAGTGTGTGGAAGTAGGTACCATTATTTTCTTACATTTGCAGATGGGGAAGCTGAGGCTCAGATAGGTTAAGTAATTTGCCCAAAGACATACAGCTGTAGGTGGCAATCAACAAAGCCAGGGATCAGACCAAGTGTTTTGAATCCAGAGGGTACTAAAAGTTGAATAAAGAAGCAACTTTATAAGAGATGCATAAAAAAATGACCAATGAGAGGGGGAAAAAAAAAAGGGGGGGGGGGAAACCCAAATTAAAAAACAGGGAAGAGGAGAGATGATGAGAGAAAGCATCACAGTGAAACTTGTTGGACTTGGAAGGCAATGATAATAGCTGTCACTTTCTAAAAAAAATTTTATTTTATTTATTTTTGGCTGTGTTGGGTCTTCGTTGCTGAGCGCGGGCTTTCTCTAGTTGCGGCGAGCGGGGGCTACTCTTCATCGTGTTGCGCGGGCTTCTCTTTATGGTGGCGTCTCTTGTTTCGGAGCACGGGCTCTAGGCGCACGGGCTTCAGTAGTTGTGGCTCGCGGGCTCTAGAGCGCAGGCTCAGTAGTGGCGCACGGGCTTAGTTGCTCCGCGGCACGTGGGATCTTCCCGGACCAGGGCTCGAACCCATGTCCCTTGCATTGGCAGGCGGATTCTTAACCACTGTGCCACGAGGGAAGTCCCATAACTGTCACTTTTTGAGCACTGACTGTATGCTAGGTACAGCCCAACATGCTGTACAAGGATTATCTTGTATAATCCTACAGCATTCCTGTGAGGCAGATGTTATCCTCATTTGTATCAATACAAATGAGGAATCTGATGCTTAAAGAGGTTGAATAGTGTGTCCAAAGGCACAGTTGTGGGTAGTTGATTTGGATTCATAGAGAAGACAGAGGCAAAGAGCATGACATGGCCATGTCTGAGTGGGAATAGAGGGTCTTTGTGGGAGAGGTGAGGAGGAGGCCATGCTGGAAAGGTTGGTAAACACATTGACGGGAGCACTCCCTATTTGGGTAAAGTTTGGACTTTATCTTATAGGTCCTCACTGAGGCACTGGGGGAGCTCTGGAAGATACATTGGTATGGAGGGGGTAATTACGTGAACTATTTCAGATTCAGTGCTAGGCTTCCTCCTGGCAGGTGTACATTCAAGTGGACATGACAGATTTCAAGATTTCTGCCTCACTTTGTTGCTCTTTTGACCCTTGAGTTTTCTTTCTCTATTCTCTGTCAACTTCTCTTTGTCTGCTATAATTAAAATAGTAATGATCAAGAGAGGGCTTGGGTATTATTTTAAATATTGAGTTATTTCTTGCATCACTTCAAGGATAGAGGATGAGAGAGGAGACTGTTAAAAATCCCACCCAGGGACTTCCCTGGTGGCGCAATGGTTAAGAATCCACCTGCCAAGGCAGGGGACATGGGTTCGAGCCCTGGTCCGGGAAGATCCCACATGCCACGGAGCAACTAAGCCCATGTGCCACAACTACTGAGCCTGCACTCTAGAGGCCGCGAGCCACAACTACTGAGCCTGCGTGCCACAACTACTGAAGCCCGCGCACCTAGAGCCCGTGCTCCACAGTAAGAGAAGCCACTGCAGTGAGAAGCCCACACGCCACGACGGAGTAGCCCCTGCTCACCGCAACTAGAGAAAGCCTGTGTGCAGCGACAAAGACCCAATGCATCCAACAAGTAAATAAAGAAATAAATAAAAAAAAATTCCACTCAAGTTATTATGCAAGTTTAAACAGTAGAGAAGTTTATGTACTGCCTCAAACATCGAGAATATTCAAAGTGGAAGAGGATGCAGTGTAGGAGGGTGGGGAAGAGCAGACTGTGGCCCCAGATAGAATAAGTCTCGTTCTAGCTTTGCCACTTACTAGTTCTGTCTGTGTTCTTGGGCAAGTTCTCTAAACCTCATTCCCTTTTTGGAAAATTGGGATAACAGTAGTGCCTGCTTTATCCACTTTCCATGATTGTTTGGGGATAAATGACATTGTGTGTAATGAGCATAGCAGATTGCTTTGTAACAGTATTTCTTTTTTTTTTTTTCACCTTGATAAAAATTTTATTTACTCATGTTACATACTCATCCTAACAAGAGAACAGGAATTTTTTTTACCTTCTGGGAATGTCAAAACTCCTAGATTTTACAAAGCAACGTAAAAGTACATACAAATTCTTTTATTTTAATTTAAAAAAATTTTTGGAAGTGTAGGGTCTTCATTGCTGTGCGCAGGCTTTCTCTAGTTGCAGTGAGTGAGGGCTACTCTTCGTTGTGATGTGGGGGCTTCTCATTGTGGTGGATTCTCTTGTTGCGGAGCACGGGCTCTAGGCACGTGGGCTCAGTAGTTGTGGCTCGCAAGCTCTAGAGCGCAGGCTCAGTAGTTGTGGCGCATGGGCTTAGTTGCTCTGCGGCATGTGGGATCTTCCCGGACCAGGGATCGAACGCATGTCCCCTGCATTGGCAGGCGGATTCGTAACCACTGTGCCACCAGGAAGTCCCCATACAAATTCTTTATAGTGATTTTCTTTTCTTTCTTTTAATTTTATATTCTCAGATTTGCCCAAAATGTAACGGTAATTCTTAATAAATGTGGCCTATTATGATGATGTGTAGGCAAAAGCATCTAGCACTGACCTTGCCGTAGGTTAAGTGCTCAAGGAGTGGTAGCTTGTAGAAAGATAATAGCAAGATTTAATCCTTGTACCTTCATGCTATCCAAGTTCTGTATCAGAGAAAGTATTTTCTGTCACACTCTCATGCTTAGTACCGAAGTTAGAATAATAACTACACATATGCTGGGCACCTGCTATGTGCCAGGCTGTGTGCGGGCAACTACCACTTACAGAGGCTCATTAAATCCTCAGGATAGTCGTGAGAAGTAGGTCTTATTGTTCTTATTTTATAGCTAGGAAACAGGAGCTCAGAGATGTTAAGTGAAGTGCCCAGAGTCACAGATTGTTAAGAGGTAAAGCTTGGATTTGAACCCAGTTCTTCAGACTCTAAATTTAGCTCTCTTAACCACAGTTGCTTCCCTGTTACTATGTTTTCCCTTCATAGTATTTTATAAACCCTTGGATTAAGTCTGTAGTAATTTTAGTACAACTGGCAACTGCTTTCTTAGTGCCGAGTCATTGTTGCCTTTCTCTGTCCTTAATAGGCCAAGAAGCCTACTATGGCCGTACTTGTGACCTCTCTGGCGCCTGCATGGCCTCTCATCCTTGGGCAGTGCCCAGTTGGGGGAGGGGAGGGAACAGGATAGCACATTGGCTGCCAGGACATGGATTTACTGAACGCTCCAGAGATTCTTGTTCCTGTCAGGTGTCCTGTTGATTCGGGTATGTGTTTGCTGAGGAAACTAAGCACTTTTTTTTTCCTTTTGTCTTCTAGCCCAGCTTTCGAAAACATCTGGGCCTGCTGGAGAAAAAGAAAGATTACAAACTTCGTGCAGAGTGAGTACAGTCTTTCTGGGAGCGGTGCTGCCAGAAAAGCTTACAGCCTCCCTGTACTACAGCTGAATTGCCTGAGTGTCCAGCAGGGGATGATTTCCTGCCATTGATAAAATGGCCAAAGCTCTGGCAGCCTGTCAGATACTTTTCTGCGACCCTAAACTTCTCTCTTTGTTTAGGCAGAGCGTTATTTATTTAACTGTAGTTGCATTGAGAATTTTTTTTATTATGTTGTTCCAGATCGTTTTCTCAGAGTGGCTTTGGTTTGCTTCTGCCTTGGTGTTTGAGCTAAAAGCCGAATCTTTTTTCTCTCCCTTTTCCTGAAGTTCAAGATAGAATCTAACATTCCAGTTGTTGAGTCTCTTACATCACCATGTGTGGTGTGGAATGAAGACATGTGAAAGATGGATTCATGGGACTGAGTGTGGGTGATAATGAACTTTGAAAACATTTTATAAAACAATTATCCCTATTCTTCTTCTTCTTTAGCACTTTATTTACAAAATATTTTATAATTATTTGTTAGCCATGCATGTCAGCTGAGGTCCTTTTTATGCCCCCGGAGCAGCTGGTGATGGATTAAGTGGATTGCTCTGGGTCCCAGAGTTTTTCAGGCAAATAATAATAACTGAGTGCTGTTATTAGGCCAGGCAGTGTTCTAAGAGAGTTGCCATTTTTACATGCATTTATTCCAGCAATCTTTGGGGATACTATTATTATCACACCCATTTCACAGATTAAATTGGGATGCAGAGTGGTTAACTAACTTATCCAAGATTACTCAGCCAGAAGTGGTGGAGTCAAGATTTCAACCCAGACAGTCTGGCTCCAGAGTCCACGATTCTAGTCACTATGCTATACTACAACGTGTAGTTTCTGAATCTTATTTGGTCACTTGGTGCCCAAGCTTGCATCAGAACCCCGTCTGAGGAGTTGTAATCTGTGCTTTGTTGGGTCTCTCCTTGTAATGATGTAGATGGCAGTAAAACTTACGTGAAATGGGGACTGTTAATTTCAGGTAGAACAGGGATAGGAGAGGACCCACAAAGAGATGAGCTCAACATCTGACATTGGAGTGTGACATTGGAGTGTGGGTCGAATGTAGTCACTCCTTTGGCTTTTTTGAGTTTCATTTTGTATGTATCATTAGATGCTTGTAAAGTTTGCTTGTTGTGTTTTTTTTTTTTTTTTTCTTTTTTGCCATGAACCTTGTTTAACCTGCTTTTCAGTGACTACCGGAAAAAGCAAAAATACCTTAGAGCTCTCCGGAAGAAGGCTCTTGAAAAAAATCCAGATGAATTCTACTATAAAATGACTCGGGTTAAACTCCAGGTGGGTGCCTAATGGATCCGTTGGGTTTTGTTTTTCCCTGCAATGCCGTATGGCATGTGGGATCTTAGTACCCTAACCAGGGATTGAACCCATGCCCCCTGCAGTGGAAGCACAGAGTCTTAACCACTGGACTGCCAGGGCAGTCCCTCAGTTGGTGTTTTGAGCTCCAACTCAACAAGGAAAATAAGGATGAGGGAGGAGATGGATAGCTAGGATCCTGGGCTTTTTTTTAGCTCTTCTCCAGTTGGTCAGGTGCTCCTGGTCATTATGCAAGGCAAAGCTGCCCCTTCATGAGCAGCATGCGTTTGGAGTTGTCTGATGCCTGGAGCTATTCTGAGAGGGTGATTGGAGGTGCTGAATTGAATGTGTGTCTTGGGGGCCTGGTGCATTGTGTTGCTGTTGAATGTAGCCTTTGGTTGTCTTTGTTCCAGCCACGAACTATGCCAACAAGTTATTAATGATTTTAATCTAATAGGAAACGTATCTTTTAAATTTGGATTTTAGGATGGAGTTCATGTTATTAAGGAGACTAAGGAAGAAGTAACTCCAGAACAGCTGAAACTGATGAGAACTCAGGATGTCAAATATATAGAAATGAAAAGGGTTGCAGAAGCTAAGGTAACAACTAAAACTCTTTATTCTGATATGTTTTTGTTGGTTAAGAAGAGAAATAGAAATCCATTGATCTCGAGTTGTAAGTTGATTTCTTCTGGCATTTCTAATCTTAAAGTGCACTTAATTATGATAATGGTTTAAAAGTATAGTCAGCATGGTGGAGTGGAAAGAGGTCAAGTTTGAGACAGACTTAGGTTTAAACTCTGGCTCTGCCATTCATCAGCCCCATGATTATGGACAAATTAGCTTCCCTGGGGCTGTTTCCACATTTCTATCTCATAGGATTGTTGTAAGGATTAAATGAGTTTTGTGTAGTGCCTAGCTAGCCCCCTACCTGACGTGTGGTTGGTGCTTGATAAATTTTAGTGGTCCTTTTAAAAGAATGAAGCACATTCTCTGCTGGCTGGTGATAATGACGTGGAATGGTCTAAACTTGTGCAAATTCATTTCTGATACCCTAGAAGAACCCAATATAAAATGAGGCCATATTCTGTATCCTAGAAAATTGAAAGACTAAAATCAGAGCTCCATCTGCTGGATTTCCAGGGGAAGCAACAGAAGAAGCATGTGTTTTTTTTTGACACCAAAAAGGAAGGTATGAAATGTTTGAAAGTTTCTGGGACAGTCTAGCATATTGGTCTGTGTTGTTTGGTGTTAGAGACAGCACCTTAAGGATTGTCTTGACTTTTAGTCGAACAGTTTGATATTGCAACTCACCTGCGAACAGCCCCAGAACTAGTCGACAGAGTCTTTAACAGACCTACGATAGAGACCTTGCAGAAGGAGAAAGTGAAAGGAGTTAACAATCAGACTCGACTTAAGGTAATTTTCTCCATTTTTCTTCAGGTCTGAGTTTACGGGAATCTAGGTTCTTTTTTTTTTTTTTTTTTTCCCTACTGCATTTAAGATGATTATTTTTGAAAACTTACCAAGTTCTCTTAGAGAAGTGGAAGGAAGATTTGGTGATGGGAATGGAAGTGGAGGAGGGTTCCTTAGTCTCTAAGATTAGAGGACGTGTAGCATAGTGGTCAGGAGCTTACATTCTGGCCTTTAGGTCTGCATTTGTTTTGGTTTTTTTTTTGGCCATGCTGCGAGGCTTGCGGGATCTTAGTTCCCTGACCATGGATTGAACCCGGGCCCCAGCAAAGCACCGAGTCCTAACCTCTGGACCGCCAGGGGATTCCCTAGGTCTGCATTTGAATCCTACCACTGACCCTGGGCTTTGTGCGTTCAATGTTTGTAACAGGTGCCAACAGTTTTAAAAGGCAGAGAAAGGAGGGGACACTGAAGATGAAGGGATTTGGTATACTTTGATATTAAACCTTTAACAGTGAATATGCATATCAGAAGGTCTTTCATGTTCTGCATTTGTACCCCAAATTTTGTATTGACTTGTCCTTACGGTGCTTTCCATCACTGTAACTGGGTTTGTGCAGAAGACATGCTTTTTCTCCAAGTCTTCTGGAGTTGAACTCTCACTTCTGATTCATTTAAAAAAATGCTGTCAATGTGTTTCAGGCAGACAGCTGTTCTGTTTTGATTTGAATCATTTACACCGCATCAGCTTTGTTTAATTTCACAGCAGCTTCTCTAGCTCAGAGGCAGCTAAACTTGCTTTAGTAATATAAATACCCCTAATTAGTTTGATTATATTGGGTAATCCCACAAATCAACAGTCTGTGCAATAAAGTGAAAACAAAAGCTGTCTGAAACCACTGCTGTGAGACTATGCTAGAACTGGTGAATTGTTTAAATCTGAGGCCCAGTAATATTCCCCTCTGTGTAGCTAACACTTCCAGCCGAGGAGCCGGCTGACTGGTGTTCTAGTTTTAACCCTCTTGGTCACGTAGTTGTATTTTCAGTTAGCTGTGTCGCTGACACTTCTCAGGTATCGCAGCAGTCCCGAAAGAGACTGGTATTCCAAAGTCCTGTGTAGAATGGTTCACCATCTTACCTTTTGAAAAGTTGGGAAGGTTTGGATTGCCCTTTTTGTCTAGTGGTGTTGTTTCTTTTGACTGTCTTGTTTAAAGCAAAATTATTTTTATTAAGAGACTGCTGGTGGGTGGCTTGCAAGGGAATTTTTAGTCTGTAACTTGGAGGGGGTGGGCAATCCACGAATGGGCTTTAGGAAGTCTATGAACACCTTCTTTCCACCTTGAAATTTTGTGTGACTGGGTATATACGTGTGTATGAATTTGTACAAATACATATATGCATTTATGTCAAGAAAGAATCCAAAGCTTTCATCAGTTTCTCAGAGGTCTGTGATCCCCCCACACTGAAGGACCGTTGGTCTTTGAGGGGTCATCAGCAGTGAGAATTTTCAGGTCAGCTTCCACTGACAGAGTCCTTCTGCTTTCTGAGTTCCGCGGTTCTGACGCCAGCACACTGCCCGGTGGCCCTTCTCTGCTTCTCTACTCATTGTGTAGGGTTTCCAGCACTGGTTCATTCCTTCACATTAGGTAACCGGGACGCTCAGACAGCTCAGTGTAGTAGTGGAAAGATTCCTGGGATCTGTGAGACTCGAGGCGCAGTTCTGATTCTGCTCCAGGTGAACCTTGTGTCCATGGGCAAGTCTCCAAGGTTCCATGGAGCTCTGGAATGTGGTGTTCGTAAAATGGCCAACTTCAGAGTCTCTTGTTACGTTGATTCTGGGGTAAGGAGGGAATTGATGAAACCATTTATGCATTTGGGCCCAAGTGGATTAAGAAACAGTTTCTTACTCATTTTTATCCTGTTAATTGTTTTACTGAAAAATGTGTGTTTCTTCTGCAGCAAATAGCGAAAGAGAGGCAAAAGCAGTATAACTGCCTGACACAGCGGATTGAGCGCGAGAAGAAATTGTTTGTTATTGCACAGAAAATTCAGACTCGCAAAGATCTTCTGGTGAGGAGAGAGAGCCTTAGGCCTTCATTTTTTTATTTTATTTTTTTCCTTGTAAAGTTCTAAACTGAGACTGGATTTCAGCTGTGTGTAAACCAACCCCATTGAAAATGTCTGCTCCTCAGGGGCAGTGGTTTGAGCCAGTGTCTGTTACTCTGACAGTGTTGAAATGTTCCTTGATTAAGGAGGTAATAAGGGGCTTGCTTATTAGTCAGTGCTTTGGAACAGCAAAGGGTAGGATCGGGTGGCATATGAACTTTATAGCTTATGAGCAGCTATCTGTAACATTTAAACAGGTTAATAAAACAGTGCGTGTCACTCACTGGTGTTTAAAAATAGACAACATTGTGTAGTTAAATAGCAGAGCTAAGGAATATAAGATGCCCCTTTCATATTATCATTCCTCTAAATGTCAAATTTTTCAGCTTTGCAGATCATTTTGGTCTGCCTTTCTCAACTGGGGTTCCGTACGAGATGAAGCCCTACAAAATAATGATTTGAGTACCTTCTCAATTTTCACAAGAACTTCTGCACAGCCAGCCTCATTATAGATGCCCAGGGGAGAACTTGACTCATTGCGTCGGGGATGCCTTAGGACAAAGGGCTTTGTCTCTCTTGAACATTGAGACGGCTGAATTAGGGGCTTTCTAGTAGGTAGTTTATTAAACTTTCTGTTTTACACAGACCTCTCCTACTGTTTACTGGTAACTTTTTACTCTTTTGTAGGATAAAACTCGGAAGGTGAAGGTGAAGAAAGCAACAGTCAACTCCCCAGCTATTTACAAATTTGAGAGTCGTCGAAAACGTTGAAGTGTTATCGATAAGCCTTTTCATTCCACGTGGAAGAGTTTATGTTTTTTTTTTTTCCAGTAACTTCAGATTCCACTGGTCTAAGTGACTTGGTTTTCCTGTTTATAACCATAATTTATTATAGATCTGACATTTGATGTGAACAGTGTTAAAGCCCCTTCCCCCGTCTAAATTGTTTGTGGGTTGTTGAATTGTTGAAATCAGTCTTTTTTTTGGCCGCTGCACGAAGCCTGCAGGATCCCAGGCCCAAGGCAGTGAAAGCACCAAGTCCCAGTCACTGGACCACCAAGGAATTCCCTGAAATCAGTCTTATTTTTATATACTTTCATTTTTTTTCATTATAAAAGTTACATAATCTTTTATATAGCAGATTTGGAAAACAAGTGAGTTCGTCTCTAATCCCAATGCTTATTCAAGAACGACAGACAACTGTTGTGTACTTAACTATGCTAGGAGGTTAGGGAAATGGAGGGGAACGACTATCAGAGCATTCTGGTTGATTTCCTCCATTTTGTAGAGGTTGGCACTGGTTTTTGTGTTTTGTAGTTGTAATTAAACACCTTTATGGCGTACTTTTTTCACTTACTATTAAATCATTAGCTCTTTTCCATTTTGTTACATCATTAAATTTTTTAAAGTAATATATGCTCATAGTAAAGACTAAAGTAAATATTTCTAATGTTTGCAAAATGTTTTAACCACTGGATAGACTGATTTTACCCTCATTCATTCTTAATTTATTGGATATTCAGGTGGCTGCATAAGTTAGCCAGGAAGGACTTTTTTCTTTTGCACTTTACAGCTGCAGATAGAAACCCTTGGAATTAGGAACTCACAGGGGCACCTCTTCTTTATTGATGAAGCTCAGATCAGAGCAGACCTGGCTTTCTGTTCCTGCCCTCCTGGCCAGCTCTTGATTCCAAGGCTATAAATGGCTTGGTACAGGCCTTCACCCAGAAATAGATACCCCAGCGTGTGCACGGCAGACACGTAGACCTCCCAGAGTCTCACCCTTCCCTTACCTGCCCACATAGGGCTGGGAGGCCGAGGCCAGTCAGGACAGGGCTGAGCGTGCTTAGAGCAGATGTGGGAGGAGCAGGATTCTGGGAGGCTTGCTTACACCTCACCCCCTGGAGGGGGAAGAGCAACACCCTTCTGCGGGTATTTAAAAAGAAAAATTATTCAAACTTAATAAATTCCTACGACTATTATGTTCTTATACAAAGCCTGAAATGAAAGCCTGTTTCCTAAGGGTGTACTCAGTGGGATTCGGATCTGGGAGCCCCAGAAAGCAGGAGGGAGGGCCAGGGGACTAGAAGCTAGCAGCTTTTGCCTTCAGGAAGGAAGTGCTTCCCAGTCTGGGAAGGCGCTGAGCTAAGTAAATGTTGACAGTCTTATGACAGAGGCGTCTGGAGACTTGAGACCTGAGTCAGGAAAGGGACTCATCACATGGGTGTTGGACAGAGGAGCAAACAGATCAAGCAGCAGTCTGTTCCTGGGACAGAACAGCTTGCTTGATACTGCTGCTGGGGCTCCCTTGCCCCCGCTGGGGAGGAAGGTGGGAGGAGGGTGGAGGTATACCTAAATGCCTTCTGGTGAAGCACACGCCCACGCAAAGGTGCACACTCTTTATAGGCTCTCAGGGTAGTAGATGCACAAGGCTTCGTAAACACAGGTGTGTGCACGAACACACCACTAGGGTTTCATGTACACATTCACAAGTCCTCAAATGCTATGTAGGTGCACAGGCCAAATGGAGCAGGAAGGTCCATCTTCTCTGAGTATGAAGTTCCAGGGTAGAAGTGATCAGAGCAACTCACTGCAAGGGAATAAAGCTAGGGGTCCTGAGCTGCTCTTAAACTGAAGGCTGTCTCCGAGGCCCGAGGATTCTAAGGGAAGAGATTGGCTGCCCCTGTGTTTAACCTAAGAGGCTCCAGCCTCATGGGTCCTGAAAATAGGCCAAGGGCTTTGACGTTTTAGTGCCCATTGGAACCTCAGACTTCTGGCTCCTTGCTTGGGAAAGAGACTGTTGTTTCTTTTGGATCCACCCCTCCAGGTCCAGGGGTGCTTTGGGCTCTTGGTGGCACCCTGCTGTGGCTGTGCCAGGGGGAATGTGGCAGCTTGCAGAGGTGGAGAACATTTTTCTTGGCAGGACACGTGTCGTTCAGGTTTGTACAATCCAAGTCTCCAAAGCAGCAGCTGCACAGGTGACATGGAAGCCCCAGGTCTCTCCAGCAGAGAACCAACCAGCCTGGCTTAGTCATGGTCCACTGCCACCTCTTAGGGCCCTTCTGATTGAAGCAGGAGACTGTTAGGCCTTACTGTATTTTTTTTAAAATTAATTTATTTTATTTATTTATTTTTGGCTGCGTTGGGTCTTTGTTGCCGAGCATGGGCTTTCCCTAGTTGCAGTGAGCGGGGGCTACTCTTCGCTGTGGTGCGCGGGCTTCTCATTGCGGTGGCTTCTCTTGTTGCGGAGCACGGGCTCTAGAGTGCAGGCTCAGTAGTTGGCGGCGCGTGGGCTTAGCTGCTCCGCGGCATGTGGAATCTTCCCGGACCAGGGCTTGAACCTGTGTCCCCTGCATTGGCAGGCAGATTCTTAGCCACTGTGCCACCAGGGAAGCCCTGTAGTTTTGAATAAAATCTTTTACTGAACTGATTCCTGGCGACAGGGTGGGAAAGGGCCCAGTAGGTGGAGCTGCTGCCCCTTCGCTGGGGTTAGCTCTCAGGGTGCTGCTGTCGAAAGTGCCCAGTACTCCATAGGTGCTTAGTATGCATTTGTTTATTGGATTTAATGCCACATGGTAGAGCTCTTGTGAAAAAAGATTTTCTCCATCCCTGCTCCCCTAGCATAAGTGTGGCCCCCAAAGGACTGGGCAGGGAAGGGCTTTCCCTTCACCTTTCTAGTGAGGACCATGGAGGAAGCCTGTGTTGGAGTCCCAGGTCGTCCAGAGGGTGGTTCCACTGAGACATGGTGGGGTCTCCCCATGTGCAGTTCTGAGTGTCTGTTAACGGCTTGCTCTCTCCCCATGCTGCTGGCTGTGGGGCAGCAAACAATTAAGAGCTGCACGGCCTCCAGCAGGGGAGGCAGCCAGCAGATGCAGACTCGCCCTGCCTACCTGTGGAGGCCGGTGAGGCTGGGGCCTGTTGGGACTTGAGACAGACAGGCGAGTGGGTGAATGGTGCTGGCCTCCCTTCCTCAAGCTCTCCCAGCGTTGGTTCACAGGGCCGCCTCATGCACGGGATGTTGGGGAAGGGTGGGCTGAAGCCCCAGGTGAGCAGAGGAGATGGGGGACCTGAGATACCGTCCTGGGGCTGTGGCAGCAAATTTCTTGTGCAGCTGCTTCCTGGGGTCGGAGGGTGTGCTCTCTTTTGCCAGCCAGGTCATGGGGCCTCCCTGCTGGCAGGGCTCCCGCCCAGCTCCCTTGGGTCTGTCTCAGCAGAAAGTGTAGGGAAGGAGCCCAGAGCAGCTACGCAATGCCGAGAGGCAGAGCCTCCTTTCCCAAGTCCAGCGAGTAGAGTTAGGAGGTTCAGGAGGCTGCCCAGTTCATGCTTCTGCTTGCCCTCCTTTCCTAACTTCTCCAGTCAGGAGGAAAAAAATCTCTCCTGCTTCTTCAGACTCCCTATAAGGAATCTCCCTGTTCCTTACTCCTGGATCCATCATTACTTTGGGGAAGTGCTGTCTAATCTGTATCTCTCCTGACTGGAGTTGGTGTCTAGTTCTCCCTGCCCAGTCTTGCCTGCATCCCTCGATGGCCCTGGTAATGGCCATGGCCGTTTCCTCTCTTGTGCGAGGGGAGCACACTGGCTGGTGTCGGGGCAGTGGTGCTGCGAGGGTGGTAGTAGAGGCTGGTGCAAGACAGAGCCAAGGACCTAGCTGTTTCTCGGCAAGAGGAGTTTATCTGGGGACTGCTGTGTTTGGGGTTGAGGGTGGGAAGGAAGTCCTTTCCTCTCCTGTCGTCTGTCACCTGACGGTCAAGCCCAGACCATAAGTGTTAATGAAACTCTGGTGCCCCGGAGGCAGCTGGGCAGCCCCCCCTGCCCTGAATCAGCCTGACTCATTTACAGCTCTCTCCTAGTTCCCCCAAAGTCTTCTCTCTGCGGTGGCAAATGTCGGGGGGTTGGTTTCAGGTTTCGTGTTTTCACATTACTGGGTGGAAAAAAAAAACCCTTTCCAAGCCAAAAAACCAGCTTCTACAGCAGAAACAACATGTCCCGAGAGCACTGAAAATTTCCCCATCTTCTCTCCTCAGCTGCTCAGCGACACTGAGGCCAGTGACAGAGGGGTTAAGAGGAGGGGGTTGGAGCCAGGCTGAGCAGAGCGTTGGGGACAGTCCCTTTGGAGGTGGCAGCACTTGCCTTCCTGCGTAAAGACGGGAGGACCTTTGCAGGGCCCTCTCTAGCTCTGGAGCCTGTGGCCCCCCGTGGCCAGCCGTGGATTGCCAGGGGACTGGGACAGCCGTCTCAGGACGGGCAGGGGCTAGGGAATGAGGGACCGTCTCGCACCACTAGCTAATTTGATCCCAGGGGGTCGGAGGGCAAGTGTCCCTCCCTCAGAGAGGGCTCTTGAGGTGGAGTGGTAGGTGGGGAGATGCAGGGTCCATCTGGCACTTGGAGACTGAGGGGTGCCACCACCTCCTGCTACTGCCTGGTAGCATTATAGACCACACCCACCCCGACAGGGGCAGATGGCCTCCATGGCAGATGGAGACTAGACCAGCAGTGGCTGGATGAGCCTTGTAGTCTCAGTCTGGCCTCCCTGGCTAATAAGACAATCCAGAGAGGCAGTGGCAGGGGTGTGTGTGTGTGTGTGTGTGTGTGTGTAGGGGATGGGGTCCTGGCCTGGTTGGGCCATGCTGGAGGAGAGGGAAAGTGGAAACCCCAGATGGAGCCAGTGAAGCTTGGGGGCACACCTAGATTTGCCGTGTAAGGGTGGCAGGTGCTCAGAGCCCCGACCCTGCCCACCTGCCTGGGCTCTAGAAGCTGCCCCGGTTAGTTCTATAGTGAAGGCGAAGGTCTCCCGGGGCGGGAGTCTCTGCTGCAGCTGGAGCCTGGTGGGCTGGAGGCAGACCCCCTCCCTGCCGGGTCCCCAGAGCTCAGGGCCTGGGCAGCAGCTCCTCCCACAGGATGCGCCTGTTTATTATGCGCTCGGGCTCTCTCGCCACGCAGGCAGGCAGCGGCCTTCATTAGCAGAGGAGCTGGGGTCTGTTTTGGCTGCCTCATCAGCATCAGTGAACTGCGTCCCTGCGAGATTTGATACAATTTAATTAACCTAATTAAAAGCTCTGATTGCAGAGATGATTGGGGTAGCGCCAGCAGCGACTGCATATTTATAATGAGCTGCAAGGTGTGGGACCGCAGCCAAACGCCACGCATCCTAATGAGCGGGAGCCGGGAGCCAGGGAGCGGGAGAGCGAACGTTTATTTTTGGCAACAATGCCCAGTTCCTCCCTGCCAGGGAGTCAGAGACCTAGGGAGCAGAGACGGACCTGCCCGCCAGAGCTCTTCGGCACAAGGTGGGAGCAGGAACTGTGCCCCACGTGTCCTGGTGCCTTCGGACGCCCACATGAGCGCACAGTGCCTGTGTTTTCCGCTGCAGAGAGGGGGGATGGGACCCCAGCAATGCACTTTTCCTGCCTCTCTCCATCTTTGGACCACGAGCCCTGGTATAAGGAAACGGCCCAGCAGAACCACCTTGATGTCAAGACTTCTGGATCCCTGGGTTATTCTCTTCCAACTTGTTGAGGAAGATCAGAGGCTGAAAACCTGGGTGGGGATCAGAAAAGGGGTCTGAACGTCCAAGAGACCCAGGTGAGGATCCTGGGCCTGGAACAAACAGGAGAAACAGGAGAGATGACCCTCCAACTCATCTCGGACCCCCATCTCCTCACTTTCTTCCGAGAACCCTGCCTCAAGAGGGCCACCTCCCCTGGACTCTCCTCTCCCACTGCCTCTGCCTGGGGAGTCTTGGTTTGTCTGACTCAGCGTTTCCGCTGTAAATCACATCTAATAATAACGAGAGTGAGAGCTGTGGCAGAGATGCTGTGGGTGAAGGGGGCACCTGTGAGAAGGGGCACGCTGCCTAAGTACAGGGGGGTGTGGAGTGGGGGCCGAGCTCCGGGCCGGCAGGAGTGAGGGCTGGGCTCTGGAAGTCACCATCAGAGGCCTGGGGGTGGGGGAAGAAGGTGGGAGCAGCCCTCCCCCGCCCCAATCTCTGCCGGGTGAGCATGTGTAGGTCACGAGCTCAGCCAGGCTGCCCCAGCCCCCCTAGAGTGCCGCCAGGACAAGATGAGATTTGTCCCCAGCCCACCTTGCAGAGCTGCAGCTGTTTAGCTCTCTTATCAATCTTCTCTGTGGGTTTAATCATCTCTCTGTCATCCTGCTGGGGCAGCCCTCCCATTACAGGAGCCCAGCTTTCCTCTGATCCCCCTCCCGCAGACACAACCATCCTTCTCCACCTGACTTCCCTTGTAGGAGGCAGAGGGTGGGCCAGGGTGGCTTTGCCCTAGGTTTAGTCTCAGTGTTGGGGCAGAGGTCCCTGTTTTTGCAAGGAGTCAGCAGGGATTAGGGGGGGTGGGTAGAGGAGGCACTGGGGATCTTTGACTCCACTCTGGGCTGGGTAGGGCAGTGCCTAGGGGTTGGCAATGAGGGCCATTAGCCTGGATCGAGGAGATTCTGTGTAGGTGCAGTGTCCATCCCTTCCGTCTCCCTCTCTCCTGCCAGCCCCTTGGCAGCTGCCTCCACCCACACCGTCCAGCCAGCCAGCTCTGGCCTCTTTTCCTGGGCGAGTCCTGTGGGGCTAGGCCCCATGGAGCCTTGTGGGACTCAGGGGCCCGTGGGCCGGAACCACGAGCCCACAGCTTTGCGTGCATCTTGGGAAAGAGGGTGCCCAGGAGTCAATGGAGCCTGTGTTATGGTCCAGGCTGGGAGCCAGGGCGCAAGGGGCTCTGGGGCCCATCCCTGTGCTGACGTGCAAGATGACCTTCAGGGCAACTCTTGGGCCCTCTCTGCTCTACTCTCTCTCCCCTCCACAGTATGTGGGGAACGGGCGGGGAGGGGGGTGGCATGGGGTGGTATATGCACCCCTCGGAGGGCACATGAGAAAGAGGGCCTTTCCTCCCCCTGCTCACTCACTACTCCCACCCCAGGCACTCTCAGTGCAAGTGGAAAGCTGATTCCTTCCCATTTCTCAGAAGGGGACGGAAGGCCCCAAAGAGGATAGCATTAGCCTGAGCATCAGGCACCTTAAGGTGGGGGATGAGAGGGTCCCCTCAGGAGGGGACCACAGGTTCTGGAGGGGCACTGACTGCTCTTGGGCTGGGGGGGGGGCTTGTTCCCTCCAGCACAAGGCTGGGCTCTGGAGGACAATGGCGTGTTGATGAGGCTTTGGTCCTGGTCTCACATGACCCGATGGGGGTGGGTGGACCGCAAGTGGCTGAGCCGCCTGGGCTGACCTTTGGTCGCTGGCTGGGGAAGAGAGGAAGCCACGAAGCTTCCCTCCCACTCAGTGCACCCCGGGCACTCTGCCGCCCCCATCCCAGGAGCTGCCCTCTGGGCACATGCACTGTCTTCACCTACCTTCTTCTTTTGGCCTTTCTCTTCCCTTCCTCTTTGCACTGCTCTGTGTGTGCGTATATGGCATGTGAGCATGTATGTCTATGTGAGTGTGAGCGAGGAGGCTCCCAGAGGACGAAGGACAGTGAGACAAGAAACCCCCTTCATGGGTTCTTTCTAATAATGGATGACGCTTCTTCCATTGCGGGGATAACACCAGGGTAGGGCCAAAGTGTATGTGTGTGTGTGTGTGTGTGTGTGTGTGTGTGTATTTACCCACATGTGTTCACGGGCACAGGTGGCGCATGAGTGTGCACACAGAAGGCAACACCTCCTACCCTGCCTCGTCTTATGACATATGCCCTCCTCTGGTGGGAGCTGGGGATGTCGAGGTCAGCATCTTCCAGTTGGGGCTGGAGCCACCCGCACCCCCCCCCCACCCTGCTCCCCGGCACAGGGCCAGAGCGTTACTTTCAAAAGGAAAAAGGAAGAATTTGGGGGGCGTTGTGTAATTATTGTAATCGATTGAATTAACTAAAAAATACCATTCAGTGAGGAGGCACACACAAAATGAGAGTTATACACAGTCACGTGAACACAGATGGAAAGTCAAGATACAGAGAGATGGGGGATAGGGTTATACTTGCACTTATGACTGTTTTTTTTGTTTTTGTTTTTGTCTTTTTTGAGAAGCTAGGAAAGGTCCTAAAGCATTTTCTTTTTTAAAAACATTTTAAATTTTATTTTGGAGTATAGTTGATTTACAATGTTGTGTTATTTTCAGGTGTGCAACAAAGTGATTTAGTTATACATATATTCATATATCTATTCTTTTTCAGATTCTTTTCCCATAGAGGTTATTACAGATTATTAGGTATAGTTCCCTGTGCTATACAGTAGGTCCTTGTTGATTATCTATTTTATGTACAGTAGTGTGTATATGTTAATCCCAACCTCCTAATTTATCCCTCCCTCACTCCTGTGATTCTTGGAGGGGGTTATTTGTCCTGCCTCTTCTCATCAAGGTGGATATAGCTAAGCAGGTTATCTCAAGAGAATCTTTTCCTGAAGTCCCCAGAGGGTTGAGTATGGTGGGGGGGCGGCCTCTGAGATAGGGCAAGCAGTACAAATAACTTGATATAGCACTTTGAAAGGGATCTCACGGTCTGACTTTGTCACACAATATTACAAATATCACATGAAGGTATTTTAGCATGGTCTCCTTTGCTGGGAGCCTCATCCAAGTTTCACTCTAGGGCTAGTCCACCCCAATACCCCAGTGGTGGCCCTGGGAGTATATAGAAGGAAGTTAAATTCCCAGATTTGGGATAAGGTGGGGGTGGGGTGCCCCGATGCTGGCTTGGGGAGGCCTGTGGGTGAGAAGGGGACAGCATGGGTGCCCTCAGCCTTTTTCTCCAGGCTTCTCTCAAATTAACACTTTTGATGGTTTGGTTGATGGGTATTTCTGGGTGCTCCTCCCTCCCTCCTTCTTTGCCCCTCCCCCACCCTCATATAGTCCTACTGACCCCGCTGGATGCTGGGGAGGTAGTATGGGAATCGTCCTGAGCACTGAAGCAGAAAGGAGAGAGCCTGGAGGGGCTGCGATGCAGGCTGGGGCTGAGGTTGGCGTGGGGCACAGAGGCTGAGGCAGAGGCTGGAGTTGGGATTTGAAGTTGAAGCTGAGTTGAGCGTGGACCCCAGTGGGGTTGTTGGAGATTGGATTGGCAGGGCATCTCTCTCAGTCTTGACAGGATTCTGAGAAGCCTATTTTTGGAGTCCAAGGCAGATGTTCTCCCCCAGTGAAGAGCATGTTTGGTGTCTGCTCTCCCCTCGGAGGGGTGGGAATGTCCCCCCCCCCGCTCCCCTCAGCTGAGCAGAGTCATACATCACCAAGGGGCCGGGCTCCCTAGATGTATTGCCCTAATATGTCGCTATAGCAACCCCACTCTAATCCTGCATTATTCTAATGTGGTCCCCCTCCCCACTGTGATGTATAGCTTGGGTCTTGGAGCTGTGAGGCCCCTTCTCTGAGTCTGCTCCAAGTACCCTGGGAATGGGTGGGTCCGAGGACGGCCTGGCTTCCTTGGGTCCTGCCTCGCTTCTCCTCACCCTGTGCATGGGATCCTTTGTGAGCTGGGGTGTGGAGGTGGGCTCTGGCCCGGCGGCCCACCCGCTCGCCTGCCCAAAGAGGGGAAGCAGCACACGAGTGCCTGATGCACCGACCCACGCCAGCCTGCCTGGCCTGGGGACCTGAGGCCTTGGGGTTGGGGGCCAGGGCAGGACAATGGCTGCATTCCGGCTGCCAGCCACAGGCCTCCATTGTTCCTGTGGACACTGCCTGCTTGAGGGCTGCAATTCTGGCCCTCACCCCGCATGGGGCGTAGGATGCTCCCTGGACCACTCCCCCGGGGGACCATAGAGGGGTGATTCATGGGGTGACCAGGGCACAGCAAGCCCCAGCTATGCCCAGATTCTGGGGGGTGGGAGGGGGAGGTGACTGAGGGTTGTTTGTGTCAGGAGAGGGCGGGGTTGAATAGCCAGAGGACTCAGGGCTGTGGACACCAGCCACGTCATCTTGTACTCCTCCTCATGTGTGGGCTGGTCAGAGAGGCCCCATTGTCAGAGTGGCAGGCCCACCCAGGCTGGAAGGGAAGTGAGGATGGAGAGGGACCACCTCAGAGCTGGGAGGACCCATAGACCACCCCCCATACTGCACTGGTGAGGAAATTGAGGTCCAGAGAATAGCAGGGACTTACTCAAGGTCACACAGCTAGGTGGGGACAGGCCTGGGTCCAGAACATTTCCCCATATCTCTCTGGTGCTGAGATACTGCTGCCATTTCTGGTAGAAAAACTGAGCTCCAGTGGTGATCTTCAGCCTTGGCAGAAGTTATATCCACAAGCTCCTCTCTCTCCCTCACTTGCTTTGAAATTTCTCTAGTTTAGGTTAATACCTGGCATCCCTGGAATGAGAATTTAGAGCTAAGGGGAGTCCTTGGGCCATGCAGAGGCTATACTGACTACATCTTCTGTAGGGCCCTGAAGAAATGAGTGGGGCATGGAGGTTCCCAGTGCTCTGACACACAAGATTCATAGATGTAACAGTAGATTTCATTGTTTCCTCCCAAACAGTGATCTCCTTTGGGCTCTCACATGCCTACTCTATATGACTGAGAGGTAGGAAAGGGAAGAGACTAACCCAGGAGCGTTTTAAGGACAGGGGGACTGGTCTATTCCTGCTTCTCAACATAGGACCTGTTAAATTGTATGATTGGATGAGTGGGTGGATTGTGAGTGGTTGGGTAAATGGATGGGTGGGTGGTTGAAGAGGTACGTACATGGATGAATGGATGAGAGGATGGGTGGGTAGACGGATGAATGGATGGTTGCATGGGTTCGTGGGTGGTTGGTGAATGGACGAATGGATGGACGTAGGATGGATGTAGGTAAACGAGGGAATGCCCATTTCATATATTGAGGTCCAGAGATGACAAATGACCCAACTTGGGTCATACTAAAGATAAACAGTAGAGTGAGGCCTGGAGCCAGGTACCTGGCCCCTGCCTTTTAGGCTGGGATGCCCTGTGGCATGGTTTGGTGGTCAACCTCTGGGCAGGGTTGCAGGAGAAGCAGGAGTTGGGACTTGAAGGAATCTATAGTTAGATTAGTGTCATGGTGGGTGGCTTCGTGGGGTCTAGGGGCCTTGACCCTGAGTTGAATCTTCTGTGTTGGGATCAAAGGGGGTGTGTGGAAGGGTCCTGAGCAGGGCAGGAAGAGGCATGAAGGCTCAGGAAGGGGGAACTAGTGGGGTCTGAGGGCATTGGGGCTGAGTGGTTTTATCTCCTTGGGATCAGGCCCTGAGCTAGGAGGCCCAGAGGCAACCCCTCACGCATTCTTCATGAATGCGTACCACTGTCGCATTAATGGTACCACTGTCTATGGGGCCTTCCCTGACCCTCTGGGTGCTATCTCCCCAGAACCCAGCACAGGGCCTTAGTACTTAGAAGAGGCTCAGAGCACATTACTGAGGGCATGGGGTTGCCACAAAGAGTCAGATGGGGAACAGGCTAGGAGATTGCACCTGCCACTAATTTTCTGGGTCATTTTGGGCAAGTCTCTCAAAATCCTTGGGCCTCCGTTTCCTCATCTGTGGACTGGGAATGGAGAGCTTGAACTTTTCTTCCCAGAATGGTTTTGAGAATGACAAAAAATAATTCTGTGGGTAGAAAAAGCACTAGGCATTATTTTTCTGCACTGCTTCAGCCCCAGCAATTATACAATAATATATATTGTACATATAAAGTTGATTTTATAGCTAATATTTAATGCACACTTAACACTATGCCAGGCTCTCTTCTAAGTGTTTATGTATATCATCTCTCATCTAATCCTCACAGCAATCCTACCAGGCAGGTACTGTCATCGTCTTCTTTTGACAGATGAGGAAACTGAGGTATGGAGAGCATAAGTAGCTTGCCCAAGGTCCCATGGGTAGGAGGTGGTGAGGCCAGGATGGAAGCCTGGGCAGATGCCAGGGCCCGCATTCTTAGCCACTATATGTAGCTTCTCAGTGCACAGTGCTCCGAATCGACCCATTAGGAAGGCTTCCTGAACTTCTTGGTGATTCATGCAACTTCCCTGAGCCTCATGGGATTTACCTGATTGCATGGTGGTGGAGAAGGGGGCAGATCTAATTAGCTCTAATACCCTTGGTCCCTACTTCTCTCCCTGGCCCAGTCCTGAGTTCTAGAACCCCCTCTGCTTTGGGCACATGCCCCAAGCACTGGACACTACTGTTCACCCCAGCAGGGAGTATAAAAATAACATGGACCTGTGTGTCAGATAAAATGGGTTTTATTCCAGGCTTTATAATTAACTAGTCTTGCTGCCTTGGATAGGTCACTCAAACCCTCTGGGCAACAGTTTCCTCATCTGCAAAATAGGAATAGTTAATGTGAGATAAAGAAAATAAAGTACAAAGTCAGTGCACGGATAAGTATTATGTCAGAGTGCCTTGGGCGGAGTGGGATCCGTGTAAAAGTTCATTACATTTTGGTTTTCTTCCCTGTTCACTTGCTTTTGTACAATGCCCTACCCAGGCCCCACAGTAAAACAGCTTTCATTCATCCATCACCTACTTATGCTGAGCACTCTGTGTACCTCATGTCCCTTAATCCTCAAAATAGCTCTATGATGTAGGGACTGCCATTGTCACCGTATCAGAAAACTGAGGCACAGAAAGGGTAAGGAGCTGGCCTAAAGTCACACAGTTGATCAGAGGTGGAGCCAGGACTTGTACCCAGATCTTTCTGGTCCCACAGCCCCTGTGCTTCACTATTCTGCTCTCTGCCTCTCCTGAGACATGGAGAGCATCCCCAGGGATTTTGATGACAATGGGAAAAGGCAGGTAACCCACAGTGGCAGGAAGGGGCTTTGCCAGAGGGCCAGGTCTGTCCATGAGCTGCTGAGGTCAACTCTAGCAGCTTCTGCATGGAGGGAGCACTTCCTCCTCTCCAGGCTGGCCAGCCCTGGGGAAAGGCAAGGATGGTGACAATTTCCAACCGTAAGCAGGGAGGGCAGTAGCAGTGCAGGGTCACAGTCTGCTCCTGCTAAGAGCTGAATAATCTGGAGCCTTTGAAGAAGGATTTCTGAAAAGCCATCAGGAGTGAATCATTGACTTAGGGAGGCAATGAATCAAAGGGGAGTTCATAAAACGGCAAATGAATCGGGTGTGCGGACGACAAGCCACTGCTATTCCCCAGAACCCTCCGGGGACAAGAGAGCCGAGAGAAAAGAAATAAAAATAACACGGGGCCTCACGCCTGCTCCAAACGCGAGTCAGCCCCTCCTTCTATGTGGAAAGACAGAGGGGACAGAGGGATGAGACCCACTCGTGGGGCCAGAGGGAGGCTCCCAGGGCACGTTCGGCTCCCTGGTCCAGGCTGCGGGTGCAATTAGCGAACGCCCTTTCCCCTTCCTTTCAGGAGCCCTCACAAGAAAGAACACTGATTTTGACGAACACCCAAAATAATGTGAGATCAGGCACCATGCATTATGCATGAGGTCTGATTTAACATGAACATTATTTCTTGTGTACGAGACCATATGCCTCCGTGCTGTCTCTGCAGCCTAATAATACCCAGACCCACCCTGGTCAGGCTCAGCCAGAGACATGTCCACTGGGGGTGTGTGCGTGGGGGGCCGTTGAGGCAGAGCCCTCCTGGTACTTGGCTCTTCTGAGGGGAGCCCATTCAGATGCCCTGGAGGTGGGTGGGAGGTCATGCCCCCTGAGAAACACCAGGGAGGGAGCTGGGGGTGGGTGTGTGAAAGTGTCAGTGTGTGTGTGTGTGTGTGTGTGTGTGTGTGTGTGTGAGAGAGAGAGAGAGAGAGAGAGAGAGAGAGTTCAGGAGCCCGTGACTACATGATGCTGGGTTCATGGTGTGGCGATGTGGGGACATGTTTTTAGCACAGGAGGGACGATGGCAGGAATGGATAGTTCTAATTGCTGTGTGTGTTTGTATATATACACGCATATGTATGTGTGGGGGTGTGTGTTTAAAAAATAAGATCACACATACATACAAACACACAGCCTAACTTTAATTATCTGAAGGGAGCAGGCGAGATCTGGGAGGAGCTGGGAACAATGCTGGGCAGGGATGTGTTTGGAAAGTGGTTTGTGGGGTGAGTGCTTGAAAATCCTGAGAGGAGGGGACCCCCGCCAAGGGATGGAAAGGATGCTGCGTGTGGCAAATCAAATAGCACGGGTGCAGGTACCCAGAGACTCTGGAGAGCTCGGTGTCAAAGGCCGCGAAGCTGGCCAGACGGTGGCACGGGTGTGCCCGAGAGTGTCAGCACGTGTGAGCGAGCAAGCTGGCAGAGTGTGCATCAGGGTTTTAGCTGGTTGAGAGGAGGAGTGGCAGCGATAGGTGTGAGTGGGGCAGAGACAGAGGAGGTAGCTGTGATGGAGAATTTCCGAGAATGGCTGTGGAAACAGGCGGGGTAGTAGATGGGGAAGGAAGGGTCACGGGCAAGCCTGTGTGTGTGAAACAGGACTGCTTCCATTGGAGGCGAAAGTTGCCTCTGCTCTACCCGGCACCCTCTGTAGAGTAGCCAGCTTGATGCTGATTTTGGGGTATGCTCAGCTGTGAGGTGGCCCTGGTGACTGCTGCCGTGTCCCAGCTCAGGGACCAATAGAGGGCAGTCCTCCCACATGGAGGCCTCCCAAGCGGCAAGGGGAGCCCAGAATGGAGGGCCAAACACTAACTCCAAGGCTTTCCCATATGCGGAGCAGGGACAGGATTGATGGCTCCTCTGGCTTCGGTCACTAAGCCAGAGGCCCCGGGTGAATCCCCCTTCCTAAGCTTGGGGGCAGCCGCCAGACCAAGTAACCAGCCTCCTCTCACTCCTCCCCCTGCTCAGGTGGGTCTCTCTTCTGGAGCTCCAGCCCTGCTGGGGAAAGCCTGGGCCTGGGTGTGTCACTAGGGGCTTGACCTTCCCCGATGTCGGCCCAGAGCCTCTCCAGAGGAGGCTCAATTCTAAAGAGCCCTAAGTGGGCAGTTGTGACGGGGGTCAGCTAGTCCTGTGGACACCCAGTTGAGTCTTGGTGTCAAGGGATGATTGCACAGGTCCTAAGCTATGCAACATTGATGCCAGTGCAACTTCCTGGGGCACGCATTGATGCCAGTGCAACTTCCTGGGGCACATCGTGGTGGGGAATACAGGCGTCCTTGAAGTTCAGGGCTGGGCACCATCCAGGTGTGCCTTGATGATCACAGGCGACCACAGTGGCCACCTTCCTTCTTCCCATTTTAGCCACCCCCAACCCTGCAAATGTTGTCCCAGCTCAAAGCATCGGCAATGTGGCATGGACTTTCTTTCCCCCCTCCTATGTCTGGGAGCACCTATGGATTTGCGGGCACAGTGGCACATGCACACGTTTGTACACCAACACAGAGAGGCTCACATGGGGAGAGGGACGCTCTCTCTAGCTACCAGAATCTGTGGTTGCATGATCTTAGAAAATAATTTTGTTCCAATGAGAAGGGGAGGGAGATGGGATGAGAAAATCCCAAATCTGTTAGGGAAAGCTTGGGCTTCGTGGGAGGTCAATGCTAGGGACAGCTGGCTCTCTTGAACGAAAGGAAGTTTCAAGCTCTCAGGAGTGAGCAGGTAGATCCACATACACATGGGATGGAAAAACCCACGGTCAAGCGGTCAATGGCAGCCGACTGCCATTCCTAAACTCTATTCTATCCAGGGAGTAAGACTCCAGGGAAAGATATTTCTCCGTATTTCCTATGGTTTCTTTCTTATACAGTAAGATGTGTTGTGGTTCCTACCATCATCCCAGGCTGGCGACTAGGGGAAGGAGCCCCCTGGGGCCTTCTGTGACCAAGGGTTGGGTTACCGGGTAGCTGTCCCAGGCCGGTGTCTCATTAAGCAAAATACTCGCCAAGTGGAAGATTTTCTTCCGTCCCCTTTCCCACTTTTTTTTCATCTTTTTGTTCTACTCCTCAGCTGCTGCTCGATCTTGGGGGCCACATTGTTTTGCTGTTTTTGAGTTGACTTGCTTAAATAATAAATCCACCCTCTTGGACGGGATTAAGCAGACAATTAGGAAATCAATCCATCAATGGGTGTCAGCTGCAGGCAGAGGCCAGGGAAGGGCCCCCCGTCTTCCTGGCCGCCCTTTCCAACCTCCAATCCTGCTGCGGCTCAGGCGGCAGGGAGCTCCGAGCTACATTCGCTTCCATTTCAGGGCCCTGAGGCTGGGACAAATCCAGGAAGGACGAAACAAGGAGGGAGTGTGGGGAAGTGTGGGACTACTTCGAAGTTCCGCAGTTAGTGGAGCAGGAAACGAGAGGCCTAGGTGGGGTGACCAGCGGCTCCCGGTAGCGGTAGCGGTGTCCCTCAACTGGCAGGTAAAGTTTCCAGCCTCCTTTGTAAGAAGCCTGGGGAGGCTCCCTGGCCTGCCGGTTTGGGGAATGGAGTGGCTGGGACACAGGTGCCAACTGCAGGGCTAATCACTTACTAAGCTGGACTTAAGGAGGGAGAAAAAAAAAAAAAAAAAAAAAAAAAAAGGAGCAGCGAGAGGCTGAGCCTTTGAAAACCATGGTGGCCTCTGCAGAGACAACTCTCTCCTGAGATTGAGGGGCAGAGCCCAGGGTGTCACCCGGAACCCTCAGCATCGAACAAGTCATCCTGAGGCCCCAGCCCGCCTGAGACAGCCAGCTTGGGGGTCTGGGAGCACCTCTCTGGGCGTCCAAGATGTTGTCGGCTGGAGCCAAGGCCTCTCACAGGCCTGGGCTTGGACAACTTCCCTGGTGGGAGGGGGCCACACACATACCCTCACTAGGGACACAACTTTCTCCCCAGCTTGTGCCTTCAAGCTTTGTCTCCACGAAGAGTGACAGAAACCTCATGTGGTTTCTCCTGAGAAGGGAAAAGAACTGCATCTACGGAGGAAACAGGAAGAGCCGTTTGATTAGTATTTTTAAGAGGAGTTATTCTAAAGGAGAAAGAGCTTGACTGGGACACAGATAGTCTGCAGCTTTGGCCCTGAAACCCGGAGCTGCCTCCACCATCCTGACTCTGGGGAGGGGGGCAGGCTGTGTTTAAGGCTTGACAGGAGGATGTCTGAGAATGTCTGCTTCCCTCCCCAGGTCATGAGTGCACAGCCCGGTAGTCCGCCTATAGGCAGAAGCATCACTCCCTGGGGAGCGGGGGTTCCCTTGGGGACCCATCCCTGGAGAGGCGATGCCAGGGCTTTCTGGTGGCACAGCTCTTCTTGCCCCCATTCCTCCCCAAGAGAAGTTGGGGCAGGTCATTTGTTTGCATAGAAGTAGGACCAGCTTTGCCCACGCAAACTGGCGGGGGTCCCTCCCCAGGCCACTCAACTCCCCCAGGACCCCTGTCTAAGCTGTTAGAACTCCCAGTGGATCCAGGCAGGTTTGGGTACCGTTTGTCTGCAGGTGGAAAGCCAGCTGCGGTGGGCTGGTGGGGCCTGACTCGGCTTCCAACTGCCCCAAGACCCAGAATGATGAAGTTGGCCTGGATCCCACCCGGGGAGTGCAGAGTCAGGGGTGGGGAATACAAAGATGCCTGGCTGGTGGTCCAGGTCGAGAGAGGCAGGCTTCTTCCTTGGCCCAGAAGAGCAGTTGAGTTGTGCCTGAGGAATGGCCGATCCAAATTCAGTGTGGTGTCTGCAGTGTCTTAGGCCCTGGTCTGGTCCCAGGATAGTCTGTTTATGGGGGGTGGTGGACATGAGGTAGCTTCATCTTCCCTAACCTCACTCATCTGAGGCAGGGGCCCAACCGTTGCCCAAGTAACAAGCAGCACGGATACTGGCCTGGAAGAAGGTCTGTGTGGTCACCTTCCTCCAAGATAGTGAGGCCAGAACTTTGGGGGAGGTGAGCCGGGGTATCCCATCCCATCACCCACAAACCAACCCAGCCCTAGTAGTAAAGAGGACAGGACACAGCCCTGGGGTACATGTTTATGTGAGTAATAAAATATTTACTATAACATAAATATAAAGGGAACTTCCCAGTCTACATTATTATTATTTTTTTGCAATAAAGATACAAAGAGAATGCACCAAAACATTGTTCCAAAAAATAATAAAAATAAAATAACAAAATTTAAATTCAAACGGTAACAAACAGAACAAGAAATGGAGAAGGGGGAAGCTCCAAACACATCCAGAAAATAAATAGAGATGGATCAGAAATCTGGAAATCATATTAAAATATCTTTTTCGGATTAGTGGGTGTACAAAATCCTTTAGGATGGGGAGGGAGGGCAACCCGGAAAACCAAAAATAAAAACCAAGCACAAAATGTTTCTTTCTCCCCGCCAGTGTGTACATATCTCACATATTTACATGGTTCCCACCTCACCCCAAATTTGGGGAATTTCTCTGCAGGCCTCCTCCAGCATCCCGCATCCCAGGGGGCTGAAAGGGAGCGGACGGAAGCTGCAGGGACTCAGGCAGAAGGTTCTCAGGGAACGGCTTATTTCTACAGCTGGTTAAAAAATATCTCCAACTTTTCCAAGTTTCGTTTGATTGTGGCCGGGAGGTCAGGGCCCCGCGGGGAGTGGGGGCCCTGCTGTGCGGTGGTCGGTCTACAGCGGGGCAGAAGCCCCTTCCCATCTGCGTGTGCGTGGGAGCGCAGACCCCTCCAGCGTGGCCGGGAACCGAGCCGGAGCTCGGATAAAACGAAACGAAAAATGAACACTCGAATTTTTTTTGTTGTTAGTTTTTCTTTTTTGTTTGTTTTTTGTTTTATTTCGCTTTTTTGGGTTAGGGTAGGGGAAGGTAAGGGGAAAAAATAAATTAGGCTAGATTAAAGCTTTGGCTATTTCCTGCTTTTATACACAGACGCGGCTCTCGCGGCCTCCCCTCCGGGGCCCCGATAAATACAGTATACAGCGATTTAAATTAAGGGCGCGGGCGGAGTTAGAAGGACCCCAGGAGCCGAGAGGCTCCGTGAATAAATAAAAACTGTAAAAAACCAAGCCCGGAGGAACGGTAAGGGGGATGGGGCGCATCCTTATGGGAGAGAAGAGGCGTGGAGCGAATAAAGTGACAGTCCCCCACCCTCGACCCTCAGGCTCGGGAATCCGCGCCGGGGAGAGGGATGGGGAACTCTCCTCTCTCCGTCCTCTCTCCCGGGTAATCCCTAACCCCGTACCGCGTTACCTGTCGCTGTGGGGAGGCCGCTGCCGGGATCCGGCCCCGAACAGCCCGGGGGGGCAGGGGCGGGGGTCGTCGAGGGGTTGGGGGCAGGGAGCAGGCGGCGGGCAGGATGCCCGGGGTGAGTTGGCGCGTTCCGGATCTTCGCTCCTCTCTCTCGGGGCTCGGGCGACGCAGCCTATCGGCCGTCTTCGCCGCTCGCAGAAGAGGGTCGTCCGGGTGTTTGGTTTTATTCGAAAGTTTCTGGGCTTTTTGTAAAATCCAAAGCAACCGAACAAAAAGAGTTCAGGCCGCGCGGCGCCTCGCCGCGCACCGGCGGGGGGCCCGGCCCGCGGGGTCACTGCACGGAGCCGGGCAGTGTGTGGTGGTGGTGGTGCAGCGCGGCCGGCGGGGGCGCCGAGGGCGGCGACGCACCGCCCCCGCCCGGCCCCAGCTCGCCGGGTGCGTACACGTCGTCCATGGGCGGGTGGCCGGCGCCGGCCGCCGGGGTCATGCGCTTCTCCTTCTGCCGCCGGTTGCAGAACCAGACGCGCACCACCTCCTTCTCCAGCTGCAGGCTGTCGGCCAAGCCTGTGATCTCGTGCGCCGAGGGCTTGGGGCACTTGAGAAAGTGGCTCTCGAGCGCGCCTTTGACCCCCACCTCGATGGACGTGCGCTTCTTGCGCTTGCGGCCCTGCGCCGCGATCTTGTCCAGGTTGGTGGGGCTGCCGCTGGACGAGTCGGTCTCCTCCAGCCACTTGTTGAGCAGCGGCTTGAGCTTGCACATGTTTTTGAAGCTCAGCTGCAGGGCCTCGAAGCGGCAGATGGTGGTCTGCGAGAACACGTTACCGTACAGCGTGCCCAGCGCCAGCCCCACGTCGGCCTGCGTGAAGCCCAGCTTGATGCGCCGCTGCTTGAACTGCTTGGCAAACTGCTCCAGGTCGTCCGAGCTGGGCGCGTCCTCGTCCGAGTGCTCGCCCACCGACGAGCCACCGCCGCCCGCGCCCGGGTGCAGGTGCGCCGCTGCCGCATGCAGGCCGCCGGCGTGTGCATGTCCGTGTGCGTGTCCGTGGGCGCCCAGGTGCGGCGGAGGCGACGGCTCCAGCTGAGCCTCGTGGCCGTCCTCGTGCAGCGCGTGGTGCAGGCCCGGCCCCGCGCCGCCGCCGCCCGCCGCCAGCATTCCGGCCAGGCCGCTGCCGCCGCCCCCCGGGTAGGCCGCCTGCGCGTACAGCCCGAGCGGTTGGGGCTGGTGGCCCCCGCCGGCCGCGGGCGACGGCGACATGGCCGGGCCCAAGTGGTGTGCCGTGCCGCCCTGCGCCCATGCCGCGCCCGCGTGGGCCGCCCCCTGGTGCACCAGGCGCGCGTGGAAACCGCCGCCGCCGCCACCGTCGTCGGCTCGGCCGGCGCTGCCGCCGCCCGCCTTGCCGTGTTCCAGGTGCGGGCCGCCGGCCCAGTCGCCGCCGCCGCCTCCTCCCGTGGGTAGCCACTGCGGGTGCGCTAGGCCCACGGGGTGGCCCGCGCCCGCGCCCAGCCACTCGTGGTGCATCAGCTTCTGCACTTCGCGGTACGCGGCCCCCGCGTGAAGCCGCTCGGCTGCCGCCGCCGCTGCCGCTGCCGCCGCGGCATCCGGATGCATAAGCGGTCCCGTGCCCCCGGCTCCGCCGCCGGGGCCCCGCGGCAAGTACTGCGCGGTGGTGGCCATGCCGCCCCGCGCCCCGCGCCGCGCCGCCGCCGCCGCTCCGCTCCGTCTGCGGGCCCCGCCGCCGCGCTCCGCCGGCTTAAAGCCCGACCAGCTCAGCGCTCCGGAGCCCCACCCCACCCGCCACCCATTGGCTGCCAGTGGAGCCGCCTCCCGCCCCCCGGCCCCGGCCCCCGCCCCCCCTGCCCGCCTGCCGCCCGGCCCGGCCGCCCACAGCTCGCCATTGGGCCTCACTCCTGGGGTCCCGCGCGCCGACCATGCTGATTGGCCGCTGGGGCTTCATTCACAGCCCCCCTACCTTCCGCGTATACGCTCACGCCCCGGGGGCGCGGCCGCCACGTGGGGAGTGGCGCGGGGGTGGCACTGGGACCGCACCCCCTCTCGTCCTGGCTGCGTGGGCCCCACTTTCCCCCGGCGCTGGAGACTCCGAGCCCGGCGGGTCCCACGCTCCAAGCGAGCAGAATTCCCGCCGGTCACCCGCCCGGGTGGCCAGAGGCGGTGGCGGGGATGGCGGGCTCCGGGAGGCGCTCGGGTTCCGAGAAGCAGCTCAGCCCCGCGCTCCTCCTTCCGCCGTGCCGCTGCCGGCGGGCCGGGATTCCCGCGGGTCTCGGCGGCTGCGAGCGGCAGGCGGCGCGGGTCCCCGGCTCGGTTGCGGCGCGGCTGCTCACCTCGCCCGCCTCGCCTCCCGCGACTTCCAGAGGGCACGGAGCTCTCCTCTGCGCTCCTCCCCGGCCCGTCTCGTATTCCCTCTTCACCCTCTAGACCACCCAGCGCAACTCCGTCGACCTCCGCCGCCCTGAGAGAGCGTCGGGCGCGGGCAGAGTCGGACCGGCCCCGACTTCACGCCTCTCACGGGCTCTCCTTTTCCCGGGCGCCGCGGCCCAGGTGAGTACCTCGCGGGTGGCTCGGGGCCGGAACGGCCGGCGGCAGCGATGCTGTGGGGAGACGGGAGCTCCTGTAACCAGGCCGATTCCGAGGTTCCTGAGTGAGAGGATCTCGAGGTGGAGACCGTGGCTCCGGGAAAGCACCGCCGACAGGCATGGTGGACACACTGGGCCCACGGGTATCTGACCCACGCCGCCGCCTCGCTCCTTCTCCTTCCTGCCTGCCCGGCTCATTGGCCTGGGTTATGGCGGGGTCACGCCCCGGGGAAACTTGCTCTAGGTGGGGAGTGGCGTGGACATGGGGAAGGGCGCTGGTGCCTCAGAAATCTGGCGTGCAGGCTGGGAGCTGTCCAGCCTTGCAGGGAGCTCTGGGCTGGAGTTTAACCCACTTGCCTGGGGCTGCTGAAAAGGGAACTGGGACTGAAGAGGTCTTGTTGGAAAGGTGCGGCATGCGGTTGGCTTACCTACTCATCCCCCAGGTCTTTGAGGACTCCCTGAAGGATCCTGAGTGGACTTGGACCCCAGCATCAGCTCTTCTGTGCCACGTTGGCTGGAGGAGGAGTGGAATGAGCTGTAGCCTCCACGTCTTCCCCACGCTGAGGCTTGGCTCTCCGGGAGTCTTCCAGCTGCCAGTTCACCTCTTTTCTATCCCTGATCTTGCCTCCAATGGATTCATAGATTCCAGGGCCCCGGGGGTCCCAGATTGGAGGACCGAGCTGGGAGCCCAGCTAGGGCCCTACTGGCAAGTCAGGACTGTGGAATAAAGCCTCAGTGTGTGAAGAAGGGTGCTGGGGGGCTCAGGGGGCAGCCGCAGTGGGGGTGACGGGGGCAGAGTCGACAGTGACAAGGGTCATCCTTGGGCACAGACTGTGCTCATCCAGACCCTAAACGCCCTAGGACCAGCCTCTGGCTAGCCCCCAAGGGATGAGGTGGCCACTGGCCACTGTCCTGAGCAGAGTCCTTAGGTACCACTCCCACTGCAAGAGCTGTGATGGAGCCCTGTGTCTGAACCTAACTAGGGATGCTGGGCTTTCCTGGCTCTGGCCCAGGAAGTGGTCACCTTGAGGCAGCCCAGGACTTCCTGGTCTACTCGCCTTCCTGGCCTCTCTCCCAGGCTCAGGAGGTAGGACCAAGGCTGGGAATCCTGTAGTGAAGTCCCCTCTCACGCCAGGCCTAACCAGACCTGCGTGACGTTGAAGCTTGGGCTTCCAACCTGGACCTGCCGCTATCTTCCTGGGCAAGAATAACTCTGGCCCAGTCTTCTAGGGCTTGGTTCTTCTACCTGTAAATTGGGAATAACAGTACCATAAGCAGCACACCTGTCTCACTAAGGTAAGTCAGAGGGTGGTACAAGACAACGTGAGTGAAAAGGGCTCAGAAAGGACTTTCACTCTCGTTGTTTCTATTGTTAGTGCCCAGTGAATGAACAGGTTACTTCCCCTCTCTAACTAAATCTCAGCTTGCTCATCTGTAGAGTGGGGTTCTGGAGGTTTGGGCCAGGTGACCTCTCTGGTAAACTCCCTTCCAGCTCTGATGGTCTGTGAGTCTATGAACCTGTCTCAGTTTCTGTCAGAGGAAGGGAAATGTCTGGACAGTGGACAGGTGTTGTTTGGAACGGTCATCATGAGCAATGGGTGCTTTACCAAATGCTTTTCATTCATCACGTTACCTGCCGCTCTCAGCCCCGAGAGTGAGCGCTGGGATTGTTCTCCCATTGCACCGCTGAAGGAACTGAGGCTTGTCTGAGGGCAAAGAATGCGTGGAGGTCCCACTCCCCATCATCCTCCCTGTGGCTGTGGGATGGGAAGGGTGTGGAGGCAGCGGCTTTGGCCGTCACAGCAGAGAGAGCTCACAGAGAGAGCTCTCTGGTCAGCTGGCACTCTTGAAGCTGAGTTCCCCAGGTCTGTGCTGAATTGAGGGGGTGGCTGCAGCAAAACCAGGCTCCTAGGTTGCCAGCTTGTCAGCTAGCAAATCTCAGTCCCAATCCCATTACCCCCCTTCAGCACCCCTGCTCTTTGCTTTGCCTGTTGGAGCCTCAGTTTCTTTATCTTAAAATGAGGACAGTAATGCCTGCTTCTCAGGTTTGCTCTGAAGCTGCAAGGATGAAACAAAGCATGTAATTTAGATGCCCCCTCTTAATATGAGATGCTGCTCTAGGGTGAACAACAGTGTGAACTAGGAAAGGATAACATTCCTTTCTCTGCTTTGGAAGTTTTAGATCCTCTATAATGATATGGGTTTGGTCTTGAGTCACAGTTTTCTTATATTTGAGAGTTAAGTTTTCCCTAGGAAGTCTCGACATCCCCTTTGCTCTTGCCCCTAGAGATTCTGGGTGGGACACTGGGGGCTATGACATGGCCATTGGCAGAGACACCTGTTACAGAGCATCTCCTCTCTCCAGGAGCCCTACCCTCATAGACCACAGAGAAAACCCAGAACACGGAAGTCAGACAGCCAGCTGACCAATGCAGACACAGGATGGTTTAGGCATATGAACAGATGTGCATTCACACACACACACACGAATGCATAACACGCAGATACACACATGAAATTTAGCCTGGAGACAAACATTCAGATTCATAATAGGAACACATGGACTCCCATCATTAGGTTGGATATTCAAAGTCACACAAATCAACACACAATGATAAATACAGGCATGTGTCTCAACAGGAACATTCGCAGAACCCATGCAGAGGCTGAAGTCGGCTCAGGTAGGCATCCTTCAGCAACATAGACATAGAGGGGACCTGCAGGCCCTTCGGGTGACAAGCATGGAGGCTCTCAGCTGGCACGCCAATTCACACAGATGGGCACACCCTCGTGTGTTCACAAACATGAGCACACACTCTCCCACCCAGCGCACAGATACAAAGAGGCCCACCCCACGCATCACACAGACACCTACATCCTGTAGGAACTAACCCCTCTGCACAGCGGATCAGAAAGCAGAGGAAGGGGCTGTACTCAGCCCTGAGTTTCGTCCATGCGAGTCAGTGGCCCCACTCATTCGAAGGAAGCAGGAAAGCCCTTTCTTTCCATATTTTTTTTTTTCCACTCTCCTTGTCTGCGGAGGGCAGCTCCCAGCCAGGTCGCCGCCAGTCTCAGAGGCTCCCCGGCCTCCCTCCCCAGCAGGGGCCCCTGCCCAGCCTGCCCCCAGGCCAGGAGCTGCTCGGGCTTTCCCAGAGTGGCGAGACCTCCTCCAGGCTCTGGAGTGTGACCGAGCGCCTGCTCATTTGACACAGGTCACCGAGCCTCTGGCAGATGGGGCCCTCGCTGTGGGGGATCTCTGAGCTGGAGGGGCTGCAGGGGGAGGCTCTGTGGGGCTGAACTGCAGCTACACAAGCCCCACATTCTCTGTGCAAAGTCTCAAGTCACAGACACAAACCCCCGCCATCTACATTCACACGCCCGCCTGAGAAGTTCAGACTCAGCCTCTAGAGTCTGACCACACTCGCCATCAGCTGCACTGCCGCCACACGTGCACTGTAATATTCCAGACGCACATCCCAGACAGGCGAGCCTACACAGCGGCGCACTGGACGAGACTAGGGAGGAAGAGGAGGCAGCTGGTTCTGGCTGTTTTCCCGCTTCAGACTCTGGGCCCCTGCTGCTGTGTCTTGTCTGTGGGGCAGTGGGTCCTCGGAGTCCAGGGCAGCACTGAGAGGAGATGCAGCCACAGACCCAAGACTTTTTCAGTGTTGCGGGAAGACCGGCTCCAAGACACTCCACCTGGATTCCTCACAAGTCAGGAGTGCTGAGCGGAGCTAAAGAGAGGAGAGATCGGGCCCGTGGGGAGGGCTGCTAGAGGAGCTCGTGTCCTAGGGTGCCCTCCTGTGTGCGTGGGCTTGAAGTCTTTGTCTGAGGCAGGCTGGGCTGGAAGGGGGGCGGGATGCGGGCAGCACTCAGCCCACTTCCTTTCCCTTCTGCCAGTCTTCTTATGCCCCAGATCCTGTGTTTTCAGAGTGTCAAGGGTCCTGGGTTCCATCTTGACTCAGACTCAGGCCTGCTGGATGACACTGGACCAGTCTCAGCCTCCCGATCTCTGTGAACCTCAGTGTCTTCATCTGTAAGCTGGGCAGGATGGTCTCTGCTGGGTTCTTGTGAAGGCGGGATGAGATCACTGCCCCGATGGAAACTCGGGAAGGGGAAGCCTGGCTTGGTTTTCCTCCCTGGCTGCTAGGGGTGAGTAAGAGGCTGTGTGAGCAGGAACAGAACCTACCTGTTCCCCCAACCAGTTCTTGCTGAGCGGTGTCAGGAGTGACCACGCCCATAACCTGCTTGTTCTGGGCTGGAACGTGTTTTTGACTGGAAGAGTCTGTCAGGGTCCTGGCTGCTGCAGAGTCCAGCCTGGGTAGGCGCATCTACTCCCTCTGTGCAGGTTGGTGCCAGCTAGACAGATTCATAGCGCTCACCACCATCCAGAGAGCTCTCCCACAAGGGACGTGATCACTATTCTCAGCTCGCAATCCCCCATCTCTCTCCCTCTAAACTCAGCCATTCTAGGTGTCCTACCTCTTTTGTCCTTCCAGTGCTCAAAAGAGCCTGGCATAGAAGAGCAGAGAGGTAGGAGAGGCATGGCTGCCTTTGGCAGAGGAGAAGGAAGCAGTTTCATTTAATTTAAGGTTCCCGATCTCTCAGTCTTGGGGAAGGGAAGGAAGGATGAAAGGTGGAATATCTCTTAGGGATGAACCTTTCCTTGTATTTTTGCGCCTGCCTCGGCCCCCTAGGTCTACGTGTGGTGTGGGGATCCTCCCAGTGCATCAGTAGAATATTCAGATTAGGGGTGGTCAATTGCTCTTGAAATTTACTTTCATTTTTAGCAGAATGGCAGCCTCTGAGCTGGTGCTAATGCCCACAATCCGGTTATGCAGAACAAGCTCTCTGCAAATCGGTAAATCATTAGCGGGGATTAATCACTCTGAAAGGCTGGGGCTGGGTTTGAGTTTCTCGCTCTCTCTTTTTTTTTTTTTAAACACACTTTTATCTGGATGGCTGCAAAATTCAACACCACAGGGTGGGGTGGGAGCAGCGAGTGATGATTTAAGTGCTTGTCACCATTGTTAGGCAAGGGAGGTGCCTTCCTGGGCCTGGTGTTGACTCTGGCCCGACCAACCGACCGAGGGGTGGGGAGTGGACAGCTCGGGTAGGGGGGAAGGGAAGGAGGGGAGTTCCCTTGTGTTTGTGTGCGTCAGTGTTTACAATAGTGTGTTGGGGGCTTGGTGTGCTTGTATCGGTGGGTGACTGTAGGTTAGCCTGCTTGCCTGAATTCCTGTTTGTATTTTACAGATGACCATAAGTATTTCAGCACTTGTGTTTGGGTGCTTGTGCTTGGTTTGTATTAATATATGTGCATTAGTGTTTGTAATCGTATCAGACAGTGCTTCCCTTTAAGAGTGGTTTTTTTTTTTTTTTTTTTTGGTTAAGAGTGGTTTTAAAGACCACACCTCACCTTCCTCAGCCTCCAGGAAGCTCTTGAGGGGGAGTAGGTAGAGCTGGAGGGAGGTCCCAACTTCACCTGTGGGAGGGGGCATGGCTCATGGATTATTTACATATTCATGAGCTGCTGTCTCTTGGAACTCCCCTCTGGAAGAGACTAGCATGAGGCCCCTTATGGCAGATGGGGAGATGGGGAGGCCAGGCTCTCACCGGAACGCCTCTCACTCTGCCACCCCAGGTCTAGTGGCTGTGCCTCCTCCACCCATGGACCGGGAAAACCCAGGGTTCTGAACCCCAACTTCTGCAAAGCTGCAGTACACACAACTCTAGTTCCTGATGGGAGCTGTGTGGCGGTGATGGGAAAGCTCTTTTTCCTTCCTGGTCCATGACGCCCCTATGGCGGCTCTTGGGGAAAGAAGGTCATTCTTCCAGCCAGGACCAAGCTGATGAATGGGACTCACTCCCACTTAATGTCCACACCAGGCCAGCCTCCTAATCCCTGTCTTTCTCCCTAGTTTAGTGCAGCCTACCTTGGAGCAATAATTATTTTCAAATGACCCAGTAATGACGTTCCTAGGGTATATTGGTCAAGGTACGTGAGTATGTGGATGAGGTCACAGGACTTCTCCCCTCCAGTTCCAGAGTGTGGGGTTTGAGGTAAGACTAAGTGGGCCTGGTCTTTACATCAGCTCTGACCCCCCCAGTCCCCTTTCTCCATACAGAGTCAGCTTGGGTAGCCTGGGCACCACTATCTACCACGCCACAGATGGCGCAGATGCCCTGTACTTCTGTTCATGTGCTTCATTCATCCCCCAACTGTATGTGCCTCCCCCTCCCCTCCGTGCAGTAGGCTAGCCTGGAGTCGAGGGAAAGACAGAATGATATAGCTCTTTGGCTGTTACAAGTTGGGAGGGTCTGGAGAGAGTTGGCTGGGCTCAATGCTGGCCTTCCTCGGCTTTCTTGAGAGTAGCAGGTGGAGGGCGGAAGTGGCAAAGGAGGATTTAGGAATTATATTTTCCCAGGGACCTCTTAGCGTCTTTATATATCTCTGGTGTCAGACATCTGTCTGAGCTTAGGGTAGCATCTGTCTGGGCTAGAGACAACATCTGTTTGAGGCTGGGACACCTGGCTGAGCCCAGAACATTATCTGGCTCCAGGACAGCTTTTGTCTGGGCCCAGGACATGTGTCTGAACCTGGTATGGCATCTGTCTGGGCCTGGTGCAACATCTTCCTGGCCTGGGGGCAATGTCTGTTTGAACTCTGGACATCTGTCTGACTTGGGGATGTCTGCTGAGCCCAGAACAATACCTGTCTGAGCCTGGGGGTGGACTTGTCATGGCAGATAAAATCACCCTCGAGTCTCAACTTTGGTTTGCGGCTGAGAGCAGAGTATATGCCAGACTCATGTCCCTGCTCTCATTTCTACCAGGGAAGGGCTCTTCTGTAGAGTGCCTCAGTTTACCTCCTTCTGTAGGCGCATTGGCCTGCTTGCTGTGGACACCTCAAGGGACAGCCAAAGCCTACACCCCAGGGACTCCAGGAAAGCGAAGTTAAAAGAATAAGGGAGTGGATAGGTTATAAAATCTAAGACTGGTCTAGGACTGTTCTTCCCTCCTCCAGTCCCTTTGTTGAATCAAATCAGAGTGCTCCCCCAAGACACAACTCGGACATGTCACTCGCCTCCTGAGAAGCCTTCCCTTGCTTCCAATTGTATGTGTTATCAGGCCCAAAGCCCCCTCTGGTCCTGCCCCTGCCTCTGCTCTGAACCAGCAGCACGGAGCTTCTTTCCCACAAACACACCGGGACCTAATGATTCCCTACCTTTGTGCACTCAGCTCCCTCTCCTTGGAATGTCTTTCTCCCCCGCAACCGCGCCCACCCCCCCCCCCCGCCCCGCCCAGTCCTCCCATCACATCCTTCAAGTCCTAGTTCAAGGGTCACCCGCTCTGGAAATTTTTTTCACTCCTTCTCTAGACTAAGCCACGACCTCTGCCCTGCTTCCACAATGTATTGTGAAGACCACCTCCGTGTTAGCATTTGTGGGCCTCCACTGTCATTGCCTTTTGTAGATCTGTCTCTCCCATGGGACTGTGAGCTCCTGGGGGTAGCTGGCTCTGGTTCATCTTTGTCTCCCCAGCACCCAGCCCAATTCCTGGTCTATGGTGGTACCAGTAAGAAAGGCCTGTTGGATGATCACATGGTTGTACCTCTGTCATCTCATTTCCATCTCATTTCATTCTCTATCTGCGACCAGGATGAAGACATATAGGATCCAAAGATTTGGTACATATGCTCCTGACAGGAGCAGGGAAGAGAAGTGACGCTCGGGGAGCAGTAATGAATCCAGACCTAATGGCCTCTCTGTGGGCTCCGGGGATGGGACCACATCTAAGAAAGAAGACCTTTACCTGGGTCCAGGCCCAATCCCTGAGGGCAGGTGGGAGAATGGAGACCTGGCCTAGCTTGTTGGAGAAGTTTCAGAGTTCCTGGGCTTACTGGTCCTGCCAGAGAGGAAAAGTCACATAAGGTGTTGTTAGTATAAACACCATGCCCAGAGCAAACTGCTCTCCCTGGCCAGGTTCAGAGGAGAGCATCTGGGGACAGAGGCTGAGTAGGGAGGGGTGCAGACGGTGAGGATGTAGCTGAGAAGTGGATGCTCCCAGGACATGGTCTCTGCCTTGGTGGCTTTTATTCCACCAAACAGAAATAGCTTTCTTGTTCTTGCTGCTGATGAAAGCCATACAAGCTCATTGGTCAAATTCTTTGCCTCAGAAATATCTGAAAACAGAAAGTGGAAGTCCTCTGTTCATCTCTCTTCCTCCCCTCTCTTAACTACTCCTATTGGCTATATCTTTCCAGAACTTGTTTGCATGGGCACACACTATTTAATAAAATTGCTAAGATTTATTGAGTGCTTACTATGTGCAGGAGTTGTGCTAAGTGCTTCTACCTGGGTTTCCACATTGCATCCTCACCAAAACACTATGAATTAGGTGCAACTCTTATTCTCATTTTACAAATGAAGAAACTGAGCGGTATTAATGATAATAGCCCACGTATGTTGGGTGCTTGCTAGGTAGGTGCCAGGTACCATTCTAAGCACTTTGCATGTTATCTCATTGAATGCCTGTAGTATGCATAATGCCTGGCATGTACTAGGCAATCAATAAACAGGGGTTGATGCTTCCGTCTTGAAAGTTCGAGAATCTCAGATGAGACATCTAGGATCATTCAGTGGACCCCTAGAGGGGAGGGCTCTTGTCCCAAACCTCCTGAGCTGCAGGCAGCATCCCTGGTGCCTGGAGATGCTGACTCAGCAGTGAAAGATGTAAATTCCTACCTTGGTTTGCATATGATTTACACATATTTATTTATGAATGTTTTTGATTAATGTCAAAGTGCCTCGGTGATTTTTCTGCCAGGCTTCAGGGCCCTGCAGAGGGCATGGTTAGTGTGGACCGGCTGCAGGCTCTGAGTGTGTATGCGTGGGGGGCTGCTGGATGGGGTGAAAGTGACAGCTGTGGAGAGGTGGATGGCAGCTGGGGGGTTGAGTGGGCAGACTGGAGCTTGGGATTCTGGAATGGGTGATTTGGGCAGCTGGTGTGAGTGGAGGCTGTTTGTCCGCATAAGGCAGGGTCCAGCTGAGGGGCTGGGGCAGGGTCAGAGCGCCAGGCACTGGGGTGAGTGACTCGTGGGTCTCCAGGTGGCCATGGTCCTAGACAAGCCAGGGTGCCAGTCAGCCTTTCTAGGTAGGAACTCAGACCCTAGGAGCCCAAGGACAGGATCTGGGGTTCAGATTAGGACACCCGGTCTAGCCTGGTGAGGGCTTCTAAAACAAGGAGGAAGCTCGGAGGCAGGAAGGGCCCTCCCTCCAGAGGTGTTCCCCCTGGTGCTGCCCAGGGCGGGGATCCCCTGCTTGGATGCTCTGGGACAGGGAGTGCTCTCTGCAATCAAGGCCTTGGGAGAATCTGCTAATTAGTAGGAATAGTCTGTGTGTGCCAGCTGTGCCCAGCCCTGTGCCTGGCACCATGGGGAAGACCAGTCCCAGCCTGCAAACCTTGGCAGGGAAGCCGGTGAGATAAGGCAGGAAGGGCAGGGCCCCGACCTTGATTGAAGGCTGCAGGCACTTTTATCCATTATCTCCTTTGATTGTCAGCAGGATCAAAGGCAGTGGCTGTCTTAGCTCCTCATTACAGAGGAGGAAGCAGAGACTCAGAGAGCTGCAGTGACTTGCCCAAGGTCACACTGTGAGTGGAGGAGCTCAGATTTGAACCCAGCTCTGTTTCATTCTACAGCCTGAGCACTTAGCCAGTTTATTCTGCTTCAGCCAGGTATAAAATAAGGATCACACCTACCTTGCTTAATTGTTGTGAGGGTTAGATGAGCTCAAGTGTGTAGGGAGGGTAGCACAGTGGCTGGCACACAGTAAGTGCTCAATAAAAAAATTTTTTTTTTCCTTAAGTGATAGAGCTAGGATCTTAAATCACGGTCCAGTAGACTACTGTTTGCATGGTACCGTGGTTCTTGCCAAGGTTGGTTGGGAGGGGGGTTGTTGGGGACAGAGCATGACCTCCTCTGTGGGTTGGGTGAGCCATTGTCATGCATGGGCACTAATGGCCATCAGTATATGGGAGGGGCCACCTGCCAGGCCAGAGCCCCTGTCTACTCTAGTCCTAACCCTGGGTAGGGTGGGGACACTGAAGTTGTCTAGTTAGAATTGCCTGGATTTGTGTGTGTGTGTGTCTGTACGTAGTTGGTGACGGTCCTTGACTGGGAAAGGAGAGACAACTTTGGGAGCTCTATTAGCAGGCAGTGGTCAGGGCCCTTTCTCATTTTCAGTGGCAGAGATGAATCAAGTGAGGGAGGGAACCCTCATGTGAGGATATGAGGGAAATCACTCCTGGCAGGGGGAATGGCAAGTGCAAAGGCCCTCGGGTTAGAATGGGCTTAATGTGTACATCTTCCTCAGTAGCTACGGAGACAGAATTAACTTGTATCTTCTGGTGTTTGAGGTAGAGGAGCTAAGTGGGGGCAGGATTCATTCATTCATTCGTACATTAATTCAACAACTATTTAGTGCCCACTTTGTGCAAGGCACTATCCTAAGTGCTGATGGCTAACACTTATTGAGCGCCTACTATATTTCTAAGTACTTTAATATATTATTTCATTTAATTTTTACAACAACACAAGGAATCCTGGGGAGACAGTTGGGCTTCCTCTTATTCCTTCAGCCTCTTCCCATCTCCCGGCCACCACAGTCACGAGTGTCTGCCACTCAGAAAGGGCAGGATCCCCACAATGGGTGAGGCAGGGTGGTCCTGAGAAAGTCACGGCTCTGGAGTCTTACATGTCCTGCCTGGGCCCTGCCCAGGATCAGGCCCTGAGCCTCCTGGAAGCCACCCAGTAGAGGGTGGGGTGCCCACGTTAATCCCATTCAACCAGGCCTGCCTCAGAACTTTCTCTCCCCGGGGCTCCCAGTCACATCTTCTCTGTATCCCCTCCACCCCTTAGCTCCTGGCCTCCCAGCAGCTCCCTGCATAGCTAAGCCCTGTCTTCTGGGCTCTGCTCAGGGAGCCAAGGTGCGGCTCGGAGCCGAGGCTCTTGGCAGGGAGAAAGGAAAGTTCCATACTTGTTTTCTTTTTTTTCCCTAAAGATATATCTTTATTTATTTATCGAAATGTATTTGATTTACAATGTTGTGTTAATTTCTGGTGTCAGCAAAGTGACTCAGTTATACACATATATACATTCTTTTTTCTATTCTTTTCCATTATGGTTTCCCAGAATACTGAATATAGTTCCCTGTGCTATACAGTAGGACCTTGTTGTTTATCCATTCTATATGTAATAGTTTGCATCTACTAATCCCAAACTCCCAGTTCATCTCTCCTCCACCCCCCCGCCCCCTTGGTAACCACAAATGCGTTCTCTATGTCTGTGAGTTTGTCTCTGTTTCGTAGATAGGTTCATTTGTGCCATGTTTTAGATTCCAAATCTAAGTGATATCATATGGTATTTGTCTTTCTCTTTTTTTTTCTTTACTACAAACTTTTACTATGCTAATATGTGTTGTGAATGATCATAAGATACAGTTAACATATAGCGTTTCCCATACTTAGTTTTCCCCAGGGCTCTTCCTTTGGGAAGCCTCTCCTGGAAGTATGGTAGCTCACAACACACTTTTGGAAAAGCAAAATTAATCTCACTGTCAGGGCAGGTGTTTCAGTTGATTGTTTTTTCCCCAAATGAAAGCTGTAGATTTTCCCCTTCCATACTTGTTTTCTGATGGCACTGTCTTGAAACACCCCCTGTGCTTAACTAACTCTGATGGAGGGCGGTACTCACCTGGCCTGCCCTGGCTCCCTCTGTCCTTTCCTTAAGATGGTGAGCACACAGGCCTCAGCCAGCATGGGTTTCTCAGTTCCTGACCACCCACCTGTGCCTGTGACCTGGGCTCCTCGGCCTCTCCTGCAGGAAAAGGTACAGAGAAGAGGAAATAGAGAAGTTGCTTAAAATTCAGAGGCCAAGGGAGGAGTCTGGTGCTTCAGTCTTTGGTGAATAAAGAAACCTGGTAAAGAAGGTTTTCTGGATGGGACAAAGGAAAAGGAAGATCTTGTTCTGATGGGCTGTGCTAACCTGGAAATCATGACTCTGTCTGTTTTCCCATCCACCCATCCATCTATCCATCCACCCACCTATCCATCCATCCACCTATCCATCCATCCATCACCCATCCATTCAGCCACCCACTTTATCTATCCATCCATCCATCCATCCATCCATCCATCCATCCATCCATCCATCCACTGACTGAATGCCTAACATAGCCACTAGTTCAATTATGCTTACTGAGTGCGTATGTTGGAGAGCTGGTCAGTGTTTATACTTTTGTGACCCTTCTGTTTATGTATTTCCTCGCCCTACCTGGTTCTTAGAGAAGTTCCTTGAGAACTCGGGGCCCCAATCCCCCTACAGAGACAAGAGGAAGGGCTCTGTCTTGGCTGTGGGGTTGTCAGCAGCTGCCTGGCTTGGACACCCTGGGGGACCAGGGTCTGGGGAATCTTGCATGCTGCTCCCACCCCTGCTGGGCTGGGCCTGTGACCCTCACTGTGACCCAGCCTGGAGGATGCCAGGCTGCTGCAGGGGAAGGGACTCACCGCCTGGCAGCGTGCCCGTGCTGCTGCAGGGGCTGATGGCCCCTTGCCAGCCCCAAGCTTTTGGAGCGGTAAAGTTGTGTGGCTACGGAGCCTCTCCACGCTGCTGTAATAAACAAGCAGGCTGGGACCCGAGGCGGGAACTGGGTCAGGGGGTGGCTGCCATGCTGGCAAGTGGAGGAGCCTCGTGAGGGGCTCAGAGGAGTGGGTGGGCGAGCAGCGAACTGAGCTGCTGCTTTGGGTCCTGAGAGTTCAGGCCACTCTCCCTGCCCTCCCATCCTGCCCTCCTCCCTACCCAGGCCAGACCTGTGGGGCAGCTCTGAGCTGCCCTGGTAGGAGGTGAAACTGCAGGAGGAGGGGCCATAGACAAAGACCCCAATCAAGACAAAGACACGGAGAGGCAGAGGGTTATAGAGATGGGGCTTCAGAGAGAGAGAGAGAGGGAGAGAGAGAGACTGAGACTCAGAAAGACAGAATCGGGTGAGAGAAGAAAGATTCAGAGGCCCTGAAGAAGAGGGTGGGGGGAGGGAGTCCAGGGCAAGAGGAGAAAGCGGTGGGCCCAGGGGGATTAGCTCTTCCAGAGGCAGGAAGTGTGGAGCTTAATAACAACCCCCTCCTATGTGGCTAGCACCCCACAATGAACAAAACTTTTCCACTTGCTTAAGCTCATTCAAGCCTCACAATAGCCTGGCTGAGATGGGCTTGGAGTCCTCCGAAGGATGGGGGCAGGGATGTGCCCCGTTGTGGGGAGCAGCTGGGGGAGGGGGAGCCGCAAAGCTGGAACCGGAACCTGAGGACTGGCTGTGAGATGGGTCCCACAGAGCGAGGGGCTTGGAGACAGAGCCCCCAGTTGGGCCTGAGTCCCTCCAGTGACTGAGGCTTCCCCAGCTCTGCTCAGAGGCTCTCGATGGGCGCGGCTGGCCTGTGCTGGACCCTCCTGCTACCGTGCATTATTGGTCCTCTTCCCGGGAGGAAGAAGTGGTCCCAGGAGGCCTCCCTCTTTTTTTTTTTTTTTTTTTTAATTAATTAATTTATTTATTATTTTTGGCTGTGTTGGGTCTTCATTTCTGTGCGAGGGCTTTCTCCAGTTGCGGCAAGTGGGGGCCACTCTTCATCGCGGTGCGCGGGCCTCTCACTATCGCGGCCTCTCTTGTTGCGGAGCACAGGCTCCAGACGCGCAGGCTCAGTAGTTGTGGCTCACGGGCCCAGTTGCTCCGCGGCATGTGGGATCTTCCCAGACCAGGGCTCGAACCCGTGTCCCCTGCATTGGCAGGCAGATTCTCAACCACTGCGCCACCAGGGAAGCCCCAGGCCTCCCTCTTGGTCCCCTTTCTCCTGTCCCCTGGCTGCCTGGCTGTAGTGTAGGAGTGTGGGCTGTTGATGGCTTCCAGATGAATCCACTTCCGGGAACTGCCTTTGGTGGAAGGGGGGCACCTTGCCCAAAGTTAGCCCCCTCCCTGGGGGCAGCCTGCCTCTGATGGCTGATCAGTTGGTGGGGGTGGGCAAAGGCCAGGTCCCCTTGCTGCAACTTGGGACACTTGGAAGGGCAGTTCCAGCTCCCGAGCTCCGTGTGAGACTGGCTGTGACTGCATTGCACATCAGTTTCTCCCTTTGCCCGGTGCCGCTTCCTTCTCTTGCTGTTGTCCTAAGAGTCTTCTCCCGTAAACCTCCTTTATGCAGATCTCATGGTCTCAGAGCATTTCCAGGGAATCTATGACGCTAACTCCAACCATTGGGCACCACCTGGGCTCAGCTCCCCTCCTCCCCCACATCCTTGTTTTCTTCCTCTTCCTCATCCCCACCCAACTCTCGGTCCTGCTGTTCGGCACCTGGCAATGCCTCTTACCTGGTCTTGCTGTTTTCACTCCTGCCCTGCTACAGCGGGGCTGCCCAGTACCGTAACCACACGCAGCTAGTGGGCGCTTTAAATGCGACTCCTCCGAATTGAGGTGAGCTGCAAGTATAAAATACACACTGCATTTTGAAGACTTGGTGTGAAAAAGAGAATGTAAAACATCTCTAATAAATTTTCAACACAGATGTCATATTGATAATATATTGGATGAAATAAAAGTGTTATTAAAATTAATTTCACCTGTTTCTTTACTTTTTATGTGGCCATTAGAAACGTTAAAATTTTATATGAGCCTTCCACCATATTTCCATTGGACAATGCTGCTGCACAGTCCATTCTTCCACAGCAGCCAGAGGGATCTTTTAAAATCTTCATTGGATCGTGTCCCTCCTCTGCTCACAACCCTTTAAATGCTCCCATCTCACACAGGCTGAAAGCCTTATGATGGCTTTCAAGGCCTTGCATGACCTACCCTCTTGCTTTCTTGCAGATCTTCCCTCCTACCATCCTCTCCCTTGTTCCCTTGTTCCAGCCGCACTGGCCATACCAGCCACCCTGTAATTCCTTAAACTTGTTAAGCTCATTCCTACCTCAGGACCTTTGCACTTGCTGTTCCCTTTGCTAGGAGTGATTTCCCCACCTCGTCACATGCTCACTCCCTCGTTTGATTTAGATTTCTTCTCAAACTTCTCCTCCCAGAGTGGCCTTTTCTGTCTACCCTGGCTAAAACAGCTGCCTCCCACTTCTTCCCTAATGTCTTGGACAGAGCATTTATCCTTGTGCAGCGTTATAGTACCTATTTGATTGTTTACATTTTGATTGTTTGTTTCTCCAATTTGAATGTAAGCTTCGTAAAGCTTGGTCTGACTTGGTCTGACAGACTTGGTCTGTCTTACTTACCAAAACATTCCTGCGCTTAGAACTGGGCCTGGAATAGACTAGATGGTCGATGAATATTGGTCGAGTGATTGAAATTTACAATTGACAAAATTGAGATCCAGAAAGATAAAATTGTGCTCAAGGCCACACAGCTAGGCAGGGACAGAGCAGGGAATAGCTCAGGGCTGAGGCCCATGCTCTGCCCACTGCAGGTACTGTCTGCAGCCTCTTTCCTTCCTTTTGGTCCCATCACAAGGGAAACACAGGCAGCAGACTTTGTTTTTCTGGCATCTCTCATTTGCTGAGTTCTGGAGACTTCCATGCACAGGCACTCAGCTGCCAGTTGGTCCTTCCTTCCCCCGTGCACCCAGACTCCCCAGTCCAAGGAAGGCCCTCAGATGGAGGTGGAGGGGAACAGGGTAACTATAGGGTAGTAGGAGTGTGGTCTTCCCAGGGCTCGGGCAGAGACACTCTCTGCCTAACACAGCCTCATAGAACTTACGTTTGAGAAGACAGCAGAAGGGAGAGAGAAGAACCCTGGAAACTGTAGGGCTCAGAGGAGGTGGAAGTGGAACAGTCAGAGGGACCAGATGAGGGAGGGCCTGGGCAGGTGGTGAGTTGGACTCTTGGGCCTGGTTGAGTTTGAGGTGCCTGTGAGGCTTCAACATGGAGATGCCCTGGGGGCAGTTGGATCCATGGCTCTGGAGCTCAAGGGCAATTCACTCCAGGAAAGGAGGTTTGGGGTTATTGGGATAGAGACAGATAAATCTGTGGGAATGGGAGAAGGCCCAGGGGAGTGTGTGGCATGAGAGGGGGAAAGTACCAAGAACAGAACTGGGGACCCTTCATTTAGGGGGCTGGTTGGGGAAAAGGAGCTGGTAAAGGAACCTCAGAGGGAGAAACAGGAGGCAGAAGGGGAACCAGACAGAGGGCTGCTACCAAAATCTCGAGGGGGCTCCATAAGTACTTGTGGAATGAATGAATGAATGAATGAATGCATAAGTGAGGTAGAAAGGATTGGAGAGCCCCTGGGCTCTGGGCCTGTCGTGATTCTCCGTTGATGACCCAGAGTCAAGGCTCCTTCTCCCTCCCTGGGACACTCTTGCTCTTTCCTCTCTCCTCCTGGACCTGCGCTCTGCCGACCCCTTCCTCAGGGAGCCAACATGGGATTATGTCCCTACATCAAAACTAGGGGACCTGAGGCAGAGAGGACCAAACCACACAGGCACCCTGCATCTTAGTGCATGTGCATTCTGGGGGCAGGACAGCGTTTCCAGGGAGGGGACTCCCAGTGGGGTAGGGTGTCTTGGGGACTTCTGAGAGCCCATCTCTAGTCTGGGATTTCTCACCCTGTAGTCATGGATATCCCACTGGCACTTGGAAGCCTCTTCAGGATCACCTGGTTCAACACCCTTATTTTATAGATGGCAAGACTGAGGCCCAGGGAAGGAAGAAGCTTGCCCAAGTTCAGACTCATAGAAATGATAGTACCCAACTACCATTTATTGAACAACTGCTGTATGCCAGGGGTTTCACATCTATTCTTTTGTTATTCCCTCTCTTTCCTTTGTAGTCTCTGATTTTGCAGATGAAGAATCAGAGGTTCAGAGAGGTAAAGTGATTTGTCTGAAGTCACACAGTAGGTGGGCCTGGGCTGGGATTCAGACCCACATCTGTTTGATCACCAAAAATTGGGTTGTTCCTTGGCCCTCTATGGCCAGGTCTCCTGCATCCCAGGCTAGAAGATTTTCTGTGTCGGTTGCTGCTTCTGCCAGACCCAGGCAGCAGCTAAGGAGGGAAATGACATTCAGCAAAATAGAGGGAGCACCAGCACCTGGCCTTGAGTGTTGGCCATGCACAAAGCAAATGCGAGAAGGAAGAGAGGGCCCCCCTCCACTCCTGCCCGCCACTCAGCCAGGTAGGCCCCCAGCAGCCTGGCTTTCTCCCTCCCTGGGGCTGGAGCTGCCTCTGTGCTTCTGCCTGCCTGATCAGGGCAGAGCAGCTTCATGTATTATTAATAGCACTGCCAGCCTTCCTGTTTTCATGCTGATAACCTGCTGGGGAGGGCGGGGGGGGAGGGAGGGAGCAAGGTGGCAAACCCTGGAGCTTTGAGGGCCCCTCCCCAGCAGTAGAGCCGATCTGCGGGGGCTGGCTCAGCCCCAAGTCTCTGAAGTTGGTTTCTAGAACTTCCCCCATCTGAACCCACAGGAGGGGACCAGGGCCTCTGAAGGGAATTCATGTGGGAGGTTGGAACATGTGCCTCTGGGAAGGGCCCCGTCCCTCATTTCACCTAGGATACCAAGGGCTCAAATCACCTTGGCCTCCCTAGAGGCAGAGGTACCCATACCCAAGTGGCCCCAGGGCTCAGGACTGAGAATTCAGTGGTGTCTAAACGTGTGCGTGTGTGTGTGTGTGTGTGTGTGTGTGTGTGTGTGTGTGTATGTGTGGGTGTGTGTGAGACATTGGCTCCCAAGATTCCCAGGGACAAGGATCTCTGAGGTCTGGCCACACATGGACCTCAGGCCACGTCCTAGCAGGTCTCTCCCTGCCCCCCACCCCATGCCTAACCTTTTCCCTTCTAGAGCCCAACTTGAGGGCCAAGGACAGGGGACAGACAGAGCCAGCCCTGTCAAGGATCGGGGTGGGTAGAAGCCATATCCTCTGAGCCAACCTGCAGGCTGGAGATCATGGATATGGGCCTGCAGGTGCCAACTGTGCTTCTCTTTCAACTTCTCATTCAGTGACGTCACATAGGTAGTTTGAAATGAGGTGGGAGTATTTACCCCACAGAAATCGGCAAATGCTGCAAATCAGGGTTCCCCACCCCCAGAGCCAGTTGTCAGACATTTACTAAGCACAGCTCTGAGGTGGGTATGGAAGGCTCTGCTCTAACCTTGAACATGCCTGTACTTCTGCCTTTAACCACTGCCCAGCCTGCTCCTTGGAATTCTTTTCTCTTCCCCTTTGCCTGTTAATTTTCAATAACAATAAATAAAAGCAGTAATAATAATGGCTAACATTTACTGTGTGCTTATTAATTATGTTCTCCGTCTGTGTGAAGAGCTTTGCAAATTCAATTCATTTCATCTTCACAGCTATCCAGTGAGTAGGCACTATATATTTTTTTCTTTTTTTAATTTATTGAAGTATAGTTGATGTATAATATTATATGTTGTAGGTGTACAATATAATGATTCACAATTTTTAAAAGTTATGCTCCATTTATAGTTATTATAAAATATTGGCTATATTCCCTGTGTTGTACAATATATCCTTGTAGCTTATTTTATACATAATAGTTTGTACCTCTTAATCCCCTACCCCTATATTGCCCTGTCCCCCTTCCCTCTCCCCACTGGTAACCACTAGTTTGTTCTCTATATCTGCGAGTCTGCTTCTTTTCTGTCATATTCACTAGTTTGTTGTATTTTTTAGATTCCACATATAAGTGATATCATACAGTATTTGTCTTTCTCTGTCTGACTTATTTCACTCAGCATAATACCCTCCAAGTCCATCCATGTTGCTGAAAATGGCAAAATTTCATTCATTTTTTATGGCTGAGTAGGGAGGGTGGGTATTCTGTATTTATATTCTGTAAATATAAATTTTGATGGTGCTTTTTATTTCATTTTATTTATTTTTTAAAATTTATTTTTAAATTTATTTATTTTTTTATTTTTGGCTTTGTTGGGTCTTCGTTGCTGTGCGCGGGTTTTCTCTAGTTGGCGGTGAGCAGGGGCTACTCTTTGTTGCTATTTTTTGTGCGCGGGCTTCTCATTGTGGCTTCTCTTGTTGTGGAGCGTGGGCTCTAGGCGCGCGGGCTTCAGTAGTTGTGGCATGCGGGCCCAGTAGCTGTGGCCTGCGGGCTCCAGAGCGCAGGCTCAGTAGTTGTGGCGCATGGGCTTAGTTGCTCCGCGGCATGTGGGATCTTCTTGGGCCAGGGCTCGAACCTGTGTCCCCTGCATTGGCAGGCAGATTCTTAATCACTGTGCCACCAGGGAAGCCCTATTTACTTTTTTTAAATAAATAAATTTGTTTATTTATTTTTGGCTGCGTTGGGTCTTCGTTGCTACGTGCAGGCTTTCTCTAGTTGCGGCGAGTGGGGGCTACTCTTCGTTGTGGAGCGAGGGCTTCTCACTGTGATGGCTTCTCTTGTTGCGGAGCATGGGCTCCAGGTGTGCGGGCTGCAGTAGATGTGGCGCACGGGCTCAGTAGTTGTGGCTCATGAGCTCTAGAGCGCAGGCTCAGTAGTTGTGGCGCACAGGCTTAGTTGCTCCGCGGCATGTGGAATCTTCCCAGACCAGGGCTCGAACCCATGTCCCTTGCATTGGCAGGCAGATTCTTAACCATTGCGCCACCAGGGAAGCCCTGACGGTGCTGTTTAAATTGAGAGTAGGCACTATGTTATTTCCATTTTACGGGTGAGGTAAATAACTGAGGCACAGAGAGGCTGAGGAACATCTGAGGTCACACAGCTGGTACATGACAAAGCTGGGACCCACACCTGGCCCCGTGGTCTGTGCTGCTGGTTCCTATGTTACCTCTGCGTGGCTGTGAGGGCCGCTTGTGGGGTGCCCCCTGCTGGAGTCTTTCTGGCCGCCCTGGCACTCCAGGCTTCCCTGGCTGACTTCCTTTTCATCCGTCTCCCAGGGACTGTGCATTGAACACACAAAACTGGTCTTCCCGAGTCTGGGTCTTTCCTGCCCCCCAGACTGGGAGCTACTGGAATGCAGAGCCTGGGTCTGATTCAGCTGGTGCCCCAGTACCTGGCACAGAAGCAAGTACTGAGGTCATTTGCTGAATGAGCCCCTCACGGAGGTGATCACGGGAGCCTTTGGCACAGTGCCTGGCACATGGTACATACTGCTCTGTATGCTGCTCCCTAAGGGGCAGTGTGGTTATTTGAGACCGGGCTCAATCAGCCAGCAAAGTTTGTTCTAGTGCCTTTCATCTGCCAGACCCTGTGCACGGAGTTGTGGATTACAGTGGCGAGCAAAACAGAAAAACAAAACCAAACCAAACCTTTGTTCTCTTGGAGCTTATGTTCTAGTGGGGGAGACATACAATAAACAAGATAAGGAAATAAAATATAAAGTATTTAGTGATGCATGCTAAGGAGAAAAAATAAAGCAGAGAAGGGGGATAGGAAGAGTCCAGGGGGAGGTTGACATTTTGAGGGGTCAGGAACCTGTCTGACTTTTCTGAGAAGGTGACATTTAAGGAAGTGAGGGAGCAAGCCATGCTGTTCACTGGGGGAAGAGCATTTCAGGCAGTGCAAAGGTCCTGAGGCAGGAACTTGTTGGGCAATGTTTGAGCAACAACAAAGAAGTCAGTGTGCTTGGAATGAGGTGACTGAAGGAAAAAATAGGTCAAAGAGTTATTGGAGTCAAAAGAAGTAGGTGGAAGAAAGAAGGGGCAAATGAGAGTGATGGGGGAGGAGGCATGCAGAGGGCAATGAGGGCCAGTAGCCGATCCCTATGTCCTGGGAGAGGGGCAGCTATGCGGGGAGGGAGCAGGAGAGGGCTCCACTTTCTGTAGCTAAAAACAGTCTTGCAGCCCTTGTCTAGGTCCTTGGCTTCTTGTAGACCCTGGTGCAGCACAGAATTGCCTGGATTTCCCTTCCAGGCTCCTACCAGCAGCTCCCTTGTTCTGACCACAAGAAGGTCCTGCCTTAAGGGCACTGCTGTTCTGGAATGGCACCATCCTTCTCTTCGGGTTTCTGCTGCCTTTTCTGCCTCAGGGAACACTTATTCCAAGGTCAGGTTCATTAGATACTAACCACTGGACTGGCCATTCCTGGCGCTCCTGCTTTCCAGCCACTGCCCTCTGTGTTCCTGAGGTCCAGCCTCCAGGCAAAGCCTGCCCAAGGGCGATACAGCTGTCTTCCCAAAGATAGTGAGAAATGCAGGGTCTGGAGAGGCTGGCAATACAGGAATGAGGTGGCAAAGAAGGCAAAGCCTGGCAGGGGGTGGGGTTGTGAGTTCAGTGGGCACAGGAGATGCTGCAGGGGTCTCCTACCTATCGAGAGTCTAGGATGACTGAGTGGAGGTAGTGCCAGGGCAGGTGATATCTGGGTTGGGAGTGTGTGGACTGAATTTATTTGTCTAATGCCACACCCCACCCCATAGCCCTAAGTGCTCAGCATCGTAAATAAAACCCACCTAATAAATCTCCCCTGTAAATTTTCTGCGGAGAATTTCATTACTCGTCTCGTTTCCAGTCATTAGGTTTTAGTCCAATTTGGAGCTGTCCCGATGGCTGTGTAAATCATGCCTCCATTCTGGGGAGTGTGAAGTCCAGGGAAAAATCATGCCTGGGCCTGCAGGGGTGACAGCTTGAGCCTGAAGATCTGGACCCCAAGTGGTCGCCTGCGGGGTGTCCGCTACTTGCGGCAAGCTCCTGCGCTTCCCCTTGCCTTGGAAAAGGGAAAGGCGCTAACATGAATTGAGCACTTCCCGTATGCCAGGATCTTTACACGCCTCATCTTGAATCCTCACATAAGCCCCACAAAGTAGGAATTACTATCTCCATCTTAAAGAGTGGGACGGAGGCTCAGAGAGGGTAAGTTACTTGCGCAAGGTACACAGCTCAGCTGGTTTGTACCTTGATCGTCTGGTTAGGGCCCGGTCAGATTTATCTGACTCCAAATCCATTGCACCCACTGCCTCCCAGCTTCATGGGTGGAGGAGACTACGGAGAACTTAGCACAGTGCCACCACTTCTAGGAAGCATTCCTTGGTTTCTAGCTGGAGTCAATCCCTCTGTTATCTGTTTCCCCCATATGAACTTTGAACCACTTTGGGAGCTTTCATCACATCCAGTGGCCTTCCATGACCCTTCATCTGCTGTGCTGTCCCATGGCTCCGTGGGCCTTTCATTCACAGCCCTTTGCGCTCCTGTAATTAGGCTTTCAGTTCTGTGACTGCTGGGTTATTGTGTTTCCTCCCTTTTGAAACATAAGCTCGATGGAGGCGGCCACATCTGCTTGGCTTGCAGTGCATTCCCAGCATCGGGTGCAGTGTTCGGCATATAATAGGTGAGCAACACATTTGTTACTGAATGGATGAATGAAATAATAAATGAACGGATCAAGTAGTCACCCCAGGGAGGCAAAGGAGGAGATGTCGCTATGTCAACACCTCCACTGGGCAGGTCAGTTAGATTCCCAAAGCCCAGTGGGGTCTGCACGGGCAGGGAGGATTCCAGAACCTCACACCCAAACCCCAACTCAGGGCAGACTCAGCTTCCACCCGACTTCCGCCTTCAGTCCCAGACCCAACTCAGAGTCCAGCCCCGGCCTCAACCTCTAACCCATCTCCAGCGCCAACCTCAACCCCAACCTCAACCCCCTCTGCAGCTCTAACCTCAGCCTCAACTCCAGCCCATCGTAGCCTCGACCGCATGATGTAGGCTTAACCTCAGCCCTACATCCATCTTGAAATCAGCTTCAATCTCAGCCCCAACTCAAACACAGATCCAACCTGACCTCAGCCTCAATACCAGACCTCAACCCCAACTTTACCACCAACCCCAGCCTGAGCCCCCATCCTAAATCTCACCCCAGCCCGAATTTCAATCACTGCCTCATTCCCATTTTCAGCCCAGTTCCTGCTCCAACCTCAATGTCAGTATCACTTGGGATATTGATGTCCTTGGGAAAGAAGTGGCTCCTCCTTGTCCGTGGGGCAGGGAGCAGCCCTGGGCACCAGATGTTGGCTGTCCTGTAGGCCTGCCATCCTTTGCCCAACGTGCCTTGCAGTTTGGAGGGGGCAGGAGCCCTGGAGGCTCCTGTGGGAACTCAGTAATAATTTCTCACCCCTATGTCATGGTTACAGTTTACAGACCACATCCGCATCCCTCAACCCACCAGATCCTCTAACAGCTTGGGAAGAAGTGTGAGTTTCTTTATGTTATATGGGAGGAAATAGAGGTTATCAAATTCTTTAGCTTGTTTGTGGCAAAAGGGTGCTATAACCCGGCTCTTCTGATGCTGAGTTCCAACCTGTCCCGAGTTCTCCCCGACCTGTGAGGAAGATGAGAGAGGCTGTTGGTGTTGTGTGTGTGTGTGTGTGTGTGTGTGTGTGTGTGTGTGTAACAGCAGGTACCCCTCCCCCACCCCCAGCACCCTGGGGTGGTCTCCACTAAGGAAAGCGACAGAGGCAATCTCAGTGTTTGCCCCGCTGTGTTCAGGAGAACTTGTAGGAGAGAGAAGGTGAGAGGTATCAAGGATGCCAGAGAGCGTCGTCTTTGTTTGGGTGGGTTGAGGAGTGTTTGGTTAGGGTCCTGGCAGGACCCAGAATTCACCTCGAATGCTTTACACACACAGAGACGGCAATGGACCGGCTGCTTGCAAGGCATGGCTGGGGTTTAGGAAGCGACAGGAGATGCTGAGGCCCTAGAGGCTGGCGGTAGTCTGAAGCCCTTACCTCCTCTAGGGCTGACGAGGCAAGGGGAGGAGGTGGTGATGCTGTAGGGCAGCAAGGGCTGGTGCCGTGGACGACCGGACGCCTGGTGCTCGCTGTAGGCACGGAGAAACACAGCCCGAAAGACGCCGTCCAGGAGAGGGGCAGTGGGGAGGGAATCCCTGACCGCCCGCCCCTCCCTCCTGGCAATCTCTCCCCGTGCCTCCCTCCCGCCGGCTGAACCCAACCAGGGGCCAGCCTCCCGGGGCGCAGAGCAGGGCTAAGAAGGGCAGCGAATGAATCTGAGGCAGGGGATCAGATGGAGGAGGAACAGCCCAAGGAGAAAAAGAGGCCGAGGAGCAGGCCCTCAAGGACAGACAGACAGACAAAGAGAAACCAAGCGAGGTGCAGAGTGTGTAAGCGAGGGACTGGGAAAGGGCTCAGCCTGCTTGCCTGGGCGGGTCAGCTGAACCCAAATGTGGCTCAGCTGCGTCTCCTCGAATCAACTGGGCAGTGAATGCCCGAAGCCGGCACAGCACAGCAGAGTCAGCGAATATGTGTGTGGTGAATCCCATGCCTTCTGTTCCCAGCTCCTGGGCAGAGCAGCAGGGCCTGGATGTCCTCCTCCTCTGCATCCCATCCCCTGCCTTGCTGCTCCCATCCTGGGGCGTGGCCTCCACCATGGGCGTATGGACACAAGGAGAGAACCCTCTCACCCAGTAGGCCTGAGTCCAGAGCAATGCAAGTCACACCGGAGAACGATGCTGGTCTCTGAGGTTTACACCAGCCTTCACACGCACGATTTGATGGTGCCCTTCCAACACCTCCAAGAGGCATGCTGGCCGTGATATCTGTTCCGTTTTATAGGCGAGGAAACTGAGGCTCATAGAGAAGGGACTTTCACACAAGGCCATGTTATGAGTCGGCAGGAGAGCTTTGATTAGGCTCAGACTGACTCTGAACTCTGACCTCACAGGGAGCCCCAGCCCAGGCCCAGATGGTCCAATACTAACCCCTGAACAGGGCCTCAGACTGAGCCTCAACACTGTCTGGGGTGGGAGGTCTGAGGGGCCCAGGATACCCTTGAGTACTTTCATACTAATTCTGCTGTGGACAGACTTCTGGGATGCCCTTGAGGCTTAGAATTTTTCCAAAAGAAACTTTGACTAAAGGAAGATCATTGCTATTTATGAAACACTTATTCTGTACTGGGCACCGTGTGAAGCACTTGCATGAGTTGTCTCATTTAATCCCCTCAACTATTTATAAGTGTGGTACTATCATTATGCTCATTTTATAAATGAAGAAACTGGGGCTCTGAGAGGTTAAATAGCTTTTTCAGTGTCTCATGGCTAGGACGTGGTGGAGCTGGGATTCAAACCCACGTGTCTATGATTGTAGGTTTTCACTGTCAAGCTACACTGCCTAACAGAGACCAGAAATTGTAGTTCGTCACTCTTCTTTTAAAAACAAACGCCGTACAGATCTCTAATGAGGAGGGCTCACAAGTCAGCCTGCTGGGCCCAGCGTCAGTCTTCAGCTCAAGAGTGGCCTGTGATAGAGGAGACTGGAGAGAATTGCCTTCCTCAACTCCCAGGGGAAGGGGAGGGGACCAGCGGGTCATGGAAGGAACATCCTCAGTCTTGCATAAGACAAAATATCTGTAGTCATTGCATACCTGGGCACAGCCCGCAAGGTATGGGTGTGTTTATTGGTCAGGGTTCTCCAGAAAAACAGGACAATAGGATAGATACAGATATATCTATATCTATGTCTATGTCTATATCTATATCTATATCTGTATATACAGAGAGAGAGAGAGAGAGAGAGAGAGAAAGAGATTTATCATGAGAGATTGGCCCACATGACTATGGAGGTTGAGAAGTTCCACCATCTGCCATCTGCAAGCTGGAGGCCCAGGAAAGCCAGTGGTGTAGTTCTAGTTCAAACCTGGAGGCCTGAGGACCGGGGGAGCCATTGGTGTAAGTCCCAGGCCAAGTCTGAAGGCCTGGGAAGCAGAAGCGCTGATGTCTGAGGGCAAGAGAAGACGGATGTCTCAGCTTAAGCGGGGAAAGAATTCACCCTTCCTCTGCCTTTCTGTTCTGTTCAGGATTGGGAGTTGCCTACCCACATTGGTGAGGGTGATCCTCTTTACTTTGTCTACTGATTCAGATGCTAATCTCTTCTGGAAACGCCCTCGGAGACATACCTAGAAATAATGTTTTTCCAGCTATCTGGGCACCCCTTAGCCCAGTCAAGTTGACACAGAAAATTAGCCATCACATCACGCTACACACTTGTGAGAGATATATATGTCTGCCTGCCAAGAGAAGGTGCTGGATGTGTGTAGGGAGCCTCTCCCCACCCTCCTAGTGCTGTGCACTGCGCTGGGCATGCGAATGATTGAGTCAAGCCCCAGCTCAGAACTGTGGGGAGGAGAGATAGCAAAGGACACTTTCCAGGAACTCTGGACTAGGGCTGAACCCCCAGGGAGAGCCCAGGTCTCCTGCAGCCATCTATTCCTCCAGGCAGCCTCTTCCTGAGGTCTCCCTGTACACCAGTAACTCTCCTCTTGTGTCTTGAACACCCTAGGGGTTCCCAGGAAGGAGAAGGGGACCCAGAATCCCGACCTCTCCTCCTGTGGGACAGCATGAGATACGGAGATGGTGAGCTTGGAGACCCAGCATCTTTGTGATTCTGGTGAAGTCCTTTGCCCTCTCTGGCCTGTTTCCTCCTATGCAAAGGGAAGCAGCAGTGGGCTTCATTGGTCCTCAGGATCCCTTCACACTGATTTCCACACTTAACCCCCAACTCTGAGCCCAGCAGCATCTCCTCTTCCCAGTCCTCTTCTCCCATCTTCAGCCTCTGGGCAGAGACTCTGGCCATGGTGCTGAAGGAGGCGTGGCCTCTACAGGGGCTTGAAGGCAAGCAAAGTAGCCATCTAAGGATTTGCAAGGGCAGAAGAAACTACCCAAATTGAGCATCTACTATATACCAATCTCTCTGCCGTTCACTTTACACGTTTTGTCACATTGACTGATCACAGTATCCCTTGGAGGAAGAGATCATTGGGGGAAACTGAGTTTCAGGAGCTGTGGGTCCTATACCTTCCAGGAAGCAGAAAGCTGCTCTTGTGACTTTGGATTTCAAGTAGCCATGGTTCTCAGAGATAGTCCTCGGACAATTAAGGGCAGCTGAGAAAACAGTGACATGCAGAAATAGTTGATAAAGCTGTGAAGGAATGTCTGTTGGCACTGATTCTGAGCCTGCGGCCAGAGATGAATGATTGAAACACCAGACTTGTTAAAGCGAGAGCACGTTTGATTTCTCTCCCCTGCACTGCATGCGATTTCGCTGGAGGGAAGTTAGCAATCAGCTAATTGACATTGAATTAACCATGAAACTCAGCCCGTGCCTTCTCTCTGAAGCGCTCTCCAGCAAGACTTTATCAAGGCTTTGAATTATTGATTATTACTTATAGCTCTGATGCGGTGATTTCCTTTTATTTGTTTTCGCGTTGGGTGTCCTTCATAAGTGTCCCTGAGAGTGGGAGGCACCCAGAAGGCAGAGCTTCTTACCAGAGAAGCAGTGGGGAGAAGGAGCCCAGGGAGGATAGGTCTGGACAGTCCATCCTGCCCCAGAGAAATAAACCTGTATTTGTTCAACCATGAAACTTTTGCTTTTTGTTGTTGTTGCTGTTACTGTGGCGAAGCCTAGCCTAACCTGACTAATAGGGGCTCTAAGGGCTGGCGTCCTTCCTGATGCCTCATGACACCAAGCTCAGAGTCTGAATGAGCTGTGTTCTCTACCTCTGCTGTCTGAACTCTATCTGTAAGGACTCCTATCATATGTTTATTTCAACTCCTTCAAGTACCTGAATTCTTCCACAGCATCCAAACCAAACGGCTTTCTGGACTCTGCTTGCATATTTCTGCAACAGGGAATTCACTGTCTCCTGTGGCAGTCTTTTCAAAAGTGCTCCGCTCTGACTGTCCCCCTTGGAATTGTCTATGTAACTGCCATGGGTCTGGGCTTTGCATCAAGGAGCTCCACAGAGTAGTTTCATGCTTTTTGTCCCATGACAGTCCTTAAGGAATCTGAAATTAGAGATCAGAGGCCTAACCTCTTCCAGGCCAAACATCTTTTCAACTCTTACGCACAGAGTAGACTTCAAATCCCCTTTTCAACTTGGTCTCTTCTCTTATTGGGAATCCCATGTGTCTGGGAGGCTCTGAAAATACAACGCCTTAAACTGGAGAATGACACTCTAGTTACAGTTCGAGAGTGGTATTGCTGAATAGAACCATCAGCTTCTTCAGGTTGGATATTAGACCTTTAATGATACAGCCCAGCTGGATGAATAACTTCATTCTATGGCAGATACATTTACTTCTTACTGAATTCATGTGCTCCCCCTATTTCCCAACTTCCTTGTGTCCGTGCAGGGCCACGTGACCAATCTGGTCAGTGGTCTGTGAGTTGAAGTTATATGTGACACTCTGGAATGAAACATTTAAGAGCCAGTGAGTGACATTTCTTTTTCCTGGCCATGGTGACTTGGAAGCCATGTGTTCCAGATGGTATTGGACACAGGAAGCCTGGATCCTTGAGTCACCACTGGAGAGGGAGCGGACATGAAGAGATGCTGGGCCCACAGTGGACTTTGCATGAGCAGAAATAAACTTGCATGTGTTAAGTCACTGACATTTCTGCTGTAGTGGTTGCTGTTACTGTAGCACAGCCTAGCAAACCCCACTAACAGGCCCATCGTGCTGCATACTCACATTGGGCTCCAAGCCCATTCCATTACCGATGTAGTGAATAATACCTCATGTGAAGCCTATCCCTCCTCAATCAGACCTTGCAGTGATTCTTTTTTTTATTAACTTTGAGCTCCTTAAGGTTACTGAGCATGTTTTATTCTTTATATCTCACCCAGGGCCCAGTCTACCACACAGAGGGCATTAACCTTTGCAAAAGAAAGGGAGTAAGAAAAGGAACTTCTGAGTCCATCAAGATGGAGGCAGAAAATATCCTCTTTGGAATGACGCAATTTGGACTCAAATCTCTAGCTCCCTTGCTGACCAGCTGTGTCTCCTTGGTTGGTTACTTATCCTCTATGGATTTTAGTCAAATAGAGATAGAAGTCCCAGTCTCTCAGAATTTGAGGATGTAATAATATATCTTATAAAGCCTGGCACATTGTATTATAAATGGATGCCAGATGTCATCATCATCATCATCATCATCATCATCATCATTACTGTCGTCATCCTCGTCAGCAGGATCAGGAGATATTGTTGCCCCATCCGTCCAGGTGGGGAGCAGAGAGGAGGATCATCCAGGAAGGGGCTCAGCCCAAGGTGGTCACAGGGGGAGGATTTCGTAGATGCAGGATCAAGTATGCCCTCCTGGGTTCAGGGCCAGACGTCCTGGACCAACCATATGGTAGCATCCCTCCAAGGATGCTCACACCCCAGGCATCCCTCCCCTTCCTCACTGCTACTCACTCAACAGATATGTTTGGTCTGAGGTGCAGCTTGTCACATCTGTCTGGGTGGTTCCTCCAGTACAACTCTGCTTGATTCCAGCAGAAACCTGGGCAAGGAGATGGGAGAGTGAAGAGCCATGTCACTCTGCTGGCAGGTGTTCAGTGTGCAGGGGAGGGAGTGTGGCCTCTGCACAGATGCCACATTAGAGATGGACAGTACACGTAGGCAGATGTCCTCCAAAGATCACCCCAGACAAATGTCGCTGTGCAGATGCACACCACTTTGTGTTTTAATTTTTTATTGAAGTATAGTTGATTTACAATGTTATGTTAATTTCTGCTGTACAGCAAAGTGACTCAGTTATACGCATATATACATTCTTTTTTATATCCTTTTCCATTACGGCTTATCCCAGGATACTGAATATGTTTCTCTGTGCTGTACAGTTGGACCTTGTTGTTTATCCATTCTATATGTAGTAGTTTGCATCTGCTAACTGCAAACTCCCAGTCCATCCCTCCCCTCGCCCCCTTGGCCACCACAGGTCTGTTCTCTATGTCAGTGAGTCTGTTTCTGTTTTGTAGATAAGTTCATTTGTGTCGTATTTCAGATTCCACATATAAGTGATATCATATGGTATTTGTCTTTCTCTTTCTGACTTACTTCACTTAGTATGATAATCTCTAGTTGCATCCATGTTGTTGCAAATGGCATTATTTAGTTTTTTTTTTTGTGGCTGAGTAGTATTCCATTGTATATGTGTACCACATCTTCTTTTTTTTTTATTTTTCTTTTTTTTCTTTTTTTTTTTTAGTCAGTCATCAATTTTATACACATCAGTGTATACATGTCAATCCCAATCGCCCAATTCAGCACACCACCATCCCCACCCCACCGCGGTTTCCCCCCTTGGTGTCCATACGTTTGTTCTCTACATTTGTGTCTCAGCTTCTGCCCTGCAAACCGGTTCATCTGTACCATTTTTCTAGGCTCCACATACATACGTTAATATACGATATTTGTTTTTCTCTTTCTGACTTACTTCACTCTGTATGACAGTCTCTAGATCCATCCACGTCTCAACAAATGACTCAATTTCGTTCCTTTTTATGGCTGAGTAATATTCCATTGTATATATGTGCCACATCTTCTTTATCCATTCGTCTGTCGATGGGCATTTAGGTTGCTTCCATGACCTGGCTATTGTAAATAGTGCTGCAATGAACATTGGGGTGCATGTGTCTTTTTGAATTATGGTTTTCTCTGGGTATATGCCCAGTAGTGTACCACATCTTCTTTATCCATTCCTCTGTTAATGGACATTTAGGTTGTTTCCCTGTCTTGGCTATTGTGAATAGTAGATGCACACCACTTTGAATGCCTAATGTCCTTGGGAGGAAGAAAAGAGAGGAAGCTTACATTTTTCAAGCACCTACTATGTCCAAGCTATAATTGATATCTCATTTAATCCTCACAATTCCATGAGATAAGGATTGTTATTCCCATTTGACAGATGAGGAAACTGAGGCCTACAGAGTGTTTGAGCTGGGGACTTGAGTCCAGGTTTGCTTGACTTCAAAGCCCAACCTCTTTTTAATCACTGCCTGCCTCCTAAGACTTGTCCTCTGCTCACTGCCCTCCACATTGACAAATGTACAATTTCCTTTCCTCCCTAAAATATTTCAGAATCACCAGGCACTGTAATATGTTCTGAGCCTCAGTTTCTTCTCCTGAAAATGGGGATAATAATAGCACCTACCTCTCAGGGTTGTCATGAGATTAATTGAGTTCATATACATAAAACATTTAGCACAGAGTTAACATTATTTAAGTGTTAGTCATTAATATAATCATAGCTAACATGTATGGAATGCTGTTTACCATGTCTCAGGGAATGGTGCTAAGTCTTTATGTGGTTCATTTTATTTAATCCTCAAAACAACCCTTGGGGCAGGCATTAATACCCTCATTTTCAGCTGGGAAAATTGAGGCATAAAAGAAGTTATGTGAATTATTCAGGTTCACACACTGAGGAAGAGGTAGTGCAGGAGTCTGAGTCCTGGTCATCTGAGGCTGTGTTATATGAAGTGAGAGCCAAGGAATAATAATAGTATAGGAATAAAATGTATTAAGTGGTTATTATGTGCCAGGCCTAGTGCTAATATATATACATAGTCTCAATTTTCAAAACTATCCTCTGTGAGGCAAGTCCTATAATGAGATGATTTTTTTTACAGATACGAGTAAGCAAGGTTAGGTAACTTACTCAAGATCTCCCAGCTAGGTGTGGGGACCTGAACCCAGGTAGTTGACAGCTCTCGCACTTACCCATGTAATCACCTTAGCAGCAGGGATGACGTAGATGTTACGTATCCTTCGAATGTGACGTGATGTGGACTAAAAAATTGTTTATAAAATACATACTGAAAACAAAAGGATCCAGAAAGTTTTAAGAGGAAGGCATAAATAAAGATATACCCAGCAAAGGCCAACACGAAGGACAGGTGTTGAATTGTTGGCCTTCCAATGGCTCCAGTGGGTTGAGCAGGTCACAACAAGTTTGATTCAGCTTCATCCAGTCTTGGCCAGCTCCGCACATTCTGAGCTGGCCCCAACAAGTCTGGTTTGATTCGAGCCAGCTTGAATCAGTTAGATCGAGTTGCAGCCAGTTGGGACCAGCCTGAACTGGATTGACCTAGTTTAAGTCTGTCTCTTTAGGCTGACTTCCCTTTCAGCCTTAGAGTTCGGACCCCCTGTGGACGCTCTTCTCTTGGACCCCCTGGTTGGATGGCTTTGGTTGGGACACCAGTGGGAAAGAGAGCGTAAGTAAATTATTAACCTTGCAGGGGCTGCCCTTGGAGCCTAGGGGGCCTACAGCTGGAAGACGTCAGCTGGCAAGCCCTGCCTTGGTCAGCGCTGCCAGAGCGCCCCTCCCCAAGTTCCCTTCCCACTCTGTCCCTGTGGAATCCCCTCACCACATGCTCTCCTCCCGCCCTTTTCTGTCCTACAAGTAGACTTCTCCTTCAATTTCTTTTTAAATGTGCAAACCTGGGGGATCCGAATGTGCCGATCTAGAGCCGTGCCTGGGCAGCAGGGCTTGTCTGGGGTGGCAAGGCTCCTGTGTGGGTGGTGCCCCCTGTCATGGGAGACTGGCGGGCCTTGCTCACTTCATCCCCAGACCCGGAAACAGATGTGACTGGCACTACGACATTGGCAATTCAGTTAAACATTGATGTGCGTGGGGGCTGTGGGAGGAAGGTGGGCAGGGAGGGCAGGTGCTGGCTAATGGGATGCCACACTGCATTATCATCCTGCAGAAGCCATGCCCCCTTCAGAGAATAATGCAGGCTGAAGGGGATGAGCACCCCCTCAGGCCTGGAGAACAGGGCCTCCGTGCAGGCTGGACCCCTACCCTGGGCTTGCTGCTCTGTTCCCAGCTGCACCGGGTGGTGATGGACCTGCGGGACTGATCAGACCCAGGAAGCGTCGGAAATCCAGCATCAGCCTGTCCGGGAGCTGAGGGTCCCCCAAGACTGGCCACCTCCCCGTTCCCTGTTAGAGCCACGCCTAAGGCTATGAGTATGTTGGTTAGATTACAGGACTGCCACCTGGCTGGGAATTTATATTCTTAGAACTAGAAGAAACTTGGCACACTCACTTACCCACTGTCATGCGGAGACGCGGTAGCAGGCCAGTGTGCTCCTTCCGCAGACCTGTGATCCATTCTGTACGTGGTGAGGAAGCAGAGTAACGAGGAGGGGCTCCTCCCTCCAGGCCAGGCCCTTTCTACCATGTGCACTGAAGGCAAACTCTGCTCCAGAGAACTAGTTCCCTTGTTCTCCAGGCCTAGCTCTCTCTGCACTGTTCTCCGACCCTGCCGAGAAGCAGGCCGTGCCGGGGCTCTGGGGACCCCAGAGGGTACTTCCAGTTCCCTCTGTGGGTCCCAGTTCTCCAGGTCCTCTGCGGAGGGACTGGGGCCACAGAAGAAGGGGGTGAGGGGCTTATGCATGTTAATCAAGGATTCGGGTCTCAATGGACTGTGTCAGGGGTCTGCTTTGTCCTAAGACTGACTGTACCCAGGGGACCGACTGCAACGCCGGCCGGCTGCTGACTGTGCCTAGGGACAGACAGTGCCACAGCTGGCCGACCATGCCCAGGAACCAGCTCTGTCCAGGGACCGGTCGTGCCCATGGAAAGGCCATGCCCAGGGATCCACGGTGCCTGAAGCCTGACTGAGCCTGGGAACGACTATTCTCAGAGACCCTTTGAGGACCCCCTGTGTCCGGGGCTCATCTGTGCCCAGGGACTGACTCTGCCTACTCTGGCTGCCTGAGGGCTGAGTGGACCCGGGGGCTACCCTGCCCAGGGGCTGATTATGCCAGACACTGGCTGCAGGGAGCCTGACTGTGCCCAGAGACTGCTTCCAGGGACCAGCTGTGTCCAGAGACTAGCATGCCCCAGCGGCCAACTATGCTCAGGACAGCTCTACCTGGCAAAGCAGCTGAGCCCAGCTCTACCCTGCCCAGGGCTGGACGAGGCCCAAGGATGGGCTGTACCTGGACATCGAAGACCCACTGTGCACAGCTATCAGCTGGGGTGGGAGCCCAGCTCCGCCCAGGGACTGGGCAGGGGGCAGAGCCTCGTCTACCTGGAAATGGGGTCGTGTGCCCGGCACACAGACCACCCAGCGGCGTGGCACCATGCCTGCTGTGAGGGCCCCTGGCAGCAGGTTTTCTTCTGGGGCAGGGCGAGGAGGAGACCCCCACCCGCAGTGCAGGCAGCCTCAGCGTCCCCGTTTTGGAGCCTGGTGAACAGAGAAGGAGAAAGAGAGCTCAGAGTTATTGAGCACCTACTATGTGTCAGCACATGCTTGGTCCTTCCTTCCCATTGTGGCATTTCATCCCTAGGACAACCCCAGGAGGCAGTAGATATCATCCCCATTTACAGCTGGAAAAACTGAGGTTCATGGAGGTGAACATTCTTTCTGGTCTTTCTGCTCTTCTGCCCGTAAGGCTGTGAGCTTCCCATACTCCTCACTGGAGGGAGAGGTCGGGGCCTCTCCCCATCTTACAGAAGAGGAAACTGAGGAAGGTTCAGAACCCAGGCATCCAGTCTGCAGTTGGCAGGTTGAACCTGCTCGTGCCGGCGGCCTGACTCCTCGGGCGGGAGCAGGGCACTTGGCAGGCTTGGTAGGAAGGGCTTCCTGCGGGCCACATTCCTGGTTGCCGTCCTGGAGGCGGGCAGGCCGGGGCGCGGAGGCCGTCTGCCTCCTCACAAGCCCCCTTTCATGATGCTCAACAAGGCTCCCTCAGAGCCTGGACTCGGCTGTGCAAACACGCACATCTGGGCCGCTGGCTGCAGCGGGGCAGCGGAACTCCTCCCCCACAGCTGGCGAGCTGCTTCTGACCTTGTGGACAAAAAGAGCTTTGGCCCTGTGGGAGCTCCTGGGGAACTTGGGACTCTGGAGGGTACAGTCCCCACCCGGCCCTCCGCGGGGAGCAGTCCTCTCTGGCTGCCGCCTGTCATTTTCATCAGGCCCGGAACGCTGAGGCTGACAGCATTTCCTGCCGAGGGCATGCCCTCCTCCTCTGTCTCGGGCCAACACCCAGCCAGAACAGGGGAAAGGGGAACAAAGGCCGCAGGCAGAGAGGGGCGCAAGCTGTGGGCAAAGAAGCATCCGAGCGGCCATCCCAGTCCAGCACCACCACCCCACCCCGCCGCCCCTTCACGGAATTTATAATTTCATGAAAGAAAAAGACACAAATCAAATAATCACAGGCCAAAAGTTGTAAAGAACAGCACACTCTTACCTAGTGTTTTTCAGATTCCAGGCACTGCTTTCAGTGCTTTGCATATTTTAACTCATTTCCTCCTTACATTGACCCTAGGAGGGGGATACTATTATTATTCCCACTTTACAGATTAGGTGATTGAAGCACAGAGAGGTTAGGTGACTTGCCCAAGGCCACACAGCTAGTAAGTGGCAGAGTCAGGATTTGAACTTAGGTAGTGCGGGTTCTTAACAATGATGCACCCTTACAAACACTATGAGGGCAGTGCGGGGGGAGTTGGGGTAGGGAGTGGGGAGGTCATTGGGAAGGGAGAAAGGATTCGAACTTAGAGAAGATCACTTTGGCTGCTGGGTGGAGGGCAGATCTGAGCATCCAGGTTGGAGGCTGTCACAAGAGTATACGTGAGAGATGATGGTGATGCAGCCTGGATTAGGGCAGGGCAGTGGGCCTGGGGAGAAGAGGGTGGGTTTGGGAGAGATGTAGCATCTTGAATGGTGGGAGCTGGCAGCTGGGTGGGAGTGAGAGTGAGGGTGAGGGTGGATTGAGGACTCCACCCTGTGTTTGGGGAGTGAGCCAGCTGGGTGCCAGGTTCCCTCTTCACCTGCCTGGCAGGACCTCTTTGGCTCTCCTGACTCCTGGGAGGATGGGGCCTATCACTGCTGTGCTCCAGCTGCCAGGGGCATCCCTGAGGGCTCGGAGGGGAGAGAAGGTTCATGGTCCAGCTGAGGAAGCCCTGGATTTGGCAGCAAACATGGATTTAAATCCTGACTCCTTCTCTGACAACCTGAGAGAACTTGGGTGCGTCACTTACGTCTCGGAACCTTAATTTCTTCTGAAATTGGGGAAATGATGCCTCCCTTGCAGGGCCCGTGTAAGACAATGGATGTGAAAGTGAGGGGCAAAGGTAAAGGGCTGAGTTGCTATTCCTTGCTGCTGTTTAAATAACATCCTTTCGGGGCTTCCCTGGTGGCGCAGCGGTTGGGAATCCGCCTGCCAATGCAGGGGACACGGGTTCGTGCCCTGGTCTGGGAGAATCCCACATGCCGCGGAGCGGCTAGGCCCCTGAGCCACAACTACTGAGCCTGTGCTCTGCAACAAGAGAGGCCGCGATAGTGAGAGGCCCGTGCACCGCGATGAAGAGTGGCCCCCGCTCGCCACGACTAGAGAAAGCCCTTGCACAGAAACGAAGACCCAACACAGCCATAAATAGATAAATAAATAAATAAATTTATAAATAGCGTCCTTTGAGGCTTCTCCTGCCTGATGGCTGGAGAACTCAGGAGGCCTGGATACTTGTCTCTAAGATGCCGTGTGATGCTGGACATGCCTTCTGCCCTGGGCTTCGGTGTCCTGCTCTGGACCATGAGCCCCCCGGGGGAGGTAGAGGAGCCAGGGCTGTCCTGCCAGGCAGGTGGCGAGGGCACTGCTGCCTGAGTTTAGCACCTGGAATGGAGCTGGCCACAAAGGACATCTCTTGTTCATCCCAGCTCATGCTCTCATTTAACAGACTTTTAGCTGAGCATCTACTAAGTGCCAGACCCTGTCCAAGGTGGGGGAGATAATTGTGATGAAACTAGGTCTGCAAAGTCCTGGCTTTCCAAAGCTTGCTTTACAGTGGGGGAGGCGAATAGTATTGAGTCAAAAAAAATCAGCAAAGAGGGTTGCAATAATGAGATGTGCTACAAAGAGGGGATAGGGGAGAGGGGCCCTTTTAGATGGGGTGGTCAGGGGCAGTCAAGGGAGAGGCCCCTAAGAGGTGCAGGGGGAGCGGAGGCCTGGCTGATGAGGAACAGCTAGCCTGGAGAGGCTGAGGGAGAGCTGGCTACGTGACTAACAGAGGCATCGGGAGGTAAGAGAGAAGCCAGCTCATGTCCGGCTTTACAGGCTCTTTTAAGGAGTGTGAACTTTCCTCCAAGAGCGATGGGAAGCCTTTGAAAAGATTAAAGCCGGGGCATGACATAATCTGATGCACTGGTTTAAAAGGTTACTCAGGTTCCAGTGCAGAGAATGGATAGCATGGAGCAAAGAATCCTGCTGGCTGTCCATCTCGGCTCCGAATCCTGCCCCAGCACCGCCCCCCCATCCCCCCAAGAAGACCTCCCCTCTGTCGCTCAGGGGTTACTTGCCTTCCATACTCTCCTTACCCCTCTTCCAGACCACGGCTCCAGATGTGCCATGGTCCCCAGGGAGCCCCAGGACCCCTGAGGCAGAGGACTGGCTGGCTGACCCCGGGCAGCCTGGGCTGGAGGCCCACAGGCCGGGACCCACGTGCGGGGACAGTGGGCGCGGCACAGCTGCCCTGCCTGCTTCCACCCGCTGCGCAGGGCAGGCCTCCTACCCCCACCCCACGTGGGGCTTCTGAATTAAAAAGTCTTAACTTTTTCTTTTAAATGGCAGCTCTGTGTACTGTACATGGTAATTAATACATTAGCATTTATGCAAAATATCATCACAGCCGGGCTGGTATGTCAGCTGCCTTCCTGAGCTGCAAAAATGTGAGCGCCCCTAGGTACCTCAGACAGGCCCCCGCCCCTAGCAGACAGCTCCGTTTGACCTGCCCGTTCACTAAGTGTGTCTGCATGTGTGTGTTTCCGTGGATGCTGGCCCGTGCGTGGGCTGCTGCTTGTGAGGATCTGTGAGTATGCATGTGTCCTTGTGTATGGGCACATGAGTGGTATATGAGGGCATCCCCGTGTCTATGTGTGCCTGCATGTTTGTCTGGGCGTGAGTGCATACGAGTGTGGTTTTATATGTGCACATCTCTGAATGTGTGTGTGTACATTTTTGTGTGCCCAGGTGCATGTCTGCGGGTCTGTGTATTTGTGACTTGTGTCTGTGCATGTCTCTATGCACTTATGTATGTGCGCCTGGGTACATGTTAGTATGTGTCTGCGTGTATCCGTGTGGGTTACGCATGCGTGTACATATGTGCACAAATATGTTCATGTTCATATGTGTATATCAGTGGGTGCTCATGTATGAATGTTCATGTGTATCAGGCACGCCTATGGGGTCTGCTATTTGTGTCTGTGCATCTGTGTGTTAGTAGGGTTGTGTGTGTCTCTGTATGTGTTTGGGTATACCCAAGTGCATTCCTATACATGTTAAAGTGTGTGTGTGTGTGTGTGTGTGTGTGTGTGTGTGTGTGATGCTTGCTAGAGTGGTTCTGAAATGAAGTTGTGATGCAGTGGAAAGAATAGCCCACTGGGAACAGTGACATCTGGGTTCAAGCCCTGGCTGCACCACTTGCTAGCTCTGCGACCTTGGGAGAGTCGCTCCCCCTCTCTGTGCCTCAGTTTCCTCATCTGTAAACCGGGACTGATGATCCAACCCTGCTCATAATGACAATAATAAATATTCACTGGGCGCTGGATGCCTTGCCATCAAGGAGCTCATGGTGGAGTGGGGAGACGAACCCATACATAGGCAGTGACTCTGAGGCCATGAGGGTGATGGCACAGGGTGCTGGGACGAAAGTCATTTAGCCCTGAGCAGGAGATGGAGTGGGATGGGGTCAGGGAAGGCTTCTTGGAGGAGGCGATTGTTGAGCAGGGTCTTGGAGGATGAGTAGGAGTGAGTCAGATGAAGAAGCCGAGAAGAGCAAGCCAGGCTGAGGGAGTGCAGGCATGGAGTTGTCTGGCTCATTCGGGGTGGCTGGAGATGGGGAGCGAGTTGTAGGAATTGAGGGGGTGTAGCTGGAGGAGATCACCCAGTGCACCGGGGAGCCAGTGAAGGCCCTTAAGAAGGAGAGTCGGGATCAGAGTAGAAACATCACTCTAGTTTCTGCAGGGGGGTGGGGACTGGAGGTGAGGGGTAACCTGGAGACAGTGAACCTGAGCGAGGCAATGGGGAGGAAGGGGAGAGGAGGGGGCCAGAGGGTGTTGCTGAGTCAAAATCGATACCAGGCAGAAATTGGTTCGATAAGACAGAAGGCTGTGGTAGGCAGAGGTAAAAATCAAGTGCAAAAGCCCAGCAGCAAGAGAGAAAGTGGAGTCTGGGAAGAATCATAAAAGGCTTAGGGAGGTGGGAGAATGCAGGAGAGAGCGAGCTAGAGGCCTGACCCTGCAGGGGCCTGTAGGTGGGTAAGTAGGTGGAATGTTTGGGGAAGACAGTGGGAGGGAGGCAGTGACAGCGGGGGGTGGGGTGGGGTTGCCAGGTCAGCTTTGTGTTTTTGGAAACCTTTTCTTTCCTCTTCTTGCCCGTGTCTAAAGCCTGCCCAGGGATCCTTGGTTTTCTGATGTATAGATCAGATGGGGCTGATGATCTGGGCCATTGCCATACAGTTGTGAGGTAGATTAAAGCTGGGCCCTGGTAATAAGTTCCTGCCCTCAAGGAACTTCTAGAAACAGATGCTATTGTGTGGTCGATGCCATGATGGGGGTGGGGTGGGGGGGACCAGCACATAATAGGTGCTCAATGAAGATTTGTTGAATAAATTGTCTGTAGGGAGAATTTGGGAAGACTTCCCAAATAAGGTGAGCCCTGAGCTGGGTCCTAAAGCAGGAGTGGACATTAGCCATGTGAGAGGGGTGGGAGCTGCACAGACAGTGCAGGGACATGTGACAGCACAGAGGACTGGGAGGATTGTAAATTCAGTGAAGACTGGAGACGAGTGTGGTTGCAGTGGGATAGAGGCCGTATCATAAAAGACCTTGAATATCAGGCTAAGGAGCATAGATTCCGCCATCCCCCGCTGCATCCCCCCACCCCCCCCTCCCTGGGGCAATGTGAAGCCATAGAAGGCTTTTAACAGAGGAATACAGGGTGAGTTTTGTAAATGTTATAAATATTGCTCTGGGTACCGGGTGTTGGATCGCGACTGAGGGAAGGCAGAGCTAAGGACGCAGAGGCCAGCGAAGGGGTCTTTTGTGGCTTAGCTTGGGATAATGACCATGCTGCTAGACCTCTCGGATTTGTTTTAGGGAATGGGGCACCAAGCCTTTTTTTTTCTGGCTGCACCACTCGGCTTTCCAGATCTTAGTTCCCTGACCAAAGGTAGGATTGAACCCGGGGCCACGGCAGTGAAAGTGCGGAGTCCTAACCACTGGACCGCCAGGGAAGTCCCTACCAAGCCTTTTTTTTTTTTTTTTAAATAAATTTATTTATTTATTTTGGCTGCATTGGGTCTTTGTTGCTGTGCGCAGGCTTTCTCTAGTCGAGGTGAGCGGGGGCTACTCTTTGTTGCGATGCGCGGGCTTCTCACTGCGGAGGCTTCTCTTGTTGCAAAGCACGGGCTCTAGGCACGTGGGCTTCAGTAGTTGTGGCACATGGGCTCAGTAGTTGTGGCTCGTGGGCTCAGTAGTTGTGGCTCATGGGCTTAGTTGCTCCGCAGCATGTGGGACCTTCCCAGGCCAGGGCTCGAACCCGGGACCCCTGCACTGGCAGGCGGATTCTTAACCACTGCACCACCAGGGAAGCCCCAAGCCTTTTTAAATGAAGGCAGGCACAGGGCAAGCAGCAGGAGTCCTGGTCCCTACCCCGTGCCCTGCCACTATCCAGCCCTGTGACCTTGGCTTGGCCAAGTCAATTAGCTTCTCAGGGTTTTAGGTGGTTCTTGGGTAAGGAGGCCCGAAGGAGGTGATGCAGGTAGACAGGGAGGGATGTAGGGAAGGGCTTTGTTTCCCTCACCTCCTGGGGGGAGAGTCGCCTCGGGAGAGGGCCTCCTGCCTTCCTCCTTCCCCTGCTCGACTGGACTGGAGGAGGGTGAGGATAAGGACAAGCCGAGCTCATGTATTTTCATGCCGTGGCCTTGACACTCAGCCCCACAGTCCCAGCTCACAGGGGCTGGGAGGCTGCTCTGGGGTGGGCCGACCCCACCCGCAAGCAAGCAGACACTCCGCTATTGTTCAAAATGGAATTGGTCCCAGGAAGCTTGGAGCCTGCGAAAACCGCTATGAATTTTGCAAAACAGCTCTGAGGCGGTAAAGCATGTCAGAAGAATCAAATGCGGAAATCCCTATTTAGAAACTCCACTCTGGACAGGCAGGATGTGCCCCGAAAAAGATGGGGTGCAGGGGCTCTGGCTCTAAATGCCCCTCCCTCGTAGCCTCGGAGGGTGCCCAGACCACGCCAGAGGGGAGACAGCCCCATACCACCCCGTCCCCTCTTCTGCTGGGTTTGCCTGGCCTGGGGTTGAGCCCTTCATAAGGCACCCCCACCATTCTTTCTTAATGTACCTATACTTTTTTTTTTTCTTTTGAAAGCAGCTTTATCATTTTGTAAAAAAGGATACATATGCTCATTGCAAAAAATTCAGACAATATGGAAAAGTTCAAAGAAAAATGTAAAAATCACCTCAGATTTCACTATCCAGAGATAACCACATAACATTTTGGTGAACGTCCTTCCAGACTTCTCTCCGTGCATAAATATACACAAATAGATTCCACGTATGCAATTCTACCCTGAGTGAGATCAGACGACACATGCTGTTCTGTCACCTGTTTTTTTTTCCCCCCACTCAGCAATATGTCATGGACATCCTTCATATCAATACATATAGATCCACCTAAAAGTTTTAATGCCTGTATTATATGTATGAATATACCTCACTTACCCAGTCCCCGGCTGATGGCGATAGGTGTGTTTCCAATTGTTTTGCTCTTATAAACATCCCTGCAATGAAAATCTATGTGCATATATCTTTGTGCATTCATTCATTCATTCATTCATGCCACAGATGTTTATCAAGGGTATTCTACATAACGGGCCAGTACTGGGCTGGGGATAGAAATGGGGAATAAAACTACATGGTTGGTCCTTGTTTTTGCAAAGTTTATGATGTAGTGAGGAGAGAGGACACCCAGCCCCTGCCAGCAGGGAAGGCGGTAATTTTTTTGCGATGAGCTTATGTCTTAAGAACTTACAGAAATAACTATCCAATTAGCACATGATATGCAGTACAAAGGAAAAGTATACATAGTGTGAAGGAAAAGTGCAGAGAGAGACAAGAGAAGGTAACTTAGACTTGGGAGTCAGGGAGGGCTTCTCTGAGGAGGTGACATTCAGGTTGAAAGATGAGTGGGCAAGAGTTAGGGTCGGGGGATGGAAGGGGGAAGGATGGGTGGGTGTGGAGGGGAACAGCAAGAGGATTTCACTTAAAAGGAGCAGTATTTTCGATGATTAACATATGGAAAATTCCTAAAAATGGGATTGCTGGGTCAAAGGGTAAGCAGAGTTTGCATTTCGTCACATATTGTAAATTGCTTTCCACGAAGGTGTTACGCATTTACCGTCTCATAAAGGGTAGTGGCGGGGTTGTCGTGAAGAGTTGGTAGAAGATTCAGCGTGAGCAGGCACCAAGGGTTAAGCGTAGTGGTTGTGTACAGGAAGCAAGCTGGTCGCTGCTGTTGCCATTATTATTATAATTATCTTTTCCAATCTAATCGGTGAAAAATGATATCTCAGCTTTGTTTTCTTTTTGTTTTTTTTTAACACTATTTATTTTTATTTTTTATTTTTTTAACATCTTTATTGGAGTATAATTGCTTTACAATGGTGTGTTAGTTTCTGCTTTATAACAACTCAGCTTTGTTTTTAACCGTGTCTTTTTTTCGATTCTGCAGGAAATGGAGCCCTTGGGGGGAAATGAACTATCTTTCTTTCTTAAGCCACCTTTGTCAGAACCTTCCTGTGCCCCTGGGAGAGGCAGGAAATGTTCAGGGTCCCTGGCCTGTGGTCCCATCCTCCCAGCAAAACCCCTGGGACTTAGAAATGATTCCAAATCCCGTGTGGCTCTGGGTTTCCCAAGGCAGGTGCCAATCAGAGAGGAGGGCGGTTTGGAACCTGTGTAGGATGGGTGTTGTGCCCTTGGGGAGGGACAGGCAGAGAGGTGAGGGCGCTGCAGGCAGAATCCACATGCCATTAGGAGTGCTTGGAGATCCCAGGTGCTCCTGGATGACATTAATGCAGTTAGATGAATATTAACAGAGTGGCTATTAATATTAATGACAATAATAAACAAGTGTGAGGATTATTTTTAAAGAGGGTTGCTGCTCCAGCTGTTGCCTCCCTTCATTAAGAAGCTTCTGAGGTTCTCAGCCTTCCTCTTCCCAGACCTCACGCAAGAGTCAATGGCATCCTCGTGACCCCTGCCTGGGCTGGGACTGAGCCAGAAGGGCCTTTCCAACACTTCGGACTGAACGAGAATCAATGCAAGAAACCCCGAGTTTCCATCCAAGGCTCTCTGGGCCATGTGAGCGGATGGGGGCCAGGGAAGGGATGAATTGGCTTGTGTGTGGGCAGCCAGCTGCAAGATGCTGCTTCTGACCCTCTCGGGCATAAGGCCCTGCCATCCCCATCCCCAGAGGAGTGTGGGCAGGGGGCTTGCGAGGGGCCAATCTCTTGCAAAGGTGGCTGGAGGAATTACCCTGCTAAAGTGGTCATGAATTATAGAAGAGCGGGGAGGAAGGCCCAGAATATCACATGTGTAAATAAACTGTAGTGGCGGCCAGACATAAAAGCCAGCCACCAAGCTCTTGGACCCACTGCACCCCTTCTCCTGCGACCCACTCGTGCCAAGTACCACAGTGAGTCGCTTACAACCTCCTTCTTCAAAGGATTTGTTAATAAGTCAATGACGGAACATCTAAAGGGGAAAAATATTTCTCTTTATAGTTGGAGATAATTGTCCCAGGAAAAAAAAAAACAACAAACCTTTAATTACAACTCACATGGAGAAAGCTTGATTTGTGGGCAGAGCCCAAATGCTGAGGAGCTGGATGTAAAATATTTGTAATATTTAGGGAACCTAGAGTTTTACATAAAAGTAAACAGCATTGCCTGAAGGCACAATTTCCAGCAACACAATAAAATGTGCAGTGAATTTATGGCGGCCATCCATTAGCTCTTACCAAGGCAACGTCGCCCCTATCTGTCGTCCATCATTATAATAGAGGGTTAATGCACCGAATTTACATAAAAAAGTCATATTGTCTGCATGAATTATTTACACTCGAAGCTGTTTTTACAGCTTGGTTTCAAGCTGGATTCTGGGAGAGATTCTGCCAGTAAATTACTCTGTGGAGACCTGGTTCTATAACTACACGCGTAGCCGGCAATGAAAAGAAAGGAAAATGGGCCGGCCCTGGCGGGTCGTTGGCGCTGACGCCTCGCGGGTGGGGGCTTGGGAGGCTGTGGGACTTTGCTGCTGCAGATGGGGCTCCGTGTCTGGGCCCGTGGCTTCGTGGTTGCTGCCCAGATGCCCATGCGGTCAAAGCCAGTTTGGGCTGGTGGAAACACAGCGATCCTCCAGAGGTGTCTGAGGGCTCGTGATGGCTGAAGTTAGAGGTCTTTTAGGGATCGGGGTCCTGGAAGAGGGAGAGGAGCTGCTGTGTTGGTTGGAGCAGGGGTCTAGCTCAGCAGTGCAAGGGAGACCCATCGTCCCCATTGTACAGATGGGAAGACTGAGACACCAAGAGGCACCTACTCAAGAAGCAGGAAGCCCATTCATCCCAGGTGGGCCTGGGGAATATGGGATGTGCAGACACTTCAGACGTGGGGGGAGAGCGGGGCTGGGATGGGGCATCCTTAGGGTGCCAGTCCCCAAGGCGCCCATCTCAGCCCTTATGCTTTCTAGGACGTTTAGTGAATCGAAGACAGTTTTTGTGCTTGGGCTGGGGATGAGCTGTTGTGTGGCACTGGGTCCTTAATATTCTTCACTTTAGGATTTGGGGGCCGGCGGGGAGCCGCTTATGCTTCCAGGTGATGTGGAGTTAGGGGGGGCTAGTCACTCAATGGAAACACACCTGGATTTTAAATTCCATGCCAGCGGCGTGGCCTTGGGCAAGGCTTTTACCTTCTGGGGGCTCAGTTTCCTCATCTGTAAAATGGGATTTTTAATCCTGACTCTCCCAGACTGCCCCACCCTCCCGAATGACAAGAGGCTCAAATGGAATAACGTGCCCTGGGAGGTGTGTGATGTGTTACCAGCAAGGTCACAGGAGACAGAGGTCAGCAGAGGGAAGCCTTGAGGTTAGGGCTGATAGAGGGACTTGAAGAGTACAAGACAGACAGATGGACGGAGAAGGCCAGACAGTCAAGACACAAAGAGATAAAAAAAAAAATCCCAGAGACAGAGAGATGGGGAGAGACAAAGAACAAACACAGAAACAAAGAGAAAGGGATAGAGATGGAGCAGCGGGAAAGAGTCGAAGGTCGCAGGGAGAAAGAATCAGGCAAACGCAGGCTGCCGAAGCCTCAGACATCCTGGAGCCCGGAGGATGTTTTCCTGGCCGGGGAAGAGGTTGGCAGGGCGGGTCTGCACTGGAGCCACCTCTTGCCTGGACCTCCTTTCGCCCTCCAGGCCAAGTGGCTGGGCTTCTCTCTGGCCTGCAGTCTCCTGCCTCCTCTCCCTCTGCTTTTCTTTAGCGCCAGGAAGCCCGAGCCGGATGCTGGGCCCCTTCCTCCCCCATCCCCCAGCACCTGGGACGGCATGTGCTTGTCGCTGCTGCTCTCCAGGTCTCCCGCCCTCCTGGAGCAGCCACCGTGGGTCCCAGGGGCCTGGAAACCACAAATGACTCCCTGCTGACGGGTTGCTGGCTGCCTCCTGCCTGCCAGCCCGTCCCGCTGCACACGGCAGATAATCACGTAAGGCAAGGCAACCCCTCCTGCCCGTGGTCGTGTGATTTAAACCTGAACTTTGTTTTGCTTTCATTCCCCGGAGAAGCAAGATTTAGATGATAAATTTCTCTGTCTTCCTGGGAGCGTGCACACACACACACACTGCAGACTCCCCATGCGTGAATACTTGCACACAAACGTGTCCTCCCTCATTGCAAATCACGTGTGTACACATTCACATATGACGCGTCTGTGTGCACACACGTGCCGTCCAGGGAGCTCACGGCCACAGGTCAGGGCAGGAGGAAGATGCTGTGATGGCTGGAGCAGCTGGGACGGGTGGGGTGGGTGGGGGAGGGTGAAGTGGACAAGCAACACCGAAATTTCCAGAAGCTCTCCAAGCCTCACCCCACCCGGTTGCCTGGAAGAGGGTAAAGAGGTTTGTGTTTTTGTGTGAATATGTGTGTGCAAGTCTGTGTGCTTATGTGTGGGTGTTCCCAAGCGTAGGTGCCTTTATGGACGCCGCTGGCCTCAGGCAAGCTGGTGCCTCTCTCTGGGCTTCAGTTCCCTCTGGCCACCGAGGGTCCTGCCAATTCTGACTTTCATCTTTCCGGGTGACCACAAGGGTATGTTACTCTGAGGTTTGAATAAACTGGGCTTGGGTGTGTGTGTGTGTGTGAGTGACAGTTTGTGTGGGAAAAGATCTGTGGGTGTGTTTTGTTTAATGGAAGAATGAGTGAGGGTGAGGACATGAGGCCATCCTGGCTTAAAACTGCACCCTCCCTCTTTTTACTCCTTCTCTGCTTTAAAATTCTCCTAGCATCCATCACTATTGAACACACTATATTTACTTAGTTGCTGGTTTCTCTCTCCCCTGCCAGAATGTAAACGCCATGAAGGCAGGAATTCTAGCTGTTTTGTTCATGTCTACATCCCCACTATTAGAACCATCTCTGGCACATGGTAGCTTGTGTGTTCAATAAATATTTATTGAATGAATGAATGAATGAATAACTTTATCATCTCTTTCAAGAGTTCCCATAAATGTCATTTTTTTTTTTTTTCCCTGAAAATGCTGTTAATTGTAAAGTATCACCTGTGGACCAGTAGGAGTTGACATCACCAAGGTGCAGATGAAGGATGGAAAGCAAGGAGAAAGGAGAAGTTCCTTTTTAAGAAAGAGAAAGTTGCTTATCTTTCCAGGAGCAGTTTTGATGGAGTTCTGAGAATGAAAAACAGATTTCAGGGTATCAGGAAGGGAGGTGGAGAAGACCAAGTAAAGACAGTTGGTTTGCAAAAGAGTTGGAGGAAGAGGGAAAAAACATATTAGCTGGAAGAGGCAGTGGGGTCCCCTAATCATTTTCACTAACCTGGAGGCATTCATCAACCTTCCTGTCAAATGACCCAGGTCCATGGTATGTGGTAGCTTAAGTAGGTTTTCAGGTATTTGTGACAGGGAGTATCTCACTGACTGTGGGAAGTAATGGAAAAATGTCTAGGATTGGGCTTTCCAACACAGGAGCTGCTGGCCAAGCATATGTGGCTATTGAAAATGTAAGTGTCACTTTTAAAAACTTTTTTTATTGGAGTATAGTTGATTTACAATGTTGTATTAATTTTTGCTGTATAGCAAAGCGATTCAGTTATGCATATATAAATTCTTTTCCATTCTGGTTTATCACAGGATATTGAATATAGTTCCCTGTGGTACACAGTAGGACCTTGTTTATCCATTCTATACATAATAGTTTGCATTTCCTAATCCCAATCTCCCAATCCATCCCCCCGCCTTGGCAACCACAAGTCTGTTCTCTGTGTCTGTGAGTCTGCTTCTGTTTTGGAGATAAGTTCATTTGTGTTGTACTTTAGATTCCACATATAAGTGATATCATATGATATTTGTCTTTCTCTTTCTGACTTACTTTGCTTAGTATGATAATCTCTAGGTCCATCCATGTTGCTGCAAATGGCATTATTTCATTCTTTTTGATGGCTGAGTAATATTCCTGTGTGTGTGTGTGTGTGTGTGTGTGTGTGTGTGTGTGTATACCACATCTTGCGTCACTTTCTTAATGGGGCCCTGACCACCAACTTAAAATTGCTACCTGCCCCCTCCCAAGTACTCCAATTCCCCTTATCTTGTTCTGATTTTTCTTTTTCCCATATCACCTTCCAATATACTGAATGATTTACTAATCTAATTTGATTTTTCACTGTTGATATCCCTGTTAGAATGAAAGCCCTCACAGGGAGCAGGGCCTTGATCTGTTTGGCCACTGATGTATCCCACGTGCCTGGAAGAGGGCCTGGCATGTAGCAGGTGCGTAATCAATATTTAGTGAATGAATGGGTGGGCTTCTGTCTGTGTAGGGAGGGTGTGGTAGACTTCGGAAGTGTTTGTGTGGATGGGCTTGTAAAGCGAGTGCTATGGGGGTGTGATTGTTGAGGGGCTGTGTTTCTGACCGTGGGGATGGCCGTGTTAGGGAGGAGGGGGGCCTCGCTGCAGAGCTCTGTCCTCTGAGGCCCGAGGCCAGTTCTCTGATAGAGGTTTCAGGTCCTGGGCATCCTGCTTGGACATTGTCAAGAGTTTACAGCAGACTCAGCAGACTTCTGGGGGTGGCTTCCCCCAGAATCTCAGGAATCCTTTCCTGGGCTGGCTGTCCCTTGGGTGGCCATGGACTTGAGCCCCAGCCCTGGTAGCTTCCTGAACTCACTCCCGCATTCCCCCATGGGTAGACCTGGGCCCCAGGCTTAGTGAATTCCCTCAACCTGCAGCCTGGTCTGAGCCCTGGGCTGGGAGGAGTCAGGAGACGGGTGAAGGCTGGCGGTCAGTGCTCGAGGACATTCATGCTGTGGGGATGGACTCAGCACCTGGATATTCTGGGCATGTGGCTTCTGGGAGGGACCTTGAGCAGGTGGGGATCCTGGCCATTGGGGGTTCAGGAGGCAGAGGTCAGGTCACAGGCTTCAGTGTTTGACAGAAGGTGGCTGGACCCTGATGAAAGGCTGGGAAGAAAGTCCAGGTTGGCTTTGTGCTTAAACTGAGTCAAGGGCCCGGGGGTCAGGGAGCCTAGGATGCGCATATGGAGATCAGCCTCTGGGGCCAAGGCCAGGAACCCACTGGGCACAGCCTTCAGGGAGCAGCCCCTCAGCCGAGTCCCTTTCTATGTGAAGGTGGTGGGAGCAGAGCTGCTGGAAGGTGGGGGTGAGGAGCAGCCACCCCTGTGGACAACAGTGTCAGGACCCAAAAGGCGCTCAACCATGTGAGCTTTGGGCCAAGTCCCAAAAGACAAGTGCAGCAGGGCCAGAGACAGTCGCCCCTTGAGGCCAACACTTAGGAACCATTGCCTAATGTTCAGGGTCACACAGAGCTCTGCTTAGGTTTCACACTCTCCTGCTGTGTGATCTTGGAAAGATTACTTAACCTCTCTGAACCTCAGTTTCCTCATAGGCAAAAATAGAGATACGTTTAATTTCATACCAGAATTGACAGGATTAGGCTGCTATTATCACTGTTATTACTTTATTAAAAAACTACACAGATCCAGGAAGGGAAGACTGCCTTGACAGAAATTCACATGAAAAAGAGCCAGGGTTTTGGCTGATCTCAAATTAGTGTGAGGGCCTAGCACGGGTACTGAGATCTGTGACACTCAGAAAAGAGGGCAGTGACCCCTGGAGCCAACATGGGCTCACCAAGACCAGGCACATCTTTCAGATTCTCGACAGCTTAATGACTGGTAGATAAAGGAAATGGGCTAGCATGTGGTGGAGTGGAATCGATTTACTGAGCACCTACTGTGTGCTGGATGCTTTGCATACATGGCCTTGATCTTCAGAAGCTTGTGCGCTGGATGTGACAGTCTTTATTTTGCAGATGAGAAACGGAGTCTCCAGGAAGTTAAGTGACTTGCCCAAGACCCGTGGAGCGGTGATTCAAGCCTGGATCTGCCTGACCCTTTCTGCCATATCACGCTGTCCTGCAAGACACTGGACAGGATCTCTCATGACTCTTGAGGACATGATGGATGGTCGTGAGGGCACAGAAGGGGCTCCCATCTGGCTGAATGACAACCATGGAATGTTCTTATAAGTGGAACCAGGTCAGTCTGTGAAGGTCTTTAGAGGCTGCTGTGGGGCTCTGGCTTCTATCCTGTTCTGACCAATATATGCCAAGGACCCAGAAGAAGATGTAGAGGGTGCAGGCCTGTAATTACCATTGTAGAACAGAGAAAAAGGACAGAGGAAAGCTCAGATAGCAGGATCAGGATCCAGAAAGATCTCAATGGGCTGGAGTGACAAGGTGAACTTAGCATGATGAAATGTCACAGGGATAAATGCTGGGACCATCTTGACTACAGGAAACCATTATAGAGAGGAACAGCAGCTCATGAGAAAGGGATATAGGAGTTCAAGGGCCAATAAATTCAGTATGAGCCCGTAGGCTACATTAATAGAGGTGTGGGGTTTGAGTCAAGGGAGGGGGACCACCATCCTGGTCCAGCCTGCTCTCTGCCCTGAGGCAGTCTCTGTTGTACATATTTGAAGGTCATGTGTTATTTTCTGCTTTTTCAGCCCTTCTTCATTTTTTCCTGCGGGGGTGGGGTGGGGTGGGGGGCATTCTTAGAGGGGCAGAGCCCTTCTGGAGTTTGACCCTTAGATTCTTTCCAGAGCAGCCCTCCAGAATGACACCTTTGAAGGTGGAAAAGAAGCTGCAGGTTTTTTGAACTTTTGTTTGAGCAGCAAGTGCTGGATCTGATCTCTATGCCAAACCACTCTTATTTGGGGAGAGGAAAGTGCTAGTCGCTGAATGTCGTGGAACAGGGAGGGGTCCTGGTCCCCTTGGCTGCTGGTCAGGTGTTTCCACCGCTTTTCCAGCTGTCTCCCTCTGCTCTTGGAGCCCTTAGTCCGGTGGTCATTGGTTTGCCAGAGCCTGGCGGGGCTGGTTCTCCCATGCTGGAGGCAGGCAGGAACAGAGAGCCTTGCAGTTGCTCATGTCAGGGCTGGATCCCTGCTCGAGCTGGGGTGTCACCTGCCAAGCTGAATTCGGCACAGGAAGCGCCTGGCGGGGAGACGTACAGTTGAATTTGGAGGTTCTGTTCCACTCTGAAATGCACTTCTTCTGGCAGCTGCAGTGAAGTGAAGCTGTGGCACTTCCCTCTCTCGTGCCAGAATCACAGCCACTTTTTCCTGAGAAAGAAACAGGGCTGCAGACAGTTTTACTCATTAAATACTTCTTTTCCTCTTAAATCTGGTTTTGTAATTTTTTTTTTTTTTTGCATGACCGGAAAAGTAAAACGGATGATATTGAAATAAACAAGGCATTTGTGATAGGAAGGTTAAAGCAGATTGTTGGGGGTGGGGAAGGGGGGTGGAGAAGCCCCACGTTTCTGCACACAGGCTGCTCATAGCCTGTTGAGGATGGGAGTGAGAGAGAGTCTGCCCACCTCCCAGCCCAGAGGAGCCTTTTTCTCCAAGTGTCTTGGGGATTCACTGAGAAAGGCTGTGGGGAAGGGAACTGTCATTTATCAAGAGCCTACTAAGTGCTAGGCCTGTAATGTGGGTGAGGTCATTCAGTCCTCATAGCAACCTTGGGGGACAGGATCCATTCTGTAGATAAGGAAAGTTGAGGCTCAGAGGGATTAAGGTGAACCGGTCAGAGATATACTGGACTGGGATTTGAACCTCCCTCTGTCTGACCTCAAATGCCATGGTCTTTTTGCTCCTCGTTGTTACTCTGAGCAGTTGTATATCGAGCTGGGGGGATGTAAAAGGAGGAGGCGGAGGAGAAGGAGAAGAAAGAAGATGAGGAGACATCAGCCAGCTCTGAGGAGTGGGCATCCTACCTGGCAAGATAGAACAAGACTCTGACCACTGTGAGTGAGCCAAGCCCTAGTTGCTGAGTTCTGACAAATATGCGTGGTTTGGGGGGAAGGGTGCGGAGTGTGGATGGGTTTGGCTTGATAACCAGGATGGGCTTCCTGGAGGTGGAGGTCCCTGGAAGTTGAATGTAGGTGAGGCTTGATAACCAGGATGGGCTTCCTGGAGGTGGAGGTCCCTGGAAGTTGAATGTAGATGAGGGAATGGCCTTGCTGCAAGAGCAAAGGCAGGAAAGGTCTGAGTCTGGCTTGGGTATGGGGAGGTAAGTCCAGGGTGGGTAGTGATGATTGTGGTAAGAATGTATACGTTAGAGTCAGGGCAGTGGGGGTGATCAGGGTGCAGAGTGTATTGCAAAGAAAGAGCCCTGGGCTGAGAGGCAGGTGCCTAGTTCTTGTCCTGGCTCTGCCACTGGCTTGCTATGTGACCTTCGGCAAAGCCCTTCCCCTCTCTGGACCTTAGATTTTCTGTCCAAAAAATGGTGGAATTGGACTAGAGGATCCCTAAGGACCTTTGTAGGGTCCCATAAAGAAAGAAGGTGAGGGGGCTTCCCTGGTGGCGCAGTGGTTGAGAATCTGCCTGCCAATGCAGGGGACACGGGTTCGAGCCCTGGTCTGGGAAGATCCCACATGCCACGGAGCAACTAGGCCCGTGAGCCACAACTACTGAGCCTGCGCGTCTGGAGCCTGTGCTCCAACACAAGAGAGACCGCGACAGTGAGAGGCCCGCACACCGCGATGAAGAGTGGCCCCCGCTCGCCGCAACTAGAGAAAGCCCTCGCACAGAAACGAAGACCCAACACGCAAAAATAAATAAATAAATAAATAAATAAAAAGAAAGAAATGTCTGTTTCCTAACTTCATTAAAAAAAAAAAAAAAAAAGAAAGAAGGTGATGGGCTTCCCTGGTGGTACAGTGGTTAAGAATCCACCTGCCAATGCAGGGGACACGGGTTCGAGCCCTGGTCCAGGAAGATCCCACGTGCCACGGAGCAACTGAGCCCGTGCGCCACAACTACTGAGCCTGCACTCTAGAGCCCGAGAGCCACAACTACTGAAGCCCACGCGCCTAGAGCCCGTGCTCCGCAACAAGAGAAGCCACTGCAATGAGAAGCCCGCGCCCCGCAACGAGGAGTAGCCCCCGGTCACCGCAACTAGAGAAAGCCCACGTGCAGCAAAAAAGACCCAACGCAGCCAAAAATAATAATAAATAAATAAATAATAAATAAATTTATTTTAAAAAAAAAGAAAGAGGGTGACAGTAGAATCCAGAAGGCCTTGAATATCAAGACGTGGCATTAGAATCATGAAATGTTAGTGCTAAAAGGACCCGCAGGAATTGTTGACTAAACCATGTTACTTTATGTCTTAAAGGATGAGTAGGAGTTTTCAAGGTGAAGGGAAGGTAGATGGGAGAGGAAAAAGAGGGCCTTCCAGGCAGGTGGGTATAGCATGAGCAAAGGCATGGATGGAAGCAAGAGGCAGGTGTGCAGGGGACACCAAGCTATTTGGTGTTGTTGGAGAATAAAGGCCAACACGAGGTGGAGGCAGAGGTCAGGGATCAAACAGGAGAGAGAGATGCGGCCAGACCTTGGAGAACCAAGGGGCTTTGACTCCATCCCCTGGGTAATGGGGAGCCATTGAAGGGATGGGAGGGACATGCTCACAGTGGCAATTTTGAAAGACCACTTTGGCAGCTGTGTCTGTGATGGATTTGGCCAGGGCTGGGAGTGGGTCCAGGCCAGGGATGAGTGCAGAAAGACCAGTTAGGACGTTGCTGTCTCAGCTCAGGTGACAGTCTGAGCCAGGAGAGCAGAGTGGGTGTGATGGGGCCAGTGTCTGTTCCAGAGGAACTAGGGAGTGGAGTAGAGAGGACTTGCTGATTCACTGGTTACGGGGAGTGAGGAAGAGGGAGAGTCAGGGACTACAGGTTTCCAACTTTGTGATATTCACCGAGACAGGAAATACCGGAGGAGGGATAGCCTTTTGAGAAAGGTGATGAATTCAGTTTTGGATTTGGTGAGTTTGAGGCATCAATGGAACAAGCATGGAATGGCTTTTTCATTCATTCGCTCACTCATTCAGTCATTCATTACTGGGCATTTCCTATGTGCCAGGCACAGCTGGATGCTGACTTGCTGGAGCTATCAGTCTAGAGGGGCATTCAGAAAGTTCTTCCTTATGCCGAACCTCGATCTGCTGAACTTTCTCCCACTGGTCTTATTCTGTCCTTTAAGACCTCGCAGGAGTCTACCCTCCTTCAGAGATGAGAGATCAGTGACTGTGGTTCCCTGCATTGCCTCTGGTTCAGGGAATATGGAGCTGTGCAGAGAATGTGGACTTCTTTAGAAAATTGTAAAGAAATGGATTTCAGCCTGAGCGCCTTTTTGTATCGCCTCAGCTGTTAAGTGGGTTTTGTAAAATCTCTCTTCCAGGCAGTGGTGTGCTGGAGTGGGTTCCTACTGGCTTATAGAACCAATTAAGGACATTTCTTCCCAATTCTGTGTTCAGTGACATCCCATTGGGAGCTGGAAGTTGACCATGGCAGGAATATTTACACCACAGAAATTAGCAAATACTACAAATCAGGGCTCTTTTATTCTTCCAGATTGCTAGATGGTAAATAACCAGCATACCACTGCTTACAGAGTTATGGTTAGGATGATGAATGTTGAACCCCTGGCACACGGTCCCCACATGTGCACACATGCTTGGCACACAGTAGGTGTCATAAGTGTGACTACCTTCTCCTTTGACATTTCTCTTGTTTGAGAAAGACTATTGTTTCCTTTGCTCAGAATAATAACTCCCCTTCAGCCAGGGCTTTCTCCATGTTTCAGACAAGGTGGTTCTGAGGGAAGCTGCCATTCTTCTTACTCCCCTTGGACTTCACAGAGAGATGGAGTCAAAGGATGAGGATTTTGGAGTCTTATGAATCTAGGTTTGGATCTTGGCTCTGCCTCCTGCTAGCTATATAATAACCCTGAGCAAGTTATTTAATTGCTCTGAGCCTCAATTAAGTCGCCTGTAAACTGAGGGTGGACATGCCCCCTTCATTAAATTGTTGTGAAGATGGAATGAGGTAATGGGTGTGTGGGTGTGCAAGGACCTGGCACCGAGGCAGCGGTTTCAGTGAAAGCTTGACCAATGCTGGTCTCCTTCCCCAAAGAGTCCAGCATGCACTTGGGCGCCAGCTCTGACAATGGGAGGTGGGGGAAGGGAGGAATCGGGGTCGCATCCTTGGGAAAGGTATTTTCTGGTGGAATGTGTAGGCCGGGAGAGGCTGTGGGCTGTAAGACCTTCCAAATGTATTCTGAGTGCAATGGAGGGGAACTCCCCGGGGCTGCAGCTCACGCTTCCAGGGCCCTCACCTGCAGATCTGCAGATCAGCTTCTATCATCAGCTCGGCTTGTGGGTTTCTGGGGTGCCTGTGGCAGCCTGGGCTGTACTGATTTACCACCCTGGCCCCAAGCAGATTAAGTCACCCAGAGTCATTTGAATTTTACCTGGCCTCATCACACAAGTCTTAGAAAATGCTGTCTGGCAAGAAACTTTCTCTGTACTTTTTGGAGGAAGTCTAAGAGCTCTAGAAATTGAGGTGACTAGGAAGAAGGAGGTGGTGCCAGGGGGTTTCTGCATCTCCAGGTCAGATTTGGATTGGGGAGTGGAGGAGGGAGTGTGGGCTGTGTGTATGTGCAAGAAAGTGAGAATGAGAGCAAGAGCAAGAGAGAACTTTCTGTAGATGCCGTTGGGGCAATGTCACCTCTGGCTGTGTGACATAGGGCAAGTCACTTAACCTCTCTGAGTCTCAGAGGATTGTTGTGAAGGTCAAAAGAGCTAACTTGAATCAAGTGTTTGGTAGGCTTTAATGAGTTCTGTCATTACTAATTGGGAAAAATGGACAAATGACTATATAAATAAATTATATATGACTGTGGTTACCAGGTATTGAGCAGAGTAAGGGCCCTGGAAGCTAAAAGGGAGGGGGCACATTATCGGAGTTCTGGGGCTTGACTTGGGTCTTAAAGGAAGCCTAAGTCCCAGGAAAATGAAATGGAAGGGGTTGTAGTGCAATTAAGATGGTCAGCACCCCATCCACCTCCAACAGTGTGTGTGGCTCTGGAGATGGGTCCTGGTTGGTTTAGCCAGTCAGGATAATCCACTCCCTCCCCAACCTTGGCACATCGGTTCGTTGTAAACCAATCAATACACACATCCCTCTGGTCATAGGGATTGGTTTAGGTTGGCCCAATCAGACAGAAGCTCAGAACTTTTGTTAGATGGCTGGGAAAAGACACCTAATCTCTCTCTATCTGGATTCAAACGAGGAAGTATGTGGTCCTAGTTCCTAGCAGGCATCTGGAGACTAGGAACATGATGTGAGACTCCTGTCAACATATGGAGGTGGGAAGAGCCTGGAAAATCACAGAAAAATGGCATCCCAGCCTTGATCAAACCATGCCTGAAGGCTGCAGCATCTGGACTGTTCAGTTAAGTTGCTAAAAAAATCCACTTTTTAAGCCAGTTGGGATTTCATTTTTGTATTTCTTGCAAATAAAAGCTGATACAGAGGCTGATGGAGGGATCTGAGCTGGGAGTGAGAACCTGCTTGGTGTTAGGCAGTCATTAATGAGGAGAACATTTCAGCTAGAGTAAAGAGTGGGTTAGTGATGTGTGATGGGCAGGGGTGGTAGGAACTATAGGAAATAAGGGTGGAAGGAATTTTGGGGTTGATTAATGGAAGGACTGAGATGCAAGTTTAAGAATTTGGACTTGATTCTGTTGGCAGTGGGGAATAATTGAAGATTTGTGAGCAGTGGAGGGGGAGTGGTAGAGTGATGCAAACACAGTGGTATTTTGGGAAGATCAACATAAGATTGGGATATAGGTTGGATTGGAAGGAGAATTTGGGGTCTGAGACTTGAAAAAATATTATTATTTACTGATACTGCACATACTGTATTGCACATACTGTATCTCACTTATCCTTACAACAGCAGCCCCTCTTTTGTAAAAAAAAATGCATTTCAAAGATCTTGAGGAGTAACATGAATAGGTCATATAGTTAGTAAATGGCAGTCAGGACTTGAACACAGGTCATCTGACTTCAAACCCTCTACCCTTATTCCTCCCATTTGTGATAGCACAGATGACAAATTAATATGGGCCAGACCAGGATAGTGGTCACAGAGCTGGAAAGGATGGAACAAGAGATGCTAGGCTGGTGAAACCCTAGGTATAATCTTGTTAGAGATAGAAACTAAACCAGGATAGCTGTTGTTATCAATATTTTAAAAAACACTTTTCTTAAAGTGTTAGACATTGTAATTAGACAAGAAAATGAAAGTATAAATATTGAGGGAGGTGAGAAAATAGTCATAGTTTGCAGATAAGATGATTATTTATCTGGAAAATCTAAGACAATTTCCTGAAAGCAATTAGAAAAAATAAAGAATTTAGTAAAAGGACCTGTAACAAAACAATATATACAGAAACTAATGGCTTTTCTGTTTATAAAATGACCATCTAGAGGGTAAAGTAAAAGGCCTCATCCACAGTGTCGAGAAGAAAACAATAACACAAAATAGCTGGAAATAAACTTTAGAAGAAACACATAGAGTTTACATGAAGAAAACCAGAAAACTTCTGAGGGCTCTAAAAGGGGCTTGAATAGATATTACATACACCTAGTTCTTGGGTAAAAAGATTTAATACTATAAGGATGCCAATTCTCCTTAAGTGAATGTACAAACTTAAGATAATCCAATCAAGACCCCAACAGGATTTAAAAAAAAATAAATTTATTTATTTATTTATTTATGGCTGCGTTGGGTCTTCATTGCTGCGTGTGGGCTTTCTCTAGTTGTGGTGAGTGGGAGCTACTCTTCGCTGCGGTGCGCGGTCTTCTCATTCTGGTGGCTCCTCTTGTGGCGGGGCACGGGCTCTAGGCGCGCGGGCTTCAGTAGTTGTGGTGCACGGGCTTCAGTAGTTGTGGCGCACGGGCTTAGTTGCTCCGTGGCATGTGGGATCTTCCCTGACCAGGGCTTGAACCCGTGTCCCCTGAGTTGGCAGGCGGATTCTTAACCACTGTGCCACCAGGGAAGCCCCAGGATTCTTTTTTTTTTTTTGACAAAAATAGTTATAAAGCTAATCTGGAAGAATAAAAAATGAGAGTAGTCAGGAAAATTCTGAAAAAGAAAAATGATGAGTATTTAGCATATCAGATATTAAAATATTTTATAAAGGACAATAATGAAAATTCTTATGTAAGAACAAACAGATCACTGGGACAGAACAGACATCCAATAGAATCCAGATATGGATCCAAGTATTTAAGGGAATTTTATATCTGCTAAAATGGCACTTCAACTGAGTTGGGAAAATATGGGCTATTTTATAAATGGTGTTGGGATAATGGGCCAGCAATGAAACAAAAGCTGATTTTCTTCCTATTCCAATAAGAACAAGCTATGAAGACCATGAAGATATAAATATGAATGAATATTTTGGTCATCTTAAGGTGGAGAAGTCCTTCTAAGCATGATATGATATCCAGAAATCAGAAAAGATTGATAAATTAGGATATATGAAAATTTAAAACAAATACCTGAAAGACCATTAAAAGGAATGTAAAGAAAAAGGGGGGGGGAAGCATATATATTAGACAAAAGTTGAATCTGATCTCAAATGTACAAAGAACTCTTACAACTCACTAAGAGATAAATATCTCATTAGAAAAATGGGCAAAGGACAGGAACAGGCAATTCACAAAGAAAATAATTACAAATGACCAGAAAATATAAAAAGATATTTATTTACTCCAACTAGTAAACTAAGCAATGCCAATAAAAATGAGTGTCATTTGCCTTCTGATTTGCCCAAACATTGAAACCCAGGGCTGGCAAGGGTGTGGGCAGACAGATGCTTGAGTACTGTTGTTGGGATTCATTGTTGTAAGCTTCCTAAAGGGCAGAGTGGCACAATTAGAAATAGCCTACACTTATTGCAGCAATCTCATTTGTAGGATTTTATTCTAAGGAGATAACTGCAAAAAGGAGCAAAGAGATACGCACATAACTTTGTTTATGAGGGTAAAATCTTGACAACATTCTAAACCATCAATAGAGACCCAGCTAAAGAAAGTATGATACATACATGCAATGGAGTACTATGAAGTAATTAAAATAATTTTGCAGATCTCTATTTATCGACATAGAAAGATGTCTATGACATATTGTTGAGAGAGAAAAGCAGGTGTCAGCGAGAACAGTATGTATAATACAATCCCTCGTCTATAAAATTATATACATAGATCTCTGTGTGTATATATGCAGAGATATGTCTGAAAGCCTGTTCACCAAAATGCTAGGGGTAGTTATATGTGGGAGGTAGGTTTTGAGTGATTTTTCACTTTCTTTTTCATACTTTAAAGTATTGGTTTGATTTTTTAAAAAAATAATGAGGCTATAACATTCTTTTCAATCAGAACAAATAATCGAGCTATTTTTGTTTTGGAAAGTAGATAAGTATTAAACAGGAAGAATCAGCACGTGGTGATTTCATGGATGTGGATAAGAAGTCAAGACACAAGCCAAGGGCTTCCCTGGTGGCGCAGTGGTTAAGAATCTGCCTGCCAATGCAGGGGACACAAGTTCGAGCCCTGGTCTGGGAAGATCCCACGTGCCGTGGAGCAACTAAGCCCGTGCACCACAACTACTGAGCCTGTGCTCTAGAGCCCGCAAGTCATAACTACTGAGCCCGCGTGCCACAACTACTGAAGCCCGCAAGCCTAGAGCCCATGCTCCGCAACAAGAGAAGCCACCGCAGTGAGAAGCCCTCGCACCGCAACAAAGAGTAGCTCCCGCTCGCTGCAACTAGAGAAAGCCCACGCGCAGCAACAAAGACCCAATGCAGCCAAAATAAATAAAAAAGACACAAGCCAAAATTTTGGGGAGGGTTAGGTGGGGTGGAAAGCCCGGGGCAGAAGCTGATTCTGGAGGAAGGAGGAGGTGCTGGGTTTTCAGAGCTCTGGCTTGTGGCAGTGGCCAGCGGGCAGCAGGGCTGCCTCTTAGGAGACTGATCATAGAGGCACAAACAAGGGGTGGGGAGTCTCTTCCCCGAGGACAAAGCCAGCCATGGATGAGATCTCGGGGTGGGGCGGAGCGGGGTGGGTGTGCTTCAGCAGGAGAGGGCTGAAAACCAGGCCCTGGAACCTGGCCATGTTGATGAGATGGGAGAAGAATCAGGATGAGTGGTCAGGAAGGCGAGGAGCTACCAGGGGCATAGAGTGCCTCGGAACTCCATGGGGGCAGGGGTGAATTTCCAGAGAAAGGTCAACCGTATCTAATACTGCGAAAGCACTGACATCAAAGAGAGGGCACAGGGCTTGACAGATAGGAGTTTGTTGGTGACCTTGGAGAGAGCCGTTTGATGGGGGAAATGAGGCTGTACATGGTATGTGCGGGAGTGGGGGAGAGTTTGGGATGGGAGAAAGGAGGGTGATAGCTTGGGAGAGCAGATTTGAAGGAAAGGGAACGAGCCTTGATCAGGGACGGCAATAACCAGCACGTGTGCCACCCTGCCGGCTCCCCAGCACTGGCAGGCATCAGTAATCAGTCTGCCGAGCCCAGATGAAGCCTCAGCATCTTTCTCCCAACAGCCAGGCCAGGGAGACACTCATAATCCACTGGACTTGGCTGGTGGGATGAACCTATTTTCCATGCCTGGCTTGAACACGTACTTGAAGGATGATGAGAAGGAAGGCATGGAGGGGGTGATGAAAGGTGCTGGAGAGAGGAGGCCTGCGGGAGCCAGGGCCTCCAGTACAGGTGTGGACTGTGGCCTCAGCCTGGGAATGCTTCCGGGTCTGGAGCCCAGGATGGTGGGAGTGCTCTGTCTGTGAGGCTGAGGTGAGTAGATGCTAGAACAAATTCATGCTTTGCGTGATGCTGTGAAAAAGCCTGACTATATGTGTGGATTGCTGATTGGTGCGCAGATATTTGGGAGCCCGCCACGGCCCACCACCTGGCTGTCCAGGGAAGGCGTAGCAGGGACCCCATTGTCTGGAACACCTGGCATAGAGGGGGTCTGCCTGTGGGTCCCAGCTGCGGGGCCCGAGAGCAGAATGGGGGGTTGAGGTTCTTTTGTGGCTTGCTGGGAGGACTTTTAGGGAAGACACTCAGTGTGAGTCAGCTGCCACTGACTCCATTGGTGTTTTGATTGCATCGGTGGGAGCACGTGGACCTGGATACAGGAGGTAAACGCCCTCCTGGACCCTCAGTGGCCGGAGCTTGTCTGGAGCAGTGGAGGAGTGCAGACGCATGGGCAGAGCTCGCCTACAGGAAATGAGAAGGACGCGGGGAGGCGTTTCTAGGAGAAACGCAACGCTTGAGGAAACTCAGGCCATAGACTTTTGCTGTTAACCTGCAGAAGCACTGTATCCTAAACGTGCCTGGGACCCTAATTTCTTGAGCTTATTCCACGGAAAAGAGTTCGGTGAACAAATACGTTCATGAAATGCAGCACCCGCAGCGTAGTGCATGGGAGCACAGTGAAGGCTCTGAGCGATCCTGCAGCGAAGAAACTTGGATGTAGAGTTTTCCCAAGTTTATTCAACCACAGAAACATCTTCAACCTAACACCAATCTATCTCCTGCAGGACTAGCGGCTGCCTTGGGGCAGAGGGAGTGACCTGTCCTGTGTGGTCCCTGGGACAGTGTTTGGACCGGTGCGAGGACATTGCAAAGAGGCCGATTTTGGCTCAGTTCAAGGAAGACGTTTGCAGCCATTGCAGATGTTTTAACCATGAAAGAGGCAGTAAGGGAATTCCAGTCTCTAGAGGCCTCAGGCAGAGTGTGGACCTAGCAGGGACGCTGCAGAAGGGAGCCGGGCTCCAGTGGGTGTCATCGTTGATTTCTGGGGTTCCATGAGCCCTCGGAGAGGGGGTACCGCTCCCTTGGAGCCTGTTGCCTGGCTTGTATTGCCACGTATTCAGCTCGGGAATACTTGGGACCCTTGAAATGAACAGTCTGTGAAGGTAAGATGCGAACACATAAATATCCTCATTAAGTCCCAAATACACATCCCAAACTTTACATAACAGGAGCAGCAGCTGGAGACGCCCACAGCCCTAATGGCTTTTCTGTAGTAAGAGAACGTCCTCTCTCCAGCTCCGCTTCTTCCATTCATTTTGGTAATTGCTGGAGGGAGCCAGCTGCGGCAGACTGGCGGTCAGGCAGGCGGGTTTGTAACAACCCCTAGTGGGTGCCTCTGCGAGGATGGGATGCTGCGGGGAGTGGAGCGGGGCCTGAGGTTGGGAGGTCATCTGCTCAGCATCTGTCCTGATCCCCATGGACCCAGACTGAGCTGCCGGGACCAGATGCGTCACCTCCCAGGGACTTGACAAACAAGATTCAGAGCAGCAGGAAGGACTCTGGGCCAGGTACAGGCGTGGGGATGGGAACGGTTGGCAGAAAATTACTCCTTTCAACAAATTGCGCCAGCGCCTTCTCTGACTCTTGTGCTGGGCTGGGACACTGAGGCGGACCGATCGGCCTCCGCCCCTGCCCTCAGCGCTCACAGCCCTGGGGAGGAAACAGCCATGGACAGGAAAGGGCTGGCATCAAGGCAAGCTTTCAGGACTTGGGGTACCGAGGATGGAGAGACGGCCTCCGTCTTGGGCAAAAAGGTCAGAGAAGACTTCTTGGAATAAGAGACAATAGTTTGGGGCCTTAGAAGTGAGTGTGACCCGGGGAGGGAAGAGTCACCTGCAATTGGGGTGTTCCCATCTGCAAAATGGGCCCAAGGTTACTGTGGACTTGTAGTCCCAAAGCGACATCTAGTTTGTCCCCTTGCCTCCCGGGTCTCTAGTAACCATCCAGGCTTCGTGAGGACCCTCTTGAGATTTCTTTAAGGGAGTCCCAAGCATGGAGCTCTCAGCGGGGAGCAGTCCTGGATGCTGCCATTGGGACCTGGGCCCTGGGTGGTCGGCCAGAGTGGACGCCCTGGATCATTTGGGTTCGAGTCTCTCCTCGGAGGGGTCCTGGGGAGGGCTGCGGCCCAGGCGCTCTACCCTCCAGGCTTCCTGTGGGTGGCAAGTGAAACTTTTCTTCCTGGTTCTCTCCCAGCAGCGAGCTCCATCCCCCCAGCCCCAAGTGGCGGCTCCTTGGGCCGGAAACAATGTGCTTTCTCCACGCCTGGGAGTGGAAGTCAGCAGTTTGGCACCGTCTGGCTGGCAGCCTCCACCGGCTTCCTTTGGCACTTTATTGGCAAAGGCGGTGACATTTCTTTCAGTTGGGTGGGTGGAGCTGTTATGCAAACTCCCGCTCTCCTCATTCGCCAGATGAATATTCATGACTCAGGCAATCTGTACCAGCCAGACTTCCCTGAGGGCGGCAGCTTTTCTTCTCTTCCCCTCTCTCTTTTTCTTTCTCCTTCTCTCCTTCCCAGCTCTTCGGAAAGCTGGAGTGCAGCTATATTTAATTTACAAATACGGAGCTCTTTAGCTTGCCTTTTGCGGTGCAGGCTTTGGGGAGGAGGTGCTGGCAATGGGAGCAGTGGTTGAGGCACTGGGTCCCCTGACCTTGGGCCTTCAGGGCCCAGCACCCGGGGCCCCAGCTCCTGGGAAGCTCCTGGGTCTGGGGCTCCCTTTGGGATTGGCATTTGGTGCCTGCACACCTGAAGGGGCAGCAGCCTGTGTCACCCCATTCCACACTGGCCCCCAAGTTGAGCATGGACGTCCTGAGGCATTGTTTTTCTGCTCAGTGCATGGGCCAGGCCCCACCAGTATGTCTTTGCTGGCTGGTCCCCTGCCTCCTGTGCTCTCCTGTTTGTCAAGGCACACCCAGACCCTGCTTCAAGCCCCAGACCAAAGCCCAGAAGGCAGTGGGGCATCTGCCCTTCACTGCTTTCCTAGAGAAGGCACAGATGCCTACTTAGGGTCCAGTTCCCCGGGGACACACCTGCTCCCTTTCTGAGAAGGATGGCTACCTGCTTTCCTTTGTCTCTTCCCAAAGAAGCATCAGAAACTCTGACAGAGGGGTCAGAATTTCCAGAATTTGCCAGGGAAGTTGGTCTCAGCAAGGATGTGCTCGTGTATGGCTTGTGTGTGTGTGTGTATGTAAATATTTACGCACAGCTTAAGTGAGTCTGTATGCCTACATCTATGATCGAGTGGTTGAGTGTGTGTCTGTATGTGTAAGGGCGTGAATGTGTGTGTGGCGGGAAGTCTGGGAATGTCTACATGTGTGAATGTGCCTCTCCAGTTAGAGTTGTGTGTGTATCTCTGTGGGTCTGGGAGGGTTGTGGATGAGGGTACTCCTGGGGGGCTGAGGCTTGTGTGTGTGTGAGTGTGTATGTGCGTATGTGTAAGTGAATTGTAGGTGTGCGTGAGGGTGTATGTGAGCTTCTGAGAGCCTGGGGGAGAGAGAGAGTGTGTGTGTGTGTGTTAGCGGGCAATTCCCCCGCCCTGCCCCCCCCAAACCTTTTCCTCTCCAGCGAGGTAGAGGGGGACTTCCCCCTCTTTTCCCCGCTTTGCAAGTGTTACAGATTCTATCCAAGGACGGGAACAGAAGGCTTCCCAGCACAGAGCGTCCTGAAATTACTTTATATTCCCCCCTCCTGGTTTCATCTAGTCAAAATAGCAGCATTAGGCTCACCCATTCTCCCTGCCCACCACTCAGCCCTGGGGGAGGGAGCGAGGTGGGCCGTCCTGTCTGACCCCCCTTTGAGAGCACCTTGGAGCCCCGAGCCAAGGAGCTGTCTTCCAAATCTCCTTGTTCGGCGGCCCATGCTTCGGTGGCAAGAGCCAGATGCCTCCCTGCCTGCCAGCAACTGCCAAGCTCTTCCAGACCTACATCCAGGCCCGGCCTCATTTACAAATATGCAAATTTGCATCTTTTCTGGTATGCAAATGGAGACATGACAAATAGCTAATTAGGGTCAAAAGAAGCACTCTGAACCAATTAGTTGTAGGGTCGATTCCTTTCTGCTGGGGGGAGACTGGGCCCTCCTGCTGCCCTCCCAGCCCAGGCCCTCACACTCTGGCAAGGCCCGTCTGGCCGGGGCTGTGGATGTTCAAAGAGAACTGAAACAGGAGAAGATGCTTGAATGCCAGTCCCACCTCTGACTCGTAGCTCTGTGCCCCTGCACTCACTTGCCCAAGCCTCAGTCTCTTCCTCTGTGAAATGGAGCAATGATAGTGACCATCTTGTCTCCAGTCCTCCACCCCAGAGTGGTGAGACTTGGAAGAATTTGGATGTAAACAGCCTTTGGAAACTATACTAAAATTTCTCTGATAGGCACGTCACTTGTGCTCCTCCAAAGTACTTTCTGCCCTTGATTTCGTTTAATCTTACATCTACCCTCTGAATTAGAAGAATTAGGTATAGTGATGATGGCAGTAGGTTTCATCGTGGGTAGCATCTCTGACTAATTACGAATGACTGCCTGGAGTGGTGTGTTAAGAAGGATTCTGAGTCCACCTCTGGAGTCACCAAGAGGGAGACTATGATCAATTAGTGATGTCTGCTGTGGGCAAGTCATTGGACGCTGGCAGCTCATGTGCTGCCTATTTACTGACCATGAAAGAAGTGAATTTGGAGCAGGAACCTGGGTTCCAGTTCTGTCTGCTCCCTTGAATGACTTACCCTTTCGGAGCTCAGCTTCCTAGTATAAAACAGGGAAAAGAACACCTATGTCTTAGGGTTGTTGTAAAGATGAAACAAAAGAAAGTTAGGCAAAATCTCTTGGTCATCTGGGAGCTGATGTGACCATTTAATGGACGTGTCAGAGGGACAGGCCTATTGTCCCATTTCAGAGGTGAGGAGCCTGAGGCCTGCAGAGGGTGGATGACTTGGAGAAGAGGAAACTGGCAGCCTTGCCAGACAGACCTGCATGGCTGGGGCTGTTCCTTTCTCTGCCACTGCAGGATCCTGGCTCCCTCCTGCCACTCCCACGCTGATGGCCCTAGCGGGCTGTAACACGCCCCGCTGGCCTGGCTCCACTTTGGGGTGTGAAATTTGGTTGAGTCGGCACCTGGGAGAATGGGGCAATTGCCATCCTGGAGCCTGCGGCCTGGGCTGGAGCCAGTGGACAGACGAAGGGATGGTGGGAGAGCCTGAGTCCCAGGAGCTAGCCAAAGCTGGGCAGCTGGCAGGAGCGGGGCAGGAGAGGACCTGACTTGAGGACACCCCCGAGCTGAGAGCCCGGCCGTGCCTGTGTGCGTGTGTGTGTCGGCCTGGCTGCTGGCAGTGCCTGAGCATGTTGGCTAGTGTCTGAGTGTGCCTTTGTGCACGTACGTGTGTCTGAGGATGCGTCTGGGAGCATGTGTCCTTATGTGTGTGTTTATGCATCACCTATCAGTACAGGAGTTAATTAAGTACATGTGTGCACATCTATGTGTCAACGTGTGTCTGGGTGTCAGTGTGTAACAGTGGACGTGTGCCTGCACGTGCGTATAAGTGAACTTCTTGCACAAACGCATCTGTCGGTGTTTGAATATGTGTGTCTGTACATTTCTGCCTGTATCTGTAAATGTCCATATGTATATAATTTTCAATATCAGTATCACAGGTGTGTCCATATTGGTGCACGTCTGGCCACCTGTGTCGGTAAATGCGGACGTGGGTCTGCACCTTTCTGTTGGCGTCCACCCAAGTGTCCTGGTTACAGCATGTGTGTTCTTCCCGGTGCCCTGTGCCTCTCTGTATGTTGTACACATCTGTAAATCTGCCCGCGTACACGTATCCGTGAGTGTCTCTATGGCTGTGCCCATATTGTTGGTGCATTTCTGGGTGTGCACATCTACCTGTGAGGGTGTTGGTATTTACCTGAGGATGCAGGCACAGCTGTATCAGGGTGAGCAGGGTGGAATCTTCTGTGTGGTTTCAGCAGCTCCAGGTCATCACTTCGGTCTTTGTCTTGTGTCTGGAGCCTCCTGGACATTTGTGTGCCTTTGCTATGTTTGAAGGGAAGATTTTCTCTGTTTCCCAGGGTGCCACCCCGACTAGATCAGGGCTTGGTACTTCTGGAGAAAGACCCACCTGCCCTTTGGCACTTGTTTATTTCTCCCTTCTCCTTTTCCTTATCTCATCTCCTTTTCTTTATCTATCCTTCCTTCCCATTCCCCTTCCTTTCTCCCCTTTTCTCTCTCCCTTTCCTTCCCTTTTTGCAACTCACTTGAAGAGACCCGGCCTTGGGCTGCTCTGGAGGTGACAGATGATCCTTAGAAGCCCCACTTTAGCCTCTAGAGAGGGGCTCCCCATTCCCATCCCCCATGAGGACTCAGGCCCAGAGCCATACACGCTCCTGGGGCTCTTTAGATTAAAGTCGTTGCACCCTCACTGCATTTTAATAATTGCCCCAACAGTAGCTCCGAGTGAGAGCCCATGCCTTTTCTCCTTCCATTTGGAAGGGTCACCTCCCAGCCTTCCTAAAGTGCTCGTAAAGGGTGGCCCCACTACCTGCTGGAAGACCTGCTGGCTCGGACTTCAGAGCACCTCTGTCCCAGCTCACCTGTGTGACGACGGTCCCTTCTGCCACCGCTGGACCTTTTCTGGGATTGAGCTTGGGGCTGCTCTTCCTCCTGTCTGTGTTCAGGTTCCAGCCTGCCCTGGCTGGCCCTCCCTGTTCAGTTACTTGGGTCATTCCCAGGCGGCCTCACCCTGATACGGTTCCTCTCATGTGCTGCCTCTAGATGTCTCTTCTATTCTGTCCCGCAGGGACTGGGTCAGAGTCATCCCTGTCTGCCTCAGGTGCCCTGGGCCACAGCAGTGCTTGGAACATAAGTGGTGATGGATGATTCTGGTAAGAAACAAGGTGTTCCAGCTCATACCTTGTAATTACCAAATGCCTTCCCTCTTCTTACGGTCTTCTCCCTTCACTGATGATTTTGGATGGAGTTTACAATAAAATGATTGATTAAAAATTGGAAACTCTATAAATGAAAATAAAAATGCTTAACACCAGTAACTCTAATGTAAAGAGAAAGCATGTTAAGATGACATTTTATGGACAATTCCAAATTAGCATGAAGTTCTCAGCTGGTAAGTGTCTTGATTATGATCCCATCTCTTGGGGTCCCGGCTAGATGTTTCTCCTTGATGGAATCCTGACCAGGCAGGCACTGAAGTGGGGTGTGAAGAACTTGGGTTCAGGTTGAATAAGCCTGGGTTGAAATCTCTCATTCATTGGCTGTGTGACCTTTCTGAACCTCAGTTTTCTTATCTGTACAATGGGGATAAAAGAACTACTCCATAGGGCAGTTGTGAGGATGAGAGAGGTTGGTGCACAGGACCAGGGGCAAAGCTTGGTGTATCATTCCGCCTTCAGAATACACCCAGAATCCAACCACTTCCCTTCACCTCCACTGCAATGGCAGCGGGCTGAGCACCATCCTCTGCCCCCAACCCCCCAGTGGTCTATTCTCTACACTGCAGCCACCGTGATCCTATTAACAATTAAGTCACGTCACATCACTTGTCTGCTCAAAACCTCCAATGGCTTCCATCTCACCTGGAGTAAAAGCCAAGGTCATCACAGCAGCCTCAAGGTCCCACAGGATCAACCTCTCCATCTGTCACTGTCTCTGCTATTCTCCCCCATCTTACCTCCTTCTAACCGCACTCCTCTCCTGGCTGTTCCCCAAACATGTCAGCTACAGTCCTGCCTCAGGACCTTTGCATGTGCTGTGTCAGTTGCTGGAATGCTCTTCCCCTAGATATCCTTATGGCTCCCTCTGTTGTGCCCTTCAGGTCTTTACCCAAATGTCCACTTCTCTGTGAGGAATACCCTGCCCTTCTTTCTGATTTATTTTTGTCTATGGCACTTATCACCCTTCAGTATACCATACCATACTTTTTACTTATTTCCTATGTTGCTTGTCTCTCCCCAAGAGAATGTAAGCTCCTTGAGAGCAGGGATTTTTATCTTTGTTTCCACCACCTGGAATGGTGCTCAATAAATTTTTGTTGAACGAATGAACTGCTTGTCATTTTGGAGAGTCCCAAAACAGAGGAGTGGCTGTCTACCAACTTGAGCAATCAAAGGTTACCATGCTCCTGTAGCTCTGGACAGGGGACTTTAGCATTATTTCATTAGTGAGGCAGTGGGGACACTCAGGAGGAAACCTGCCCCCTGGGCTTCCTACTAAGGGCAGCCAGCCCAGGAGGAAGCACCCGTGTGCTGATTCCTGACCCAGCCTGTGAGTCAGCAGTGTGTCCTCATGCGCCAGCCAGAGGCCAGGGCTGCCTGCTCCCTGGCATTCTCCGTCTTTTATCTCCATGCACCATGGCTGCAAGTGAATTCAAGGCCAATGTGGTCTTTCTTGGAGGCTCACCCTCACCTGGGACTCTCCCCTGGAGAAAGAGCATTCAGACTAACGGAGGGAGTCCAGCGGGGCTCTGGGGGGGTCAGCTATGAGAAGGGCATGGGACGGGCATCAGGCCAAGACAGCAGCATGGGCAGAGTCAAGCATGTAAGAATTCCTTGGTGTGCTGGGGAAGGGCGGGCTGCAGGATGTAGCTGGAGTGTGTCTACCTTACCTAATGAGAGCTTCCAGAAGCCTGGATTGGGTCCCAGCCATCTTTGCCTGTCCCTCTGAAACAGTGCTCAGCCCTCAGTAGTGCTGTCAGTATCTGCTGGGTGGCCTCATTGCCTCAAGGCACAGAAGAAACAGGATGGTGAAGGTCACACTTGGGAGTCGGTCTTGGTCTTACCCACCTTTACTCTAAAGTAATTCCTTCACCTTGTACACTGATGGTGGGAATGTAAATTGGTGCAGCCACTGTGGAAAACAGTATGGAGGTTCCTCAAAAAGCTAAAAATAGAACCACCATAAGACCCAGCAATCTCACTCCTGGGTATATATCCCCCCAAAACAAAAACACTAATTTGAAAAGATACATGCATCCCAATGTTGATAGCAGCATTATTTACAATAGCCAAGACATGGAAGCAACCTAAGTGTCCATCAACAGATGAATGGATAAAGAAGCTGTGGTACATATATACAATGGAATACTACTCAGCCATAAAAAAGAACAAAATGTTGCCATTTGCAACAACCTGCGTGGACTTGGAGGGCATTATGCTAAGTGAAATAAGTCAGACAGAGAAAGACAAATACTGTATGATATCACTTATATGTGGAATCTGAAAAATACAACTAGTGAATACAACAAAAAGAAGCAAACTCACAGATATAGAGAGTGAATTAGTGGTTACCAGTGTGTGTGTGGGGGATGGGCAATAAGGGCTGGGGAGTGGGAGGTAGAAGCTATTGGGTGTAAGATGGGCTCAAGAATGTGTGGTACAACGTGGGAATATGACCAATATTTTGTAATAAGTGTAAATGGAAAGTAACCTTTAAAATTGTGTAAAAAATTAAAAATTAAAAAAAAAAAAAAGTAGTTCCTTCAAAGGTGGGGAGGAGGGGTTCTCCAGAGCTGGGAGATATGCCCAGGCCAGAATGACCTCCCCAAACCTGCCACATTCAAGGCTAAAAGAAGCCTATGGACCCATCTCAAATAGTGTTTTTAAATGCATAAAATAAGATACATAGGATTACAAAGGAAACTCATTCTATAGTTCTAACCATGGACCCCAGGTTCAAATGGCCAGTTACGCTCTTTGAAGACAAATATTCCGCCCTCTGAAAACAGAGCACCGCCCTGCCTTCTCCCCCTTTACACTTGGAGGGCGGGGCTGGGGGAAGAGTTTGTGCCTATCTTTGCAAGGCTGTCCTGGGCTGGAGGGAGCAGCGCTATCCCGCCCCGCCCAGGAGGCGGAGTTTGGAACCCCTGGAGGAAGCCACTGGGATGGCCAGGCTTCCCCCGGGGCTGGGTGGGTGGGAGTGAGCTCCCCATTTCTGGAGGTGGTGAGCTGGAGGCCCATCTGCCAGGGGTTCTGGGGTCTGGGTGGGGTGAGTGATTGCTGCTTGGGTGAGACAGGATTCTGATTGATTTAAAATCAGTCTCTTGGAGGTGGATCTAGGAGGTACCCGCGGCAGTTGCAGCTTTCTCCTTCACCGAGCCCCGAGCCAGCCAAACTAGGCTGGGAAGGAGAGAGAACGGTCACTTTCTGGTGGCTTCTTCTTGCCAGCCCCCTGCCAGGAATTTGCACCAGCACCACCTCGGTGTTGCCTCCCAACCAGCCACTGATTTTGGTCTTTTGAAGATACTGGGCTTCAGGCTTGGAAAACCTTTTCCTATTCGGAGTCTGCCCCCCAAAACCATTTCTGGCCACGAGGAGCATAAACCATACCGCCCAGTGTCCCCCAGCCGTCTAGAGTTTCAGTTCCGAGCCTAGGAGGGGGTCCCTCCTTTTTACCTCTGTGGCATTGTCACCCTCCCCTGCACCTTCAAGGCCCTCAACAGTCTTTGAAATTGTCTGGGCCAAGCCGCCTGTGCCATGGATGGGGTAACTGAGGCCCAGGTCACATAGCCCAAGTCACATAGCCTCTGGCTGGCAGAGCTGGTTCCAGAAGCTAAGCACCAGAGGCAGCCCAAGGTGGGAGAGAGTGCAGTGGGGGTCAGCCTTGGGTCCCTTTGACAAACACATCATGCTTCCCACCTACACCGCCTCCGTGGGTGGGGAGCCGGGGACTGGTCTGTTAGCTTTCTCCCGCTGTCCCCTGAGGATGCATTTGTCTGTTTTGCATTTTTTGCAGGCTGTAGTTAGACTGCTCCTGGTCCTGGGGGGAGCGCCGCAAAGAGAAAATGTCAGGGCGACACGCCACCAAGATAACATTAGCGAAATATCAAGTCCTTTATGATGTCAGGAGGGATTCCTCCCTGCTGCCGAAGCTGCCTAATGACATCATAAAATAGGCCTGCGGTAGCCGCAACCCCCCCTGAGCCATCAATCAGGCCTGTCTGCACGCGGGGTATGGGGGGTGGGGTGCGGGATTTTCAACCTGAAGGAGGCCCTAGTGCAGCCAGTCTGTGGTGGGCTGAGGGTTCGAGGACACCCACATCCCCCTGGAAAGGGTCAGCCCCCTGGGGCGGTGCCCCTTCACGGCTGGTCTGGGCGCCATGGCTCCTGAGGCCCCTCAGAGATCCCGAGGCTGAGTTGGCTGCCCCCGGTCCGAATGGCTCCCAAGGAGTCCTGCATCCCGCCCAGAGCACCTCAGTGGTGCTGAGCCAGAGGAGGGGCTGAAGCCCAGCCGTCCTCTTTGCTGATATTGTCAGGGACAGACTCAAGCCCGACGTCTGGGGCGTCAGGACCAAGAGTCACATCACGGGATTCAGATCCCGGAGGCCTTTGACTCCTTTGTGGCTGGTGTGTGCTCTCACAGATCCTGGGTTTGCTCATGTGTCCATCTGTCTATACGCCTGGGGTGTTTGCAGCACGTGGCCTAATGGGTCGTCCACGGCTGGTTTTTCTGGGTGTGTGCACTCACGGCTGCAGCCCCCTGCCTGCCTGCCTGCCTCTGTGTGATTCTGAGTGTCTGCCTGCCCTGCACCTCTTCATGTCCCGTACTCGTGCTGATGTGTGTCAAATGTCTGCAGATGGGACGAGCAGATGTGGAAAGAGATAAGGAGGACCAAAGAGAGAAGGGGGATGCCAGGGGGTGGGGTGGGGACCCGGGGTGTATATGTATCAAGCGTTTCTTACCACCATCGGCTGAGAACTTTGCATGTGTGTTAGAATCACCAGGGAGATTTAAAAACCTACCTGTGCCTTAGCCTTCACCTCAGATCAATTACATCAGAGTCTCTGGAGCCAGGGCCCAGATATTGGTATTTTTAAAGGCTCCCAGGGTGATTCAAAGGGCAGCCAGAGTTGAGAAACAGGGTGTCCAGAGCCTTGCTACTCCAAGTGTCGACTAGCACCATCGGCCTTACCTGGGAGCTTCTAAGAAATGAGGAGTATCAGGCCCCTCCCAGACCCCCTGAATCATAATCTGCATTCCCCCTCCCCTAGTCTGTATTTTAATAAGATCCCCAGGTGACCTGTACACCCATTAAAGTCTGAGGAGTAAAGCGGGGCTCTCAATGGCTTCAGATCTGAGAGTTTCTGAGTCAGTGGATACGGGGTGGGGCCTGAGAAGGTGCTTTCCTAATGAGTTCCCAGGTGACGCTGACGCTGCAGGTCTGGGGACCACACTTTGAGGACCCCTGGCTTAGCTGCAGTGTGTGAGGGAGGAAGACAGAAGGAGAGGAAGTGGAGGGGGGTGTGTTGGGTGTCGGAAGGTGGAAGGAAGGGGGGAGGCTGTCTCAATCCCCCACGAAGGTCACGTTCCCACAAAAAGTGTGGCCTGTCCTTCTCTTAGGGCCTGGATTTCCCCGACTCGGGGACCAGTCCAGGGATGAGGGTTGTAAAGAGAACAGGAAATACAAGCAAGTCTCCTGAGAGCTGCCGGCATGTGTGCCCCCTTCCTAATTCCACCCCCCACCCCCGCCACCAATCTGTCAAGAAGAAGAATCCAGGGCTGGATACTTCCCTGGTCCCTGAGAACCCCTGGCTGAAGAATCAGGTTTTCTCGGATTCTGAGCTCACCAAGATGCTCATGTGCACACAGTTGGGGCACACAATTAGGGCAGCCGTATATCTGGTTTGCCTGGGACAATCTTGGTATATCATTCTCATCTTTTCATTCTCAAAAGTTGCCTGATAAGGACTTCCCTGGTGGTGCAGTGGTTAAGAATCCGCCTGCCAATGCAGGGGTCGCGGGTTCGATCCCTGGTCTGGGAAGATCCCACATGCCGCGGAGCAACTAAGTCCGTGCACCACAACTACTGAGCCTGCGCTCTAGAGCCCGCGAGCCACAACTACTGAGCCCATGTGCCACAACTATTGAAGCCCGCGCGCCTAGAGCCCGTGCTCTGCAACAAGAGAAGCCGCTGCAGTGACAAACCTGCGCACCGCAATGAAGAGTAGCCCTCGCTTGTCGCAACTAGAGAAAGCCCATGTGCAGCAACAAAGACCCAACGCAGCCAAAAATAAATTAAAAAAAAAAAAAAGTTGCCTGATAAATCGTATGGTTCCCCTACTGATAATGGTGGCTGGAATCATTACCCCAGAGGGGGGGTGGGTGGGAGATGACTAAGGGTGTTCTCAAGGGGAAAACCCTCTGGGAACCCGCCCCCTGTCTCTCTTCTCCTGGCCTGGCTTCCTGGGGGAGGAGGGGAGGGAGGGTCCTTTGCAGGACACCCAGCGGGGAGCAGACCTCCTTCCCAGGGGGCAGCCAGCCCTGTCTGTCTGTCCTTGTGGTGGGGTGAGGGGGAGCTGTAGGCAGACAGGCCAGGCCCGCAGCAGCCCCGTCTTGCCTCGGGCCTGATCTGCGGTACCAGCACCTCTTCTGCCTGCATCTTCATGGAGTTACCTGAGGGCTGGGGGAGGAGATAGCGATCAGCCAGAATACCAGAGGCTTGAGGCACGCATGATCTCACCCAGGGTGTGCCGGCTGTCTGAGCCCTGTCAGGCCACCCTCCCCGCTGCTCCCAGGCACCTCCAGGCCAGTTTAGACAACAAGCTTCAGCCAGCAGTGCCAGGGCTGTCCCTACGCGCTTGGCTGGGTCTCGGCCAGGGCTCAGGCCACCTCTTCTGGGAACAGCCTATAGGTCTCTAAGGGGACTCCAGCCCCCTCCAGCTCCCTGGGGGCTGGGGTGTTTGGGGGAGGGGCAGGGAGGGAGGGCCGGGGCTGGAGAAAGCCATTCATTCACGACTGACATTGAGAGCTAGACCAGTGGTCCAGGAAGAAGGGAAGTTGATACTCTCCAGGGACCCAGGGAGCTTAGAGACCCGTCCCAGCTTGGGATGGGGGTGAGGACCAGGAAGAGGTCCAGCAGGAGCACCCACTGTGTGCCAGGCGGTGTGCTAGCAGGAGCTGATTTGAAAACCAAAGCTAGAAGAGCCTGGAAGAGACCATGGGAAGTGTTCACCATGCCAAACATATTAAAACACCTCTTGGTAACTTCAGATGGAGCCCAGAGATGCACACCGTGGTAAGATAGGCTGTCAATGTCAATTGGTTGACTGGGGGCTGGGGGCGGAGGGGTGGTCCCCCGGGAGCTGTGGGGTTCCTGGAAACCTGTGGGCAAGGTCTCTGGGGGAAAATGCCCCCTTCTCCCAACCCCTGAGTGACTAGAGCAGAAAGTGAGCACAGCGGCAGAGGGAACTGGGTCTGAGCCTTCTGGCTGGGCGCTGCCCTTGGACCCTCCCGCCCCACCGTCCCGCCTCTGTCCTGTCCCTCAGCGGCTGCCACCTGGGCCTGCGAGCTCGCTCCGGCTCACTCCTGCTCATCCCGCCCCCACCCCTGACGATCTGCCCAGCCTGTGTCCACCGCCTCCGTGCACATCCCACACCCACACCTGCAGCGAGGCAAGCGGGCCTCACCCAGGAGTGTCACGCAAACAGCCACCTGAGACACCTTTGCATAACGAATGAACGACCCACCTGTGAGCCACTGGCCTCTGTTGGCCATGCTCCATGTCTGTGGGCTCAAGTCTCAAACCCAGCATTTGCCCCGGCGCCAACGGCCACAACCCCACTCTCCAGAGCGCCCCCCGGTGGCTGCCTTTCCAGGCCTCGTGTATCAGAGCAGCAGTCCAGAGCCCCTTTCCTCTACGTGCTTTCGAGGGACATGGCTGCATCTTAGTGTAGGTTGTTGTCTGAGTTATTTATTCAGTTCAGTAACTGTTCCCTGAGCTTTCCATGTGCCTGGCCCTCTCCTGAGCTCTGGGGCCCAGAGGCAAGGAGAATAACAGTGCTTCCAAAGCACATCTGGGGCTTAGCAAGACCCTCAGGCTGGCTCCCACTCTGTCCTGGGGTCCCACCGTCTCTAGGCCCATCTCCTCCAGTTCACTCCCCTCTGCGCCCTCGCACACAATTTTCTCTGCCACATGACAGTCACCCTCCTCCTCCGCATCATTCTCTTCCACCCCCTCGTTTCCTCCTGCATCCTGGCTTTGGATGGATGACGTTGCCTGGTTGTGCCCTCTGATTCTGGGGCAGCGTCAGGAGTGTTGTGGAGACGCTCCGATTTCTTCCTGCATCTCCCACTCCCTCCCTTTCTGGCTTTGGCTCTGGGGAATGCAGGATCACGTGGAACCTGGGAGTGGGGTGGAGGTTGTCCCCACTGGGTTCTGGGTGAGGCTCTTGGCTTCTTGAAGGCCTGAAGCAGGGCCAGAAGTGGACACAGGAAAGAAAGAGGGGTGGGTGGAGGGAGGGAGGGAAGGATGGAGGGAGGGCTGGGGAGGGGGCGAGGGGAAGAGAAGGGAAGAGAGAGAGGGAGAGAGAGAGAAAGAGAGAGAGTGGGAGAGAGACAAGAGTTAAAGTCAGAGTCTGAGAAAAGTAATAGGGACAAACAGACCAACAGAAAGAGATTCTGACCTGATCACCAGGCACTTCTACAAAAATAACCCTCTTTTTTTTTTTAAAGAATGTTATCTTTTTTTAAAATTAATTAATTTTATTTATTTTTGGCTGCGTTGGGTCTTCGTTGCTGCACGTGGGCTTCCTCTAGTTGCGGCGAGCAAGGGCTACTCTTCGTTGCGGTACGTGGGCTTTTCATTGTGGTGGCTTCTCTTGTTGCGGAGCACGGGCTCTAGGCGCGCGGGTTTCAGTAGTTGTGGCATGCGGGCTCAGTAGTTGTGGCTCGTGGGCTTAGTTGCTCCGCGGCATGTGGGATCTTCCCAGACCAGGGCTCGAACTTGTGTTCCCTGCATTGGCAGGCGGATTCTTAACCACTGCGCCACCAGGGAAGTCCCCACACTCTTTTCTTAAGGGTGGACTTGGGTCTCTCAGTACATGGTTGTACAGCCTTGGAACGGGCCTCAGAAAGGGGCCTGAGTCCTTCCCTGGCCTTGGCTCCCACCCTGCTGTTCCGGGTTGGAGAGCGCCCTGGGGGAGACTGTGACCGTGGACGGTGGTAGTGAGGTTCCTTGGCGGGTGCTCCAGCCCAGGGATTCTCCCATCTCTGCTCCCTGGGCTCCTGCCTTGCTGTGGTCTTGACACCCTCAGCTCCAGCCTTGAAAGAGCTTCGTCAGCTTTGCGGGCAAATTTTGTAAATTCCCAGCAGCCTCTGGACCCCACCTTGCATGGGCGGTCTTCAGCCTTTTCTCAGACGCCGGATCCCTGGGCCTCCATTCTTTTGCCCCGTGGTGCCCGCCAGGACCCTATGACCCCCCTTTCTCTTGTCCTTGTGAGGCTGCCTGGGGTGGGAATGGGAGCGGGGGCTTGGGATTAAGAGTCTGATCTCTCCTCTTTCCCAACCCAACTGCCAAAGAAGCTCCTGGACAGGTTTTGACCTGCTCTGTAGGCCTTCCTGGGCACCTCCCCTTTGCCCTTGGCCTGGGGGAGCCCTCCCCAGCCCCGGCCCTGGCCGAGGAGCCCTGCTGAGAGCCAGGCCGAAGAGTAGCCACAGCTTCCTCTACCTATTACTAATGTCCAGATGCTTCACCATCCTTTTCTGTTTCTCTTATACCTGCCTCTCCCTCTGAAATCAAACAATCCTCAGTAAAGCCTTTTGGGGTATGCCAACTTTCCCGAGCTGATCCCTGTGCAGATCGTAACCGGACCTCCCAGCGTCTTCCATGCTCGCCCTGCTGTTCTGTGTCTTCCAAATGCCCTGGGCGCCCAGCTCTGCCACCCCTACTCGCTGAGTCTCAGTGGCTTTGGGTCACTGGGAACTCGCAGGATGATGCTGGAAGAGACCGGAAAGGACTGGAATGATTCTACGATGACCGCTGCCTTGGTCCCTGCAGCGGAAGGAGCCTCATCCCGTACCCTCTTGCTGCCAGCACTCCCTCCAGGCAGAGCCGGCAGCGTGTCAGGGTGGAGACCTGCCCAGACCTGCAGCCCAAGGGCAGCCCCTGCAAGATTAGGCCAGGAGCGGCCTTTGTCCCCCTCACCTGGCGCTCAGCGCCTGCTATGCCTGCGTGGTGGAAAGCTCTGGTTTAATTAAGGATCTTAGGAGAGAATTCTCTCTTGTTATTTTCTGAATAAATTAAGGAAGTAACTTCGACACAATATGATTTTCATCTAATCAGGAACATTCTGAAATTACCATATTGTTTTCCACTAGAAACCCCATCAGCCCCCAAATCAGATAACCAGGCTGGAGACTACCACGGCCCCTCTGTCCTGGGGCGGGTGCATGCTGTGGGGACAAAGAGGGACTCGCTGCTCCTGCCACAACCCTTCCTTGAGTTCCTGAGGCAGGCTTAAGAGAAGCAGCAAAGGATGGTGAAGCATCTGGACATTAGCAAAGAGGAGAGGAAGCTGTGGCTACTCTTAGGCCTGAAGAGGCAAGAGAAGGAGGGACAGAGACAGGGGCCACTGACAGAGCTGCGGCCGTGGACTATCATAGCAGGTACTGAGATGCAGTGAATCCAGGGAGAAACGGGATGTCTTCCCAACCTCTCTCTTTCCCTCCCCTCCATCTCCTGCTGGTGCTGCTGGGCTGGGCTGGAAGCCAGTGGGTGGGGAGCCTGGGTGACATCCTTCGTATTGGTGAGGCCCCTGGGGCACAGAGCAGGGCAGAAAATGGGTCTGGGGGAGAGCAATTGGAGAATGGCCAGCACGGCCCCAGGGTGACCCTAACCTTTCAATGTCTGATGCTTCAGAATTTCTCTAGCACATTCTTATTCATTTTCCTGGTCACTCCCCACAGCAGCCCTAAGTAATGATTCTTATCTGCATGAGGAAACAGGCTCAGAGAGGTCAAGTGATGTCCCGGAAATCACACAGTAAGGAGGTTATAGATTTGCATTCAGTTTTGCCCGACTCCAAATCCCCCCTTTTCCCCCTGAAATAGAGGCTTGGATGCATTAAAGTGATAGCCTGAGCTGGGTGTTACAAAAGGTTCCTGGTGTGAAAGGGCCCTGTCTAGAAGCTTCTGTGAGGTCATGAGGGAAGTCCTGCCTGCCACTCATGAATGAAGATCTGGAGGGCCCTAGGCACTTTGCAGAACAGACCACAACAAACTACCTGTGAAACAAACATTTCTAATTCTGGTGGGAACTCCTGCCCCCGGGGCTGGTGTGGAGGGCTGGCTGGGATCTGCTGGAGCAGGAGCTGAAAAAGGAGACCTCATTGCTGAGTTGCGATCATTCTGGAAGGAACTCCCATCCTCTCAGGGACCATCCCTGTTTGCCCACATGCCTGCTGGTTACACCGCATCAGCTTTATTCCCCTTTCTACCAGGCGCCAGCACTCCAGTCACTGAGTGTGTGGGGGGCCAGGTCCTGGCTGGGGATACAGTGGGGAGCTCCTGACTTTGGATTCGGTTGTGGCAAAGGCATAGAGAGACAGAGACCAGGCTCTGACAGTGCGGCTGCAGAGGACCTCAGGGCGCAAGAAGGGTTCTGAGGATGAGGAGGCTGGTGTGTGAGCATGTGGGCACTTGTACACATGTGTGTATGTGTGTGTAGGTGGCTGTGTGTGCCCACGTGCCTCTGAATATATGAAGCCGGGCATATATGTGTGTGTGGATATGGGAGAAAGGGAAGAAGAGGAAGAGAGAGAAGGAGAAGGAGAAGAAGAAGAAGAGGAAGAAGAAGGAAGGGGAGGAGAAGGAGGAGGAGGAGGAAGAAGAGGAAGGAGAAGAAGGGGGAGGGAGAGAGAAAGGAAGAGGAGAGGAGGGAGGGAGAATTTGTTGGGGTCATCAGAGATTGAAGGGGTCAAAGTCAAAGGAAGTGGGGCTTGGATGGGCCATGTGAGATAATGAGGGTTGTAATAATAACAATGATAATAATGATAATAATAATAATAACACCTAACATTTATATAACACTATATGCCAAGCCTGTTCCAAGCCCTTTATTTATATCCAAGCCTGTTCCAAGCCCTTTATTTATATATATATTATATGTATAATATACATGTATATAAAACATTTAAATCTTTGAAACCGTGTACTATACTAGGTACTATGATAACCTCATTTTACAGATGGGGAAACTGAGGCACAGATATATATATATATATATATATATATATATATATATATATATATATGTATATATTTTAATGATATCCCCAAATACTAGAGCCAGGAATTGAGC